>NC_047094.1:5000000-6250000 GCF_902459505.1 Geotrypetes seraphini | reverse complement strand
AAAAATATACGATATGAATTTTTAACCATCAAGGCACTCAACTGAAGACATACGTGTGTGTCTGTGTGTAGACAGAGAGAGAGATACAATTTACAGATAGATAAATAGATACAAACGCCAACCAACCAACTTCCTAAATTCTGAGTGTTATTTTGCCACTCATGTTCAGAATATTAAACGGAGACAGTTTGTCTACTGGATACTTTTGGTGGTTCATATGCCCGAAACGTCCTCAAATCAATGCATCCCATTTGGTTCCCACTTTTGAGACACTCAAGATCTTTGACCCCTGAGGAAGAAGTGTTTCTCGAAACACAGACCGTGTCGGGTCCAGGTTTCTAATCCAAGTGAACCATTCCTTGTGTTATGTTCTATTGACTTCAATAAAATTCTGACATCTTGTACATCACATCCGCAGCCTCTTTTGGTTTTTTGCTGTTCGCCAAACACTGCAGACTCCTTAGATTAGAGAATGACACGGTGACAAAATTCATCACCATTCCCGTCCCCGCGGATAACTGCGGGAAACCATCTTCATGTCGTTCTTTAAGGAGAGAGGGAAGAATCAGAGTATGAATGGCCACAACCACTGACCCGCAAGCTTTGCTTTGAAGAATGGTGGTGTAGAAGGACCGAGGTTGAAATAGACACTAAAGAATGGCAGTCTCTGGTATCCAGAGCAGATATTGTGATGTCATAATGCCTCATTCCACCAGTGCCTAAGAGCCAATCACATCAGTGATGTCACAATGGCTTCATTATCCTTGGCTCCCATAAGAATCAGAGTATGAATGGCCACAACCACTGACCCGGAAGCTTTGCTTTGAAGAATGCTGGTGTAGAAGGACCGAGGTTGAAACAGACACTACAGAATGACAGTCTCTGGTATCCAGAGCAGATATTGTGATGTCATAATGCCTCATTCCACCAGTGCCTAAGAACCAATCACATCAGTGATGTCACAATGGCTTCATTATCCTTGGCTCCCATAAGAATCAGAGTATGAATGGCCACAACCACTGACCCGCCAGCTTTGCTTTGAAGAATGCTGGTGTAGAAGGACTGAGGTTGAAATAGACACTAGAAAATGACATGGGATTATTTCCCATGGTTATCTGCGGGGACGGGAACGGTGATGAATTTTGTCACCGTGTCATTCTCTACCTTAGATCATTGATTGAACCCTATCCAGGTCATTCTCTTCTCAGTTGGGCCGAGAACATTTCAGCACCCCCTGGTAGTGTGAAGAGTTTCAGTCTGTGGTAATCAGATCTGAGATTGTGATGTCATTATGCCTCATTCCACCAATAAGAGCCAACCTTATCAGCGATGTCACAAGGGCTTGATTGTCCTGTAGGTGGCTCACTTTTATTACATTCCAAAGAAACACTTTCACAAAAAAGATACAAAAAATGTCATGTACAAAGTAGACAATGCTGCTTTGGTTTAAATGGGACGTGTTTCAAAAAATATGGAGGAAAAGCCTCAGACTAAAGCCCTCCCACCACCACAATGGTGGTCCAAGGTGGTTGGGTGATAACCTCACTGGCAAAAAAAACCTCCATTACACTCCCAAAGTATAAAAACCTTAAGCAGGGCTGTCTATGCAGGTTGACAGAAGAAAGAAACTTTCAACTTATCTTCTTTTTTGTGAAAGTGTGCTTTGGAACATTATTGAGTTTTCACATATCCGAGTTTATTTTGCTATTCACTTTTATTACATACCAGGGGGTGCTGAAAAGTTCTCAGCCCAGCCAGCCTACTTGTTGCTACTGTAGCTAAAGTGTTATCTTATTTGGTTGAATGCCAATCTGCAGAAACAAAATTCTCTGTTTTGACCTTGTTTCACATCATTGATTGAACCATATCCAGGTCATTCTCTTCTTGCTTAGGCTGAGAACTTTTCAGCACCCCCCCCCCTCCTGTTTACAAATAGGAAAGGAAGAAAAAATATATATATATATAACCCTTCATGTAAGACTAGAGTTATGTAACAGCTATACGATGGGAGGGAAGGTAACCTTGAAAAAGACTTGGGGGTATTGGTGGATACAACGATGAAACCAGCGGCACAATGTGCAGCGGCCTCAAAAAAGGCGAACAGAATGTTGGGCATTATCAAAAAAGGTATCGCTACCAGAACCAAGGAAGTTATCCTGCCGCTGTATCGAGCGATGGTGCGCCGGCATCTGGAGTACTGCGTCCAATACTGGTCGCCGCACCTTAAGAAGGATATGGTGATGCTCGAGAGGGTCCAGAGGAGAGCAACAAAAATGATTAAGGGCATGGAAAACCTTGCTTATACCGAAAGGCTGGAGAAGCTGGGGCTCTTTACCCTGGAGAAGAGGAGACTTAGAGGGGACATGATTGAGACCTATAAAATCATGAAAGGTAGAGAGAAGGTGGAGAGGGACAGATTCTTCAGGCTAGCGGGGACATCAAAAACAAGAGGGCACTCAGAAAAACTGAAAGGAGACAGCTTCAAGACGAATGCTCGGAAGGACTTCTTTACTCAGAGGGTGGTGGACACCTGGAATGTGCTTCCAGGAGAGGTGATAGGACAGAGTACAGTAATGGGCTTCAAAAAGGACTTGGATGACTTCTTGAAGGGTATAGATAGAGGGGTACTATACAGGGTACTTCAGGATTAGGGCATAAACAATTCAGGTGGTGGGATTTTACAGGTCAAGGACCTGGAGGGCTGCTGGGTGCGATGGACCCCCTGGTCTGACCCAGCAGAGGCGATACTTATGTTCTTATAACAAAATACATGTAAACTACGGTATCTTATACAGGACAAAATATGGGCAAGTGGATACAGAAATTGTTCTATCTTCATTTTTGGCTCTTATCAATATAGGTTGATGAATTAACATTAGTGGAAAGCAATTGATTTGATCTTTATATTTTAGTCTGTTTCCACATTTATTATTTGTGCTGTATATTTTCTTTTCTTTAGATTCCTGAGGCAAGATCTACAGCGCCTGAAACACAGCTTGTGCTGGGTCAAACCTTTCACGCTGATTGTGCAGTAAAAGTGTTTGGAAGTGACTTCCCTCCCTCCCTGTTTCATAGTAATGCTGTGGAGGTTTTCAAGCATCCAGGCCTCACCCAACCCTGATTACCTTCGTTGACAGCCACTGGAATATTTATCTGCCCATTCAATAAAGTCTTCCACAGCTTGTACCAAATCCAGCCTTCTCTGTGATGAAGACGAGGCTTCATCCTTCCCTCACCCCCCCCCCCCTGGCAACTTTGATCAATTTGTTATTGAACCGCTCATAACCCCGCTCAACTGCTGTAAACCACTTGTAACCTTGTTTAATTGATGTGAACCGCCTAGAACTCTTCCGGGTATGGCGGGATACAAAAATAAAGTTATTATTATTATTATTATTATTATTATTGAACCTCCAAATGACTGGGTTGTGAGATTACAGCATGGGCTCAGTCTGGCTAATAGGACGTCTGCTTTAACCAAAACTGGCAGCTCTTGTGAAAAATGGAGACTTTTTTGTATTAATAATTAACATTTATAGTAAACAAACACTTCTTTGGCTCGGTGTCCGCCTTCTGTTGTTTGGAAAAGAAATCCATCATTTTGCTTCATTGTTGTTTCTCTAGAAAGCAGGACTGCAGATTTTGGCATAATCCTAAATATAATTATTCTTTTTAGTGTGCTGTTACCATTTTTTTTTAGATTAGCAAGAGCACTGATGTGGATTAATTTACTAGACAGGGGAGAGATTTAAGGTCTGCACTTGTTCAAGGATTAAGCCGCTCTTGTTGTCCTGAGTGGTTACAGCTAGAGCCTCGGCACCCTGAGGTTGTGGGTTCAAATCCCGCACTGCTCCTTGTGACCCTGGGCAAGTCACTTGATCTCCATTGTCCCATGTACATTAGCTATAGAGTGGGAGCCCACTGGGACAGTTAGGGAAAAGTGCTTGAGTACCTGAATAATTTGTAATCCGCGGAATATAATTTTTTTTTTTTATGAGCCAGCTTTGTGGGTTCCAGTGACTGCTGAGGATCCCCAATATCAAGAAGCTCCTTTATTGGGTCCAGAAAGGAGAAAGGTATATTCAAACCAATACTAAGCATTCATTAGCCGGCAACGACAGCCCATGGCCAGGCAAATAGCACATAGCCAGCTCTCCGCCAACATTCAGTGAGGGGTGGATGGTATCTCATGCTGAATATCCCAGTCTCCGGATTGGCTGGTGACTGGCTATGTCATAGGTCATAGACGGTCACCGCCAATATTCGGCAGCTCACCGGCTAAGCTCAGCAGCCAAAGACAATTAGCTGGCTAGCCGATGAATATTGGCCTGCCAAAAATAGACTGGAAATTCAATGCCGGTGATGGGATATGGCATTTCACTACACAGGCCTCAGAACTGGAGCCGACGCACAGTTGTCTTATCACCAACTAGAATGATCAGCGTAGTATCTTTGCTCCTTGCTCCAATCATTGGCCACATATATACCGTAACTTAATTGTTTCTTTTTTTACTCTTGAAAATTTAATCAAAATACAAAAAAAGGAGAGAAACAAACAATCAATATCAATACCATAATCGTGGAACAATAAATGAGTAAAAACAATTATTCAAGCACAACAGAAAATCATTAGATACATACAATCAAAGGTCAAAATATTCTATGGTGTTGTGATAAGTAGCGGGAAGATATTTAAGGAAAGAAAAAAAAGTCAGTTTCTTATTAATACTTTTAAAAAATTTTTTTAGGAATTTTTAAATTTTTTAAAATTATCAACGTTTTAAAATTCGCACCAATGTTTCTGCAGCACGACTGCGCGTAGGCTCCAGTTCTGAGGCCTGTGTAGTGAAATGCACTTTTCTGGTTGAAGTGGTGTGTTGTTATATTGTTTCTATTTTTACTACTACCACTTGGGATATCTGGTGTAGATTACTGAATTTCCAGTATCATCACCAACCGCAGGACATCGCTGGCGATCTCCCGCAGTCTGAATAGGAGCCCTGATTTCCAAAATGTTGACGCCTACACATCCACCCCTTTTGATCTTCTGCTTTTTATCAGACAAGACGCGGGCACGAGTAATTTTTGTCCTCAAAATAAAGTCTCCTTCAAACACATGGAAATATATTGCTTCAAGGAGTTTTTATCCTGGTCTGCCTCACCACACTGTTCCCCATTACCACATCAGGGTCGCTACGCCAAAGCAATTATGAGGCTATGATTATGCGTTAAGAAGAAAATTCTCAAAATGCAAGCCTCTGGGACATCAATGTGCCAAGGATCCTGTTCCTCCCAGGCAGGCAGCCATAAAGAAAGGGCATCTCAACAAGCCACGGGAAGAGTGATTTCCCTCATGGACTCTGTATCACTGAAAGAGATGGTGTTCATTGTTTCCGTAAACCACATCGTTATTTCTGTTTCATGAATTCTCCACCCATCACACTGAAACAGCCTCTCCTTTTTTATAAGAGATGCCACCTCCCAGGGTGTCTGCTGTCAGAAATATTGTTTTGTGAGTGATATTCAGAAGGTTGGAAGAAAAACGTTGTGTTTTTGCAGACAGCAGAAAGATCTGTCTGCAGGGGGTGTGCAATATGAGAAGTTATGTACAAAAGCTAGAAGACTGGTCAAGAGCTCAGCAGCTAAGTTTAATGTGGTAAGAGTGGATAGTGTAGCTGGTTTTAAGATAGGTTTGGACAAGTTCCTGGAGGAAAAGTCCATAGTCTGTTATTGAGAAAGACATGGGGGAAACCACTGCTTGCCCTGGATCGGTAGCATGGAATGTTACTACTCTGGAGATTCCAGAATCTTGCTACTCTTTGGGAATTCTGCATGGAATGTTGCTCCTATTTGGGAATCTTGCTAATCTTTGAGATTCTGGAATGTTGCTACTCCTTGGGTTTTGGCTAGGTACCAGGGACCTGGATTGGCTACTGGGCTTGATGGACTGACCCAGTACGGCTATCCAAAGGAAAGGCTGAAATGTATGGCCCAGAAGATGGACCTCGGGGGGGGGGGGGGGGGGGAGTTAGTGTCTAATGATCTCAAGTTAATGAAACTAAGTCATAAGATGTTATCCAACAGCAGAAGGATGCTTCATCAGTGGTGTACTTGGCCTGGCTGCCAGCCAAGACAGAGCACTTCCTCCTCCAGGCATCACCCCATCCTCCAAATAGTGTGTGTGTTGGGGGGGCTGAATGGATTGGTTATGGGACTGTAGTCTGCATATGCATAGCTGTTGGTTTTGCTGGTCCTCTGCCCTGGAACAGGAAGTTGGCATCAGAGGGGACGGGGCCCAGTGTGCGCACATGGACTGCGCCCCTAGCTTCTCCCTGCACCCCCTTACTAGCTGCATCCAAGGCAGCGGAAGAAGTGATGGTGGCCCTATGCAGTCCCTTCTGGTGCCATGCTTGGAAATATGGGGGGGGAAAAACAAAATTAAACACAATGGAATAGATACTGATGGCCGCAACGAGGGAAAAGACCTCAAATTCCCCTTGGTCAGAAAAACGGAGTGGGGTAAGGTTCTTATCAAAGATCAAAACCTCGTTATGGTGAGAAAATATATTTTTTTTAATGAAAAATTTTTATAATGCAAACATCCTGGTTCCCATATTTATGTCTTTTTATTTCAAAATACTTAATGAAAAAAAATCAATAGAAATCACAGTGATCTTGCAGTCTGAAATGACTCTATAGAGCAAAAATTGGCCGATTTTCAAATAGAACCCAGAGGCAGTGGTGAAATACAACAACCGCCCCCCAAAAGTGACCCCAAGAGACCAATCAGGATAAATTGCTCCTTATTGTGACAGGAGTCGCCATGCAGCTTATAATGAAAAATTGGAAACGTTGGGATAAGTTCCATTATAGGGGCTCCTTTTACAAAACCGCATTAGCGGTTCAACGCGTGTAATAGAGTGCGCTAAACCGCCGGTCGTGCGATCCGCTACCGCCTCCTCTTTTTCAGCCAGTCACGCACGTTAAACCCGCTAGCGCAACTTTCTAAAAGGAGCCCATAGTTTTGGGTGGGAATCCTTAGGCCAGATTTAGAAGTTTGAAAATAGTAATTCTTTACAGCTGGGAAATTTGGGGCCCATTAACAAAATATTGTAAGCTATGAATGTGAATTATTAACATTATTTCCCTTTTGATTGTTATACACATCCAGGAGGGGGTTATATAGCCGCATATTATTTGTTGGAATTGAGTGCAGTATGTTATAAGTACATAAGTACATAAGTAAGTACATAAGTAGTCGCCTCCGCCGGGGCAGACCAGAGGTCCATCCAGCCCAGCGGTCTGCTCACGCGGCGGCCCATCAGGCATATTGCCTGGTCAGCGGTCCCTGACTAATTTTATTGCCTACCTCTACAGTTATCTCTAAACCTTCCACTGCTCTTATCTGTACCCCTCAATCCCTTTGTCTTCCAGGAACCTATCCAGGTCTTCCTTGAAACCCTGTACTGTGCTATTTCCTATCACGGCCTCCGGAAGGGTGTTCCATTACTTGATTGTTCATCTATTTGCACTCTGTATTTCAAGTTTCAAGTTTCAAGTTTATTTAGATTTAATGGTTCGCCTAATAAATTCTAAGCGAATTACATAACAGTTTAATAGGGATAAAACAATTAAATAAAAAGTAAAAATATTAAATATTAAAACAAAAAACAAAAAAAGACAGGGTTAATACAGACTAACAGTTTGGACAAGACTGGAATAATGGGAAAGAACATAAGGGAATGAAAGTTACAAATTTGTTGGATTCCCAATGGGAAGAGAAGAAGATAGTACAGGATGGGGAAAAAACACTAAGGTTAGGGTTTTAAAAAAGTAAAAACTTTTCTCTTTTATTATTTTAAATTGTCAGGGAAAAAGTTCCTTTTTAAAGATTGAAAGAAGCTTTAAAGAGAAATGTTTTTAAGTTAGTTTTAAATAAAGGGAGGTCTTTGATATTTCTAATATATAAAGGGAGAGTATTCCAAATAAGTGGAGCTTTGACTGAAAATATGTCGTGACGTCTAGTTCCTATTATTTTTAATGAAGGGACCATGAGTAGCTCTTGGGTGTTAGATCGAAGAAGGCGGTTTGAAACGTGAGGAATTAGTAGACGATCAATGAACTGAGGTTCATTTGAAGTTATTGTTTTGAAAACTAATAAAGCTATTTTATATGTTATTCTTTGGTTGATGGGTAGCCAATGAGATTCTATCAGATAAGGAGTCACATGATCATATTTCTTCCCGTGATGGATTATTTTTATGGCTATGTTTTGTATTATTTGTAAACGTCTTTGTTCTTTGTATGTGATGTTTAATAACAGTGAATTACAATAATCTAGTTTGGAAATTATTAAAGAGTGAACTAAGATGTTTAAGGATTTTGGCTCTAAGTATTTGGACATTGAGCGAATTAATCGTAGGCGATAAAAACAACTTTTAACTGTATTGTTAATATGCTCTTTATAGGAAAGTTTGGAGTCAATTGTTACCCCTAAAATCTTGAGAGATGTTGCTAATTCAATCGTCATATTGTTGATTGAAAAAGGAATGGAAAGTTTTAGGTCCTGTTTAGGTCCTGTTTAGGTCCTATTTGATTTTAAAAATGAATAAAGAATATTTAAAAAAAAAATTTAATAAAAAATCATATTCTCTCACAACGAGGTTTTGACCTTACCCCACTAGATTGTCATTGCAAAAACTCCGCTTTTTTGACAAAGGGAAATTTGAGGTCTTTTTTCTTGGTTGCGCCCAGCAGTATCTATTCCACTGTGTTTAATTTGGGTTTTCTGTTAGTAAGTGATTACACAGTCTTCCTCTATTTTTTTGTGACCACTTTTGGAAATAATGGGGGCCTTAAGTTGGGCACCTTAACCAGAGCAAATCCTGTAATAGCATCTGGTGCTAAGATTCTGGCATACTGTGGCATTGACACGCCTACATGGGGGAACGCCCACTAACATCACGTCAACAACAGATGGAAACGCGGGCACTGAAATGCGGCACTTTAGCGCTTCTCAAAAGGTTGCCAGAGCGTAGGCGTCAGGATGACGTGCGGCAAGCTCAAATTCTGCAAACGCAGCTCTGCGCAAAACCGCCACGATCGAATCCTGGCATTCTCGTAAATCAGCATTCGCCCCCCACCCCCGGCCCCTGCTGCCTGCTTTTCTCGGGCAGGAGGAAACCCACGCGTGCGTGGATGCCTCGTGATGACGCCACACATGCGTACGCATGATGTCATCAAGTGGCTTCCGCAGATTTCCTCCTGCCTGACGCAATTTGAGGAGGCTTTTCCAAAACCCAAAGTGCCAGGTTTTTGACATGTCCTCAACAGGAGGATGTGTCCGTGGAAATCTTGGCATCTGTCAAGAAGCAGCCGTTACAACCTGATGCACCTTATTGAGCATACTGGATGGTCTTTTATTTGCCGTCATCTACAATGTTACTATTTCCTCCCCTTCCCCTCCCCCCTTCTACTAAGCCACGGTAGAGGTTTCTACCATGGCCAGGAGCACTAAATGTTCTGGTTCTGCTCTGGCGCTCATGGAATTTTGATGAGCATTGGCGCATGTGGCGTCCTGGACTGCGGTAGAAACTTCTACCGTGGCTTAATATAAGGGGGCCTACCTTATTATGAACACAAAGGCAACCCAGGAGTATAGGTAAAGAACCAGAACAGGCTGAGCTTTGCACTCACTTGCTGACCACGTGTGGTGGAGAAAGTTTGCCAATTCGTGAACCAGTTCAAACAATTCTGCTTTATAGACAAGCAAAAGAAACAGATGAGAAGATACCTCAAGCGATTTCCTGTGCAATGACTTTTGCCTAATTTTTCTAAATAAATCTTCGTGCCAACTGAGCGATAATTGTTTATAGAATGACAAAAATCTGTGGATTTTCTTTCACTATTTCAGTATCAAACTTGATTCTTATCAGATAGCAGGAAGTGAGGGGCTCGTGGGCATAACAAACCCATGTAAACAACAGTTCATTTTGAAGAAACAAAATTCGATGAACTGGATAAACTCAGGAAAACAGATGATTTGAATAAAGCTGTTGTTCCTTTCTGGATTCCTAGGATGAGACCACGATAAGGCTGAGACCCTAGAAGGATGTTAGAAGTCACGGGACCAGTATAAATATGAGATTATGCAGAACTCACGGGTGGGATGTTCACAGCAAAGACCATTCATACAGTGACCCAGAATAATGTGAGAATATGTCAGTGCAAAGGGCACGCTGGTATATTGACCACCTAGAATGATGAATCCTGAAGCCTCACAGATGCCAAATTTGGAAAACTCAAAAGGGAGAAAGGTGGGGGAAGTTGTGAGCTTATAGCCAAAGTTTCTGAGCTTGCAATCAGGCCCTTACATTAAAAATGCCAGCTGAGCCCAAGTTCATAACAGAAGCAAGTCTCTGCCCCTTATACGCACCAAATACAGGTCTGTCGTACCCATGGTGGATTTTATACATACACAGTGTGGTGCTGTTACTGGGTCCTCTCTGCTCCTTGTCCAGACCTCCCTAGCTCACTCTTGCATTAGGTTCTTAAAGTCCTTGACTGGGGTCTCACCCTTGACCTCAACTGTGCCTATTTTGAAAAGGGTTGGGAATCCACTCCTCATACCCATTCCCTGAGAGGATAGGTGGGAAAACTGAAAGCCGTCTCTCTTAACTATTGGACCAGGTGAGAGAGTGGTTCAGCGAGCCGAGTGCTAAGTAGCTAGATCTACCATATGGCTCCAGAAAAAGGAGGACGGATTGAGACATCTGGGTTTTACTACCATTGCTTTCAATCCGTCCTCTTTTTTCTGGAGCCATAAGGTAACCCTATAAATAGTACCAAAATCCCCGATCTCTGATGTGACCACCTGTGCCTCGCCTGGTCTGAAGGTTAAGTTTTCTCTCCCTGGCAGGGACGTGAAGAACAGTCGGCCTTGGGTCTGCCTCTGCCACTTCCCACCTACAGGAATTGCAGCAGAGGGATAACGCCAGGGTCCGGCCAATAACCGTCTGGTCTTCATATTGCTGCCGCCAGCAACCAAAGTGTACAGAACCGTAGTGGGAGAGAGAGAGACTGAACCAGGGGCTGGGGGGAGACTCTGGACCAAGCTAGCAAGGGGGTAATTAGGGTGTAGGGTGTCCTAATTTATTCCTCAATTAGAATACACATTTCTGTGGACATCTTTAGTTTCATGAGTAAATCAAGGAAAATATTTGTTGTTTACCTGCAATCACATCACTTTCTTTTCCAGAGATAAATTTAAAAAAAAAAAATGATTTGACATCGATATGTGAACATTTCTTAAGAAAGAACTGAATATTTCATGGGGTGTCCTAATTTTTTCACACAACTGTATGCTTATAGGATCCTATGAGACCACAGCCTCTCCAACAGGTCCCTTCCCCCCTTCCCCCATCCAAACAAGCAATTCAGGGGTGTAATACCAGCGAAGGAGCACTTTGTGACCATTTTCCACCAGAAGGGCTCCTACCCCCATGGAGGCCACCTGAGACCAGATCCCATCCCACTTGAAAGCTGTAAGCTCCCAACCCAAATCCTGCACCCACGCCTTCATGTAACTGGGCCCCTCTCCTAGCGTTTAAGCACTTATAAAGGGCTGAAATAGCCCTTTTCTGCAAGACTGGGCCCACCAGTTGTTCAAAATGGGTCTTCCTCTCTCCCAAATCCCGAGCAGGCTATGAAGATCGCAAATAATGTTTCACTTGTAGATAAGGAAACAAATCCCAAGGGAAGAATTGATATCTATCCTGAAGCTCGGGAAAGGGCCAAATCTTTCCCTTTGCTGTATCCCAAAACTTCCCCACGCACACCAGACCCTTAGCCTCCCACGCAGCAACCACTCCCTCCTCTCTACCAGGCGTAAATTCAGCATTGTGTCTAAGTGGGGTAAACCAGGAGTACCTTCGCCCCTCCTAACCATACTCCATACTCTCGAGGTGGTCCTCACAGAGGAAACGTCAGAGCAAATACCTTGCCTGCCCAGGGCAGAAACCTTTACCGCAGTTTTGTAAAATCCAGCTAAGTTTGATATTGCTTTTACTGTGATTTCTCTTGCTTGCTGGAGTGTTATACTTTCTCCATAAATGCATAGGTCTGTTCTCTCATTTTATGAAGTTCCTTTGTTTATATATGTTTTGGGGTTTTAAACCACTGTACTGCTTTTTTCTTTTATTTCTTTTTTTCATGACAGCAGGATAAAGGCCAAATGGCCCATCCAGTCTGCCCATCCGCCGTAACCATTATCTCTTCTCTCTCTAAGAGATCCCACGTGCCTAATAGAAGCATAGAAACATGATGGCAGATAAAGGCCAAATGGCCCATCCAGTCTGCCCATCCGCAGTAACCATTATCTCTTTCTCTGTCTGAGAGATCCCACGTGCCTAATAGAAGCATAGAAACATGATGGCAGATAAAGGCCAAATGGCCCATCCAGTCTGCCCATCCGCAGTAACCATTATCTCTTTCTCTCTCTAAGAGATCCCACATGCCTATCCCAGGCCCTTCTGAATTCAGACACAGTCTCTGTCTCCACCACCTCTTCTGGGAGACTGTTCCACGTATCTACCACCCTTTCTGTAAAAAAGTATTTCCTTAGATTACTCCAGAGCCGATCACCTCTTAACTTCATCCTATGCCCTCTCATTCCAGAGCTTCCTTTCAAATGAAAGACTCAACTCATGCACATTTATGCCTTGTAGGCATTTAAACGTCTCATCATATCTCCCCTCTCTCTATTGGCTAAGGTTCTTACCATTTGCATCTTCTCTTCCTATAGGCTAAGGCTCTGTGCACCTGCATTGTGAGGTCATAGAGCTGCCCATCTGCAGTAACCATTATCTCTTTCTCTCTCTAAGAGATCCCACGTGCCTATCCCAGGCTTTCTTGAATTCAGACACAGTCTATGACTCCACCACCTCTTCCGGGAGACTGTTCCACGCATCTACCACCCTTTCCATAAAAATGTATTTCCTTAGATTACTCCTGAGCCTATCACCTCTTAACTTCATCCTATGCCCTCTCATTGCAGACTTTCCTTTCAAATGAGACTCGACTCATGCGCATTTACATCACGTAGGTATTTAAACGTCTCTATCATATCTCCCCTCTCCCGCCTTTCCTCCAAAGTATACAGATTGAGCTCTTTAAGTCTGTCCCCATCATTTTAGTAGCCTTCCTCTGGACCGACTCCATCCTTTTTACATCTTTTTGAAGGTGAGGCCTCCAGAATTGTACACAATATTCTAAATGAGGTCTTACCAGAGTCTTATACAGGGGCATCAATACCTCCTTTTCCCTACTGGCAATACCTCTCCCTATGCACCCTAGCATCCTTCTAGCTTTCGCCGTCACCTGCTACTATCATTTCTACAGCACTGAAAAGCACATGCAGCGCTGTACATTTAACATTCAATAGACGGTCCCTGCTCAGAAGAGCTTAGAATCTAATTTGGACATACAGACAGGACATCTCAGGCCTGGGGAGTTTCTGGCAGATGGAATGATGCCACTGTGATGATTTATGAACCCTGCCCCGCTTACATGACCAAACAATTACAGACAGTACAGAACACAGCACTCAGACTTATCTACTCGCTAGGAAAATACGATCACATCACTAATGCCTATCTCGACTCACACTGGCTACCGATACAAGCAAGAACGCAATTCAAACTATACTGTCTATTATTCAAAGCACTAAACAGAACAGCACCTCTCTACCTAAACAGCCGCCTAATCCGAAACCTCTCAACTAGAGTAAGGAGAACCCAGACCCCATTCACCTACCCCTCACTCAAAGGCACAAAACGCAAAAAGCTATATGACAACCTACTTGCTACACAGGCCGCGAAAATTGACCCCATCATATCCAAGCTGCTGACCACAACTACGGACTACAAAGCGTTTCGAAAAGATATAAAAACTATACTATTCAAAAAACACATCCCAATATTATAATCTACCCTCATCTTCTCACCCTTCATAACCTCCTGCAACTCACAACCAACTGCAATTTCTTCTCCATAGGCAACATCTAAACTAGTTGCAACGGGCGATAAGCCAATTCATATCTAGAAACACTGTTTCCCCAAATACCGAAAAATCAGATATAACAACCTAGGAACAGACGATTTTTTGGTAACATAAGATTATGCTTTGTAATATTATGTAAGGTAAGTTATGCAATGTACTGGAATAATAAGGTAAAATAACACAAAGTAACCCTACGTAAAGTCTTGTAAAGTTATGTAAGATAAATTATGTAAGATAAATTATGTAAACTTAATGCAAGTAATGCAAGCACGGTAAGGATAATGTAAAGTAACGCAAAGTAATTCCACGTAAAGTTATGTAAAGTTATGTACGAAAAGTTATGTAAAGTTAGGTATGCAAAGTTTGTAAAGTTATACAAATAATTGTATTGTCATCGCCTGGAAATGACCAGCCATCTTCTAATGTAATCCGCTTAGAACCGCAAGGCACAAGCGGAATAGAAATCACTAATGTAATGTAATGTAATGATCTAGAAAATTTTTAAGAAATGATAAATGATGCCTGTATCTTGCAACTCTGCCCCAGCTCTGTTCAACCTCCACCCCTAGAAATGACTATGCATAAGCCACATGGACATATGAGGGTGGTCTGAAAAAGTCTGGTGAAAAAAAAAAAAAAAAGCAAATTTAACAACGCTTAGTCCAGCGAGTTTCAGTTTGTTTGGTTTTTTTTTAACTATTTTTCCTACGATATGAAAAATCTGGAAACTTGTCGGACTAAGGCTGTCCTTTACAAAGCCGTGCTAGTAGTTGTTAGCACCGGCCGCGGTGGTAAGACAATCTGACTCTCATACCACCGCGGCCAGCTTTGTAAAGGAGGGGGTAAGTGTATTGACCTCAATGGAGACCGCGCTGCTTCACTTGCTTTTTGACCAAACTTTTCAAACCACCCTCTGGTTTCTGCAAGTACATCACGGGGAGTTTTCTGCAGACAGGATGCTGCTGTAGGCACAGGAGAGGCTTGCAAAATTACCTCTCAAGTCGAGAAAATGACAGAAGACAGGCTCATACTTACTATGGAAATGGATCTGTTCTTAAGGCTGCAGCATAAATCATTGTTATGGCGGTACATGAGCAAATTGTTTTGTGGCATGGGCTAAGAAGACAGAGGGAAGCCAAAGTTAAAAATATTTAAGATGGAGCCATGCAAAGACGTCCCACCCTACCCACTTCTCATCTTGTTGCCTTACTGAGCTGTCTCAGAGGCTTCCGTTCCTGACCCCAAAATCATTTCCGTGGACTGTGGTAGCAAGCCAAATTTAAATATGCTAATGTGAGTATATATTTATAGACTCATATATAACCAGAAATGGGGGCTTCGATAAATATATATATAGACATAAACGAAGTTGGGTAAATGATTAAACAGAGCTTATTTGATGTGTCCAAGACTTCCTTGGAAACCAAAGATTAAAACACACACAGAAGCGACTGGTTGCAAACATCATTAATCTGTCTCCTTGTGCAGCCAGCCTCTCGGATTGTCAGTTCTCGAGAGACCATCAATATTTGGCTTTGGCAGCTTTCTTTGATCTGGAATGCGCTTTTTCATGTCCAGGAGTGACCACATGATCCATGCAGATGAAGTTACGGTACCTACCAGCCTTTGAGATCATGGAACGGTTACGGCTCTGAAACGCATACAGGCAGCTCTCAGAGGTCACCTTCTTCCCTCCCCTCCCTGAAAAAAAACCCTCTAAATTCCACCACTCCTCTGGTGTTCTTTTCCACTCCAAAATATCAACCAAGAATACAGTACCCTAAAATGTAATGCTCCTGCAAATGTCCAGCTATCTTATTTGTTACCTTATCTGTTATTTTATTTCTAATATTGCCTAGAAATGTCCAGTTGTCTTACCTGTTATCTAATTTGCAATATCTCCTGGAAATATCCAGCTACCTCATCTCATTTGTAACCTAAAATTGTAACTTTCCTGGAAATGTCCAGTTAGCTCTTTTGCAAGGTACAGGCGGAATAGAAGTCATAAGAACATAAGAGTTGCCTCCGCTGGGGCAGACCATAGGTCCATCTTGCTCAGCAGCCGCACCCGCGGCAGCCCACCAGGCCCACTGCCTGAAACAGTGGTCCATGACCAATTCTATAACTTACCTCTACCTCCATTCTTATCTGTACCCTTCTATCCCTTTGTCCTCCAAGTACCTATCCAAAGCTTCTTTGAAGCCCTGTAGCGTGCTCCTGCTTACTACATCCTCTGGCAGCGCATTCCATGTATCCACCACCCTCTGTGTAAAGAAAACTTCCTGGTGTTTGATCTAAACCTCTCCCCTTTCCATTTCTCTGAGTGCCCCCTTGTACTTGTGGTTCCCCTTAATTTGAAAAGTCTGTCCCTGTCTATTTTTTCTATACCCTTCATGATCTTGAAGGTTTCTATCATGTCTCCTCTAAGTCTCCACTTTTCCAGGGAGAAAAGCCCCAACTTTTTCAGTCTGTCAGTATATGAGAGGTCCTCCATGCCCTTTATTAGTTTAGTTGCTCTTCTCTGGACTTTCTCAAGTACTGCCATGTCCTTCTTGTCACTAATGTAATGTAAAATCTTGTGGCGCATCCAGTTCCAGGGGCCCAGGGCTGCAATGCTGGTACTCGGTAACAGGAGGAGGAAGAAAACGCAAAAAAATACGATCATGTTACACCTCTCCTAATAAAAGCACACTGGCTCCCTATAACCCACAGAATAGCCTACAAAATCCTACTCCTGCCGTTCAAAACGCGTAACTCTAACCTCCCAGAACTCCTGAGCGTTCTCACCCCTTATACTCCGCCTAGAACTCTCAGATCACACCTTTTAACCATCCCTTCAATTCGACTTCTTAGCATAACAGAAACAACAATTTTCTCTGTTACAGCACCTACATTTTGGAACGCAATGCCCCCGGAACTACGGGAAGAGACCATTTTAGAACGTTTCAAAGGCGAATTAAAGATGCTTTCAACCTAGAACCTTCTACCTCAACCTCGTTCAATCCTTCAGTGGCTTCTTTTTCTATCCAATTTGTATTTCTCTCCCCTTTAGTACCCTCCGTTTTTGTACATTGGTTCGTTTATTTTGCCTGTCACCCAATCTCATAATTTAAAATGTACACCGCTTAGAAACCTGAAGGGTGGTTTATCAAATTTTAAGAAAACTTGAACTTGAAAGTTTGAGGGAAAGGGGCATGAAAGATCCCAAAGAGCAAGACCTGATTTTTTTTTTCTTTTCATTGCAAATACAAGTCTCCAAGCTTTCATCATACCTTTCTAACTTAAGCCTCCTTTTATTAAACTGTGATCGCAGCTTAATTAAAGGGGGTATTGGTCTTATTTTATGCACCGAGGCGTTTATTACGATCTTTGAATGATAATAGGGTGGCCAATCCCCATATATCAAAGGCCCTTCTTGCCTCAACTAGAGATTGTGAATTTTTTTATTTAGTTCCACGGCTATGTAATAATAATCTGCCTCTAGAATTCAGAAAACAAGAATCGTATATAAATTTTTATCTAAAAGCACATTTTTTTCAATTGGCTTTTTTAAATTGAAGAAACGAGTCAAAGGACCCTCAGCCACAAGAGGGCATCCGCTCAAACTCAAGGGAGGGAAATTTCATGGCGACGCCAGGAAGTACTTCTTCACGGAAAGAGTGATAGACCATTGGAACAGCAGGTGATCGAGGCCAACAGCATCCCAGACTTTAAGAATAAATGGGATCCCTACGTGGGATCCCTACGAGGGTGAAGATAAGGAATAGGGTCACTAGGGTATAGACTTAAGGGGGTGGGTCAGTAGAGTGGGCAGACTTGATGGGCTGTAGCCCTTTTCTGCCGTCATCTTTCTATGTTTTCTGTGTTTCTATGAGTTTGGGACTGCAATCTGTATTTATGTAGTTATTGATTTTTAAGAAAATTTTCAGTTTGTATTAATTAATTATGGTTTATTTTTGATATTTTGATTGTTAGAATTTTTTTGTATGAAAAAATGTATTTATTTTTTTTCTTCTTTGCTTTCCTTTTCTATCTTTTGAATGGAGTTCTTTTCAAAATTGTTTTGAAATATATATTGTAAACCGCTTGAATCCTCTTTGGCATATACGCAGTATATAAAGTTTTTAATAACCATAATAGCACAAGGAATTAAGGACAGGGCTGCTGACACGTAAGTGTGCATTTGGTTACACAGAACTCCAGTTTTCACACGAGTGCACTAGGCCGCCAGCTCCCACAATGCTTCTGTACATCACCACTTAGAAAATGAATTAGAGAAGGCCACGGGTGAAGGTTTGTTTCTTATCTGTAACAGAGGTCACGCAAAATACCAATATAAAGAAAGAACAGCGTATTTTTCCTTCTATAATCCCTGCTGTCAGCAGTTCTAACCACTTTAACCACTGGTGCCCATACTTTGGAGAGAATTAAAGTGATCCATCAACACAGAGAGAAAGGGACCTCTGCTCTTGTCAATTTTTGAGTGTTTTTCAGATATTGGGTTGGCTAATTAAGCAGCTCCTTAACCCCCGGGACTGCATCACCCTGCATTCCTTTTTGTCTCTGACAATCTCTACTTAGGTAGCCATGGAGACAAGTTGGACACTGGCCTGAGTGCAGACTCTGGAAATTGCAAGGATTTACTTTTGCTCCAGCACAGAATTTTGCTCCATCTGAGGGGCCGCGGGTTTGTTACAGCTTTTGATATATTCACATATGACCTTTCAGAGGTCGTGTACCTTTTTCTGCATTATTTGAAACCTTTCTCTGTCTCTGTTTGGCATGGCAAGCTCTGTCTATAAATACATCCAAGAAAAAAAAAAAAAAAAAAAGCACACGGCAGGCAATCAGATTCCTATCAAGCTACGCTCGAGGGTTTTAGCGCGGGCCGGTGCAGTAAATGCTCCAACACTGATAGAATTCCTATGAGAATCAAAGAACTTACCTTGCTAAAAGCCTCTTGTGCAGCTTGATAAAACGGGGCAGGATCATTATATGGATATTACAGTATTTCATAAGAAGAACAAAAGAATAGCCTTACTGGGTCAGACCGATGGTCCATTCTCACGGTGGCCAATCCAGGCCAAAACCCACATTATCAGCCCAGGTAAGTACCCCTTTGCTCAAAGTATTTTATCATAAACAAATGCAAGGTGATGCATCTAGGAAAAAAAAACCAAAGAACACGAGTATAAGATGTTGGGGGCGACAATAGCAAATTGTGAACAAGAAAGGGATTTGGGGGTACTGATTGACAGAACCCTAAAGCCTTTGGCTCAATGCGCGGCAGCGGCGAAGAAAGCAAACAGGATGTTGGGCATGATTAAGAAGGGGATCACGAGTAGATCGGAAGATGTAATAATGCCACTTTATAGAGCAATGGTCAGACCGCAGTTGGAATACTGTGTCCAACACTGGTCTCCATACCTCAAGAAAGATATAACTCTGCTGGAGAGGGTACAGAGGCGAGCCACGAAACTTGTCAAGGGATTGGAGAATTTGAGCTACGAAGAACGCCTTAGGAAATTGGGACTATTTACCCTCGAGCAGAGAAGACTGAGAGGGGATTTAATAGAGACTTTTAAAATAATAAAAGGATTTGATAAAATAGACCAAGAAGCAGCGTTACTAACTTTTTCGGATGTGACACGGACAAGAGGTCATAGACTGAAACTGAGTGGCAGCAGGTTCAGGACGGATATCAGGAAGTACTTTTTCACGCAGCGTGTGGTGGGAATTTGGAATGTGACAGAGATGACTGTTCTGGGATTCAAGCGCAAGTTGGATGCACACCTTCTTGCAAATCATATTGAGGGCTACGGTATATCTGGGTCTCCATTCGGGAGTACCTAAAGGGGCCGCCGCGTGTGCGGATCACCGGACTGGATGGACCTCGGTCTGATCCGGTGAGGGCTTTTCTTATGTTCTTAAGACACATAAGCCGCACTCTTTTTTGGCTAGCTTTCAAGAACGTCTCCTGCCTTCTTGAATCAGTTTGAATTTTAGACCCTAGATCTTTTGAAAATCCGTTCCCCATAATGTAGCCAGATTAAGCCAGTAGCAGCGATATTTGCATTGATCTCTGAGATAAGGACTTGATGTGTTGTGTTGTTACCATCTTCCAGTCAAACTAACAAATAATGGAATGAGAAATATTATTATACTGCGCTAAGGATGGAATTATAAGAGACACGAATAGGCTTCTCTAAAACATACACAGAGTGAATTTGCGTGCACGCATCTTCACACGTGACAATCTGTCCTTTCTGGGCGGAAGTGTTCCTGGGCGTGGGTTTAGATTTATGTGCGTACTTTTAAAACTATGCGCACAATTCTATACGCATTAAAAGATAAGAAAAAAACCCTTGGAAATCAGTGTATGCGAAAACTCAGGTACAAATGAGTGGGTGCATTATAGAGGGGTAATTTACAAGGGGAAAGTTATTTGAATACTTTTCTTTGTTCAAAAATGACCCTGATAAACATAATACTTAACAAAATCCTTCTGTTGTCGAAAGAAGCAGGGTTTACGAGGGGGCGTTAAAATGTTCTCAGCCCAACCAAGATGAGAATGACGTGGATAGGGTTCAATCAATGATCTGAAGCAATGTCAAAGCATAGAATTTTCTTCCTGAACTAAGATAACACTCTTTTCGGCTACACGGGCAAAATGACGCTCAGAATTTAGGAAGTTGGTGGCTTGGGCGGAGAACTTTTCAGCACCTCCTGGTATGTAATAAAAAAGTGAGCCAAGTATAGAACAAGCAAGCTCTTGTGACATCACTGACGAGGTTGGCTCTTATTGGTGGAATGTGCCATTATGACATCACAGTGTCAGCTCTGGTTACCAGAGACTGAAACTCTTCACACTATCAAGGGGTGCTGAAGAGTTCTCAGCCCAACCAAGAAGAGAATGACCTGGACAGGGTTCAATCAATGATCTGAAACAAGGTCAAAACAGAGAATTTTGTTTCTGCAAATTGGCACTTTAAAAAAACACTCTTTTTGGCTACACGGGCAAAATGACACTCAGAATTTAGGAAGTTGGTTGCTTGGGTTGAGAACTTTTCAGCATCCCCTTGAATGTAATACAAGTGAGCCAGGTCCAGGACAATCAAGCCATTGTGACATCACTAATGAGGTTGGCTCTTATTGGTGGAATGAGGCATTATGACATCACAATCTCAGCTCTTTACACTATCAGGGGGTGATGAAAAGTTCTCAGCCCAACCAAGAAGAAAATGACGTGGATAGGGTTCAATCAATGATCTGAAACAAGGTCAAAACAGAGAATTTCCTTTCTGCAAATTGTCACTTAAGAGAAACAAGATAACCAGGTAATGAGTAAAAACCAACCAGGTCGTGCATGTGAAAGACCGGAGGGCTAGGGCTTCGATAGGAAGGCAGGACTAAATGGGAAGCCAAGGTGGCAATGGAGCCCCTTCTGATGATTCTGACAGGTCGTGACCTGTTTGGGCCGCCGCGGGAGCGGACTGCTGGGCAGGATGGACCTGTGGTCTGACCCGGCGGAGGCACTGCTTATGTTCTTATGTTCTTATGTTCTTAACACTCTTTTCGGCTACACGGGCAAAATGACGCTCATAATATAGGAAGTTGGTGGGTTGGGCTGAGAACTTTTCAGCACCTCTTCATAAATTATGGATGAATTAAAAAGCGAGAAGACAGCGCCCCTCCCTCCCTTTCTGTCTCCTCTCTTCTGCTTCCCTCCCCTCCCTCCAGACACTGCTAACAGCCCTGTTTTCCCAGGGAAGGGTTTTGTTTTTAATGCAAGGATAATTATGCAGAGCTCGAAGGGTGTTTCTGTAGAACATGGGATGCCAAAAAAAGGTCCAGTCATGAAAGTTGTGTTTAGGGACCATGGGAGAAAAGGAAGCAATTACATTTTCATTTTTAAGTTTCAACATTTCTCTTCATTCTACTTGTCTGTTTTTAGTTCTTTTGTCTGCATCGCATCCCAGTTTGAGTCAGGAATTAGGAGCAAAGCAAAGATGAAAGATGGCAAAGCAACTTTTCCCTTTTGAGCAACTCTGGCTCAGACCTTCAAGCCCAGCATCATCTCTTCAGCAGTGACCAATCCAGGTCCCTAGTACCTGGCCAAAACCCAAGGAGTAGCAACATTCCAGAATCTCAAAGATTAGCAAGATTCCTGAATCCCAAATTGGAGCAACATTCCTTGCAGAATCCCCAGAGTAGCAACATTCCAGAATCTCAAAGATTAGCAAGATTCCGGAACCCCAAATAGGAGCAACATTCCTTGCAGAATCCCCAGAGTAGCAACATTCCAGAATCTCAAAGATTAGCAAGATTCCTGAATCCCAAATTGGAGCAACATTCCTTGCAGAATCCCCAGAGTAGCAACATTCCAGAATCTCAAAGATTAGCAAGATTCCGGAACCCCAAATAGGAGCAACATTCCATGCAGAATCCCCAAAGAGTATCAACATTCCATGCTACCGATCCAGGGCAAGCAGCGGCTTCCCCCATGTCTTTCTCAATAACAGACTATGGACTTTTCCTCCAGGAAATTGTCCAAACTTTTCTTTAAACCAGCTACGCTATCTGCTCATACCACAATCTCTGGCAATGCGTTCCAAAACTTAACTATTCTCTGAGTGAAAAAATATTTCCTCCTATTGCTTTTAAAAGTATTTCCCTGTAACTTCATCGACTGTCACGTAGTCTTTGTAATTTTTGACGGAGTGAAAAATCGATCCACTTGTACCCGTTCTACTCCGCTCAGGATTTTGTAGACTTCAATCCTATCTCCCCTCAGCCGTCTCTTTTCCAAGCTGAAGAGCCCTAACTTTTTTAGTCTTTCTTCATACGAGAGGAGTTCCATCCCCTTTATCATCTTGGTCGCTCTTCTTTGAACCTTTTCTAGCGCTGCTATATCTTTCTTGAGATAAGGAGACCAGAATTGAACGCAGTACTCCAGATGAGGTCGCACCATCTGGAGTGATACAGGGGCATTATAATATTCTTAGTCTTGTTAACCATCCCTTTTTTAATCATTCCTAGTATCCTGCTTGATTTTTTGGCCACCGCCACACATTAGGCGGAAGGTTTCATCATATTGTCTACGATGACACCCAGATCCTTTCCTTGGGAGGGGGTGCCAAGCTGCGGAGCCGCACAGGGTGTAAGGTAGGAGGAGACATTAAGCGGTGGGGCAGTAGAGAGTATAAGGCGGGGAGGGGGGGCCACAAGCTGTGGGTATAAGGGAGGAGGAGTGTCAAAATTGCTCCAGGTCCATTGTCTCCTTTCCTTAGCCATAGCACAGTGGGCAGGGTGAGCCATGAGGGGGCATCTTGTCACTTTGCGCACTTAGGGGCACCAACGTTACTCCCGCTATTGATATAGCATTAGAGGGCTGCTTGAACATGGGCGACCTGGGCCTAGGCAGAGTGGTGAGCGAGGTTCTGGTCACCTTGTTGAGCAGACTGGATGGGACGTGCAAGCCTTTTTTTTTTTTTCTGCCCTCATTTACTTTGTCAAGTTGCAAGTTGGCATACAGAGAGGCACCAAGTAGGCACCTGAGAGATACACCCACAGGTGCACCCCTTGCAAGCAGGTGCTTTGGCATTGAAGTGCTACCTTATATTGGCACCTAACGGCCATTTTCTGGCACTTTTGACGTGTCTGGATGCCACCTGCCTGTAGGCACCAATTTAAACACTTCTTCCTTGAGAAGATGCGAGGGGATATGATAGGGACTTTTAAAATACTAAAAGGATTCGACAAAATAGAGCAAGAAACATCGTTATTCACGTTGTCAAATGTGAATCGGACAAGAGGTCATGGACTGAAGTTGAGAGGCGACAGGCCCAGGACAAATACCAGGAAGTTCTGTTTCACACAGCGAGTGGTGGACGCTTGGAATGCTCTCCCGGAGGAGGTTGTGACGGAGGCCGCCATTCTGGGATTCAAAGGCAAGTTGGATGCACACCTTCTTGCAAATCACATTGAGGGACACGGGTAAACGAGGTCTTCATTGGGGAACACCTAGCTTAGCCTCCGCGTGTAAAAAGAAAGCCCGCTCGCCGCAACCGGAAGCACCCCTTTCCCCCTTCTCAGTTCCCTCAGCAGTACTGCTCCCAGCGATCCTCTTTGCCGCTTCGCCCGAGCCCGCTGTCCCGGTGGAGCAGTAACCGCACCCTCTGCCCGGGTTTCTGCAGCGCCTGTACCCGGGTGCCCACACCGCCCTCCACTTTCTCTCCATCACCCGGATCCCTGCGCCCTCTCCTCCCCCTCCCGTTGCCGGGGTGCCTGCAGCGCCCCCTTCTGTCCAGCTCTCTCCAACGCTCGCCCCCTCTCCCTGTCCTCCTGCTCCAGAGTGCTCGAGTCCCCCCACCCCCACCCCGGCGCCCCTCTTCCTTCCTCAGGTTTTTCATTCTTTCTCAGCGCCAGCTCAGTCCGTGCGGGGTTATCAGTCACACCCCTCCCCCGCGGCTTTTTCAGGGTCCTTAACCTTGTGTACCTGGTGCTCCCTTTTGTTCCAGTTCCTAGTTTTTCTATTGTTTCCTCCCCCTTTCTCGCTTGCTCACTGGCTCCGGAATCGCAGCATCACTGATGGAGGGCGATGGGGAAAACGCCACATGCAGAGTTTCAAGTGCACATGTGCGCTAAGGGTTTTATTATGATTGATTATACAAGAGATTAGAACAGAAACTTTATCTTTTAGGCCAAAAGTTTTATCTTTTATGATTGATTATTTAAAAAAGAAAAATCATTAGTAAATTTCTGGAATAAATATGGCTTCAATGAATTACGAAAAGTGGGTAGATGAGAGACAACTCTATGTATAGAAGGAAGATCATTCCAAACTTTTACGAATAGAAAAGAAAATGATCGACAAAAATCAGCCTTAGTTTTAATTCTTTAACAGGGGTAAAGCCAAATTTATATTTCTGAGAGCTCCTAGAATTAGAGATTTCAAGCGAATTAAATGAGAGGAACCCAAAGGAGAAAAAAAAAAAATACCCTCTAGGATTTTGAAAAACGACAGTTGCGCACTTCAATTGGATCCTCCATTTACAAAAGCCACACACCCTGCCTGGATGTGCACAAACTTTTGGTCACGTCCCCCAAACGTGTGCGAGACATTCGTCAGAACCCAAGCGTCTGCCATTCGGTTCTCGAGGAAGCTTTTGCCAGCGCCGTCACCCTGGAGCAGCTCATTCCTGCATCCAAACACAACCCATTTTTAGACACAACGGCGTGATCTCTAAGTGATCTGTCACAGAGACCCCCTTCCCTTCCAACTAGAGCGTTAATTCTACGTCCCACTCCTCATCCATTTCAGAAAGCCATTGTGGGAAGCCTGGTGGAACCTGCATTTTGCTTTCAGGCCAGCAATGATGGCTACTGACAAGCTCACACAGTGCCCACTAAGCATACTCTAACACCCCTGGGTACATCATTAATCATGCTGATGTGTAACTTTAAACAACTGTCACAGAGGCACATACTGTATACCAGGGGTGTCAAAGTCCCTCCTCGAGAGCTGCATTCCAGTCAGGTTTTCAGGATTTCCCCAATGAATATGCATGAGATCTATGTGCATGCACTGTTTTCAATGCATATTCATTGGGGAAATCCTGAAAACCCGACTGGATTCTGGCCCTCGAGGACCGGAGTTGCCAACCCCTGATCTAGACCAGGGGTGTCAAAGTGCCTCCTCGAGGGCCACAATCCAGTCAGGTTTTCAGGATTTCCACAATGAATATGCATGAGATCTATTTGCAGGCACTGCTTTCATTGTATGCTAATGATCTCATGCATATTCATTGGAGAAATCCTGAAAACCCAACTGGATTGCGGCCCTCGAGGAGGGACTTTGACACCCCTGTCCTAGACTACCTGTCTTTTAGTGGCTGAGTTGATTAAGATCAGGGGTCTCAAAGTCCCTCCTTGAGGGCCGCAATCCAGTCGGGTTTTCAGGATTTCCCCAATGAATATGCATGAGATCTATGTGCATGCACTGCTTTCAATGCATATTCATTGGGGAAATCCTGAAAACCCGACTGGATTGCGGCCCTCGAGGAGGGACTTTGAGACTCCTGCGTATACTAAATGCATCTGGCACCACGTGCACACCCAGACCAAATTATGCGGAGTTTGGACTGGCCACTTACACTCTGGACCTTCTCCCGAATGGACCCCTGGAATGTTTGTGTTTCCTGGGAACAGCCCAAAACATTGCCATGTTTTTATCCTGACGCCAAGCAGAAGAGCTTCAAATAGGCACTTTGTCTGCATTATCACTGCAGTGTGTGCTCCCTTAGTAAAGCACCACCTTTCTGCTGTTATCACTGCAGAGTGTGCTCCCTTAGTAAAACACCACCTTTCTGCTATTATCAGTGCAGTATGTGTTCCCTTAGTAAATCACCACCTTTCTGCTATTATCAGTGCAGTGTGTGTTCCCTTAGTAAATCGCCACCTTTCTGCTGTTATCACTGCAGTGTGTGCTCCCTTAGTAAATCACCACCTTTCTGCTATTATCAGTGCAGTGTGTGTTCCCTTAGTAAATCGCCACCTTTCTGCTGTTATCACTGCAGTGTGTGCTCCCTTAGTAAATCACCACCTTTCTGCTGTTATCACTGCAGTGTGTGTTCTTATAGCAAATTAAATCCAGATAGAAAGGGGTGGGGCAGATAGTCAAACAATTTATTCCAATTACCAGACAAATTGTGACTTTGCAAATTTCAAGCATGCAGACTACGTAACCTGTCTGGTAATGTCTGGTTCAAAGGAGGAGGGATGAGAGTTATGCAGGGGGGAAGGACAGAAAGTCATTTGAACTCGTTTACTTGCTTATCTCTTTGAAGATTCTGATTATAGTTAACTGAATACATGATCCAATTAGCTTTAACCAGATATTACTAATATTACTAGCTAATCTTATCACCCTGCAGTGCTGAACTCATAAGAGACAGTTCCTGCTGAACAGACATAGGGGAAGCCACTGCTTGCTCTGGGATCGGTAGCACAGAATGTCGCTACTCTTTGGAGTTCCAGAATCTTGCTTATTCTGTGATTCTGGAATGTTGCTACTCTTTGGGAATTCCGCATGGAATGTCGCTACTCTTTGGGGTTCCGGAATCTTGCTTATTCTGAGATTCTGGAATGTTGCTACTCTTTGGAAATTCCACATGGAATGTCGCTACTCTTTGGGGTTCCGGAATCTTGCTTATTCTGAGATTCTGGAATGTTGCTACTATTCGGGTATTCCGCAAGGAATGTCGCTACTCTTTGGGGTTCCGGAATCTTGCTTATTCTGAGATTCTGGAATGTTGCTACTATTCGGGTATTCCGCAAGGAATGTCGCTACTCTTTGGGGTTCCGGAATCTTGCTTATTCTGAGATTCTGGAATGTTGCTACTATTCGGGTATTCCGCAAGGAATGTCGCTACTCTTTGGGGTTCCGGAATCTTGCTTATTCTGAGATTGTGGAATGTTGCTACTATTCGGGTATTCCGCAAGGAATGTCGCTACTCTTTGGAGTTCCAGAATCTTGCTTATTCTGTGATTCTGGAATGTTGCTACTCTTTGGGAATTCCGCATGGAATGTCGCTACTCTTTGGGGTTCCGGAATCTTGCTTATTCTGAGATTCTGGAATGTTGCTACTCTTTGGAAATTCCACATGGAATGTCGCTACTCTTTGGGGTTCCGGAATCTTGCTTATTCTGAGATTCTGGAATGTTGCTACTATTCGGGTATTCCGCAAGGAATGTCGCTACTCTTTGGGGTTCCGGAATCTTGCTTATTCTGAGATTCTGGAATGTTGCTACTATTCGGGTATTCCGCAAGGAATGTCGCTACTCTTTGGGGTTCCGGAATCTTGCTTATTCTGAGATTCTGGAATGTTGCTACTATTCGGGTATTCCGCAAGGAATGTCGCTACTCTTTGGGGTTCCGGAATCTTGCTTATTCTGAGATTCTGGAATGTTGCTACTATTCGGGTATTCCGTAAGGAATGTCGCTACTCTTTGGGGTTCCGGAATCTTGCTTATTCTGAGATTCTGGAATGTTGCTACTATTCGGGTATTCCGCAAGGAATGTCGCTACTCTTTGGGGTTCCGGAATCTTGCTTATTCTGAGATTGTGGAATGTTGCTACTATTCGGGTATTCCGCAAGGAATGTCGCTACTCTTTGGAGTTCCAGAATCTTGCTTATTCTGTGATTCTGGAATGTTGCTACTCTTTGGGAATTCCGCATGGAATGTCGCTACTCTTTGGGGTTCCGGAATCTTGCTTATTCTGAGATTCTGGAATGTTGCTACTCTTTGGAAATTCCACATGGAATGTCGCTACTCTTTGGGGTTCCGGAATCTTGCTTATTCTGAGATTCTGGAATGTTGCTACTATTCGGGTATTCCGCAAGGAATGTCGCTACTCTTTGGGGTTCCGGAATCGTGCTTATTCTGAGATTCTGGAATGTTGCTACTCTTCGGGTATTCCGCAAGGAATGTCGCTACTCTTTGGGGTTCCGGAATCTTGCTTATTCTGAGATTCTGGAATGTTGCTACTATTCGGGTATTCCGCAAGGAATGTCGCTACTCTTTGGGGTTCCGGAATCTTGCTTATTCTGAGATTCTGGAATGTTGCTACTATTCGGGTATTCCGTAAGGAATGTCGCTACTCTTTGGGGTTCCGGAATCTTGCTTATTCTGAGATTCTGGAATGTTGCTACTATTCGGGTATTCCGCAAGGAATGTCGCTACTCTTTGGGGTTCCGGAATCTTGCTTATTCTGAGATTCTGGAATGTTGCTACTATTCGGGTATTCCGCAAGGAATGTCGCTACTCTTTGGAGTTCCGGAATCTTGCTTATTCTGAGATTGTGGAATGTTGCTACTATTCGGGTATTCCGCAAGGAATGTCGCTACTCTTTGGGGTTCTGGAATCTTGCTTATTCTGAGATTCTGGAATGTTGCTACTCTTTGGGAATTCTGCATGGAATGTCGCTACTCTTTGGGGTTCTGGAATCTTGCTTATTCTGAGATTCTGGAATGTTGCTACTCTTTGGGATTTCCACATTGAATGTCGCTACTCTTTGGGAATTCCGCATGGAATGTCGCTACTCTTTGGGGTTCCGGAATCTTGCTTATTCTGAGATTCTGGAATGTTGCTACTCTTTGGGAATTCCACATTGAATGTCGCTACTCTTTGGGAATTCCGCATGGAATGTCGCTACTCTTTGGGGTTCCGGAATCTTGATTATTCTGAGATTTTACTGATGGAAAATCTGGTAGCCCAAAAACAAATAATGGCCGGCTCTTTGTTTCTAGTTCACTAGTGGAAAACTGTACGTATAATAAAAATAACATTTTAATTTAAAAAAGGTGATAACGTGGGACTATATTGTTGGCTCCATGAAAATTAAGGCTCCTGTCGGTAGGATGGACATATGGGATCTCTTCGGAAGAGGAGGAGATATTGAGTCCTGTGGCTGGATCGATTATAGATACAACCTCATATCTGTTAGATCTGTGGTCGAAAACTCAAAGCCTTTGCAGGGCCACATTTGGGATTTGTAGGTCCTTGGAGGGCCTCAAAAAAAATAGTTAATGTCTTACTAAAGAAGTGACAATTTTGCAGGAGGTAAAACTCTTTATAGTTTATAAATCTTTCCTTTTGGCTAAGTCTTAATTATAATATTGTCATTTATAGCTAAAGAAACTGTTTTATTTTACTTTTGTGATTATGATAAACATACCGAGGGCCTCAAAATAGTACCTGGCGGGCCGCGAGTTTGAGACCACTGGGTTAGATGTATTTACAGTCTCTTACTCAAGATACTCTCGAAAAGCTCGTGCGCTTTTCGTCTTCCCGTCAGGGAAGGGTTGCAAGTTTAAAAGAGATCAGGAACGTAAATTGTCCTACCAGGCTGCCGTCTGAGATAAATATTTTAAGCAACTGTTCTCTGCATCTGTCTCATACAGAAGGCATTTAAAGACTTACGTATTCTCTAGATTTCTGGGAAATTGATTTTTTAATGTTCCATTTGTGATTAATGTTAATCTTTTGTGAACCGCATAGATCCTTGCAGTAATGCGGTTTAGAAGTTGCTTTTACGTTTTGTTATCTGTCAGACACTAGCCCCAGTCCTGGAAGCCCAAAGATGCACCAGAAGAAATCCACTGGGCCATGGGGGCTGCACTGAATTCGGGGGTCACCGTCACTTTCGGCGCATCATTCTAAAGCGATGCTCCAGAAAGGAGAGCGGCGAAGGGTCCAGGCCTCCCATTCCCTGACATTCCCATGCCCCGGTCTTCCCCTCCCGAGAACGATCCCCTCCAGACCAGTTTCGAAACCTCCTGCTCCTCTTTCATTTCCAAGACCACAGGATCTCGTGGCTCTCGCTCAGGAAGCCCGAACATTTCTCACAGACCGCTCCCAAAGCCAGGCCCAGAGTCCCTGTACTGGGTCACCAGGCTGGAGTCTGAGGTTAGGGCGAGAAAAGCTCCTTTAATTAGAGCAGCCCGGGGAGAGGGAAGTTTCCAGCTGAAAGGACTTGGCACCTCCATGCAAGCAGACGCTTACTCGCTATTTGTCCCTGGCAAGTCCTTTTCACTGCTCAGACTCTGAGCAAGCATAATTAGTTTTATTTCTGGTCTGTCTCTCCCACCATCTATGTAGAAAAGGGAACAATTTTAATTTCCTCTCTGCGACACAGGGCATGGCAACGCTTAGCAGAGCCGAATCCCTTCTAGTCCTGTAGCTCACGTCGACAGTTGCCCCCCCCCCCCCCCCCCACCTAGAAGCTCCATTAAAACCCAACTAATCCGCCATTTGTGCAGGGATTTTATTCATTTCTATCCCGCGTATCCATTTTCTATGCGGGTTACATATTCACGTTCATAATTCAAATAAGACAACCACTTTACAACATAGTAAAATCACATAGAACACTTCAAACATCGTAAAGCAAAGTAGTTGGTCGAAATGCGCGCAGGCAATCACACATAAGATGCTCACGCAGAACACAATAGCGTGCAAGACCATCACGCGCATGACAAAACGTGGGTGATAGCGCATAACATAAATGCGCATGAACGACAAATGTGTATACACATTAATGTCCTGCGCTCAACTGTCTGTGCGCATTTGTCCCGCGTGCGTATCACGATGTATCCCTAAAGCGCACGTCATGCGCGTCTTAAAAAAACATAACACAATTCCTTTAAACCACGTAGTTACTCCTTCTCCGAGGTGCCGGACACGCAGGTATTTCTCAGGTATATTATTCCACCCCCACCCCCCCTGCTCCTCCTATTCCCCACCCTCAGGAGCATTGCTGGACAATCAGTTGAAAGCAGGTGCTACTTGGATACGTCAGGAGGTCGTAAATTTCGTTCCACGTGGGAGCCGTTTTGGAGCTCGTCAACACCTACGGCTCATAGTCGCTTGCTTAATGTGTAAATCACTGCGCTTTGTCTGTAATGTGGCTGTCTGATGATGAACAGATTCTGGTTGTTGGGATGGGGAGGGGGGGGGGTCGTATGTTATAATCAGACAATGTTGTTATTGCACTTGTATCAAAATAAAGCATTGGAAAAGCAGGTGCTATATAGTCTGTGAGCTTAAACAACTTTACAAGAACCCATTTGAGCCCCAAATATAAAATTCTCTCCCCTCCCCCCCCCCCCACCCCTTTTGATGGCTGTTTTCAATGGGGTCATAATCATGTAAAATGTATTTTTGTCATTTTTTTAATCTGTTTGTTTATAATCAACATGGCAGATTTGCATATAATAGAGGTGAAAGGCACGCAGATCTGCCTCATGCATATTCATTAGGGATATCTTAAAAATCCAACTCCACTCTTGTTATGTTTCAGATTTGGCTTTCTGTCTCCAAGTTGACTTCATCGGTCATATTTACGTTAATGTTTGATCTTTTCACCGTCGTTTTCTTGTCAACAAAATTGTACCACCACCTCTCTCGGGAGCGCATTCCAGGCATCCACCACCCTCTCCGTAAAGTAGAATTTCCTAACATTGCCTTTGAATCTACCACCCCTCAACCTCAAATTATGTCCTCTGGTTTTACCATTTTCCTTTCTCTGGAAAAGATTATGTTCTACGTTAATACCCTTCAAGTACTTGAACATCTGAATCATATCTCCCCTGTCTCTCCTTTCCTCTAGGGTATACATATTCAGGGCTTCCGGTCTCTCCTCATACGTCTTCTGGCGCAAGCCTCCTATCATTTTTGTCGCCCTCCTCTGTACCGCTTCAAGTCTTCTTGCGTCCTTCGCCAGATACGTCCTTCTCCAAAACTGAACACAATACTCCAATGACCTGTACAGGGGCATCAACACCTTACAATTAGCTGTTGGCAGTTAATAAATGTTGACCCCCCCCCCCCACGCCGGCATTCGGTGTTCACAGTTTGGTTATTGTTCTCGTTCTTCCATATCGCGGTCAGGTTCGCAAAAGCAAGGCTCGTTATTCTCATCCTCTTTGTATTTCCAGTCCAGTCATCGCATTTCCCACCTATACAAATTGGTGAACCCATCCAACTTTACATGAATAAAATATTTCCCTAATAACGTACCTCCATCTACCTCCTTTAAACCTCATAATATAATCTCCTCTTGTACAATTCTTTTTTCACCAACAAAAGGTTTTCTTCTATTAGTAATAATATGAATAGACCAAGTTCTTCTTCAGACTAAGACAATTGAGATCGATCAGATCAGCTTCAAGACCGCTTCAGGACGGTGGCACCAGCTGTCTTGCTGCCTTACCTGGACTACAGCAACTCCCTCTACTATGGCATTTCAGAGAAAGAACAAAAGCTCCAAAACGCAGTGGCAAGATTGATTTTCCGATCCGGCCGCTTTGAGAGGGTTCATTCCTTACTGCTAAAACCACATTGGTTACTTGTCAAAATCTAATTCATTTCAAGCTAACTTGTACGATCCACAAGGCCATCTATGGAGAAAGCTCAAGCGGACTAGTGACCTGTATCCGAATCTCACATACTTTCCTCGATTCAAGACTTACACAACGATTTAAGATACCTTTCCCATCTTCTCAACGAATGCGCCAGAGAAAGCTGTTTAACTCCACCTGCGAGTTCCTTGGACCATACATCTGGAACATTCTACCAACTCATCTGCGGCAAATTCCCATACACTGTCTTATCAGGAAAAGACTAAACATGTGCCTTTTGTATGCTCTCCACGGTCTAACACTTCCCATTTCTTACTGCCTCAAACCATGAACTATCTTTGTTGAATCTGCTCACTTCTAATTTGGAAGCCACAATTATTCCCAGCAGAGGCAACTTCTTATGTTCTTATTGTATTGTACCCTCTCACTAAGAGGCATATGCAGTATTATGAAAATTTGTTAAAGGAGTAAAAATAAAATAAGCTTTTTGAGTATTAAAAGGTAGGCCTGGGCTGCCCAAGGACGACCCCACTATACCACCAGGTCATTTAACAGGAGACTCAGGGAGGGCATTTGGGTGCATGGAGAGCAGAGGGGCTGTGGCAAGAGAGGGTGGGGATGGCATTGGCCGGCCTGGGAGGATTCACTCTCTGCTGGGAGGGGAGGGGGGGGGAGAGAGAGGAGCCGGTCTGGTTTTTCCCTGAAACTAAATGGCAGATTTCAGCTGCTGATTCGATTTTAGTCAAAACTGAATCAAGTCTGGTTTTGGTCAGCCTCAAATGTGGAGGGAGCAGATTCGATCATTTCTCACTTTTACTGAATCGGCTTCATTGGTTACCAGTGAAATGTCGGACTGTTTATAAAGTTGTTTTGCTGGAAGTATATCAACCAGGTCGAACCCTGAGGTCAGAGGGGGAACTACGGGGAGTTAATGAAGGGCTGCCAAGCGTACATTACACAAAAATGGGGGTTTCGGTAATCTCAGTGGCAGGGGTGCTACGATGGAATAATCTGACGGTCACTTAGGACGTTCTCTGACATTCAAAGATTTAAAAAGCTGTTAAAGACGACTTTATTTATAGAGGCCTTTTCTTGAAAGCTGTTCACTTTAATAATAGTGGTGGAGAGTTTTTTTTAATATTCGTTGTATTGTTTTTAAAAACGGAGTATGTATCTTGTGAACTGCTTAGGTTTAAGCAGGGCATACGTTTTTTACATAAATAAAATTTATTTTTGCGCATCTTTGATATATTATTGTTTGTACAAAATTAGACATCGCAGCAATTTACAAGTTCCACAACGTCCTGAAAGATCACAAAATACAAAAAGTACATACGGTATCCTAGGCAGGTAGAGAAAATGCGTGGGAGCCAACTTTGCAAAATTATTGGGATGCTAAACACAAGAAAAATGATCTCTCTTTGGACACAATGAAAGAGTTTGCTCAACACTGGGGGCGCTGAAGCACTCGGTGGCGGGAGGAAGGGAACTCGAACAGGCACCTAGTGACTTCCATCTAATCTAACCAGAATATTAACCAATCAGCTCAAGGCAGATGACAATATATAGCAGCAGGAGACTGCTAGGTTATAGTGTCCGAAGATCTAAAGGCGAAAAAACAGTGTGACAAGGCAGTGGCTGCTGCCAGAAGGATGTTGGGCTGTATAAAGAGAGGCGTAGTCAGTAGAAGGAAGAAGGTGTTGATGCCCCTGTACAGGTCATTGGTAAGACCCCACTTGGAGTATTTTGTTCAGTTTTGGAGACCGTATCTGGCGAAGGACGTAAGAAGACTTGAAGCGGTCCAGAGGAGGGCGACAAAAATGATAGGAGGCTTGAGCCAAAAGACGTATGAGGAGAGACTGGAAGCCCTGAATATGTATACCCTAGAGGAAAGGAGAGACAGGGGAGATATGATTCAGACGTTCAAATACTTAAAGGGTATTAACGTAGAACAAAATCTTTTCCAGAGAAAGGAAAATGGTAAAACCAGAGGACATAATTTGATGTCGAGGGGTGGTAGATTCAGGGGCAATGTTAGGAAATTCTACTTTACGGAGAGAGTAGTGGATGCCTCGAATGCGCTCCTGAGAGAGGTGGTGGAGAGTAAAACTGTGACTGAGTTCAAAGAAGCGTGGGATGAACATAGAGGATCTAGAATCAGAAAATTAAATATTGAACTAGGCCAGTACTGGGCAGACTTGCACGGTCTGTGTCTGTGTATGGCCGTTTGGGGGAGGATGGGCTGGAGAGGGCTTCAATGGCTGGGAGGGTGTAGATGGGCTGGAGTAAATCGTAACAGAGATTTCAGCAGTTGGAACCCAAGCACAGTACCGGGTAAAGCTTTGAATTCTTGCCCAGAAATAGCTAAGAAGAAAAAATTTAAAAATTTAAATTGAATCAGGTTGGGCAGACTGGATGGACCATTCGGGTCTTTATCTGCCGTCATCTACTATGAGTATGACTATGAGCGAGGGGAAATGATTGAGACCTTCAAAATACTGAAAGGAATCGACAAAATAGAGCAGAAAAATTATTTACATTGTTCAATTTGACACAGACAAGAGGACATGGACTGAAGCTAAGGGAGGACAAGTCCAGGACAAATATCAGGAAGTTCTGCTTCATGCAACGAGTGGTGGACACCTGGAATGCTCTCCCAGAGGAGGTTCTTGCGGAATCCACCGTTCTAGGATTTAAAAGCAAACTAGATGCACATCTCCTTACAAGAGGCATAGAGGGATATGGGTGACTAAAATGACGCCAGGTGTACACCTGGCTGGGCCTCTGCGTGTGCAGATCGCCAGATTTGATGGACCGAAGGTCTGATCCAGAGATGGCAGTTCTTATGTTTTTATAATGCCTCATTCCTCAGAGCCAACCTCATCAGTGATGTTCCAATGGAGTAGCAACATTCCAGAATCCCAAAGAGTAACAAAAGATTCTAGAACCCCAAACAGTATCAAGATTCCAGGCAGAATCTCAAAGAATAGCAAGATTCCAGAACCCCAAAGAGTAGCAACATTCCAGAGCTGAGATTGTGACACGGACAAGAGGATATGGACTGAAGCTAAAGGGGACAAGTCCAGGACAAATATCAGGAAGTTCTGCTTCACGCAACGAGTGGTGGACACCTGGAATGCTCTCTCGGAGGAGGTTATTGCGGAATCCACCGTTCTAGGATTTAAAAGCAAACTAGATGCACATCTCCTTACGAGAGGCATAGAGGGATATGGGTGACCAAAAATGTACACCTGGCAGGGCCTCCGCGTGTGTGGATCACCAGACTTGATGGACCGAAGGTCTGATCCGGAGATGGCGCTTCTTAAGTTCTGTTCCCTCCCCCCCCCCCCAAGATAGGTAAGGCCTGTGCTCAAATGATTTGAATGCAATCTAAAATACTTATAACTGTTCTAGACCCTTTTTGTTGCTTATGGGACCGGAGACGAAATGTCTTTTTCATATGTAAGGAAGAAGGAAGGGATTAGCTGATCGTACTAGGTGCCAAGTTAATTACTAGGAAAAGAAAGGTGGAAAAAAGCCAGGCTTCCAAACTTGATTTAATCATTGAGTAGAAACTCTTAATGCAAATATCCCAGCAATAACTTCCACAGACTAGATGCCAGAAAGATGAAGGCAGAATCATGAATCATCTCCAGTCAAGGGATGAGGGACAGTCAGAAAATTAGCCTGGGAGTATATTAGTAAGTAGAAACATAGAAAACAGAAAAATGAAGTAGGAAATCAATTGAATGTCCATTGGAACTTCCTGGGTAACTGACTCAACCTCTTGTAATGTGATCCAACTTTGAACTGAATAAGTAAAGTCAGAATAGAAAACCTGATTAACATAACAACATAAAATTTTTAAAACTGCATCTCTGTTGTGTAGGATTACAAGTTGTTTATTGATTGATTTACTCACTCATGGTCTCTTGATGACCCACTCAAGATCAAAGATCCCAGAGCATATTACATTAAAGCAAGTTATTTAAAATATATTTTAAAAAATGATCTTGAAAAGAATTCTGGAAAGAGTGTCACATGAACACGAGAGGTCCAGTGGGAGATGTCTCAAGTTCCGCAAGCATAGACCCTATTCTAAAATCAATGGGTCAATCCAAGCACTTAAAAGTTCATGGTGCAGAAGATCAATGAAACGTTTTATCTCCAGTGACACAAACGTTTCTCTTAGACATTTTTGAAAGAGAAACGTTTATTTTTCCCTAACCTTTCACAGATCCCAGGATCCCTTTCCAATTTTACTACAGGGAGGGACTTCAACTGTGAAATTAAGAGAGTGACCTCCTCTATTCCTCCGGTGGACAACTGTTCAATATAAGCACTTTTCTGAGCCTAGGCTACTCCTAGGTAGATGTAGATTCCCCATCGATATATGAGGACATAGATGTTCATTCTGAAAGGTCACTTGGACACACAAAGTCAGAGGCGTGAAGAAAGTACAAGAGATTTATTACAGAATGCATGCTGGACCCCTGAGCTCCAAGCTGGCTCAGAAGTGCCGAAACCAGGAAGTTACAGAGATATTTATTCATTTTTCTGGCTATACAACTGAATTCTAGAAAAAGCTTTTCACGTGTTACTTTTCTTAACACTCATTGGTTCTAAGCTCACACTAGCAGGTCACTTATCTAACTCTTACAGTTAAATGTACAGAAGGGCAGGGTACATCATGGCTCAAACTCTTATCTATTTAGCTTACAATGTGGTATGGTAGGGACATACATTTTAGGCAGATGAGGTCAATAGATTGTACACTGTTTTCAGCTATGTAGGCCAGAGCAATATTTTAAACAACAGTTAACCATTTCATGACCCTACAATTCCACTTTTGAAATGAGAACAAAATGTTCATTGTTTAGGCCCGATTTAGGCCCACCCAGGCCATGCCCCCTTTCCATTTGCAAGGTCTTCATTTTCAAATATGTATATCCCAGGTTGGTAAAATCAGAGCTCAGATGTACTGTATATGCAGTATGGATGTCTAATGGTCAATTACAGATGCGAAAGCTGGACATTAAGGAAACAAGATAGAAAGAAGATTGACTCATTTGAGATTTGGTGCTGGATAAAGATTTTATGCGTACTGTGGACCGCCAGAACTAACAAGTCAATTATGGAAAAGATCAAACCGACTATGTCACTCGAAGCCCAAATGATGAAGTTACTACTGTCTTATTTTGGTTATACCATCAGAAGAGAAGGACATCATGGTTGGGAAGATCGAAGGAACCAGGCGAAGAGGGTGACCTGCAATCAGATGGCTGGACACATTGATAACAACCATGGAGGTGACGTTGGAGGAACTTTCCAGACAAGCACAAAACCGATTTATTTTTAGATCGGCAATTCATCAAGTCGCTAGGACTCAAACACGAGTTGATAGCACCTAACAAAATGGATGGCTTATGCACATCTAAAACACAAATACTGCTCCTAACATTGACACCAAAAAACATATAATTTAAAAAAAACTCCCTGGCTTCACAGCAATCACCCATCTTACTGTTCATCTCTCTCCACACACTCCCTAGCCAAGTCACTCTTCCAAAGATTATCCTTAATGATCTTCAGACTAAAACTTAACACATTTTCAGGCTTCTCAAAATAGCAGGGCTGGTGTTATGGGGATGAACTGCCTTGGGCCTCAAGCATGTCTAACACCAGCCCTGACAAACAGCCAGATTTTAGCCAACTTCTTGAACCTCAGATAGTTCTTCTCTATAATCTTTCTGGAGAAGTTATTCCAAAGTTCCAACTTGGAATCTGAGGACTGACAACTCCTCCTTCTGTGAAGATTGCAGAGAGCGCTGATTAACATGTGGGCTGGGCAGATTTTCTAAATACAGTCAAACCTTGGTTGGCGAGCATAATTTGTTCCAGAAGCATGCTTGTAATCCAAAGCACTCGTATATCAAAGCGAACTTCCCTATAGGAAATAATGGAAACTCAGACGATTTGTTCCATAACCCAAAAACTTTAATACAAAATACTATACGTACAGTGGTGCCTCACACAACGAACTTAATTCATTCCAGGAGCAAGTTTGTTATGCGAAAAGTTCGTTATGTGAAACGCGTTTTCCCATAACAATACATGTTAAAAAAAATAATTCGTTCTGCAGCATAAAATATGCTAAGATGACATAAAAAAAGATAAATTTTTTGTTATTATGTTTATTTAGATACATCTAAAAACATAATTGTTTTTTAAAACAACACACATTTTTTAAATTTAAAGACAGACTAAGTAGAGTCTAATTTTACAGTGAGAGAGGGCAGAGTCTCAGTGGCAAAAACTGGGACTTACCTGTTCATTTTTTTTTTCTTGGCTTATTTTTGGTTGGCCCGGTGGTTTTCATGTTCTGTGGTCAGAGGGCAGTTGTTTCTGCAAGGCAGATCTCTGCTCTACTGGCGGGGCAGCTCACAGTCCCAGCATTTGCCGTTTTCCCCCGAGTTTGTGCTGCTTTTACATAAAACATTTCTTCTTCTGAGCGCTCACCCTTCCCTTCATGGGGAAGCGGCGAGAGTAGCTCCGCCCCCCCCAACGCATCAGCAGTAGGCGCCGGGCCCCTGCGAGCCGACGGTCCGCCACTGCACAGGGAGCCAGGCGGAGAGAGGGCAGTTAAGCGCAGTGCCTGCGCGGAAGGATGCAGCTCGGGCGACTTCGTTGTGTGAAACGAAGTTCGTTGTGGGAAGCAAGACCTGAAGTTCGTTGTGCGCAGCGTTCGCTGTGCGAGGCGTCCGTTATGCGAGGCACCACTGTACTCGTATTGCAAGACCTCGCTCATTTCAAAGTCACTACACTCCTGCAGCATCAGAGAGAGAAGAACCATCGGCTCAGTTGTGATGTGTGTATACTGTATGTACACGTATTGCAAGACCTTGCTTGTATATCAAGTTAAAATTTAATCAAATATTTTGCTTGTCTTGCAAACCAAATTACTTGCAATCCAAGGTTTTACTGTACACTGATTTACCCAAGAATAAACACTAATATACTAAGGAAAACACTTTAAACTCTTCCCTCTGGACATTTGGGAACCAGTGGAGTTCAACTCCCTTTTTCCATTTTCCACCTCAGCTATTGTATTCAATGCCACGTGAAGATGAAGTCGTTTGAGCTGGCGACATGTCAGTCTGTAATATAGCATTACAATAATGTATGCGTAATAACATCACAGCAGATGAGAAAAAAACTCTTCAGTGACTCCACTGCGTCCATTTATTTCTACACATATCACAAAATGATTTGTAAGAGAGGCACTCTGAGCACTGCTTCTACCCTTCTCCAAGGAGAAGGACATGGTTCATCAATTGTTTTTCCTTTAGAGTCAACACAAATTGTCCCAGAAAACCACAAGACAAAATACTAAAAGAACTGTGGCCAAAACCTTTCATAAATCTCGGAGCAAGAGCCTTCCCATATGAAAACCAGCTGTATGCTTCGGGTGTTTTCCCGCCTGCTCCAAACTGTTGCTGTGTGTGTGCCCGGTAACGATGACTGCCTGTTTTATGACATTTGAAACTTTCCAGCAGCGCAGTTCCTCCAGACGAGCTCATGTAAGAACATTCTAGAATAAGAGGTCGCCTGGGGTAAAGTATGCAAATGAGTTAATTCTGCGCATATCGTGATAGGAATGATATTGACTAGGCAGTTGGTGATCGATGAACATTCAATGGCCATCTTTCTGGCTTGACCTGGGGTGGGCAACTCCGGTCCTCGAGGGCCAGAATGCAGTCGGGTTTTCAGGATTTCCCCAATGAATATGCATTGAAAGCAGTGCATGCAAACAGATCTCATGCATATTCATTGGGGAAATCCTGAAAACTCAACTGGATTCCAGCCCTTGCGGACTGGAGTTGCCCACCCCTGGGCTAGACCATGATGATCTTTATTTGCCATCATTTACTGGTACATTCCATGTAACCAGCGGCCTAGCGAGGGTGAGAGGTGCCCGGAGTGGTGGATCACATAGAAACATTAGGACAGATAAAGGCCAAATGGCCCATCCGCAGCATCCACTATCTCCTCCTCTCCCTATTGGCTAAGGCTCTTAACATTTGCATCTCCTCTTCCTATAGGCTAAGGCTCTTTACGCCTGCATTGTGATGTCATAGAACTTTATGGTTATAGAAACTTGATGGCAGATAAAGGTCAAATGGCCCATCCGCAGCATCCACCATCTCCTCCTCTCCCTATTGGCTAAGGCTCTTAACATTTGCATCTCCTCTTCCTATAGGCTAAGGCTTTGTGATATCATAGAAATTTATGGTTATAGAAACATGATGGCAGATAAAGGCCAAATGGCCCATCCGCAGCATCCACTATCTCCTCCTCTCCCTATTGGCTAAGGCTCTTAACAGTGCTGCCAACGTAAGCGCACGGAGGCAAGTTCACGAACTTAATTGTCAGACCTCGGATATATGCTCATATACAATAATCCAGCTACACAGTCAGTATTCTGTAAGTACTGTACAGGCATAGTAAGAACATGTGAACTGCCATGCTGGATCAGCCCAAAAGTCCATCAAGCCCGTATCCTGTTTCCAACAGTGGCCAGACTCCAAACAGCAGGAAGATTCCGGAATCCCAAAGAGTAATAAGGTCCCAGGGACAGCAGTGACGTTCCCCACATCCACCTCAACCTCAGCAAAAGACTGTTAGCTTTTCCATCAGGTGAGCACTCGTATGACAGAACAAAGGTGCAGCACCCATGCCCAGGGCCCAGAACGTCAGAGAGAGGCAACTCCGACGCGGGCGGGAAGCAAGTTCGTAATGCTGCTCGCGCAGGAAAAATTAAAGAGGTACGAGGGAACGGAAGGGGCACGCGTGCACAGAAGGGGGGGCAGAGAGGCGGACAGGGGTCTGCGCCCTTTACAAAGACTGTGCCCGGAGCGCCCCCCCCAAACCCTCCTTACTACGCCAGTACCTGTGTATAATATGTTAATCGCTTTGATTGTAACCGCAGCCAAGTGGTTTATCCAATCCCATTCCCTTTCTTTCGTTGTGCTGACATAGGTCCTCTTATACAGAGATGCGCTAATTATTTTAGCACATGCTACATAGAGCGCGCTAAACGCTAAGGCGTGCGGGTTATCCTATGGACACGTTAGCAGTTAGCGCACGTGTTGATTTAGCGCACGCTAAATCCGTGCTAAAACACTTAGCGTGCATTTGTAAAAGAGGGCCTAAGGTGAGCTAACCAATTAGCTTGCCCCAAACGCTAACGTGTGCATGTTAGTCTATGGACGTGTTAACGTGTGCGAATCAGTTAGCACACCTTAGTAAAAGAGGGAAATAGTGTCTCTCCTGGTCAGCTCAATCATTTTAATGCCAAGCCCATTGATCTTGGTCCTACTCGAAAGGGTCCAGAGAAGAGTGACTAAAATGGTTAAGGGTTGGAGGAGTTGCAGTGCAGCGAGAAATTAGAAAAACTGGGCCTCTTCGCCCTTGAAAAGAGGAGACTGAGAGGGGACATGATAGAAACACTCAAGATACTGAAGGGGATAGACTTAATAGATAAGGACAGGTTGTTCACCCTCTCCAAGGTAGAGAGAACGAGAGGGAACTCTCTAAAGTTAAAAGGGGATAGATTCCGTACAAACGTAAGGAAGTTCTTCTTCACCCAGAGAGTGGTAGAAAATTGTAACGCTCTTCCGGAGGCTGTTATAGGGGAAAACACCCTCCAGGGATTCAAGATGAAGTTAGACAAGTTCCTGCTGAATCAGAACGTACGCAGGTAAGGCTAGACTCAGTTAGGGCACTGGACTTTGACCTGGGGGGCCGCCGCAGGACCGGACTGCTGGGCACAATGGACCACTAGTCTGACCCAGCAGCTGCAAATTCTTTTGTTCAACAAGTGCACATCTCACAGACGATTCAGCTACATTTGAAGATCAGATTTAGTGCCATTGCTCAACTGTGTGTGTGTGGGGGGGGGGGGGGGGGGCGGGGAACGGGTCTTCCGCCTTCCATAACCAGTTTCAGCAGAAGCGTGAAATTCTTTGCTCGTGAACATTCCTGTGGATTCTTCAAACCCTAAGCAGCGAAACCTTATCAGCCCTGGAGCAGAATTTGCCAGAACTATGCTGAGCCTTTGCCAAATTACTTGTTGTCATTAAAACAAATTAGGTGTCAAGCTGTAAAAACTCTGGTGTGGTGAAGGCAAAGCGGTGCCTGTGATCAGAGGCGAGCCAGACGCAAGTTCATTTCTCCTGAACCCCAGACTTCTTGCCACAGAGATGCATCCAAAGCACATTGTAACGCAGGGGCCCTGATGCTCCAAAGTCACCGTGCATTTAACGATGGCACTAAACCTCCTAATTATCAAAATGGCTCACCACACTGCGGTCATTTCCGTGCTTTCTGGCAGCCTCCGATTGTACTATGCAAATGTAGCATAACGAGGTTATTAAGATTAAAATGAGCTTTCAAGGCAATCATCAGAAAGGAACGCCCCTCCATTGATGAGGAAACTGGGCCGATATTTACTGGTAGGGTCTGAGCCTTACTGTCCTGATTGGCTCAGGCTCTGACGGGAAAATAAAGCAGCTTAGACCCACCACCACAAATGGCCCTGATTACCTCCCCCCAAGCCCCAAAACAAGCCTGGTGGTCTAGTTCCCCTCCCCCCGCTGATGCCTCCCAAACCCCATATGGAAGATCGGCAGGAGGGTCAGGGACCCCCCTGACAGCAAGCTCCACCACACCAAGCCCCCAAGATGAAACCCTGGTGGTCTAGTGGGCTGGCCCCTCCTTCAACCCTCCCTCTGACCCCCTCCCCGTACCTTTTTAGAAGACCAGGAGGAGGGGTATTCACTCCCTCCAGTTGGCAGGCCCACTTCTTCAAAATGGCGGGCCTTTCCTTTCCCTGTGCACCTGGGAGGCACTGGGAGGGGCCTATGGCCCTGATTGGCCCAGGCACCTTGGCCTTGGGAGGGGCCTAGGGCACCTGGGACAATCAAGGCCTTAGGCCTCCTTCCTGGTGCACCCTGGGATGCACTGGGAGGAGTCTAGAGTCCAGATTGGTCAGGCGCCTAAGACCACTCCGAGAATCGTGTCTTTTTTGTAGATGCCTTAAATGGAGGCCAGTGTTTCACAGGCCTGACTCACGTCTATGGAAGAGCCTAGGCAGTCCGCCCCAGGTGCCATTTTGCTCAGGGTGCCAGCACCCCTCCTCCCCCTGCCACGTGCGTGCCCCTTCCCCCCATACCTTTTTAATTTTAGCGCAAGCAGCCACCAACTTGCTACTTGCGTTGGCTTTGGCGCGCTCTCTGATGTCACTTCTGGGACCTGCACCTAGGAAGTGACATCAAAGAGAGCGCCAAAGTTGACGAGGGCAGTAAGTTGGTGGCTGCTCGTGCACACGGAAGGGAGGCAGGGAAGAGGGCAGGGGAGGGGCGCAGCTCCCCCTCACACCACCAATGCGCCTAGGCATGCCTAGGATGTCTAAGGCCACTTCCGGCATAAGCCAAGCCTACGCCGGTCATAGTGATCCGTAGGCATGCATAGGCATTTCTATAGGCAAAAGTCAGATGTCTACATTGTAGGCGGCGTTTACCGCATCGATTGTTTTAAGAAAAAGCATGCATCCCGATTGGTCCTTTAGACAGCGGTAGTATTCCACTGGAGCTGTAATTTTTGACGGAGTGAAAAATCGATCCACTTGTACCCGTGCTACTCCACTCAGGATTTTGTAATAATAATAATAATTTATTTTTTTGTATACTGCTATACCAGAAGTTCAAAGCGGTTCACAACAGTAAAAAAAAAAAAATAAATACATACAATCAATATACATAAAGTACATTAAAACAGTCAAAAAATGCATCAATTAAAAGTTGAAAAGCAGAAGTAAACAGTGCCACAACTAAGATGTGAACATGTCAAACAGGCGTGTCTTTAGCGATTTTCTAAAGTCAGAATAAGAAGTAGCCTTTAATATAGGTTTTCCAAGCCATGAATTCAATTTAGCGGCCTGGAATGGTGACATTCTATCAAAAGACTTCTTATAGTGACATGATTTTAGAGAAGGGGAATTCAATAGATTTATTCTGCGTGGGCTTTTATTAGAATAATTCAAAGAAACTGAGAAGGAAGATAATCTGGTAACATTCCCAAAACTGCTTTGTAACAAATGCAGGAAAACTGGACCAGGACTCTGGACTCCACTGGCAACCAATGAAGTTTTTGATAAAAAGGGGTGATGGGCTCCCATTTTTTTCAGTCCAAAAATGGAGGAGTGTGTGGCGCAGTGGTTGGATCTACAGCCTCAGCACCCTGGGGTTGTGGGTTCAAACCCCGCCGCTGCTCCTTGTGACCCTGGGCAAGTCACTTAATCCTCCATAGCCCCAGGTACGTTAGATAGATTATGAGCCCGCCGGGACAGAGAGGGAAAATGTTTGAGTACCTGATTGTGAAAACCGCTTAGATAACCTTGATAGGCAGTATATAAAATCCTAATAAACTTGAAACTTGATGAGGCAAACCGCAGTGTTCTGAATCAGTCTGTTTTGTAGACTTCTATCCTATCTCCCCTCAGCCGTCTCTGATCCAGAGAGGGGCTGAAGATCATCGCTACTTCAATAAGTTCAATCGCTTCTCTCAGCTCACCCTGAATCCTGCAACCTATACAGGGAATCATTAGGGAGGCAATTCTGGAAGTGTGTGCCTTCTTTTAGGAATAATAATAATAATAATTTTATTTCTTATATACCGCTATACCCTAAGTTCGAAGCGGTTTACAGTGAAGTCGTGTCTAGAGAGAGTACAGTGTTAATAGTAGGATACAGGATAATACAAAGTGAATAGGTACTGGGGTGATTACAATAGGTACGGGATATTAACACGAAAAACGGTTACAGTATGTTTACAATGAGGTACAGGGTACTGGTACAAGATATTAACAAGAGAACAGTTACAGGATGTTTACAATCAGATACAGGATGTTATACTAAGTTATAGGATGATACAGTATGAACAGTTACAAGGGATCAGTGCTGTTTACAGCTAGATATATATGATGAGCGTAAGAGAGGTACAGCATTAAACGTTGGGGGAGGGGAAAAGGAAGGGGGAGGACTTTCGAGGCGGTTTATAACTGGTAGGGGGAAGAGTTTAGGTGGTGTTGAAGAGGCGGGTCTTCAGAGATTTTCTGAAGTCCGCGTATGATGTGGCTTCGAGTATTGGTTTTGCTAGCCATGTGTTCAGTTGGGCTGCCTGGAAAGAAAGCATTCTGTTTAGGTACTTCTTATAGTGACATGATTTCAGGGATGGGTAAGTAAAGAGGTTTGGTTCTGCGGGAGGTCACAAAGATTAATCAGATACCAACAGGGGAATTCCAAAAGTCTGGGAAGTGTTTTTTGAGTAGCCAAAAGGGGTATTTGGAAGCCTCTGTTTGCTTGTGAACAGTTTGGCTGGCTCTTTGTATTTTATCAGAGATGCCACCCAGAAGATATTACAGGAAGTTACAGAGTCTTTTGCTGATGCACAATTTTCAGGAAGAAAACTTCAGAGAGAGGTGCATACCACACAAATAAAGATAATTTTCAAATACCCATGCCTGCTTTTTCTTGCATAACTCCATCCACTGCAATAGAAGGAGGAAAAGACACGGCAGTGCTATTGTGCCCACCTACTAGCAATTTTGCAAAGAGAAGCTATTCAGGTACTGTGCCACTAGGTGGCTTAGTAAAATCTCTTCCTCTTATCCTTCACTGTCCCCCATCGCAAGCTGCCATACAAAGCAGGGCATTCTACCCCAGAAGTGGCTGCACATGCAGTATAAAATTTCCCAACTTCTAAAAGGGATATTTTGTCAGAGAGCTCTGCATTTCTATGGATCTTGGTTTAAATATTTTTCTTTTTAGAAGCATTCCTTCATGTTCTGTGAGCAAATCTTTTGAATACAGCAGCTCAGGGGGGTCTGCATAAGACCATCAGCTCAAAGGGAATGGCTTGTCATCTTGCTGATTTGTATGTGAATTAGAGAAAAGTGTTCTCTGCCCTAGATGTAAAGCAGGGTACTATTTGTTCTGGAACTGGTCCAATACAGTTGTAACATACACCCTTGGGAGGCGGCAGGAGGGGGGGGGCGGGACTGCTTCACTGACCATGGCACCATGTGCAAACAGTTGTCTGGCAGGGGAATTTCTGGCAGAAAGTTTCACTTTATGGCATGTGGAAATGTTGGCTTCCTATACAGTTGGTTTTTTTTTGCCTCAAATTCCTAACACATGTGAATTGAAATGAAAGCCAATGTGCAGAAGACAAGCATGTGTTCAAGTCCCACTGCCCAACTTGGATGAAAATAATTTCAGAGAACCCCTTAATACCTAGCACATGTTCTGGTACCCTGTGCACGGAGGCCTCAGCAAAACGGTAACTGTGATCCTTTATTTTTTTCATGTTTCATGTTTGTTGCTTGGTTTTCATTTAATATATTTAAAAATACCCTCAAAATTAAAAATACAAAATTTAAAAAGATAAACATAACAAACCAAAATTAAAAAAATGCTCGCTCTTCACCACTACTGCCATTTGGAGACATCCGTCTGCTTCAAAAATGACCAAAGTAAATCATAAATGAACCACAGTATAAGAACATAAGACTAGCCTTACTGGGTCAGATCAATGGTCCAGCTAGCCTACTATCCTGTTTCCACAGTGGCCAATCCAGGTCACAAGTACCTGGGAGAAACCCAAATAGTATAAACATTCCACAATCTTGAGTAAGCAAGATTCCAGAACCCCAAAGAGCAGCGACATTCCAGAATCTCAACGAGTAAGCAAGATTCCGGAACCCCAAAGAGTGGCGACATTCCAGAATCTCAACGAGTAAGCAAGGTTCCAGAACCCCAAAGAGCAGCGACATTCCAGAATCTCAACGAGTAAGCAAGATTCCGGAACTCCAAAGAGTAGTGACATTCCAGAATCTCAACGAGTAAGCAAGATTCCGGAACTCCAAAGAGTAGCGACATTCCAGAATCTCAATGAGTAAGCAAGATTCCGGAACCCCAAAGAGTAGTGACATTCCAGAATCTCAACGAGTTTTCAAGATTCTGGAACTCCAAAGAGTAGCGACATTCCAGAATCTCAACGAGTAAGCAAGATTCCGGAACTCCAAAGAGTAGCGACATTCCAGAATCTCAACGAGTAAGCAAGATTCCGGAACTCCAAAGAGTAGCGACATTCCAGAATCTCAACGAGTAAGCAAGATTCTGGAACTCCAAATGGACATACGTTTTTTGTGCTCAGTTGACATCTACCTGTGATGGAGCATTCTTCTGGCTGGTCCCAATTTTTGGAATAAGATGCCTCCTCAGATATAAGCAGAGCTTTCTCACAATAAGTTTAGGTCCTTGTTAAAGACCAATTTATTTCAGGATGTCTTTAGAGGACTAGGGGGCCTGGTGAATTGGAGAAGGGGCAGCTACCTATATAATTGTGAGCTTTAAGTATGTTTTGTATTAGCCTACGTGAGATATATGACATGGTTACTTTTCTATTTTTATGACACTTATTTCCTTTACTCGGTCATTTTGGACAAATTCTCTAAATTCATGGCTGTAGCAAAACTCAGCATCGCAGTAGTTCAAAGCAGATCACAATGATTAAGGGACAAGTTGAACCAACTAGGAAATTACAATATATCAGAATAACAGTGATTAGCCAAAAACAAGAGCATGTAAAGAAAAATTTGTTCTCGATTATGCAATTTTTAAAATAAAAAAGTTTTCACATGGTTTCCAAATAACCTATAATAAAAAACAGACCCAATTAGATATGGTCATTCTTTCCACATTTTATCTACTTGATATGTAAAGGAGGAAATCATTAATCATTTAGATTTCTTACCTTTAGAATTTGGAAAAAATTGAAATACTGTAAATTATGTTAAAAAAATAGGAATATTTTGTTTGAGACAAAATAATTTGTACATATATGATGCAGCCAGAACATGTTGAACTTTAAACAAGATACTTCTGAGGGAGTTGATAGAAGTTACCACTCCCCCTGCTGGATCCTTCCTCATAATGTCAGAACCTCCTTAATATAAGTAGCTCCTCCTTAGGAGGAAGTGACATGGGAAGGAGGAGTCAGGGAAGCCAGTTTATAAGACAGGGCCAGAGCTAGGGAAAGAAGGCCCATGAGAGTAGGAGGAAGAAGTGTCCCCAGCATATTCCATGACATCAACATCCAGACATTAGGCTTGACTTAAGTAAGCCAATTCTTTGTACTAACTGCCTATGAGCCTTGTTTTAAGGCCTGGATAGGACCAGACCTTGTTACCCATTCTGAAGAAGATTTTTTTGTAGTCTTAGTTTGGGGCGTGGCAGTACCAGCTCCAGGCTCAGTTCAGGACTTTTGTTGGTCAAATCAAGAGACTTTTTTTTACTGTGTGCCCGATCCTGTGAAGCAACAGGATTCAGGAGTTTTGTGTTTTGAATTAATAAGGAACTTTCCTGCACTATTGCTAGACATGGCTGGCTATGCGTTTATAGGCCCAAAACCCAAGGAGTAGCAACATTCCATGCTACTGATCCAGGGCAAGCAGAGGCTTCCCCCATGTCTTTCTCAATAACAGACTATGGACTTTTCCTCCAGGAACTTGTCTAAACCTTAAAACCATCTATTCTATCCACTCTTACCACAGCCTCTGGCAATGTGTTCCAGAGCTTAACTATTCTCCGAGTGAAAAATTTTTCCTCCTATTGGTTTTAAAAGTATTTCCTTGTAGCTTCATCGAGTGTCCCCTAGTCTTTGTCATTTTTGACGGAGTGAAAAATCGATCCAGGGGCCTCCCTAATGACTTGTAAGAGGGCATTAGCACTGCCTTTCTTCTTCTCTGTACAGCCTAGCATCCCTCTAGCCGTGGCCGCCTTGTCATGTTGTTTTGCCATTTGGAGATCCTCAGACAGTATCACCTCAAGTAGGGTGGCCAGATGTTACATTTGTAAACTCCAGACCTCTAGACCCGAACCCAGGCTTGCCAATCCCTGCCCCGTTAGGCCCCAGTCCTGCCCCTAATCTCGCCCAAGCCACACCCCCACTGCTTGCTCAAAAGGAGGACATGTCCAAGGACATCCGGCATCTGATAACCTTAACCTCAAGGTCCCTCTCTCCAGCTGTACTTATCAGTCTCTTGCCTCCTATCTCGTACATCTTCTTTGGGTTTGTGCATCCCAAGTGCATGACTGCAGTTCTTCACGCTACATTTTAATTGCCAGACCTTAAACGATTCTAATTTTTGGAGATCTCATCTCATGCTTTCTACTCTATCTGGGGTGTGCAATCTGTTGGTAAAATAATAAATAGAATTGGCCCAGTACCAGTCCCTGAGGCACTCCACTTACTCAGTCTCCTTTCCTCTGAGCAGATCCCATTTACCAGCAACTCTCTATCATCAGTCAGTCAGATCATTTGTTAATTTTTCTCCTAGGAGAGTATAAAGCTAGGTTATTCTTAAGTATATCAATCACCTCTACCTCTGGGGGAGTTTCTACAAGGAATGGGTGAACTTGACAGCAGATCTCGTGAATCTGAATCAGGAATTAATTATTTTAGGGTTGTTGTGTTGTTGTTTTTTTTAATAACCATGCAGAAGCATCTGAAAATGGAAATGCATGACATTTTTTTGGAAGCTACTGTGCGTAGGATACAGATTTTGAAACAGTTTGTGGGTTTAACCATACATGCAGCAGGGTATAAGTTAGATTTTGCATTTGACTTGAGTAAAGGAATTGGAGATCCTCCAAATGTGTTTATTTTCCATTGATGTGGAAAAGACTCAAGGTCGTAAGCTAACGGGATTTGAAAAGCAGGTTGATCAGTGGAATGTTATGTCGAAGGAAGCATTTTATCAATGTGGCTTATTAGATACCATTAAAAAGACTATTTGCCATTTGCAAACAGAAAAGTTAAACGTAAGATGAAAAATTTATGAGGAGAAGAGAAAGGAACATTTCTTGATAATTAGGAAGACAAAAATATATGTTTAATGCAAAATCAAAAGCAGGTGGAAAAGAGGCCCAAGCTGTTATTCCAGATGGTGAAAAATTTGGAGGCCACAAGTGCAAAATCTATCAGGCAAACGGTTTGCAGCTTATTTTGAGGAAAGCATTAAAATTATTAATGCAACCTGTTCTACTGCTATCACAGTTGGAGTAGTGATAGGTGTTATGGAAATGTCTCCTGCTCCAACTCTTAGCAAGATCTGGTCCATTGTCAGAAGATGTTGATGGACGAAGATGAGAGGAAATAAATAAGCTCAGAATAGTGTCTCAATTTGAAATAGGGAAAAACATTTTCTGGATTGAAGCTTTCCATATGCAAAGAGAGGCATTTAAACATGTATATCTGAAAGCGACTGTGTACAGGTGGATATCTACAACACTTGGAGATTTCATGAAGGTGGGACTTGAGTGGGATTTAAAGCTTTAAGGAAATACACAATACATTCCAGAGTTTAACTATTCTCTGAGTGAAAAAATATGTCCTCCTATTGGTTTTAAAAGTATTTCCCTGTAATTTCATCGAATGTCCCCTAGTCTTTGTCATTTTTAATGGAGTGAAAAATCGATCCACTTGTACCCGTTCTACTCCACTCAGGATTTTGTAGACTTCAGTCGTATCTCCCCTCAGCCGTCTCTCTTCCAAGCCTATAACTTGGCACCTCCATTTAGATTCTCCAAGGGGGGCGCAGTGGGAGTCTTTTCTCTAACAACCCCTGGATTTTCAGCTTCCAATATAGAACACTACTGGAACGTTGCATTTATATGCCTACTTTTACACCATCCATAGGGCTGGCATCAGTGTGGGTACCTATATGTGTCAGGAACACATGTCAGCGAGAGCCCTACCCATCCCCTCTGTCCCTGTCCTACAAGTTAGATGCTTAGGAACCTCTCTAGCACTTTGGTTGGTAAATGGACCCTTACACATATTCATTCTAGTACTCTAAACATTTACATACACAATGGAGCATCAATACACACACCTAAATTACAGAATTGTGTTTCGTAGGTCGTTTAGCTCTAGTTCTGTCACATTTAGTGAAACATCAAGAAAGGAGACTTTTCCCAAAGTTTAAGTCAAGGAATTGCTCCTTCGTACGTATAAGTCTCATTTAGAACCTTTGATGTTAAATTCTCGTAATTACCATCAAGCATCAAATCTCCTCTTTATTAGAGACTTATTGGGAAAAGTGTTTTACTGGCACATGGTGTTTCATGTAGAAACTATACAGAGTCCTGCTGGGATGGCAGTCAGGTTTCCACAGGGCTCATAGTGCAAAACATTTGGTCGTGACCCTCACAAACAGCATTGGCAAGCAGACAGGGTCGGGATGCTCTATTGATCTTATTCCATTTGTCTGCAACTTCTGACGCCATCAATCACCACTTATTGGAAATGTGGGTGAAAGAAGTTGGTATTTCAAGGCTTGTATTGTCTTATTAGGTGTCTTTTATGGAAGGTTAATTTTCAACTGGAGCAGGATCACTTGGAGGTCAGACCCTTGTTAGGTTTTGTATCTCAAGGGACATTCTTGTCCTATCTACTTTTTCATCTATTCGTGGCCCTAGGAGAGTCTTTGATTCAAAGATTTTTGTTTGAGGATGATATATAATTATTGCTGTATATAAAGGAAGGAGATCATTTGAAAGTGAAATTGAAAGTTTAAGCTGGCCAAACTGGATGTTCTGTAGTTGAGTTGATCAAGGAAACCTTCGAACGCCTTCATTAAAGAAGGTAAATTTGCCACCTTGAGAATCAATGAGAAGTTTAGGACTGGTTCTACAGTCAGGTCTAATTATGTAATCACAGATTTTTCTGGTGGTGTGCTCTCTCTTTTGCTAGTGGCAGATTCAGCTCTGAAAGCCGTTTCTAGAGCAGAGTGATTTGGGAACTATTGAGTGTGCTCTAGGAACATGGCAACATCACTTCCTTAATCAATTTTATAAGGCCTGAAGACATTCCTGGGCCTGTCAGTGCTATCCAGCAAAAGTTAGGCAGGTAGGTTTATGTTTTTTAAATATTTGATGTCCCACAAATGCTTAAAGAGGTTTAAGTGGGTTGCAATAAAACAATGCTTAAAAGAAAAAGAAAAGAACGCCATCCTAAAACTATCTGGAAATTCAACGTGTTAGATATTCATAAAGAATTAACTGGGAAGAAAAGCTCCTACTTAGTTAAATCAACTGATCAGTTCTACCAAAAGTCTGCTCCAAACTGACATCTCACAATCTGGTTAGCGCTGGGACAGTCCAGGAGCAGAGGCAAGGTATAGTTGGAACTTCCCGAGTTCATGGAGATTTTCAGTCCGCTAAACAAGTAAGTTCTCAGCTAAAATTACAACAGCAAAACAGCCGGTTGTGGCTTTCTCAGGCCAGTTATCTGGGCACCAGGTTGAATACTGGCGAGGACCTGAACAACTTCTGGAAGCCACCTTTGACCCAGACCTTCAGTGTGAATGCAAGGATAAGGTCTTTACCAGTCGTAGCGGTCAGTGCCTCTGTAACTACTGACTGCCTTAGGTTCAATATCAGTCCAAAACCAAATATCTGAATGATCGGACATGTTTTTCTGATCTTTTCTTCAGTTTTTCTTGCTGTACATTGCCTTGGATTAATTATTTTTTAATCACAGAACAAAAGTAAGGTAATCTGGATAACTTACTCCCTTAGCTGCTTTTTGAATATGGAGCTTGTGAGGTCAATTTTGTAGGCCTTCCAGCTGCCACTTTATTACTGTACTCTCGGTATGGGTTATTTTGAAATGTGCATTCGTTTTCAGTTGTATTTTGCAGAGGTTCAGGGCACTGGTCCCTGTAGGATGAGTGGAAGTCCTCCATCTACAGTCCTGCCAGTGGGTGGGGCTGTTCCATAGCGAGGGTCGGGCAACGACTCCAGGGAACCTACCTGGCCCTAGTGACTGAAAACATAAAGCACCGCCACCCACTGGCAACAATGCATTGGAGGACTCCCACTCAGCTTAGAGGGAACACTCGTTCTGGGCGTGTGGACTGATTTTGCTTGAGAGGAAGCTCAGGTAGTCACTACTTTGGGTTTTATGATCTTTGGACATTTTCACTTTTTTGTCTTGTGTATATATTACATTTAAAACGTTGTCTGATCTTCAAGGCCCATGGAAACGGTCCAGAGTACTTGAAGAAGAAGATCTGCCACTACACACCTCCAAGATCGCTAAGGTTCTCCCAAGGAGTATCCCAAACACACCTTCTCCAAAAGACAATGTGACGCTCACCAACGAGCCTTCTCTAGAGTAACCCCCTATTTCTGGAATGTATTTAAGGGTAAGGGTTCACTAAACATAAGTCTACCTCTGGTTGAGGAAGTAGTAGGGTTACCAGATTTTATGTTAGTAAAATCTGAACCTATGGCCCCGTCCACAGGCCCGCCTAGTTCCACCCAGCCCTGCCCCGTTCCACCTACATCACACCACGTTCCGCCCCAGCTTCACCCCCCAGTCCCGCACCCCTCAAGTGCTCAGAGCAGCATCGGCAGGGTACCTGGAAATGCGCAGATGTTTCATGATGATATCACCATGTTGCATCCACGCATGTGCAGATGACCTCCCGATGACCTCCCGAGCTGGAAGCTTTTCAAAACCCAAAGTCCAAGTAAATCCAGATGTCTGGTAACCCTAGGAAATAGGCAAGAGCACGGATCGGTAGCATGGAATGTTGCTACTCTGGGGATTCCGGAATCTTGCTACTCTTTGGGGATTCTGCATGGAATGTTGCTCCTATTTAGGGATCCGGAATCTTGGCTAATCTTTGAGATTCTGCTTGGAATCTTGATACTCTTTGGGTTCCAGAATGTTGCTAATCTTTGGGTTTTGGACAGGTACTTGTAACCTGGATTGGTCATCCTAAGAATAGGCTATTGGACTTGATGGACCATTGGTCTGACCCAGTAAGGCTAGTCTTATGTTCTTATTGTACCACTTTAAAAGGGCAAGGATTGAACATTGAACTAAGCACAGGAACATATTACAGAACCAGACACTTTGTAACGGGTTAGCTAGTCTTCTTTATAACTTCGTTAATTTTGCCATACAATGCTTTGAACTCGTCATTAGGAAACCAGGTGTATTTGATGAATTTGGATTTAGTGCATGCCTTTTTCAGTAACAGTTCAAGGTGAATTAAATTGAGCTACAAATATTTTATATAAATTACTATTATTATTGATACAATGTGGGATCCTCTATGCCACATTTAGCAAAGTTCCAGTTCAGGATCTTCTACCCTTGGGAGGTATTAAATGGAAAATACCATTTAATTATTCCATTTATAAGAACTTAAACAATGCCTCCACTGGGTCAGACCCGAGGTCCATCGTGCCCAGCAGTCCGCTCACGCAGCGGCCCAACAGGTCAGGACCTGTGCAGTAGCCCCCTTATCTATACCCCTCTATCTCTTTCTTCAGCAGGAAATTGTCCAATCCTTTCTTGAACCCCAGTACCGTACTCTGTCCTATTACGTCCTCTGGAAGCGCATTCCAGGTGTCCACCACACGTAGGGTAAAGAAGAACTTCTTAGCATTCGTTTTGAATCTATCCCCTTCCAATTTTTCCGAATGCCCTCTTGTTCTCGAGGAAGCCACCTTTGACCCAGACCTTCAGTGTGAATGCAAGGATAAGGTCCTTTACCAGTCGTAGCGGTCAGTGCCTCTGTAACTACTGACTGCCTTAGGTTCAATATCAGTCCGAAACCAAATATCTGAATGATCGGACATGTTTTTCTGATCTTTTCTTCAGTTTTTCTTGCTGGTCCATTCATCGTAAATCAGGGTCTGAAAGTAAATTACTGCTTCCTATCTGCTGATAAACTCTACAGAGGCTAAGCAATGCCTGAAAGAGATGATTTAAGCAGTGCTTTTTCTCCACAGAAGACCTAAACATTTTGAAAGCCAGATCTATTTCCTCACGAAGCTCAGAGGAGACAGAAAATTCCGCTTTTCCAGCTGGCCTTTCCTGAGACGGCGAATGGATAAAGCTGACATGCTGATCTGGCGATGCAGCGTCTATTGAAAGCAGACAGTTTTTGAGGGGTAATTAACAGCTCATATTACTGAGGAGAAGCAGGTAATAAGAACATTAGAATTGCCCTACTGGGTCCATCAAGCCCAGCATCCCGTTTGCAGCAGCGGCCAATCCAGGTCCCAAGTACCTAGCTAGATCCCACGTCGTAAAACAGATTTTATGCTGTGGACTGTAGAGACGGAACCGCCATAGGCAGCTGTTCCAGAACTTTCCCCACTTTGAAATCTGAGTCCAAGCTTTTCCGGAAGACAGAATTCTCTGCTAAAGAGATCTCACAGAAGGTAGCAAAATAGGATACAGGCTAGGCTACAGCTACAGGTGGCCCAAAAAAATGCAGCCTAATCAGAAGGCAACGTTTGAAACCATGTCACCAATGATGTCAGGAAACTCTTTTGCTTTGTATCAAGTTTAATGGAGCAGAAGGACCGCTAGTGTCCCAGAAAGAAGGTAGAACCTGCGGGTGTTGAAATATCTCCAGGGCAACCACATGGTCCCACCACTCAAGCAGCAAGCCAGATCACAACTGGGAACATCAAGAAAGCCTTGTTTGGGACCATTTCAGCGTCTAGTTCATGGAGCTCATATAGATGAAGGGACCATATAAGAAGGTAAAATGTTGTTTCTTTCCAACTTGTTGCATAAATATTATTTTTATTTATTTATTCAACTGCCTGTACCACCATAACTAAAAACATAAAAAGAAAGTGCCGGGTTCTGAAAAGCCATCCGGATGCTCAGACATGCCCTCTTTAAAGAGGACATCCAGGTAAATCCTACACTAGGCTGCCCCTTTGCTCTGCAGGGGTGTCTGTGTGGCCATTCGTCTAAGAGCGTTGCCAGACCGACGTCCTTGTCTCTGTTTCTTTTGCAGTTCATATGTTAGGTGTTTGAAAGCAATGACAGCTGATAACGTAAGACAGGGGTGTCCAACCTTTTGGCTTCCCTGGGCCGAAAAAAATGTTTCTGGGGCCGCACAAACGCTGCAGCAAGACAGAGGAGGGAGCCGGCAAGACGGTCAACACCCGGGGGCAGCAGAGGAAAACACTGCATCGCCCTCGACCGGGGCCGCACAAAATACTTCATGGGGCTGCAGGTTGGACACCCCTGAAGTAAGATATGTTTATGTTTATTAAAAGTTATATTATAAAAACAACAGTGAAAAGCTCAGACCCAACAACCAACCTCTAGTGATAACCATGGAGGCAATTGCACTAGAGACCATCGCAGCTGTTCACTATCTCATTCCACTGCATTACCATTAGCTCTTAACCTCTATTCTTTGCAATCTGTACTTATCTTTTAGCGGTGGTCAGGCTGTGACTCCTCAGGAACTGCTCTCATACAATGCTGTCTCTCATTTCCCTCGAACCCCCAACTCGAGTTTCACGAATCGGAGCTTCTTCAGGAGGGGGACACTGTAATAACATTAAAATCAAAAGTGCACTCTTATTTGCGCTCCAATTACCAAATTTTGTAATTTACAATATTCAAACCACTATATTCATTCACATTCTCCCTACCTTGGAGAGGGTGAACAACCTGTCCTTATCTACTAAGTCTATCCCCTTCAGTACCTTGAATGTTTCGATCATGTCCCCTCTCAATCTCCTCTGTTCGAGGGAGAAGAGGCCCAGTTTCTCTAATCTTTCGCTGTACGGCAGCTCCTCCAACCCCTTAACCATCTTAGTAGCTCTTCTCTGGACCCTTTCGAGTAGTCCTTCTTCATGTACGGCGACCAGTGCTGGACGCAGTACTCCAGGTGAGGGCGCATCATGGCCTGGTACAGCGGCATGATAATCGTAGCTGTTTGTAGATGCATACTATTTGGGCATTTTTGTAACATTTTTTAATATGTTATTGAAGAATATATAGGTCTTGATTTTATGTGTTTATATTATTTTGAAGAATGATTTCAGGAGCTGTTTTCAATTGTTTTCAATTTATGTATGTATATTTGGAAACTGCTCTGACTCCAGGTGGTATATTAAGTTGTTGGGGTTTTTTTTTTTTTTTTTTTAAATAATACTTCCCAACCTCTGAAGCTGCCGTCAAAGCTCATTCCACTCATGAGGTCATTTAAGTTCACTTTTAATTGGATTCCATCCTTTTTATATATAATGTTCCTCTTTGTTTATCTGCTCTGAACATGATGTGAAGAATGGAACGTTCTGAAAAGTTCAAGTAATATAGGACGCTCCTCCTTGTCCAACTGGTAACAGAAATTACAGTAAGCCCCATTTCTGAAATAAAATTTCAGCTAAAAATCCCCTACAATTCTACTCGTAAAATGATTGCATGTGTTTGGTAGCATTAAAAATAAGACACATGATGGGGTTGGGTTGGGGGAGGGGGTTGCCAGCCATCTGCTTGGGTACTTTCAAGGGTACCATGGAAATGTTTCCAACTTCTTCTAAGGAACAGCAACTCCTGAAACGAGTTCTATTCCTATGACTTGGCAAACATTCCTATTGTGCTGGCTTTGTGCTATTTACAGATTTTATTAGGTATGTGCGTGTGTGATGATCTTAAGGTGGCCAAACAGGTTGAAAAGGCAATGGCAAAAGCTAGAAGGATGCTAGGTTGCATAGGGAGAGGTATGGCCAGTAGGAAAAAGGAGGCATTGATGCCCCTGTATAAGACTCTGGTAAGACCTCATTTAGAATATTGTGTACAATTCTGGAGGCCTCACCTTCAAAAAGATGTAAAAAGGATGGAGTTGGTCCAGAGGAAGGCTACTAAAATGATAGGTGGTCTTCGTCATAAGGCGTATATGGAAAGACTTAAAGATCTCAATCTGTATACTTTGGAGGAAAGGCGGGAGAGGGGAGATATGATAGAGACGTTTAAATTCCTACGTGATGTAAATGCGCATGAGTCGAGTCTCTTTCATTTGAAAGGAAAGCTCTGGAATGAGCGGGCATAGGATGAAGTTAAGAGGTGATAGGCTCAGGAGTAATCCAAGGAAATACTTTTTTACGGAAGGGGTGGTAGATGCGTGGAACAGTCTCCCAGAAGATATGGTGGAGACAGAGACTGTGTCTGGATTCAAGAGGGCCTGGGATAGGCACGTGGGATCTCTCGGAGAGAGAAAGAGATAATGGTTACTGCGGATGGGCAGAATGGATGGGCCATTTGGCCTTTATCTGCCATCATGTCTCTATGTTTCTAAAAGTACTAAAATCAATATGATGGAATTTGTTCATGGACTTAAAGCTTTTAAACAGTGAACAAGGCCAACATATTCTGCTCAGCTCCTGAAATCCATTCTTAAGCTATAAACTAAAACTAAAGCTCTAAATTTCCTGAATGGCCTTTGAAATCAGTCCCCTGTCCTGCAGGGAAAACTTGATGGATAGAAGCCTCATCACATTGTTGAGAGATGGCCCTAGCATTAGGCAGACTAGGCAACTGGCTAGGTGGGCAAAATTGTGACGATGATTCCCCGGCACTGCTAACCTGTAGCAGCTGTTCATCCCTCTAGTGTTAACAGTGGCACTGAAGGAAGGCTTTGAGGAGAGGTCAGAAGAGGCCCCACCTTCTACTGTAATTTGATCACCTTAGAAACATAGAGACATAGAAAGATGACGGCAGAAAAGGGCTATAGCCCATCAAGTCTGCCCATTCTACTGACCCACCCGATAAGTCTAGATGCTAGTAATTCGTCCTACGTAAGGATCCCACGTACATGTCCCATTTACTTTTAAAGTCAAGCACGCCGGTGGCCTCGACCACCTGCACCGGAAGCTTATTCCAGTGATCTACCACCCTTTCCGTGAAAAAATACTTCCTGGTGTCACTACTAAATTTCCCTCCTCTGAGCTTAAGCGGATGCCCTCTTGTGGTCGAGGGTCCTTTGGGGAAGAGGATGTCGTCTTCCACCTCGACACGTCCTGTGATGTATTTAAATGTCTCAATCATGTCCCCTCTCTCCCTGCGTTCCTCTAGAGTGTAGAGCCGCAGTCTGCTCAGTCTCTCTTCGTATGAGAGACCCTTGAACCCCGAGATCATCCTAGTGGCCATCCGCTGAACCAACTCGATTCTAATCACATCTTTACGGTAATGTGGCCTCCAGAACTGCACACAGTATTCCAGATGAGGTCTCATCATGGTTCTGTACAGCGGCATTATGACTTCTGGTTTCCGACTGACGAAACTTCTATTGATACATCCCATCATTTGCCTTGCCTTGGATGTGGCCTTCTCTACCTGCTTGGCAGCCTTCATGTCTGCACTAATGATTACTCCCAAATCTCGTTCTGCTGAGGTCGTGGATGTAGAGTTTTTAAGTAGGGATCCCAGGTATTCAAAAATAAGAGATTCTGGGTCCCCCTGGCATCTCTAGCCTCCTGGCTTGCCAATTGATGTAATGGATTGCACCAGTGCCAGAAAGCCGGGGGATCCCGTAACGGTCCAACTTTGCAAAGTACATTTACGTGCAAACACACTTTATGACACATACGGCTATATGCTGTGGTCAAGTCCAGCACCGACTGGGATGCAATTCCCCTGCCCAAGAGAGGTCGCAAATACACATCCAGAATTGCTGGATTTTAGGGCACATCCATAAAGTATTGTCCAAGCAACTTCTGTTTAATTCTGGATATTTTCTACAAATGTGCAGCGGACAGCCCTTACCTCTGATAACTGGACTCCCCGTCTGAACCGTTTCACTGGGGAATGTGGAATTGTCCCCAGTTTTCCCTGCCTCGCTCACGACATTTAGAAACATAGAAACATGATGGCAGATAAAGGCCAAACACATGGCCCGTCTAGTCTGCCCATCCACAGTAACAATTATCTCTTTCTCTGAGCGATCCCACATGCCTATCCCAGGGCCCTCTTGAATTCAGACACAGTCTCTTTTTCCACCGGGAGATTGTGCCACGCATCTACCACCCTTTCCGTAAAAAAAGTATTTCCTTAGATTATTCCGGAGCCGATCACCTCTTAACTTCATCCTGTGCCCTCTCACTCTGGAGTCTCCTTTCAAATGAAAGAGACTTGACTCATGCGCATTTACATTACGTAGGTATTTAAACGTCTTGATCATATCTCCCCTGTCTTTCCTCCAAAATATACAGATTGAGATCTTTAAGTCTTTCCACATACGCCTTATCACAAAGACCACACACCATTTTAGTAGCCTTCCTCTGGACAGACTCCATCCTTTCTATATCTTTTTGAAGGTGCGGCCTCCAGAATTGTCCACAATATTCTAAATGAGGTCTCACCAAAGTCTTATACAGGGGCATCAATACCTCCTTTTTCCTATTGGTTGTTTTTTATGTAAAATTGATTTCAATTGGACTTTGCCATTGCCAGGTGCTGTGTTTGCTTATCTTGTTTCTTCTTTCTTTTCCTTAATTTTGGGCAGGGCTGTATCATGGCATCATCTCACTAAAGATTTCAGAGACAAATAAAATAAACAGCAGAGCCTTGCAGAGGTTTCGAGCACTCCTCTGCGCAAGAGTGGCACTCCTAAGTGGAGCGTGTCATTTGTCAGTTAGAATATCGGTCAGAAAAAGTGAAAGCCCCCGGCTTCATCGAGCTTAAAAGCTTTTCTGGACCTTGTTCAGAAAACTGCTGACAGAGCAAATCTAAACAAGCCATTGGTAATAAGCAGAAGATCTCCACATGTGGAATTCTTTAATTCCCCCAGGGATCGGCTGAAATGGGGACATGGAAGAGTTTCTCCCCCCCCCCCCCCCGCCCCCACCTCCCCACTCTAGAGGGAACATTTTCAGATGCTGGATTTTGGAGAGCCAGAAGGGTGAAGATCATAAGAAATCTCCGTATGACGAAGCCAAAGCATAACATCCTTGAAAAGATCAAACCAGCATCTCGGACATTGGGGAGGCTTAGCAAAGGCGACGGAGGCTTTTTTTCTGGAGGAGATTTTGTTATGAATATCAGCTTTTAGAATCCACCTACCACTTAAGCAGTTTACAAAATACATTCATAATAAGTTTTAAAAAACCAGACCCATAATAAAAATCAAAAAATACCAACAAACTATGCTGGCTCTGCCCCTCAACATAACGTACTGACCTGCCCTACTGAACAATTATTTTAACAAGACCTGTACAAAAAAGTGTATTTTTTAACTTTTTCTACTTCTACTTGCACACAAACATAAATAGCCCAGTAAAACATTTCACAGCCTTTGACCAGCGACAGAAAAAGCTGCCTGCCTTGAACTAGCAAAATGGACATCAGACTGCCCCTTAATCCCTCTCCCCCAGCAGCAGAAAATTCTCGGATGGCTTGACATTTCCTGGTGATAATCAGAGAGTGCAACTTGCAATATCTCCTCAGTAGTGGTGATAGTTCATGACCTTTAATTTATTTATTTAGATTTCTATCCTGTCCTCCCGTTAGCTCAGAACAGGTTACAAAGGCATGTTCACAGTAGATTACAGTAGGCACATAAAGTCGGCTATATTAGACATTCATGGTACTTTTGGAGTTGTAGGGAGTGAAGTCCATGGACCAGAGTGTGTAGGGAGTGAAGTCCATGAAGTTCTAGGGAGTGAAGTCCATGGAGTTGTAGGGAGTGAAGTCCATGGACCAGAGTGTGTAGGGAGTGAAGTCCATGGAGTTGTAGGGAGTGAAGTCCATGGACCAGAGTGTGTAGGGAGTGAAGTCCATGGAGTTGTAGGGAGTGAAGTCCATGGACCAGAGTGTGTAAGGAGTGAAGTCCATGGACCAGAGTGTGTAGGGTGCGAAGTCCATGGAGTTGTAGGGAGTGAAGTCCATGGAGTTGTAGGGAGTGAAGTCCATGGACCAGAGTGTGTAGGGAGTGAAGTCCATGGAGTAGTAGGGAGTGAAGTCCATGGACCAGAGTGTGTAGGGAGTGAAGTGTAGGGAGTGAAGTCCATGGAGTTGTAGGGAGTGAAGTCCATGGACCAGAGTGTGTAGGGAGTGAAGTCCATGGAGTTGTAGGGAGTGAAATCCATGGACCATCGAGTGAAGTCCATGGAGTTGTAGGGAGTGAAGTCCATGGACCAGAGTGTGTAAGGAGTGAAGTCCATGGACCAGAGTGTGTAGGGTGTGAAGTCCATGGAGTTGTAGGGAGTGAAGTCCATGGACCAGAGTGTGTAGGGAGTGAAGTCCATGGAGTTGTAGGGAGTGAAATCCATGGACCATCGAGTAAAGTCCATGGAGTTGTAAGGAGTGAAGTCCATGGACCAGAGTGTGTAAGGAGTGAAGTCCATGGACCAGAGTGTGTAGGGTGCGAAGTCCATGGAGTTGTAGGGAGTGAAGTCCATGGAGTTGTAGGGAGTGAAGTCCATGGACCAGAGTGTGTAGGGAGTGAAGTCCATGGAGTTGTAGGGAGTGAAATCCATGGACCATTGAGTGAAGTCCATGGAGTTGTAGGAAGTGAAGTCAATGGACCAGAGTGTGTAAGGAGTGAAGTCCATGGACTTGTAGGGAGTGAAGTCCATGGACCAGAGTGTGTAGGGAGTGAAGTCCATGGAGTTGTAAGGAGTGAAGTCCATGGAGTTCTAGGGAGTGAAGTCCATGGCCCAGAGTGTGTAGGGTGCGAAGTCCATGGAGTTGTAGGGAGTGAAGTCCATGGAGTTGTAGGGAGTGAAATCCATGGACCATCGAGTGAAGTCCATGGAGTTGTAGGGAGTGAAGTCCATGGACCAGAGTGTGTAAGGAGTGAAGTCCATGGACCAGAGTGTGTAGGGAGTGAAGTCCATGGAGTAGTAGGGAGTGAAGTCCATGGACCAGAGTGTGTAGGGAGTAAAGTCCATGAAGTTGTAGGGAGTGAAGGCCATGGACTAGAGTGTTTAGGGAGTGAAGTCCATGCAGTTGTAGGGAGTGAAGTCCATGGCCCAGATTGTGTAGGGAGTGGTCCATTAAGTTTTAGGGAGTGAAGTCCATGGTGAGACCCCAGCTGGAATACTGTGTACAATTCTGGAGGCCGCATTATCAAAAAGATGTGCGGAGAGTTGAGTCGGTTCAGCGAATGGTCACCAGGATGGTCTCAGGAGTCAAGGATCTCCGTATGAGGAACGGTTGGGTAAGTTGCAGCTATACTCACTCGAGGAACGCAGAGAGAGGGGTGACATAATCGAGACGTTCAAATATGTCACAGGCTGTTTCGAGGTGAAAGAAGATCTCTTTTGTCTTAAAGGACCCAAGTCAACAAGAGGGCATCCGTTGAAAATCAGGGGTGGGAAATTTCATGGCGACATCATAAAATATTTCTTCACCGAAAGGGTGGTTGATCCCTGGAATAATCTTCCACAACAGGTAACTGAGGCCAGCAGCATAATCATGGAGGATGCAACTTCCAGGTTAAATGGGAAGGGAGTAGGATAGAAAATGAGGGGAGGGGCTGGAAATAGGATCCTCACGCCTAGGACAATTTGGGGCAGATTCTGTAAAAATTAGGCGTCGCTTAGATGTCCGGAAGCACAGCACTGAGAGCAATTCTCCTATGCATAGAGGCACAATAGCGAATCGCGCTCAGCGGTGTCCAGCGAATTTAAGCGTGTCTATATAGTTAGGCGTGCTTTATAAAATCACCTTTTAGGCAACGCATAGACATTCTAACAACGTCTAACGTTATCATATTTTAGCGTTATGACGTCAGTAGAACAGCGATTTTATGCTGTTTTTTACATTAAAATTGTATGCAGTAAAATGGCAGCCTCTTCCTCCCCAAGAACATAAGAACATAAGAATAGCCTTACTGGGTCAGACGCCTGTTTCACGGTGGCCATCCAGGTCCCTAGTACCTGGCCAAAACCCAAGGAGTAGCAAATTACAGAATCTCAAAGAGTAGCAAGATTCCGGAACCACAAATAGGAGCAACATTCCATACAGAATCCCCAAAGAGTAACAAGATTCTAGAATCCCGAAGAGTAGCAACATTCCATGCAGGGCCGGATTTAGATGAAAAGAGGCCCTAGGCTATTCCACTTATGAGGCCCTTTCACCTCCCATTTTTAAGTTTGTAAATTACATGAGAGATAATAAAATACATCATTACTGTGATATATATCAATATGTTAAATGAAACATGTTGTTATTGGTACTAACCTTTATAAAAAATGTGACACGGATAACAAATAAAAAAAAGTCGAGAACACTTATTTGGACATTTATTCTCAGCACCATATATAGTACTTGTAACAATAACTAATCAAACATAACACACAACATTGCCCCTTCCTATGTCCATAGTGCCCCCAGTGCGTCCTTCCTCACCTCACCCCCCCTCCGATGCCCGCCTGCCTCCCATCCCCCTTCCATTGAACACCCCCCATGCCATCCTGCCTGCCTGCTTTCCATTAAACCCCCCCACCCCCCTCTGATGCCAGCCTGCCTGCCTCCCATCCCCCTTCCACTGAAACCCCCCACCCCACCCCACCCCCGATGCCAGTCTGGGCCGCCTTGTCCTGACGGATCCACGTTTTGCCTCTCTCCCCGTGGGGCTGGGCTTTGCCCAGCTGTTTCCAGACTGACGTCGTTCCCTCCCCGATCCTCCTCCCAGGGCGAGAAAAAGAAAGGGAGAAGCCGAGTCAGCGTCCCGTTGCGGCCGAAGCCGGTTCCGATCCCAAAGCGTAGAATTTCTCCTTATTTTTGGTTCAGTGTTTTAGTGTTCAGTGTTTTTAGAATAGTGTAATTTTAATTTTGCTAACAATTTGAATGTAGGCCCCTCATGATCTTGAGGCCCTAGGCTGAAGCCTAGTTAGCCTATAGGAAAATCCGGCCCTGATTCCATGCCACCGATCCAGGGCACGAAGTGGCTTCCCCCATGTCTTTCTCAATAACAGACTATGGACTTTTCCTCCAGGAACATGTCCAAACCTCTCTTAAAACCAGCTACGCTATCCGCTCTTACCACATCCTCTGACAACGCATGCTAGAGCTTAACTATTCTCTGAGTGAAAAAAAAATATTCTTCCTATTGGTTTTAAAAGCATTTCCCTGTAACGTCATCGAGTGTCCTCTAGTCTTTGTAATTTTTGATGGAGTGAAAAATCAACCCACTTGTACCCGTTCTACTCCACTCAGGATTTTGTATCTCCCCTCAGCCGTCTCTTTTCCAAGCTGAAGAGCCCTAACCATTTTAGTCTCTCCTCATACGAGAGGAGTTCCATCCCCTTTACCATCTTGGTCGCTCCACTATTATGTTTTATTTGTTTATATATCACTTATCTCCTAAGTGGTATTTCCATCCAGCTACTTTATCATATTTCATATTTCCCTTCTCCTCTATCTTACCTGGCGCAGTACATAGACTAAAGCACGTGGGACAACCACGCACCGACAAAGCCGCTTAGACAAATGGATGCAGGTCGTCAGTGCGCTGGATTAAAAGTTAACTTTAAAGCGCTCTGAGGGGTTTTTCGGGGGGGGAGCCCCCCCCCACACACACACACTTTACTTAGAAGTGTTGCCGCTGCCGTTGGAGGAGTTGGGGGGAAATTACACTCTCCTCTCTAAGTGGGGGGTTCCCCCACCCCACCCCCAATGGCAGTGGCAACACTTTTAAGTAAAGTGGGGGGGTTACCCCCTACACTCCCCATCGGAACGCTTTACTTATCAACTTTCCCTTCCCCCTTTATCCCCAAGCTCATGTTCGTACTTGTAACTTGTCTAATTAATGTCTACACTCCCCCCCCCCCCCTTTTCTAAAATAATTTATTTTCAATTTTTTTATTGTAAACCGGCCAGGTGTTCATCGATATCAAAACTCAATAAACTCGATAAACTTGAAACTTTTAATCCGGCGTGCTGATGTCCTGCGCACATTTGTCCGAGCGGCTTAGTCGGCACGCCATTGTCCTGCGCACTTTTGACTCATCACCCCTGGGGCAATGAGGGGATTAAGTGACTTGCCCAGGGTCACAAGGGATTTAAACCCACAAACTCAGGATGCTAAGGCTGTGGCTCTAACCTCTGTGCCACTCATTCAGCCATTAAGCCACATGTCAGTTCAAAAGCCAAGCAGTCACTTCTGTAGGCTAAATATCAAAGATGTACCTTCAGCCCTTGTCCAGTTGCACCATTTCATTCTGAAAACTCACAGGATCCTTGTCCTTGGTGATTTGGAAAGCAATCACCATGTTCTCACATTTTATTTCAAGCCCAGCTCAATGATTGAGAATTAATCCCTTGCAACTGGATGCAAAAGTGCCTTCATGGACCAGGCACTGACTCCTTCTCCTTTCCAAACTGGGTAACTTTCCAATATTGTATGTGCAAAGAATAATACATTTTTGGATGAAAAATGCCAAATATTCTACAATACTTGCCACAGTAACCACGGCAACAATAATTAATCACTGTATTTTAGCCAAGCTCCTATTGTTTTTGGCTCTCTCCATCTAAGAAAATAAAACAGTGTTTACAACTTTTAACTTTTTTTTCTTTTTTTTTTGCATGGCTTGAAAGTAGGCCTTTTGTAGCTCTGGGCTTTGTGCTCGTTTCCATAGCGACTGGCAATTCCCTTCAATAAAGGCTTCCAGAATGAATGTGCTCTTCTCAGGGATATCACACAACAAGACCCGCAAAAGCCTTTTATTACAGCACTAGCCTCTGATGAGATAATTTTACCTATCAAATCACATAATCTCTTCCCGTCATGCCCAGCAGGAAATGGGGGGGGGGGGAGTCCCAATGTCGAGATTTTGGGCTTCTAGAGTCCAGGTTTACTTGTGATGGCAAGTTGGATCATTTTTGATCCAAGTTGCAGTATGTGAGAGGATTGATCGATAAAGCCGGCACTTTTAACATTGGTCTATGTAGTGTTTATAGCATGTTTGGATTATGCAAATGCACTTTTGATAGGTTTGGCTTCTGGGGACTTGCAGAAGCTCCAAACTTGACAAAATTCCACTTTAGGACTTTTGGGTGGAGTTAAGAACATAAGAACATAACATAAGCAGTTCCTCTGCTGGGTTAGACCAGAGGTCCATCTTGCCCAGCAGTCCACTCACATGGCGGCCCATCAGGTCCAGGACCTGTATAGTGATCCTTCTATCCCTTTTTTCTTCAGGAATTCATCCAATCCCTTCTTGAACCCCGATACCGTACCCTGTTCTATCACACCCTCTGGAAGCGCATTCCAGGCATCCACCACCCTTTGGGTGAAGAAGAACTTCCTAGCATTGGTTCCGAATCTGCCCCCTCTTAATTTTTCCAAATGCCCTCTCGTTCTTGTAGTTTTCGAAGGTTTGAGTTGGTAGATTCCGTCATGTAACACCATCATTTATTTCTTATCATTGGTTGCCTATCCATTTTGGGATACAGTTTAAGATAACATAAATTTTTATTTATATACCGCAAAAGCCTTTCGGTTCTATGTGGTTTACAAAAGAGATGGGCTGACCATTGCCAGTGAGCTACAATAGATAGAATATTGTTATCAACAAGTTAACAATAGTTTCACGTCAGTATGCTGCTTTGAAGGGATTACAAGAATTTTGAGAACAGATGGGTTTTTAATAGCTTTCTAAAATGCACATATGATGCTGATATTCTAACCATTTGGCCCAGTTCAGGATCCCTGGAAGCGGCTTGGTATGATAAGAGTCGGTTAATAAATCTTTTCCGAGTACAGCCTTAGACTGAAGGGTAGGTAAAAAAAATGATCGGCAACGTGTGGAGCGGCTTGATGACGAGAACAAGAATTGAGCAGTTAGGTATTTAGGCAATAGGCCATGAAGGGCTTTGTAGGCATGGCATCCAAATTTGAAGAGAACTCTTCCCTCGACAGGAAGCCAATGTAGTTTTTGGTAGAGTGGAGTTATGTGGTCAATTTTTTTCAGGTTAAAGATTAGTCTCACTGCCGTGTTTTGGATGATACTCAGTTTCCGGAAATGCCTGCATTGTCCTGCTAGGTATGAAATGTTGCAGTAGTCCAGGAGGCTTAACACTGGCGAATGGACTTGCAATCGGAAAGGTGCAAGTTCAAAGTATTTTCTTATAGATCTTAGTTTCCAAAGCATGATGAAGCCTTTGCGTACAACTTGATAGCTGTCTATCAAGGTGAACTCCCAGGATTCTAATTGAAGGGATGATGGGAAACTCTCAGAGTTAGGGTATCCAAGGTGCAGTTGGTAGAGGAGGCTAGAAAAAACTTAGTTTTAACTTGGTCTTCTTTTTAGTTTATAAAGTGATGCAGTCTGAAGCTTTGCTACCATTGTGTATGTTGGTGCCAGGTAGGGCTTAAGATCTAGCATCCAAATCTTACTTGCTGTTGCTAAGGTCAGCTCTGCCGTCTAATGAATACACATAATAAATAAATTTTTTATTGATCCCCAGTTCTTTGGAATGCATTGCCTTCTTATTTGCGGAAAAAGCGCTCTTTAACTTGTTTTCGGAAACAGCTTAAGGCACATTTATTTCAACAGGCCTTTCCAGGTTCACCCTTGGAATTGGTTGTTTAGAGTTTTTTTGTTTGTTTGTATTAATACTTTGGGTTTTTGTGTATTTGGGTGGGCTGTTGCTGGGGACTTTCCTTTCTAGCATACGGAGTTCTTTTCCAATATATAATTTTATTTAAAATTGTAAACCGCTTAGATTGCATTGGAATAAATCTGTAAATTTTTATTACGATCCTCAAGTTTCAGAGTGTATTTTACACAACATTGAAGAATTTGAACCAAATAAAATTGAAACCATGAAGAAACATAAGAACAGAAGACTAGCCGTACTGGGTCAGACCAATGGTCCATCACGCCCAGTAGCCCAATCCAGGTCACTAGTACCTGGCCAAAACCCAAGGAGTAGCAACATTCCAAGCAGTGGCTTCCCCCATGTCTTTCAATAACCGACTATGTATCAAGTTATGACGAGGATGACCTGGTTAGTCAAATCATAAAATCTTTAGTGTTTTAAGATTGGCTAAATTCCGATCTAATTCTGGGGTAAGACAGTTGCTTGGCCCGATACTATCTGCTCTGCAGTGTTTGATGGAAAGTGCAAGTAATGAAAACCACAAAGGCTGGGATTTCAGCAACTGAGATCTGGATTAGCATAAATAAGATCTGAACTCTTAGCCCTCTTGATTGGAAGTACTGTCTCCCCAGGATTTAGTGAGGGTAATACAGGCATTTTTGTGCCAACCCACCTCTTATAAGATCAAAGTATGCGTTCAGCATTTCCAGCAGTGGGGAAATACCGTAATCTTTCTAATAATGGCCTCCCCTCCAAGGATACTCTTTAATTAGGCCCAGTTGGTTTGTTTCTTTATTTATTTGGATTGACTGTATTTAACTGCCTTTTGAAGGAATTCACTCAAGACGATGTACAACAAGAATAAGTCAAACATAACAATAGGCAATTACAGCAATAAAAATATTCAAATTACAATGCAAATATGATACAGTATGCTACATTACAATCCAACACAATATGCGCAGTAAGCCTCAGCCCCCTGAGGTTGTGGGTTCAAACCCACGCTGCTCCCTGTGACCCTGGGCAAGTCACTTAATCCCCCCATTGCCCTGGGTACATTAGATAGATTGTGAGCCCACCGGGACAGACTGAGAAAAATGCTTGGTATTGTGACATCATATTGCCTCATTCCACCAATAAGAGCCAACCTCATCAGTGATGTCACAATGGCTTCACTGTCCTAGACTTGCCTCCCTTTTGCTACATTTTGATTTCTAGAGTGGCGCAGTGGTTAAAGCTACAGCCTCAGCCCCCTGAGGTTGTGGGGTCAAACCCATGCTGCTCCTTGTGACCCTGGGCAAGTCACTTAATCCCCCCATTGTCCCAGGTACATTAGATAAATTGTGAGCCCACCAGGACAGACAGGGAAAAATGCTTGAGTGCCTGAATAAATGCATTTAAACTGTTCTGAGCCCCCCTGGGAGAAGAGTATAGAAAACTGAATAAAGTGTGAAAAGTTTCAGCCTCTGATAATCAGAGCTGGTATTGTGACATCATAATGCCTCATTCCACCAATGAGATCCAACCTTATCAGTGATGTCACAATGGCTGGATTGTCCTAGACTTGGCTCACTTTTGCTACATTTTGATTTCTAGAGTGGTGCAGTGGTTAAAGCTACAGCCTCAGCACCCTGATTCTTGTGACCCTGGGCAAGTCACTTAATCCCCCCATTGTCCCAGGTACATTAGATAGATTGTGAGACAGAGAAAAATGCTTGAGTACCTGAATAAATGCATTTAAACCATTCTGAGCCCCCCTGGGAGAAGAGTATAGAAAACTGAATAAATAGTGTGAAGAGTTTCAGCTTCTGATAACCAGAGCTGGTATTGTGACATCATAATGCCTCATTCCACCAATGAGATCCAACCTTATCAGTGATGTCACAATGGCTGGATTGTCCTAGACTTGGCTCACTTTTGCTACATTTTGATTTCTAGAGTGGTGCAGTGGTTAAAGCTACAGCCTCAACACCCTGATCATTGTGACCCTGGGCAAGTCACTTAATCCCCCCATTGCCCCAGGTACATCAGATAGATTGTGAGACAGAGAAAAATGCTTGAGTACCTGAATAAATGCATTTAAACCGTTCTGAGCCCCCCTGGGAGAAGAGTATAGAAAATTGAATAAATAGTGTGAAGAGTTTCAGCCTGTGATAACCAGAGCTGGTATTGTGACATCATAATGCCTCATTCCACCAATAAGAGCCAACCTCATCAGTGATGTCACAATGGCTTCACTGTCCTAGACTTGCCTCACTTTTGCTACATTTTGATTTCTAGAGTGGCGCAGTGGTTAAAGCTACAGCCTCAGCCCCCTGAGGTTGTGGGGTCAAACCCATGCTGCTCCTTGTGACCCTGGGCATGTCACTTAATCCCCCCATTGTCCCAGGTACATTAGATTGATTGTGAGCCCACCAGGACAGACAGGGAAAAATGCTTGAGTGCCTGAATAAATGCATTTAAACTGTTCTGAGCCCCCCTGGGAGAAGAGTATAGAAAACTGAATAAAGTGTGAAAAGTTTCAGCCTCTGATAACCAGAGCTGGTATTGTGACATCATAATACCTCATTCCACCAATAAGAGCCAACCTCATCAGTGATGTCACAATGGCTTCACTGTCCTAGACTTGCCTCACTTTTGCTACATTTTGATTTCTAGAGTGGTGCAGTGGTTAAAGCTACAGCCTCAGCACCCTGTATATATTAACATGTGGAATATTTCAGTTAATTCACAGCTTTAGCCTCTTATATTGAGGACTAATTATACAAGCCGGTAAATTTGATTTTTTGGTTTATTTCTAAAATTTTTGAATTCCCATAAGAATGTTTTCTTTAACTATTCGTTCTTTTTATGTACTTATATTTCTTGAAAGATGTTGAAACCGGTATTGTATTATTTCTTTGTTTTTGACTAATTGGTTTGTCAAAAAGGTTAAAATGATAAATAAAGAATTAAAATATAAAAAGACAACAGAGGAATCTTTACATGGTACAAAAGTGGATGGAATTACAATGTTCAGTAAAATCATTTAATTTTAGATATTTATATACTGCCTATCAAGGTTATCTAATAATAATAATAACAGTTTATATACCGCAGGACTATGAAGTTCTCTGTGGTTTAATATTGATTAAAAATGTTACAGATTGAGTAGAACTAACAGAGTTAAAGTCTAGAGATCAGCTATTTTGGGAAAGATTGTGCAAATCAGCTACCTGAGTACTTTAGGAACAGATTTGTTTTTAGGTGTCTCCTAAATTCCCCATAAGTATTAGCAATCATAAGTAATTGTTCCAGATCTTTAACCCATAATGGTGCCTGATATGAGAAAAGATGTTGATGATGCCTTTTAAATTTACATCCTCTAATCCACAGTTCTTCAACCGCCGGTCCGTGGACCGGTGCCGGTCCACAAAAAAATCTTGCCGGTCTGCAGGACCCCGCCGCAGCAAAAGGTGCCGGCGTCAGCTGACGTGCAACTTCCTGTTGCCGTCGCAATGCCAGCACTCCTGCCTGCCACCACGGACTCCTGCCGCGTTTGTCTCCGCACCTCCAGAAAAGCAGCAGCAGGTCTGTGTGCTTTTAACTTCGGCACACAGTTGCCCCTAGGAAGCATTTTAGCGCGGTTTCATGAGGCAGCCTCGGGGCCTTTGGTAGGCCGGCCCACATTGCATCATCGAAGCGGGCCGGCCTACCAAAGGCCCCGAGGCTGCCTCATGAAACCGCGCTAAAATGCTGCTTAGGGGCAACTGTGTGCCGAAGTTAAAAGCACACAGAGCTGCCGCTAGCCTACATCGAGGAAACATTTGCTGGAGAGGGAAGGGAGTAGAGGTGCTCCTGGACAAGGGAGGGGAAGGGGCTACTGCTGGCAGGGGAGAAGGGAAAGGGAAGGGACAAGAATTACTGTTGGGGAGGAGGAAAGGGAGAAGGGGTATTCCTGGACAAGGGAGGGGAAGGGGCTACTGCTGACAGGGGAGAAGAGGAAGGGAAGAGAGTTACTGTTGGATAAGGGGAGGAAGAAAGGGAGAAGGTACTGCTGGACAAGGGAGGAGGAACATTGGAAGGAAACAGCTGGCAGGGAGATTAGAGGAGGGGAAGGAGTCAGGATGGAATGGAGAGATCAGATGAGGGAAAGGGGAGAGACAGAGGAATGACAAGGTAGAGCGAGATTGATGCTGGGAAGGGGCGTCAGATGAAAAATAAGGAAAGAGGGACAAAGATGCTAGATCTGGTGTAGGAGAGAGGGGCATAGAAAGAACGCAGATACCATATGGGAGGGGGAGGGGTAGAGGGCAGACAGTGGATGGAAGAGGCAGATGCTGGATTGAAGAGACAGAGAGCAGACGCTGGATGGAAGAGAGTGAAAAGACGATGAAAGCAGAAACCAGAAACGACAAAAGGTAAAAAAAAATAATTTTATTTCTATCTTGTGATTAGAATATATCAGATTTAAAATATGTATCCTGCTAGAGCTGATGTTACACATAACTGGGTAGTGCAAAGCCCAGGCAGTGCGTCTTTAGCTTCCAGCTGGCTTAGGGCTTTCTCTGACCAGGAGGCAGTTGCCCTAGTTGCACTCCCCCTAACACCATTCCTGCCATGTGTGACTGCGGTATTCTGTTAGCATGATATTTGTGTAGCATTCTGTAATAATTTGGCTTATTCAGATTTCTTGATAGTAGAGGGGATATATGTGAAGGGGAGGGGAGACGGGGGTTTTGTTGATCCTTGCCCTGTATTATTTATATTTATAAAATGACAATTGTACAGAATATTGTTTCTTTTTATACTTTAATAAAATACGTTCAATATAAAATCATAACTATTTGAGGCTTGTGCGGATGGGATCAGATGGTTAACGGGACCGAGCTCGCGAGGACAGGGCGGCAATGGGGTTTTTAAAAATTTCAGTCTTATTAGTTTGCCGGTCCACGAAATAATTATTTTATTTCCGCCGATCCATAGGTGTAAAAAGGTTGAAGAACACTGCTCTAATCGGTGGAGAAACAAAATTCAAGTTTGAGCTTCTCTTATGACTATTAGTTCAAAAAGAGAAAAGGTCAGTTATATATTTGGGGGCTAGACCAAATAGTACCTTGAAGCAAAAACATCCAAATTTAAACTTCACACGTGCCTCCATCGGCAGCCAATGCAGGAGTCGGTAGGAGGGAGTTACATGATCGAACTTCTTCAACCCCAAAATCAGCCTGACCGCCGCGTTTTGCACTAGTTGTAATCACTACATATTCTTCTGGGAGATTGCTAGATAGGCGATATTACAATAATCAAGTTGGCTCAGTATAAGGGATTGTACCAAAATTCTAAATGATGAAGCATCAAAATATGCTCTAATGAACCGAAGCTTCCAGATGGTTTACAATCAGGTACTCAAGCATTTTCCCAATCTATCTAAAGTACCTGGGGCAACTGAGGACTGAGTGACTTGCCCAGGGTCACAAGGAGCAGTGCGGGGTTTGAACCCACACCGTCAGGGTGCTGAGGCTGTAGCTCTAATCACTGCGTCATGTTGAATCTCTGAGAGCACGTTCCTAGTCTAAACCTCAAAGGCATCTTTAAAAAAGAAAGGTCTTAAGGCTTGATTTGAATTTTGAATATATTGGGTTTTTGGCTCATCATTAATGGGAGGGAGTTATTGTTTTTCAGGTTGTGTCATAAAACAACCGACGAATAGACGGAATAGGAAGAAGATGTTGATGCAACGATCGAAGGGCTCTGGAGGTTTCTTCATGGAGTAAGTAGTCTATCAATGAAGGCTGGAGAGTTCTCTGATTTTACCTTGAATGTAAGAAAGAGTACTTTAGGCCTTGTAAGTTTTAGGGAACCAAGAGATGAGAAGAAAGTAGAAAACCAGACAAAAAATAAACCCCAAGAAATTTATAACAGTGAAACACTTATACCCAGTGCAGAAATGGTAGTTAATTAGTACTCATGGGTATGATTTGATCTTTATTTAACCATTATCCTCTGGTTTTCTGTTTCCCTCTGCTGTTATTTCATGGCACACCTTATACAGTGTTGTTGGGGTGGGTTTTTGGGGGGTGGGATGCCTCTCTTTTGATAGATCATATACATTGGGCATTTCTCTTTCAGATAAAGAGTGGCAGCAGAAGGGTTGTAGTCGGGGTCTCTTAATAATTAACAAGTCCTCAGGAACTTAATACACACAGAAGTCTTGGGATTTCATAAAAGGATGCAGAATTACCGCAGCCTTCTCCATAGAACACCCAATGGCAGCTCTTTTTTTCCAATTACAGTTTTAGGCAAACAGATCCTGCACTCTCATTAGCATATGCATAATTTCCTGATCTCCTTATAGCTTATTTGTATACTAACAAGGAACTGAAGCTACTTTGCATAAGTTCCCTGGAACATATCTGGTACATTGCAAGAGCTCATGGTGAGAATGCTTTAACAGCCTTAGTTTCCGTGGGTTGAGGACCATGGCACACCCTCTGCTTTCTTCTTGGCATGAATTCAGTGAGACGGGAATATCTGAAACGTTAGGACTTGGTGGGAAATCCCGTCCCTCCCACTGTATGTCTCAGTGGAATTCTGCCAAATCAATTTTATGTCACCCAGAAGTTTCAGCCCAGTTCTAGTTTATAAGCTCCAGTTCCAAGGCATTCTGGTTGATGTCATGTTTTATGCTTTGACCTTGTGATCTCTCAGAAGCTAAACTTTGATGGGTGAGGTCACTGTTTGTATGGCAGACCTCCAGGATGTACGAGATCAGTTTATCGCACGCTGTGTGCCTCCTGAGATTTCAGGTGTACCACAACACACTGGCAAGGAGGATTATCGTTCACGCCGGCGCAGATGACTCTCCTCCTGACCAGCGTCTCTCCTCCTCTTCCCGCACCTCCCAAATCCCTCCACCAAAGTGGGTCACAGCCAGATGGGCCTCCACGCACTTCCGGGTACCTTCCGTCTGGGGTGCTGCCGGCCGGAAAGTTTGTGAGAGACTTTACTAGATAATGGAGGAAGTGGTTGAGCAGGAAGAGGGTCTTCTATCTAGGTCATGTTAATAGGGGCAGTCACGACTGGGTCGTTGTCCCAATATTAAGTTAGGTGTATTCTATGAATCAGTGGGCCAGCACTCTTCTTAGTACTGATCCATTTTCCCAGCATGCTTATTAAAACTCATAATTAAAGTCAATTTACCAATTAAGATAGCACCTAACTTTATGCATCCTTATAGGAGTGGCCCAGTGGTTAAAGCTACAGCCTCAGCACCCTGAAGTTGTGGGTTCAAACCCCGTGCTGCTTCTTGTGACCCTGGGCACGTCACTTAATCCTCTACTGCCCCATGAAAATTAGATAGATTGTGAGTCCACCGGGACAGACAGGGAAAATGCTTGAAGTACTTGTATATAAACTGCTTTGATAACCTCCAGTTATAACTCCTGGTATTATATGACCTGTGTGCGTAAGTCCTAAGCACACCCCTAACCTGCCCATGGCCCCTCATGGTAGACTTTGCATGCACTGCTTCTAGAACCGCAACTAAGGGCATTTGCAAGCATAGCCATTAATTGGTGCCAGGCAACCAATTAAAGCAAATAAAGAGCTGATAATGCCATTGAATAGCCAATTATATTAAGTTATGCATGCAGCTAACCTTAGTTTATAAAGTGCACCCACAAATGTACAAGATGTGAGGGAAAGTGCTAGACTCAGCTCTGCCAAAGAATATAGAGGTATCTGCATGTGACAGGTTATGTGTTCCATCACCAGGAATAAAAGAATCAAAGAGGAAGTCCTTTCAGGAGGACCAGTATAAAAAGACAACCTGGGTTTAGGTTCAACTGTACGTTCTAGGGTGGGACTAACTGAAACTTATTTGCATATTGATTTGCCTACAGTGAAACTGACTATTCTGAAAGGAAAACAGACCTTAAAGAAGGAGGGGAGAATTGATAAGGGAGATGGGGATCTTATAAATTGGAGGTCCCCTCCGACTAAAAGGTAAGTGACAATTGGTTTGAGCGGGGACCTCACCTTAACTAGCCTAGGAGGCTGAAATTAGGACTCCAGGGTTAAAAATCCCTGGGAGTCACAGAATGTATGGCTCTTAGGTGACCCTCGGAGGGAAGAATGCTGGCTTTGACCTAAGTGACCACAGTGTCTAGAAAGACCCCAGTTATACACACTGACAAAGAGCTGGTATGTTCTTTGAACAGAGTTAGGTTGTTCTTCCATTGGAACCTTCCGTATGTTGGATTATGATAAGCACCAAACTTAAAATAACTGCGAATAAGAAAAAAAATCGTTAGTTTTGGCAGATTGTACATTTCAAAGTTCACTTGTGCTTAGCCCATGTCTAAACATGGCAACAGTTTTTAAAAATTTAACAGCATTTCCGAAAAAGAGGAACAAACAGCATCTCCAACTGACCTGTAATTATATATTGTATGGAAATTGTCTGAATGCAAAATACTTCACCAAGTTATTCCCGGCATCAACAGGTTCTGTCTCCATACTGGTAATGCTGGGAACCTGCTACTGATTTGCAAGGGAAATCATGTGTAAATAATCCTCCTCACCCAGGGGGCTTAGGCTGTATACTCAAGATCAAATTCACTTGTTATTCTGATCGGCAGATAAACTTCATTTGCAAAATTCTTCCCCTCAACCACCAGCCTTCCATGGAACAATTCATAGAATCTTCAGCAATCGTTCAGATAATTCTTTTGGCCAAAATTTGAGTTTTGATTTATAGATGGATTTCTTGGTTACAGAAAGGAAAGACGTGGTCATTTCAAAATAGATTTTGGAAAAGGTTTTGGTTGAGATGTGGTTTTTCATCATTAGATAGAAATGATGTGGCAGCCCTGTTCGTTCACTCTTAATGGTCACATCATCATTAGATACAAACTGATTTCCCATCTTGCCTTGCCTTGCACTAAACCCTCGTCTTACCTCTCTAGTGTAAAATGGCAAAGTTCTCACTGATACCAGAATTAGGCCATTCAAAGAAGGAAATGTCATTTGGGAGAGGAGGGACAGGGGAGATATGATACAGACATTTAAATACTTGAAAGGTATTAATTCAGAACCAAATCTTTTCCAGAGAAGGGAAAATTGTAAAACTAGAGGGCATAACTTGAGGCTGTGGGGCAGAAGACTTCAGAATAATGTTAGGAAGTTCTTTTTCACGGAGAGGGTGGTGGATGCCTGGAATGCCCTCCTGGGGGAAGTTGTGGAGAGGAAAACGGTGACGGAATTCAAAAAAGCCTGGGATGAACACAGAGGATCTCTAATTAGAAAATGAAGGGTATAAATTGATGAAGTAAAGCCGGTACTGGGCAGACTTGCAAGGTCTGTATTCCATGTATGGCAGTTCGGTATAGGATGGGCTAGGGAGGACATCGATGGGAACTCCAGTAACTTGGAACATGAGGACATTGCTGGGTGGACTTTAAGGTATGTATCCGCAAAAGACAAGATGGTTGGATAGGCTGGAGTGAGCTTTGATGGCAAATCCAGTACTTGGAAACTAAGGACAATACTGGGTGAGGGGAGATATGATTGAAGTCTACAAAATCCTGAGTGGAGTAGAACGGGTACAAGTGGATCGATTTTTTTGCTCAGTCAAAAATTACAAAGACTAGGGGACACTCGATGAAGTTACACGGAAATACTTTTAAAACCATTAGGAGGAAAAAAATTTTCACTCAGAGAATAGTTAAGCTCTGGAACGCAGAAGGCAGAAATTTTACCTGGATCAGTAGCCTGGAATGTTGCCTCTCTGGGGATTCCAGAATCTTGCTACTCTTTGGGGATTCTGCATGGAATGTTGCTCCTATTTGGGGTTCCGGAATCTTGCTACTCTTTGGGGATTCTGCATGGAATGTTGCTCCTATTTGGGGTTCTGGAATCTTGCTACTCTTTGGGGATTCTGCATGGAATGTTGCTCCTATCTGGGGTTCCGAAATCTTGCTAATCTTTGAGATGCCGAAATGTTGCTACTCCTTGGGTTTTGGCCAGGTACTAGTGACATGGATTGGCCACAGTGAGAACGGGCTATTGGGCTTGACGTACCACTTGGCTGACCAAACTGATGAAAACAAGCCAACATGGCTTCAGCAAGGGAAGATGGTGCCTAACAAACTTATTGCACTTCTTTGAAGGGATTAATAAACGGATGAACAAAGGGGACCCCATAGACATCTTATACTTAGATTTCCAAAAAGCATTGACAAGGTACCCCATGAACGCTTATTATGGAAACTGAAGAACCATGAGGTGGAAGGAGACGTACATAGATGGATCAAAAATTGGTTGGCAGGTAGAAAGAAAAGGGTAGGAGTGAAGGGCCAATACTCGGACTGGAGGAGGATCATGAGTGGTGTTCCGCAGGGGTCGATACTCGGACCTCTGCTGTTCAATGTATTTATAAATGATCTAGAAACAGGGACGAAGTGCGAAGTAATAAAATTCGCAGACGACACCAAACTATTTAATGGAGTTGGGACTAAAGAGGACTGTGAAGATTTACAAAGAGACCTGAACAAACTAGGAGAGTGGGCGACGAGATGGCAGATGAAGTTTAATGTAGAGAAATGTTAAGTCTTCCATGTAGGAAACAGAAATCCGAAGTACAGCTGTACGATGGGAGGGCTGGTAACAGGTGAAAGTTCCCAAGAAAAGGACTTGAGGGTAATAGTGGACAACACAATGCGCAGCGGCCTCTAAGAAGGCAAATAGAATGCTGGGTACTATCAAGAAAGGTATTACAACCAGAACAAAAGAAGTTATCCTGCCGTTGTATCGGGCGATGGTGCACCCGCATCTGGAGTACTGCATCCAATATTGGTCACCATACCTTAAGAAGGATATGGCAATACTCGAGAGGGTTCAGAAAAGAGCAACACAATTGATAAAGGGTTTGGAAAACCTTTCATATGCTGAAAGATTAGAGAAACTAGGGCTCTTTTCCTGGCGAAGCGGAGACTTAGAGGAGACATGCTAGAGACTTACAAGATCATGAAGGGCATGGAGAAAGTGGAGAGGGCCAGATTCTTCGAAAACTGCAAGAACGAGAGGGCATTTGGAAAAATTGAGAGGGGACAGATTCAGAACCAATGCTAGGAAGTTCTTCTTCACCCAAAGGGTGATGGACACCTGGAATGCGCTTCCAGAGGGTATGACAGGACAGAGTACGGTTTGGGGGTTCAAGAAGGGATTAGATAATTAACTGAAGAAAAAGGGGATAGATAGAGGATTACTATACAAGTCCTGGACCTGATGGGCCGCCACATGAGCAGACTGCTGGGCATGATGGACCTCTGACCTCTGACCCAGCAGAGGCACTGCTTATGTTCTTATGTTAATTTAACCATGAATTTATAATGCGTGTAACTAATGGGCAGACTGGATGAACCATTCTGTTGTCATTTACTATGTAACTATGGTCCAAGAAGCTGAGTCCTCCTCACCAGTAAAACCCTTTCCTTCTAGAAATGAGCTGGGGATGAGGCATTGACAAAAGGTAGGATGTCCTGTAGTTGATCCCATTTGGATTCTTTATAAAAAAAAAAAATTCTACCTCATAGATTAAGATTTTTTTGGGCGGGAGTGGGAGAGGAGGCGGAGGGATGACTCATATTCCTATCTCACACAGATACAGAGCTTTACTTCATTCAGGCAGCCTCACCTCTTTCTGACAGCCCAGATACAGTTCAGCAAATTAAGAGATCAGGGTTTTTTCTTAATTCATTGAAAGAAAGAATTAATCCTGGATTCCAGCACAAGATCGGTTGTCTTAAAGAAGGAAGCCCATGGAAGCAGACAGCAAGCACTGCCTTTGTACATACATAAAGATGCACTTTTAATGGTGTTATCTCTGTGCCTTGTGTACCTTAATTTGCATGATAAAACCAAGACACAGTTTAGTGGGTGCTGACACAGAAGCGGTTCTATGCTGAAATGAGGCACAGGGGATGAAAAGGGTCACAAATATAATGGGGGGGAGAGAATGCATATGAAAGGAACAGGTTTTGCTATCCTCCAAACAAATGTTCTTCTGCTCCGAGGTTTACAGCCCTAGGACTACTAGTGAGGCCTCTGCATCCATCTGGCCTGTGTGTGGGCCTCGTATTCTTCATTCAGCCAACTGGTTTTCAGTCTAATCCCAAATCAGATGGAAGAGGCAGGTAGGCTGAGGTGATTCGTCATTTGCATCGTTTTAAGAAATGAAGCCTTTTCATGCAACCTCAGGCTCTGCAGACTCTAGTTCTAATCAAGTCTGAACCTTTTCAGCACACCGAGTAGGCCATCCGGTCCATCCCCAGCCTAGCGGACAGAGCAACAGACTGAGAACTAGCAAACTTTCTCAAAATGAGGAGTTTAAATAATCTTATACTTCTGTGATCAAAATATTACAGTTGCACTCTAAATCAGAGAACCGGTAAACAATAGTAAAAATTATTATTGTTGATAAAGTGCTCAGACCTTGAGTTTGAGCAAAGGTAGCAACAGGACCATCATGGCACTTTATAGATCTCGTACTGCCAATAAGAAGTTGCAAGTTTATTAAAAGTTTGTTGTACACGCAATATCAAATACTTCAATGCATATGACAAATTATAATTAGAAGACAAAAATAAAACAGTTTATACAAAAAAAACATACAATGTATGTACACAAGTAATTAGCGATACAAAAGGGAAGAGGGGTGAACTACAATCTTTGAGGAAAGTAAGAGTACATTTAGGGAAAAAACAACATCAGGAGGGTGATGAAGAATGTTTTAAAAATATAGCTAAGCCTAAAAAGAGGATGGGGGAGGTTGTGACCTATACATAAGGTCTGGTTAAAATTAGGTATTTGAGCCTGGGATTAATGATAGATTAATTATCCTATCTATAACTCAAATGCGTCTTTGTACAGGTGCCATTTTAATGTGCTTTTAAATTTTTCTAATGAGGTTTCTCGACATAGATTGGTAAGTTGTTCCAAAGCTGGGGTGCTATGACTGAAAATTTTTTTAGATCTTCTGGTACCTATTATTTTTAGAGAAGGGATAGTCAGCAAATGCTGTTCCGTTGATCTTAGAGTCCTGGCTGGAGAATATGGTATCAAAAAACGATCCAGAAATATTGGTGCATTGGTTTGTTGGATTTTGAAGGTTATCAGTGCAATTTTATAGATTATTCTGTGCGAGATTGGTAACCATAGAAACATAGAAATAGACGGCGGATAAGGGCCATGGCCCATCCAGTCTGCCCACCCTACTGTCCCTCCCCTCCCTTTGCCCTGTGAATAGATCCCATGTGTCGATCCCATTTGGCTTTAAAATCAGGCACCCTACTAGCCTCAATCACCTGCAGTGGAAGACTAGTCCAGCGATCAACCACCCTTTCAGTGAAAAAGAATTTCCTGGTGTCATCTCGTAGTTTCCCGCCCCTGATTTTCAACGGATGCCCCCTTGTTGCCGTGGGTCCCTTGAAAAAGAAGATATCTTCCTCCGCTTCGATGCGGCCCGTGAGATACTTGAACGTCTCGATCATGTCCCCCCTCTCTCTGCGCTCCTCGAGCGAGTATAGCTGCAGTTTGTCTAACCGTTCTTCGTACGGGAGATCTTTGAGTCCCGAGACCATCTGGGTGGCCATTCTCTGAACCGACTCCAATCTCAGCACATCTTTGCGATAATGCGGCCTCCAGAATTGCACAGTGTGCTTTTTGTAGAAGAGGTGTGACACGATCATATTTTTTGCAGTTAGTAATAATTTTTATTGCTGTATTTTGTATAATTTGTAGCCTGTAGAATGTTTTATACTTAGCTTCGTTTGGTAAAAGCTGAGACTTCTGCAGCCTTAGACGGTCTCTGAAGTTGCTGCTACTTAGTGACTGCTCAAACCAAACATCAACCCCTCAACTCGCAAAGCCAGGTTCAAATCTCATTTCTACTCCTTGTGATCTTGGGCAAGTTACTTACCGTCCATTGCCTCAGGAACAAAATTAGGTCGTTTGTGTCCTGGGGACAGGGAAATTTCTAGAATACTGTACTTCAATGTAGCTCACCTTGAGATGCTACTGAAAAAGGTATGAATTCAATCCAAATGAGTATGTGTTGCACGCATTACAAATGGTACAAAATTACATGACATTACATTAGTGACTTCTGTTCCGCCAGTACCTTGCAGTTCTAAGCGGATTACAGAATAAGACAGCTGGACATTTCCAGGAAGTTACAATTTAGGGGACGCTTACAAGGTAGATGCAGGGGAAATTGCAGTTTAGGGGACGTTAAATAGTAGATGCAAAGGGGAGAAATTGAGGAAGGGAGGAGAATTGAGGATTACTAGTAGGGAAGAAGTAGTTTAGGGTTGGTTACTTGATCGGGTCATTGGGGAGATATTAGTAGAGGGGTAGGAGGTCAGCTGGAAATTTGCATGGAGGGGGGAGGATACGAGGGGAGGGATATGAAGGCGGTATTGGTTTTTTGAATAGCAGAGTTTTGATTTCGTTTTGGAATGATTTAAAGTCAATTGTCGTTGTCAACAGGTTGGAGATGGAGGGGTCCAGCTTCGCTGCCTGTGTCTCTAGGAGGCCGTCGTACATCTCCTTGCGCTGAGTTCCCTTGAGTGGTGGGTAGGAGAATAGGATCTGGGTTCTTCTTAGTCTGGATGTGCGGTTGCGATTTAGACGGTTGTTGAGGTAGGTGGGTGCAGTTCCGTTTATTGCTTTGGATAATAGACAGTAAAATTTGAATTGGATTCGAGCTCGAATCGGTAGCCAGTGTGAGTCTAGGTAGGCATTAGTGATATGGTCAAATTTTCCAAGTGAATAGATCAGTCTATAGCTTGTTTACTTTCTGGGTGTCCCCTGCAGGGTTGTCAAATTCTCGGAGTGATTACGTGAGGCTGGCTGCTGATCCTACACCAATAATAGCTATAGAATTGACTCGGCAAGTTTTCAACGCAGACTTTTTAACAAGACTTCGATTTTATTCAGTGGCTCATTTCCTAAGACATCAGCTATTTATCATTGCCTAAGATTCAAAAGACCTTTGAAAGCCAACAGGAAGATCAATAGCGTCGTGTAAACATAAGACGATAAGAATTGCCGCTGCTGGGTCAGACCGGTGGTCCATCGTGCACAGCAGTCCGCTCACGCGGTGGCCCTCTAGTCAAAGACCAGCACCCTAACTGAGACTAGCCCTACCTGTGTACGTTCCAGTTTAGCAGGAACTTGTCCAACTTTGTCTTGAATCCCTGGAGGGTGTTTTCCCCTACGACAGACACCGGAAGAGCATTCCAGTTTTCTACCACTCTCTGGGTAAAGAAGAACTTCCTTACGTTCATATGAAATCTATCCCCTTTCAACTTGAGAGAGTGCCCTCTCGTTCTCCCTACCTTGGAGAGGGTGAATAACCTGTCCTTATCTACTAAGTCTATCCCCTTCAGTATCTTGAGTGTTTCTATCATGTCCCCTCTCAATCTCTGTTCGAGGGAGAAGAGGCCCAGTTTCTCTAATCTTTCGCTGTCTATCTTTTTAGCAGATCACTTGTTCAGACTGGATTTTTATATATTTGTGACTCCAAAGATCTCATGCTTAAGCTTTTAGCAGAACCAAATGCTCAACAAATTGAACCCATAGTGACTTTTGAAATTAAGGGGGAAATTCTATAAATGTAACTCAAAACCCACCGCCACAGAAAGTTGGCACTGAATGATATTCTACAATAAGTGTTCTGGGATTGGCGCTCAGCTTTGGGTACTAGGAGATAACCAAGTGAAACCAGGTGTAAATCCTGGTGTGTAAGTTACGGCCCTGATTCTGTATCGGACGCACGTTCTCAGCAGCCACCTAAGCGGCTTTTGAGAATCCCACACGGGCATCCATTCGGGTCTTTATCTGCCGTCATCTGCAATACAGAATCGCCAGGACTTCCTCCCGGCCTGACAAGTGCAGGCATGGGGGTGGGGCTAGGATGAGACTGGGGGGCGGGTCTAGAGCGTTACAGGGCGGGGATGGGCAGAACTGGGCTGGCCTGGGGGGCGGGTCTAGGGGTCCAGATTTTCCAATTGGAAAATCTGGCAAGCCTAGCAATGAGAGCCCAATATAATGTTAATCTGGCCCTAGGTTGGGGTAAGATGCTGGAGAGGAGGGGCAGGACCGTGGCAGAGGGAACGTGCGGTGGCAGGGCTCCGATTTTGATGCGGCTCCTTTTAACATTGGCGGAGCTGTGCTGCCCCTGGAGATGGCTGTAACACTGTTTTCTTTTCTTCAAACTTATTTTTTTTTTTTTTAAGCCGTCAGCCCCAAAGCTTCCCTGGCATCCTGCCTTCTCTGACGTAACTTCCATAGAATTGGGGGTTATTGATATATATTGTATGAATCATACTTTTGGACCACGTAGTCAGATTATATATTATTTAAAGAGAATAGACAGGAACTTTTTGTTCATCAAGGACTGTGACACTGAGTTACTCGTATTACAAATCTGAATTATGGCATATGAATCTACAGTCGTACAGATGAGCGATGAGCGTTGCTTAAAATCCACATCCCAGTTTTGACAAATGGAAGAATGGTGGGAATGAACTGTTAAAAGTTTCTGATGCAAATTGACTTCAGCCGACCAATTCACGGTTATGGTTTCACTTTGTGTTTTGTGATTACAATATGTCAGATTTGAAATGTGGATCCTGCCAGAGCTGGTGTTAGACAGCAGGCGTGAATTAGGTCCTAAAAGAGAGAGGAAAAGTCTTTTTTATTTATTTTGTTTACATCACAGAGCCGGCAAGGGGTTGGAGAGGTTGTAACCCTAGACTTCTACTAAGACTAAGGGGTCCTTTTATTCGGTTAGCGTACCTTAATAAAACGACCCCTAAGTATCTAAAAAGAAAAAAAATTCGGCCCACGACAGCCTTTTTTTCAGATTTCGGCCCCTTATGCGATTGAGTTTGACACCCCTGCCTTAGCCCATCCATCCTTCCCTCCCTAAGATTTTGGCAACTAAACTCAAGAAACATGATCAGCCCACCAAAGCCACATCAAAACAAGAACCGTTTCCAAAAGTCACCATATCTAAAAAAAGATTTAGCAGAATTAGAAAAGTTACCGAGAAGGGTGACGAAAATGATAAAAGGGACAGGACGACTTTCCTATGAGGAGAGGCTAAAGCAGCTACGGCTCTTCAGCATGGAGAAGAGACAGCTCAAGGGTGATATGATAGAAGTCTATAAATTACTGCGTGGAATGGAAAGGGAAGATGTGAATCGCTTGTTCACTTTTTCCAAAAACATTAGGACTAGGGGACATGCGATGAAGCTACTAAGTAGTCGATTTAAAACAAACCAGAGAATATATTTCTTCACACAACGTGTAATTAAACTCTGGAATTTATTACTGGAGAATGTGGTGAAATCAGTTAGCTTAGCAGGGTTTAAATAAGGTTTGAATAATTTCCTAAAAGTCCATAAGTTATTATGAAAATAGAGTTGGGGACATCCATTGCTTATTCTTAGGATAAGCAGCATAGAATCTGTTTTGCTACTTGGGATCTAGCTAGGTACTTAGAAACAGGATACTGGGCTTGTTGGACCTTCAGTCTGTCCCAGTGAGCCAAGTATAGGACAATGGAGCCATTATGACATCACTGGCATTGGTGGAATGAGGCATTATGACATCACAATCTCAGAATGTTGCTACTCTTTGGGTTTCTGCCTGGTACTTGGGACCTGGGTTGGCCACTGTTGGAAATAGGATACTGGGCTTGATGGACCATTGATCTGACCCAGTATAGTTATTCTTATGTTCTTATGTAAGCCGAGTCTAGGACAATCGAACCATTGTGACATCACTGATGAAGTTGGCTCTTAGGCACTGGTGGAATGAGGCATTATGACATCACAATCTCAGCTCTGGAATGCTGCTACTCTTTGGGTTTCTGCCTGGTGCTTGGGTTGGGTTGGAAACAGGATGGTGGACTTGATGGACCTTCGGTCTGTCCCAGTACGGCAACTCTTATATTCCTATCTGCCGCTAGAGTCTTTGAGTTTGATTGTCAGGATTGATTGTTTTCCTTTGACTACAGCTGCTCTTTCACGCCTCCTATAAACTGCTGCCCTAGGCGACTGCCTTGTCTTGCCTTATGGTTGTGCCATCCCTGCCTTATTGGTTCTTCTCCCTTCCTGAGCTCTGAAGACCAAGTCCTGGTCTTTCTCCACAATTCCCAGTTTCTCCACAACAAGAACTCCACTTAACTGCTTCCAGGTTAGAGGTTAAACAAATTCTTCACATCTCAGAAGTCCATTCGTGGTGGATCTCACACAAATACCTCCCTGCAGGATTAATGCCTTTCCACATTTTTAATTTCAGCAACAGATGTTGTAGGACTATTAGCAGTAAACCATTTGCAAAGCAGAGTTTCTGGAACCACACACAAATATTATATAACTAGTCTTATAGCCCGTTACATTAACGGGTGCTAGAATATATGTGTGTGTGTCTGTCTTTATTTTTTTTTTCTCTCTCCTTAGCCGCTTTTTGTATTTCTGTCGGTCATTTTTTTTTTTTTTTTCCTTGGCTGTCCACTACCACCCCTTGCCTGCTCCCCCTGTCCATTCTCCCTTCCTTTTACCTCCTCTGTGTCCTCCACCACCCCATCACTGCTCACCTTATCCAGCAGAAGCCCTTCTCCCTTTGTTTTACCTCCCCCTGTCCATCATCACCTCCTTCCTGCTCCCCCTGTCCAGCAGTAGAGGCCTGTCTTCATTTTTCTGACCCCCCTCCCTGTTCATCAGCATCTCTTCCCCTGTCCATCAACCCCTTTTCTGCCCCTCCATTTCCGTGTGTTGCAGCATTTCCCTCCCACCCCACTTCCCTGTGCAGTATTTTCCTCCACCCCATACCTTCTTCCTGAACTCCATGTTAAAATGCTTTCCGGGTTTGGCTGCCGCAGCCTGCAGCCGCCAACAGCCGCCGCGGCCAGCAGCCGCCGCCGCCCCCGACATGCGACTCAGGCCGCCGCGGCCGACATCCGCCTCGGGGGGGGAAGAAGAGAGAGAGCGGAGAGAGTATGGTGCGCAAGGAAACAACGGCGGCGGGGACGGGCAACTTATAGGAAGGGAGGGAAGGAACGCAGGCAGGGATCGTGAGAGCCACCGCTGCGCCTTTCAACAGGGAGCAGGGCAGACCGTAAGCCACGCATGCGCACTTCCTATGGGTTGCTACAGCTCACGGAAAACCGGATGGTTATTCGCTGGCTGGACAGACACTAGTTCCTGGCCTTCATAAGAACAGCCTTACTGGGTCAGACCAACGGTCCATCTAGCCCAGCATCCCGTCTTCACAGAGGCCAATCCAAGTCACAAGTACCTGGCAAAAAAACAAATAGTAGCAGCATTCCATGCCACCGATCCAGGGCAAGCAGTGGCTTCTCCCAGGTATGTCTCAACAGCAGACTATGGACTTTTCCTCCATGAACTTGTCCAAACCTTTTTTAAAACCAGCTACTTTACCCACTTTCATCATCACATCCTCTGGTAACACATTCCAGAGCTTAACTATTCTCTGAGTGAAAAAAATATTTCCTCCTGTTGGTTTTAAAAGTGTTACACTTCTCCCTCCGTATTGGCGGTTTCAGCAATCACGGTTTCGATTATTCGCGGTTTGTAGCTTGCTGGCTCCTCCCCCCAAATTACATCAGCTTGCATAGAGAAATCGCTGATTCCCAGCACTTTCTTCACTGTGTTTTGCCTCTCCTTCCGGAACAGGCCAGGTTTCCGACCATGTTATTCGCGGTTTCACCATATTCACAATGGTTTTTATTAGAAAGCAGCGAATAACATTTGAAAAAGTTATTCGCGGTTTTTCTGAATTCGCAGGTCTGTTAGTCCCCTATCACAGCGAATACGGAGGGAGAAGTGTACTCTGTAATTTCATCGAGTGTCCCCCTAGTCTTTGTAAATCTTGATGTAGTAAAAAAATCGATACCTTTGTACCCGTTCTATTTTTAAGCTTGTTCACGGAGAGATTCACCTGGAATTAGACTGGCATGAGCTAACGCTACGCTTATCATCATTCATGGACTGGAAACTCTCAAACAACCTCTGGACAGAGTTGATTTCTCATGCTCCTCACTTGAAATTGCACCGAGGCCTCATCAGTCAGTATTCCTGGAATATGTCTGTCCAGGCATTTCACTGAATCGAGGACGTTTGGTATTTAGGAAGGCTTGTGTGTATTAGATCAATCATAAAGATGTCCTGCTAAATTTATTGATGTAAATGATGATTTTTAATTTTGTAAATGTTGGTGACTGTGGATGTTTTAATGTAAGCCACCTAGGTTTTAGGCAAATAGCAAATATTTTAAATAAATAAGTATCCAGGCTGTTCGATGGTAAATGCTGAAGCATCAAAGTTATGACTATGCAAATTCAGTACAATGACATTTACACAAAGGCACATCAGTGCAAAACTCCATCTGTGTGTTATTCTTCCATTGTGTGGATTATCCAGGTAGGTAAACGCATAAGCAGAGTGGGTGGGACTTTGACTTACTTGCCCAAATCAGAACTTCAGTTGTGGGGCAGACTGAAATCCCGCCTGCCGATTTCTGATTTTTGTTCTGTGGGGCAAAGCTTGATGTTCAGTGGGCTTGACTATTGGAATTCTTTATCTCTGGGGCTGCCTGTCTCGAAGCTACGTTCAAAGTGCTTCAGCACAGCTTCTCAGGTACTTTGTGTTTTCAACATCGTTAGGGAACAGATATTATTCAAAGCATTGTTGTTGATTTTAAAATGTTGACTTTAATATTCATTTCTCTATTATATGTTTTTTGCCTCACCCTTAGTCTTCTGAATTCAGGCACTTATCAGAATTAACCATGTTCCAATACATTTTATATATATCATATTCTTTTATTTTAGATTGGACATGTCCTTCTGATTTTTCTGGTACATTATTTGAGCATTTCACCTACTGTTTTTGTTTTTCTTTTCTTCAATACCCCTTTCTTGAACTAATGTCATCACATCTTTATTTTGTTATGCATTTAATAATCTGTGATCATTATTCCTTTGTGGATGCACTTCACACTTGTTAATGATATTGTTATAATGTGCTCCTTGTTGGAGCACTCACATTGTTGGCTTTGTATTTTTACTCTACTTATAAAATCAATAAAACACTTTGAACAATAAAATGTTGAGATCTGCGACAGCTTCACGTCTGGCCGTTCCGTCTTTATGGAAGATGCATTTACAGGAAATTTGTATCCTTATGCTTGTTCTCAATTGCAGGCCCGTTTTTCAGAATCCATTTCCGGCGCAGGTACAGACAATAGAAGATTCATCACTTTGACTTTGACATCTCATTTTTTTGATTAGGGATATGGATCTAATGCAGGGATTGTGGTCTGTAGAAGTCCTCTTAAACTGTTCATTAGCTCCTGTTGCAATGGGCTTATGAACAAATTCAGGAATGCTATCTCTGTCCAAAGTGTCTGTATTATCATTAATACCATCATTAGCTCTAGTTTTTAAGCTAAAGATGGGCTTATTTTCATAATGAGCAGCATGCACCAAGTTTGACTTGTTCTTTTCTTTTCAATTGTATGAGTAGAAATTGCTTTGCTGAGATTTGATATAGAGGTTACACATTAAGGCACTCGGCAAGATTTGCCTAATTCTAGAGATGCGATTAATTGCCCCTGTTCCGACTGCCTTAATAAAGGCACTTGTCAGTGTTTACTTCAAGGTGTATTACAAGTAGGTGACTTCTGGATCGGAAGCCTCTGCTTGCCCTGGATTGGTGATGATAGATAAGAGACTGACTATGTTATAATTACCAGTGAGGAGAGAGTGACATATACTTTGAAAAATGCTCAGAAGAGTGAAACCCTGAAGAGGGGGTGAAGACCTCCTCTTAAAAAAGAGTTTATCGTCCAATCATTGCATTGGTGTATGAAAACATCACTCTCTGGTCTCTGGTAAAGCTTGAACTATGCTTATAAGCTTAAATTAATGATGTACCAAAATTTTTATGAAGAAATTCTCTGTCAAATAGAAAAATGATGCAATGCACTTAACTGAAGAGTTAAGATTCTCAGGGGTCCCGTAGGGTTTAACGTAGTTGTGCCCTGTATTGGTAGCATGGAATGTTGCTACTCTGGGGATTCTGGAATCTTGCTACTCTTTGGGGATTCTGCATGGAATGTTGGTGTTCCGGAATCTTTCTAACCTTTGGGGATTCTGCATGGAATGTTGCTCCTATTTGGGGTTCCGGAATCTTTCTAACCTTTGGGGATTCTGCATGGAATGTTGCTCCTATTTGGGGTTCTGGAATCTTGCTACTCTTTGGGGATTCTGCATGGAATGTTGCTCCTATTTGGGGTTCCGGAATCTTTCTAACCTTTGGGGATTCTGCATGGAATGTTGCTCCTATTTGGGGTTCTGGAATCTTTCTAACCTTTGGGGATTCTGCATGTAATGTTGCTCCTATTTGGGGTTCCGGAATCTTTCTAACCTTTGGGGATTCTGCATGGAATGTTGCTCCTATTTGGGGTTCTGGAATCTTGCTACTCTTTGGGGATTCTGCATGGAATGTTGCTCCTATTTGGGGTTCCGGAATCTTTCTAACCTTTGGGGATTCTGCATGGAATGTTGCTCCTATTTGGGGTTCTGGAATCTTTCTAACCTTTGGGGATTCTGCATGTAATGTTGCTCCTATTTGGGGTTCCGGAATCTTTCTAACCTTTGGGGATTCTGCATGGAATGTTGCTCCTATTTGGGGTTCTGGAATCTTGCTACTCTTTGGGGATTCTGCATGGAATGTTGCTCCTATTTGGGGTTCTGGAATCTTGCTACTCTTTGGGGATTCTGCATGGAATGTTGCTCCTATTTGGGATTCCGGAATAGTGCTAATCTTTGAGATTCTGGAATATTGCTATTGTTTGGGTTTTGGCCAGGCACTAGTGACCTGGATTGGCCACTGTGAGAACGGGCTACTGGGCTTTGATGGACCATTGGTCTGTCCCAGTAAGGCTATTCTTATGCTCTTACGTTATGTTCCTGATGTAGGATTCATGCCGAAACACAGCCGGTGTTGGATCCTTAATAAAGGCCCTCGACAGTGTTTATTTCAAGGTGACATCTGATGTAGGCGTCATGCCAAAACACATCCTGTGTTGGGTCCTTCATTACAGGTTTGACGTCTACCTCTTCTTGGTTTGCTGGTCTTCCTGTGCTTTGGAGTCCCTCTGTTTTGTTGCTATTTCTCCCCTTCAGAAATGAACAGCGGTTGCTTGAGGCCCCTATTGGACCCTTACACGCCTGTTGTCAACAATCAACAATAGCCCTTTCATGCTATAATTTGGTGTTTAATGTTAGCTACAGTATATGATTGGAAATCATCACCTAGGAAAAGGATCTATGGTAGGTGTCGTCATTGAGATACATTGAAACCCTCAGCGACAGCTAAGGAAGCAAATAGAACGTTAGGACTTATTAGGAAAGGAATGAAGAACACAACCAAGAATATTATAACGCCTTTATATCATTCCCTGGTATGAATGCACCTTGAATTCCAAGATATAGCGGAATTAGAAAAAAAAAAATGCAGAAAAGGATGATGAAAATAATAAAGAGACTGGAATAACTTCTCTCTGAGGAAAGACAGCTTGGAGATAGCTAAAGGGAGATGTGATAAATGGTCTGAAATACTGAGTGGAGCAGAAGAACAGGCAGTTGTGAATCACTTGTTTACTCTTTCCAAAAATGCAAGGACCAGCGGGGTATGCAAAAAAAGTTACTAAGTAATACATTTAAAACAAATCAGACAAAATATTTCTTCACTCGACATGCAGCTAAACTCTGGAATTCATTGCCAGAGAATGTGGTAAAAGCAGTTAGCTTAGCAGGGTTTGTAAAAAGGTTTGTATAATTTCCTAAAAAAAACTTTCATAATCCATTATTAGGATGGACTTGGGAAGATCCACTGGATATACCTTGGATAAACAGCACAAAATCTCTTTTGACTCTTTTGGGATCTTATAACTATAGTTTGGTTCAACGACTTGTTTACTTTATCTGCACTTGAGGGAGGGACTTCCAGGATGGGGTTAGGGCCCTGGTTTGATTGCAATAATTTGAGTGGATTTTTCTATTTTCTGACTACATTTGAGGCAATTTTCAAAGTAAACTTTGTGCATATTCTGAAAATTAGTGCATTATACATGAGTAAAAAGTGCCCACAAACTTTGCAGCTCTGCCCCTTAGTATACAAAGCCTTCAGGTTGTTAGTTGAAGGTCCTGCACAGTCTCAGAAACGGACTGAACGTTGTCTTTCGTGTGATAAAACCCATCCACTGTGTGCCATGAATCAGACCACGTACTTGCAGGAGTAACCTGCAGAAATGATGGATGAGTTTTGCTTTATCATTTCTAGGGCTGTGGCAACGCTATAAGCCTGTTGCTCTGAAGTTCATACCCCAGATTATTCTGGTGGAATTATTGAAATATAAATTCTCATTCCAGACATGCCAGCGTTGTTATGTGTTTCTCTCGAAACCTCAGACTCTAGGCTTTCAGTGGAATTAAAGGCTTCAAAACAATTACATTTAATATGGGTTTACTTGGTGGTAACTCGGTGTTTTGCCATGCAGGGGACTTGGGTACATGATGAAACTCAACGGCTTTGGTGTACCTATTAATGTCGGCTGCTCTGCTACAAAGCATTTCTCTTTTTAATTACAAAAGAAATAAATCTTTCATATGAAATGCACAACAATCTCCACGTAGAAAGAAAAAATGGAATTCGCAGTATTTCTCTTGCTCAACCACGCATTAGAGTTTCCTAAATTAGGTGTCAAAGGCAGGCCTCTAGAGAATAAAAGACCTCAAATGCTTTTCTGAATAGAGGCACCTTAGCTTGGGTTACAATGTCAAGGCTCCAGAAAAACGAGATCAAATCAATACACTCTAGACATATAACGAGAAGTTCACATCATTCACCAATCCACACTTATCGGAATGTGCACAATTGGCATCTTTCTTTGGAGAGGACCCCAGATATTAGGAGAAGGTATTTGAATTCTTTACATAAATGAAAGTGGATAAAGGCGTGGAAATGGACCTCAGGATCCTGAGAAAAGGCTAGTATGTGCTGACCACACCTCTCACAGCAGAGGTCAACTTGTTCTTGAAGAAAGGGGAGGTTCTAAGGGACAGGAGGACAGCAGATGTGGTCCTTCTGCAGGAGCATGCATGCAGACTGCCACACACCGTCACCCGATAGCTAAGTTCAGCACTGGGCCAGACTATTTATTTATTTTCTATACCAGTGTATATCAAACCGTGTGCCGGGGCACACTAGTATGCCTCCTGAGATTCCAAGTGTGCCGCGGCACACTGAGGAGGAAGAGAGGCGCCTGCCAGCTGACTTCCCTACGCGGTATAGCACCAGCGCTGCCCGATTCACCGAAGGCCTGCATGTTTCCCCCTTCTCTCTAGCGTCCTCCGGCTTCTCCCCTGACCTCCTGGTGTCACCTTTAAAACTAATTACAGCAGCCTGCAGAAGATCACTGGTAGGTAAAATGGTTTTATTTTCAATATAGTGATGGAAATGTTTCAGTTCTGAGAATTTATATCTGCTGTGTATATTGTGTGTATGTGAAAAATGAATGGAAAAAAATTGCATTACAATTAGTAAAGGGGGTGGGATCTGGGACAGAGCTTGGGTGGGCCTAGGGAAGTCTGTAGTCGGGGTACTCAGTTGATATTTGTTAGACTTAGGGGGTACTTAGTTTGAAGTAGTTGAGAAACACTGCTTCAGGCAGTGCCTTTCCTTCTCTCCGGCCCTCTTCCCTGCTGGCACCCCCTACTGGCGTCTCAGGCAGAGTTTCTGCACATGCGCGGACGTTGACGTGACGATATCACGCATACGTGTGATGTCATCACGGCGACGTCCGCGCACTTCTGGGTGCCTCAAGCCGTGGCCACTACCTTTAGTGTGCCCCAGCTCGAGAAAGTTTGAGAGACACTGTTCATTACCGTTCTCCCGGGAGAGCTCAGAATGGTTTACATAAGTTTATTGAGGTGCTCGAGTATTTTTCCCTGTCTGTCCCGGTGGGCTCACAATCTATGTAATGTACCTGGGACAATGGGGGGATTAAGTGACTTGCTCAAGGTCACAAGGAGCAGTGTGGGTTTGAACCCACAACCCCAGGGTGCTGAGGCTGGACACATTACTAAAAGGGCGGAGCTTTTAAAGAAGTCGATTTGTACTGAGAAACAGGGAAGCCAGGCTTAAACTCCCACTTCTTCAGTAAATGATTCTTTCAGTCTTGGGCAAGGTACTAAACCCTCCATCATATCATATACAAATTAGACTCTAAGCCCCCTTGGGCAGGGATATAACTTCAGTGTTTGAATTTGGTCATTAAATCTAAATTCCAAGTTACCGTGCTTCCTACTAGCTATTAAGTCATTCTGTCTCTTCATTTCCTGCAACTAAAGATTCTTCACGCTTATCTGATGTCATTGCCTTCTTGAAGTCCACTTTTTTTTACCAGTTATGAGAGGCTATTCCAGTCCTAATCTGTCCTATCTGTATAAAAATGTTTCATGATGTTTCTCCTAATCTACCTCTTAGGAGCCGTCTAACTATCTTTTCTTACACCCTCTTTTCCATGAATAAAGGCTACCTCGCTGTCCTCCTTACAGCACCTCTTTTTGTACATCATCTTGAACTGAAAAGGTATGAAGGGATATAAATAAAGCTATTCTTATTACTTCTTTTGCACTTTTAATCCATTTTAGAATCTGAATGTCTGTGTCATATCTCTCCCTTGCTTCTTCGTCAGGGTCACCCTCATAAAGATTTTCCCAGGGATCGCAAACTGCAGCTCCTTCCAGAACCCAGTGAATGCTAACCCTGAATTTGGCCACTAGGTGTCACTGTTGAATAATGGTAAGAACTCCCACTGCTCCGGCCCTCTCTGAACATTGCTTGCTCAGCTTCCCCAGTCCCAGTCAACTAGGGGAGCAGAAAACATGGCCTGACCTAGGATTTGAACCAGGTCTTCCAAATAGCAGCGGGCAACATATACCACCGATTCACTGGAGTCAATGTAGCAGATGAGAGAAAATCGGTAATGCATTTTTTTCCTTCAGAGACAGGGATGGCGAAAGCCACATTACATAAGGAAGGTCGGTGGTCGGGGCTCAGTCCCTTGTGGGCAGTGGTGAATGGCTGACAAGCCACCACAGGATTTGCGAAGCTCTTTCTCATAGGGCAGCCTCGCTTAAAGAGGCTGAGTAATAACAGACAGAAAGCATATTTCGAGACCCTGTGGGGAAGCTTCTCTCCCTTGCCAGGATTCCCGGGAGAGGGTGGCTTCTGCCGGTCAGAATGCTCGAGTAGGACTGTGTGGGAAAGCGGCTTTGCCAGCTCTTCTTTCTGGATAAACACCAGGCTGCCAGTCTCCAAGGATGGCTTCCCCACTCCTTAAAACTACTTAAGAGATGCCTTACTATGTAATTGACTGGTTAATTGAACTATGAATCACAGCTTAGTAATGACAGCTTTGCTCTGCTCTAAGTATATCTTCCCATTCCATTGGTGATTCTTTTTTTTTTTTTTTTTTTTTTTTTAATAGATATAATTTATATTCCGCATTTCCTACAATTCTATGCGGATTATAAATTATTTAAGTACTCAAGCATTTTTCCCTAACTGTCCCGGTGGGCTCCCACTCTGTCTAATGTACCTGGGGATTAAGTGACTTGCCCTGGGTCACAAGGAGCAGTGCGGGATTTGAACCCACAACCTCAGGGTGCCGAGGCTGTAGCTCTAACCACTGCACCACACACTCGCACTCGTGTATGAATTCCAAATCCTGTGAAAATGGGTCTTCCTATAAAGTTTGGGACCGGATGCTGGATGCCGCTTGACTGACAGATAACATCCAGATCAGCATAGGATTCTTTAAATATTCATTGAACAAATGGGCTCTGCAGGAAGGGGGTGGGATATGCAGTACTTTGCAGGAGGAAGCTCTGGCTCTTCCAGGACTCTCTCCCCCTAATTCCAGAGAGCCGTGCATCCAAATTTGCACGCACGAGTTATTGAATGAGGTCAGTTGTACCTGTAACTTGACCCTATTATGTCCTGTGTTGCCATATGACAATTAAAATAAGTTAAGCATCTGTGGGCATGGAGATGTTATGGGCATGAAAGGGTTAATTTAATGATTAGCAATAATTGGCTTTAATTGATGCTAATTGTCACCAACGAGCAGAGCTAGATTCACTAAGGCCATTGATCCGGTTTGATCCGTGGCCGGGGGGTTGATTCATGAAGCGCCCTCATGAAAATGAGGGCGATTGGAATCGCGCCCCCAACCGACTGCACGGCTCGCTCTCCAGCGATCCCGACACATGCGCAGACCATCTTCTTTGCCTGCGCAAGCACTGGCCCTCCATGCCCGGTAGAGCTGGAAACTTTTTTTCAAAAACTCTTTAGTACTCCGTGAGCCCGTGGTTTTAACCCACTTTAAACCCGCGGGTTAAAACCACGGGCTCGCACTGCGGGGAATGGTAGGAGATTCGGGGCGAGAGCAGAGCAGCGAGTCAGGGCGGCAAGAGGAGATTCGGGGCAGGGGAGCATGAGATGCAGTTGGAAAGCACGTGAGCAACTGGTCCCCAGCAGCCGCTTCTTTTGTTGATCAGCTAGCCCAGTGGGTGTTCCAGATCTCTTTAGTGAATTGCTGCCTGCTTACATTTGCATGCCATTCCCTCTCATTTGCATGCCATTCCCTCTCATTTGCATGCCATTCCCTCTCATTTGCATGCCATTCCCTCTCATTTGCATGCGTGGATTGGATTAGAGGTTGCTCGGGTTGCAACGTGGTCGGGCCACGATCGGTGTCCTTGGTGAATCTAGCCCTCAGTTGGTAGTATAAGTTGTACGTTCAAATTCCAGAGTGCTCTACTTTAAGAGCGGCAGGAGCGGTCTGGGGCCTGTCAGGGAGTTTATGCACTTAAATAGGGATGGATGACAGGTTTGGGCCCAGCTAGCGCTTAGGGTCCCCTTTCACCTTCCCAGCTGAGTGTTCATAAAGGGCAAATGCCAGGGCTTCAGCAGAGTTTGATTTATCACGTTCTTGAAAAACAAAAGCGCAGGACTGGACAGGCTTGATGATGATCAGGGTCCTCCCAAACCCATCCCTGCACTTAACTGCCTGCAACTAAGGTGCAAGAATTTACACCAGCCATTGAGCAAGCCTAGTCACTTGAGCATAGCAAAGGAGGATAGTGCTTGGAGCAGTGGCGCCAGGCATTGCCGCATTGCGCACGGCCCACTCTTCCCTGCCACTTAGGCGCTCCCCCGCTCCTGTGGACCTCTTGAAACGTTTGCCGGCATGAACAGCGTCTTCCGCCTGCTTCTCGCGCCAGCCTCGGCTGCCTTCTGACGTCGTGTCACAGTCCCGTGACCAGGAAGCGGCGTCAGACGGGAGACAGGGCCAGTGCGAGCGGCGAGCACCGGCGGACATTTCAAGAGATACGTGGAGGTGGAGAGAAGGAGAGGCACTGGCGCTCCCCGTGAAGATGGCGCCCGTGGCGGTCCGCACCCCCGACCCCCTTATGATGCCACTGTTCAGCATGTAATTGCAGACATGCACTATCATTCGGTACGCCGTCAAATGCGCGCAACACACCGTCAAATGCATGTTTTACATTTGACGGGTTACCAAGAAGGCGCTGCACGCATTTCTCATGCGCGCAATTCACGGGTCACCCTATCATTCTTGGGGTTACCAGATGTCCAGATTTTCCTCCTTTTAAGGACATGTCCAGGCACTTTGTCCGGGTTTTTGAAAAGCTTCCCAACAAAATGGCGTCAGGAAGGTGTATCTGCACTTGCGTGGTCGCAACACGGTGAAGTCACGCGCATGCGTACATGCACATGACATCATTGCGTTGCGGCAGTGCATGCGCGGATGCCGTCTGGGGTGGGGCTGGGGGGACAGGACATGACAGAGGCGGAACTGGGCGGTCCTGGGGGCGTGGCCATGGGTCGGGAGTAACCCTAATCATTCTAGAAGGGCAGTTCTAGAATTCATGCTTAGCGTGCATCATCCCGGTACCTATGTTTTGGTGGCATGATGTCTCTCTTTCATTGTAAATACTTTTCATCTCCCCTCTGGTCCCCTGTTTCCTCATAGAGCAATGAGCACTGCTGGCGGGTACTGACTGGACTTCCCACCCATGGATCTCAGAACCTCTGTCAGTCCTTTTCTTCGGAATGACTGGCCAAGAGTTAAGAGGGAAGAAAACATTTCACCCTCAGTGGTTTACTCAGATCCTCATTAGAGCTGAATACAGCAGCCACAAAGTCTCGTGTGGTTAGGGAGGTCAACAGGATTCTGGGATACTGGCGCCACATCCAGGGCCAGGGAGGCTGAATTTTGCAGAGATGAGAAGCAAATGCATGAGTTACTACCGAAATGAAACAGGGAATGACAGAAACAAAGGCAAGTTATGGGAAAGGCTGATGCGCTTCTGAAGTCAGTCTTCTGCCAACTTCATTCCTCTTCTTCGCCACCCCCCAAACTCCCCACGCCTACACAGTGGGATAAGAGATGGCAGAGGTGAAAAGTGCACAGCCCACCCTTTCGCCTGTAATTTCAGATCACTCCGTAGTGCTCGGTGCAGATAACATGCAAGGACCTGTAACATACAGAGGCATGCACAAGATTGTGCAGGAACCAGCTGTAAATGCAGAGAAACATCTGTTAATATATAGAAATCTTGCTGTTTTATAGAAACAAAGCCCTACACTTTACTGTAGGCCACAAAATGTCTTCCTCAGAGACACCAAGCGTGGCCCATCCAGTGGCCTAGTAAGAACAGGTAGCGCCCGGGTTGGTGCCCCCTCCCTCCAACTCCGTACCTCTTAATCTTCACCAGTGCAAGTGGGTTTTCTGCAGCATGCTCCTCGCGCCAGCTTTGGATGTCCCTCTGATGTCACTTCCTGGCCCCTTGACCCGGAAGTGATTCAGAGGGGAACCAGTCTGGCGCGAGCAACAGGCAGAAGTTGCTCATGCTTGCAAAGGTCTACAGAAGTACGGGGTGAAGGGAGAGATGGCGCAAGAGTGGCACGGTGTGATGGGGTGGGGCAGAGAGGTTCAAGCATCCCCACTGACACAGCGCCCGAGGTGGTCTGCACCCCCTCCCCCCCCCCCCCCACACACACACACACAAACTCCCTTACTATGCCACTGGGCCTTTCCCAAAGAATGAGACTCACAATAATAAGGTTTTCTAACGGTGCATCCGGGGTATAAATTTGGAAAGATCTGTACGATGTTTAGCTCTAGGGCAGTGGTTCTCAACATCCTTTTCAGTTGAAACACATCAGAGATCTGATACTTGAAAATGTGACATGATCTTCATGGACTTTTGGTCCGACATAGTTTAGCAGTTCATGTAAACATATTCTGCATCCATAAAAACTCAACCATCTCCCTCCCCTACGACTACGACTATGGAATTCATCCTGCAGAAAAATATTCCGATTCTAATGTCATCTGAGCAATAGTAACACTGGATCCCAATACAGCAACGCAATATCTTCAAACAACTAGTATTAGCATTTAAATGCGTCCACGACATGACACCTGACTGTGTAGTGAAGAAACTCCCAATATACCACTCTCAGTGGTCCCTCTGTTCGCAATGGGAACTCAAACTTTCCAACCCTCCAGCAAACAGCCTGAAAGCGATCATATCCCTATAGCCATTAGGGCAGGGGTAGGGAACTCCGGTCCTCGAGAGGCGTATTCCAGTCGGGTTTCCAGGATTTCCCCAATGAATATGCAGTGCATGCAAATAGGTCTCATGCATATTCACTGGGGAAATCCTGAAAACCTGATTGGATTACGGCCTTCGAGGACTGGAGTTGCTCATGTCTGGTTACACGCTTCCACGACATGACACCTGGCTATGCAGTGAAGAAACTCCCACTTTCCAACCCTCCAGCAAACAGCCTCCACCGGGAGACAGCCCGAAAGCAATCATATTCCTATAGCCATTAGGGCAATTGATAACCTACTGTCCTTCTAGAAAGCAGTAAAGACGCTTCTTCTCATGGACCGGATCAATTCTGGTCTCAAACTTTAACAGACCTTGCATCGACGTACCTGAGCCTGCCAACCAGTTCTTCTACCGTTCACTGAAGAAATGTTGATACCCATTCGTGACTATGATTTATTTTCTTAGATTCTTCAAAGTGTGTGTTCTTAGTCACATTCTCTATGAGTTGTAAGTTACTGATTCTCTAGCTTTGTGTCTTTGATCCTGTAGCATGTTATTGACTCTGTAGTGTACGTATCTCTGTTCCTGAAAACTTTGTGTATGTACACTTGTAACCCGTTCTGGGCTCCTGGGGAGGACGGGCTATAAAAACGAATAAATAAATAAATAAATACTACCAGGTACATTGTGTGGCCCAGTGGTTAAAGCTACAGCCTCAGCACCCTGAGGTTGTGGGTTCAAATCCCTCACTGCTCCTTGTGACCCTGGGCAAGTCACTTAATCCCCCCCCATTGCCCCAGGTACATTAGATAGATTCTGAGCCCACCGGGACGGGCAGGGAAAAATGCTTGAGTACCTGAATACATTGATGTAAACCATTCTGAGCTCCCCTGGGAGAATGGTATAAAAAAAAAATTGAATAAATAAAATACATTGTGAAATAATACAAAATCTGAAAAAAATCCTAATTTAACATACATGTGATACAGTAGCAGCAAGGGACCTACCTATAAATAGGCAGCACTATAGATATTACACTGGACCCGGAAATACCAATCCACCTACTACTGGAAAACCAGAATAAATGGGACAACTACAGTTCTCGACATAGAAACTACAGTACATGCAAACAGCCCAGCGTACCCCAATCACACCCACATACCAAAAACCTATTGATCTCCAAAGACTTGTGGACAGCGTGTTAAGAAGATGTAGATAAGGACAGGTTGTTCACCCTCTCCAAGGTAGAGAGAACGAGAGGGCACTCTCTATAGGTGAAAAGGGATAGATTCCGGACAAATGTAAGGAAGTTCTTCTTCACCCAGAGAGTGGTGGAAAACTGGAACCCTCTTCCGGAATCTGTCATAGGGGAAAACACCCTTCAGGGATTCAAGGTGAAGTTAGACAAGTTCCTGCTGAACAAGGACGTATGCTGATAGGGCTAGTCTCAGTTAGGGCGCTGGTCTTTGACCAGAGGGCTGCCGCATGAGCAGATTACTGGGCACGATGGACCACTGGTCTGACCCAGCAGTGGCAACTCTTATGTTCTTATGTGAGGCAGTAATCAAGGCTAAGGTGAGACCGATGAAGTCATCGGATAACTGGACAAATGATCATTATTAGCTTATGAACAGCATTTTTTGGGTGAAATGTGCCACATATTATGCTGGACTTGTTAAGTGATTATGGAGTTATTAATTGGAAATATATGCATTAAATACAGTTATGTTATAGACCAGGGGTGCCCAATGCGTCGATCGCGATCGACCAGTAGCTCAGGAAGGCAACGCGAGTCGATCACACTCGTGTTGCCGTCCTGATCTACGGGCCGATCAGCCTTCCTCTCCAGTGTTCTCCCTAGGGCCTTTTAGCTGGGCGGTCCGCCCAGCTGTCATCTGCCGCTGCTGAACATTTAAAAAAAAAAACCAAAAAAACCGGCTTGGAGATTTCAGCCCCTAGCGAACTTATGCTCTGGGCTCTAACGTGTGCATGCAGGCTTCTCTTCTCTTCCCTCCGAAACCGGAAGTTATGTCCGTGGGGGGGAGGGAGAAGGGAAGCCGGCACGCACATGTTGAGAGCCCTGAAGCAAGCGTTTGCTACGGGCTAATGCGGGAGACAGGTTAGTGAAGCATTTGTTCTTGTTCCTGCCGGGTCCTGCCTACTTTCTGTTTCCGCGAAGGCAGGACCCGGCAGCATTTCCCCCAATAGGTTGATCACGATCTTGGGCTGATCAGCCTTCCTCTTCCCGACGGCAGAATTGACGTCGGGGAGAGGAATGCTGGTTGGCCGAAGCAGGGAGAGCTTGGGGCCTGTTATTGGTGGCGTTTGGGTCCTGGTCCCCGATGGTAATGGCAGTGGCAGTGGCTTGGGGGAGGGCAGGGAGACAGAAGGAAAGAAGAGAAACAGAAAAAAATGAAAGGGAGGCAGAGAGAAAGAAAGGGCAGGGAAGAGGAAGGAAAAGTTGGGGGGAAGGAATGAGGTCTGGAGGAGAAGAAGCATACAGGCTAAAAGAAGGGAAGAAAGATTGTATGCACAGTCAGAAGAAGAAAGTGCAACCAGAGACTCATGAAATCACCAGACAAGGTAGGGAAAATGATTTTATTTTAAATTTAGTGATCAAAATGTGTCTGAATTTATATCTGCTGTCTATATTTTACACTAAGGTCCCCTTTTACTAAACCGCAATAGAGGTTTTTAGCGCAGGGAGCCTATGAGTGTCGAGAGCAGCCCTGGGCATTCAGCGCAGCTCCCTGTGCTAAAAACTGCTATCGTGGTTTAGTAAAAAGGGAGGGGGGTATATTTGTCTATTTTTGTATGGTTGTTACTGAGGTGATAGTGCTTAGAGTCATCTGCTTTGACCTCTTTGAAAAACCCTGGAATAGGAATGATGATTAACATTTTCTATGCGTACAGTGTGCGTTGTGTTTTTTTAAAATTTTATTGTTGGTAGATCATTGTGACTTGGTCATTTTAAAAGTAGCTCGCAAGCCCAAAAAGTGTGGGCACCCCTGTTATAGACAGTTGTTTTTTTAAGGGGTCCTTTTAGAAAGGTGCGTTAGGGCACACGCTAGCCGCTACCACCTCCTCGTGAGCAAGCGGTAGTTTTTCGGCTAGCCACGCTATAGCGCGTTCTAATCCTAGGTGTTTCTACAATTTTGGCCACTGATGTAAATGGAAACTCTGCCTGTTTCCAAGTTTTCCTAGTTTTAAAAGCATTTGATATAGTGTCTAAAGCCTAAGTGGTTTACAATAACAAAAAAAAAAAAAAAAAGCAAAACCACAAATAAAAAAATACTAAAAGTTCAAAAAACTGAAATACATATAATATAAAATTCAATAAAATAAACATTTCCTTGCTGTGTCTCCGGTTCCCCACTGATAGACACAATAAAGATGGAACAAGTCCAAAATCACAAAAAGATCCCACTAGTCAAAGCATAAGGTATAAAAAAAGGGAAGGAAAAGCATCTCAGAAACCCGTTTTGTGGCAGGGACTAAACCTCGGCCAAGTCTGATGAGGTTCCACGTTTCATTCATTGATCCTGAAAAACCTCTTCCTTCCTTTGTTATGCTTTTCCTTTCATATTGATTAGGAATCCCAGTGATTGCATGCAGCAGCCTATATGAACCCTTGCGAAACATTTGAGATAAGTCAATTTGAAGATGCATTGACAAGTAATTCAAACAAATATAGTTTTAAGAGATGCCAAATTAGACAAAATCAGTACTTGGTTAAACCACAAGAAACTTCCATTGAACATTACAAAATCAAAAAATGTTCTTTTTCCGGCTTCCGATAAAGAAAATCTAAATGGAACTATGAGCATAGATTCTCACCGCATTCTGATTGAAACCAAGATCAAACTCTTGGGGGGGGGGGGGTCATACTCGACAAAGACCTTAATTACTACAATCAAATTGAAATGAATACGTTCTATAACTTCTCTTCTTAACCCTTCTGTTCAGATTCTGATTCATTCGCTCGTCGTTTCACTCATCGACTACAACTCATCCAAAACACAGCTATTAAATGTATATATAAGGCAAGGAAATACGATCATGTCATCCCTCTACTCTGCAAAGCCCATTGGCTCCCCATATCGCACCGGACAACTTATAAAATTCTTCTACTCGCCTTTAAGATCAAACTTACTAATTCGCCAGCATTTTTAGACATTTTAGCATTCCTTATGCCTCCCCTCGAGCACTGCGATCAAACAGTCAGAACTTATTAACTCTTCCATCCATTAGGGAGCTATTTTACGATACTACACGCAATACCATATTCTCTATCAGAGCCCCTACCCCATGGAACGCTCTCCCATTGGATATCAGACTGGAAGAATCATTGGACAAATTTAAGAACAAACTCAAATCTTTCTTATTTAGGGATGCATTTCTACCATGAGAACGGGTGATCCATCTAACCTACTCACTCCGCTTATAGTAATGAATTCCAACCGCTTTTAAGAAGCGTCATCCCTTCCAGCCACCTCACTACCCAATCATTGCTTAATCTGTTTTGGAGAGATACATTCCGTTGATTGTTGTCTTTCCATAAGTATGGTTGAGTTCAGAGCTGTTTAGTTTCCTGAAGCAGTATAACGAAACGTGGACACGTTGGAACCAAGCTTTAGCTAAGTGCTTTCCACCTACTACATGTTTTGGGGAAAATTGAGAGTTTCACCATTAATAATTTTTGAAAATTTAAAAAAAGCTTAAAAGAATGAAGGATTAAGCAATGATTGGGTGGTGAGGTGTTGCTCCTTCATGTCTCTGAGCTATCCCTATCATATGTAAAGCTGGTATTATAAAAAGTTTTATTATCATCTACAGAGGGAAGTGTTTTTCAGTAGGTATTCTACAAACAACGGGATGGTTGGATAGGCTGGAGTTGAGTTTGGACGGCAACTTCAGCATTTGGAACCTAGGACAAGTGAATTTAATCATGTATTTTTAATGAGTATAACTAATGGGCCGACTGGATGGACCGTTCAGGTCTTTATCTGCCGTCATTTACTATGTTACTATGTTACCTGGCAGAAACCCAAAGAGTACCAACATTCCAGAGCTGAGATTGTGATGTCATAATGCCTCATTCCACCAATGCCTAAGAGCCAACCTCAGCAGTGATGTCACAATGGCTTGATTAGAAGGCAACTTCAGCAGTTGGAACCTAGGACAATCCCAGGTGGACTTTACAGTCTATGAACCAGAAATCTCAAAGAAGAGACAATTTAATTTAATCATGTATTTTTTAATGAGAATAACTAATGGGCAGACTGGATGGACCGTTTAGGTCTTTATCTGCTGTCATTTACTATGTTACTATGTTACATTGGATATTTTCACTTCTCATTGTTGGATACCATTGGGTATTTTTTTTTTTCCCTGTCATTGTCTTGACATGTTCAGAAAAAAATAAGCTTTCAGTCTGCCTTAAACTTACAGAATGATATCTGTGATCGTAGATTTCCTGGTAAGCCATTCCAAAATGTCAGTGCCACCATCCCAAAAATAGCTCAGCAAGTGGTAGCTAAATGAATTACTCACCAGCAGCATCGTAGTATGGGATGACACAAGGGGGCGGTCCGCCCTGGGTGCCAAGTTGGTGGGGGCACCAGCTCCCATCCTCCTCTACCCCCACACCTTTTCCCATTCCTCCCCTCCATGTGCACACCCCCTTTCCCCATACCTCTTCACCACCGCATCGGCCCTCCCGCTGACGTTACTTCAGGGTGCCGCACATAGGAATTGACTTCATAGGGAGAGACAATGGGGTCGCAAGGAACACATTATTGACCGCCATGAGCAACAACTTCAACTAGAGGTACGGGGGAAGGGAAGGGGAGAGGCGACTCTTACCCTCGCTACGCCACTGCGCACCAGGAAGGAAGCACCAAAACAATCTGTTGACTTGATCTCAAGAGTCAAACTGACTGTAGTTTAAGACACAATATATTGTGGCAGAAGAGATGTCTCTCCAATATACGAGGGTGATTTGAAAAGTTTGCTAAAAAAAAGTACGTTAAACAATGTAGTCTCCATCAATTTTCCATTTTTTTCATATTGTAGGAAAAATAACTTACATAAGAACATAAGAATTGCCACTGTTGGGTCAGGCCAGTGGTCCATCATGCCCAGCAGTCTACTCACGCGACGGCCCTTAGGTCAAAGACCAGTAACTGAGACTAGCCCTACCTGCGTAAGTTCTGGCTCAGCAGGAACTTGTATAACTTAGTCTTGAATCCCTGGAGGGAGTTTTCCCCTATGACAGACTCCGGAAGGGCGTTCCAGTTTTCTACCACTCTCTGGGTGATGACGAACTTCCTTACGTTTGTACGGAATCTATCCCCTTTCATCTTTAGAGAGTGTCCTCTCGTTCTCTCTACCTTGGAGAGGGTGAACAACCTGTCCTTATCTTCTTTGTCTTGAATCCCTGGAGGGTGTGTTCCCCTATGACAGACTCCGGAAGAGCGTTTCAGTTTTCTACCACTCTCTGGGTGAAGACGAACTTCCTTACGTTCGTACGGAATCTATCCCCTTTCAACTTTAGAGAGTGTCCTCTCGTTCTCTCTACCTTGGAGAGGGTGAACAACCTGTTCTTATCTTCTTTGTCTTGAATCCCTGGAGGGTGTTTTCCCCTATGACAGACTCCAGAGGAGCATTCCAGTTTTCTACCACTCTCTGGGTGATGACGAACTTCCTTACGTTCGTACGGAATCTATCCCCTTTCAACTTTAGAGAGTTCCCTCTCGTTCTCTCTACCTTGGAGAGGGTGAACAACCTGTCCTTATCTTCTTTGTCTTGAATCCCTGGAGGGTGTTTTCCCCTATGACAGACTCCAGAGGAGCGTTCCAGTTTTCTACCACTCTCTGGGTGAAGAAGAACTTCCTTACGTTTGTACGGAATCTATCCCCTTTCAACTTTAGAGAGTGTCCTCTCGTTCTCTCTACCTTGGAGAGGGTGAACAACCTGTCCTTATCTTCTTTGTCTTGAATCCCTGGAGGGTGTGTTCCCCTATGACAGACTCCGGAAGAGCGTTTCAGTTTTCTACCACTCTCTGGGTGAAGACGAACTTCCTTACGTTTGTACGGAATCTATCCCCTTTCAACTTTAGAGAGTGTCCTCTCGTTCTCTCTACCTTGGAGAGGGTGAACAACCTGTTCTTATCTTCTTTGTCTTGAATCCCTGGAGGGTGTTTTCCCCTATGACAGACTCCAGAGGAGCATTCCAGTTTTCTACCACTCTCTGGGTGATGACGAACTTCCTTACGTTCGTACGGAATCTATCCCCTTTCAACTTTAGAGAGTTCCCTCTCGTTCTCTCTACCTTGGAGAGGGTGAACAACCTGTCCTTATCTTCTTTGTCTTGAATCCCTGGAGGGTGTTTTCCCCTATGACAGACTCCAGAGGAGCGTTCCAGTTTTCTACCACTCTCTGGGTGAAGACGAACTTCCTTACGTTTGTACGGAATCTATCCCCTTTCAACTTTAGAGAGTGTCCTCTCGTTCTCTCTACCTTGGAGAGGGTGAACAACCTGTCCTTATCTTCTTTGTCTTGAATCCCTGGAGGGTGTGTTCCCCTATGACAGACTCCGGAAGAGCGTTTCAGTTTTCTACCACTCTCTGGGTGAAGACGAACTTCCTTACGTTTGTACGGAATCTATCCCCTTTCAACTTTAGAGAGTGTCCTCTCGTTCTCTCTACCTTGGAGAGGGTGAACAACCTGTCCTTATCTTCTTTGTCTTGAATCCCTGGAGGGTGTTTTCCCCTATGACAGACTCCAGAGGAGCGTTCCAGTTTTCTACCACTCTCTGGGTGAAGACGAACTTCCTTACGTTTGTACGGAATCTATCCCCTTTCAACTTTAGAGAGTGTCCTCTCATTCTCTCTACCTTGGAGAGGGTGAACAACCTGTCCTTATCTTCTTTGTCTTGAATCCCTGGAGGGTGTTTTCCCCTATGACAGACTCCAGAGGAGCGTTCCAGTTTTCTACCACTCTCTGGGTGAAGAAGAACTTCCTTACGTTTGTACGGAATCTATCCCCTTTCAACTTTAGAGAGTGTCCTCTCGTTCTCTCTACCTTGGAGAGGGTGAACAACCTGTCCTTATCTTCTTTGTCTTGAATCCCTGGAGGGTGTGTTCCCCTATGACAGACTCCGGAGGAGCGTTTCAGTTTTCTACCACTCTCTGGGTGAAGACGAACTTCCTTACGTTTGTACGGAATCTATCCCCTTTCAACTTTAGAGAGTGTCCTCTCGTTCTCTCTACCTTGGAGAGGGTGAACAACCTGTCCTTATCTTCTTTGTCTTGAATCCCTGGAGGGTGTTTTCCCCTATGACAGACTCCAGAGGAGCGTTCCAGTTTTCTACCACTCTCTGGGTGAAGACGAACTTCCTTACGTTTGTACGGAATCTATCCCCTTTCAACTTTAGAGAGTGTCCTCTCATTCTCTCTACCTTGGAGAGGGTGAACAACCTGTCCTTATCTTCTTTGTCTTGAATCCCTGGAGGGTGTTTTCCCCTATGACAGACTCCAGAGGAGCGTTCCAGTTTTCTACCACTCTCTGGGTGAAGAAGAACTTCCTTACGTTTGTACGGAATCTATCCCCTTTCAACTTTAGAGAGTGTCCTCTCGTTCTCTCTACCTTGGAGAGGGTGAACAACCTGTCCTTATCTTCTTTGTCTTGAATCCCTGGAGGGTGTGTTCCCCTATGACAGACTCCGGAAGAGCGTTTCAGTTTTCTACCACTCTCTGGGTGAAGACGAACTTCCTTACGTTTGTACGGAATCTATCCCCTTTCAACTTTAGAGAGTGTCCTCTCGTTCTCTCTACCTTGGAGAGGGTGAACAACCTGTCCTTATCTTCTTTGTCTTGAATCCCTGGAGGGTGTTTTCCCCTATGACAGACTCCAGAGGAGCGTTCCAGTTTTCTACCACTCTCTGGGTGAAGACGAACTTCCTTACGTTTGTACGGAATCTATCCCCTTTCAACTTTAGAGAGTGTCCTCTCGTTCTCTCTACCTTGGAGAGGGTGAACAACCTGTTCTTATCTTCTTTGTCTTGAATCCCTGGAGGGTGTTTTCCCCTATGACAGACTCCAGAGGAGCATTCCAGTTTTCTACCACTCTCTGGGTGATGACGAACTTCCTTACGTTTGTACGGAATCTATCCCCTTTCAACTTTAGAGAGTGTCCTCTCGTTCTCTCTACCTTGGAGAGGGTGAACAACCTGTTCTTATCTTCTTTGTCTTGAATCCCTGGAGGGTGTTTTCCCCTATGACAGACTCCAGAGGAGCATTCCAGTTTTCTACCACTCTCTGGGTGATGACGAACTTCCTTACGTTCGTACGGAATCTATCACCTTTCAACTTTAGAGAGTTCCCTCTCGTTCTCTCTACCTTGGAGAGGGTGAACAACCTGTCCTTATCTTCTTTGTCTTGAATCCCTGGAGGGTGTTTTCCCCTATGACAGACTCCAGAGGAGCGTTCCAGTTTTCTACCACTCTCTGGGTGAAGAAGAACTTCCTTACGTTTGTACGGAATCTATCCCCTTTCAACTTTAGAGAGTGTCCTCTCGTTCTCTCTACCTTGGAGAGGGTGAACAACCTGTCCTTATCTTCTTTGTCTTGAATCCCTGGAGGGTGTGTTCCCCTATGACAGACTCCGGAAGAGCGTTTCAGTTTTCTACCACTCTCTGGGTGAAGACGAACTTCCTTACGTTTGTACGGAATCTATCCCCTTTCAACTTTAGAGAGTGTCCTCTCGTTCTCTCTACCTTGGAGAGGGTGAACAACCTGTCCTTATCTTCTTTGTCTTGAATCCCTGGAGGGTGTGTTCCCCTATGACAGACTCCGGAAGAGCGTTTCAGTTTTCTACCACTCTCTGGGTGATGACGAACTTCCTTACGTTTGTACGGAATCTATCCCCTTTCAACTTTAGAGAGTGCCCTCTCGTTCTCCCTACCTTGGAGAAGTTGAACAACCTGTCTTTTATCTACTTTGTCTTGAATCCCTGGAGGGTGTTTTCCCCTATGACAGACTCCAGAGGAGCGTTCCAGTTTTCTACCACTCTCTGGGTGATGACGAACTTCCTTACGTTTGTACGGAATCTATCCCCTTTCAACTTTAGAGAGTGCCCTCTCGTTCTCCCTACCTTGGAGAAGTTGAACAACCTGTCTTTTATCTACTTTGTCTTGAATCCCTGGAGGGTGTTTTCCCCTATGACAGACTCCAGAGGAGCGTTCCAGTTTTCTACCACTCTCTGGGTGAGGAAGAACTTCCTTACGTTTGTACGGAATCTATCCCCTTTCAACTTTAGAGAGTGCCCTCTCGTTCTCCCTACCTTGGAGAGGGTGAACAACCTGTCTTTTATCTACTTTGTCTTGAATCCCTGGAGGGTGTTTTCCCCTATGACAGACTCCAGAGGAGCGTTCCAGTTTTCTACCACTCTCTGGGTGATGACGAACTTCCTTACGTTCGTACGGAATCTATCCCCTTTCAACTTTAGAGAGTTCCCTCTCGTTCTCTCTACCTTGGAGAGGGTGAACAACCTGTCCTTATCTTCTTTGTCTTGAATCCCTGGAGGGTGTTTTCCCCTATGACAGACTCCGGAAGGGCGTTCCAGTTTTCTACCACTCTCTGGGTGAAGAAGAACCTCCTTATGTTCGTACGGAATCTATCCCCTTTCAACTTTAGAGAGTGTCCTCTCGTTCTCCCTACCTTGGAGAGGATGAACAACCTGTCCTTATCTACTAAGTCTATTCCCTTCAGTATTTTTAATATTTCGATCATGTCCCCTCTCAGTCTCCTCTTTTCAAGGGAGAAGAGGCAGAGTTTCTCTAATCTCTCACTGTACGGCAACTCCTCCAGCCCCTTAACCATTTTAGTCGCTCTTCTCTGCACCCTTTCCAGTAGTATTGTGTCCTTCTGGACGCAGTATTCCAGGTGAGGGCGTACCATGACCCAGTACAGCGGCATGATAACCTTCTCCGATCTGTTCGTGATCCCCTTCTTAATCATTCCTAGCATTCTGTTTTCCCTTTTCACCGCCGCCACGCATTGCGCGGATGGCTTCATCGGCTTGTCGACCAGTACTCCCAAGTCTCTTTCCTGGGGGGTCTCTCCGAATACCGCACCGGACATCCTGTATTCGTGTATAAGATTTTTGTTACCGAGATGCATCACTTTACACTTATCCACGTTGAACCTCATTTGCCATGTCGCGGCCCATTTCTCGAGTTCCTACAGCTTAAGCCTAAAGTTTTGGCTTTGAGAGCTACTTTTTTTTCTTAAATTCCCATGCAAATGTTTAATATCGTATGGTAATAATAAGTTTGTGCTTGTGGATCCATCTCAACTGGAGATTTTTCTTCAGGATAAGCCTTTCTTGGAAAATGTTTTTGAAACTAATACAGAGGTTGATGATAATAAGTGACTTTAGATAGATGATTTGCCTGTCTGTTGAAATGAATAATTTTTCTAGGTGTCATTGGTGTAGTTTGCTTGCTTTTTTTTTGGGAGGGGGGCAATATCACATTGGCACCTGAAACCTTTCGAGATGGTATTGCCTTCCATGCTCCCACCCCCTAATTTATGCCTATGATGGAAGCAAAGCTACAAAGAAAATTTGGCATCTCTTCCAAACAATAAAGGCCTCTACCTACGAGAAGTTGAAATGAAGGATGTTACATATCAGGACAAGCAAACACAAACAAACAGTAGAAACATAGAAACATGATGGCAGATAAAGGCCAAATGGCCCATCTAGTCTGCCCATCCGCAGTAACCAGTTAATCCAGCGGTGATCAGATAATTCCCACTGACTTTTCCTGCATGAGATCAGGCCTCGGCTCTTTTCAACTGCTCAGATATACTTCAGTTCCGTTTCAGAGGTGCTGAGGCTGCAGAGATCACGGGCCAATTAATTTTGACTTAGGAAAGTTGGATTGTATTGAATAGATGCTGGTGAGGGTGGGATTAACTATGGAATTTATCCAAAGCTCAGAACATAATTACACCTAAGATCAGAGTAGCACAGTGGATGTGCCAGTGAGAAGAGACAGCTTGAGCAGCTCTGAGACCCCGTGAAGATATAGCTGAGAGCAGTGAGAAGAGACATGCATGTGGCATTGAAAAGAGACAGCTCTGAGACAATGAGAAGAAAGAGCTCTGAGGCAAAAAAAAAGGGAGTTCTGTGCTGTGAGAAGTGACAGTTCCAAGCGATGCTAAAAAAAAAAAATGGGACGAGAAAGCAGTGAGTTAACAGTTCTGAACAGGTCTGAGGGCATGAGGCACTTAACAGCTCTGACGAGACAAGTTTGAGCAATGAAAAGAGAAAGTTATGAATTGTTCTGACACACTGAGAAGAGCGGGGGAAGGGGTAAAATGCATATCTCGCGGACCTCACGGATCTAAACCCGCACGTCCTTAAAAATCTGAGGTCCGTGCCACTTTTAGTCTCAGCCTAGGGAGGGAGAAGCATTAGGATCCGTCAGAGCTAAAGTGTCCCTGAGGTCTGTCAGAGCCATGGCCTAGGCTGAGACTAAAAGACCTCAGATTTTTAAGGACGTGCGGGTTTAGATCCGTGAGGTCCGCGTTTTGCACCTTCCCAGAAGAGAGAGATCGGAACAATACCTAGATATGTTTGAGACGATGAGATCAGACAGTTTTGAGGCATTAAATAAGAGAGTTCTGGGCCCGTGAGACAATAAGAAGAGACAGCTGTGGGGGAAGAATGTTTCTACCAGCCTTTTATCAGAAGTATGATTACTGCTGCGTCTCACTACTACATGTACACAGCACTGTACAAGAGCACATAAGAAAACATGAAAAGCCGTGAAACTGAAGGCTCAACTTCTGCCCCTTTCCATGCTTTTGTAAAATTCCTTATTACATATGTTTAACCTGTAAACCGTCCTGAGCTCTTTGGGGAGAGCGGGACAGAAAACAAATTAAATAGGCGGATGGGGATAGAGAGATCTTTCCACAGGGATATTTTATTCAAAGTTAATCAATTTGACTCGACGTGGCCAGTGTTTCGGTGTTAAAAATACACCTTCCTCAGGAGTCTACAAAGCAAAGAAATTTTTTTAAAAAACCAAACCCCATCTAAAGCATAATCACAAAAACATGTAAAAAAGTTAAATACATGGATTATACAATTTTAATGTATAACTAAATAAAACTGTGAAAACACATAGGGCTCCTTTTACTAAGGGGCACTAACATTTTTAGCACATGCAGGATAATAATAATAATAATAACAGTTTCTATACCACAGGACCCCTTTCTCTCCCCCCTTCTACAAATAAGTTCATGTAATCCTTTTTCTTCTTCTCTACCCACTATTTTAAGTTCTTGTAAACCGTGTCGAGCTCCATACTCATGGAGATGATGCGGTATATAAACTTAAGGTTTAGATTAGTTTAGTTTAGGACCGTGAAGTTCTATGCGGTTTACAATGATTAAAAGATGGAACAACTTGAGTGGAATAAAGAGAGATAAGAGCTAGTGATTAACAGGTATTGATTAACAGAGGACGTAATAGGGCAGAGTACAGTACTGGGGTTCAAGAAAGGATTGGACAATTTCCTCTTGGAAAAGGGGATAGAGGGGTATAGATAGAGGATTACTGCACAGGTCCTGGACCTGTTGGGCCGCCGCGTGAGCGGACTGCTGGGCGCGATGGACCTCAGGTATGACCCAGCGGAGGCATTGCTTATGTTCTTACATCCTCTAACTGGAGGGGAAACAAAGTTCAAATGTGAGCTTCTCTTATGTCTGTTGGCTGAGAGAGAAAAGGTCATTTATAATAATAATAAATAATAATAATAAATTTATTTTTATATACCGCCATACCCGAGAGTTCTAAGCGGTTCACAACAATTGGATAAGATACAAACAGTACAAGTTATTTAAAAAGACAGCAATTGAAGGCATCTAGTGGAAGAAATACATAAATTATAAAATGCATGCAGTATAAAATAATCCAGAGAATTTTACAAAGCAAGATAAAAATGTTAAAAAGTATTAGGACCCTGCCTGGCCTATTAAATTGAGTTTTTATCTGTTTTCTAAAATCCAGGTAAGAAGAGGCTTCTAACACAAACTGAGAAAGCCAAATATTTAATTTCGCTGCCTGAAAGGCAAAGATTCTTTCACAAAGGCTTTTATACTGGCAAAATGTTACTGAGGGACAGGCTAGACCGAATAGTAGCTGAAAGGAAAAGCAACCAAAGTTAAACGTCACACGTGCCTCCATCGGCAGCCAACGCAGCTGCCGCTATTACCACGCCCTACACCACATGCTACGCAGCTAGGACTGACGCCAGCTCAATGCTGGAGTTAAGGCCTAGCGCACGTTAAAGCCCTAATGCAGCTTGGTAAAAGGAGCCCATAATGAACTTCCGGGGTCTTTCGCTAAGCCACGCCAGCCGATTTAGCGTGGCTAAATGCTAACGCGCCCATTCTATTCTATGGACGAGTTAGGAAGGTGTATTTGTAACGCACACACTGGCCGTGTTGAGTCAAATGGATGAATTTTCAATCAAAAACATCTCTTATCTCCGTACTATTTCTTTATCTAGATTCGTTGTTGCAGGTGGGGGGTTTTCCTGCTCCAGCTAAAGTTTGACTCCCATAGAATTTTCCAGTCTGATGTTTGCTCTAAAAGTGCATTAAAGTTATCAATATAAGGAATATTTGTATAACTTAGAAAAAAAAAATTCCAGAATCGATTTGTCTGCTTCTTCTTAACCTTTAGGACTGTTCGCTGTACATCAGATATGGTACTGTGAGGATTACAGCAACTTTCCTGGCTGCCCTGTTGGTCCACCATCCTCTCCTGGCACAGAGAAGTGCGAGCAGCCAAGAATGACATCATCGGTGCTTGGAGAAGCTGCAGAGGGTGTAGAGGGTACACACTGGCAGGAGATCAGACAGGCAAAGCTGTTAATATTCAAATGTAGAACATCTTTCGTGCAAACAGAATCTAATGCATGGTACAATTAATATTTCAAAAATTTACTTCTGGCAGGCTGAGTCATAGATTGATAAAGTGACCTGCACAGGTCACGTTGATAGCAAAGGGAAGTTCAGCTTGAATTTGTAGACGTTCGACTGATTCTTATTTTCCTCCACCCACAGCACAAGAAAATATTGACTTTGTTTCCGGACCAGTCGTATCCAACCAGTGTAGAAGGCGCAGTAGAACCAGAAAAATGCGAGAAGGAACGATACGAGGTTAGACGATTCATGCTGTGTAAAGAAGAGAGACAAAGAAATTCAAACAAGCATGAACACAGAGGATCTCTAATAGGATAATAATGGGTATACATTGAAGGAACTAAGGCCAGCACTGGGCAGGCTTGCAAGGTCTGTGTCCAGTATAAGGCCATTCAGTTGAGGACAGGCTGGGATGGTTTAGATGGGCTGGAATGAGTTTTGATGGAACCTAAGCACACGACCGGGCAGGGCTCTGGGTTTCTGGCCCAGAAATATCTAAGAAAAAGGACCATTTAAATTAGATGATCAATTTATGGAGCATGCATGGTTGGGCAGACTGGATGGACCACTCGGGTCTTTATCTGCCGTCATTTACTATGTACGTTGACCTTCGAAGAATGCACATTTGACTCATGTTCCCACAAATGCCCCTGGAGCTGGCTGGACATGGCCCACAGACTGGATTGAGAACTAGGGCTAGGGCTGTTGTTTGCATAACATAGGAATTGTCAATGAGGAGAAATACGTGATATTCTGGGCCCCTTCTGCTAAGCGGCAACCACAATGAAGCCCATAGGTATTTAAAGGGCTTTGGTGCAGAGCAAAAGCTGGGGCGTACTGGTAGAGCTGCTGCCTCTGCCCTCAGAGGCTCTGAGATCAAACCCCAATGCTGCTCCTTGTGACCCTTGGCAAGTCACTTAATCACCCAAAGCCACTAAAATGCAGTATACAAGTCCCCTTACTGCAGCAGGCTGTGCAAATCGGCTTAGTGGTCAGCATTGCCATGTGGACAACTAGCTCTAATGCGCCCTGGGAGATTCCCTGGCAGCAGAGAAAAGAGAGGGCAAAAGTAATCCATCTGCCACCTAATAGTGAAACAGTTTCCCAGTACAGGAGAAATGGTCTCTGGGTTCTAGAAAGAGCTCCCCCCCCCCCCCCCCCATCAGTTTAATGATTAGGTTAGATAAAATAGTAAAACAGATAGAAATGGGGAAATTCTCCTCAACAACTAGAAAATTCCCGTTGCCCTGACTATAGGAGATGGTTCTGATTGAGCTGGAAGCCGCCCCAAAAGCAGGAAGCTGCTGCAAGTTGATATAAGAGGGGAAAATGAGCAGAGGGAATTGGCAACACAAATCAAACAACGGCATAGTGGGCCCAGATGAAGAAGAAGAAGAAGCCGAGCCTTGGATCGGAGGAGGCATATTTTATTATTGGGTCCAGAATGTAATCCATATAAGAACATAAGAATACCCATTCTGGTCCATTTAGCCCAGTCTCCTGTTTTCACAGTGGCCAATCCAGGCCACATGTACCTGGCAGAATGTCAAAGAATAAGCAAGATTCTGGAACCCCAAATAGTATCAGCATTCCATGTGGAATCCCCAAAGAGTAGCATGATTCTGGAACGCCAAAGTGTAGCAATATTCCAGAATCTCAGAGATTAAGCAAGATTCCGCAACACCAAATAGTATCAGCATTCCATGTGGAATCTCCAAAGAGTAGCATGATTCTGGAACTCCAAAGAGTAGCCATATTCCAGAATCTCAGAGAGTAAGCAAGATTCTGGAACCCCAAATAGTATCAGCATTCCATGTGGAATCCCCAAAGAGTAGCATGATTCTGGAACTCCAAAGAGTAGCAATATTCCAGAATCTCAGAGAGTAAGCAAGATTCCGCAACCCCAAATAGTATCAGCATTCCATGTGGAATCCCCAAAGAGTAGCATGATTCCGGAACTCCAAAGAGTAGCAATATTCCAGAATCTCAGAGAGTAAGCAAGATTCCGCAACCCCAAATAGTATCAGTATTCCATGTGGAATCCCCAAAGAGTAGCATGATTCTGGAACTCCAAAGAATAGCAATATTCCAGAATCTCAGAGAGTAAGCAAGATTCCGCAACCCCAAATAGTATCAGCATTCCATGTGGAATCCCCAAAGAGTAGCATGATTCCGGAACTCCAAAGAGTAGCAATATTCCAGAATCTCAGAGAGTAAGCAAGATTCTGCAACCCCAAATAGTATCAGCATTCCATGTGGAATCCCCAAAGAGTAGCATGATTCCGGAACTCCAAAGAGTAGCAATATTCCAGAATCTCAGAGAGTAAGCAAGATTCCACAACCCCAAATAGTATCAGCATTCCATGTGGAATCCCCAAAGAGTAGCATGATTCCGGAACTCCAAAGAGTAGCAATATTCCAGAATCTCAGAGAGTAAGCAAGATTCCGCAACCCCAAATAGTATCAGCATTCCATGTGGAATCCCCAAAGAGTAGCATGATTCTGGAACTCCAAAGAGTAGCCATATTCCAGAATCTCAGAGAGTAAGCAAGATTCTGGAACCCCAAATAGTATCAGCATTCCATGTGGAATCCCCAAAGAGTAGCATGATTCTGGAACACCAAAGTGTAGCAATATTCCAGAATCTCAGAGAGTAAGCAAGATTCTGCAACCCCAAATAGTATCAGCATTCCATGTGGAATCCTCAAAGAGTAGCATGATTCTGGAACTCCAAAGAGTAGCAATATTCCAGAATCTCAGAGAGTACGCATGATTACACATCCCCCAAAAGTAGCAATATTCCAGAATCTCAGAGAGTAAGCAAGATTCCAGAACCCGAAAGAGTAGCAATATTCCAGAATTTCAGAGAGTATGCAAGATTCCAGAATCTCAAATAGTAACAGCATTCTATGTGGAATTCCCAAAGAGTAGCAATATTCCAGAATCTCAGAGAGTAAGCAAGATTCCAGAACCCGAAAGAGTAGCAATATTCCAGAATTTCAGAGAGTATGCAAGATTCCAGAATCTCAAATAGTAACAGCATTCTATGTGGAATTCCCAAAGAGTAGCATGATTCTGGAACTCCAAAGAGTAGCAATATTCCAGAATCTCAGAGAGTAAGCAAGATTCCACAACCCCAAATAATAGCAGCATTCCATGTGGAATCCCCAAAGAGTAGCATGATTCTGGAACTCCAAAGAGTAGAAATATTCCAGAATCTCAGAGAGTAAGCAAGATTCCGCAACCCCAAATAGTATCAGTATTCCATGTGGAATCCCCAAAGAGTAGCATGATTCTGGAACTCCAAAGAGTAGCTATATTCCAGAATCTCAGAGAGTAAGCAAGATTCTGCAACCCCAAATAGTATCAGCATTCCATGTGGAATCCCCAAAGAGTAGCATGATTCTAGAACTCCTTGTGACCCTGGGCAAGTCTCTTAATCCTCCATAGCCCCAGGTACATTAGATAGATTGTGAGCCCACCGGGACAGACAGGGAAAATGCTTGAGTATCTGATTGTAAAACCGCTTAGGTAACCTTGATAGGCCGTATATAAAATCCTAACAAACTTGTAAAAAAAAATTTGTAAGCAAGATTCTAGAACCCCAAATAGTATCAGTATTCCATGTGGAATCCCCAAAGAGTAGCATGATTCTGGAACTCCAAAGAGTAGCAATATTCCAGAATCTCAGAGAGTACGCATGATTCCACAACCCCAAATAGTATCAGTATTCCATGTGGAATCCCCAAAGAGTAGCATGATTCTGGAACTCCAAAGAGTAGCAATATTACAGAATTTCAGAGAGTAAGCAAGATTCCGCAACCCCAAATAGTATCAGCATTCCATGTGGAATCCCCAAAGAGTAGCATGATTCCGGAACTCCAAAGAGTAGTAATATTCCAGAATCTCAGAGAGTAAGCAAGATTCCGCAACCCCAAATAGTATCAGCATTCCATGTGGAATCCCCAAAGAGTAGCATGATTCCGGAACTCCAAAGAGTAGCAATATTCCAGAATCTCAGAGAGTAAGCAAGATTCCGCAACCCCAAATAGTAGCAGCATTCCATGTGGAATCCCCAAAGAGTAGCATGATTCTGGAACTCCAAAGAGTAGCAATATTCCAGAATCTCAGAGAGTAAGCAAGATTCTGCAACCCCAAATAGTATCAGCATTCCATGTGGAATCCCCAAAGAGTAGCATGATTCTGGAACTCCAAAGAGTAGCAATATTCCAGAATCTCAAAGAGTAAGCAAGATTCTGCAACCCCAAATAGTATCAGCATTCCATGTGGAATCCCCAAAGAGTAGCATGATTCTGGAACTCCAAAGAGTAGCAATATTCCAGAATCTCAGAGAGTAAGCAAGATTCTGCAACCCCAAATAGTATCAGCATTCCATGTGGAATCCCCAAAGAGTAGCATGATTCCGGAACTCCAGGGGTAGCAATATTCCAGAATCTCAGAGAGTAAGCAAGATTCCGCAACCCCAAATAGTATCAGTATTCCATGTGGAATCCCCAAAGAGTAGCATGATTCTGGAACTCCAAAGAGTAGCAATATTCCAGAATCTCAGAGAGTAAGCAAGATTCCGCAACCCCAAATTGTATCAGCATTCCATGTGGAATCCCCAAAGAGTAGCATGATTCCGGAACTCCAAAGAGTAGCAATATTCCAGAATCTCAGAGAGTAAGCAAGATTCCGCAACCCCAAATAGTATCAGTATTCCATGTGGAATCCCCAAAGAGTAGCATGATTCTGGAACTCCAAAGAGTAGCAATATTCCAGAATCTCAGAGAGTAAGCAAGATTCCGCAACCCCAAATAGTATCAGCATTCCATGTGGAATCCCCAAAGAGTAGCATGATTCTGGAACTCCAAAGAGTAGCAATATTCCAGAATCTCAGAGAGTAAGCAAGATCCCACAACCCCAAATAGTATCAGCATTCCATGTGGAATCCCCAAAGAGTAGCATGATTCTGGAACTCCAAAGAGTAGCAATATTCCAGAATCTCAGAGAGTAAGCAAGATTCCACAACCCCAAATAGTATCAGCATTCCATGTGGAATCCCCAAAGAGTAGCATGATTCCGGAACTCCAAAGAGTAGCAATATTCCAGAATCTCAGAGAGTAAGCAAGATTCCACAACCCCAAATAGTTTCAGCATTCCATGTGGAATCCCCAAAGAGTAGCATGATTCCGGAACTCCAAAGAGTAGCAATATTCCAGAATCTCAGAGAGTAAGCAAGATTCCGCAACCCCAAATAGTATCAGTATTCCATGTGGAATCCCCAAAGAGTAGCATGATTCCGGAACTCCAAAGAGTAGCAATATTCCAGAATCTCAGAGAGTAAGCAAGATTCCGCAACCCCAAATAGTATCAGCATTCCATGTGGAATCCCCAAAGAGTAGCATGATTCCGGAACTCCAAAGAGTAGCAATATTCCAGAATCTCAGAGAGTAAGCAAGATTCCGCAACCCCAAATAGTATCAGCATTCCATGTGGAATCCCCAAAGAGTAGCATGATTCCGGAACTCCAAAGAGTAGCAATATTCCAGAATCTCAGAGAGTAAGCAAGATTCCACAACCCCAAATAGTATCAGCATTCCATGTGGAATCCCCAAAGAGTAGCATGATTCCGGAACTCCAAAGAGTAGCAATATTCCAGAATCTCAGAGAGTAAGCAAGATTCCGCAACCCCAAATAGTATCAGCATTCCATGTGGAATCCCCAAAGAGTAGCATGATTCTGGAACTCCAAAGAGTAGCCATATACCAGAATCTCAGAGAGTAAGCAAGATTCTGGAACCCCAAATAGTATCAGCATTCCATGTGGAATCCCCAAAGAGTAGCATGATTCTGGAACACCAAAGTGTAGCAATATTCCAGAATCTCAGAGAGTAAGCAAGATTCTGCAACCCCAAATAGTATCAGCATTCCATGTGGAATCCTCAAAGAGTAGCATGATTCTGGAACTCCAAAGAGTAGCAATATTCCAGAATCTCAGAGAGTACACATGATTCCACAACCCCCAAAAGTAGCAATATTCCAGAATCTCAGAGAGTAAGCAAGATTCCAGAACCCGAAAGAGTAGCAATATTCCAGAATTTCAGAGAGTATGCAAGATTCCAGAATCTCAAATAGTAACAGCATTCTATGTGGAATTCCCAAAGAGTAGCATGATTCTGGAACTCCAAAGAGTAGCAATATTCCAGAATCTCAGAGAGTAAGCAAGATTCCAGAACCCGAAAGAGTAGCAATATTCCAGAATTTCAGAGAGTATGCAAGATTCCAGAATCTCAAATAGTAACAGCATTCTATGTGGAATTCCCAAAGAGTAGCATGATTCTGGAACTCCAAAGAGTAGCAATATTCCAGAATCTCAGAGAGTAAGCAAGATTCCACAACCCCAAATAATAGCAGCATTCCATGTGGAATCCCCAAAGAGTAGCAAGATTCCATGCTAGCGATTCCAGGCCAAACAGTGGCTTCCCTCATATGTGTCTCAATAACAGACTACTATCTAGGTAGGTCTAGCTCTGTGAATAAACTTACAACAGCAAAACGGAGTGGATAAGAGGCAAGAGGGCCTGGTTCAAATCCCACAGCTGCCCCTAGGGATCTTGGGCAAGTTGCCGAACCCTCCATTGCTTCAGCTACAAACTTGGTACAGGGAAAGACCTGGATGTAACTCACCTTGAAGTACTACTGACAAAGGAGCAAGACAAATCCCATTCCCCCTACCTTAACCCACACAGCTTTCCACTGTCTGAATATTTGTATCTAGCATGGCAACCTCAGCAGATATGTGGACAATTTAGAGCCTTGGCCAGTGCTTAAATCAAACTGTGTTGATATTTTCTGACCTTTGCCAGATCACTCCGAGCTTTTTTAGCTCTCAAATCGCAATTAGTGGCTTTGGGATGGCCTTTTTTCCCTCCAAATTCCTTGTAAATGCATTAAGTTTTCTGGTAGGACATATTTTCCTGCACCAGCATAATCTAGGTGCCCTATTATAAAATTATCCCCATATTGCATATGAGATGATATTTCTGCGTGGCTACTTTATAAACGTATATACTCTTGATCAATTTGATAAGTTGTCCACTTCAGGAATAAAACGCTGCCACGTGCAGTGTTCTCTTCTAAATGAATCCCCATGGAAGACCATTTGCTGAAAGCTGTTGGATTTTTCCAGGCAAAATTAATGCCTTGTGGCATTCCTATTGATTTCAGGAGTGCTCGTTTTCTTAGCCCGCTTCCACGATGTCACCCACACACTCCAGCAGGATATGCATTTACAAAACACCTGCTCAGAACTTTAGGGAAACCTTCAATGCAAAAGAATACAGTTTCCTACTCTTTTCTTCCACAGTTTTGTTTTGGAGAAAAGCACAAAATCCCCCAAATTTCTGGCAAATCTGATACAGTAACAAAAACCAGTGTGGTACAGACTGGATACTGTAACCAGGGATAATACAGAATGTGCTGTGGTTATGGGAGGAAGTCGATCTGCAACAGTGTCAGCTGTGGAAGGACAGAGGAAGCTGAACCGCTCTGATCAGCAGTAGGAAGAATTTGTGGTTCTCTGATAGGCATTTTTCAAATTCTTTTGCAGTTTAATGAAACTGTACTGGAGGAACATTTTCAACTGGCAAAGACTAAGAAAATGAGTGAATGAGACAGAGTGAAAAAAAAGAAAAAGGAGGTATTGATGCCCCTGTATAAGACTCTGGTGAGGCCTCATTTAGAATATTGTGCACAATTCTGGAGACCCCCCACCTTCAAAAAGATATAAAAAGGATGGAGTCTGTCCAGAGGAAGGCTACTAAAATGTTCAGTGGTCTTCATCATAAGACGTATGGGGACAGACGTAAAGATCTCAGTTTATATACAGTCAAACCTCAGTTTGCGAGTAACCTGGTTTACGAGTGTTTTGCAAGATAAGCAAAACAGTCTCACAAACTTGTCTCGATTTGCGAGCACTCCTCCCCAGAACCGGCATCGCTCCTCCCCACTCGCAAAGCCCCCCCCCCACCCCGCTCGAACCGGCACCCCCCTGCTCAAACCGGCACTTCCCACCTGAACAACTTGAAACTTACCCCCCATCTGGCACCAGCATGTAGCCCACAGGACATGCCGGTGCCGCTTGAAGAACTTCCTGCCTCTGCCGAGGTGAGAGGGAAAATTAGAAGGCCTGCTCAAGGCCCGGCAGAGGCAGGAAGTTCTTCAAGCGACAGTGGCACATCCTGTGGGCTGCGTGCCGGTAACAGACGGGGGGTAAGTTTCAAGTTGTTCAGGCGAGGGGTGCCGATTCGAGCGGGGGGCGGGGGGCTTTGCGAGCGGGCGGGGAGCAGCGCCGCTGACCTCATGGAGGGGGTAGGGGGGTGGGAACGTATCAAGCGAGTTTCCATTATTTCCTATGGGGAAACTCGCTTTGATATACCCTGTTTCCCCGATGGTAAGACACTGTCTTATTTTTTTTGGAAGGCCAAAATATGCTCTAGGGCTTATTTTCGGGGGGATGCCTTATTTACCCATGAAGAAGACTACAGTACACAGTTATTGTTGAAAAAAACAGAATTTTATTACGTTCGCGATAGGTACGTTCGCAATGCGTTCGTTGGAGGAAGAAAACGGTTGGCTGAAGAATCGGTCGGCCGAAAAATCGTACCGTGTATGGCCAGCTTTATCCATCATACCATATATTGTACCATTTAATGTCCCCAATGTTCTCCATCAGGGAAACACAGTAAAGAGATTATTCTGTAGTGCAGCATCAGAGGGGACTTGACAATGTGAAACCATTGTTTATATACCGTATGCATTTTAAACAGGCTTTATATACAGTAAGTGGTATTGCTCACAGCAAAAGAAACCTGTCTGCGTGTCTCACTTTTGGATGTTCTGGCCGTGAACAAACTCCTGCAGTCTCCGTTAGGGAGGGATGAGGGAAGCTGCCTGTGTTTCCTTGCGCGGAGTCACGTGCGCGCGCTGCAGTCCTGTCACTTCCTCCTCTTCACTTCATGACGAGGCGCGGCACGCAGCCATGGAGGCAAATACGGTAGACGGAGGGACCACACGGAGTCACCCACCGTACCACCCGATTCGGGTAAGCGCAGGTATCGGTGGGTGGCTTATTTGCGGGGGGGGTGCCTTATTTTACATTTTTTTCTAAAAAGGGGGGGCTGTCTTATTTGATGGCCCTGCCTTATCATCGGGGAAACAGGGTACGAGTATTTTGATTTACGAGCATGCTTCTGGAACGAATTATGCTCGTAAACCAAGGTTCCACTGGAAGAAAGGCGGAAGAGGGGAGATATGATAGAGATGTTTAAATACCTACGTAATGTAAATGCGCATGAGTTGAATCTCTCATTTGAAAGGAAGCTCTGGAATAATGGCCTATGGACTTCTCTTTTAGGAAATTATCCAAACCTTTTTTTTAAATCCCGTTAAGCTAACTCATTTCACCACATTCCCCAGCAACAAATTCCAGAGTTTAATTACATGTTGTGTGAAGAAATATTTTCTCCTGTTTGTTTTAAATCTACTACTTAGTAGCTTCATCACATGTCTCCTAGTCCTTGTATTTTTGGAAAGCGTGAACAAGCGATTCACATCTACCCTTTCAATTCCACTCAGTATTTTATAGACCTCTATCATATCACCCCTGAGCCGTCTCTTTTCCAAGCTGAAGAGCCTTGGCTGCTTTAGCCTTTCCTCATAAGGGAGTCATCCCACCCCTAACATTTTCACCACCCTCCTCTGTTCCTTTTATAATTCTGCTATATCTTCTTTGAGATGCAGCGACCAGAATTGCACACACTTTTCCTGAAAGAATGCACACTGTTCCCCAGATTCTGCAAAGCTCACTGGAAGATGCATGCCAAAACTGGGCGCAATCCTGAGTTGCATGTGCAGTTCAGTTGGTTAACAGGTAACAGTCAACAAGTGATGTAATTATTGGCATCAGTTGAGATCAGACCACACAAATCCCATAGCATGCAACCCAGATGAGGGCATGGCCTTGGGAGGGGCAAAGGTGGGTCAGGGGTATTCCAACATGTTCTGCTTTGTTATAGATTCAGCAGAAGCGTGCCCAAGTTGTGTACCAGGATTTACACCAGATTTCAGTTGGTTTTAAGTCCTCGTGACCAAAGTTGGACATAAGAATATAAGAATTGCCGCTGCTGGGTCAGACCAGTTCTGGATCCTAGGAAGGAAGCTGAAGACCAGAACGCAGAGGATAGCATTCTTGGAGATCCTGCCGGTACCCAGGGCAGATGAGAAGAGACAGATGGAGCTGCAAGCAGTCAACGCGTGGATGCGGCGCTGGCATGAGGAAGAAGGATTCCACTTTGTGTGCAACTGGACGACGTTCTGGGAGAAGAGCAAGCTGTAGAGGAAGGACGGACTCTACCTCAGCAGAGACGGAACGAGGCTTCCGGCAAGCAAGAGGGAAGTTGAGAAGTTTTTAAACTAGAAAGAAGGGGAAAGCCGACAGTCGACCGAGCAAGAGAGTCGATGATTCGGGAACCGGTATACCCGGAGGATACCATGCAGGAAGATGGAAGGGAAGTTGGAAATCAGTACTCTCCACAATTCTATAAAGAGCGCTTAACCTGGAGTTCCTGGTAAAAACACTACCTGAATCCCTATGGCGGGCTCCGTCTCTGGCAGTCTTCAAGACCAAGTTAAAAGCCCACCTCTTTGAGACTGCTTCCAACTCCTAACTCCTCTCATCTTGGGTTCTGCATCCCCCAACCCTACATGTCATGTCTGTCTCTGCAAGTAAGATTGTAAGCTCTTCCAAGCAGGGACCGTCTATAAATGTCAGCCCACCTCTTTGAGAGTGCTTTTGATTCCTAACTCCTCTCACCTTGGGATCTGTATCCCCAGCTCTATATGTCATGTCTGTCTGTCCAAGTTAGATTGTAAGCTCTTCTGAGTAGAGACAGTCTTTTGAATGTCAAAATGTACAGCATTGTGTACACCTTCCAGTGCTTTAGAAGTGCTAAGTACTAGAAATAATGAAATTAAGCCCTGATTTTCCCCAGCGTCTTATCCTCGGCTCCATTTACTGAATCCGACCCTATAGGCGCTCTCTTTGCAAATAGTGGGTACTTTCTTAAAAGTATGTGCTCTGTTATTGCCACACAATAAAATATTAAGTTTTAGGAGGAGTTTCTGCTTCTTTTTTTTCCATTTAATAACAACTTGCAATGGGATACGTCATTGGCTTTTCCTGTATCCTTGCAAATGAAGGCCAATGCACTCCACCCCGAGGAAAGGTAACACCACTGGGACCTGTGCAATATCGAAAAACTCAGATACAAGAACATCTGCGGATAATTCTCCGGCTGGTGCCATGAAAGATATTATGACCAACGGAAAGTCCTGACACAGCACTGAAAACTCTAGGCTACAGGAGAGTTCCAAAGGAACGCATCTGGTTATCGCCTCCAGTAGAGAGAGAGATTAGAAAGTTTTGGAAAAAGCGCCCCCCCCTTCCAAATCCATGCTTTGAATTTACTGGTCTGGTGGCCTGACGTAATAGACTTTGGCGAAAGCTTCCATTCATGACACCTGCATAAGATCCATAGGTTAGAGGTCAGGAGGAGGGAAGGAGGCGGCCAGAAGGTTGGACACGGACATGAACCATGAACGATGTTATTAATGGTGATGACACAGGGTGGGAGTCAAAGGCCCATTTTTTATCCAAGACAAGTGGGCAGTGAGAGTAGGGTTGTGACATCACTGCTTCCTGCCTGATTATCTCCTATTGAATGTGTGCTAATGAGCTTCACCTTTGACCTGCAGCGTTGATTTACATATCATGCTTGCTTGACAGGGTGCAGGGAATCTGCCTAGCAACACAGACAGTGTCGTCCCCTCGACTATTGGGTTTTCTGGCACATCTTATCATAACACAGCACAGCTGGCGAAGCTGGAGCTTAGAAATCGTCAATTGCAAATAGGTTCCAGGCTATGTCAGGGCCTAATAGATTAACAGCGGATAAATCTTGTTAACTCTTTCAGGGCGGAAGACTGGGGAAGCAACTCGCAACTCCTGGGAATACACTTTTTTTTACACAGGGAGCTCGAAGGTGGGCACGCAGGGTTATGAGGAGAGAGCTGGAATGAATAGCGAGTGTCTCAGATAGCATCTTCCCTATAGAGGCAAATTTCTTTCTTCAATAAATAGGCCAATTTTTCTAGAAAGAAAATGGAATTACTTTTTAACATCACTTTATATACTGTAAATGATAGTAATGTCCTCTGTCTAAAATTTCTCTTCTTACTGCCTTAGCTTCACGTTGTTTTTTTTTTCAAAATTTGGGCAAATTATTTTGCTTCTGTCTTCTAGAAGACAGGATTTCTGGAGCAGGGACATACCATACCTGAAAAATGATATCAAGGTGTCAAGGTTTATTAAAAAATGTGTTATACCGCTTAATCTGAAATTCAAAGCGGTGTACAATAAAATTCATTGTCAGCGTACAATGACATCCTATATAATAATACCCTTAGCGCGCATGCACACTTCAATCTTTGTGACTCCGTGCGTCCATAGTTCCATGGCCAGCAGAGAAATTGTAAAGTGTGCAACGCATGACGATTTGCTTCATGTGGCGGTTTAACCTAATCCAGCAGTGGTTACTGTGTGCTGGTTGCCCTTCCCAACACAACGCGTGATTTAAAAAAAGGTAGGATTGGGCACGATAATTGACAGGGAGAGAGATTGAAAGAAAAAAAAAAACAACAGACAGGACATTGACAGACTGACACACTGAAAGACAGGTAGGTGTGAGTGAAAGACACACATAGAAGGACAGGGGGCCAGGGAGACAGACTGAAAGAAAAAGAAAAAAAAACCCAGACAGTGGACAAGGAGAGAGAGACACACAGAAAAAAAGACAGACATACAGCGGCCAAGGAGAGAGACAGCAAAAAAAGAAAGACAGACAAACAGCGGCCAAGGAGAGAGAGAGAGACAGAAAGAAAGAAAGACAGAAAGCGACTAAGGAGAGAGAGAGACAGAAAGAAAGAAAAACAGACAGACAGAAAGCGGCCAAGGAGCGAAAGAGAAAGAAAGATAGACACAAATATCTATTCTAGCACCTGTTAATATAACGGGCTTAAAGACTAGTAAAACAATAAAATTCATTATCAGCATACAATGACATAAAAACAATTGATTAAAAACAGAACATATCATTACGAGGGATATGTCAGTAAAAAATATGCGCTCTATTTACTATAATGTGATAAAGTTTTCCACCTACCCTGCTTTATCTGCCATTTATTTATTTAAAAACTTGTACGCCACTTAAACCTAAGCGGCTCACATAATACGCACACAATCTGAATCACGATACAAAAATAGATGACGTTCACCTAAGTAATCTTCAGATTAAAAGTACAATACAAAAGATTTCATAAAAAAGCTTCTGTAAATAAAGTTGTTTTTAACCCGCTCTTAAATCTCTTAATATCAGAAAGTGCCCTAAGCAGTCCTGTCAAACTATTCCAAAGAAGCACTTCCGCCACAGAAATCATCGAAGCCCTTATTTTTGCATAGCGAGCCACGACTAAGCACATAACTAACCAGCCTCAGCATCCCCTCAGAACTTACAGATCTGCACGGTTGCTACACTTTCAGCACCAGAGTCACATACCAAGGTATCGCCTAGTGCAGGGGTGCCCACACTTTTTGGGCTTGCCAGCTACTTTTAAAATGTCCAAGTCAAAATGATCTATCAACAATAAAATTTTAAAAAACACAAAACACACTGTACGCAGAGAAAATGTTAATTATCATTAATATTCCGGGGGTTTTCAAAGAGGTCAAGGCAGATGGCTTTATGCACTGTCACCTCAGTAACAACTATTCAAAAATAGACAAATATACCCCCTCCCTTTTTACTAAACCGCAATAGCGGTTTTTAGCGCTGTGCTGAATGCCCTGCGCTGCTCTCAATGCTCATAGGTTCCCTGCGCTAAAAACCGCTATTGCGGTTTAGTAAAAGGGGGCCATAGAGCAAAATATAGACAGCAGATATAAATTCTCAAAATGTACACATTTTGATCACTAAATTGAAAATAAAATCATTTTTCCTACCTTTGTTGTCATGAGTCTCTGGTTACACTTTATTCTTCTGACTGTGCATCCAATATTTCTTCCCTTTTTTTCAGCCTCCTGTATGCTTACTCTCCTCCAGACCTCATTCCCTCCCCCAACTTTTTCTTTCTCTCTCCCTGCCCCCTCCCCTTTCTTTCTTTCTTTCTTTCTTTCTGTCTGTCTTTCTCTCTCCATGCCCCCTTTCTTTCTGTCTTCCTGTCCCCTCTTTCTTTCTGTCTCCCTGCCCCTCTTTCTGTCTTTCTCTCTCCATGCCCCCTTTCTTTCTGTTTTCTTGTCCCCCTTTTCTTTCTTTCTTTCTTTCTGTCTCCCTGCTCCCCCTTCTTTCTGTCTCCCTGCCTGCTCCCAAGCCACTGCCGCCACCATCAGGGAACAGGCCTCCAAACCGCCGCCGACCCAAGTTCTCCCTGCTTCTCCACACAGAAGCGTCAGGCCAACCTGATTTCCTTTCCCCGACGTCATTTCTAAAGTCAGAGAGGAAGTTCCAGGCCGGCCAGGCAGCTCTCCGATGTCAGAATTGGCGTTGGGTGGGGGAAGTTGGTTGGCTCAGCGCTTCTGAGTCAGGAAGCAAGTAGAACGTGAAGGCAACGCGATCAACTCACGTTGCCTTCGCGATCTACCGGTCAATCACGATCGACCTTTTGGGCACCCCTGGCCTAGTGTAAGACTTTAAAAGGCAACACCAAAACTTTATACATGATCCAGTATTTCACTGGGAGCCAATGGAGTTTTTTCAATAATGGTGTCACATGATCAAATCTGCTCCCTCCATAGATCAATCTTGCAGATGCATTTTGAAGTTTGTCGTGCTTTATGTCTTGCCAATATCATCCCCAAATACAGAGCGTTCTGAGGAGCAAGAATTCTAGGGTGTGAGAATACCGAGATGTGAGAGTACTGAGGTATGACTGGCAAGGCACAAAAGTACTTAGGCATGAGGGTACCACGGTGTGCCATGAGCATCTAAGCTTATCTACAAGAGGATAAAGTTTTGGAGAGGTTTAAAGGATCTTGAAAAAGCTTTCTCTTTAAAGACGCATTTGAACTTTAAGAAACTGAACATGAACGCTGTAAGAAACTTTTCTCTTTATACTTAGGGCTACCTTTTAGTCTAGTCCCATACTTCTGGTTCCAACTAATATCCTTCCCAATTTGTTTTTCCTTTACATGTTCTTCTGTACTATATTCTATCGTACTTCTTGACCCCTCTATCCCAATGGTGAAGTAAGTATAACATACGTCTGATTTTATTTGTCTATGATTGTTAACCCCCATTTTTTAAATTGTATATCGCTTAGAAAACCGATAAGCCTTTATATCAAACCTCTCAACTCTCAAATAAAAATAAACGATGCAATTGATTCCTCCAATGCCAGAAACTTGGAGATTCTTTCTGTAGCCAAAATTGCATAATACATTTATGCCCAATCATACAGGCTTTCTGAAATAAAAGACATTTAAAATCATTTGGCCAAAAAAATCCCAAGCTGCTGCTTTACCAAAAATTATTCCCCTAGGACAACCCACTATCGATTTACCCCATAAAGAACCCAAAAATAATAGGATGGCAGACCAAAATGAATTGATTAAAGGACACAACAAAAATCTTTATTATATTTAATACAAATTGGGGTGTGAATTAAACCCACATGAAAAGCTTGAATTTGGGAAAAATAAGCCCTATGTAAAACTCTATAAGTACATTCTCTCCAAACAAACCCTGTAATAACTTTTGGTAATCTATTAATAGATTGAGTAAAATCAAGGAGAGAAATCTGAATTCCCAACTCCTCATTCCAATTTTCCCATATGTATGAGTAGGTAATAAATTCCACCACCACTTGTGTAATAAAGAAACTGAAATAGGCACATCTTCACATTGATTTAAAAAAAGAAATAATTCTATCATGAACTCCACAAGAAAGATTCAATCTCTTCAATTTATTAATATAGTTTGCCAATTGCATATACGCATATAATGACGCTCCCACTACAATAGAAAGATCAAGAAAACTCTTAATCTTCCCAGTTTCATCCAATACTTATGCTAAATAATAAATACCTTTAAACCCCCAATTTCTAAAAATCCTAGATGTCATACCAGGTTGAAAATCTCCATTACCCTGAATAGGTAACATATCTGTTATACGTGAGTTATATCTCCATAATTTAATTAAATTACCCCAAACTGACCTCATTGAAGATAAAATAGGATTACCTTTAAAATGAAGAAGATATAATAAATGAAAAGGGTACTAGAAGGCTTTTTCATATAATATAGGAGAAAATAAAACATCATCAAACACCCAATCCCTAATATGTTCTAGTAAGCAATACAATTTAGATCCCTCATTACCCAAAAATTACCGCCCCATCGCTAATCTGCCTACGATCTCTAAATTAACAGAAAAAATCATTCATTCCCAACTCTCTGAATTTATCGAAAAAACCCATGCTCTACATCCTTGTCAAACAGGATTCCGCTCATCCCATTCTACAGAACTATCACTATTAGGCCTTATCTCTACCATTCAATACTATCATGACCATCAAAAATCTGTGGTTCTTATTTCCCTAGATTTAGCAGCTGCCTTTGACTCCATCGATCACTCTCTTCTGATCAATAGACTTAAAGATTGCGGTATTTCAGGTTCAGCTCTCTTATGGTTTACATCCTTCTTTAATGAACGTTACAATATAGTACATATAAACAATACTTCCTCTGCAGCCACAACTCACTCCTATGGTGTCCCTCAAGGTTCTATCCTATCCCCACTACTATTTAATATTTTCTTATCTCCTCTCCTTACATTAGCTCAATCCATCGGATTCACTATTTTTGCATACGCCGATGACATACAACTCCTCCACCCAATTAATACTTTAAACATTTCAGACATCAAAGACATTAATAACAAACTAAACACCATATATGATTGGTTGTACACAAACAAGCTTTCCCCAATCTAGACAAATCCCGAAGTTTGTTACTCCCTATCAAATCCACAGAATTTCTATTGGACAATATCTCTATTAAATCTACACCAATCCAAATGGACTCTAAGATAAAACTTTTAGGTGTAATCATTCACAGGGATCTTACCTTTCATGATCACATAAGTTCAGTGGTTAAAACTTGTTTCTATAAATTACGCATCATCCGATCTCTAACCTCTATCCTTGAAACTAACTCAATCACTATCCTGATACATTCATTAGTAATTTCTCATCTCGATTACTGTAACTCTCTTCTAAATGGCCTCCCTCAAAAAGAAATTTGTCGTTTACAACTAATACAAAATACTGCAATAAAACTTATCCATAAAGTAGGCAGATACGACCATATCACCCCTCTTTTAAAAGAAGCACACTGGCTCCCTATTACTCACCGCATCACCTTTAAAATTATCTTACTATCCTTTAAAATAAAACTCTCTCATCTGCCCTCATTCCTTGATAAACTTCTCATTCCCTACTGTTCCTCACGCACTTTGAGATCAACTGATCAAAAACTTCTTTTTATCCCCTCTATCAAAGACTTCTACAATACACGTAAAGTAAATTTCGCAGTAACTGCCCCTACCCTCTGGAATTCCCTGCCACAGCTACTCCGCGAAGAAACACGACTCGACAAATTTAAGACAGATTTAAAAACTTTTTTATTTCGTGATGCTTTCGCTAACACCTAGAGCCATCATTCCTTTTTTTTTTTTTCTTTTTTTTTTTTCATTATTTATTTATTTTTTATTATTTTATTTATCAATAATAACCGCTTTCTTTAAAGTGTCCCTCTCCATTATGTTTTATCCTAACCCTACTATCTCCATTTTTCTTCTCAAATATGTAACTTCACCCTCCCTTCCCTTCTATCCTCACTGTCTAGTTCGTCTGGTAATGTTATTTGTATATACACAATACCTTTTTTTTAGTTTCTTTTAGCTTCTCTTTCTTTTAAATATATTGTTAACCAGCCAGATATTAACTTGATGGTTGGTATATCAAAATTAATAAAACTTGAAACTTGAAACCTATGCCCTCCCACCCTTGTTCCTGAGCCTAGTAAAAAATCAAAAGATAATTTTGGCTTTTTCCCATCCCAACAAAATTTAGTGATAACAGTTCTTAATTTCCACCAATCTCTATTTGTCAATTCTAGGGGAAGCATTTGAAATATATATAACCATTTAGGAAAAAGAGCCATTTTAAAAAGAGCAATACGCCTACCTACGGATAAAGGCAGACTGGAAGCCAAGTATTGGAGAAGTTGACCAGGATGTTCCAATCAACTCAATACTATGTGGCTGGGTGTATGCAGGGGAGATATGGTTACCATTCCCAGTTAATATCTGAGTCTAACAAATGTTGCCCACTACAGGAGAAGCATGTTTCCAAGAATCTATTTTATCTGAAAATGTTTCCTTCTAATAAAAAGCCCTGATTCATTCCATCCAGGGCTCAATCACCTTGAAAAGAACCCTGGAAATTACTTGGCAGACTCTGCTTCACCTTTACCTCACGCTGTCCTTCCGTTTACAGTAAGTAAACAGTTGATGCCAGAGCGAATGTTCCTCTTAAGGACCAGTTGGAATTCCCTGAAAATACCAATATGCTGTTAAGGATGGGCATGCTGACACACGCCTGAAAGCTTAATTAATCCTGGCTAGCACTTCTGTCTTTCAGTGTCAATGTCATCACATAGGAATATAGTAAATGACAGCAGTGGAAAACCTGAACGGTCCATCCACTCTCTTCAGCAATGTCTTTCTTTGGCATTTCTGGGGCACTGTCCTCACCTTTCCAATTACTGGAGTCTCCAACGAAACCCTTTCCAGCCTCACCATATTGCCATGCACAGACCGTGCAAGTCTGTTCAGTACCGACCTTGGTTATTCATAGCCGGAGTCACCATCTAAGCACCAATCAACACATCAAACACACATGCAACCATTTAAAGTTTTGGTTTTTTATACCATTCATTTTCTAATTAGAGATCCTCTGTATTCATCCCACGCCTTTTTTAATTCCATCACCATTTTCGTCTTCACCACCTCCCTCAGGAGAGCAGTCCAGGCATCAGCCACCAACTCGTGAAAAAGAATTTCCTGACATTATTCCCAAGTCTGGCACCCCGCAACCTCAATTCATGCCCTCAAGTTTTACCCTGTTCTCTTCTCTGGAAACGATTTGTTTCTATGTTAATACTTTTCAAGTATTCAAATGTCTGTATCATATCTCCTCTGTCCAGGGCTGTCGTGAACTAGATGCGGACCGAGTGGCTATAGAGGGCACAAAGGGAAAGCTTAATGGTTAGTGCAGCAGCTTGAACTCCTGGAGAAGTGGGCTGAATGCCCACTGCAGCTCCTTGTGACCACCAGTACCCCAGGTTAGGGTTACCGTATGGCTCCAGAAAAAGGAGGACGGATTGAGACATTTATCTGGAAAGTGGAAGCCATTATCCGGATACACTGCTCAATATCAACAGAAACTTGCTCTCGAGAAAGGTTTTTCGTTCTTTATGAACCGATAGATAGGTGTGTTATTCCAGTCATTAATCACTCAATATGAGAATGAAGAATTAAACAGACATTTTTTGATGCAAACCTCGAGTCAAAGGATGTGATAATGAAAGTCGCTCATGTAACTGACAAAAATGTCTGGACAGTGATCTTTCTAACAAATTAATTGCATATTCAGATGTACAGGCCATAGAAATTTGATAAGAACATAAGAATTTGCCGCTGCTGGGTCAGACCAGTGGTCCATCGTGCCCAGCAGTCCGCTCATACGGCGGCCCCCAGGTCAAAGACCAGCACCCTAACTGAGTCTAGCCTTACCTGCGTACGTTCTGATTCAGCAGGAACTTGTCTAACTTCATATTGAATCCCTGGAGGGTGTTTTCCCCTATAACAGACTCCAGAAGAGCGTTCCAGTTTTCGACCACTCTCTGGGTAAAGAAGAACTTCCTTACGTTCATACGGAATCTATCCCCTTTCAACTTTAGAGAGTGTCCTCTCATTCACCCTACCTTGGAGACGGTGAACAACCTGTCCTTATCTACTTTGTCTTGAATCCCTGGAGGGTGTTTTCCCCTATAACAGCCTCTGGAAGAGCGTTCCAGTTTTCTACCACTCTGGGTGAAGAAGAACTTCCTTACGTTTGTACGGAATCTATCCCCTTTTAACTTTAGAGAGTGCCCTCTCGTTCTCCCTACCTTGGAGAGGGTGAACAACCTGTTTCTATCTACTAAGTCTATTCCCTTCATTATCTTGAAGGTTTCGATCATGTCCCCTCTCAGTCTCCTCTTTTCAAGGGAGAAGAGGCCCAGTTTCTCCAATCTCTCACTGTACGGCAACTCCTCCAGCCCCTTAACCATTTTAGTTGCTCTTCTCTGGACCCTTTCGAGTAGGACCATGTACTACATAACATTTGAAAAGTAATGCACGCCTATATAGAAAGCCAATAACAGTTTATTAATGATTAGGAAATGCTACGTATAATCTTGATAGAAAATAAGGACACTGCCTCCTGCAAGAGTTTGGCCAGGCTGTTCTCTTTGGGCTATCCGACAGGTGGCCGGAGCACGTCACGAGCAGTGACTTGTCACAGCTGCGATATAAATAATCTCCTTAGCTCAGGAGTTTTGCAGAACTGGGACCCACGAGAAATTCAGAGACCAGGTTCAAATCATCCTAAAATTCCAAGACAAACTCTATTCCATCATCTTGGCATGCTCTTAAGATGGTGTGAAACTGGTTTGAGCTGCAGAGAAAAATAAATGAGGCGTGTTTTGCACCTGTTCCAGTGAGCAACAACACTTGCACAGAGGAAATAGTTCACAGGGGATGGGCTCAGTGGGCGCTAAGACAGGGGCGGAGGGGGAAGCAGGGGAAGTTAGGACCCCTGTTTAGAGCTCAAGTACCTGAGCCTAGAATTCCATAATTCCCAAACATTATCCACCACTCTACCAATGTTTCTTTGACCTTGAGGAACTCCCTTTGTCTCGTTGTTTCACCCCTTACAACTGTAACTGGGTGATAATTGCTGCTTGTTTAAGTACTTAAGAAGCAAGGGCTGTCTTTGTTCTGTGTGCATCGAAGGAACTTACAGTAGTCAAGGCACATCTGGACACATTTAAAAGAGACAGTTATGAGGATTTTCGTGTTCAGGTTTCCTTATTGCCTGCCTAGAGACAGTGTTTGCAAAACTGGGGACATTCTACTAATGCTGATGATTTTTGTCTATACTGTAGATCAGGGGTGTCAAAGTCCCTCCTCGAGGGCCGCAATCCAGTTGGGTTTTCAGGATTTCCTCAATGAATATGCATGAGATCAATTAGCATACAATGAAAGCAGTGCATGCAAATAGATCTCATGCATATTCATTGGGGAAATCCTGAAAACCCGACTGGATTGTGGCCCTCGAGGAAGGACTTTGACACCTCTGCTGTAGATAGACAGTGTGAATGATAAAAACTAAAAATATTTAATACCTGAAATCAGTTAGCTTAGCAGGGTTTAAAAAAGTCTTGAATAATTTCCTAAAACAGAAGTCCATAGGCCATTATTGAGATGGCTTGGAGAAATCCACTGCTTATTCCTAGGAAAAGCAGCATAAAATCTGTTTTACTACTTGGGATCTAACTAGGCACTTGGGATCTGGGTTGGCCACTGTTGGAAACAGGATACTAGACTTGATGGACCTTTCTATCTGTTCCAGAATGGCAGCTCTTATGTGAGCCAAGTCTAGGACAATCGAGCCATTGAGACATCACTGGTGAGGTTGGCTCTTAGGCTTTGGTGGAATGAGGCATTTTGACATCACAATCTCAGCTCTGGAATGTTGCTACTCTTTGGGTTTCTGCCAGGTTCTTGGGACCTGGGTTGGCCCCTGTTGGAAACAGGATGGTGGGCTTGATGGACCTTCGGTCTGTTCCAATATGGCAGCTCTTATGTTCATATGTTCTTACTATTCAATGTATTGTAAACCACTTTGGGTGAATCTCTTCATGAAAAGGCAGTTAATAAATCCCAGTAAATAAAATAAAAACACATTTGAAAATAATCTTTAAGTTTAGGTTGTGACAGTGCTTCCTATTTTCTTTTCTTTCTTTAGTGGTGTAACCGATGTCATACAGGTTTTCACCAAGAAAATACGCATCGTATCAAAGCAGAAAGTTATGCTGAATCATCATTTCCAAAGTATAAACCAGACTAGTACATATGTATTTCCAGCCCCTGTTGCACATTTACTTCTTGCCTCCCTCCCCCTGAAACTGACATCTTCTCCTTCCCTTCACACAACACACACAAACACTCTTTCTCCTAGGACCAAGAGAACATGACTGGCAAAACCTCACTTTTGGCTTTAAACATGGTTAATCCTCTCGGGCAGGAGGTGCTCAACGTTGGTCGTCGAGGTCCACAACCCAGTCGGATTTCAGGATTGTCTCAATGAATATGCATGAGATCTATTTGCATACAATGGAGGCAGTGCATTCAAAGACATCTCATGCATATTCATTAAGGAAATCCTGAAAACCCAACTGGGTTGCAGACCTTGAGAACATAAGAACATAAGCAATGCCTCCACTGGGTCAGACCTGAGGTCCATCGTGCCCAGCAGTCTGCTCACGCGGCGGCCCAACAGGTCCAGGACCTGTGCAGTAGCCCTCTATCTATACCCCTCTATCCCTTTATCCAGCAGGAAATTGTCCAATCCTTTCTTGAACTCCAGTACCGTACTCTGTCCTATTACGCCGTCTGGAAGCGCATTCCAGGTGTCCACCACACGCTGGGTAAAGAAAAACTTCCTAGCATTCGTTTTGAATCTGTCTCCTTCCAACTTTTCCGAATGCCCTCTTGTTCTTTTATGTTTTGAAAGTTTGAAGAATCTGTCCCTCTCTACTCTCTCTATGCACTTCATGATCTTGTAGGTCTCTATCATGTCTCCTCTGAGTCTCCGCTTTTCCAGGGAGAAGAGCCCCAGTTTCTCCAACCTTTCAGTGTATGAAAGGTTTTCCATGCCCTTAATCAATCGTGTCACTCTCCTCTGGACCCTCTCAAGTATTGCCATATCCTTCTTAAGGTACGGTGACCAATACTGGACACAGTACTCCAGGTGCGGGCGCATCATTGCCCGATACAACGGCAGGATGACTTCTTTCGTTCTTGTTGTAATACCCTTCTTGATAGTACCCAACATTCTGTTCGCTTTCTTTGAGGCTTCCGCACATTGCGCCATTGGTTTCATTGTTGTGTCCACCAACACTCCCAAGTCTTTTTCGAGGTTACTTACCCCCAGAGCCAATCCCCCCATTTTGTAGCTGAACATCGGGTTCTTTTTCCCTATATGCATGACCTTGCATATCTCTATATTGAAGTTCATCTGCCATTTATTCGCCCACTCCTCCAATGTTGTCAGGTCTCTTTCCAGTTCTTCACATTCCCCTATAGTTTTAACCCTACTACAGAGTTTAATGTCATCTGCAAACTTTATAACTTCGCACTTTGTCCCCACTTCCAGGTCATTTATAAACACATTGAACAGCAGCGGCCCGAGCACAGACCCCTGTGGGACACCGCTCGTTACCCTTCTCCAGCCTGAGTAGTGGCCCTTCACTACAACCCTCTGCTTTCTGCCTGCCAACCAGTGTTTAACCCATCTATGTACGTCCCCTCCCACCCCGTGGTTCCACAGTTTCTTAAGTAGCTGCTCATGAGGTACCTTGTCAAAGGCTTTTTGAAAGTCAAGATATATGATATCAATGAGGAACGACATCGAACACACCTGCTTTAGGACTTCCATGTAGCCACCCACACCAAGTGACTTCCCTTGCTGAATTTTAGACAATAAGAATATTTGAATTTCCCCAAAACAAAGGAAAAGATTCACCTGTACTCAGTGTTTGCACAACCCCCAAAATAGTGAATTTCACCATCTATTTCTTTCACAAATATACAGGAGAAGACCTCAGCTGCTCAAAGCTGTGTACTAAAAACAACCGAAGCTTAAGGATCCACAAATTACAGCTCAGCTGGGCTAGCATTAACCATAGTTCAAAAATCTCCTAAATGATAATATTTCAAAATGTGAAAATCTATTTGTGGGGGATAAAACATTAGCACTTAATAGGCGATTCTGGATTTTAAATAATAGGAAGGGGGTAAAAAATAGGGGGAGGGTATTGAGAGATGTAATGGGTAATTTGGAAATATATTTTGAAGAAATGGAAGACATTTCATGGAAATTAATATAATGAATTTTAATGTATTGACTATTTTATTGTATTATATTAAAATGTTATAAATTAAATAATACCAGAACTTCTGTTTTTGGAAGCTCCATTCCCAGAATTCGCTTTGGCTCTTCATGCTGCTTTATGAGTCTTTCTGAAGGTCGTGTGACCTTCAACAGCACTTAACCATCTAACTAGTTTCAGAAAGGTCTTCAGAAAGCCAACCTGCCACTTTTAAAACCTTATGGGGTCGATTCTATGAAATAAGTGCTAACATTTATGTGAGTTGCATGTGTAGGGGCTTACGCATGGGCGGGGCCCAAGATAGTAGGATTAAGGCATAGGCAAACCTGGGGCTCTCTGAGAAGTGCTAGTTCAATGGTTCCCATTGCAGGGTAGCAAAGAGAGGGGGTCTGTCTTTTCTTCTCTCTGCTCTGTGTGTTTTGTTCGCCAGCTGACAGTGAGGCGACTGTTCTTACCCTTTGCTTCCTCCTTTGCCAGTTTTCCTCCACCCTCAGAACCAGGGAAGTCCCTATTTGTATAACAGATGCCTGGGACCCAGCAAAGGGTTAATCCTGCTCTTCTCCTTCATGCAGGTAACTTAGGGATGTCTCTGCTGCATTTAAGTGCTTCTGGGTTAAGCTCACATTCTATAACATGAAGCGTTTACCAATCTCTGGCCCTGACCCCCTGGCGGTGTGGGCCAATGACATCTGGATGGAAGCCCCTCCCGGGTTGTACTACTAATACTATTACTTATAATTTTTTTTAGCTCTTCCAGACATATGCAATGCTGTACACCAAGACATGGTCAGAAGATTCCCTGCTCAGAAGAGCATACAATCTAGTTAAGACAGACAAACCAGACAAAAAGGTGCATCTATACACAGTGCTCAGGTGGGGGTAGGGTTACCATATGGCTCCAGAAAAAGGAAGACGGATTGAGACATCCAGGTTTTACTTCTACTGAAAGCAATGGAAGTAAGGAGGACAGATGGCGACATCTGGGTTTTACTTCTATTGAAACCCATGGAAGTAAAACCCGGATGTCTCAATCCGTCCTCCTTTTTCTGGAGCCATACAGTAACCCTAGGAGGGGGGCCTTACTGCGGGAACGATAAGACAGGTATGGGCTGAGCAGGAGTTTGGAATTGAAAGCAGGGCTTTGAGGTTGGATTGAAAAACAAGCATTTTGCAACCCCATTTCAGGTCTTCAGCTGCACTTTGGGAAGTCCTGCTCGACTGGAAACCAGATGCCTTGATTCTGTTATAGAACAGACTTGCACTTGGTTCAGGGTTACTTTCTGTGTGTCAACAGGTACCTAGCTACAAGTTCTCACTGATCAAGATAGTGGGATCCCTACAAACCATAGAAGACTTCAAAAAGAGTTCAACAGTGCCCTGTAGCATTCCTGCGGCCTGTACTTTCAGCACTTGCTTTAAGGTTACAGAAGAGCAGAAGGTCTGTCCTCCTCAGCCTCTGGGGCCCCTTTTGGCTGGGGTGAGCTTTTTGGATCCTGCACTGGTTTTGAAAATCCAATGTGCTCATCGTTATGCATTCTCATGGCATATTTTGAATTATGTGGAACCTCTGAAGCAAAATAAAAGTGGGAGGGATGCCGAAGCAGGAGCTTTGGTGGTATTGGTGATGGTGATGGTGATGGTGCTGGGGAGGGGGGGGGGGGGGGTTAAATGAATTTCATGATTAAAACAAATGTTTCCTTGTCTGAATTATCCAGCGTCCAAAAGGGAGATAAGGAAAAGTAGACTCTGTATCTCAGTCTAAATATTTACCGCATTTCCTCCATCAAAACAGAAAGGAAAAAAAAATCATAAAACTATTTGTTGAATGGGTCCCTTTTCTAATTGACAAGTTAAAAATCCAACTTTGTGCATTCTTATTGAAATCACAGTCCCAATAATAGATAAATGGACAGCATGACAAAGGAAACACAAAAGGCTTTCTGGTATGCCACACAAAACATAAGCTGTGCCATTCCATTATTATTCCACAGATCTCGCTAAAACAGTGCAGGGGAAATTCCCCCTCTCCCCCTCCTAGTGTGCATCTAATCAGCCATTCAGAGCCCCTTAATGACTTGTCAGTTCTTTGCCCCTGCCATTTTCTGTCCAATTAATTCTGTTATTGTGCACCGGATAAAGGGAGACAAAGGCCTTTGCATGCAATAATGAAACATTAAAATGCAGCAGCTCCTTTCCTGCGCCTTTGGCTTCTCACCAAGATTCTGGGCCTGTTTTGCATTTGTTATGTGTGCAGTGTTTAAAATTCACTCCACCTCAAAGGGGGCCTTTCAGAATGCTTAACCCTTTCTGGGGGGGGGGGGGGGGGGGAGGGAAAACTGCTCAGAACACAAGCAAATAAACAGGAAGAATACCTATACAGCTTTCAGATCAAACTCCTTGGCCTGTGGGATTCCTTCAGGTACTCCCAGGCCTCCGATCTTGGTAGGCCGCAGCTGTCCTGGAAGTCTGTCAGCAAAGAAGCCTTCCTTTTTTTTTTTTTTAATCTATCCCATTAATAAATTTAACATTTGGTCTAATCTCAGCGCAAGGCTCAGGTATTTTGAGGAATGTAGGTGTGTACAGGGCAGGGAAGAGACTACACGCTTCCCGACTGTGTTCATACCTTGGGAGAGTGAATTCTATTGAAATAAATGAGGTAGTAAATGATCATTTCATGAGGTAAGTGAGTGAATTTGTCCTCAGGAGCAGACAGCTACTCCCTGATTTGGTATAAAAATTATTTCTCTCATTTTGCCCTGAAAAAAGCTACAGTTTTATGCATGAATGTGGAAGATTATAATCCAGGGAAGTAGCCAAGTGGTTGGAGCCCTGGACTAACAAGCAGGGAATCCTACTTCTTCTACCCCTTGTGGTCTCAGGAAAGTCACTTAACCTTCTAGTAAGATTGTGAACCCTCCAGGGACAGAGAAGCACCTGACTATAACTCACATTGAACCAGGGCAGGATTAATTCGTCAAGGGCCCCTAGGCACACAAGTACACTGGGCCCCACCCCACCATGCGCCCAGGTGGAAACAGGAAGCTGCGTCAGAGGGAAGCTTTGGGCAAGCACAATTACAGTTCCTGTTGCCTTTCTTACCTGCGTTGCTTGTCTTTCTTTCCATCAATGGGGGGGGGCCCGCATTGCCGATCGATGCTGGAGGGGCCCATCGCCATTTGGAAAAAACAATGTTGATGCCCTTCTTCATCGGGCCCCCCTGACCATTTCGGGCCCTAGACACGTGCCTACTTGGCTAATCCTGCCCTACATTGAACTACTAACTCAGAATACATAATGGTATGACTGCTCTGTGCTTCCAGGAAGGGATGTGTAGTGGTTAGAACTAGGTTGTGGGTTCAAATCCTATGCTGCTCCTTGTGACCCTAGGCAAGTCACTTAATCCTCCACTACCCCAGGTACCTGCAAACTGCTTTGAGTGTGGTTGTAGAACTCCAAAAGGCAATATCCAAGTCCCAATCCCTTTCCCTGATGTCCTAATGCCTGGCAGAAACCCAAAGAGTAGCAACATTCCAGAGCTGAGATTGTGATGTCATAATGCCTCATTCCACCAATAAGAGCCAACCTCATCAGTGATGTCTCAATGGCTCAATTGTCCTACACTTGGCTCACTTCTGCTATTATATTGGAGGTGAGTGTGGTGCAGTGGTTAAAGCTACAGTCCTGAGGTCCCAATCCCTTTCCCTATCTAGATTACGGCAGATACACAGGAGGTTATTACAAAATTTGGTAATAAGACACAAAAGGATCAAGTCTTGGTCTTATAAGAATCAAAGGTGAAGATGACAAGACCTGAGATGGCCTAGCAGCAGAGGCCAACATTGTATTTTTACTTTATTTTTAAATTATAACTTTTATTTTTATTATCAAAGACAACAGTCCCTGCTCGAAGGAGCTTAAAATCTAAACACAATAAAGAAGTACAGAAAGTACGTTATGTAAAACTTTCATAGGAAAAGAAATGAAAATCAATGGACAACATCAAGGAAGATCCCAGCGCAAAAAAACAAAAAAAATCACAGTTCAGTACAACTGAGATACATAAGAATATAATATAAAAAAAATAGTTGTACTGGGTCAAACCAATGGTCCATTTAGTCCAGTATCATTTTTCCACAGAGGCCAGTCCAGGTCACAATGCCTGGCAGAAATACCATCACTATTTTTAAAAGGTAAAAGGAAAATAAAACGTCATGATAATTACATCATTTAATGTTCAACTGAAAAAGCCTCCGTGATAGGAAAAAAGAAATGCCTACAACTAAGAACATAAGAATTTTCGCTGCTGGGTCAAGACCAGTGGTCCACTGTGCCCAGCAGTCCGCTCCCGCAGCGGCCCCTAGGTCAAAGACCAGTGCCCTAACTGAGACAGCCCTACTTGCATACGTTCCAGTTCAGCAGGAACTTGTCTAACTTTGTCTTGAATCCCTGGAGGGTGTTTTCCCCTACGACAGACTCCGGAAGAGCGTTACATTGGTACGGAATCTATCCCCTTTCAACTTTAGAGAGTGCCCTCTCGTTCTCCCTACCTTGGAGAGTGTGAACAGTCTGTCTTTATCTACTAAGTCTATTCCCTTCATTATCTTGAATGTTTCGATCATGTCCCCTCTCAGTCTCCTCTTTTCAAGGGAGAAGAGGCCCAGCTTCTCTAATCTCTCACTTGGCATTATTTTTCCAGCCATACAAGCAGTGCACGTTCTTGTTCAGCAGGAACTTATCTAACTTTGCTTGAATCCCTGGAGGGTGTTTTCCCCTATGACACACTCCGGAAGAGCATTCCAGTTTTCCACCACTCTCTGGGTGAAGAAGAACTTCCTTACATTTGTACGGAATCTATCCCCTTTCAACTTTAGAGAGTGTCCTCTCGTTCTCTCTACCTTGGAGAGGGTGAACAACCTGTCCTTATCTTCTTTGTCTTGAATCCCTGGAGGGTGTTTTCCCCTATGACAGACTCCGGAAGAGCGTTCCAGTTTTCTACCACTCTCTGGGTGAAGAAGAACTTCCTTACGTTTGTACGGAATCTATCCCCTTTTAACTTTAGAGAGTGCCCTCTCGTTCTCTCTACATTGGAGAGTCTGAACAACCTGTCTTTATCTACTAAGTCTATTCCCTTCATTATCTTGAATGTTTCGATCATGTTCCCTCTCAGTCTCCTCTTTTCAAGGGAGAAGAGGCCCAGTTTCTCCAATCTCTCACTGTACGGCAACTCCTCCAGTCTCTTAACCATTTTAATCGCTCTTCTCTGGACCCTTGCGAGTAGTACTGTGTCCTTCTTCATGTACGGCGACCAGTGTTGGACGCAATATTCCAGGTGGGGATTTACCATGGCCCGGTACAGCGGCATGAGAACCTTCTCCAATCTGTTCGTGATCCCCTTCTTAATTATTCCTAGCATTCTGTTCGCCCTTTTCGCTGCCGCCGCACATTGAACAGACGGCTTCATCGACTTGTTAACCAGCACTCCCAAGTCTCTTTCCTGGGAGGTCTCTCCAAGTAACGCCCCGGACATCCTGTATTCGTGTATAAGATTTTTGTTACGGACATACATCACCTTATCCACATTGAACCTCATTTGCCATGTCACGGCCCATTTCTCGAGCATGTTTATGTCACGTTGCAGATCTTCGCAATTCTCCTGCGTCTTCACTACTCTGAATAACGTAGGATCGTCTGCAAATTCAATCACCTCTTGGAATGAATAATATGTAAAGGAGTAAAAAGAAACTCTGTGAAAGCACCTATTAGCTGCTAGAGAGGTGAACAGGCAAGAATGAGGTGTCAGGTCAAAAGCGCGCCGGGACAAAGGCAAGCGCAGACAATTGAGTGCAGCGTGGAGGTGCGCGCCGCAGAAAATTACTGTTTTTAGGGCTCCGACGGAGAGGCGTGGGGTGGGGACCCCCCCCACACTTTACTTAATAAGATCGCACCGCGTTGTGGGGGCGTTGTGGGGGGTTTGGGGGGTTGTAACCCCCCACATTTTACTGAAAACTTTACTTTTTCTCTGATTTTAGGGAAAAAGTTAAGTTTACAGTAAAATGTGGAGGGTTACAACCCCCCCAAACCTCCCACAACGCCGGCGCGATCTCTATTAAGTAAACTGGGGGGGCTCCCCAACAAAACCCCCTGTCGGAGCCCCTAAAAACTGTAATTTTCTTCGGCGCGCACCTCCGTCTTGCGCTCAGTTGTCGGCGCGCGCCTTTGTCTTTCGTGGGGTTGTCTATGAACCCAAGAATGATATGGTTAGTTTTTGCACAAGTGTTCCTGATTTTCACATGCTATTTTTTTTTTTATAGATGAACATAAGAATAGCCACACTAGGTCAGACCAATGGTCCATCAAGCCCAGTAGCCCGTTCTTATAGTGGCCAATCCAGGTTCCTAGTACCTGGCCAAAACCCAAAGAGTTTTAGTGAACTAATAGGGTTCCCGGATATTTAAAAAGACTATAACTATAACTTTATACAGATCAAATTGGCTATCTTTTTCCTAACAATTTATAGAAGAATTTTTTTAGATAAGTCCATTAATAGTTTTAACTTGACCTAAATCTAACACAAAATTTCTCTTGATGGCTTAGGTGAAACAACTAGGAGGTAAGGCATATCATATGTCATTGGTGACTCTCAGTGCATAGGACCCAAACCCAAAGAGTAGCAACATTCCATGTGGAATCCTTAGAGTAGCAACATTCCATGCAGAATCCCCCAAAAGTAGCAAGATTCCGGAATCCTCAGAGTAGTAACATTCCATGCTACCGATCCCAGGGCAAGCAGTAGCTTCCACCATGTCTGTCTCAATAATATTTACTCCATGATATTGCCCTAACCTTTCTTACAACCACCTGCATTAACTGTTCTTACCACAACCCCATATTGGGGGGGGGGGGGGGGGTTGTTTTTATTTTTATTAGTTTTGTCTCCGTAGGGAATTTTTAGTGCCCACTAAATTGATTTCACTGACCAATGTATTTAAGACACAATAAGTCAATTACTGTGCATTACATCTGTTTACTGTGCACTAGATCTTTTAAGGTCCATAGCCTGTTATTGAGAAAGACATGGGGGCCCCTGCTTGCCCTGGATTGGTAGCATGGAATGTTGCTACTCTGGGGATTCTGGAATCTTGCTAATCTTTGAGAGTCTGAAATGTTGCTACTCTTTGGGTTTTGGCCAGGTACTAGTGACCTGCATTGGCTACCGGCTTGATGGACCATTGGTCTGACCCAGTAAGGCTATTCTTAAGTTCTTATGTTCTAACAAACTGAAAGAGCATTAATGAATGCAAATCCCTAATTCCAGACCTTCAACATAAAAACATAAGAGTTGCCATACTTGGATAGATTGAAGGCCATCCCAGGTCACAAGTGGCAAGATCCCAAAGAGCTGGATGATATAGATCAGGCTTGTCCAACCCAGAACTTGGCCTACCCAGTGCTTTTACGTGGCCCTCAGAAGCTCAGTGGAATTCCTTGAAACCACGAGAGCAACCTGAACTTCTGGCACCATGTGCAGGTAGCCAAGTCACACAGGGAAACAGGAATTCTGCTGAGCTTGTGCAGCTGGAGCCAGATGAGGAGAAAGAGACTGGGTGAAAGTTCTTGGGGTACATGACAGAGAGACAGACTGGGAACTGGCTGTGACTGTACAGGGAGATCGTTTAAAAACTTATTTGAAATTTTTGAATGGTTTACTAATAGATGTATCTTACAATGAGAGGGGGTATAAATTTGAATGTACATAGCACTTTGGAGAGCTTTCCGTGCCAAGAACTCTTGAGAGGGTTAATGTCCTAAATGTGCTTGGGAGACTGGGCATTAAAATGGCAGATGACATTTATTGTGAGCAAGTGCAAAGTGATGCATGTGGGAAAGAGGATATAGATCTAGGAGGCAGGTTTACAAAGAAGCAACACTCATTTTGGTGGCTCAAATGTTAGACCTGTTTCTGGGTATATCAGACCTGCTGATTCCAAAAATGGCACCAGTTTTCTCCTATCAGTTCTAGTTTTTGAAATGCAGAACATGTGCCATATATCACTCTTCACTCTGCTCAGGATATCTTAATGTAGTGTTTAAATTAATATATTTTAAGCATGAAGGAAACATATAAAAATTGAAAAGAAAAGTGTACAACATGCAAATCTACTGATTTCATACCAAAAGCAAACTTTCCAGTCATTCGAAACCCAAGAAGCTCCTTTAGTAAGACTTCCGAGAGTGGGATCTGCCAGGACAATAATGGTCTGCCATCACGTATGCATCCCATCTTCCTTGGGATCTGGCTTCCATAGTTTTTATGTCACCTTGCTCTTCGCTTAAGTCATCAAGGTTCTCTGGAAAGCGATCTAAGTGACTGTGCAGATAATGGACTTGAACTCTCATGTTAAAGCCAAGTCTGTTGAAATGAAAGAGCATATCGTCTACTAATTGTGTGTAGTGTCTGCCTTCTTGTTGCCAAGAAAGTTTTTCACAACAAATGAAGACCAGGCACATGATTCGATTTCATTCACTGATGCTCTGAAATGTCTGATCTGTAGACCATTGAAAATTACTGCCTTCAGTTTTTCCAAGGTAAGTCCAGATAACATATGCACGAACCGTCTTTATTCAAAGCCTTTAGAAATTCTTTGATTCTATCTCGAGCTACCAAATGCCATTATACACATACACACACAAAAAAAGTGGGTAATTTAAATACATAAATTTCCCACTCAAAAAAGAAAGCTTGTTATGACATCCCAATTCTGCAGAAGAGATCTTATAAACAGCAGTATACAGTTAATAAATTCAACCATATCTAAGAAACTGGAGCTGATGTGGTCTACCCAAGGCAATTTTTTTTTTTTTTCTTTTTTGCTGGCCTGTGTAATTGACCCAGGTTTAATGCAAAGCTCTGCAGTCACGGGGACGTGTCCAGCATTCCTCCTGCAGTTTTCAAAAAGATACCTTCCTTAGCACACCTGATGTTAAAGCACTAAGAATGGAGATGCACCTAACGCCACTGTTGAGGTGACTTGAGGTGAAGCAATGTTAGCTGCACATTCGCCAGTTAGATGCATGCCACCCACTGGGCACTGACTGCAGTATGCAGACTATGCCCAGTCCCCACCCCATCCCACACTAAAACAGCACTTAGTAACATAGTAGATGACGGCAGATAAAGACCCGAATGGTCCATCCAGTCTGCCCAACCCTATCCACTCTTTCTTTTGCTTCAGAAGGCGTGTATGATTGGGCTTAAATGTATTATGCAATTTTGGTTACAGAAAGAATCTCCAAGCTTTTGGTATTGGAGGAACCAGTTGAATCGTTTACTTTTATTTGAAATTTGGGAGGTTTGGTGATCTTCTAATCTAGAAGAACTCATCTTTTTATGGAAGTTTGGGATCCTTATATTCAAAACCTTTCACCTAGAGCAAGAAGTTTAATTCTCAATGATTTACATTGAAGCTATGGTTGTCTAAATTACATTCCAGTTCTTTATTTTTGTCACCTTTCATCCAGGGAGGGGGAATTGATTATGGGATGAAGGAGAGGGAAATGGGATGGAAGGAGGTGGGGGAGGGAGGAAGGGGGAGGGAATGGGTAGAACCGGGGTAGGGAAGGGGTGAGAGGGTGGTGATAGGGGGGATTATGGTTTATTATATAAAATGTCTGGAGGAATGATAGAATTTTATAGAATATATGGATTAGAATTTTAACATTTGTGAAATCATTTGTAAAGAATATCTTTCTGTATAATATATTTGTATTTTTTCAATAAAATGTTTGAACACAAATTACTGACTTAATTTAAATCTTCCTGGGCAAGAATCCAAAGCTCTGCCCGGTACTGTGCTTAGGTTCCATCTACTGAAGTCTCCATCAAAGCTCACTCCAACCCATCCTCCACCAAACAGCCATATAAAGACACAGACCGTGCAAGTCTGCCCAGTACTGGCCTTAGTTCAATATTTAATATTATTTTCTGATTCTAGATCCTCTGTGTTCATCCCACGCTTCTTTCAACTCAGTCACCATTTTTCTCTCTCGGGAGCGCATTCCAGGCATCCACCACCCTCTCCGTAAAGTAGAATTTTCTAACATTGCCCCTGAATCTACCACCCCTCAACCTCAAATTATGTCCTCTGGTTTTACCATTTTCCTTTCTCTGGAAAAGATTTTGCTCTACGTTAATACCTTTGAAGTATTTGAACGTCTGAATCATGTCTGGATGTTTTCATGCGTGCTAACACTCGTACCGGATAGCACGTGTTAAACCCATGCTAACCGCAAAGCTCACTTTAGTGAACATTGTCCCTTTAAATGTCAAAACCCATCGAGGCCGCCAAGAGCAATCTGGGGAGTTCTAGGCAGTCTCCTTTGCCTCTTTCGTTTTAGAAAATTTGGATAAAAAGACTTCCAGAATTTAAAAACCTGAATGGAACTCTTGGGTTTGGTGACATCTGTTTTCTCAGAGATACAAAATGGAAAAGTTCATGGAAAAGACATGGATCCCATCGCCTATCAGAGAATTCTGTCATTCTGCAGCTGGTAATAATAATATCATCCATCTGGGAGAGAAGCAGAATATTTTTATCTCCTATTGCTTTAATCACGTTTGAGTTCCAGAAGCATTCTGCCTCACTTACAAATACTGACCATGTTGTAATGAGCAAATCGTCAGGTGTTATTAATATCTACTACTTCCCTGTGGTGCTGATGAACGAGCAGATCGGCAAGGGAAAGAAGCAGGAGAAAAATTTGTTCCGAGTCAAATATCGCCAAATATTTGCCCATCTGTGCAGCTCAGGAATTTTGCAGAAGAGGAGCTTCACTGCTTATTTGCAAACTATTTGCTCACTGTCTGACTGCTTCACATTTTTTTATTTGTTGTTAACATAATATTTGCATGTATGGCATTCTGTTGTTTTGCGGTTTCTGAAGCCGCCCACCGCCTGCTCTGGGCAAACATCTCCGCCTTTCAGCATACTTCTCGGTCCCCCTATATTCCCTGCCCCCCATATTTCTTGCCCTTCCTCCCTGCTCTCTCCTCTTCTCTCCCCCCCTTTGTTTCTGTGTTTCTCTGCTGTTCTCCACATCTTTTTCACTTATTTTCTTTGCTTCTAATTTTTACTTTCACCACCTTTTAATGCCTCTCTTCCTTTTCTTTTGCTGTTTCTCTTTCTTCTTATGTTCCTGTTCCTCCCCTCTCCCCACCCCCCATCCCCTCTCTCTTTCGCTCGAAGGGAGTGCCATCTGTGTTTCACAATATCACTTAATTCATTTCCTCAGACACCCCTGGCTCTTTTCGGTAATAAATGTGTGATACATAACAACTATAGTGAGTTCTGTGAGGACACAGCATCCTATATTTCTTGCAGCTAATGACATTTTTATTGTTTTGTACAGAAACGAACAAGTCTTTTCCCACAGAGAACTTATTTCGGTCAGATTCTGGTGATATGGTTTTAGTTACCAAACCCATGCAGCTGAGGCATTCTTGAGGATTCTGTGGGGATAAAAAAAAAAAGACATTACAAAGGCAAGATCACCCCAGAACTCTGTACAATGCAATTCAAATTCTAACTTGTCACTGTCTTCCAGATGAGAAAAGGTTTTAAAGACGCACGTGCAATGTCGTGGGGTTTAGCATGGAGTTTGTATGAAACCGTGACAGGGCGCAGATTCTAAAGGTATCATTTATTTTTCAGCTCTAGTGTGACATGTGGCTCCAGATTATAAGGTACCCATGATCCAGTCCCACGTTTTCAGCTTTAAGAGGACAGATATCGTAATATTTTTTCCCCTTGGACACAAAAAAGCAATTTTAGAACTGAATGCCTATATTTAGACAAACAGAGAGTTTATTCTATAATGTCACCTAAATTCTGTTATAGAAACAGGTAAGGAGTAACAGGTAAGGAGTGTGACGACTTTTTTTTTTTTTAACTAAACCGCGATAGTGGTTATTAGCGCAGGGCACCACACTGAATGCTCCGCACTGCTCCCAACTGTTGTATTTTTCTTAAAGTTCTTCTAAGTATCATAACAATTCTTATGTAATCCGCCTTGAACCGCAAGGTAATGGCAGAATAGAAATCACTAATGTAATGTAATGTAAAAATCTCATATATTGAATTTCAGTAATGAGAAAAGGAACCCTAACCATAATGAAACACCAAACGCCTTATGTCCCTATTGACAACATCCACAATGTTAGAGTCGATTCTGAAGTTGGCAAAGTAATAGTTGTCATCTCCACTAGGATTCTCATTTCTAAAAGAGTGTAGCAGAAATCAGTTTAATTGTTGATTAAATCAGAAAACAGATGCTCTGTGACTCAGTTATGACTCTCACGGTGGAGAATCCTCAGAGTAGCAACATTCGAGAATCTCAAAGATTACCAAGATTCTGGAATCCCAAAGAGTATCAAGATTCCATGTAGAATCCTCAGAGTAGCAACATTCCAGAATCTCAAAGATTAGTAAGATTCCGGAACCCCAAATAGGAGCAACATTCCATGCAGAATCCCCAAAGAGTAGCAAGATTCCGGAACCCCCAGAGTAGCAAGATTCCGGAACCCCAAATAGGAGCAACATTCCATGCAGAATCCCCAAAGAGTAGCAAGATTCCGGAACCCCAAATAGGAGCAACATTCCATGCAGAATCCCCAAAGAGTAGCAAGATTCCGGAACCCCCAGAGTAGCAACATTCCATGCTACCGATCCAGGGCAAGCAGTGACTTCCCCATGTCTTTCTCAATAACAGACTGTAGACATGATGTTACCCAACACACTTCCCTTGTCAAAGAAAAGTCCATATTGAGAAAGACATGGGGAAAGCCACTGTTTTGACCTGTATTGGTAGCATGGAATATTGCTACACCTTGGCTACCATGAGAACGGGGGCTACTGGGCTTGATGGATCATTGGTCTGACTCAGTCAGGCTATTCTTTTGTTCTTATGTTTACGTTTATTTAAAACTTCATATCCCTCATTATAAAAATGTCAAATGCGGCCTACAAAACAATAGCAATCCTTATCTCTTCGATTAGTTGCACGTTAGTGCATGCACAAGGGTTACTAGTGAGGATAGGAACAAAGCATCGAAGCTGCAATAGGAAAAAGTGATACTGAAGCTTCGACACGGGATGAGATGAGTACAACACACCCTGATTAATGTGCAGATTTGATTATGTGTACCAGGAGTTGCAGCCTCTTAAAGTGGAGACTTTTGGGGTGGGGTTGAGGAGCAAAGGGAATTTTTTAATCCTCCATTTAGATTCAATGGAATAAGAGCTGTGTTTGGAAGAAGAACGTGGAAAAAGTGTATCCATCTTGGCCAAAGAAGAGGGACTCTCCCTCCTAAAGGGTGGGAGCTGCAGAGCTATTTCCATGGCTCAGTCCCAAACTTAAGAAAGAATACAAATGAAGAGGAAGATACTGGGTCAGACCAAAGGTCCATTTAACCCAGTATCCTGTTTCTGTTTGTGACCAATACAGGTCACTAGTACCTGGAAGATTCCACCCCCCCCCCCACCTCCCCCAAATAGCAAGATTCCGTGCTTCCAACCCCAGGGATAGAGAGCGGCATTCCACAGGTCTCTCTTAATAACAATTTCTGGACTTCACCTCCTTGAATTTGTCCATACATTTTGTAAACATGGCTAATTAACCCCCCCCCCCCACCCCTTTTTTTTTTTTTTTTTTTTTTTTACAAAACTGTGAAAGGCTCCCGACACTCATAGAGTTCGGGGGAGCACAGATCATTCAGCACAGTGGCGTACCAAGGGGGGGGGGCGGGAGGGGCGGTTCGCCCCAGGTGCCAGCCCTGAAGGGGTGCTCCCGGCCTTGCCGTTCAGTCCCCCCACACCCCCGAAGGACCGCTCGCCCCACTGACCTTCCTGCACCACCTGTGAAGCAGCAAGCAGCAGGATCGCGAGGTCAGCTATCCCTGAGCTGCTTGGGCGCTGCTTCCTGCGCCGCGGTCCCGCACCTCCTCTGACGTCATTATTTGTAGAAACATTTCAATACATGAACGATCTTATATTGATACTTTGTTAACGTCCATAAATAATGACTGATATGAAGGAATTGCTGTATTTATTGTTTGTATAACATGTGTTGAATGTTTTTTTTTATATGACTGGGTTTTTTTGTAAAACCGTCTAGTTATAGGCGATTAAGAAATCTTTTAAATAAATAAATACTGTACTCATAAAAGAGGGTCTATAATTTTACAGGCTGGAGGAACAAACATCCTATTCCTTCAGTGTCCAGTTATCGAAGGAAAGGAAATTCCTCTAGTCGGTCATTAGGAGCTTAATGTTGTAATTGATTTATCATTCTCTTGTAAACCACAGATTAACCAAATTATAACATAATTTTTTTTTAAAGTTAATTTGTCATATTCTCTTTGAATGATTTGCAACTAAATATTCAGGCTTTGATGTGTTCTAGATTGGCTATTGTGTAATATTCTTTACTTAGGTCTTCCAAAAAAGCTTTCACGTAATACAGCTTATCTCATATTACCCAAATAATTGAGTCTATACTGAAACTGATAGAATCACGGTTGCAAGAATTTAAATTCAAATTGAATCATGATAAGACCAAATTCTTTGTTGCGTCTCCATCTAGAATTTTACATGAACCATTAATTACTACAGACTCAACATACTATAAGATCAATCCAACGATTAAAATATTGGGAGTTGTTGTAGATCAACACTTGACCATGAAAAAGCAAGTAGATACTGTGGTACAAAAGGGTTATTACACATTGTGGAAGCTGCGTACCATAAAATCATATTTTGAGTTTCCGGCCTTTAAACTTTTAGCTCAGTTGTTACTTCTAAGCCTTCTTGACTATTGTAATAGTGTCTATTTGACATGTACCAAGAAAGAGATGGCCAGGCTTAGACTGATTCAAAATACGGGGATCAAATTAATTTATGGTCTAAAGAAATATGATCACGTGACTCCTTTCTACTGTGAGTTGCATTGGCTTCCAGTGGAGGCGCGTGTTTTGTTTAAGCTGGGTTGTCTTTGCTACAAAGTTAGAAACTTAGAAACATAGAGTATGATGGCAGAAAAGGGCCATCAGCCCAACAAGTCTGCCCACTCGAAGAACCCTCCCCCCTAAGAACTTCCTCAAAGTAAACCCACATGTTTATCCCATTTTTTCTTAAAATCGAGCACGTTGCTGGCCTCAACTACCTGAAGTGGAAGATCATTCCAACGATCAACCACCCTTTCAGTGAAGAAATACTTCCTAATGTCTCCATGGAATCTCCCACCCTTGATTTGTAACGGATGCCCTCTTGTTGCCGTAGGTCCTGTAAGGAAAAAGATGTCTTCTTCCACCTCAATATGGCCAGTAACATATCTGAACTTCTCTATCATGTCTCCCCTCTCTCTGCATTCCTCGAGAGAATATAGCTGCAACTTATCTAGACGTTCTTCATATGGGAGATCCTTGAGTCCTGAGACCATCCTAGTGGCCATTCGCTGAACCGACTCTATTCTCAGCACATCCTTTTGATAATGTGGCCTCCAAAATTGAACACAATATTCCAGATGAGGTCTCACCATGGACCTGTACAGTGGCATTACCACTTCAGGCTTTTGGCTGACAAAACTTCTTCGGATGCAACCCAGCATTTGTCTAGCCTTGGATGAAGCTTTCTCCATTTGATTGGCAGTCTTCATATCTTCACTAATGATTACTCCCAGGTCCCGTTCTGCAACAGTTCTTGTTAAGGTCTCACCATTCAGAGTGTAAGCTCTGCATGGGTTTCCGCTACCAAGGTACATAAACTTACACTTTTTGGCAGTGGAAACCCATGCAGAGCTTACACTCTGAATGGTGAGACCTTAACAAGAACTGTTGCAGAACGGGACCTTGAGTAATCATTAGTGAAGATATGAAGTTGCGTATGGTATTGCTCCAAACCAGGGGTAGGGAACTCCGTTCCTTGAGAGCCGTATTCCAGTCGGATTTTCAGGATTTCCCCAATGAATATGCATTGAAAGCAGTGCATGCAAATAGATCTCATGCATATTCATTGGGGAAATCCTGAAAACCCGACTGAAATACGGCTCTTGAGGACCGGAATTCCCTACCCCTGCTCCAAACTATATGACCGATAAATTTCTCATAGCATTCCATAAACATAGGAGAGAATCACATGCATTGGTTAATTTTCCGTCTGCTCAAAGTTGTAAGAGCAAGAAATCCTTGGAACATACATTAGCATTTCAGGCTGCTTTCTATGACAGGGAATTGAGGCCACTGTTGCGGAGTGCTTGTTCTTAGAACTCAACTGAAAACTCATCTTTTTTCAAAATATTTAGCAAACTAATTTAAATCATCCTTAGGTTATGTTATTTTTAATCTTTTGTTCACCGCATTGAACTTACGGTTATATGGTTTATAACAGGGATCTCAAAGTCCCTCCTTGAGGGCCAAATCCAGTCGGGTTTTCAGGATTTCCCCAATGAATATGCATTGAAAGCAGTGCATGCACATAGATCTCATGCAGATTCATTGGGGAAATCCTGAAAACCCGACTGGATTCGGCCCTCAAGGAGGGACTTTGGGGACCCCTGGTCTAAATATTTCCTTTCCAACAGTCCACAAAATAAACATGAACTGCTTTTAAGAAGGGATCCCCATTCCTGGTGTTTTATCCTCCCCTCCTTCCCTTTAATTAATTTGTTTTTAATTATGTAATTATTAACTTTCCCCTCAAGCTCATGTTCGTATTTGTAATTTGTCTATTTAATGTTTACATTTCCCCCTCCCCTACATAAATTTATTTTAACCTTTCATTTTTAGCATTGTAAACCAGCCAGGTGCACGTTGATGGTCGGTATATTAAAATTAATTAAACTTGAAACAGCTGAAAGAACGGCCACTGCAAATGCATTTTGCTATATTCTGCCTATTAGAATGCAGTAACCTGTACATTACTTACTATTACAAGTATTTTGGGGAAGAGGCATGTCATGGGCAGAGTGTAGATGCTGCCAGGTAATCCAGCTAGGGTTAGGTGATACTAGACGCCAGGATGCCAGGGTCCACCTTGGGGGTTACATCATAGACCAAGCATGTCAAACGCAAAGGCTGCAACGGGCCAAATAAACAAGGTTTAAGTTTAGGTGGGCCGCAGAAAAGCAAAAACATCATTTTTCATAGAAATGTAGGTTTATTTTGAAAAGTACAATATTAAAAAAAAGAACAAAAGCAATGATAAAATTAACATTTCCTTCCTGACACTTGGCATCTCGTCTCTGCTACTATTTTTCCTATTTCGGGGGAAAATCTTGTCCGCAGTGATTACTTTTAAAACTGACCCAAGGGGAATGTCGGTAATTCTGGGTCTGCTATGAAGTTTCCTAAGTGTAAATAAGTGCTCACATGGCTAAGTACTTCCAAACATGTCAGATCTGTTCTCCTGTCCTGCTCTCTCAGCTTTCATCACTGCCTTTTCCGGCTCCTATTTGTCATTCTCTCACCCTCTTGTCCTCAGTCTCTGCTGTTCAGTTTAAACCTCCCCCTCCCCGAACCCCTACATACACACACCAAGAACAACTGTGAGTGTGTGTACTCGATGGTCCTGCCTTCCTCTGAGTCACATAGGGGTCTTTCTACTAAGCTGTGTTAGTTGCTGATGCAGTCTCTTGATTTCTTGTAAACCGAGTCAATCTCCGACGAGAGATGACCCAGTCTATAAACTGAAGACTAGATTAGACTAGTAACTCAGGGGAGTGTGTGGCGCAGTGGTTAGAACGACAGCCTCAGCACCCTGAGGTTGTGGGTTCAAATCCCACGTTGCTCCTTGTAACCCTGGGCAAGTCACTTAATCCCTACATTGCCCCAGGTACACTAGATAGAGTTTGAGCCCACCAGGACAGACAGGGAAAAATGCTTGAGTACCTGAATAAATTAATGTAAGCCATTCTGAGCTTCCTGGGAGATCGGTATAGGAAACTGAATAAATACATAGTGTGAAGAGTTTCAGCCTCTGATAACCAGAGTATTGTGATGTCACTATGACTCATTCCACCAATAAGAGCCAACCTCATCAGTGATGTCACAATGGCTTCACTGTCCTAAACTTGGCTCACTTTTACTACATTTTGATTTCTAGAGTGGTGCAGTGGTTACAGCTACAGCCTCAGCACCCTGAGGTTGTGGGTTCAAATCCCTCGCTGCTCCTTGTGACCCTGGGCAAGTTACTTAATCCCCCATTGCCCCAGGTACATTAGACAAGAGTGTGAACCTACCAGGACAGATAGGGACAAATGCTTGTAAACCACTTAGATTATAAGTGGTATATAAATACGGAAATATATATATATATATATAGTCCACATGTCTCCCTGCTAGCTGGACCTCCCCTTTCCTTCTCATCACACTAATTGTGCTTTTGTGATTCAATACTGAGGTTTGTGGGCTCCTTTTACAAAGCCGTGCTAGCGCCTCCTTTTGAGCAGGTGGTAGATTTTCAGCTAGCGTGCGTTAAAAACACTAGCGTACCTTTGTCAAAGGAGTCCCGTGTACTTTCAGGGTAGAAGTGTTGTAACCAATAAGTCAGCTCAGCTGTTTAACCTTGTCGAAACTGCTCGTGCCAAAGCTGTAACATTCAGATTTTGCCGAATCTAGGTGGTCCCTTTGCTAGTCAGTTTCTGGCTCCTAACGTTTGGCATAGTAAAAGTGGATTGTGCCATTATTAATGTGGGGGTTTCCCGCGCACTGAGGCCACTTTTAGGGCAGCTTTTAATGGCTGCATTTTCTACTTTCTGAATTAATGGCCTCGGACTAATTCCCCGATTTGCACGTGCTCATTACCGCCACCTATTTACGAGGCATTAAAGGCTCCTCTCCCACCTCCAAACACAGCCCCATGCTACAAAAGTACATGGGTAGCGCAGGCCAATTCCACAACTACTGCGCGTCACCTGAGTGCATTCCACATTAGAGCCTTTTTAACCTGCAGTGAAAGGACCCCTTAATATGTAACTAAGGGGCTACTTGTATCTGGGATAGCCTTGCAGATTTCCCTACAGACACTCGTATCGGCTGGGAAGATTGAAGAGGATAAGTTTTCATTTTATATCCATAATTTCTGATTTGTATGAGAACCTAGGGTCCCCCATTCCTACCACAATAGCTAATTTTCTTATAAAAGCTGTTTGTGGCTGGAGCCCGCAGCTCTTCGAACGTGGTCCCTCTCCTCACAATTAAGGTATTATCCTTGTCTACAGCAATGGTTCCATTTGTTCCCTATATGCTATTGGCTTTGCTCCAATATTAAGTAATACACTTCTCCCTCCATATCCGCAGGGGATGCGGGCAGAGCATAGGCGTGAATATAGAAAAACTGCAAATAACTTTAACGTTATTCACGGTTTTTAGAAAAAGCTGTCGTTTTTAGTATTGAAACCGCGAATAACTTTTCCCAGCGATTCACAAAGAATAGAGTGCTAGGAGCAGGCAAGCAGCGATTCCCAGCGATTTTCTCCATGCATGCTGGAAAGAAGCCTTTCTTTCGATGGGTGCTGGGAAGCAGCGTTTTTCTCAGTGCACTTCTCAGAAGCAGCGAATTTGTGGGAGAAAGTTTATAAGCAGTGATTTCAGAGTTAATGGTAAGCAATAAACTTTAGCGGTACAGTAAAAGGAAAAAGTACTTTAATGATGATGTAATGGGGGGGGCGGAGTCTGCAGCTGAAAAATAAATTGCAAATAAGCGAATCCGCAGATACAGAAACCGCGGATATAGAGAGAGAAGTGTAAAAGTTTCTATTATAGATTGATACATTAGATAGATTGTGAGCCCACCGGGACAAGCAGGGAAAAATGTTTCATTGGCTGAATATATTCATGGAAACAGTTCTGAGCTTCCTTGGGAGAACGGTATTACAGCAACCATGGGTTAAATTAGCAGTCCTCAATCGTGCCCTCGGTACACACCTAGCCAGTCAGGTTTTCAGGATATCCACAATGAATATGCATGAGGTAAATTTGCATGCACCACCTCCATTCTATGCACATCTACTTAATGCAGGGCTGCCCAAGTCCGGCCAGGTTTTCAGGATATCCACAATGAATATCCATGAGAGAGATTTGCCTGCACTGCCGTCTTTGTATGCAGATCTCCCTCTCATGCATATTCATTGTGGGTATTCAGAAAATCCGACCGGTTAGGTGCATCCCGAGGAGCAGGTTGCAAATCTCTGGGTTAGATGGTAAGGGGGAAAAGGAGGATGAGAAAACATAGTGCAGTGGAAGAGTGCCCCAGTGGTTAGAGCACCCTGAGGTTGTGAGTTCAACTCCCACTGCAGCTCCTTGTGACTAGGCAAGCCACTCACCACTTCATTGCCCCAGGTACAAAAGAAGTAAACCACACAGAAAGGCAATACAACAAATCCTTTACCCTTTACAATCAAGCCATTGTGACATCATTGATGAGGCTGACTCTTATTGGTGGAATGAGGTATTATGACATCACAATCTCAGTTCTGGTTACTAGAGACTGAAAATCTTCACATTAAGAGGGGGGGGGGGAGTGGAATTAGCAACATAGGTCACTGGGAGTAGAGGAGTGGTCCAGTGGTTAGAGAAGCTGCCTCAGCACCCTGAGGTTGCGAATTCAACTCCCACTGCTACTGGGCAAGTCGCTCAACACTTCATTGCCCCAGGTACAAAATAAATACCAGTCTTAAAATATGTGTAAAACCACACATAAAAAGCAAGTTCAGTCCCCTTAAGAGGAGAGTGTGGTGTGGGTTCAAACCCCAAGCCACTTAATCCGCCACTGCCCCAGGTACATGAGACAGATTTGTAACCTGTTCTGAGCTCCTTTGGGAGGACAGGTTAAAAAAAATATCAAACAAACAAAACGTTGACCAGTCATTCTGTGTACTTATCAAAAGCAAATGGTCCAATATGTAACCCTTTTTCACTCAGAGACTAGTTCCAGTTCTGGAATGAATTGCCAGAAGATGTGGGAAGAGCAGATAGCGTAGCTGGTTTTAAGAAAGGTTTGGACAAGTTCCTGGAGGAAAAGTCCATAGTCTGTTATTGAGAAAGACATGGGGAAGCCACTGCTTGTCCTGGATCGGTAGCATGGAATGTTGCTCCTATTTGTGGTTCTGGAATCTTACTAATCTTTGAGATTCTGGAATGTTGCTACTCCTTGGGTTTTGGCCAGGTACTAGGGACCTGGATTGGCCACCGTGAGAATGGGCTACTGGGCTTGATGGACCATTGGTCTAACCCAGTAAGGCTAGTCTTATAGCTATTCTGGATCCAAGTAGCCTCTGAGCTGATGGTCCTACATGTCATGAGTTTTCCCATACTCTTGCCTCTGGCAGTGGTTGTTTTTTTGACTGCTATTTTGCAATGTTCAATGCAATCTGACCCAGTAAGATTATTCTTATGTGTGTCTGTACCTCACCTACTAACACTTTGGGGGCAATTCCACAAGTTTGCTCCTCAATATTGGTGCCACTTCTGTAATGTCACCTTGCAGGCCAAGATTCTGTTACTGGTAATCAAGTTTCGGCATGTCCTCTTACGCCATGCCAATCAAAAGTTGAGCACCCGGGTGCGCAAAATGACTTGCGTAGTTTATCATATTCTATTTGCTATGCGCCTACCTTAGAGACATGCTTATGATCTGCCCGTGCTCCAACTACAAATGCACCCCCCCACCCCTTCAATTAGGTGCTGTGGCATTTAAAAGAACAGCAGTCCTGCCAATTCATGACGCTTCTGGATCCTAGCTCTAGACCCCACTTGATAGAAGGACCCTCTATACACAGAGTACCAGAGTTTCAGCAAAAACAAACAAACCCCAAAACACAACAAAACAGTAAAAATTCCTGCAAGGCAGATCCCAGCATACCTCTGCTTTGCTACCAGGCGAACTGGCTTAGAGCCTGCTCTAGTCCTCCAAGATCCTCACACTTTATACATAAAAGGAATGCACATGGCAGGATTGATAAAAAGCACTTTTTAATTTTATCAAATTTGTCTGTACAAAAGTTAGCACTGCTTAGTCAGAAACTAGAGAAACAGGGATATGTTTAAGTTACAGCTGAAATATTTCAAACAGTATAAGAAAATAGAGTGTGTTAAAAAAAGGAATTTGTTGCAACTTGGGGGGAGGGGGAGGATCAAGAAACCTGTCAAAAATAAACTTTAGGAAATAGTAAGAAACATAGAAAAGACTAACAGATAGTAATATCTAAATGTATTTTAAGATTTACAAACTTTTCAAGGCACGAGTTACCATAAAATAGATGAAGTTATTATATGCTCAGCATACAAGAAAAGAAATACTGTACATCGGTCAAACATTAGTCTATAGCTAAGTGTCTAAAAACAAATTAAGTGGAGAAGGTTTTAGTTTCACAGCTTTGAGGGGTAAAATCTGTTCCCTGGTAGCCAAAACCACCTTTACAATCTTGACAACACCTAACTCGTCTCTCTGTGGCCTCCCTTGGCACTGAACTCGTAGCCAGCATTGCCTGACTATTTGCTTTTAACCTTCTTCACCCGTCTCTTTCCTATCTGCTCAGAACTCATCCTTCAAAATGGTTAAAAGGATGCAACAGTGCTTGAACTGGACCATCTCCACTTTTCCAGAAGTTGTTTATTGTAATTCTATCATTTTTTCTAGTTTTCACAAATTACTTCATTAAAGACAAAGTAATACAGAACATAAATACACATTTATCAGATTTAATAAAAATCAACACCCCAAAAAAGTTATAGTCAAACCTTTCTTGAAATTCTTGAACACCACAAATACCTTTAGCTGTGGTAGATGTCTTTACCGCGGCCCAGAGTGCTAAATGCTCCAACGCTGATCCGACGCTCATAGAATTCCTATGAGTGTCGGAGCATTTAGCGCCTGGGGCTGCGGCAGAAACCCTCTACCACGGCTTAGTAAAAGAGGTCCTACATTGGTTGGTCCCCGAAAGACTCATGTGTTCCCGTGCAACTGTTAAAGAAAATGGCTGGAAAAGCAACCCTTTTCCCATCCTCATGCCTCCGAGGATGGTTTGTACCTCACAATACAAGAGACTCTTCTCTAATTTTATGCACTTGGTAATAGGTGCAATTAAAAAAAAAAAAAATCTCTGATCATTTTAGTCCTCACAGAGGATTCAAATGTTTGTCCTTCATTTTATCAAAAAAGTAATCAGTCATTAACAATAATTGGAAATAGACACTTTTGTAAAGTAAGGTGATGTCTGAAACAAAAGGGTATCCCAGAACAAAGAAAAGTGTCCCCAATGGGTCAGCAGGCACTTACGGGAAACCGATACGTGTTTTCTATGTCTTCTTTCCTTCATTAGTGCAGATCAACTGGAAGACTTGAGTCTTTTGACAGCAAAAATGTTCCCTTCTGTCTCTTTAAGGTCTTGTCAAGGTTGTGTAGACCGGCTGGTCCCAGTTGGCAGTGGGACTGTGAGATGATGGAATGGACAACCCATTCAGGATGGGCGTGGTATACGGGCGACGTGAGGAGTGAAAATACGGGTACTGATAAATGCTGGAGGGGTAGCCAGAATAAGGGTTGTAGTAGTTGGAACTCTGTAGGTCCGTATAGTCACACTGCGAGCTGGAGAAAGAGGCCGCGGCTGATGCCGCCGTGGCACAAGCTTGGCCGCCGTACGACCCATAATCTGAATGAGCCGGGGAGCCGTGCGATTGGTCACTGTAATGGCTGGGGCTGAGCTGCTCCGTCTTAATATGTGGCCTCTGTTGAACCGACTCATTGGATGAGGAAGGCGACACCGAAGAGGGGCTTTTGTGAGGCCAAACAGGAGCTGCTGAATTGCTTCCCCCAGCAGCATGAGAATAAGAGGTGGCATAAGACCCAGCAGAGGCGTTCTGGTTGGGCTCAGATGGAAGTCCTGCGTGGCCATTTAGTGGCAAATACTGGTCAAATTCATGGACGTCAAAAGTTTCTATGGTGCCAATGACCTCACTGCTCAGTTCAGAGATGTCAACATTGCTGAAGTCAATGTTTTGGCGGCTACTGTCCCCTAGGCGGCGCCCCTCATGTTTCAGCTCCTGCTTGCTTCGATGAAGATCTGTTTTAGGGGTGGTGGGAGGCGTGGGAGGCCCATGGGTCTGACCTAGAGGCAAGAATAAAATATGAGTTCAAGATGAAGAATACAGATTTGATTTGGAAACTATCTTCATTACCTGCAAAAAAAACAATTCTATTGCCGATAAGTTTTGCCACCTTATGGTTATTTTAGTGCCTAAAATATTTGCCGTTCAATACTGACTTCTAACTGGAAAACAGAATAAATGTATTTTTTTAAAATAATGTTTCAGGACTTATTTTTATGAGACATAAAATGAAAACTATAAAGACTTAAGGAAGTAAAAAAGCCCTTATATAAGAAAGAAACTTCTAGAAAGATTCAATTGATATTTTGTGGTATATCAAATAATTTGAAACTGAACTTATTTTAACACACCATGGTCCCAATACTAAAGCAAATAGTGTTGGCCTCTTAGTGGGGGAACAGCCCCAAAACAGCCTCCCAATCCTCAAAGCCAATAAGAACATAAGAATAGCCTTACTGGGTCAGACCAATGGTCCATTTAGCCAATCCAGGTCATTAGTTCCTAGCAAAAACCAAAATAGAAGCAACATTCCAAAATATCAAAGATTAGCAAGATTCCGGAACCCCAAATAGGAGCAACATTCCATGCAGAATCCCCAAAGAGTAGCAAGATTCCGGAACCCCAAATAGGAGCAACATTCCATGCAGAATCCCCAAAGATTACCAAGATTCCGGAACCCCAAATAGGAGCAACATTCCATGCAGGGCAAGCAGTGGCTTCCCCCATGTCTTAATAATAGACTATGGACTTTTCCTCCAGGAAATTATCCAAACCTTTCTTAAAACCAGCTACACTTTACACTCTTACCACAACCTCTGGCAATGGAATGCTCTAGCACAGGAAACAGCACGCGCGCCAAAGATGGATGCAAATTGTATTTAAATACGACGGGGTGCTGAAGAGTTCTCAACTCAGTCAAGAAGAGAATGTCATGGATGTGGTTTAATCAATGGTCTAACACAATGTCAAAAACAGAGAATTTTGTTTCTGCAAACTGGCACTTAATGAAATAAGATAACACTTTTCAGCTACAGTGGCAAAATAATGCTCAGAATTTAGGAGTTGGTTGGTTGGGCTGAGAACTTTTCAGCACCCCCTGGTATGTAATAAAAGTGAGCCACGTACAGGACAATCAAGCCTTTGTGACATCACTGATGAGGTTGGCTCTTATTGGTGGAATGAGGCATTATGACATCACAATCTCAGCTCTTTACACTACCAGGGAGTGCTGAAAAGTTCTCATCCCAACCAAGAAGAGAATAACCTGGATAGGGTTCAATCAATGATCTGAAACAAAGTCAAAACAGAGAATTTGGTTTCTGCAAATTGGCACTTAAAAAAAAACACTCTTTTCGGCTACACGGGCAAAATGACGCTCAGAGTTTATGAGGTTGGTTGGGCCGAGAACCTCTCAGCATCCCTTCGTGCATATGGGTGAAGGTATTTTATATCGCCTCTCACAAAGCATAGCTCAGCATATCCAGAGTAAACCAAAGTGCAAAGTGTCTCAGCTATCATCTAGAACTTGTAAGTAGGTTCACAAGTGCCATTTCTGTTCATTATTGCTCTGGAAGGGTGAAAGCAGATGCCTTTTACCTGTGTGATCGCTGTGATGGTGGGTTTCCCCCGTGCCTCCTAACCCACTGTCCGCTTTGTAGATCTGATTCCCCTGGTGATGGCTCAGCTCCGCTCCTGAATCCGAGTCGCTCTGACCAGCCTTCATGCTCTTCCTCCTGCGCGGCTGGTATTTGTAATCCGGGTGGTCCTTCTTATGCTGAACCCTCAGCCGTTCGGCCTCTTCCACAAAGGGTCGTTTTTCACTTTCACTCAGCAAACTAATAAAAAAAAAAAAAAGAGGCACACGTTATCAAATCATATATGTTGCATAGCTCAAAACGTTTGCAAAGCACAACTATTTTCAGGCGATGCTGTATCCGGATTCCTTTGCATTGTCCTGTTTCTATAAACTATATACATCGCTCCAGCAAATCTGTCTAAACCTGATAGAAAACTACCCCCATGTAACGCCATTATGGAGTCGGAGTTTGCGACTCTGTATGGCAGCAAGGAATGAGAGCCGGCTTACTGTAGTATTCCTGCAACCATGTAGGCACTGGGAATTGCTCTCAATTCAGTCTTAAAAGTAGCACCATGACAGGGTCATCCCCCCCCCTTGCAAAACTGTGATAGCTGTTTTTAGCGCAATGAATGTTCAGCGCTGTTCCTGACGCTCATAGGAACTCTGACGCCGGCCTGCGCTAAAATCCGCTATCATGGTTTTGTAAAACGGGGAGTTTGCTACAAACCCCCCCCCCCCCCCGAAGGTAACTATTAACCAACTTTCATCTGCGACCTGTCAAAAGTACACTCAGAGAAAACAATATTTTAACTATTTTTGTGTACAATTTAGCATCTGTCCTGTGAATCAATAATTAGCAGTATTAAAGCCTTTTGAGTTCCTATGAGCACCGGGAGCAGCGCGGCTCTCTGCGCTAAAAAACACTAGTGCAGTTTCGTAGAGAGGGGGTAAGAGAGTGGTTTGAAAAATTGGGTTAAAAAGCAAGTTAACAATTTAGTCTCTAGCGAGCTTCCATTTTTTTCTTTAAGCTAATTTTCCTATGATACGGAAAATACTGGAAACTCGCTAGAGACTAAATTGTTAACTTGCTTTTTAACCCAATTTTTCAAACCACTCTTAAGTTCAGAGCAAATATACAGTACGAAATAGGTTCACTGGATCTCAGTTGATGGCAGGGACTGGCATAAGACATCCAGATAACATTTAACAGTGAAAATCTAATTTGCGGTATGTTATTTATAAGCCTCAAACAGGCCCTAAACAAGGCTCCAGGCATAGAAAAAAAGTAATCTATAGAAAAGATGGAATAAGAATAATGGGGAGCTATTTTAACCAGAAAAGTAAGGGTTAGTGGAGATGTAACACAGGGCGAAAACCACTACACAACATGATTAGTAAATAAAACCACAGCGACACTGGAATTTCACGATTATGTGCAAATCATAGCAGAGGATCATTGCTATAAAAAGCGAATTGCAAAAGAATTCAAAATTATTTTGCTCCTAGTATGGCTTATAGCGAGACCCCCCTCCCCCCCCGCAAACTGCTAGCCCGTTGGCTAAAACTTTTTCTCTGAAGGAGGAAAGAAATCCCTAACTTTCATGTGCTTTTGCAACATGCAGTGCTTTTAAATATGAAATATTTCCTAAAATCTACGCTAGCTGGTCAATTTGTGGGATTTGAGAAAATCCTCCTGGGAAGTTGAATTATTCATGCACCTGCGAAACCTCGTAAATATGGGTAGGTATGGCGAGGGCCCTTACGGGCATTAGAACTAGCTTGCTTCTTAGATATCAAGAACAGTCCGTGTATGTTTATTATCAAAGTAGAATCTTAAAAATAAACAAAAAAAAAGTTAATGAATGTGAAAATGCTCCTCGATATAGATTTTAAAAAGATGAACCAGGCACCAGGAGAGACTAGATAACAGTTGAAGCCAGAATTCACAAATATCAACCTTGTGCTATCATCATTTGACAATTGTTGATTTCTTTGAATTTCTATACCTCCCCTCTTTGGAACCAAAACCTGGCTATTCTCCAAAATGTAACCCTCCCTCCTCCTTTGCTATCCTAGTCCTCTAAACCTTCTTCTTTCCTCGGGGTTCCTTTCTCATCCCAATTCCTGTAAACCGTGCCGAGCTCTACCACTGTGGAGATGGTTTCGTTTCATTGATTTCTCTTTCTAAAGTAATGGACTCCAGTCCAGCTCCTCTAGATCTCGCTTGGGACAACACTTGGCTTTCTGGGATCTGAACGCAGCACCGCAGGACTCACCGCCAGAGCTTGCCCAGGGTCTTGCTGAGCTCGGCGTTGTGCAGGTGCGGGTACTGGTCGGCCAGCTTCCTGCGGGCAGCCTGCGCCCACACCATGAAGGCGTTCATGGGCCTCTTGACGTGCGGCTTGGCCTTGAGGGAGCCGCCGCCCCGGACCGGCATGGGCACCAGGCTCCAGTCGTAGCCCTTCAGCACCTGGGACACCGCCTCGCGGATGCAGGCGGGGAAGCGCTCGTCCGCCGCCTCCGGGTCCACCTTGGGGGACAGCGGGGAGTCCGAGTCCGAGTCGGCCGGGGACAGGGAGCTGCTGCTGCCCGCCGGGCTGCCGGCCAGCGCCTTCTCCTCGCTCATGTTCAGCATCGGTCGATTGTCAGCCACGGAAGCCCCCCGAGGACCCCCCTACTCGGCCGAAGCGGACGCTCGAGCCACTTTCCAGGGCGGCTCCGCTCACCACTTTCTTTAAGGAGCTTTCTCCTCGGCCCGCCCACTCCCCCTCGCCCCATTGGTGCAGGGGGCGGGACTTGCGCCACGACCCGCCCCTTCTTAAAGGGCGACAGCTGAAAATCGGGCGCAAGGCGGAAGATCAGAATCAGCCTTTTAGGCTCTGTCTAAGAAACCAGAGAACGAGGAATTGCTTCTGGACTTGGATTATGATTTCCACCTAGTTAGTTCAGGATTGATTGATTTTGGGGGCAGGGGCTGGGTGAGAGTTTGCCTGATGGATTCTGTTTTCATAGCTTTCGGTCCAACTTTTTTTTTTTTTTTTTTAACAAAACCCCTTTATCTTTAAACACAAAATAACAATGAAAATGCGTTCCTTTTTTATATACTGTATATTGACTCCAGATTTGCTCTGCCAATCCTCCGGAGACCAAGGAAAGCGATTCCCGTAATCTCGCCTAAATAGAACAACTAAAATTAAGGAAAGGAATAAGCCCTTATGAGTTGCCAGACGTGCTGACACCGCGGGAGTTCGAGCTTCCTCTCTGAGCTGGGCTTGAGATGCTCGTGTTAGGCGTCGCTTAAATATTGGACTGGGCCGGTTTTAAGCCCAGGTCACTGCAAATGAATAAACAGAGCCAGATGTGGGAGTCTGGGTGTCCCCCCCCCCCCCCCCCAACATTTCTGCTCAGGTCATGATGCCGCAGTGTTGCTCTTAAACTCGACCCAAGCTTTTGCGATCTACGGCTAAAACCCGATTCTGTCCTTAGGCCCGACAGTTTCTCCGAGATCAGACGTGATTCTTTCTGCACCAAAAACAACAAAAGCCTAATAAAGGGGACCGAGATTTGGACGTTTCAAGTTCCCATCGCCTTTTAGGCTATATTTTCAAGTGGTAAATCTGCCTGGGGAGATGGAAGAGAAAAAAGGGAGACCTGGCGAAAGGCGGCCTAAATCATTAGGGGGAAGGGGTAAAACACGGACCTGACGGACCTCGCGGATCTAAACCCGCACGTCCTTAAAAATCTGAGGTCTGTGCCGCTTGTAGTTAGTCTCTGGCTCTAATAGACCTCGATGACATTGTAGCGCTGACGGATCCGTCTTAGCTTAGGGAGGGAAAAGAATTAGGATCCGTCAGCGCTACAATGTCATCGAGGTCTATTAGAGCCAGAGACTAAATCTCTCCTGCAAAAGATACCAATGGTGGGGACCCGGCCCAAACGTCCGGGCTCTATAAACATTCAATTATTGCCAGCAAAGTAGTCTCTGGCTCTGACAGACCTCGGTGACATTTTAGCGCTGACGGATCCTAATACTTTTCCCTCCCTATGCTGAGACGGATCCGTCAGCGCTAAAATGTCATCGAGGTCTGTCAGAGCCAGAGACTAACTACAAGCGGCACAGACCTCAGATTTTTAAGGACGTGCGGGTTTAGATTCGTGAGGTCCGCGTTTTACCCCTTCCCCTCTCTGTTCTTTCTTGTGCAGAGGCTCGCACAGTTTCTTTAGCGTAACCTCTGCACTAGGTAAACACACGTGTAATTAGGCCCGGTTTAAAGGCTTACATCGCCATAACTAGTCCTTACCTGATGAAAACAAAGCAAATTTGACCATGTCTTACCGCTCCTGTCCAAGCTTCACTGGCTTCCGATAATCTCCAGGATCCACTTTAAAAGCGCCTGTCTAACTTTCAAGGTCCTACACGGCATCCTTCCTCCCTTTATTCCACTTTCTTGGAATTCCTCAAATCCTAATTCCACCAGATCCCACCCCAAAATTAAAACTATCCTTCCCCTCATTAAAAGGCATATCCCATGCAGGAGAACTAGGGACCTTCCTCCCCTTCAGAATCACTGAGATCTGGAACAACCTCACCTCCCCACTTCGGAATCTCAGCTCCCTCCAACTTTTCCGTAAACATCTGAAAACCTGGCTGTTCTCAAAAATGTAATACTTCCTCCCTCTCTGGTATACTAAGCCCTCTAAACATTCTTTATACGATGGCCTTTAACCCTTCATTGGAGTTCCTTTCTATCCCAACTCCTGTAAACCGGTGCTGAGCTCTGCGATTTTGGACAGGACGCGGTATACAAACCTAAGGTTTAGTTTGTCTATGTACTTTCCCGTTAAGTTGCAGCAGTTCGGTTTCTCTGCATTATAATATGTCATTTCTAGCATCTTATATTGCCTTGAAGCTGTGTTAATTTGATTTCTAGTTAATAAAGGACTGTTTTGGAAAAAAAAATCATGTCTGTAATGAAGGGGGATGGTTTTGTGGGTTTTTCCCCACTACTTTTGTGAATCTGTTTAAATAAAGACACTTTTTCTTCTATATAAAAATTTTTTTTGAGTGACCTTGAGCGTCCTGAATAGAAGTGAATACCCCCTACTCTAGTCATATTTTGCAGGCAAATTAAAATGATCTTCGTATAATTCCAAGACCCTCATGGAAGATTAAGCTTCAGGATTTGCCAGCAACACCTCACTGGAAGGGCGCAGTAAAGCTTCAGAATAAATGTTTCTATCAGAGTAAAACATATTTACTATATACATGGTATAGATGCAAACTTATTAATAATTGCAATTGGCTGATGCTTTCAAAAAGCAAAGAACATTAATTGTTAATTTTTATTTATATAACTAAGTATATTACATTAGTAGCTACATTTTGATTTATTTCAGTAACTAGGAACTGTTTATTCATTAAAGATCTTTGTTCCTTTTAGAACGTACTGAAAACTATTAATACAAAACTATTTATTTTATTTTAGGTATTTATATACCGCATATCAAGGTTATCTAAGTGGTTTTACAATCAGGTACTCAAGCATTTTCCCTATCTGTCCCCACGGGCTCACAATCTATCTAATATTTCTGGGGCCATGGAGGATTGAGTGACTTGCCCAGGGTCACAAGAAGCAGTGCAGGATTTGAACCCACAACCTCAGGGTGCTGAGGCTGTAACTCTAACCACTCCACCAGTCCTTCCTCCATGCAAATTAAATAATTATTTCTACTAATATAATAGTCCCCATAACACAAAGGTAAATAGCTTATCCGTTCAGTGCCTAAGATGCAAAACGAAATGGTAAGTTTTAAAAAGATTAAGCATTGGTACAGTTAGCTGCTACTCGTGGATCAAATAATGTGGCTGCTCTTAAAACAGAGATTAAAAAAAGAGAATTTACACTTCTTTTTGCCATTTTTCTTTGAAATATGTTTTTTAAAGAGAGAATTCATTTTGAAGATCCTGTACAAAAGGCTCCGTTAAAAAAAAGGAAAAGTCCTTTCAACAGATATTTATTGCGTGTAGTTCCTCAGTAAATATATTTAAAGGACTCTTCTAACTGATCTGAAAGACGCTGTTTTCCCAAAAGTTTCTCAGCACAAAGATTAGACAAAAATAAAAGGCAAACTCTGCTTTCAATACAAACTGTAGTTTAAATAGAAGGACTGTAGGCCTGAGAGAATTGTATTTGTATTTCCAGCTGTTCTACAGAGGTTGGGTGCCCTACAGGTACAGGCTGGAGAGTCTCCGTTATTTTTCACAGTTTCAACTATCTGCTTTTTCGATTCGCTCGCTTGCTGTAGAGCAGGTGAAAGATCTTGCCAGATTCACCGGTAGGGAAGACTTATTAATAAGCTCAAAGGTGACACCTTCTTCTCTCACCCAATACTCATAAACTGATGCTGGAAAGGGAGCTGCTTGCAGGGGGGGGAAAAGGAAATCAAGGAAGGATTTTGAACAAAGAATGTAAAAAAAAAAAGGCATTTTTGAGAAACATGTTCCAGCTAGAGCAAAAGTAGCCATCTGTGACTTTCCTAGGGTCACTTTCAGGATAAAAATATTCCATTTTACAAAACATTTTGCTCAGAGCAATGAAGTTTAATTATTTTAAAGTCTGGAAATGATTCCAAAATGTTCATTCCTCAGTTTTACCACTGTAAAAAGCTACATTTTTTCCTGCCGCTACATGTAAAACATTATAATAGCTTGCCCACCCCTAAACAGCAAATTGGTTGCCATTTCTCCTGAGTTTCTAAAGTTATAAATTATAGAATATTTGGCAAATAAACAGATGCTCTTTTCCTTATAATGTTTCACATTGCACCAAAGGGAAATGCAGGTGATTGGTCCTCACCATAAGATCATTTTCATGGATTTTATTTTCAGGGTGGTTCGTGCATGGTTCGTGTGTGTGTGTGTGTTCTACAATTCCTAATGGTTGTGGCTTCACTGGGACAGATCTGAGAAGTCCTAATGTGATCTTTATGTTAACATGAATTTAGGTTTACTAGAAGATTTGAAGGTGGTTATAAATTTGTCCCCGTCCCCGCAGAATCCATCTCCATTCCCGTCTTGTCCCTGCAAGTTCTGAAGGATTCACTAATCCTACACTGACTGTACATCCGCATTGCAGAGTTGCACGGAGACCAAAATCCCACCTGTCCCCACTCGTCCCCGCCAGAATCCCCGCCCGACCCCATGAGGAAACACCTCCGTCCCCACTCATCCCCGTGAGGAATCTCCTCTGTCCCTGCCCGTCCCCCATAAAAGTTACCTGTCCCCATAAAGAGCAGCAATTACTTCTGACAGTTTTGAATTTTTTTTAAGCCTTAGTTTATTTAAACCAACAATAAAAATACAATATAAACAAATAAGAGATGCATACATCACCGGAAAGAATCATAATAGACATTAGGTCATGTGACTGTAGGGTCGACCATTTCTTGTTAAAAGAAATAAAAGAGTTGGATTTTTTTGCAATATAAAGCTCATATCTGTAGAGCAAACAAATCTGGTTCCACCATCTGGCAAAGGTAACTCGTGAGAGGTCCTTCCAAGATCCACAAATAGTTTTTAATGCAGCAATGAGTAAAGAATCAAATAATACAGCATCAAAATAATTTAAAGCAGAATTGAGAGAGGCACTTTTCAGGACAAAGGTAGCATAAGAAAAATGTGCCAAAACTGAACTGGAAACCCCAAAACAAACTCAGCTAGTGCTAAACACAATTGGTGGCATAACTATGAGAGGGGGCTGGGCCTCCCACTTTGAGCTTAGCTCCCCTCAAAATGAACATTTCCCTTGCTGTAGCTGGTGGGACATTTTGGTCCCAGTTTCTGCTTTTGTCTATCTTCTACTAATTTTCTTTTCAGGCCTTGGGAACCCCAGTTCCATCCCTGCAGGAGTCCCGTGGACCTGGGGGGATCCCTGAGGGAGTCCCACAATCCCAATTCCCGTGCAGACCTCTATTCTGCAGTTCAAATCCCGCTGTTGCTCCTCACATCTTGGGCAAGTCATGTAAACCTTCACTGCTTGAGGTAGAAGCATATTGTAAGCCCTCAAGAGACAGGAAAATACCTACTGTACCTGGATGTAACTGACTTGAGCAACGGCTTCTTTAAAACTATCTCCCTCTCTTCCCCCACATATACAATAAATATTTAGATGATATTTTTAGTTAATTTCTTCTTTCCCCTCATTACTGCAAGAAATATAGTGGAAAAAATGAGCCCATATCCTCCAATGTCTGCTCCAAGAGTGAATCCTCCTCTGTCTACAGGAAACAACCTTACCAGATTTATAGCAACAAAGTGGAACAGATGCAGATCACATGGAGCTGAAACCTAGCGTGAAGGAGAGGTTGTTATAAGGAGTTCCGACCTAGCGCTCTGAAGTGCAACTGGAATACAACATGGTTATGTCATGTGAAGCAGATTTATTAAAAGCTTGCTTCAGTTTGATCAACCCAACCAGTTCCTGGCACAAAACAGTCACAATTTGTCCACTGAAGCAAAGCTAGCACATCTCATTAATAAATCAGCCCCCAAATCTAATACATTCCATATCTAATGGCTCCTTGGAAATATTTAAGAGAACTGCAGGCAATTTCATGAATATAGGTTGAATGTTTTCCTTAAAAAGAGCACATCAGAGATAGTGACTAGATTACTCCAGTGTTTTTTTAAGCAAGTTGAGTTTCCAGGATGCCCACAATGAATATGCAGGAGAGAGATCTGCATACTGAAATGGCAATGCATGTTAATCACTCTTAAACATATTGTGAGTATCCTGAAAATCTGACAGGTTGGGTGTGCTCCAAGGATAGAGCTGAGACGCACTGGACTAGTGGTAGAACAGTGGGGTGGGAACTTGGGGAAATTGTTTCTGAGGTTACGGTGGGTGATCATTTAGCATCTAGTTATCACAGAATGGTGAGGTTCAATATTAAAATGAGGGATGAGAGGACTAAACTTCAAAAGAACTAATTTTATCAAGATGGAGAAATGCCTTAAGGAGGAGCTGGTTGGATGGGAACAGCTAAACGAAGCAGAAAAGCAGTGGGCGAAACTGAAAAGAGCTATTTGGAAGGCGACAAACCTTTATGTTAGGAAAGTACATAAAGGTATAATGAAAAGAAGACTGCTTTGGTTTTCAAATGTAGTAGCTGAAAAGGCAAGAAAAAAAGGTTGCCTTCATAAATTACAAGATTCGCAGTAACACAGACAAAAATATGTGGAAAAGCTACAAGAATAAGGAAAAGCTGTCAGAAAAGCAAAAGATGGAAAATAGAAGAAAAGATAGCCGATATGATATAGTTGGAGAACAAAACTCAGAACACTGTGTTTGTGAGAAGATATCTCTGACTCCCGCCCTCCTTGTAACACTACTTTTAACTATGCCTTGTACCTCCCACCTTCCTGCACCTCCCACCTACCTGCCTTCTCCCTACCTGCACCCGACTTCCTAAGCCACGCCGATTGACTTGTTTATAACCTCTCTATCTCCTTCTTGCCTTCTCCCGACTCACTAAGTTATATTGATTGATTGACTTATTTGTAAATTTCGCTGTAGATGTACAGTCTCTTGTCATGTAAACCGCTCTGAACTATTCTAGTACTGCGGTATACAAAAATAAAGTTATTATTATTATTATTAAATTAAAAATAGACAAAGCGATGGGGCCTGATGGGATACATCCGAGGGTACTCAAGGTTCTGGCGGCTCTGTTGTCCCATCTTTTCAATAGAGTCTGGTGTGGTCCTGGAGGACTAGAGAAGGGTGGATGTGGCCTCTCTGATCAAGAGCGGAAATGAGGAGGATGCTGGAATTACAGGCCGGTTAGTCTGACCTGGAAATGCTTCTTAAGCGAAGGATAGTGAAATTTCTAGAATCACAAGAACTGCAGGACCAGAGGCAGCATAGTTTTATGAGCAGCAGGTCCTGTCAGACAAAACTGATTGATTTCTTTGACTGGGTGATCAAACAGTTGGATATGGGAGGGGTGCTAGATGCTGTGCACTTGGATTTTACCAAAGTTTTAGACAAGGTGCCGCATAGGTGATTCATATTTGTTTTTGCATTGCTAGCCCCAGGGGTGGTGGAAGATTAGTGATTGAAAAACTGTATGAAAAATAACTATTTTAAATTTAGATATCAAAATGTGTCAGTTTTGAGAATTTATATTAATTAATTTTTTCTCTGCGTGTTTTGTTTTTGTATAGTTATTAACTAATATTTAACTAAGTTTTAAAGTTTTAAAGTTTTAAAGAATGTTTCCTTTATACGTAAATAAAGAAAAGTGAATGGGATTGCAGTGGCGGTGACGGGGCGGTGAATGGGGTGGCAGTGGCGGTGACGGGGCGGTGAAGAGGATGGTGAGACGGGGACGGGGCGGTGACGGGGATGGTGAGACGGGGACGGGGCGGTGACGGGGATGGTGAGACGGGGACGGGGCGGTGACGGGGACCAATTTTTTCACCGTGTCATTCTCTAATTCATAAATACGCTGAATGCACACAGTCCCTGAAGTGACAAACTGGATTAAAAGCTGGTTTAGTAGAAGGAAACAAAGCGTAGTGGTAAATGGAGTTTGCTCGGAGAAAAAGAATGTTGTTAGTGGTTTGTCACAAGGATCTGTCCTTGGGCCGGCTCTATTTAACATCTTTGAGAGTGCTATTGCAGAAGGACTGTCTGGCAAAGTTAGTCTTTTTTGTGGATGATACCAAGTTTTGTAATGGGGTAGATATCCCAGAGGGTGCAGATAACAGGAGGCGGGATCTGACAAAGCTTGAAGAATGGTCATGCAATTTGGCTGAAAAAAATCCAGGAGAACAGTATAGTATAGGAGGTGAAGAATTTCTGTGCGCAGAAGAAGAGTGGACCTTGGGGGTGATTGTGTCTGATGATCTCAGGGAGGCAAAGCAGGTAGAAAAGGCAATAGTCAAAGCCTGGAGGATCCGTGGATGCATAAGGAGAGGAATGGCCAATAGGAAAAGGGAGGTGATAATGCCGATGTATAAGTCTCTGGTGAGGCTTCATTTGGAATGCAGTATAAAGATATAAATAGGATGGAGTTGGTCCAGAGGGCTGCTACAAAATTGGTTAGCGGCCTTTATCATAAATCGTATGGAGAGAGGCTTAGAGATTTATTTATTTATTTATTCAATTTTCTATACCATTCTCCCAAGGTTTACATTAATTTATTCAGGTACTCAAGCATTTTTCCTTAATATGTATACTCTGGAGGAAAGATGGGAGAGAGGGGATATGATAGAGACATTTAAATATATCCATGCAATTAATGTACAGATGTATCTTTTTGAAATGAAGGAAAACTCCGGAAGCAGAGGACATAGGATGAAGTCAAAAGGTGATAGGTTCAGGAGCAATGTAAGAAAACACTTCTTTACAGAAAGGGTGGTAGATGCGTGGAATAGTCACCCGGTGGGCATGGTGGAGATGAAGACGGTACATGAATTCAAGATAGCATGAGGCAGCCATGTGGGATCTCTTAGGGAGGAGATAGTGGATGGTGGGGAAGGGCCGACTGGATGGGCCATTTGGCCTTTATCTGCAGTCCTGTTTCTATGTTTCTAAGTTGAAGCTTAGCATTGAAATTCTGCTGCTCCTGTAGTGCCATAGGACCACTTAGACTGTATAGTCAAATGGAGCAATGTTAATATGCTCTCGTCTATAGAGATGCAGTCAAATTACAGATCTGTTGAGGTAGTGGCTCTTAAGGTTAGGAGAGTTAACATAACTTACTAAACTAAAGGTAACTTTGTATACCGAGTCATCATTCTGAGAAGGCTCGACTCAGTTTACAGCAATTAAATAAACAGAGAATGTTTTACAAATGACAAATAGAAGATAATAGCAAAATTTCAAAAGAATTAATTTTCAAAATGTGTAGCAAATAGAGTAGTTTTTAAAGATTTACGGAAAAATTGAAACGAACTGGCTAGCTAACCTAAATGTAAAATAATTTATTGGGAATAAGATGACTTTACTTGCAACAAGTTCCTCGGATTGACTGTTCCTAAACGGCAAATGTGTTTTTCTTAAGTTCTATTTCCTGACAGGTAGACTACATGGAGGTTTATTATGATTTGTAAATTTGTAATTCTGGTAAAAAAAAACATTGAATACTGGCACAGTGATTTGCTCTGTCACCTCACAAAGAGGCTGCTCCATGCATCTACCATCCTGTAGGGCTTCGCTTAACACAAGACTATCTCTACTTGAGGAAACAGGTAGAAGCTTGACTCTTCAACCAGGCCTTTAATGGAAGAAGTACCGGTAACTAACTCGCTAGACACACTCACACACACATAAACAGGAGTGACCCTGGCTGCACATACTATAGCAGGATATGTTTATCCACTCCTACCCTAGCAGAGAATTATCAAACACCATTCTGACCTAAAATGGTGATTTTGAGCCAATCAGGGCCTTTGGCCTCTCCTACTGCATCCCAAGATGCATTGGGAGGGGGAAGCCCTGTCATTTGTAGCATGCAGCCTTGTAGGCAGGAGGGAGTGAGCTTCCCTATTGCCATTTGCTTTTCCAAAAGTACAGGGGGGTTTCCAGAGATGTGGAAGGGGGGCCCAAGAATGTTAGGGAGATGGGGGGGGGGGAGAGATGTCAGGAGAGGTCCGGGATGTCAGGAGGATGTGGGGGATGTTGGGGGAAGGGATAATGAAGGGAATAGACTTAGTGGATAAAGACAGGTTGTTCACCCTCTCCAAGGTAGAGAGAACAAGAGGGCACTCTCTGAAGTTAAAAGGGGATAGATTCCGTACGAACGTAAGGAAGTTCTTCTTCACCCAGAGAGTGGTGGAGAACTGGAATGCTCTCCCGGAGTCTGTTATAAGGGAAAACACGCTCCAGGGATTCAAGACAAGGTTGGACAAGTTCCTGCTGAACCAGAACGAATGCAGGTAGGGCTGGTCTCGGTTAGGGCACAGGTCTTCGACCTGGGGGCCGCTGTATGAGTGTACTGCTGGGCGCGATGGACCACTGGTCTGACCCAGCAGCGGCAATTCTTATGTTCTTAAGGGATGTAGGGCACAGCTGATCCTGGCAGTAGGAATCCCTATCAGCTGAGCCGCCAGAAATCTCCAAAACTGTCTCAGCTAATGGGGATTCCTTCTGCCGCGATCAGACAAGGTAGTTGGTGGGTATGTCTACAAAACTTGCTTTTGTATGTTTTTCATGTGGACGTTTTTATTTTTGAAAATGGACAAAAAAGGTAGACGTCCTAAGGACCAAAACTCATACCTAGCTCATTTGCAGCTTTGAAAATGGACATTTTTCCTGTTGGGTTTGTGGACGTCTTGCACAAAACGTCCAACCTCAGACTTAGGCTTTTGATTAGGCCCCTCTAAGTCTTTCCAGAAAGTGTGCTGGAAATGGTAACTGAATCCAGGAAATCCTGGGACAGACACCGAGGAAGATTAGTAGAAAAAAAGAAGAAAATGAAGTTGGAGATGAACTTAAGTGTATCTGTCAAAACAGAAAAGGAAATTGGGCAGACTGGGTGGATCTTCTGGTGGTTATATTTCAAGCTAGTCTATTTTTTCTAGATTCTGAATCTCTATTTGGAAAGTTCAAAGTTTTTCTTGCCTATCTGATCCTTTGGACAAAACCTGTAGAAAATGAGTCCCTGGGTGAATATTACACATTTCACATGTCTAGTCTAAACAAGTTTGTGAGGCTGAGGACAGTTTCCTTGGGGCCCCTTTAGTCAGTAAACTGGTCATATTTATTCTGCTCTTTGAAAGGCCGCATTGCACGATCTAAGTTTAAAGTCAGATAGCTGAATAAGTACACATGCCAGATGGTAATAAAGGAATATTTCCATGGGAGAATCATGCCAGTTGGATCAGAAGCACACCATAAAACAGGACATCCAAACGCTGATTACAAAACAAGAAACGACAGAACTGGAGCTTAAGGTATAAAGCAGTGCTTTTCAACGTTAGTTATTTCAGGGTGCATCGTCCAATTTTCCTAAGCCTCCTGGCGCATTTAAACATTTCACAATGTCGTAGGTTCATTATCTTCTGATCGCTTAACTGTGAGTGCCAAGAAATACTTTAAACCAATTTGGACAGCCGAAATTCTGAAGGACAGCTCTGAACACCCTGCACCCAGGCTGCTCTTTTGTGACAGCATTTCAAACTAATTGTGTTCCCCCAAGATCCTTTTCTATCAGAATACGGAAAAGTTGGGCTAGCAGGTCTTGCTGAGAAGCAAAGCATTTTCCAAAATTCAACAGTGCTTTTACAAACTTCAAATGCATTTTAATAACAATAATATCCTTTGAGACAAAAAGACTAGAAGGAAGTATCATGATTCAAGTTTGTCTTGGGGAATGTTCCAGGGTGCTCAGAGGAATTCTATCATGTACAGTACATGTATACACTGTGCACTCAGGACAGACTTACCTGTGCATCTTTAAACCACATCCGATTCTTCCTCAGTTGCCCACTTCCTTGTAACTCTGGAATTAGTTGCAATTTATTTTTAATAACATCTCATAGGAAACCCTCAGCCTGCATCCACTTAGGTTTATCTGGTAAAACCTTATGGCAACTACGATGGGAGAGAGACCATAATATATCAGAAGCTATTAACAAATGGGCTTTTTTTTTCTTTCCCTTTACAATGCACCATTATGCGCTGTTCCAACAAGAACTGCAAAAACAAAAGAGCCATTTATAAAACTGGTTTACAACCTGAAAAACCACCAGTAATGTTATACCTGATAACAGATACTTAAAGAGCTCACCATCTAATTTACCGGCATGTCATGGTTTCCTTTAATCAATACAACCCAATTTAAATTGCGAGACATTATTTCTGTGTGCATGGGAGCACTGCTCAGTAGCCTTAAATGGTTAGGAAAAGCAAGCATTTAATTTTAACTTACAAAATATGTTGCCAATATCATTTGTTGCAAGTGTTTTCTCCGCCAATGTGGAAATGAATTGCTCAACATTTACTTAGACAACCTTGGAGTTCCCCAGTATAAACCACGAGGCCTAACCTTCTCTTCAAGTGAGAGGACCTGGGTTTTAGAAATCTTTTGCCCACCATATAAGACCAGAACTTAAGCCGAACTACAAGTTTAACCTAGGCTGAACCTTCATCACCCACTTTTCTCTTATATAAATGCAAACATCTTAATGTCCAGTTCTTCTCCAAATAACAAGTTTCCTTTCTTTCTTTTTATTTAAAGCTCTGGAAGACAAACCCCCTGGGTAAGCTTTATACTTTCACAAGGATACATAAAGCCTTGCAATTTGTTATATCTCCTAGAAGAGTATTACAATTGTTGTTTTCTATTTATTTATTTATTGGGGGGGGGGGCAGGGGAGAGGAGCAATATAATTTAAAACAGAAAATAGTTGATAAATTTGGGTTTCCTACTTTCTATTATGAATTTGTGTCAAACTGTCTCCAAGTTTACAATGCGCTACCACCAAAAGGGATTATCTGGGGATATGCCAACTAGTGAAAAAGAATAGGTTCTCACAAAACTGCGAAAAATCCAGAAGATAGTTTCCAATTATTAATCTGAGTGAATGATGGGAAACACCAATTAGATATCAAGTCGAATAGCGCAGGCCAGCAAGATAAATGCACCGAAGCCCACAGGGACTGAAAGGGCTTCGGTGCATTTGCTGCGCACCACTCACTACCAGAGCTTGATAAAAGAGGCCTTAAGTTATTGATGCAAAAGGCAGAAAAGAAATGTACTTAAATTTGAAAGTGATGTATTACTAACCTCAGAACCTAAGACTAGCCTTACTGGGTCAGTCAAATGGTCATCAAGCCCAATAGCCCATTCTCACGGTGGCCAATCCAGGTCACTAGTACCTGGCCAAAACCCAAGGAGTAGCAACATTCCAGAATCTCAAAGATTAGCAAGAGTCCGGAACCCCAAATAGGAGCAACATTCTATGCAGAATCCCCAAAGAGTAGCAGGATTCCGGAACCCCAAATAGGAGCAACATTCTATGCAGAATCCCCAAAGAGTAGCAGGATTCCGGAATCCCAAATAGGAGCAACATTCCATGCAGAATCCCCAAAGAGTAGCAGGATTCCGGAATCCCAAATAGGAGCAACATTCCATGCAGAATCCCCAAAGAGTAGCAGGATTCCAGAACCCCAAATAGGAGCAACATTCCATGCAGAATCCCCAAAGAGTAGCAGGATTCTAGAACCCCAAATAGAAGCAACATTCCATGCAGAATCCCCAAAGAGTAGCAAGATTTCAGAACCCCAAATAGGAGCAACATTCCATGCAGAATTCCCAAAGAGTAGCAAGATTCCGGAATCCCCAGAATAGCAACATTCCATGCTACCGATCCAGGGCAAGCAGTGGTTTCCCCCATGTCTTTCTCAGTAACAGACTATGGACTTTTCCTCCAGGAATTTGTCCAAACCTTTCTTAAAACCAGCTACACTATCCGCTCTTACCACATCCTCTGGCAACGCGTTCCAGAGTTTAACTATTCTCTGAGTGAAAAAATATTTCCTCTTATTGGTTTTAAAAGTATTTCCCTGTAACTTCACCGAGGGCCCCCTAGGGCTCCTTTTACTAAGCTGCAATAGCGTTTTTAGTGCGTGAATTGCCGCGCGTGCTAAATCCACGCTATGTGGCTAGAACTAACGCCAGCATCTAGCGCGCGCTAAAACCGCTGTCGCAGCTTAGTAAAAGGAGCCCCTAGTCTTTGTAATTTTTGATGGAGTGAAAAATCGATCCACTTGTATCCGTTCTACTCCACTCAGGATTTTGTAGTCTTCAATCCTATCTTCCCTCAGCCGTCTCTTTTGCAAGCTGAAGAGCCCTAACCGTTTTAGTCTTTCCTCAAACGAGAGGAGTTCCTTCCAGAGCTATTAGAAATATATACTGGATCTTTATGTGCTGCTCTTGGAAAAGTAAAGTTTATGAAAAAATCAAAAGCTTAATGTGTGTTATGAGGGTCAATAGATTTCAGCAGCATCCTTGGTGAAAGCATGCTGCATTCACTAAAGATTTACATTTGTTAGCCATTTGCCTGCTGCGAGACACAAACAAAATTATTAAATGATACAGCAGCGAAAACTATTATGATATAATCACATTTTGCATTTTAAAATCGACTTACATAAAATGGTCCTTAACCTGAATGATATTAGCGACAGAAAACGCATTCATAGATACGTTTCTTTTTCCTCAGGGTTCCAAATTGTATAATGTCTCACATGTCAAGAACCATATGATGGTGAACAATCATGTTAGATTTGAAACAGTAACATAAAGTTCCTGCTCACATACTGTGTAGCAGCAAAACAGGAGCTTTACGTTATTGTTTTTCGAACCATGGACCGTGTCGGGTCCCGTCTTCTTACTACAGAGAACCGTTTTTTGACAAACAACATTTTATTGACTCCAATAAAGTTCTTGTGTTTTGTACATCGTTATGTATTACTTTTTTTGGGTTTTTGTTGTTCCGACTCCTTACTGCAAACCTGTTGGATCCTTTTATTTTTCTATGCATAAAGAAATCCAGTGGATCACTGGTAGAGCTGCTGCCTCTGCACCCAGAAATTGTGAGATCAAATCCCAGTGCTGCTCCTTGTGACCCTGGACAAGTCATGTAATCCTCCAAAGCCACAAAAGGCAGCATACAAGCCCCCATTCCGTTCTCTTTCCCTTAAGAACATAAGAATTGCCACTACTGGGTCAGACCAGTGGTTCATCGTGCCCAGCAGTCCGCTCACGTGGTGGCCCTTAGGCTAGTCTCAGTGCCCTAACTGAGACTAGCCTTACGTGCGCACGTTCTGGTTCAGCAGGAACTTTCTAACTTTATCTTGAATCCCTGGAGGGTGTTTTCCCCTATAACAGCCTCCGGAAGAGCATTCCAGTTTTCTACCATTCTCTGGGTGAAGAAGAACTTCCTTACGTTTGTACGCAATATATCCCCTTTTAACTTTAGAGAATGTCCTCTCGTTCTCTCTAACTTGGAGAGGGTGAACAATCTGTCTTTATTTACTAAGTCTATTCCCTTCAGTATCTTGAATGTTTCAATCATGTCCCCTCTCAGCCTCCTCTTTTCAAGGGAGAAGAGGCCCAGCTTCTCCAATCTCTCACTGTATGGCAACTCCTCCAGCTCCTTCAAGTTTCAAGTTTTATTAAAATTTTGATGCATCGCAATATCATTATTTCAAAGCGATTTACAATTAAACAGGGTCTTAATTATTATCTAAAACCAACACAGACGGACATGACGTTTCAATACATAAGGGAAGTAGGGAGAACTACAATAAGTATAGTAAAGGATACATAAAAGGAAAATATAAATGGAGGATAAGAAATTTTAACCATTTTAGTCGCTCTTCTCTGGACCCTTTCGAGTAGTACCATGTCCTTCTTCATGTACGACGACCAGTGCTGGACGCAGTATTCCAGGTGGGGGTGTACCATGGCTCAGTACAGCAGCATGATAACCTTCTCCGATCTATTTGTGATCCCTTTCTTAATCATTCCTAACATTCTGTTCGCCCTTTTCGCAGTCACTGCGCATTGCGCAGGCGGCTTCATTGACTTGTCCCCTATAATAGCCTCCCTTTATCATCTTGGTCACTCTTCTTTGAACCTTTTCTAGTGCCACTATATCTTTCTTGAGATAAGGAGACCAGAATTGAACGCAATACTCAAGGTGAGGTTGCACCATAGAGCAATATAATATTCTTAATCTTATTTACCCTCCCTTTTCTAATAATTCCTAGCATCTTGTTTGCTTTCTTGGCAGCTGCCACTCATTGGGAATTCCAGGAGGAGTGTGTGGCGCAGTGGTTGGATTTACAGCCTCAGCACCCTGGGGTTGTGGGTTCAAACCCCGCGCTGCTCCTTGTGACCCTGGGCAAGTCCTCCATAGCCCCAGGTACGTTAGCTAGATTGTGAACCCACCGGGACAGAGAGGGAAAATGCTTGAGTACCTGATTGTAAAACCGCTTAGATAACCTTGATAGGTGGTATATAAAATCCTAATAATAATAATTGTCTACAATGATGTCTAGATCTTTTTCTAGGGCGGTAGCAGAATCCTTCACCTGTTTCACATGCAGAAAACTATGAACAGTCACCCAGTGATGGACTGATCACTGGATCAATAGGGCAGTGCCTGAGAGCCCACAGCAGTATGGGGCCTATTCTCACTAGCCTCCATCTTGTTTGATCACTTTTGATAGATGGTTAAGGACCTATGAGCCTTACTCACTCTGCCCCTTCCCTCACCTGAAAAATAGAGGACCACAAAAACCATGCTAACTGAAATGGACACGATCCTCCTCCTCTGTTCATGAAAGCCAGACTCTATATTAATTTTAAAAAAACAACAAAAAAAACCAACAAATGCATTTTCTCCTGTACTCTGCAAAGCATAAAATTTTTGTCTGTGCATTTTATTTTTCTAATTGTGTTGATCTGTATTTCCCACTTTTTATGTTGGTCTCAAATTATTTTTCAAGTTGGCCTGTTTCTTCTCTCTCCTTCTTTTTCTAGTCTATATTTGTCTACCACTACTTTCTTTCTTTTTTTCACTATTCTTTTCTCTGTGTTTATATCCACCTATTTGATTTTACCCTCTTTCCCCCCCCCCTCTTTTTAGATGAGAGATGAAAAGGAGGAGACCCTTTATTGGTTTTTTCCCATCTTCCTCCCATTGTTCCCTCTTCTCTCTCAGTCCTCACCCCATCTTCCACCCACTCCCTTGTCCTCCATTTCCATCCTCTGTACTCAACTTTTTAGCTCTCACCTAGCCTCCACTGTCTCTCATTTTCTCATCAACCCAAGCTCCATCCCTGTGTCTCCAGGCCATTATTCTTCTATCTCATACCCGCTACCCCATTTCCACCTTCTCTCAACTCCTTCCTCTCGTACTCCTCTCCAGTAGCCTCATACCTTTTCAGTGCCTCTCATTCTCTATGGTCTTCAGATCATTCACATTATGTCTCAGCTTATCCCCCACACTTTATGACCTCTTACCTCCCTCCTTCCACTCCATTTTACTCATTTTCCCAACTCATCAAAACAACACTTACTCATGCCTATCAATTGCCAGGTCGTCACTATCCCCTCAAAATTCCCTCTCCACCTTTTCCATTTATAATTCCCTAATCCGCCCCCCCCAATCACCAAGACCCAGTCATATTGCTCTGTTCTCCCACCCCTGAGTGCCATCCATCCGTCTGCTCTTTGCAGTGTCTCTGGGCATTTATTATCTCTCTATGCCTACCCTCATTCCATCTGTGTCCCTAAATGTCCTAACATCTCCTTTCTGTGAATGTGGCCCTGTCCCTATCTTTTCCCTCATATTCAGCATCTGGCCTCTTTGTCCCTATATCCCACCCCCCAAGGGGAATCACTCCTCTGTGTCTATGTCCCTCTTCATGCCCAGTTTCTTCCCCTCTCTTCTTTCTCCTCCATCCCTATCACAGGGCCAGCATCTGTCCCCTTTCTGCAGTCCAGTATTTCTTTATACTCGTATGTCCCTCTGGCCATCTCTGGTTCCTCTCCAGCTCCCAAGCATGTCTTTATTTTTGTCTCTCCCTCTCATCCCACATTTCTTTTCACCACTCCAGCTATCCCCTCTTCTCCTGGGCAGCGTAGTGAGGGAAGAAGCCCGGGGCGGTGGCACCCATAATCACCGAGCTGTGTGCCACCCCTCGTACCTCTTGAAATCTTTGCTGGCAGCAGTGAGCAGCATTTCCAAACTCTCCCTCTGACATCACCTCCTGGTCCCGTGAAGTGACATCAGAGGGAGAACTAAGCTGGTGTAAACAGCAGGTTGGAGATGCTGCTCACTGCTGCCTGCAAAGATTTCAAAAGGAGGGGGTGGGTGTTGAGCAGAAGAGCTGCTGACGCCCCAGCCATGACAGGGCCTGGGATAGTCTTCCCCCTCCCCCACAGAGTCAGAACTTTCTGTTTCCCTTCTCCCCACTGGAGCACAAGGCATCTTCCTCCCTTCCCCCTGTCAGGTATCTCTCTCCAGTCTAGGGTTACCATATGGCTCCAGAAAAACAAGGCCGGATTGAGACATCAGAGTTTTATTCTATTGAAAGCACTGGAGGTAAAACCCGGATGTCTCAATCCGGCCTCCTTTTTCTGGAGCCATAAAGTAACCCTACTTCAGTCTCTTCTTCCAGTAGCAGCCATTAGGACAGAGCACTGAAGCTGGCTCCAGAGGCCCCGCCCCTCTCAGAGTAGCGCGTCCCGCCTATGCGGGAACAGGAAGCTACGTCAGCTGAGGCGGGATGCGTTAGACAGGGAGGGGCGGGGCCTCTGGAGCTCTGTTTCAACGTTAGATTGGAGGAGGAAGGAGGCGAGAGAGGGGGATGGTGGGAGAGAATCACGCGCCATCCTGAGCGCGCGCCCACAGCTCAGAGCCTCGCGGCCGCTGCTGACAGCTGTTGGGCGCATGCGCAGATCGCGCGCTCAGTATGGCGGCGGCCGAGGAGGCGTGGGAGGCGAGCTGGACGGCGGAGGCGGTTGTGAGGCGGCGCAAACAAGGCGCTGCCCCCCCGGCCGAGGCGGCCGAAAGCCCCGTCGCCCCGCGGGCACAGGACGAGCCGCCCTGTCGCCTCCGGCCCGGCAGCTTCTGGCTGACCCGGATAGTGCTGCTGAGGGCCATAGCCTTCGTTTACTGTGAGTGGCGCGCGCTTAGGAACTTTGGTGTTACCCGTGACGAGAGCGCCCCCTGCGCCCGGGAGGCGCAACACCTGGCGCATGCGCAGGACCCCTCCTAGATGTCCAATGCGATAACTCCCCCGCTGTCTGCACTCGTAGCACGTGGAGCCCAGCTTGAGGGTTGTTTTAAGGGAAGGGATGGGATGGGATGGGGGTGGGGCAGCAGCAGACCAGGTGTTAGGATATTTATTTATTTTATAACATTTTATTGAAGAAATGCAATAAATACATAATAATATAACACAGTAAAATAGTCATTACATTTAAATTGACCATATTAACTTCTAATAAATGTTTATCATTCCTTCAAAATAAGTTTATTTATTTTAAAAATGTATGAATGGCTTCAATTTAAACGATGTACAAAACATTTACACAATTTCAAGCTCAAACAAACATTATAAATTAAGAACAGCCTTCCTGGGTCAGACCAGTGGTCCATCAAGCCCAGTAGCCCGTTCTCACGGTGGTCAATCCAGGTCCCTAGTAAATAGCCAAAACCCAAGGAATAGCAACATAGAATATTGCTTTGGGTGGGATGTAACATGTAGTAAATGATGGCAGATAAAGACCCGAGTGGTCCATCCAGTTTACCCAACCATACATGCTCCATAAATTAATTATTTAGTTTAAATGGTCCTTTTTCTTAGATATTTCTGGGCCAGAAACCTAGAGCCCTGCCCGGTAGAGTGCTTAGGTTCCATCTACTCACTCCAGCCCATCTTAACCATCCCAACCATCAAAATCCTCCCCAGCCCATCCTCAACCGAATGTCCACAGATCGTGCAAGCCTGCCCAGTACTGGCCTTAGTTCCTTCATTATTTTCTGATTAGAGATCCTCTGTGTTCATCCCATGCTTGTTTGAACTCTGTAATCATTTTCTTCTCCACCACCTCCCTCAGGACCGCATTCCACGCATCAACCACCCTCTCCGTAAAGAACAATTTCCTAACATTACTCTTGATCAGGATTTGTGACACAGTTCCCCCAGACACAATGCTCTCCCACTGGTGGGTTCAGGTGGTGTTAGGTATGCTGGACCTGGGGCTCAAGACAGAAATTCAGCACGGATGCCTAGAAACTTGACAGCAGGTGTGTGTCTCCTTTAGTGTCAGGCATGAGAACCCAGGATAATCGTCCCTGTGGGCCTTGCTCTCCCTCTAGATCTGAGCAGTTGAGAAAATTTGGATAAGTTTATGAAGGCATTTTGCGCATGTTGGATTGTTTCAGCTTTGTTTTAACAGAGGACCTGTTCTTTTGTGACTTACAACTTGCAGGCGTCGTTCAGTCACCGAAACACAGTGCTGTGTCGGGTCCACAGCTTATATGTGTCCTTTAATAAAATAAACAGATCTTTTTACATCAGTGATCTTCAGTGGAGTGTTCATTGTCCGTTCCCACTTTCTTCTGTGTGTAAAATTAGATTAATCATTATTAAAGTTGGACATGGGGACAAGTGAGCATGGAATCTAGCTCCCTTTTAGGATCCTGCCAGGTATTTGTGACTTGGATTGGCCACTATTAGAAACATGACACTGGTCTTGATGGACCTTTGGCAGTCTGTATGACAATAATGTTCACAGAAGTTCCCTGCATATGGTTTCATTGCTTTTTCTGCATGTCCTCTACCTCAAGTGCTTATGCCATCATGGAGCTTTCTGGATCAGAGCTTATTACTCTACCATCAGATGCACCCTGCTGCATTCCAGATATAAATACAGTAAAGCAGCCCTGCTTTCTAGCAGAATTCCTCATAGTATAAGCTGGTTACATTCCAGTAAACAAACACACACACATATATGTATGTATGTGTGTAAATGTATAACACTGCTTATGTGCAGAGTTTTAGTATAACTTTCATACCTTCCCCCTTCTCCATAGCAAACATTGCAGTGTTTTAAGAGGTAAACAAATAGAGGCTGGGCATATCTCAGGTAACAAATCCTAGCTGGATTTTCAAATGATTATTAAACTTGTAACCTGTTCTGAGCTTTTCTGGGAGGATGGGATATAAATTCAGATAAATTTATTACAGTATGCAATCAACTATATTGAAACAGACCTAGATCTGACAAGATTTTAGACTAAGTTAATTCTTAACCTTATCTTTGAGATAAATTTGCATATAATGGTGATCAGAAATCTCCATTAATACTTAAGGTGAAAATTCCTGCAATCCTAAAACGGTGCCTTCCATGGCCTAGTAGGAGATACAGCAGGGAGTCAGGGCCTGAACTGAGCTGTCAGTGCTTCGGGTTATTTTAGTTTATCAAATCCTTCGATTTACTGCTTTTGATCTAAGGATCTAGTGCAGTGCCTCTCAAACCTTTTTTGGGGTTTTTTTTTTTTTTTAGCTCTGACACACTAAACAGAGCAAATGCTTTTTGGTGCACATACAATTGCAAAACCAACAAAAAAACTAAATTTGAGAATTATTTAAAGTTCTTTAGACTATGCATGGGTAATTGTAACAGTGGTGAAACTAAAGTAGATAGAATAGAATTGCTAATCAATGCAATGTATGTGCTTGTTTTCAATGCAAGTTGACTCAAAACGTGACTTGATAGTTGACGCATTTCATTATCCACCCTCTACTGTCGTTCTCTTTTTTTTAAAATTTAATTTTTGTCATAGCTGAAACTCTAAGTTTGCAAAAATATGAAGATCCAAATGGTAACAAAACCTTGATTACTTTGTTGCTCAAGTTAGGATAACTACTGCCTAAGAAATAAAAGTAAAATTACTTGCCTTTAGTTTTCAAGGACCAATCACGTCAAAGAATGATGCTTGTCTGGGCAGTTCTATCCTTATGCACAAAGACGTTCATAACGTTGACAGACGCTTGCGTACGTGACTTACATATCATCTATTCTATCTATTCTAGTGTATACTTATGAAGGGAATTTTTAAAAATAAAGTAAAATTCTGGAATTTCATGTTGCACACCCAGAATCTCTTCAGGGCACACCGTTTGAGATACTGATCCAGTGGGTTCAGGAAGAGCTGCTGCTGCTCACACAGAAATGGCTGCAGGGAGGGATACATGAAAAACATTTACAAAGAACATGAAATAATAGACAAAAGTCTACAGTCTAAAACAGCAGTCAAGCAAGACAAAATAGAGCAAAAGAGGAAGTCAAAATATCGAAAACAAAAAATGGTGTCAGGAAAAAATAACTTATTGCTTTGACCCCTAAAATTGTTGGCTTAAAGTTTTTAAAACAGTTTTCCACCTTTGCTTGGGGTTTCCTTCCTCTAATATGTAATATATGCTCACTCTGATTCCATAACTACTAGTACTGTATATGGCAGGTGTGATGCCCATATTATATGAGGCAGAAGGTTTTCAACTCTAACACTTGGTTTAATGCCACATATGACCAACTGTCTGCAAATCGTTCTAGCACGTAGCAGCTGGATTGGGTCATGCAATGACAGCAGCTCCAGATCCATGGAGCGCTAGCTCACATCACAAAAAGCCTCCACACATTTGGCACTCTCTACAGGCAGCTGGCAGTCTTCATTCAGAAAAGAAGGGTTACTGAATGAGCAACAAGATGGAGTATCATTTTAATGCTTAGGAGATGTGAGGTCTGTGGACCTGAGCTACAAAAGTTTATAAAGAAAATGATTGCAGAAAAAAGATTGCATGGTTGTCTAGTCTTCTTTCTGTCCCCACTCCATACATTTAAGAGCTCTACCTGCACAAATAATTTGCCCCCTTTGACAAAGTACTTGATAGAATTTGTTCATTGAAGGACCTTATGTTCCCAGTTAATATTTTTATAGCTGGTCCCTTGGTGTAGAGTGGAGGAAGGGTGCTGGATTTTGGATGGCTCTGAAGGTACCGAAGAGAAAATTTGTGATACATTGGTTCTGAGAGGTAGTGGGAGAGGTAACTTTTTTTATTATTATTAAATTTTATAATACATAAAGAGTATCAAACATTGCACTATAGGGCAAATCAGTGCAAGGAATGGTAATTCTTAAGGCCTTCCCAGTACATATATGGATGAGTTCTCATCTCTTTTGTATCTCCAAACTCAAGCTACACTGCCCACTTCCAAAAAGACAAATCACCCCAGCACTGTGATTAAAAAAATAATTTTTAGGGCAATATTAAAAATTAACAGCCCCTCTGTTACTTCAGAGATATAGTATATGTAAGACAAAATTGAAAATCAAAAAATCAAAATACAAGCCACAGTTTCACAGGCCAGGATTTAAACTCATTAAATCTTCTGCCTTCTCTCCTTACAACTCTTTTTACCTGTAAGTTCTTCCAGAATATGTCCTTTTATTTGGTTGCTTCTCTTTATTCATCCTAGGCTGAAATCTTAGCAGAAATTCACCTATTCAGAGCCTTCTTGCTGTCTCTCCCCAGTGGGTTCTCTAAGGCCAATGGACATGATAGGAAGTTGGAGGCTTCTTTAAAGAAGTTTTTTGAAGTTTTGGCGCTGTCTTTACAAGCAGCTGTTTGTAGTTCATATGCTGCCCGAGCTTGTCTTTCATGGGTTCAACAAGAGGCAGATTCCCTGGTTGAATCAAGTATCCAGTTAGCGCCGGAGTTCTCAGACATGGAGAAGGGTCTGGCTTATTTGGCAGATGTTTTATATGATCTGGTCAGGGCTTCAGTCAAGCAAATATAGTTAGCAGTTACATCATGACACTTCCTTTGGCTCCACCATTGGGAGGCTGATGTGTCTAAGCAATGTCTAGTGACATTTTCCTTTAAGGGTAGGCTGTTAAGGGAGTGTGTGACATAGTGGTTAAAGCTACAGCTTCAGGACTCTGAGGTTATGGATTCAAACCCTTGCTGCTCCATGTAACCCTGGGCAAGTCACTTAATCCCCCCATTGCCCCTGGTACAATAGATGGATTGTGAGCCTGCCAGGACAGAGAGTGAAAAATGCTCAAGTATCTGAATAAATTCATGTAAACCGTTCTGAGCTCCCTGGGGAGAATGGCATAAACAATTGAACAAATAAATAAAATAAAAAAATAAACTTGTTTGGTGAGGACTTGGAGAATCTGGTTAAGGACTTTGGGGATTCTAAATCCCAGAGGTAACCAAAGGATAGGTCTAAGCCAGTGGTCTCAAACTCAAACCCGTTGCAAGGCCACATTTTGGATTTGTAGGTACTTGGAGGGCCTCAGAAAAAAATAAGTTAATGTCTTATTAAAGAAATGACAATTTTGCATGAGGTAAAACTCTTTATAGTTTATAAATCTTTCCTTTTGGCTAAGTCTTAATAATAATATTGTAATTTATAGCTAAAAAGACATATGATCAAGAAACTGTTTTATTTTACTTTTGTGATTATGATAAACATACCGAGGGCCTCAAAATAGTACCTGGCGGGCTGCATGTGGCCCCCGGACCGTGAGTTTGAGACCACTGGTCTAAGCCATCCCGTAAACCCTCCCAGGCGTGCCTTCACTTCAGACATAAACACTACAGACTGGGGAAGAGGCCCTTTCATTTCAACAAAGGATTGGCTGCCCAGTCCCTCTGACCTGCGGCTTCTTGACCTTCCCAATGATGGGGTCTTAGCTCACTGCCATAAGCATTGAGGGATGTCTGTTTCATTTTTTTGCGCATTTAATCAAAATTACATTGGCCTAGTGTGTGTTTGACATTATTCGATAAGGTTGCAAATGAGAATTCTCTTCTCCTGTCACGGATTTTTTCTTGGAATCCCCATGTGCCACATCTTCTAGAAGAATGGTGATGACTTTTACTTTGCAGTCCCTGGTGGTTCTGGGGGTTCTAATGCCTGTACTTCTTCCAGAACGCGGCAGGGACGGTATTCCATTTATTTTGTCGTTCTGAAGAAAAGAAGGCCCTTTCACCCAGTCCTCAACCTCAAGGGGGTCATTGAGTCCTTCAAGGTATGGCATTTTCAAATGGAAGCCATCCATTTAGTTATTGCTGCAGTCCAGCCAAGAGAGTTTCTGACAGCATTAGTCCTCAAGGAGCCATTTCTGTTTATTCCAATTTGGTCTCCTCATCAATGGTTTCTCCACTTTGCAAGTTTAGGGCAGCATTTTCAATTTCAAGCTCTGCCATTTGGTCTTGCCACAGTTCCGTAGGCTTTTTCCAAGGTCATGGTAGTAGTAGTAGTAGTCTTTCTCAGGCAGGAGGGCATTCAAGTCCATCCCTATCTGGAAGACTGGCTCATCCATGCATCCTCAGCTCAGTAGAGTCATCAGATCATGGCTTGGGTGATTACTCTTCTTCAGTTGTTAGATTGGGTTGTTAATTTTTACAAGAGTCATCTCTGCCCTATTTAGACCCTGGAATACTTGTGAGTCCACTTCGATATGGCAAAGTGTCTCTACTAGACCAGAGGTGGGACAAGCTACAGTCTCAGATTCCCTTGTTCATTCAGTCTCCTCAGCCTTGGGCATTCGATTATGCTCAGGTCTTGGGTTTGATGGTGGCAATCTTGGAGGTAGTTCCATAGGATTGCATTCACATGAGGCCTCTGCAGCAGTTGTTGCTGTGTTGTTGGTCAACAAAGTCTCGGGAGTATGATTGTCAGCTGCGCTGTATCTCTCTAGTGCAAAGCAGTATGCAATGGTGGCTCCAGTCCCCCATTCTTTTTTGGAGCATGCCTTTAGCTGCTATCGATTGGATTGTAGTGATGACAGATGCGAGGATGTGGAGCACATTGTCTCCACCACTCTGCAGGGCAATTGGAACACAGTGGAAAAACCCTGTGGTCAATCAACTAGAACTCAGAGTGGTGCACCAGGCCCTTCTGGCTTTCCAACCCTTTTTGGAGGGTCAGTCAGTCCACGGTCTGTCAGACAACATCACGACAGTAGCGTATATTAACAGATAGGGTGGCACTCGCAGTGCTCCTATGGCGCTGGAATCACAACTGTTGTTGCACTGGGCAGAGACTCACTTGCAACTTATTTTGGCTGTGCACATAGTGGGGAAACTGAATCTCCAGGCAGATGTTTTGAGCAGGAATGGGAGAAGTTCTTGGAGGTATTTCACCTGGTGACTCAGAGGTGGGGCATGTCGGTCATGGATCTCATGGCCACAAAATGCTCTGCCAAAGTGCCTTGGTTTTACAACAGACAAAGGGAAATGCCATCCAAGGGAATAGATGCTTTCCTGCAGTCTTGGTCACAGATATCCATCCCTTTACATCTTTCCCCCCCGGCCACTGATAGGCAGGGTGTTATTATGGATTCTCAAGCACTTGGGACTGGTGGTTCTGATAGCCCCCAGCGACCCTGGTATGTGGATCTGATTAGGCTACTAGTGAATGAGCCCTTGAGGTTACTGGTGATATGGGACCTTCTACATCAGGGTCCAGTCCTCATGGAGGACTCCTGCTGCTTTGCTCTTATGGCTTGGGTATTGAAAGGTCAAGGCTGAGGAAGAGAAATGATTCATTCAGAGGGGATAATTTCTACTTTGCTACAGGTGAAGAAATGCTCCACGTCGACAGCCTATGCTTGTGTTTGGCGGATGTTTGAGGTATGGTGTGATCAGAGGTCTATTTCTCTGTTCTGGGCGTCCCTGGCACAGATTTTGTCTTTTTTACAAGATGGTCTCTCTAAAGGTCTGGCTTACAATTCCCTCAGGGTTCAGGTAGCGGCTCTTGCTTGTTACAGAGGGTACATTTTGCATTCATCTTTGGCCTCTCAACTGGATGTGGTTAGATTTTTGAAGGCGATGAGCCAGATTAAACCTCCGCTACAGGGTACTTGCTTGGAATAGAGCCTTAAGGCAGTGTTCCTGGTGGCAGTTTCGTCTGCATGTTGGGTTTCAGAGTTGCAGGAATTGTTGTGTAGAGATCAGTTTCTTCATTTTATGGAGGTGGGGGGTCTCCATCCATACTGTTCCATCCTTTTTACCCAAGATAGTTTCTGCTTTTCATTTGAATCAAGCACTTTTTCTGCCATCCTTTTGGGAGGAAGACTATAGAAAAGAATTTTGCTCTTTGAGGTTTCTGGATGTCCATCGGGTTCTTCAGCAATATCTGCATTTCACTAATGACTTTTGTCAGTCGAATCATCTTCTTGTACTTTTTTGGTGGTCCAAACTGGGGGAACCCAGCCTCCAAAGCTACAGTTGCTTGGTGGATCAAAGATACAAAAAAAATCCCCCAAAAAGGTAATGCTGAAGATACTTGTAAAGAGACCCCAAAAAAGCAATTAGAGGCAATAGGTTCCTAAAGGGGGACAACCCTGCTTAAACAAGCACCCGAGCAACACTATAAATGCAATTATCAATAAGTAAATTTAAAAAGTGAAATGGGGTGTCAGTGTGTAAAGTCAGCGAAAGGAGAGCAAACTCCAGCGCTTGACAGTAAAACACAGGTTAACCAACCCATCACTGGACACCGCCGATGTGCTCAAAGAAATGAATGAATTATAAATAACTTAAATAGTGATTTAAATACATTTGTTAATCACACAAGTGCTTAGGAAAAGCAGGAAGCCCACTAGAAGAACCCTCCCAGCCAACTCCAGAAAAAGTAGACTCAGATTTAACTTGCTCGTACATCTGTTGGTCTGTAATCAAAGCAGGAAGATAACATTGTACTCGTCCTGAAGTCAAGGTTCAACCCATCTCGGTTTCGTAGACGAAAAACGTCCCTTCCTCAGGAACCCATTACCACTCTAGAGAAAAAAGGTGGATCAAAGAGGCAATTGGATCAGCCTACCTTCTTAATTGTAGACCTCCTTCAGTGTCTCTGAAAGCTCATTATGCTTGTGCGGTGGCTACTTCATGAGCGGAGTTCTGCTTCTTCGTTGAGGAAATCTGTAGGGTGGCAACTTGGTCGTTAATTCATACTTTTTCTAAACATTATCATCTGGATGTGGCAGTGTGTTTGGATGCGGCATTCGGGGCTTTCATGCTCTCAGGAGCAATTGTGTAGTACCACTCTATTGAGAACTGCTGTGGATCCACTAGTCTCTGGATTCATTTGCTGCTGGTGCTAAGGAGGAAAAATTATATCTTACCTGATAATTTTCTTTCCTTTAGACGTAGCAGATGAATACACGGCCCACCCTGTTTGAGCTTAGAGGATTTCTCTATGAGTGCCTGTTTGGATTTTTTAGTTAGTTATTACATTACATTACATTAGAGATTTCTATTTCGCCATTACCTTGTGGTTCAAGGCAGATTACAAAAGAAATAAAAAACGGAGGGTTACAATGGAAGAACATTTGTCTTTTCTAGAGAGGTAAAGAGTAGGTTATGTAGTTTCTGTGTGGCGGGAAGAGGGAGGGGGAAGGACGGTAAGTTTGAAGTTAGGGCTGTTTCAGGAATTTCTTGAAGAATGTAGTTTTTATTTATTTTCTGAAGTTATGGCTGTTTCAGGAATTTCTTGAAGAATGTAGTTTTTATTTATTTTCTGAAGTTATGGCTGTTTCAGGAATTTCTTGAAGAGTATAGTTTTTATGTCTTTTCTGAACGTCTTGTAATCTGGTGTCGTTATCAGTAGATTGGAGATTTGGTTATCTGGTTTAGCTGCTTGAGTGGCAAGGAGGCCATCGTATAGTTTTTTCCATTTTACTTCTTTGATCGAGGGGTGTGTGAATGGGGTGTGTGTTTTTCTATGTCTGATTGAGGTGGTTTGGATGAAAATGTTCAGGTAGGTTGGGCTGTCTCCGTTTAAGGCTTTAAATAACATACAGTAGAATTTAAATAGTATTCTTTCTTGGATTGGTAGCCAATGTGAGTTGATGTATACTTCTGTAATATGGTTGTGTTTTCTCAATGAGTAGATGAGTCTCAGCTGTATTTTGGATTGTTTGTAGTTGTTTAGTCATTGTAGCAGGGCAGGGGAGGTAGAGAATGTTGCAGTAATCTAATAGATTTAGGATTAGGGATTGTACTATAAGCTGGAATTGTGTTTTTTTGAAGAATTTCCTGACTTGTCTTAGGTTTCTCATCACTGCGAAGGATTTCTGTATTGTTTTATTTATTTGCGGTTGCATGGTGCAGCATCGGTCTATAGTCATTCCTAGTAGTTTTATGGTAGTTTGAATAGGATAATTGATTGTGTTAATTTCTATATTGGTTATGGTTGGGACTTTGTTGTTTTCGAGGAGGATGAATTTCGTTTTGTCTGTGTTGAGTTTCAGTTGAGTTTCAGTGTGATCTTTCATCCAGGTTGCTACTGTTTCTAGTGTTCGGTGTAGTGTGTTTGTCATGGCGGTCTTAGGTTGATCAAAAGGTATGAGAATTGTAATGTCATCTGCATAACTGTAGGTGATGATGCCTAGATTATCTTGGTATGTTCCAAGAGATGCAGTGTGTAGGTTGAAGAGAGTAGGGGATAGTGGGGATCCTTGTGGTACGCCGCAAGGGTTGGACCAAGGTTCAGATTTTTCTTTATCTGATTTTACTCTGTATGTTCTGGATTTTAGGAAGCCTTCAAACCAAGAGTATACTTTATCTGAGATGCCTATTGCATCCAAAATTTGCAGTAGGATGTTATGGTCTACCAGGTCAAATGCTGCGGTAAAGTCTAGTTGTATGAGAAGTATTTTATTTCCTGTGCGAGGTGTTGTCTGGCTGTGTCAGTGAGGGAGCCTAGTAATGTCTCTGTGCTGAAGTTGGATCTGAAGCCAGATTGCGTGGGGTGAAGTATGTTATGGTCATCTAGATAGTTGGTGAGGTGTTTGGCTACTCGTCCTTCTGTCAGTTTGACATATAGAGGTATTGAGGCAATGGGTCTGTAGTTGGATGGTTGGTCTGTTGGTCCTTTTGGATCTTTTTCGATTGGGGTGATGATGATTTTACTGAGGTCAGTTGGGAAAAGGCCGTCAGTGAGCATGGTTTGTATCCATTGCAGAAGTAGAGTACTGAATTTTGTGCTGGAGGTTGTAAGGAGATATGATGGGCAGTGGTTAAGGTCACAGGATGCGTGGCTGTACTTTTTGTAGAGTTTATTGAATTCAGATCATTGTATGTTGGGGAATTGAGACCATGTTCTGTCAGCTGCAGTGGGAAGAATTGTTATAGTGTTATCTCTGGGTTTTTCATTTCACCGCTTTTTTGTGTTGGTGTGGGCAAGGAAAGTGCTGGGTTGCATGAACTTTGGGCTTTGGTAAGATATATATTGGCTCACCAGCAGATTTCCCATCAAATAGGAGAGTACAACTCAGTATCTCTATCTCCACCTGCTGGTAGTCTTCCACTACAGGTGATTGAGGCCAGCAGCGTGCCTGATTTTAAGGCCAAATGGGATTGGCACATGGGATCTATTCACAGGGCAAAGGTAGGGGAGGGACATTAGGGTGGGCAGACTAGATGGGCCGTGGCCCTTATCTGCCGTCTATTTCTATGTTTCTATGTTTCTAACTCACTAGTCTCTGGATTCATCTGCTACATCTAAAGGAAAGAAAATTATCAGATAAGATATAAATTTTCTGTTTTATCTGTATCTACTGTCATTAGACAGTTCCTTCCTTTTATCTAGTGATTCAAACTTTGAAAAAAAGTCTTTTGAATTGTACATTTTACTGGTGGTTACTTTTGTGACCAGAAGGCCAATATAATTAGCTGATTTATCACTTTCCCCATTATTTGGAACTCTGCCAGACTACAGTAAAATTTGTCCGTTAAAGCCAGTATTCAGATAAATTTCTTTTTTCTCAAAAGGCAGCTGCTGCTAATAATCCACTTTTTTGTATATATGGGCATGATAGAGTAGCTGGTGGAACAAAAGTACATTCTGAATGTAAGTGATACGGTGGGTTGAGCATCACATAACTGGAGCCATTCATTGCCAACAACCTCTTCTCAAGTAAAATAGGAATAAAATTAACTCATCCCTTTAGTTACAGCTGTGAATTATTTTACATCGATAAGACATTTCAGACTCTGTTGTATTCTGATGCTGCTGTTTAATGCCAGCTCCTTTTTTTCTTACTTGACCAAAGCCTAGAAGACTATGATCTTTGCCATGCCCTCGACTACCATGAGCTGAATTGGCTAACACTGACCCCCCCGTAGCCATTCTATTAGTGTCCATACTGATAGTGAGAGCCTGAATGTCTTGTTAGGCTATACAATGGGTTTAGAACAGTGGTCTCAAACTTGCGGCCCGCCAGATACTATTTTGAGGCCCTCGGTATCACAAAAGTAAAATAAAACAGTTTCTTAATCATATTTTCTTTAACTATAAATTACAATATTGTTATTAAGACTTAGCCCAAAGGAAAGATTTATCTATATAATAAAACCGTAGGCGGCGCATGCGCACTCTAATCCGCGTGCTTCCGTGACCCGTATGTCCGTGGCCGGCAAGAGTGCACATGCAAACTTACAACAGCTCGCACTCACGGTCTGGCTGGCTCTTTAAAGTTTTTTTCGGTGCCGGCTCACCTGCTCCGCCTTCCTCTTCCTGCCAGTCTCAGACGGACTCACTCCTCCCCCCCTGGCAGCCCTGAACCTGTTCCTCCGTTCCCCGCCCGACGGGCCGGTGAGTGCTGCGCCAGGGGCAATGCAGGTGGAGACTATCGGCGGCGGAGCCGGAGGGAAGGGGGGGTGGGAGGCACGCGAAGCTGCAAGTCGCCGACTCCACCCCCCCCCTCTCTCGAACCGCACAAGGACTGCCGTTGACGAAATTTGCCCCACCGTTCCTTCCCTTCCTCCATCAGGTACAGTTCAGCTACGCCTATGTTAAAAGCAGCTGCTTTGAAATTGGAGTCCTGCCGCCACTGTAACACGTTCCCTCTGCCGCGGTCCCATATGTCAGAGAAGGGGCGGGACCAAGGCAGAGGGGAACGTGCTACGGCAGTGGCAGGCCTCTGATTTCGATGCGGCTGCTTTTAACATTGGTGGAGCTGCACTGCACCTGATGGAGGGAGGGAAGGAAAGGTGGTTGTGCGCTGTTGAGCCCCTCTGCACGCGCCCAAACCAAAAAAGGAGCCAGGACTCTTCCCCACCCGGCGCCGGCAGACCCGAAAAAACGGCCCTACCGAACAGACCCGCGAGCAGGGTTGCCATGGAAACCTAACCGGAATTACATGCAGTCGGCAAGGGTCAGTGAGAGGGGATCAGGAGCTAAAGAGAGATTGAAAAAAACAAACAAACAGTGCACAAGTAGAGAGAGACACACAGACAGTCACAGAAGGACAGGTGGCTAGAGCAGAGATGCTTGCAGGGAGAAAAAGCTAAGCAGTAATGTTACAGCTTGAGAGTGCAGACTGAGGAAGAAAGCAGAGACAGCGCTACACAGGGAAATGGAGGGAGGAAAGAGACAGAAAGAAAAATACAGACAGACATAAATTCTAGCACCCGTTAATGTAACGGGCTTAACGACTAGTAAACTATAAAGAGTTTTACTACATGCAAAATTGTCATTTCTTTAAGAAGACATGAACTCTTTTTTCTGAGGCCCTCCAAGTACCGACAAATCCAAAATGTGGCCCTGCAAAGGTTTAGAACATTTTTTCCTGACTGAGCAGAACACTTACTCATGGTTTTGTGTCTTTGATGGAGGGTTTTCATTGCTGATTTGATGTTTCCTTAACACAGTGCAGGGTTTTAAAACTCTCAGGAAAGAACTCTGCATCTTTGGGATAAATCAGGCCTTCAGACTGCGAATGGTAGGAACCAAAGTCTTCTCGAGCCCCAAAGAATCCATTTCAAGAGAACAGTTATTATTGTAAATTGCATTCAGTTGTGTGGATTTTTTGTATCTAATTGGAAAGATTCCCTTCTGATGCTGCACCTGCATTCTTGAAGAGCTCTAAGCTCAGCTGGTGCAGCTGTCGAGAAGCAGCAATAATTAACTGACAGGGTATGACCGATTTTCCACCACACTGTAATAGAAGATCCCAGGAGAACCACTTTCAGTACTATACAAATTAAAGAAATATGTTTACATGAAAAGGCAAAATAATCTTGCTTGTAGAAGTATATGTACCTGGTTCAGAGATGGCTGAGGTACTCAGCATTATAATAGAAATATATCAAAATGAATTGTCCCATTCTCAGAATAGACTTCCTGGCTGGGCTTAACTACCTAAACGTGTTTTTGCTGTATTGATTGGGACTTCCAACTGCCATTGAAGAAAGCTCTGTGTGTTGTGAGCCTACTCCGTCCTTACGTTATGTTGAAGGCTGGCACTTTGCTCCGTGCTGGTAAGAGCATCCGGTTGTCAGATCATACCCGCTGTCTTCCGTTTCTCTCCTCTCTGCTGTGATATGCCTCTCTACATGTAGGGGGCAATTCCGTAACAGGGTGCCCCAGTTCTACACAGGCATCGATACACACTTTCTGTTATGGAATACTACAATAAACCCACATTTAGGCATGAGGCACCAGATCAGTGGCAGATGAAATGGGCATGGCTAAGTATCTTGCAACCAGTGGAACTTCTAGAACAGCATTTTAGAAAGGGCATCCAGGTCAGTTCATCACATATGGATGTCTGTCGGTTTCTTGTGCATTTCAGAAAGGGCTGTAAATTGGCAAATCCTGATCTAAAATACACGAGACATGGATGTTCATGGTGAGTGGTCTTCGTGATAAGGCGTATGGGGACAGACTGTATACTTTGGAGGAAAGGCGGGAGAGGGGAGATATGATAGAGAGGTTTAAATACCTACTTAATATAAATGTGCATGAGTCGAGTCTCTTTCATTTGAAAGGAAACTCTGCAATGCGAGGGCATAGGATGAAGTTAAGAGGTGGTAGGCTCAGGAGTAATCTGAGGAAATACTTTTTTACGGAAAGGGTGGTAGATGCGTGAAACAGTCTCCTGGAAGAGGTGGTGGAAACAGAGACTGTGTTTGAATTCAAGAGGGCCTGGGATAGGCATGTGGGATCTCAGAGAGAGAAAGAGGTAATGGTTATTGCAGATGGGCAGACTAGATGGGCCATTTGGCCTTTATCTGCCATAATGTTTCTATGGTTAAGTCCAAATTGTGAATGGGGCAAGACAAGGGACATAGATGTCTGTGACCATGTTATAAAATAGTCATTTAGTCCTCTTATGTCCAAATCTCAGTGTGGCTCTTTTGTATAGTGAGTCCTACAGGGACAGAAAAAATATCTTCTTCGAGTCCACTTAATCCAGGGGTGTCCAACCTGTGGCCCGACAGCTGCATGTGGCCCCGTGAAGTATTTTTTGCGGCCCCGGTTGAGGGCAATGCAGTGTTTTCCTCTGCTGCCCTTGGGTGTTTACCGTCTTGCCGGCTCCCTCCTCTGTCTTGCTGCAGCGTTTGCGCGGCCCCAGAAACATTTTTTTCAGCCAATGTGGCCCAGGGAAGCCAAAAGGTTGGACACCCCTGACTTAATCCCTCCAGTGGAAAGCTGCTCAATCGGAACACTTTCCTGTATCATGGATCTATTGCGTACTAGGTCTAAATATGAGTGTCCATCTTTTTGAACATAAAGATCCATTTCCTCTCTGTAATCGGAGCTGGATGTCCATCTTTTGGCCTCTCCCTAGTCCCGTCCAAAGTGCCCATACTGTGCCCCCTTGCCATTAGGGACGCAGTGCAGGTTTAGTCTTCATGAAATCCCAACTTCATGAAATTCGGATTTGGGCATCCATGCAATATGACTGTCTCAGTGATGGTCTTGAGACATGCAAATCAGGAATAGAGTTTCTATAAGTTGCTTGCATGTTCATGCGCCTCCTTGAAGTTACAAACTATGGCACTTATGCACTATCTTATACTGTAGAATAGTGCATAATGATGTAAGTTCATCTTTTCTGTACACTGACGTATGCAAGATGCAAACACCTAATTAGAGAATTGCCTTTTACTTGTCTAAGAAATTTGCCCTGAACCTGTATCTGACCTCTGGCCAGTTAAATCTTGGATTCCTGTAAAAACTGCCTCTTCATCTGTGGGACACTAGAGGTTTATCCTACAGCAAGAGCTTTTATAAGGCAGCATTATCCTCTTATATGTGTTTCAGTTGCAAAATTAAGAAAAAATGTAAACTGCACAATTTCAAAATGAAACGGAGGCCATGGACCTGTAGGAGCCATTTTGGAATTCAGCCTTTTACATCTGAAATACAAATACTGTACAGGTTTTGGGGTCTATGCTTTGGTTACTGTTCAGTTTGTTGAAAGGTTAAACCTTCATAGAGAACCCACTGTTTTGTTTAATAGATTTGCAGGTTTCTATCAAGTTGTGAATGCGATGTGTAACACCAAATGTTCGTTCAAGAGTAATTTCACAGTATGTAAGTTTGTTCTGGAAGACTTCATAAAAATTTTTGTGTATGTTGGTTGCTGAGGATAAAATAATCTCCTCCTAAAACATATTCCGAATTCAAATGATCAGATCACAGAGAGAATATGACCTTGAGAGAAATCCATTACAACTTTCTGTGGCGGGGGTGTGATCTAAAGCAGAGTTGGTGCCAGCTGATATATGTGTTAAATGGAGAGCAGCACTTTCTGTCATTGTGGTGGAGGGGCACATGCAGAGATTCATGAACTGTGATTGGGTCCACACAGCAGAACTTTACCTCTGTAATGCTTTCCCAAGGCCAACCAAATTGGACTGAAGCCAAAGAAGCATTTTGCAAAAGACTTTTCTAGTCATAAGAAAGTCATTTTGGCAAACTGGATGGAGAAGGTGGGCCCAACTACAACACAGTAAAATAATGTGTTCCATTGGTTATTGGAACTGCACATTAGTAGATGCAGGGCCAGAGATCATTTGATAATGTTTTAGACTTGTGGGGCTCTTATGTTTATTCACTACCCATCAAAGTCTGCAGTAAGATATTGATACTGGCATCGGTTGGGTTTGAGCTGCTTAAGGGTATGGCACCACATTGAAGGGAGAGAAGTTTTCTTCTTGATTTTGTAAGAGTTCTTGGTTGTGGTAATAGTGAGTTGGGGGTAAATGAGCTGGATGTTGATTGTACTTCCTTGATCATGAATAAGCCAAAAGTAATAAGCAGTGAGATACAGTAAAACCTTGGTTTGCAAGCATAATTCGTTCCAAAACTATGCTTGCAATCCAAAGTATTCGTATATCAAAGCGAATTTCCCCATAAGAAATAATGGAAACTCAGGCGATTCGTTCCACAACCCAAAAACTTTAATACAAAATACTATACGTACGGTACTTGTATTGCAAGACCTCGCTCATTTAGAACAGTCACTACACTCTTTGCAGTGTCACAGATAGAGAAGAACCATCGGCTCAGTTGCGATGATGTGACGCGTGTATACTGTATGTACTCGTATTGTATGTACTCGTATTGTACTGTATGTACTCGTATTTGCTTGTTTAGAACAGTCACTACACTTGCAGTGTCAGAGAGAGAAGAACCATTGGCTCAATTGTGTTGTGTGTATACTGTTATGTACTTGTATTGCAAGATATTGCTTGTATATCAAATTAAAATTTAATCATATCTTTTGCTTGTCTTGCAAACCAAGTTACTTGCAATCCAAGGTTTTACTGTATAGCTTGCATGGCAAGCTATAAGATTACTGTTTATGAATGTTTTGTTACTGTTTGCAATTAAAAAAAAATTAACTAAAACAGGAACACATACAAAAAGTAACCCTTCCTTTTTGTTTCCATCTTCTTTGTCTAGTTGTGGCATTTTTGGTGGCTTACCATCAGAACAAACAATTAATAGGTGATCAGGGCCTGCTGCCATGCAAGCTGTACCTGAAGAATGTCCAGCACTATTTTGGAGGAAAAGTCAACCTGGCCTCCTTGAGCTATGCACCCACGCTTATCTGGTTCATGGATTGGTCTTCAATGGACACCAACTTGGATTGCCTTTCTCTCCTTGGCCTGGCAGTTTCAGCTTTTGTTTTGCTAACAGGATCAGCTAACATGATAATTATGACTGTTTTGTGGATTGTTTACCATTCGATTGTCAGTGTTGGACAGATCTGGTAAGTGTGATGAAACCTCTATCCCCTCCTTTTCCTTACCATTATATAATAGGTTATTTCTCGGTTCTGTGTTTATTCACACTTCAAATCATTTTGGCACTTCAAATATGCACTTATTTTATTTGTATTGGTAATCAGAACTGTGAGTATTAAATAATTCCCAGTGTCAAAGTATGGTATATCATGGACTTGGTCTCCTTGTAGAACCAACAACTTCCCATGTAGAGAGAGATGCAAAGATGATAACATACAGCTAAAAGGCCTACGGTTTGTTCTTCATATATGGATTTTTCCTGTGGGTGGAATTTATCAGAAATTGATAAGAACATAAGAGTTGCCTCCGCTGGGTCAGACCAGAGGTCCATCGCGCCCAGTGGTCCGCTCTCGCGGTGGCCCATCAGGTCTATGACCTCTGAAGTGGTTGCTTTACCATCTCTATAACCTACCTCTGCTTTTATCTGTACCCCTCAATCCCCTTATCCTTTAGGAATCTATCTAAACCTTCCTTGAACCCCTGTACTGTGCTCTGGCTTATATTTCATTACTTTTTTAAAATAATCTGGTCTTTATGGATTCATTTGTTTTTCATTTTATTATTTTGATTTGTATATTTATATCCAGTTAGTCCACCTAGATCTTTGGATAGTGCAAGCTATATAAGTAGTGTAAATAAATTAATAAATAGCCCTTATAATTGTCAAAAAAGAGAGACATTCCTTTGAGATGCACCTATTTTCCCCTAATTTTAAAGTGCTTCATATTTCCCGTTTAGGATGATAAATCCTCTTCCTTAGAAAATCCTTATGTTAGGGGCAGAGATCAATGTACCAGTATTTTTTTATATGTGCATGCAAGCTATTTTGGATTTTGCCACAAATTTGTAACCCCTACTAGCCACTGTTGGAAGATGGCTACTGGGCCAAAGGGACCATCAGTCTGACCCTAGATGGCTGTTCTTATGTACATTCTTGAAACCACCAACTACTACTAGTCATTGTCTGTAATGCTATTAGACATACACTATGCTGTACAAATTATTGCTGGCTTTTAGTAAGTTGCAGAAGAGCTTCTTCCTAGGAGCCGGTGAGGTAATGCTCCGACCTTTGTGCACGAAAGATGAGCGGGATCGTATGTGGTAATCTTAAGGTGGACAAACAGGTAGGAAAGTCAACGGCAAAAGCTAGAAGGATGCTTGTGTGCATAGGGAGAGGAATAGCCAATAGAAAAATGAAGATAATGTAGCCTCTGTATAAGTCTCTGGTGAGACCTCATTTAGAATATTGTACAATTCTGAAGATTGCACCTTCAAAAAAATACGAGGGTGAATCAAAAATTAAAGGCAATTGTTAAATTATGTGATAATCTGAACCAAACATAAGATCATAAGAATAGCCATACTGGGTCAGACCAATGGTCCATCTAGCCCAGTTTCCTGTTTCCAATAGTGGCCAATCCAGGTCACAAGTACCTGGCAGAAACTCAAATAGTAGCAACTTTCCAGAATCTCAAAGAACAATAAGATTTTGAAATCCCAAATAGTAGCAATGTTCCATGCTATTGATCCCAGGGCAAGCAGTGGCTTCCCCCATGTCTTTCTCAATTGCAGGCTATGGACTTTTTCTCCAGGAACTTGTCCAAACTGTTTTTTAAAAGTTCTGTTGTTCTTTGGCATGCAGGGATCTAATATAACCAATTTATAAATTCCTAGCTCTTCAAATTCAACTATAGATTATTTTGTCAATAAATTGTCACAGCACCTTGGAATCCAAACTTAATCCGTTCCAGAACCCCGTTTGAGTTCCAAAATGTTCAAGTTCCAAGACAAGTTTTCCCATTGAGAAGAATAGAAACTGGATTAATCCGTTCCTTGGTCCCACAAACTCTGCAAGATCCGGCCTACCTGGCAGAAACAGCAAGATCGGGACCCCCCAGCAGCAGAGGCAGCAAGATCGGGATCCCCAGCGGCAAGACAGCAAGATCGGATATGGCAGCTGCAAGTGGTGTTCAGCCCAAAGCTTCCCTCACAGGCGGAAACAGGAAGCTGTGTCAGAGGGGAAGCTTTAGGCTGAGCACTGCTTGCAGTTTGGATTCCAAAGCAGCGTTCGGATTCCGGGGCAAAAATGAAGAAAAAAAAGGTTGGATTCCAAATCGTTCGAGTTCTAGGGTGTTCGGATTCCGAGGTACCACTGTAATATGTAAAGTGCTCTCTTGCCAATATCAACATCGCTCTTTTTTTATTACTTTAAATATAGCTTCTTTAATACATTTTTCAATAATTTTCACCATAAAGTGATAACCCTTATCTGAAATGCTCAGGAAGACCCATTGCTGACATAGCTATGTTTCGTTGCCTTCTTCAGGGCAAGCTGCCTCCTTTAGAGCAATATTCACAAATCCTCTGAGTGCAGCCTGACTTAGTAGAATGCTAGCATAAGTCACAGTTGAGTGCCTGATTTTATGCAACATATGCACTCATACAGTACCTGTTGGATTATTCATCCATGTACAGTGCAGCACTCGGCCTTTAGTCGTATGGCAGCCACAAGGTCAGAAACATGGACGCTCCTTTGCAAGATTGCACCATTGAAGAACAATGTGCAGTAGTGCGGTTTCTTTGGGCAGAGGGTGTGAAATTCATCATCGAATACTGACTCAGTATGGACATAGCACCATGAATCAATGAGTGGGTAAAAAGGTTTAAAGTTGGAAGAACAGGTGTAACTGACGAAGGTTGTTCTGGTCACCCACACAAGAGCACATTGACAAGGCAGATGGATGCCTTGATTAGAGAAGACTGACAGATAATGGTATCTCAGTTGGTTGCAAATTTAGATATCAGCTATGGATCTGCATTTGACATAATGCATGATGACTTGGGATACAGGAAAGTCTGCGCACGATGGGTTCCCAAACAGCTTACTGACCTGTACAAGCAACAGCGTGTGGAGATTGCGACTCAGTTCCTGAGACGGTATGAAGAAGATATGAGTATTCTGGAGATAATTGTCACCAGCGATGAGAAACGGGTGCATAACTGCGACCTGGAGAACAAAAGACACAGCATGATGAAGTAAAGGAAGTATTGCTCACCTGGCTTTGGAAGCAGCCAAAAAAATCTTTCTCTGCAGGAATGCAGAAGCTAGTTGAATGATACAACAAATGTGTCATCTTGCATGGAGACTGTATGGAAAAGTGATATGTTCAGTTGCTCATATAAAAGCCGTTAAATTTATTTTGCCTTTACATTTTGACTTACCCTCGTATAAACAGATTGGAGTTGGTCCAGAGCATGGCTACTAAAATGGTCAGAGGTCTTCATCATAAGGCATATGGGGACATACTTAAAGATCTCAATATGTATACTTTGGAGGAAAGGTGAGATGGGGCGATATAATAGAGGCATTTAAATACCTACGTAGCATAAATGCATATGAGGTGAGTCTCAATTGAATGGAGAATCTGGAATAAGAGGGCATAGGATGAAGGTGAAGTGGGATAGATTCAGAAATAACTTCAGAAAATACTTTTTTAAAAATTTCAATTCAAACTTAAATTACAAGAAGAACTTGTTAAAGAAATACAGCATGAATAATATTGATTATCAATAATAATAAAAAGCTAAGCGCGCATGCGCGTCGCGTGTTCCCTGATCTGTCGCGGCAGCACGAGTGCGCATGCGCACGTATTACGTCACCACAGCCTCCCTGCTCTCCACCTTTCGCCGCTGCTTTCAAAATTCCCTGCTGGGAGGGCACGGATGTGGGAGTGTGAGCTACTGGAGGGCCCGGTAGAGGTCGGAGTCGCTCCGGGAAAGGGGGCGGCTGCCAAAGAAACAAGATGAAGCTGGCGTGATTTCCTTGAATGTGCAGCTCGCGCCTCTTTCCCTCCGTTGATGGCGCCGAAGCCCCGGGTCGACGAGAGCCCCATGCGCGTGGCGGTGCGCGTCCGAACCTTGCTGCCCAAGGAGGTGTCTACATGGCTACCATTCGTGCCTGCGGGCGGACCCCCATGGCCGGCGGATTGAGCCTACCATCCAACCCTCCCACCGCGAGATGAACACAAACCTCCGGCCTGCAGCAGCTCCACAGCACTCTAAGCATTCTGCTTCCAGCCTTCTACTATCTTGATTTTCACTGCCGAGGAAATCAGGACAGTAAAGTGCTGTGGAGCTGCTGCAGGCCGGAGGTTTGTGTTCGTCTCACGATGGGAGGGTCAGTGGGGTCGGCTGCATGGCAGCAGTAGTGGTGTGGGGGAGGGGCGGGGGGGTAGATAGAAACATGCTGCAAATGCCAAATTCTACTGTATGGGAGAATTGGGGGGGGGTAGAAATTAAAGGTTCTACTGCACAGGGGGATGGGAGGCAGGCAGGCTGGCTTCGGGGGGAGGGTGTGGGTGGAACAAAGTCTAAAAGGCATTGAGGGGGGGCATTGGAAGGAGGCACTGGTGGCACTAAGGACACGGGAAGGAGGCACTGAGGGCACTAAGGATATAGGAAGGAGGCACTGAGGGCACTAAGGACATTGAATGGGACATTAAGGACATGGAAGGCGGCACTGGGGCCACTAAGGGAAGACAGAAGGGGCCATGGAGAGACAGGGAGAGGGAAAGGGGGCTGCTTGGGGGGGGGAAGTGTGATGGGGACAGACAGCTTTGCTGTGGGGGGAAGACAGAAGGGGCCATGGAGAGACAGTTAGGGAAAGGGGGCTGCTTTGGGGGGAGGTCTGTGCTGGGGGCAAACAGCTTTGCTCTGAGGTGAATACAGAAGGGGGCCACGGATAGACAGTCAGGGAGAGGGAAAGGGGGCTGCTTTGGGTGGAGGGGTGTGCTGGGGGCAGACAGTTTTGCTTGGGGAGGGGGGAAGATAAAAGGACACAGACAGTGGCCAAGGAGAGAGAGAGAAAGAAACACAGACAGACAGACACATCTATTCTAGCACCCGTTAATGTAACGGGCTTAAAGACTAGTCATAACATATTAAGTAGAAAATAAATTAGACCACAAATAGGGGAATTAAACAAGAGAATAAAGAGAAGTCAAGATTTTAAATATATTATTTTAAGGAATGACTTAGCACTTCTAATTGGTCCTAAATAGCTTCCATCAAGTTATACTGAGGTGATTTTTTTTAGTTACAGGAAGGACTTCAATTGCTCTGGGAGAAAGAAAATGTATTTCAGTCCTGCATATTTAATAATGCACTTGCAGGGGGGGAGGGTATGCCAATAAAAAAGTAGTCCCCAAAGCTCTTGTCTCCTGCCGCATAGAAAGAAATTGTTTTCTTTCTTGTGTCGTTTTCGTGACATCTAAATAGTCCCAAATTCTTTTTCCATGAAATAATTCTTTGGAGCGTCGAAAATATTGTTTCTTTTCAGAAAATACTTTGTCACAGAAAGGATGGTGAATGCTTGAAATGGCCTTTTGATGGAGGTGGTAGAGAGAAAAAGTGTATTTTAATTCAAGAAAGTTTGGGGCAAGTATGTTGGATCTTTAAGGGAGAGGAGGGGATAGTGGATGATATAGTTGGGCAGGTTAGATATCTGCCTTCATTTTTGTCTGTTTTTATGAAAGTTAAATTCAATCTCCTAAATGATCACCAATCAGGCTTTAGAAAAGGATTCAGCACCGAGACAGTCCTAGGCTCTCTCCTTAATCACCTATATAATCTCTTCAGTCAAGGCACAAGCGCCCTGATCTTACAATTAGACTTTAGTAGCGCTTTTGACCTAGTGGACCAATGAAATAATGCTAACGTGCCTAGATGCTATGGGACTATCGGGAAGAGTGTGGACCTGGTTCCAAGGCTTCTTAACTAAACGATCTTATCAAATGGTCAACGATGGGAATTACTCTGAATCATGGAAAAGCCCCTCGGGAGTTCCTCAAGGTTCCCCCCTATCTCCCACCTTGTTTAACATATACATTTCCTCCCTTGGTCACCTACTACAAAAGTTAAACCTAATATATTACATATACGCAGATGACATCTCTATACTAATTCCAATTACAAATGTGACTGATGCCACCTCCAAATACATCTCCTACATCATGACTGAAATTGAACAATGGACTACAAATTTTAAATTGAAACTAAACTCAGAAAAGACAAAAATTTTCCTGGCAAGCCCAAAAGAAAAAATCACTACTACAACAATACATTTAAACGGTCACGACCACCCAATACTAAAAACTATAAGAATACTAGGAGTCACCCTAGATACCCAATTGACCCTGACCGATCACACAATTTCGGTGACAAAAAAAATGCTTCTCCACCCTTTGGAAACTGAAAACCATAAAAAAATATTTCGACCCTACATGTTTCAGATTATTGGTACAGTCATTGATTCTATCCACCCTGGACTTCTGTAACATCATTTACTTGGGGACACCTAAAAAACCATAAGAAAACTGAGAATAGTTCAAAACACGGCCGTCCGCTTGATATTCGGACTAAAGAAAAGTGATCACGTTAGTCCTTCTACAAAATGCTGCACTGGTTACCAATTGAGGAAAGAATACTATTCAAATTCTCCTGCTTTTGCTACAAACTAATCTGGGGAATGGCCCCCAACTACCTTCTACCCCACTTCGAATTCTACTCCTCCACTAGGTCTACCAGAAACCGCAACCTTTTTGCTTACCCAAAAATCGCAGGCTGCAGATATCGAACCTTCCTGAACAGAACCTTCAAGTTTCAAGCTGCTAGACAACAATCTTGGCTAGGTTATTTCATGGATGTCGCTAGGCTGACCTACAGCGTCTTCTGGAAAGAATTAAAGATCACTTTATTTAAAAAATTCATGTCCTAGCCAGACTTTCTCCCCGCGAACAAAACTACCACACCTCACCCTGAATTTCTTTTTCACATTAGGTATTCTATAATCTTTGTCTGTTAAAAATTTCCTCCTCACAATTGTATCCAGTTACTCGCTGGTGCCAGATCATTCTCAATGTAATATGTAAAATAGTTAATTCTTATACTGCAACCTATGTATAGTTTTTCTTCTAACCACCCTGCACCTTGTAATCACTGACCGCTCAGTGACCTCTTATCTATTTATATACTGTAACTCGCTGATTGTACAGCTATTCTTTATTGTGAACCGCTTAGAAGTCGCAAGACTATGGCAGTATAGAAAAATAATTATTATTATTTGTAGAATGGCGCTTAGGTCCCATACTAAGGTTTATGTGAGTGCCCTTGTAAAGACAAATCTATAGGCAACCATGCTAGCAATACCATGCGTTATGAGGTCAATTCAGTAAATGGTGACTAAAGTTGGGTGCCGGGATACATGCTGCTTAGTGCAAAGTCTATAACGGCTACAGAATGCTAGCTTAGGTCTGCATTTTCACGCTTAACTTTAGGCTCAAGCACTTATGCCAGCTAAAGACTGCTGTAAATACTCACACCTAACTTACTGCCATGCATCTGCATAAATGCAAGTACAGTGCTCCCCCGCAAATTTGCGGTCCCGGTCACTCGTAGTATTTTCAGACCGCGAATGACCGGGCAGGAGAGGGCAGCCGGAGCGCCGGCGAGTGAAGGAAATCACTCGCTGTATACTTCGATCGCCTCTTCCTGTACTAAAGTCGGGCCTTACCAATCAGGAGCTGCTGTATTCTAAATGATGGGCACATCCCTCATCTGTCCTTCTGAACTCTTTTTGGAGTTGTCTGCTATCAAAAATGGGTGTGTTGTTTATAGAGTAGGCTGGAGATCAGTTATGCATCTAGCCACTAATTTGTGCCAATAAGACCAGTTATTGGGGAGGAGTGGCCTAGTGCTTAGAGCTGCTGCCTCAGCACCCTGAGGTTTTGTGTTCGATTCCAGCGTGCTCCTTGTGACCATGGGCAAAAACAACCCTCCATTGCCCAGGTACTTCAGTTAGATTATGAGCCTGCCTGGACAGATAAGGAAATTGAGTACCTGATTACTATTCAGTGTATTGTAAACCGCATTGAGTGAATGTCTTCATGAAAAGGCGCTTAATAAATCCCAATAAATAATAATTAAACCTCTTAGCCTACAAACATAACTGACCTATCCTATAACTGTGCCCCCAATTGTTTGTCTGACTTAGGGGAATGTGTCAGCCAAGCCATTTAACTTGCAGAGCACATATTTGCAGGACATAGGCACGATGCCAACTTTTGTGGCTAACTTGTAGAATTCGGCATTTAGGTGCCTTCACTTGTACCAAATCTGGTGCAGATTTGGGGTTAAACTAGCCTTCTATAATGGAACTCAAATGCCAAGGCTCCTACCAGCTCCCTCCTCCATAATATACAGTAAAGACCTTTTCTGTTGGGTTACTGCTTGGGAAAGTGGCAAGTGCACAGCCTTTGCATTTGTCCCTCATTAAAATTTACATTTAACATTCAGTGTTTGCAGAAATGTACTGCAGTTTAGTAAATAGGGCCCGTGAAGTAAGTTTGACCTTCAGTGAAGGACAGTGCAGTGCTAACCAGAACAATTTGCTATCTATACAATAGCTGTCTGTTTTCCAGGTTTCAACTTCTGCAGCATGGCGATTACAGTAGATCCAAGTGATCCCTTGCAACTTAATTTTTGCTACAACAAGGGATGCAAATGATTTCAGTCTAGTTCTGTTCATAGGCAAAAGATGTAACCGTGCTACATTTTCAAAATAACATTAGTCTCTGTCAGTACTTTGTAATTAGATCTGATTCATGGATGGATAGGGGTTTTTAGTGATATGTAATTCAACCAGCTAATTCTAATAACTGGTCACATATCAGACAACCAAGCAAGATTCTATGATTTTTCCCTTCAGCCTGAAAAAACAGGGCTACAAGGAATTTTGTTCCATTCTATAGGTCAATGCGACCCAAACCTTTCTCCGATGTGATCCTATAATAACATTTGTAGATGCACATGACCCGCAGATGGTAATCAATGCAAATTAGTATTGAGATATAGTAATAAAGTAGAGAGTGACATGGGAAAATTTTTCCCTGTTCCCACAGGAACTCAATTTTCCCGTCCCCATTAGTTGTGTCACTGTCCTTGCCCCATTCCTGTAAGCTCCACCTTAATCGCACAAGCTTCGAACACTTATGATTTTAAAATGTTTGAGGCTTGTGCAGATGAGGACAGAGCTTGCAGGAATGGGGCAGGGAAAGGAAAAGGGGAAAATGAGTTCCCGTGTCATTCTCTATAATAAAGAGCACATTCACTTGTGTTTCTTAAACTAATTATTTCAGATATCCTCTCTGGGCTTGTAACTTGCATCACAGCTTCTCAAACTCACGGATCACAGTCATCAAGCGCTTTCTTTAAGGAGTGGCCAGGTGCAACAATTTTTAATCCCACTCTTTTGCAAATCTTGATATCATCCATAAAAAGTCAAACTTTTTCTCATAAATACAGTATATTGAATAGGATTGGCCCCAGTCCAGGTCCTTGAGGCACTCCATTACTTGCATTTCTATCCTGTGAGAAAACTCCTCATAACTACCACCCTCAGCCATCTATCCGTCAACCAGTTCATCACTTTATGTCCTAACTTTAGCCCAATGAGCTGCCTGTGAGGGACCATGTCAAAAGCCTTACTGAAATCCAAGTAGACTACATGTAGTACCAATTCTTTGGTCACCCAGTCCAAAAATCAATCAGATTCGTTTGGCATGATTTTCTTTCGGTTTGCCTCAGGTCTTGTAACCCATTGGATTCCAGAAAACTTGCTATCCTTTCCTTGAGCAGTACCTCCATTACCTTTCCAACCACTGAAGTAAGGCTAACCGGCCTATAGTTTCCTGCCTCTTCTCTGTGAAGAGGTACCACATTCACTGTTCTCCAGTCCCGTGGAACCTTTCCTGTCTCTAGGGATGTGTTATACAAATCTTTAAGAGGACCCGCTAGTACCCCTGAGTTCTCTCTCTCAATCCCATGTGGCCCCATGGCTTTATCCATTTTCAGTCTATAAAGATTTTCATAAACAGTGTAGCATCAACTTTAATTTCTGATGCTTATTTAACAGCCGACTGAGGGTCCTACTCCTGGATTTTCCTTAGTGAAGGCAAAACAGAAATATTTGTTAAGCACCTGTGCTTTTTCCTCATCATTGCTTCTGTTTCCCTCAACCACTTCACCTAATTTTGCTCTCTTGGGCCAGTGCTGGCATTTGTGTGCTTCCAGCGCTTTAATAGTTTAAGTGTGAATGCTGAACTCATTAGTGCAGACCACATTTAAATTAGGGCTGCACATTTAATGGAAGTTATTAACATGATTGACCCCTGCACCTTTTCTTTTTCTCCCAGCATGCCAGCAACCCCCTTTCCTCTGATCGCTCTTTCTCCCTGCCTCTTGTGGTCCAGGAACCTTGCCTCATTTGCTGCAGTTTAAGCAGACTGCTTTTCACCCGGCCCAAAGCCTCTATGAGGAGGGGGGGGAAGATTCAAGCTAGGACCAGTGGCATGTTTTTTTCTTGTAGTCAACATTCCTGTCAGTGCCTGAGCTAATTAGCACTTAGTCACTGACAGAAAAATGAGCATAGAGTATTCTGCTGCTAATTAATACCGCAATTTGAACATGGCATTAATTTGTATGCTTATAATTCTGAGCATGCTGCGATAATTTAATTGCACAAGATTCGCAGAAGAACCTTTGAGCATATGCCCATCTATCTCTTAGTCATTCACACCCTCTGTACTTAATCCATTCTCTCTTCCCTCCACCCCAATCAGAAACAATCTCTCAGACTTATTACCACCTCCTCAAGCATTTAGGCCCATTCTCTCTTTCTTACCTTTCCACCTGGCACCCCCTGCTGTAGACAATCAGCTGGCGCCAGTGCCTCTTCTTCTCTCCGGCCCTATTCCCTGCACCCCCTACTGGCATCTCAGGGCCCATCTGAAGGGCCTCTGCATATGCACGGATGTTGACGTGATGATGTCATGCATATTTCATGTTCTTTTCCCCGTCACCCTTGCTCATCCTGTGTCTTAAGCTCCCACTCCAATTTGTCCACTCTCTAGTTCATCTTTCCTGTCTCTTCCCCCAAGCTCACTCCTCACCCCACCAGATCTCAATCACTCATCCTATCCCCACAGGCTTTTCCCACCATTCTCCTCTCCCCACAACTCAGTCACTTACCCTTACCAAAGCTGCTCATTTCTTCTCTCTCTCTCTCTTCCATGGGCTTACCTTTGCCAAATTTCACCCACTACTGCTACAGTCATCCCCTGTCTCTCTCCCCAACAAGAGTGAAATTCTCACTCTACCCCTCACCCCCAGTGCTCTTTTCAAAACCATCTGCTCTATATGAACCAATAGGATAGCTGTACTGATCAGAGGGAGGATAGGGAGTGCAAGGAAGTGGGAGAGACATCCTGGGCTGGTGATGGAAAGCTGGCAGAGTGAGAACAAGTCTAGCTTGGTGGTGGTCTGGTGGTCAGTGAGGGAGGGCAGGTCTGGGCTTGCGGTGGTGAGGGGAGGAAGAAGAGATTTGAGTTGACAGCAGACACTTTAATGAGGAGACGGGGGAACAATGTGTGGCTATTATCTGCGACGGACATGTCTGGTGGATAGATTTAACAGAGAGCTGCTGCTTGCCTGCTTTGAGCTCTCCTGGCATGAAACAGAAAATAAAATATGTATTTGCTGTGTGTGGGTCAGATGATTAGAAAGTGCAGTTGCAGGAATGGCTCCTGGCCTGTTAAATAGCTGGCTATCTCCACTAAATATTGGCACTTAGTGGCTAAAACTTAGCCGGCTATATCTTGGAAAAGCTGTCAATTTTAAACATTGATCGATTATGTGTAGATGAGAAATCAAGTTACCAAATAGCTAGCCTATCTTTGTTTATTCATTCAATTTTCTGTACCATTCTCCCAGGGGAGGTCAGAACGATTTACATGAATTTATTCAGGTATTTAAGCATTTTTCCCTGTCTGTCCCGGCAGCCTCACAATCTATCTACCGTATATACCCCGAATATAAACCGAGGTAACCTTTATTTCCCCCCAAAAGGAGGGAATATAAACCGGGAGGAGAGGGGGAGGGTGTTGATAATGTTCATGTGCAGTGCCTTGCCTTGCTCTGCCAGGCTCTGCATCCAGCCCCCTCACTCACTCACTCCCTACCCTGCCAGGTTCTGTACCCTTTCCCCCTCCCGATGCCTTGCGGGTCATCTGCATGCTGTGAGACCTGGTGGTCCAGCAGGGGCTGGGACGGGGGATCCCTCATGTTTCTTGTCCCAGCCGATTCTAAATATTTTTATCTCCCTCCTGCCTCCCCCGCGTATCTTAAGTATCCCTGGTGGTCCAGCAGTGAATCGTGGCAGGGGCGACCTTCCTTCTCTATAATAAAGAGCTCCTGCCCATGCAGAACCACTAACTAATTGACTGTTATGTTTTATTATGTATGTAAACTTGTAACCTGTTCTAAGCTGTTCTGAGAGGACAAGATATAAATCCAAATAAATACGAGTGAATAGGTACTTTTATTTGGGGAGGTGGGATACAGACAATTTTTAGCCCCTGATTGTACCTGCAGAGTTCAACAGGGCTCCCCTCTCTCTCCTTCTCTGTTCAATGTCTACATGGCATCATTGGGACATATGTTATCTGATTTAAAATTGAAATCATACATATATGCAGATGACATTACAATTATCATTCCCATAACCTCACTGACACAAGAGACAGAACAATTCACCTCATCTGTTCTCACTAAGGTTGAACAATGGACTACACAATTCAAAACTTAACCCAGAAAAAACCAAGCTTTTCCTGGCAAGTCCTAACCACAAACTAATGAACACCTCTTTGAAATTAAACGGGTTAACTTACCCAATCAATTCTACCATCAAAATCCTTGGAGTCATCCTGGACCGATGCCTGACTTTTGAAGACCATACTAATGCTCAGGTTAAAAAATGCTTTGGCACCCTCTGGAAACTTCGTACCATCAAACACTATTTTGACTTCCTCTCTTTTCGATTGCTGGTTCAATCTCTAATCTGACAGACTGAAAAAGCTAGGGCTTTTCTCCCTGGAAAAGCGGAGACTTAGAGGAGACATGATAGAAACCTTCAAGATCATGAAGGGCATAGAAAAAATAGACAGGGACAGATTTTTCAAATTAGGGGGATCAATAAGTACAAGGGGGCACTCAGAGAAATTGAAAGGGGAGAGGTTTAGAACAAACGCTAGGAAGTTCTTTTTCACACAGAGGGTGGTGGATACATGGAACGCGCTACCAGAAGATGTGATAAATAGGAGCAAGCTACAGGGGTTCAAGGAAGCTTTGGATAGGTACTTGGAAGACAAAAGGGATTGAGGGGTACAGATAAGAGTAGAGGTAGATTATAGGGATGGGATTAGAGGTAAGTTACAAAATTAATCAGGGACCACTGTTCAGGCACTAGGCCTGATGGGCCGCCGCGGGAGCAGACCGCTGAGCAAGATGGACCTCTGGTCTGACTCAGCGGGGGCAACTTCTTATGTTCTTAAGCACCTTAGATTATTGCAATATCATATACTTCAAGTTTGCCTGCCTCTGCTTCAAAACCATAACAGGTTCATTCCCAATCTACCTATTGCACCATTTTGTATTTCCAGGCACCACTTGCACATGTAATGCCTATCTGTTTGCCTTCCCCTCCCTGAAGGGCTGTATCTACAAGAGATTCCTTGATAGATCACTGTCATTCCAAGCAGGCAAATGGAATAAATGTCTGACCACCCTCATTTCAAATTCACCCTCCTACCAAACCTACAGGAAATCAATTAAAACCTACCTCTTTGATAAATTTCTCTGACTCCTTCCTGCCTCGTTGTATCTCTGAAATACTTCCGGATATACCTAACTACTCTCGGCTTACTAATGTAATTTTAAAGTTTTTTTTTCTGTAACATCGCTGTCTGTGTATAGTCTCTTCCTCTGTAAACCGCTCTGAACTGCTTGTGGTATTGCGGTATGCAAAACTAAAGTTATTATTATTAAAATCTTTTGTAAATTTTGTTTCTTGTATACAATATAGAAATTTAATCAGGCTGAAATGAAAGGAGATGACAAAGTGAATTACAGAACATTACAACATGAAATAAATGTTTCAGTGTGTGGTTTTGTTTAGCATAGTGTGTCTCAAACTTTCTCAAGCTGGGGCACACTAAAGGTAGTGGCCAAGGCTTGAGGCACCCAGAAGTGCGCGGCCATCGCTGTGATGACATCATGCATATGCATGACATCATCACGTTAACATCCGCGCATGTGCAGAGGCCCTCCCGATGGGCCCTGAGACGCCAGTAAGGGTTGCCAGTAGGGAATAGGGCCGGAGAGAAGAGGCATTGGCACCAGTTGATGGCACCAGTCAGGGAGGGGATAGCGAGAGTAGTTAGGTATATACTACTTAAGAACATAAGAATTTGCCTCCGCTAGGTCAGACCAGAGGTCCATCGTGCCCAGCAGTCCGCACCCGCGACGGCCCATCAAGCTGAGTAGCCCCTAAGTCTAACAAATATCAACTGAGTACCCCAACCACAGACCTCCCTAGGCCAACCCAAGCTCTGCCCCAGATCCCATCCCCTTAACTAATTGTAATGCAATTTTTTCCATTCATTTTTCATATACACACAATATACACAGCAGATATAAATTCTCAAAACTGACACATTTCAATCACTATGTTTAAATAAAATCATTTTACCTACCGGCGATCCTCTGCAGGCTGCTGTAATTAGCTTTAAAGGTGAAACCGGGAGGCCAGGGGGGAAGCCGGAGGACGCTAGAGAGAAGGAGCAAGAACCAAGGACATCGTCGACAGAATTGAAAGGATCATGGAAGGAGCAGAGATGGAAGAGACAGCAGTGATAGTCCATGTTGGGACAAATGATGTCACCAGGAGAGACTACAGCAGGAATGCACTCACTGAACAGTTCAAGATCTTGGGGTTGAAGATGAGGACCCAGAGGATAGCATTCTCGGAGATCCTGCCGGTACTGAGGGCTGATGTGAAGAGGCAGGCGGAGCTACAATCAATAAATGTGTGGATGAGGAGATGGTGTGAAGAAGAGGGATTTAAATTCATGAGAAACTGGACAACGTTTTGGGGGCAAGAACAAGCTCTTCAGGAGAGATGGACTACACCTGAGCACGGCGGGAACTAGACTACTAGCAAGTAATGTCAGGAGAGGAATAGAGCAAGCTTTAAACTAGGAAGAGGGGGAAAGCTGACAGTCGACCAGGTGTCGATGATTCGGAAGACAATTACTGAGCGGGGACAGTGCTGGGAAGACACCAAAGACACAAAACAGGTGATGAAATACAAACGGAGTCAGACGAATCAAGAGGAAGATAGGAGGAGTCTACTACAAGGGGAGGACAAAAGAGAACAGAAGAAAAGGAAGGAACAAAAGGAGGAAAATAAGATTGTACCACAAGGGAATGACAGGAGAGACAATAAATAGGAATCTGCAGGACAGGAAGAGGACGGAAAGAAAAATGAGCCGCAAGGGAGAATAACAAGAAAACAAAAATATCAAGACTTAAGTTGTATACACACTAACGCAAGAAGCCTGAAGAACAAAATGGGGGAACTAGAAATCATGGCCAAAGATGAGGATCTAGACATCATAGCGATCACGGAAACTTGATGGAATGAGGAAAACAAATGGGACACAGTACTGCCAGGGTACAAGCTCTACCGAAGAGACAGGACACATCAGAAAGGAGGAGGAGTAGCACTTTACATAAAGGAAACCATTCACTCGACTGGAATGGATGCAACAGGGACAAATGACCAGCTGGAATCAATATGGGTTAAAATACCAGGAAGAAAGGGAACCGAGATAAAGATAGGACTGTACTATCGCCCACCTGGGCAAACAGAAGCAAAGGACGAAGAACTGAGAGCCGAGTTGAGGCGAGAAAGTAAAAACGCAAACACCATAGTTATGGAAGATTTCAACAATCCCGGGATTGACTGGAGCCATGGAGCTTCAAAATGTTCGAAGGAAACGGAGTTCCTGGAGGCAGTAAGGGACTGCTTCCTGGAGCAGCTTGTCAGGGAACCAACAAGAGGGACAGCTATTCTGGATTTAATCCTTAGCCGGCTGAAAGGACCTGCCCAAGAAGTGGAAGTAGTGGGACCATTAGGCAATAGTGACCACAACGTGATCAAATTCAAAGTGAAATTAGAAATGCCAAAGGGGAAGAGAACCATAACAACAACGGGATCCCTACGAGGGTCAAGATAAGGAAATTGGGTCATTAGGGCATAGACAGGGGGTGGGTAAGCAGAGTGGGCAGACTTGATGGGCTGTAGCCCTTTTCTGCCGTCATCTTCTATGTTTCTATGTTTCTAACTTCAAGAAAGGGAATTATGAAGCCATGAGACGAATGGTAAGGAGAAAACTCAGGAACTGCTCCAGGAAAACATGGTCGGTGGAGCAAGCCTGGACCTCATTCAAGGACACGGTAAACGAAGCGCAAAACCTGTATATACTTAGATTTAGAAAAGGGGACAAAAAGAATCAAACAAAAGACCCAGCATGGATATCCAATGAAGTTAGGAAGGTGATAGTGACAAGAAAAAATCATTCAGGAAGTGGAAAGAGGATAAAACCGAGGAAAATTGGAAAGAGCACAGGAAGCATCAAAAAGAATGCCACCGCGTGATCAGAACAGCAAAAAAAGAGTATGAAGAGAGACTTGCCAAGGAGGCACGGAATTTTAAACCATTCTTTTGATATGTGAAAGGGAAACAACCAGCGAGGGAAGAGGTGGGACCCCTGGATGAGGGAGACAGAAAGGGAGTGGTAAAGAAGGAAACGGAGGTGGCAGACAGATTAAACACATTCTTCTCGTCAGTCTTCACAAAAGAGGACACTTCTAACATGCCGGAACCGGAAAAATTATTCAAGGGGGATCAAGGGGAAAAGTTATCGTCAGTGGAGGTAAGCCTCGGAGACGCACTCAAACAGATAGATAGATTAAAATCTGACAAGTCTCCGGGCCCAGACGGAATCCACCCGAGAACACTGAAAGAGCTCAGAGATGAAATAGCGGAGTTCCTACAGCAGATATGCAACCTATCCTTGCAAACAGGAGTAGTCCCGGAGGACAGGAGGATAGCGAATGTCACACCCATCTTCAAAAAAGGATCCAGAGGCGACCCAGGGAACTACAGACCGGTGAGCTTAACCTCAGTTCCGGGGAAGATGGTCGAATCACTAATCAAGGACAGTATCAGTGAGCATATAGAAAGAAATAATCTGATGAGAACCAGCCAGCATGGTTTCTGTAAAGGAAGATCATGCCAAACAAACCTACTGCACTACTTTGAGGGGATAAACAAACAATTGGACTAAGGTGACCCCACAGACATCATATATCTGGACTTCCAAAAAGCCTTTGACAAGGTACCCCACGAGCGCCTACTAAGGAAACTGTGGAACCACGGGGTGGAAGGGGACGTGCATAGATGGATCAGAAATTGGCTGGTGGACAGGAAGCAGAGGGTAGGAGTAAAGGGTCACTACTCTGACTGGAAAGGGGTCACAAGTGGCGTCCCACAGGGATCAGTGCTGGGACCGCTGCTGTTCAATATATTTATTAATGACCTGGAAACAGGGATGAAGTGCAAAGTTATAAAATTTGCGGATGATACGAAACTCTCTAGTAGGGTTAGAACTGTTGAGGAATGTAAAGAACTGCAAAGGGATCTGAACAAGCTGAGTGATTGGGCAAATAGATGGCAGATGAGCTATAATGTAGAGAAATGTAAGGTCTTGCACGTAGGGAAAGGAAACCCAATGTACAACTACACGATGGGGGGGAAGTTATTGGGGGAAGGCAACCTTGAAAAGGACTTGGGGGTCTTGGTGGATAAAACAATGAAGCCGGCGGCACAATGCGCAGCGGCCTCCAAGAAGATGAACAGAATGTTGGGCATTATCAAAAAAAGGTATCACTACCAGAACCAAAGAAGTTATCCCGTCGCTGTACCGGGCGATGGTGTGCCTGCACCTGGAGTACTGCGCTCAAGAAGGATATGGCGATACTCGAGAGGGTTCAAAGAAGAGCAACAAAAATGATAAAAGGCATGGAAAATCTTTCATATGCGGAGAGGCTGGGGCTTTTTTCCTTGGAAAAGCTGAGACTTAGAGGGGACATGATAGAAACTTACAAGATCATGACAAGGTAGAGAGGGACAGATTCTTCAGACTTGCGGGGGTAACAATAACAAGAGGGCACTCGAGGAAATTGAAGGGAGACAGATTCAGAACAAACGCTAGGAAGTTCTTCTTCACTCAGAGGGTGGTGGACACCTGGAACGCGCTTCCAGAGGAGGTGGTAGAGCAGAGTACGATTTTGGGGTTCAAAAAGGGATTGGACGAATTCCTGAAGGAAAGTGGAATTGAGGGGTATGGTTGTATGTAAAAGATCACTAACAGGTCTTTGACCTAGAGGGCCGCCGCGGGAGCGGGCTGCTGGGCACGATGGACCTATGGTCTGACTCAGCAGAGGCCATGCTTATGTTCTTATGTTCTTAAGGGGGAAACATGCAGGCCTTTGGTGAATCGAGCAGCACTGGCGCTGTACCGCATAGGGAAGTCAGCTGGCAGGCGCCTCTCTTCCTCCTCAGTGTGCCGCAACACACGTGGAATCTCAGGAGGCACACAGTTTGAGAAACACTGGTTTAGCATCTTGAACAGTTTTTAAATCTAGATCACTTAGCTTAAGACCCTTCATTAGAATTTGAATTTGACTGTTAACAATTTTTATTGATGGTTACATAAAAGTACATTTACTCTAAAATGATAATACTATGGGGTCCTTTTATCAAGGTGCGGTAAGGGTTTAATGCGCGGAATACCGCGCGTTAAACCGCCTGCCGCGCTAGTCGTTAATGCCTCCATTGACGAGGTGTTAGTGTTTTGGCTTGCCGCGAGGGTTAGCGCGTGATCAACTGTCCGACGCGCTAACCCCCGTAGTGCATCTTGATAAAAGGAGCCCTATGAGTTCCTCTGCACCATAATCAGACTTCAGTGGATAATTTTTCCATTTAATATGACGAGGTCTGTGGCATCCGAGTCACTCACATTAAGCAGTGATTTAATCCTTTGCATTGCAGAAATTCCCAGAGCTTGTAAATCAAAGATTGTTTTCAACACTTACACATCTCAGTTGTCGTTTCCCAGTAGTAAGTAAATTCTGTGATTCTTGGAACAAATATAAGAAAACAAATTTACTATTTGGGAATAAAAAATGGAAAAAGAGAGAGTGCTTTTACTAGAATTCCTTTTTCTCTTGGAGTGGTTGTTAATTAATAAAAGGGCAACTTGTTGCCTGATTCATAGGTCCATGTATAAATATTTTAGCCAGTAGACCATATCAGCTACTTTATTTACTTAAGATGATTTGTGATAATTATGTGGGCCTTCTGTCCCATAAAATCTCATTTAGTGATTTCAGTTTTTTAGAATTTGACATTTCCCGAGGACTTTTATGCTCCTTAACACATACAGGTTTTTTGTTTGTTTGTTTGTTTTGCTACATATGATTGGAGAGTTGAATTGGTGACTGACCAAAAACTAGAGTAAATGGTTAATACAGATTCATAAAAAATTCTCCTGTGATGGCTATTTCTAATTTGAGTGATTTAGGCCCATACCAGTCCTCAGGGCACATCTAATTCCATTGGGTTTTCGGGATATCTATAATGAACTATGCATGAAATAGATTTGCGATTACTACTACTAGTTATCATGTCTATGGTGCTGTTAGATTTGCATACCAATGAGAAAATGCATGCCAATCTCATGGATATTCATTGTGGATATCCTGAAAACCTAAAAGGACTCAATTTGCCCCAAGGACTGAGTAGCCTACTGTCCTGAGAGAAAGTTACTTGGATATAACCAGCTAGTTATGACTTTTGGACATTTTAGGAAAGATCAGAGTGCCAGCAAAGACTGGTAGGAACACAATATGGAGGGGATTCAGCAAATAGCGCCCAAAAAATTAAGTTCTAGTATAAAGGAAGAGTTTTCAGTGTGGATCCAGCGCCTAACCTTTGGGCATTGGACTTAACACCTACTAAAAACAGGTGGAAATGGCAGCAGCCAATTTAGGCATGCTTTGGGAAAATTCTATAATTCCACAGGCAACACATCCCCTTTGTAGATGAGCCTTATAAAATAGCATGTAGCCAATTGTGCGTGGAAATTCTAATTGAAGCCAATTAACTACAATAATTGATTGCTAGTTAAGGGCTCGTTGATCAATTAAGTTGTATGCGACGTGTAACTTGGATGCACGCCCAAATTTTTAGAATCTGGAGGTAAATGAAGGCCAAACCATTCATTCTGCCCTAATTCATTTTCTAGCTAGATGTATTTATAAAATTTCCAAATGCCTCTCTTACCCACGTTTTCCACCCATCCTATCAGATCCTCTCTCACTGTTGCAAGAATTGCTGAAATCGATCGCAATGATGGCCTCACCATACATCTGCTATATAAGGATTGTGACTCCATTGTAGGACAATTTCAAGAAAAGTGGATCTTCTGAAGGCAGACTTTGAAGGAGGGAGTAGCAAATGGACTGTACAGTGGAGGTGAGAGCTATTGGAAAGAGAGGGAGAAGGGATTTCATACCGTTTCAGAAGTCGTTATGTTTTAACCTTACTGATGGCAATTTTAAGCGATTTCCCACCTCTCTCATTGAAAGATTTATTAGTAGTACTTAGTAATGCTATACGCCCTCAACTACAAAGTTAATCTAGCCAGAAAAATGTGAAATATGCTCAGCTACTGTTTAAAGCATTACTTTCTGTTGGCTTGGAGCAGACAAGAGAATATTGTAGACTGTACAGTTCACATGGAATGATTGAGTATCCAGGCAGGCAAACGATGCTGTGTTGGGAAGGATTGGCCGTTTTCTGCTGCCAGGGATTTTTGGCACTCCGTTTGCATGGTAAACTCGATATTGTTGTTTTTGTTCTAGAATGAAGGCTGTTTAAGAATAGACAAGAGAAGCGGAGCGTTTTTTTGCACAAGACCTGATCAAGGTTTAGGTGTATAGAATCCTGGTCTCACCTTCTCCCCGCATCCAACTCCATATTATTTCTCTGTTTACTTGCGTTTCATTTCTTGCCCCCACCTCCTTTGACACTGTTCCTGGATTGAAATAACATTAACATCAAAGACTTTGCTTCTGTGAATGTATTGCAAACATTGAAGCTAAGAATGTAAGAAGACTTGAAGTGGTCCAGAGAAAAGCAACAAAAATAATATTTGAATTGTGCCAAGAGATTATGAGAAGAGGCTTGAATACATGAATATGTATATCCTGGAGGAAAAAAGGGATAAAGGAGATATCATACAGCCATTTAAATATATGAAGGGTATTAATCTACAAACAAATCTATTTCAGAGATGGAGTACTCTTACACAGTGCATCCTGGGATGCACTGGGAGTGGCCTAAGAATCTGATTGGCCAGATACCTAAAACCCTGCCCATGGGAAGGAGGTCTAAGACTCTGGTTGGCCCAGGTGCCTAAGGCCCCTCCTATGGGAGAGGGGAAGGCCCGCCATTTTGCAGGGGAAGGCCTGCTGGCAGGAGGGAGTGGGCATCCCTCTTGCCGGCCATCAGATAAAGGTATGAGGAGTGTTTGGGTGGGTGGCAGGAGGATCTTAGGGGTGGCAGGGAGTTGTCAGGGTGGAGTCGGGGAGTGTCAGGGGGATCTTGGGATGTCGGAGTGGAGTTGGGGGGTGTCAGGGGGATGTTGGGGTGTCAGGGTGGAGTCGGGGGAGTGTTTAGTGGGGTTTGGGGGAATGGGCATCCCTCCTGCCTTGGACTGTGTTGGGAAGGTTTGCCGTTGTGGCAGGAGGCATTGGGCATGCCTCCTGCCACGGACAATTGGGGGGGCTTCAGGGGTTCTGGCAGGAGGGAATGGGCATCCTTCTGCCGGTTGACTTCGGGGGGGACAGGTTCCCTGCTGCGGCCGCTAAACTGATCACAGCAGGGTAATTCCCTTGGCGCGATTAGCTCAACGACAATGTGATTCTCTAACTGGTGTCTGACGCGTTGGTCTTACAGCAGGGCTCTTGAGCTCACAGCACTAATGTGCAAAAGCTACACAGATAAAATGGTCACCCTATGTAAGAAACAGTCAACTGTAGCAGCGTACTTGAAGGCCTATGTAAGAAACAGTCCTCTTTAGAGCAGAATAGCCTAGTTGATGGTGCAATGGATTGTAGAGCAGGGGACACTTGTGGTGGAAAGTGTGAGCACCCCAAAATGTCTACTGAACCCACATACGGTATATGGGACACCTTCAAGCATAAGGGCTGTTGTAATAGTGTACAGTTTGGTACCCATACAACATAAGAGGGTTAGGATGTGATATGAAGTTCACTGCAGTGCCCCACGGGATGTTTGTATGGTCAGTCTAGTAAGACTGTTTGCCTCCAGACATCTCAAAAGCTTGTTTTTGTGAGATTTTCCCTTGGATGTTTTTTGCTTGAAAATGGCCCTTAAAGAAAGATGCATTAAGCACAAAAATGTCTAAAATAGGGTGATTTTTGAAAGAAAAATAGAGATATTTTTCTGGTTTGAAAATAACCATGTTTAGCACTGGATTTTTGGCTGCTTTTTGTAAAATGTTCAACATCGGAGTTAGATGTCATATTGAAAATGCCCATCCACGACTTTAAACCAAAATCTGAAATTATTGGAAAACTATTTTCATTCAGACAGCTTGAGGTTTATTAATTTTCTAAAATATGCAGGAACATCAGCTTTGGATATGCTTTCTAAATATTTAAAGGCAATTGAAGATTGTTCCACTATAGTCTAGATATTGTGACCATATTATGTTCCTGCCTCTCTTGAGACTCTTTCTTTGGTAGCTTCATTGGAGATGCCAGAACATTTTCATGAGAAACTTGATCATATGAGTAGTAGTTGTAAAGCCATCATGGTTACTGTGGCTGGACAGACTGGATGGGCTGTTTGGCCTTTATCTGCCATCATGCTTCTTTGTGATATGATTCTACTGATGTTTGGTGGGGTTTTACTGAATGTGGCTAGACATCGTCTGTTTTTGATGCTGAGATCTACAGCCCTTGAAAAAGGGGCTCAGTACTATTGAATGTGTATTATGGTATTACATTGTGAAGTATATTTTTTAAGAACGATCACAGCTAACTTTTCTCTTCGTCTGATAAAAGCCCCATTTATTCCTCTTCTGGAGTAGGGATTAGGGCATCCACTTCAAGACCTATAACTATTACATAGTAACATAGTAGATGACGGCAGATAAAGACCCGAATGGTCCATCCAGTCTGCCCAACCTGATTCAATTTAAATTTTTAAATTTTTTCTTCTTAGCTATTTCTGGGCGAGAATCCAAAGCTTTACCCGGTACTGTGCTTGGGTTCCAACTGCCGAAATCTCTGTTAAGACTTACTCCAGCCCATCTACACCCTCCCAGCCATTGAAGCCCTCCCCTGCCCATCCTCCTCCAAACGGCCATACACAGACGCAGACCGTACAAGTCTGCCCAGTAACTGACCTAGTTCAATCTTTAATATTATTTTCTGATTCTAAATCTTCTGTGTTCATCCCACGCTTCTTTGAACTCAGTCACAGTTTTACTCTCCACCACCTCTCTCGGGAGCGCATTCCAGGCATCCACCACCCTCTCCGTAAAGTAGAATTTCCTAACATTGCCCCTGAATCTACCACCCCTCAACCTCAAATTATGTCCTCTGGTTTTACCATTTTCCTTTCTCTGGAAAAGATTTTGTTCTACGTTAATACCCTTTAAGTATTTGAACGTCTGAATCATATCTCCCCTGTCTCTCCTTTCCTCTAGGGTATACATATTCAGGGCTTCCAGTCTCTCCTCATACGTCTTCTGGCGCAAGCCTCCTATCATTTTCGTCGCCCTCCTCTGGACCGCCTCAAGTCTTCTTACGTCTTTCGCCAGATACGGTCTCCAAAACTGAACACAATACTCCAAGTGGGGCCTCACCAATGACCTGTACAGGGTATCAACACCTTCTTCCTTCTACTGACTACGCCTCTCTTTATACAGCCCAGCATCCTTCTGGCAGCAACCACTGTTTTTTCGCCTTTAGATCTTCGGACACTATAACCCCAAGGTCCCTCTCCCCATCCGTGCATATCAGCTTCTCTCCTCCCAGCATATACGGTTCCTTCCTATTATTAATCCCCAAATGCATTACTCTGCATTTCTTTGCATTGAATTTTAGTTGCCAGGCATTAGACCATTCCTCTATCTTTTGCAGATCCTTTTTCATATTTTCCACTCCCTCTTCGGTATCTACTCTGTTACAAATCTTGGTATCATCTGCAAAAAGGCACACTTTTCCTTCTAACCCTTCAGCAATGTCACTTACATACATATTGAACAGGATTGGCCCCAGCACCGAACCCTGAGGGACTCCACTAGTCACCTTTCCTTCCTTCGAGCGACTTCCATTAACCACCACCCTCTGGCGTCTGTCCGACAGCCAGTTTCTGACCCAGTTCACCACTTTGGGTCCTAACTTCAGCCCTTCAAGTTTGTTCAACAGCCTCCTATGAGGAACTGTATCAAAGGCTTTACTGAAATCCAAGTAAATTACATCTAGCATATGTCCTCGATCCAGCTCTCTGGTCACCCAATCAAAAAATTCAATCAGGTTCGTTTTGCACGATTTACCTTTTGTAAAGCCATGTTGCCTCGGATCCTGTAACCCATTAGATTCAAGGAAATACACTATCCTTTCTTTCAGCAACACTTCCATTATTTTTCCAACAACTAAAGTGAGGCTCACCGGCCTGTAGTTTCCTGCTTCATCCCTGTGACCACTTTTATGAATAGGGACCACATCCGCTCTCCTCCAATCCCCAGGAATCACTCCCGTCTCCAGAGATTTGTTGAACAAGTCTTTAATAGGACTCGCCAGAACCTCTCTGAGCTCCCATAGTATCCTGGGATGGATCCCGTCTGGTCCCATCGCTTTGTCCACCTTCAGTTTTTCAAGTTGCTCATAAACACCCTCCTCCGTGAACGGCGCAGAATCTACTCCATTTTCTCGTGTAACTTTGCCAGACAATCTCGGTCCTTCTCCAGGATTTTCTTCTGTGAACACAGAACAGAAGTATTTGTTTAACACATTTGCTTTCTCCTCATCACTCTCCACATATTTGTTCCCAGCATCTTTTAGCCTAGCAATTCCATTTTTTATCTTCCTCCTTTCACTAATATATCTGAAAAAATTTTTATCTCCCTTTTTTACATTTTTAGCCATTTGTTCTTCCGCCTGTGCCTTCACCAAACGTATCTCTCTTTTGGCTTCTTTCAGTTTCACCCTGTATTCCTTTCTGCTCTCCTCTTCTTGGGTTTTTTTATATTTCATGAACGCCAACTCTTTCGCCTTTATTTTCTCAGCCACTAGGTTGGAGAACCATATCAGCTTCCTTTTTCTCTTGTTTTTATTGATTTTCTTCACATAAAGGTCCGTAGCCATTTTTATCGCTCCTTTCAGCTTAGACCACTGTCTTTCCACTTCTCTTATGTCCTCCCTTCCTAACAGCTCTTTCTTCAGGTACTTTCCCATTGCATTAAAGTCCATACGTTTGAAATCTAGGACTTTAAGTATCGTGCGGCCGCTCTCCACTTTAGCCGTTATATCAAACCAAACCGTTTGATGATCGCTACTACCCAGGTGAGCACCCACTCGAACATTAGAGATACTCTCTCCATTTGTGAGGACCAGATCCAATATCGCTTTTTCCCTTGTGGGTTCCGTCACCATTTGTCTGAGCAGAGCCTCTTGAAAGGCATCCACATACTTCTTTCCGATTCCGCAGACGGAACATTCCAGTCCGCATCCGGCAGGTTGAAATCTCCCAACAGCAGAACCTCCTCTTTCCTTCCAAACTTTTGGATATCCACAATCAGATCCTTATCAATTTGCTGCGATTGAGTCGGAGGTCTGTAGACTACACCCACGTAGATAGAAGTTCCACTATTGTGGGATATTCCATTATAGTTTGGGTAGCGTTCACTTTTTGCTTTTGAATATTTATTTTTCTTTCATTCTCCCTAATAATTTTATTCTGTCCATTTGTGGACTTCAATTTCAGAGCAATATTGTTCATTTCAATTTCCTTTCATCTGAATTTGATTGAAAGATTGTATTTCCTATGTTTATTCTTTATTAGTTCGGGGACTTGGGTGGTGGTGTTGAAAGTTTCATTAAAAAATAAAACCTAAAGCTTGCAGGGCGGCCATCAGATCTTGATATTGTATGAAATATTTCAGTCCTTTAATCTTGTGCAAAGCTGTTTTTGCTGCAAAGAGTTAAAAGGTCAAAGATTTATCCAGAAAACCCCACAGATTGCATACCTCCTTTCGAACCTCCATATATCAAGTGCTGTGTTAATGCTGTTTAATCTAGTCTCACTGTGACCCACCACTAAAGCACTAGCTTTTTTTATCACCTTATGTCATTGGCGAACCAATCCAGCACATAATGCAGTACTTTTCTAAGTTCATTTAAAACACCAGCCTCTGAATTACCAGCTTAATATCATCTGCATAAAGCCTGTATCCTACTCCAAGCTCTTTCAGCATCCCACACAGGGCTGACTAAAAAGGCTGAATTTTAAAATATATTTTCTACTAATTCTGGGAATGGAAGGACTGTGTTTTAGTGAAGGATTACAAGGTCAATTTGAGCTTCATTTGCTAAGCTGCACCAAAGTTTGTGTTAACTGTTGGGGCATTAATATAGTTAATGCAGAGAAAATGTTGTTACTATGCTTTAAGTGCCCCTCTTGAGATGGCAGAAAGTGCACTATGTCAATTGCCATATTAACAGTGAATGCATAGTAACATCCTCCATGTTAACTGTGAGGCATAGGCCTAACTCTTTTCCTGCCCACTTTAAAGCAGAAAGGCAGCTGTTTCACAGAAAAAAAGCAAAGCATAACAAGGAAATATTTCAAAATGTAGATAACGATATGGGAGGGGTGCCCAGTTTGGCCAAGCTTCTTCCTACTGTGAGGGCTGCCTCGGGGGCAAAAGTACGAAATCAGTGAGTGAACATCCTAATACCTTACTCTCAGAGAAACATAGGCTATATGATCTTTATCTGCCTTCATTTTTCTACCTAGTCTCCCTTGCAGATCCAACATACTTGCCCCAAACTTTATTGACTTTAGATACGCCTTTTATCTCCACAGGAGGCCATTCCAAAGCAGTCACTACCCTTTTCTCTGACAAAGTATTTTCTGAGGTTAAATCTGTCACCTTTATCCTATGCCCTCTCATTTCAGAGTTTCCTTTCAATTGAAAGAGACTTTCCTCGTGCACATTTATTTAAACATCTTTATCATATCTCCCCCTTTCTGCCTTTCCTCCAAAGCATACATATTGAGATCTTTAAGTCTGTCTCCAAAAGCCGTATGACGAAGACCACCAACCATTTTAGTAGACTTCCTCTGGGCCAACGTCATCCTAAACTAAACTAAAGCTTAACTTTATATACCGGGTCATCAACCTAAGGAAGCTCGACTCGGTTTACAACAATTAAATAAGAACTGAAAAAAGAAAGAACATAGGTTTCAAAAGAGATTAATTTTCAAAATGTTTACAAAAAGATTGGAAAGGACTGGGGCTCCTCAGAGTTAAGGGGAGTTCATTCCATAGTTGCAAAAGTTTAAAAGCCAGAGTTTATACAGGGACATCAATACCTCCTTTATCCTGCTGGCCATTCCTCTCCCTATGCACCCAAGCATCGCCTTTTCAACCTGCTTGGCCATCACATACTATCACACCCAAGTCCCGCTCCTCTTTCGTGCAAAGAAGTTCTTCACCCCATAAACTGTACCGTTCCCTCAGATTTTGGCAGACCAAATGCATGACCTTGAATTTCTTAGCATTAAATCTTAGCTGTCAAATTTTGGAACATTCTTCAACCTTTACATAGTAACATAGTAAATGATGGCAGATAAAGACCTGAATGGTCCATCCAATCTGCCCATAAGTTATACCCATTAAAAAATACATAATTAAATTAACTTGTCTCTTCTTTGATATTTCTGGGCCATAGACTGTAAAGTCTGGTATTATCCTAGGTTCCAAATGCGAAGTTGCCACCCAAGCTCACTTTGCTAGGTTCTTGCTCATGTTATCCACACTGTCAGGAGTGTCTACATCTATTGCAGATTTTGGTATCATCTGCAAAGAGGCAAATCTTACCAGACAGCCGTTCAACAATATCACTTACAAAAATGTTAAAAAGATGCCCAAGAGTTGAATTTTGCGACCCACCACTGGTAATATCCTTTTCCTCAGAGCGATCTCCGGTGACCACTAACCTCTGCCACCTTCCACTCAACCAGTTTCTGATCCAGTCCATCTCTTTGGGGCCCATACCAAGGGCACTCAGTTTATTTATTATATCAGAGGTGTCCAACCTTGGCCCTCGCCAGGTCGGGTTTTCAGGATTTCCCAAATGCATATGCATGAGATCTATTTGCATCCAAAGGCTGCAGTGCGCGCAAATTCATTGGGACTGGATTGTGGCTCTCGAGGACTGGTGTTGGACAACCCTGTGTTAGATGCTTGGGTGGAACACTGTCAAAGGTGTTGCTAAAATCTAAATCCACCACATCTAGCACAACTCCCTCAATCCAATTCTCTTGGTCAGTCAGTCAAAGAAATTGATCAGATTTGTCTGACAAGACCTGCCTTTAGTGAATCCATCCATGTTGTCTCAGGTCCTTATCAAGCAGTATTATGGGGTACAATTGCTTATGCATGCTGATAACTATGGGGAATTTAGGAGACACCTCAAAAATATCTGTTCCTGAAGTACTTAGGTAGCTGATCTGTACAATCTTTCCCACAACAACTGATCTCTAGAACCGTTAGTCACTAATTTCTAACTTTGTCCGTTCTACTCAATTTGTAGCATTTTTAATCATTGTAAACCGCATAGAACTTCAAGGTCCTGCGGTATAGAAACTGTTATTATTATTATTAATCTGCTGGATTCCAGAAACTTCACTATTCTCTTGTCCTCAGTTCAGCATGTGTTGTGTTGGGCACTTGAGAGGCTTTTAGATCAGCTCTGTTTCATCTTGGGTAACATGGTGTGGTAGCCTTTCAAAGATCATAAAGAGAAATAAAACAAGATAAAAAGGAAATTATACCTCTTTTATTGGACAAACTCAATTCTCATCTGAAGATAATCAGAAATGTATTTAATCCTATAATTTAAAAAAAAAAGATATCTTATTTCCCTTTTTTGTTTTGTTTATTAACTTATGTTTGAGAGCAGTACAGAGTATTTGTACTATCCAACTGTAGTTACTGAAATCAGTAACTACAGTGCCACACTATGATACATTAGGATTTGTCTGTCAAAAATCCAGACATGGCCTCAAATCCCCCTCCTGGAACGGCAACTCTGCACCCAGAATCTAGTGGGAAATAAAAACTGAGCTATCATCCCAGGGGCACAGCTGTACTAACGGTAAAGATTCTCAGAATTTGACCATGCCAGCCTAGGTTGCAACAAGAATACTAAAAAAACGTGAAAAGTGTGCTGCCAGCTCAAAATGCAAGAGTTCACGGTTGATTAGACAAGAGAAAAGGCTGCCACCTTAGTTGTGGCAAGAAATATACCAAACAGGAAATTAGAATCATGTTTCAGAAAACAAATCAAAGCTATCCTTTGCAGTAGCTCACTCAAGCATACTTACATTTTTCATTGCATACTCTGCAGTGGGTCATTGAGTGGTCAAAACATAGTATGATTTTGCTTGCACTGTAACATTGAATTCCATTAGTAGCTGACTACTGGGATATCACTGGATTATGTCTGTGCATTTATGAGTGCAGAACTCTTATAATGAAAACCAATGCCAGAGCAGTACAAAAAAATTTTTCTGCCACTTTAAGATGAATGCTTATTTTTCATTTGCTATCCCGCTTAATGCAAAAGTTCAAAGTGGCTTACAAAAATCAAATCAAATATAAAAGAAAAGTTATTGCAATCAAACCACAAACATTCCAATATGAAAAGTCAGCTAGTGAGTGAATGTGAAGTCATCCTATTTATTCTGGGGATGGATTTGGGGGTGAGAAAGAAAGAGTCCCCATGAAGAGAAGCTCTGATGCATCATTTCTGTCTTCAACTTTCAAGCCGACAGATTTAACTTTTGACTTTTTGATCATGTTACATGTCTGCTGCTTATTTACAGCTTAAAGAGAGTAAAATAATTCTGTAAACTGACATTTTATTGGATGGGAAGTACAGTTAGCCTTAATGGATATCACAAATGCTTATGTAGGAGACAGAGCAGAGGTGGCTTAATATCCCAAAGGCCTTGAACACAGTGAAAAAATGTAAGGAACATGCCTTAAGAGAGCAAAATTCTGCAAGTTCACCTAATACATAATTAGATTAGATGAGAACAGAGAATATTTTTCCAATTTTTGTGAATTATTTTTGTGCTGATGACAGGTAACGACAAGTTTCAAGTTTATTTAAAATTTCTTATACCACCTAATGAGACTTCTAGGCAGTGCACAAAATCATAAAAACAGACATTGGTTAAAATGACATGATGACAACATTCAGAGACATTTAAACCATGACAAACGGGAACAGAAGGTAAAAAGGTAAGAACTACAATATTCAAGGTAAAAGATAACATTTAGGGGAAAAACAATAGGGGGGGGAGATAGTGGCTGGAATTGTACCTTCTGTACCCTACAGGTCACAGCCCTCTGTGCCTTTTTTGAAGTATGAAAGTCATTTAAGTTTTGCTTCAGTTCCATTTTTTGCTATATATGGATACCCTGTGTGACACACCATTTTGAATTCCACCACGGTTTTTGTCCTATCATTTCCACGGGGCAGGATTCTGGGCATCCAGTACTCTTTCCATGAAAAAGTATTTCCTGTTCCTTATAATCACCAGTAGATGAATCCTCTATGTCTAGCAGACGGATGGATGGTCTTTCTCGAGCTCCTGGCTTCTTCTGCTCAACTCCTGTTTTAGTTGAACTTGGGGCTGTAGGCTTTTTGGGTTTCTACGGAGGGTTATACCTGGTGGTGCAAGGTCCCTTCCTGCTTCTCCACCCTCCCTGCAGCTGTTATTCTGTTCTTCTCCCTCCTTACAACCCTTTCCCCCCAAAAAAAAACCCAACAAGCAAAAAAAACATTGCAAAGATGGACAAGTAAGATCTTTCCCTTGTTGCCATGATCCATGTGATCAACAGGCTTCCCCACTGAGTACCGCTGTTCTTGGCTAAGTCTCACGGTTGGTGCTCTGGGCACTTGGATTTGTGCGAGGGCTGACAAAGCAGGCAGTCTCTTTAATCTTTCACAGCCTAACAGTTTAAGGCCTTTATTTTGTTGTAGCAATCTGGAGCCGGTATGGACAACAGCTTTCCCACAGGGAAGACCAATGCTAATTGCTGGGTCCTAGTTAGAGCTCCAGGTGCTGGAGTTTACGCAAGGGCGGCAGACTCATGCAACATTGCTCCCGCTGTGGGAAGTGGCGTTGGGTTGGTGCACATGAAATATATGGGCCTAAATTCAGTAGGGACTATGACAATAACATCAGGATCAGATCTTCCTGCTTAGCAATCTAATGTGGAGGTACAGACTGCTGGGAATGGGCTTGTTGAGATTCTTTTTCTTAATTTCCCAAGGGAGCTCAGTTCTCTTGGCGGATAGGTGATTTTCTGCTTCTTCCTTACCTCCGGTGTCTTTCCCACCATTTTCCTTTGTTTATGAGGCGTTTTGCCCTAACAGCCTTCTTGCCCTGTTTCTCTTGTTCATACAGGAGTTTCATTAAATTCTAACAGTGCCTGTCCCTGCTATCCATAAAAGAATCCCCCCCCCACCCCCGGAGGGAAATGAGGGAAAGAGGCAGGGCAGTTTTTCTGCTGTGGTCTCCCTTAGGGATGGGGATTTCCTGCCTGTTGCAATGTCAAGCACCGCTTTATTTCTGGTTTGGGTCTGTAGTTCAAACTTGATGCCATCTCTGACTCGTAAGCAAAATTTCTGGCACAACTCCTCCATGGCACTTTGGCTAGCATACATCTTCGTATGGGAGGCACAGCTCTCCAGAGTTGGCACATTTTTCCGCCTTTGCTAGTGAAGCATAAACCCATCTCTGCATGGTGGCTCAATTCCACTTTGGCATACAGTTACAGTACACGGCAGGGTGCAGACTTACCTCTACTGGAGGCTCAATATACCTCTTCTGCATAGAGTGCAGGTCTGTTTCTGACCATAGCGCATATCTCTGAGGGTTACGCATAGCTCCTTGGAATTTGAGCTTTGCTGCAGTTCTGACTGTGGGGCTTGGCTTCATCCTTTCTTTGTGGGATTCAATGGGAAGTGGCCCTATCTCTGGATGTTCTTTGAATGTGGATCACAGTCTCATATTTGGTTGTTTGGCACACTTCCGTATGGATTGTGTGTACTGCTCCATCTCTGAACTGGCTCCATCTGGTTGTAGGGTGCAGCTCCGTTTCTGGTTGTAGGGTGCAGCTCCGTTTCTAGTTGTAGAGCACTGCTCAGTTTCTGCAGTACAGCACAGATCCATTTGGGGGAGCTCAGCTTCATATCTACATCTGGGACCTAGCTCCATCTCTGGATTTCGTGCTCAGCTTCGTCTCTGTCTGTGGATTGGATTGGATTTATTATTTGATTTATTGACATTAGTATTTAGTGGTGTAGAATTTAAAAAACTTAAATACAATGCAATTACTTTACAAAATCTATAAAAACCCAAAATAAAACAGTTGTTCAAACTAGCAGAATCAAGTCACTCATTACTAAATCCTATATTAACAGTTTGTTTCCATAATATTGCTGAAATAATTCTATTTCCAACAGCTTATGAATGACAAATATGACAAACCATTAAATAATTTGTCAAATAAAGAATTCCATAGCATAGGACCTACATAAGAAAAAGTTCTGCTTCTCTTGAGAGACAACTTTATGATACCTAGACCTGGCAATAAAAACAGCTTTTTGCTAGAAGAGTGCAGGGATCTCTGTTGACTATATATTACCAACTTATTTGCCCAATACAATGGAGATTTAAAGTGCCATGCTTTGAAAACTATGCACAATAGCTTGAGCGTAATGCATTAGTCTATAAGTAACCAATGAAGTTTATATAAACCCAGAATGATATGAACAGTTCTTTTGCTACCTGTTAAAAGCCTTGCAGCAGTATTTTGAACCAACTGCAAACAATGCCTGACTTAATCCTAGAAAGAGTATTGCAGTAATCCAACCTACTTGATACAAAAGGCATGTGCCAACTTTGTAAGGTTTTTCTGTTCAAGGGTTGGTTTTAGTTGACACAACATTTGCAATTGGTAAAAACTTGTCTTTACAATTTGATTAATTTGAGGACTAAAGCTCAAACTAAAGTTGCAATGAACACCCAATACTGTCAATTCTGAGCAAAACTGAATCTTTGAACCCTGGATCTCAGGAAAGACTTGCAATACTGTTTGTCCATGAGAGATCCATATTGCTGATGGTTTTTTCAATATTAAGAACCAAGTTGGTTCTGTCCCTGCCTGTGAAGAACACTGCCTTTTTTGGATGTGGGGTGTAGTGCTATCTCTGGTTATGGAGCACAGCACCTCTCTGAATATAGACCCTTGTTTTGAGTGGTATCCTTTATTCCGAATGTTGGCATTTCTGCTGCAGCCTGGTTGGTTCAGCTCCTCTCCTTCTTTGTCTGGCCTTTGGGGTGCAGTGCTCTTTCCAGGCCTGTCATGCCTCCATGTTGGATCTGTTTACATTTTGGTATTGGTTGTTAATAACTTTTTGAGTGTGCTTCCCTTCATTTTTGACCGGAGGGGGGGGGGGGGTTCCTTTCTCAGTTTTGGTCTTGCAGTTCTTCCTTGTAGGGGCTTTGCTGCTTTGTATATTTAGAATCTTTTGAAGTTTCTATAAGTGCTTGGTCGAGAGAACACAACCAGGGACACGCCCCTAAATGCGCCTCTCTTAGTCTTTCACTATTCTGTTACTTAACTGGAACACATTTTCATTGTTTGACAAATAACACTTATCTTAAATTTGTTCTGGGAAGAGTACACAGGTTCATAGAAACATAAAAATAGACGGCAGATAAGGGCCACGGCCCATCTAGTCTGCCCACCCCAATGACCCTTTCTCTGTGAATAGATCCCACGTGTCTATCCCATTTGGCCTTAAAATCAGGCACGCTGCTGGCCTCAATAACCTGAAGTGGAAGACTATTCCAGTGATCAACCACCCTTTCAGTGAAAAAGAATTTCCTGGTGTCCCCGTGCAGTTTCCCACCCCTGATTTTCCACAGATGCCCCCTTGTTGCCGCAGGACCCTTGAAAAAGAAGATATCTTCTTCCACCTCGATGCGGCCCGTGAGATACTTGAATGTCTCGATCATGTCACCCCTCTCTCTGCGTTCCTCGAGTGAGTACAGCTGCAACTCAGAGAACCCAATTTTATTTTTTCTTAGTTGTGTCAATCTTTCCTCATGTCCTTATAATCGGGCTTCCTCTAAGCTTTTGATATCAACTCTTTAGTATGTACCAGCACACTCGGAAGTAATCAATCATTTACCACTGGTATTGGTTTTAGTGGGAAATGTTTGCCCATTCAGTGGGCATATACTTATTTCAGGTACAATGGGCCTAAACACTTCCTAAACTCAAAGTCCTGTAGTTACATGTCAAAACCAATCATAATTTATAGGGATGGCCATTTTTCCTTAAAAAGTATAATCACTGCACTTTATGAAATGTGGAAAAATTATTGATTTCCAGTGTTGGTGAAATCCTATAAATTGGAACCAGTGTGCTCATAATATATATTTTTTTAACTAGGTAAAGAATTTCTATTGCAGGGCTGAGCTCTGGCAGTCCCTGTCTGAAAGAGCCAGCAGTTACCTTCGTCCAAAAAAGGCTGAACCGCAGGAGCAGGGAATTCTTGGAAGAAGCCATTAAAAAGAGAGAGATTCAGGGAAAGACCTAGAAAATATTTAAAGAAAAAATGCTTTTATTCCCTTCACTTAGCATAAACTAAAAAAGAGAGGCTATTTATTCTTTTTTTATATTCCCTTTTCTATCATAAATAAATAAATAAACCATATTTGTTTTGGACATTAGAGTGTTCAGATGTCAGACTCCACTGAATGAAGGATGCTTTTAACTAGAGTCCAGCTGGCCCCAATTCTTTGTGTGAGATACTACTAAGCCACGTCTGGCTGCTTTTTCTTTATTTCACTGTCTAACTGTGGCTTTGTTTTTAGATTTTGTGCTACCTGTCTCTCTACTTGTATTACTTAATTATTGTGGTTTTGCTGGACACATACAGTATTTAAAACAAATCCTAACTTTGTCTTCCTTTCTACGAAAGAGACCTGGATTTCTAATTTGTCTTTTCCCTTCCTGCAATCTGGTAGTAACAACTTGAAACTTTTTTAGTATTTAGCTTAAAAAAATCTCCTTCTTCTTTGTATTTCCCTGTTTGTTTTTAATAGATAAGATATTAGGAATTGCCTTCAGTCAGTCTTCAGGCTCTGAACACTTTAAAAAAAGAAAACAAAACCAAACCCTTCTCTACTTCTCAACCCACCAAGCCCAGGGCTAAATTTCTTTTTATAAAACTTGCTTAACACAGCCAGTTGTGTTCAGTTAAGTAGAAATCAATCTAGTTTTTCCTTTTGTAATACAACCTCTCTATATCAAACCCTGTAATAATATTATACAATGCAGAAGCATCAGTGCCTCAGTACTTGCTCCATCTGTCTTCAACTCTGCTATGATAAAAGTGAACCGAGGGAAGAATAAGTAGCATTAAAAATAAATAAATGAGGCCTCCATAATTAAACATATAGACAATGCACTCCCAGAAAAAATCAAGCTGCTTAGGAAGAAATAGATTACTATGGGCCCTGGCAGGCTCTGTAACACAGACACTCACTCCCCCAAAGCAGTGGTTCTAAATAATAATAACAGTTTCTATACCGCAGGACCGTGAAGTTCTATGCGGTTTACAATGATTAAAAGATGGTACAACTTGAGTGGAATAAACAGAGTTAAGAGCTAGTGATTAACAGGTATTGAAATACAATCCTCAGAGCAAATAATAATATGTACGAGGGTAAATCAAAACGTAAAGGCAAAATACATTTAATGGCTTTAATAGAAGTAACTCTGATCAACTGAACATGTCACTTTTCCACATAGTCCCCATTCAAGATGACACATTTATTATATCGTTCAACTAGCTTCTGCATTCCTGGAGAGAACAAGTTTTTCAGCTGCTCCTGAAGCCAAGTGATCACCGCTTCCTTTACTTCATCATCGGAGGTGAATCTGCAATCTCGCAGTGTCTCCTTCAGTTGACCGAAGATGTGATAAAATCACTAGGTGCCAGATCCGGGTTGTAAGAAGGATTTGGAAGACATTCGAACATTGGACAACATTCTTCTTCTTTTGTTGCGAATTGCAGGTTGAAGTTAATTTCACAGTAATTTTCACTGTTTGCCCACGTGCTTGGAATTGCGCCAGAATAGGCCTCTTCATGTCCCAAAAGAAGATTGGCCAGAAAAAAACCAAAAATTACCAATAATACCAAATAATCCAAAAACAAATAATTGGTAATGTCCTATCTAGGCACTGAAGTCTGAATCTTCAAAGGCATGCGCCAAGCACCACCAATGGGACCTAAAGTAAGGTCACAGAAACTGAAGCAAACTGCAATGCACTAGTCAGTACGGGCTAGATATTCCCTCACGATGACCAATAGCCCCAGGCAGATATTTATTAAGTGATAAACACTTAGACCAAAGTCTAAATAAATCCTGCCCCGTATATCATCGTGCCTTTGTAAATTATAAGTTAGTGAATGGGTGGAAAAATCAAGTGCTTGAGCAAAACCAAAGGAGAGACAGAAGGAGCCAAAATAGGAAACAAGGAAGAAAAATCAACCCTCCAAAAAACACCCCACACTACCAAAATAAAAACTTATTTCCAACATATAACCTGTTGGTTGAGGTTCATTGATGATATCTTTTTTATTTGGACCTCTACTGAAGAATATCTTGGGTCTTTTATGTCCTGGATCAATTCTCTCACAATATTTTTAAGGTTTACTCATACTTACCATAAACAGAGGTCTTTTTAGATACCGAGGTTATGAATAAGGGAGGCATTCTTTCCACCAAACTGCACCATAAGCACACAGAACGTAATAATCTGTTATCCTACTCTAGTTGTCATCCAAAAAGGTTAAAAGCGGCCATTCCTATAGGTCAATTCCTTCGTGCTAGGAGAATTTGTACCAATATTATGGACTTTCAAGTAGAAGCTAAGATCTTATGGCAGAAATTCCTCAAAAGGGGTTATCCAATTCCTGTGATATGTAAAGCATATTTACATGCTCGTCACGCGAATCGTGGTTTACTATTGCTTCAAAAAAATAAAGAAACATCTTCTAATCAGATCTGTGTAATTTCTCATTCTGCTCAATCTGCTATTATGGCCCGTAGTCTACGGGCCCACTGGCATGTCCTTCAGCTTCATCCTATTTTTAAAGAACACCCTTGCATTGCCTTTACCAGAGGTAAAAATTTGTCAGAACATTTAGTATCATCCGACTTCTCCATTCAATCTTATCCCCAGGCCACAGATGGTCATCACTCTCCATGTGGTCACTGCACTATGTGTGCCACCTCCCATCAAGGAAATACATGGATTCACCCTAGGACTCAACGTATAGTTCATTTGAAATCTATAACCTCATGTGATTCCACTTATGTTGTGTATGTCATCTCCTGCCCATGTAGACTAATTTATATCGGATGTACTAGTAGAGCCATAAGGGTCAGATTGATTGAACATCGGAGCTGCCTTAATACTGAAAAACATACTGCCCCTATGGTATCACACAATCTGATTCATCATCATTTGTTTTCCCAACTCACATGGTGTGTTCTTGAACAAATCCCCTATACATTTAGGGGGGGATAAGCAAGCTCAACTATTGATAAGAGAAAATTTTTGGATTTTCATTTTAAAAGCATTTTGCCCTTTTGGACTGAATGAAAACGTAGACAAATGCTTTACTTGAACCAGCCACGTTTGGTCTTTTAGGATGTCGTCATGACATATAGTACATTGCTATGGGCGGGGCTTCAGGGTTGTCCTTAAATGGGCCCCTCCTTTTTGTTTCTTCCAGTGCCAGCGTGACTGTGCCGCGGCCCGTGTAGCGCTCAGACCTTTTATTAGGTTTTAGCTCTCCAGTTTACCATACTTAATACATTGTATTGGTGACTCTTTTGTCTTCCTCCTGATGAGGAAATTGAAACAGGACCTGTTGAGTGGAGATACAACACGGACGAGTATCCGTACAGACTGTTTCATTCCAGCTGTTTAAGCTAAGTACCTTAATTTTTACTGGTTCTGTGAGGTGGATTGGTTCTACCTCACGTTTTACTTTTCACTGAATCATCTCACTAGTGGTCGATTCAGCTGGAATTTACAGTGACTCTTTTAGTATTAAGTTTTGTTCACGGATGGTTTTCTGCCTTTATTGTTGCTTCTGTTATCTAGGACACCCTTTTACATTCATCTTCACTGAGGAAGGACATTCTACATAAAGTTCCGTTGATTGCTTTTCACCCTTGGTAGTTGGAATGTGACTGTATTGTGGACTATGGACTATTTTTGTGATTTTATTCTATTTATTCACTTGTTCCAGCATTTTTTGATTGATAGACTTTTTGATTTTTTCTTTTTCTTTTTTTTATTTAGGTAGTGTGGGGTGTTTTTTGGAGGGTTGATTTTTCTTCCCTATTTCCTATTTTGGCTCCTTCTGTCTCTCCTTTGGTTTTGCTCAAGCACTTGATTTTTCCACCCATTCACTAACTTATAATTTACAAAGGCACGATGATGTACGGGGCAGGATTTATTTAGACTTTGGTCTAAGTGTTTATCACTTAATAAATATCTGCCTGCACTATTGGTCATCGTGAGGGAATATCTAGCCCGTACTGACTAGTGCATTGCAGTTTGCTTCAGTTTCTGTGACCTTACTTTAGGTCCCATTGGTGGTGCTTGGCGCATGCCTTTGAAGATTCAGACTTCGGTGCCTAGATAGGACATTACCAATTATTTGTTTTTGGACCAAAAGAAGATTAACATGATTTTCTTGGAGGAGGGCTGACATTTGAATTTGTTCTTCGCTGGAGTAGACAGATGCCTCCATTCCATGCTTTGTCTTTTGTTCTCCAGGTCTCATGTCTCTTCACTGGTGACAATTCTCTCCAGAATACTTGTATCTTCTTCATACCATGTAATGTTATCTTTGAGTATTGTGTGGAGTTCTTGTCACTGTATCTCTGATAAGATCTAGTGGAATTAGAAAAGATTCAAAGAAGAACAACCAAAATGATATAGGGGATGAGGCTCCTCTCTTACGAGGAAAGGGTGAAGAGATTAGGGCTCTTAACTTGGAAAAGAGATGGCTGAGGGGGAGATATGATTCTCTACAAAATCTTGAGTGGTGTTGAATGGATATAAGTGAATTGATTTTTTTTACTCTTTACAGGACGAAATATTTTTCACTCAAAGAATAGTTATGCTCTGAAACACATTGCCAGAGGATGTGGTAACAGCAGTTAGCATAACTGGGTTTAAAAAAAAAAAAAAGGTTTGGACAAGTTCCTGGAGGAAAAGCCCATAGTCTGCTTTTGAGACAATCATGGGGGAATCCACTGCTAGCCTTGGATCGATAGCGTGGAATGTTGACAATATTTGTGTTTCTGCCAGGTACTTGGGACCTGGATGCAAGATACTGGGCTAGATGGATCAATGGTCTGACTCGATATGGCTGTTATGTTCTTGTGCTCTTATGTAAAGGAGATGAAAGAGGAGTTGGTGGTAGTGATCTGTAAAGTTAAATAGCCTTTCTCTTGTTAGTGTTAAGTTTATTTTGTGTGTTTCTAATCAAATGGCAATAATGTTTTGTGCTAAGAAAAGAAACACCGGTAGTAATGGAGTTAGCGCAGTCCATGCTAGCGAAAAGTTGCTTGTCGTCAGCATAAACCAATGTGATAATCAGAGAATAATGTTGAATAGCATCAGAGCTAAGAAATCTCACAAGTCTGAGAGTAAGGAATAGGTTTGAGATTATTTTGGAAAACAATGTTCAAATGGTTTGATAAGTAAGAGGAAAACCATGATAGAGCTGTTTCCTTTATTCCAACGTCTTGCAATCTGGTCCAGTAGGTCTAAGCGGATGATAAATCTAAAGATATCAGTGCAGGTTGATGTTTTTTTAGAACCCATTTACAAGTGTAAACGCAGCATTTTGGCCCCGATTCTATAAAGGGCATCCAATGAGCCAATTAAGGGTCTTAACAAGTGATAATTGGTACTTAGGTGTCCAGAGGACATAGATGCCACTATGGACGCATTTTGCAGAATCAGGGCCTTTATGTACAGAAATGTTTTGTAAAATTCCTTCTGAAAGACGAGTTGGTCCTTCTGGGATATCTATACAGTGGAAAATGAGCAAAACACTCAGCAAACTTTGTCTTGCAAACCAAGCACTGCCCCGATAAACGAGCACTTAAAGCTCCAGGAAGCGGATTCCTCTTCCATCCGCTGGCCAGCCTTCCACGCCGGGTGCCTTCTGCATGTTGGAGAGCCTCTGTCTGAGCCCACGCAGCCGAGTGCCGTCCCACCTGCATGTTGCGTATGATCATGCACAACGTCATTCATCAACATTGTGCGTGATCATACGCAGCGTGCAAGTGGGACGGCACTCAGCTGCATGGGCTCTCATAGACTCTCCAACATGCGGAAGGCACCCAGCGTGGAAGGCTTACCAGCGGATGGAAGAGGAATCCCCCTGAAGCAGCGCTGTGTGGGCTCAGGGGTTCTCCAGCAGCTGGTGGACGGAGGAGGTGTTTCCTAGAGACGGCGCTGCAGCACCCAGCACCCGACAGGTACACACCCCTGGGCCACCCTCGCCACTTCCTCAGCACCTTTTGAGTTGTGAACGAATTGTCAGCGTTGCCATTATGGCCTATGGGCAAAGTTGCTTTGATATACGAGTACTTTGGATTACGAACATGCTTCTGGAACGAATTATGCTCGTAAACCAAGGTACCACTGTATATGTTTTTTAAGTATGTAGACCTATTCTTAACACATTTTTCATCTTAAGCTTTGGCTTAATGGGCCCAACTGAAGATTTTCACTTTCTCTTTTCCTTATTTATCATCTATCTTGTTAATAAATTTCACAAGACAAGAAAACCCAAATACTGTATAGCTAAATTTGGTTCTACCAGGTTAGACTCGCATATCTGATCACAAAGTGATGGCAAGGACCAAAGGGTAAGCAACAGGGTGATGAAATCTTTCAAAGAAAGTTCTCTAGAGCCATTTCTGCTGGTATTTTACTAGAACGATCAAAATTTGAGGCACGAATAACTCCTTCTGTGAGACCTTTGCACAGGTGTTTAGATAAGTTTGCCTCCAGACTCTCTCTCTCTCTTTGTTCATTTGTATTTTCATGCATCAGTGTCTAGCCCTTGAAACAACATCCTATCTGTACTTGTAAGAAAAAAAAATCAGTGTGATTCTTATCTCTTTGCTGTTACAATAATCTCAGAAAATCTTACTTCCTTTTTCTCTGCCCTTTACCTTGGCAACAAACTTAAGGAACTTTGTTATTATTAAAGCTTTTTTTTCTTCAGTTAAAAAAGAGGAGCAGATTATGTCTGGAAACTTTAAACCCAAAAGTGAAGGTATCTTAGGGGGTCATCCTTCCTGTAGAGGAAGCCTGCTTTTGGCACTTCCTACTCATGCTGAACAGAGAGGATCAGTTTCAAAGGAAGCCGAGACTCCACGTCAACAGTTGATATGACATATTAATGAAACAGAGATTAATGCCATGTGACAGTGGTTTGTGCTGCAATAGGTAACTGATGATGATAACGAGGAACATGTTTGAGTGGGGGAGATTAAAATTCAATGACAAATTCGGTTAGAAATCAGTTATTTTACGTTACGTTGTCCATTCCTCTAACTTTATTCCTGGTAAGATGAATATCTGCTGTTATTGTTGTGTAGAAGACAGAGAATGTTTCTTTTTATGTGTAAAATGTCATTTCAAAATGAACGAACCAATTACTGAAAGAAAAGCTACAACAGATCGTGGAATGCTTCATGGATAATGTGTTACATTTCACTAAACTTAAAGAGACTTTCCCATGTACTAGGCCCAGATTCAGTATTTAGCAGGGCTGCGGAGTCGGTACACCAAACCTTTGATATTTCTTTCTGTTCAAAATTAGGACTAGTAGACCACAAAATATATTTATTTGAAGACTGAACAAAAAACCTGAACAAAACAAAAATATGAATATAAAATGATAATGTTGCCATTTATTATAATATCGTAGACTAGAGTTGGAGTAGCTACATTTTTACTGACCTTGACTTCACCTACAATTGCTTCTGACTCTGATTCCACAGCCCTGGTATTTAGGGCTTTTTTTTTTTTTTTTTGCAGGTCCTGACGTAACTCTTCCATTATTGTGTGGAACTTACAAAGAATTAAACTTGGAGCTTTTACCACTTCCTGTTTAAGATGCGCCAAGTGCTCCAGCATTAATTAATGATTTATTCTGTTTTAATTCATGCCTCTTCATTAGTTGCTCAAGATGAGCTACATTTAAGCAAAATTGTTATTAAAAGACTTCATGCTCTCACCTCTGTGTACAGAATAGGTTTCAAAATGGAATTAGATAGATTTATGGGGTTTTTATACTTAAAAAATATTTTTAAAAAATGCAGTTACCATACAGCAGGGTATTACTGCAAAACGCTTTCATGTATATTGCAATAAATGCTTTTTCTCCAGTTAAATGCACATTAGAGCTAAACGGCTTTAGGAAAATAATTCCTTAGTTACCCATAAAGATATCTAATTCCATTTTGAAACCGATTCTGTAAACAGAGTAGATGCTGCACTTTTCTCAGCATATGTATTTTTTAATACCGCTTTTGCTTAAATTTAGCTCACTTTGAACAAACAAGGAAGAGGCATGAACTAAAACAGAATAAATAGTTTGCTACTGTGTGACAGAAGAGGAAGGAAAGGACATTGGATAATGGATATGCACATCAGAAAAATTGTTTGGCCCAGGTTACATTACATTAGAGATTTCTATTCCGCCAATGCCTTGCGGTTCAAGACGGATTACAAAAGAATTACAAAAAAGGTATTACATGAAGAAGATATCTGATAATTTCAAGAGGAGATGAAGAGTAGATGAGGTTGCTTTGGGGAATTGGGAAGGTATTGGGGAGTGGTTTTCCCTTCTGCTCTGTTTTATGCTACCAGCTCACTCTGAACTGGCTTTGGAGCAATATACCTTTATTCATAGATACATAGGGATTTTCTCTCATCTGAGAGCATCAAAACTGCCATTCGAGACAGATGGTCCATTAAGCCCAGTATCCTGTTTTTCAGCTGAGGCTGCAAACTATAGACCGGTAAGCCTCACCTCAATAGTGTGTAAACTCATGGAAACACTAATTAAGTATAAATTAGATACGATCCTGAACGAGGGAAATCTCCGGGATCCCAGCCAACATGGATTCACCAAGGGTAGGTCATGCCAGTCAAATCTAATCAACTTCTTTGACTGGGTAACAAGAAGACTGGACTCAGGAGAGTCCTTGGACGTCGTGTACCTGGACTTCAGCAAAGCGTTCGACAGCGTCCCACACCGCAGGCTGCTGAACAAGATGAAATCGATGGGATTAGGAGAGACTCTTAACTGCATGGGGTAAAGATTGGCTTAATGGCAGACTTCAGAGGGTGGTAGTTAACGGTACCCGCTCTAAAATGTCAGAGGTGACTAGCGGAGTGCCACAGGGTTCGGTCCTGGGCCCACTCCTCTTCAACATATTCATTGGGGATCTGACTCAAGGGCTTCAAGGCAAAGTAACCTTATTCGCTGATGACGCCAAACTATGCAATATAGTAAACTGCCATAATCTACAAGATGCTATGGAGCAAGACCTGCGTACTTTAGAAAGTTGGTCCTTGATGTGGCAGCTGGGCTTTAACGCCAAGAAATGTAAGGTCATGCATCTCGGTAACGGAAATCCTTGCAGAACTTACACCCTGAATGGAGAAACTTTAACCAGGACTACGGCAGAACGAGACTTAGGAGTAATCATCAGTGCTGACATGAAAGCAGCCACTCAAGTGGAGAAGGCTTCATCTAAAGCACGGCAGATGATAGGTTGTATCAAGAGAAGCTTCGTCAACAGGAAACCTGAAGTCATGATGCCATTGTACAGAGCCATGGTGAGACCTCATCTGGAGTACTGTGTGCAATTCTGGAGGCCACATTACCGTAAGGATGTGCTCAGAATTGAGTCGGTTCAGCGGATGGCCACCAGGATGGTCTCGGGGCTAAAGGGTCTCCCGTACGAGGAAAGACTGAGCAAATTGCAGCTCTACACTCTTGAAGAGCGTAGGGAGAGGGGAGACATGATTGAGACATTTAAGTACATCACGGGACGGGTCGAGGTGGAAGAGGATATCTTTCTTCTCAGGGGACCCTCGACCACAAGAGGACATCCGCTCAAACTCAGGGGAGGGAAGTTTCGTGGAGACGCAAGGAAGTACTTCTTCACGGAGAGAGTGATCGAGCATTGGAACAAGCTTCCAGTGCAGGTGGTCGAGGCACGCAGCATCCCAGACTTCAAGAACAAATGGGATACCCATGTGGGATCCCTACGGGGTCATGCCAAGGGATAGGGTCACTAGGACTTGAATGAGCGGGTCAGTAGAGTGGCAGTATAATTACAATTATACTTAAGGGGTCAGAAGACTTAAGAGGGTGGGTAAATAGTGTGGGCAGACTTGATGGGCTATATGGCCCTTATCTGCCGTCATCTTTCTATGTTTCTATGTTTCTATGATCACAAGTACCTGACACGATCCCAAAAGAGTAAAACAGATTTTATGCTGCTTATCCTAGAAATAAGCAGTGGATTTTTACAAGTCCATCTTAATAATGGCTTATAGATTTTTCTTTTAGGAAATTGGTCAAACCTTTTTTAAACCCTGCTAGGCTAACTGCTTTCACCACATTCTATGGCGGCAAACTCCAAAGTTTAATTACACGAGTAAAGAAATATTTTCAATGGGATGTTGTTGTTTTTTTTTTACTGTTTATTAAGAGAAAATGAGGTACGAAACAGGGGAAAACAAAACCACAGATACAAATATGCAAAAGACAGAATGGAATTGTCCAAACCAGAATGATGTGCACTAATAAAAGTGTCCTCCAACTCATTTGATGGTGTCAAAGCCTTTATTCATCCAATAACATAAAAGTTCATCCAACGACTAAATGACTCGACATGTACATGTTTCAGTCGAAGGGCCTGCATCAGGAGTCTTAAGAGCCTACAACACCAATAAAAAATGGCGTGGTGTTAACTCGCAAAAGTGATGCCAAACTTCAATAAAGACAAATAGGGAAAAACGAGCAGAAAATCCTTGTGACGATTTCTTGAAAGCAAAGCCAAGTAACTGGTGTACTACTGCTAGGAGGGGCCTAAGGCAACTGGGTAAATTCCGGTTGGCCTAGGTGCCTCAGGCTCCACCTGTGGATGGGATTTGAGCTGCCTGGGCCAATCAGGCCCTAAGGCCTGCCATTCGAGGGATGGCTGGCCTGCTAGACGGACAGGTTTGGGACCCGTCCAATGAATTTTACAGGTACAGGGAGAGTGATTAGGGGTGGGGGGGGGTCAAGGGGTCGGGGGGTCTCATGGGTCGGCGGGTGGGGGCCGATGGGGGGTTCAGGGGCGCAATCGTGGGAGGGGGTACATAGAGGGCAGAAGGGCCTGGGATTCCTCCTGCCTGTATGTTAGTGGGGGTGGGAGATAGGGGGGTCACCTGGGCAGGAGGGGTTGGGCTCCCTCCTTCCCAGATCGAGTGTGTGTGGGGAGGTCGCCTGGGCAGGAGGGTTGGGCTCCCTCCTGCCTAGATCATTGTCGGGGGTTAGGGTTGTCACGGGGCAGGAGCTCCCTCCTGCCCGGATCGTGTCAGGGGGAGGGGTGGATTACTGCAGAAGAAATGCTTCATCTCTCCTGCCACTTTAGCGATCCCAAGTGCCACATTTAGCGGCACTTGGTGGTATCGCTATTGCGGCAGGGGAGATGAGGCATCTCTCCTGCCGCGATGGTTACGGTGGGGGATGGGTAGGTTGCCGGGCCACTGAGCTGATCGCGCCAGCCGCCGTCAGCTCAGCGGGCCCTTTTTCGGCACTTATACCTATTTTGACTTAGTCTAAGTAAAAACGTATAAGTGCCGACTAGGCAACCTGTCAGAAGGTTTGGTTATACCTGTTGTACGACTAAGTGTAGGTCAGCCTACCTCCCGCCCACCTCCGTCCCTTTCCCCTCCTCTAAAAACGCCTCTTTTTGCTCTATGCGTTTAGAGGCAGAGGAAAGGCCTAAGCTGGTTTTAGATATGTCTAAAACCAGTTTTGGTTATGAGTACTTGGAAGATCAGGCTTTTTGACCATGAGCCCCTTAGAATTTTATTATGTATGATGTTATTATTATATTGTATGCTGAGTACCTATTGTGTAAACTGCTATGAACTGCTGGTTAGGCAGTATAATAAAATAAATTATTATTATTATTGTAGTTCTCCATATCTTCCAGATTTGGGCCCTCTTCAGTCTTGCCTTACTGCTCTTTCTTCTTGGCTGACTAACCATAGGTTAGTACTCAATCCAAACAAAACTGTAACTTGTTGGATCACTGGGTCCCTTCCCAACCTTCTCAAATTCCTATATTGTTCAACCGACTGATTCAGACTGTGTCCTAGTTTTGCTATTTGGGGGTCATCTTAGACTCCCAATTCTCTTGTACTGTTAAATCAGTCTTTTACGCCTTGTGTCAACTTCATTCATTCCTTGACTTTAATTTGCTCATTATCTCAAAATTAGATTTCTGTTATTCCATTTATGCAGGCTTAACTACCATCCAATTAAAACGTTTACAGACTTTGCAAAATACTTCCCTATGCCTCTTCTGTCATTTTGACAAACTTTTCCCGCTTTTTCTGTGCCTCCATTGGTTACCTGTTCAATATTGTCTGCTGAACAAGGGCTAGTCTCAGGGCACTGGTCTTTGACCAGAGGGCCACCGCGTGAGCGGACTGCTGGACTTGATGGACCACTGGTCTGACCCAGCAGCGGCAATTCTTACTATACTTAAAACACAAATCCCTTCATACCGGGCTGTCTTTGTACCTTCCACTCCATTATATTTACTATGATCGATTGATGCATATTGGCTAGTTCTTACAGGTCCTCGCCAGGCTCATTATGAGTCGACTAAAACGTCAGCCTTTTTTTTCTTTGCACCAAAATCCAGGAATGATCTCCTTCCTTATATTCGTTTAGAACTCAGCTTTCTGAAATCTAAGTCAACCTTTCATCCTCCTGATTTTCCTTCCTATAGGAATCTAGGATGTGACTTGAGGAGACTAGGTTTCCACAACCTACGCTTGTTTTTAAATAATTACTGTGGTTTTGTATGATTACTTTCCTTTTATTGAATGGAGTTCCTTTCCTTCTCATATTTTATTTTGTACACCACTTTGGTCCACACTTTGGATAAAGCAGTTTATCAAAATAAACATAAACATCATTAATCATTCAAGCTTGGGACACTCTATTGCACTTCTTTGACAAATACCCTTCTCAAAAACAAACACCTTAATCGCTTTCTGTTTTAATCAAAGGGGGCAGAGCCTCAGATCCCCATGTATTGTAAAATCTTAACAATCCTGTGCGTTGTATATAATTTTGGTGGCACTCTATTGCATCCCATCATCATGTCCCTCGCTTTCACAGTTTGAATGCCGAGAGGATGGTGAGTAGCTTGTTTGCACTAGTCTGATAGTGTGTTACAGGTATTGCTCATTTCCAGGAGAGGTTACACTAGATCTTACAAGTTTAAATTGCCATCTGATGTGATGGAAGGACTCAACCCCTTTTCTTGTCACATGCTTTAATACAGTGGTCTCAAACTCAAACCCTTTGCAGGGCCACATTTTGGATTTGTCGGTACTTGGAGGGCCACAGAAAAAAATAGTTAATGTCTTATTAAAGAAATGACAATTTTGCATGAGGTAAAACTTTTTATAGTGTATAAATCTTTCCTTTTGGCTAAGTCTTAATAATAATATTGTAATTTATAGCTAAAGAGACATATAATCAAAAAATTGTTTTATTTTACTTTTGTGATTATGATAAACATATTGAGGGCCTCAAAATAGTACCTGGCGGGCCGCATGTGGCCCCCGGGCTGTGAGTTTGAGACCACTGCTTTAATACCTTCCTCATTTGTCTGAGTCGGGTTTAAAACCCAACTCTTTAGTGTAGCTGTGATTATCACCAACATATAGAAGGAAAACTCATCTCTGTGCAATCTTTCGTTCAATTTACGAGGAGGTTGCTTGTATGGAATCTTCCCATCAAGCCTCTTGCAGAGTGAATGAGCTCCAGGCCTTACTAATTTCTTAATGACATGGTAGTTCTGCACACCCATCCTAAGTTTCTTCCTAAGGTCATTTCAGATTTCCATCTGCCAACATTTTTTTTTCTCAAATCTCAGGCCCTCAAAGGTAAAAGTGCATTGCACACGTTGTATTGCAAGAGAGTCTTGGCCTAAATTCACTCAGGTTTTTTGTTTCTTTTGATCCTAAGGTTGGGGCTGCCATCAATAAACCCATATTGTCTAATTAGCTAGGAGGCTACATTTCCTTTTGTTTTAACCAAGCAGCTTTGATACTTGAGCTGTGGTGTTATTGGTCAGCTCCATAGAGGAAATTTCATATATTCACAGTCTACTACTATGGGCTGAACAGAACTCAGATATTTAATGCTGGCAGGACTTGCTCAATCCCGGAGGATTGGAAGATAGCCAATGTTAAGCCCATCTTTAAAAAGGGATCAAGAGGTGACCCGGGGAACTACAGACCAGTAAGTCTGACTTCGGTTCCAGGGAAAATGGCGGAAGCACTGATAAAAGAAAGCATCAAGGAGCATCTAGAAAGGAATAAACTTATGGTAACAAGCCAACATGGCTTCTGCAAGGAAAGATCGTGCCTGACGAACTTATTGCACTTCTTCGAAGAAATTAACAAACGGATGGACAAAGAGGACCCCATAGACATCGTATAATTTGACTTCCAAAAAGCCTTTGACAAGGTACCCCATGAACGCTTACTTCGGAAACTGAAGTACCAAGGGATGGAAGGAGATGTACATAGATGGATCAGAAATTGGTTAGAGGGTAGGAGTGAAGGGCCACTACTCGGACTGGAGGAGGGTTACGAGTGGTGTCCCACAGGAGTCAGTGCTTGGACTGCTGCTATTCAATGTATTTATAAATGATTTAGAAACAGGGACGAAGAGCGAAGTAATAAAATTCGCAGATAACACCAAGCTATTTAATGGGGCTAGGCCTAAAGAGGACTTTGAAGATTTACAAAGGGACCTGAACAAGTTAGGGGAGTGGGCAACGAGATGGCAGATGAAGTTTAATGTAGAGAAATGTAAAGTCTTGCATGTAGGGAACAGAAACCCGAAGTACAGCTACACGATGGTAGGGCTGTTACTGAGTGAAAGTACCCAAGAAAGGGACTTGGGGGTAATAGTGGACAAGACCATGAAGCCGTCGGCACAATGCGCAGCAGCCGCTAAGAAAGCAAATAGAATGCTTGGTATAATCAAAAAGGGTATTACAATCAGAACGAAATAAGTTATCCTCCCGTTGTATCGGGCGATGGTGCGCCCGCATCTGGAGTACTGCTTCCAATATTGGTCACCGTACCTAAAGAAGGATAAGGCGATACTCAAGAGGGTTCAGAAGAGAGCGACATGTTTGATAAAAGGTATGGAAAACCTTTCATATGCTGGAAGATTGGAGAAACTGGGGCTCTTTTCCCTGGAGAAGCGGAGACTTAGAGGAGATATGATAGAGACTTACAAAATCATGAAGGGTATAGAGAAAGTGGAGAGGGACAGATACTTCAAGCTTTCGAAAACTACAAGAACGAGAGGACATTCGGAAAAATTAAAAGGGGTCAGATTCAGAATCAATGCTAGGAAGTTCTTCTTCACCCAACACGTGATGGACACCTGGAATGCGCTTCCAGATGGCGTGATAGGACAGGGTATGGTATTGGAGTTCAAGAAGGGATTGGACAATTTCCTGGAGGAAAAGGGGATAGAAGGGTATAGATAGAGGGTTACTAACAGGTCCTGGACCTGTTGGGCCGCCACGTGAGCGGACTGCTGGGCATGATGGACCTGTGGTCTGACCCAGCAAAGGGACTGCTTATGTTCTTATGTTAATCTATAGACCAGGTGAGGCACTGGCTAATGGCGCTGGTGACAAAGGGCATCAAAATCCTGGTCTCTATAGGTAGAAGGGAGGGGAGGGAGAGATGCCAGACTGGGATTCAGGATTTTGGTGCCATTTATCATCATCAAAAGTGAGGGGGAAAGGCTTAAGAGAGAAGGGGAGCTACTGGGTTGGCCACTGTTGGAAACAGAATACTGGCTCAATGGACCTTTGGCCTGCCCCAGTATGGCAGTTCTTATTTATTGAGATGGCTTGAGGAAATCCAATGCTTATTCGTAGGATAAGCAACATAAAATCTGTTTTACTACTTGGGATCTAGCTCTAGGTACTTGGGACCTGGGTTGGCCACTATTGGAAACAGGATACTGGGCTTGATGGATCTTTGCTGAGTCCTAGTATGGCAATTCTTACTGGATCATGAGTAGAAAGGGCACCAAAGCAAAGGTTGGTTTAGAGCACCACAGTCTACAACCAGGTTTGGGCATCAGCATTGAAGATCCAGGTTTGTTTATTTATTTTAAAAATGTATAATCCGAATATCCTTCAGTTCTATTCAGAGTGCAATGAAACATCTAAATAACAAGTTACAGCAAGCAGGTTACAGCAGTTACCCAGAAGCTGTCCATATACTGTCCATATTCAGCTGTCCTACTTTATTGGCTTACTTAACCAACTAGTGGACTGAATTTTGCTGCTAACTGGTTAAATACTGTCTCGGGTTCTAAGTGTCCAGTGTTGTGGCAGTCAGGGCTAATATTCAGTGGCACCTCCCTGTTCAGTGCTGCTGGACATCATCTGTTGCAATGCCTTTTTTTCTGGGGAGTCCCAAGCTTTGAGGAATTGCTATTCTCCTTGTCCTTGGAGCAAACATGTGGGCTGTATGGACAGAGGAATCCAAGTCCTCACACACTTGCACAGTTTCCCCAAGGAGTTGGATTCTACTCAAGCTGAATAAATAAACTTGAAGTGGTCCGAGAAGTGGAGTCACTAGCTTCTAGTACATACTAAGATGGCGAAGCTTTCCTGCGTGGACTCAACCTAGCCTTCAAAGGAACAGCGTGCATTGCTATTGTAGGTACTGTAGAATTGCCGCTGCTGGATCAGATCCATCGTGCCCAGCAGTCCGCTCACGGGGCGGCCCTTAGGTCAAAGACCAGCGCACGTTCTTGTTCAGCAGGAACTTGTCTTAAATCCCAACAACAAAAAAGTCCTATATCACCAATAAACTGGAGTAGTCCTATCCCCCATTTTCATATAATGAAATGTATGTGTAAATCAAACTGAAAACATCCCTTTACCAACACTCAATCATGTAGGAGAACTTCCCGTAAGTTTCCACGCATACCATACAGTATCAAATCTAAGCTTTTAGAAAGAGGCAGCTGAGGAACAGTTTTATTTCAGCTTGTAGCTTATCCTTTCCGGCAAGTACTTTCATGTGATCCAATCTTGACCCATCGTGTCATATTATGGTATGCTCTACCTCACTGAATTAAAGCCATATCCACTCAAGATTCACTCTTATAATATACTTGAAGAAAAACGATATCAAAAATCTCAGAGTCTCACAAAACCAAAAGAGTTTGATATAAGAGGACCGAAAGGGGTATCAGACAACCCTGCACACAACGATTGAGTGCTGGGAGAAATTCCTCACTTACCCCATGGAACCTCCACCACCTCTTAGTGTGTTGCTTATTTCAATTTATAGCAGCTTTGTTTTAAAGTTACTCATGTTTGTTACTCTATATTGAATTTTGCTTTATATTACATTTCTAGTAAGTGTAGAGAAGTTACTTAGCTTTCAGCTTTCAGTTTAAAAATCAATCCCCTGAACGCCTGAATTGATTTTTAAACTGAAAGCTGAAAGCTAAGTAACTTCTCTACACTTACTAGAAATGTAATATAAAGCAAAATTCAATATAGAGTAACAAACATGAGTAACTTTAAAACAAAGCTGCTATAAATTGAAATAAGCAACACACTAAGAGGTGGTGGAGGTTCCATGGGGTAAGTGAGGAATTTCTCCCAGCACTCAATCGTTGTGTGCAGGGTTGTCTGATACCCCTTTCGGTCCTCTTATATCAAACTCTTTTGGTTTTGTGAGACTCTGAGATTTTTGATATCATTCTACCTCACTGAAAGCAGATTGAAGAAGCTAGTTTATCCTTCAGAAGGATTTCGTTGGCTGCTATTTGAATTCCTGGTTTGGGCACCGGAACAAGTGAACCAAAGAAAATTTGGTTTGAAACTGACTATCTCTTCAGTGGTGCAAGCCAGGACTCTTAATGACTTTTTTTGCTTTGAAAGCAAACGCAGACAGAAGAATTGGCTTCCTCTAGCATTCAACTGGATAATTTAATTTTCAGATGATTTTTAACCAGCTTTCTGTAATGTCCAAGAAACTATCCATTAACAGTATTTGAATTCATTTGAGCACCTAGCGCAGATGATCCTGTGACAGTCATCTGTAAATGCTCTAGTTCACACATACAACAGCTCGGGGCAGCTCTGTAAAGTTCCGTTTCTGAGGTCATCTTTAGAACTTATTTGCTCTTCCATTTAAGTACCACAAAAAAAAAAGTTTTCCTCTCAACTCATGTTTTTGCTCTCTTGTCCCTCCCCTTCCATTTAAAATGTGGACATCATAATTACAGAGCTCAGTATCCCAGTTTTTCGAGATCTCTGACCACAATAAAGTGAATCCAGAAACCAGACAAGTGGTTTCATTTACTACCACTGGAGCTTATTTCCTCCCTCCTGCCTCCTCCCCCCATGACCACTGTGGAATATTGAGGCTTGGCAAGAACTAAAAACAGCTGTCAGAGATGTTACTTACCCCCATGCTATTGACTAATGTTGCTTTTTAAATTAATTTTTAAGTTGACATAATTTAGTCATATGACTTGATAAGATGCCAGTTTCTAAGATACTCAGGCAAAAGACTAAAAGAAACATCACTCTATATAATCTTTCTTGAATTAGAGAAAGGTATTGCACTCTACTAAGAACGAAAGCCTTAGATAAATTGGATTCCTTTGCGATGCCACTTTCATTGACATATGCAAACCTGAGCATGTTTTTGATATCTTTAATGAGTTTTATCTAATTTTATTTATTTATTTGATTTTATATCCCGTCCTCCCAGGAGAGATCAGAACGGGTTACAAGTTTACATACATAACAAAATATAAAATGACAAACATTACATGGTGTGATACAGAATGACAAGCATTGCATGATAAAACGTAGGATGGCAGCTTTGCATGGCACTCAGATCTGGTGCTTGTATCTAAATAACTATTGAGTTAAAAATATTTTAATAACATGACGAGTCCCTCCTCACACATCAGTTATCATAGCCAAAAAAACAATGATCTGGAGCACCATCATGGCAGCACTCTCTTCGCCGATTGTTCCAGCCCTTTTTATCTCTGTATCCTGCTTACATGTATTCCATGACTTTACATTGTGCCTGTCTTCGCTGATTGTCCAACTCCTCTTATTATAAACTGCCTCGAACTACTATGGCTTCGGCAGTATATAAGAATAAAATTATTATTACCCAAGGCAGCAACAAACAAAGAATCCAGTGGAACTACAGTAGAATAACAAGTCGAAGAACAAAAGGAAAAACGGCAGTGATGTTGTACAGGATGCCAAGTCTTTATTGAACAAACATTAAAAATAAAACCACGAAACAGTTTGTATCCAAAAGGACAGATAAGGCCGGACCCGACACGGTCCATGTTTTGAAGAAACACTCCTTCCTCAGGGGTCCTAATTTGTGATGTATCAATGCAAGAAAACCTGATGGATAACAACTGGATAAAAACTGGAAACAGCAGTGAATAGCTGAACAGACGTAAAGGCTGCTACGTTTTTGCTTTTGTTCTTTTCCTTATTACCGTATGGAGACAGTGGTGTGATGGCTTAAATGGGGAGACAGCTCTCTGGCGAAATGCTGAATTCATGTTTTTGGGTTTTAAAGATTTCACTAATAAGTTATTTATTTATAAGGTATATAAGAATGAGGAGGCTGGCTACGGTATAACTCTAGCTTTACATGAAATAAGTGTAGCCACTGAGGTCATCAAAAATATTTTTGCACATTTTGATATTTATTTGCTATTTTTGAAGCGTTTATATGTGGATGAACTGAATGAATGAAAAAGTTTTGATGGTGTTAGTGAGTGTAGCATTTATCAATTACAGTTATTCATTAGCTTCATTCAGAAGGAATATTTTTCTATACTACCTGTGGCATAAATGCACTGGAGGCGAGTCTCAATTGAGTGAGAGGAAGCACTGGAACGAAGATGAAAGGGGATTAACAGGGGTAATCTGAGGAAATGCTTCTTCATGGAAAGGTTGGTGAATTCATGGAATGACCTTGTGGAGGTGGTGGAGAAGAAAACTGGATCTCTAAGGAAGTGAAAGGAAGAGTAGATGGAGAAGCCACATGGTCTTTATCTGCCTTCAATTTTCTGTGTTTCTATGTAAATCAGAAACAAAGTCAGAGCTTCATACTGTGTATAAATATTTACACTGAATGTTTTAAAGCGGTCATTCCTGCTACTTGCTCAGTTTTGGTCAGATGAAGCCTCTGTGCCAGTAGTTAAGTACTGCAACTGCGGCCAATTCTGACACTCCCACGCCTCTGAGAAAGAGTGGAAAATTTCTGTCAAAAAATATGTTTTTAGGATTTAATATCGAGGACCTAGTAAGCAAAGTTCTGTTGCCCTAGGATTGAATTTCAGTGGAATCAGGTGGCCAGAACTGTACAAAAAGTTGACAGATAACAACCCCTTGGGGCTCTCCAATCTGGTCTCAGCCTCCCCTCTCTCTTTACTTTGGGCTTGATTCTATATGGAGCCACTTCGTTTTCCATAAATGAAGGTATTCTTGCCATTAACATAAATGATCTCTTGTAGTGGACAATTATGTACCATGTTGGGATGGTGCATACTTTGGGTGGAGTGCACTTATACGCATGGAAATTCTAGAGTACTATAATTTATATGTGTTCATCACTTCCCTAAGTGCAGGACTGGTGTAAGTGGCTGTGTCTAGATATTCCCTCATTCTCTGTTTACTTTTATCGAATAGGCTTGAAAAAGATGTCCTAAATAGCACTTCTTGGTTATGTGTCTATCTTTTGCATGCTTGAAGTCTGTTGTTGTGGATCCTATAATTGCTGGAAGCCTATGCAAGATATCCACTACCCCCTTTGTGAGAGAGTATTTTCTCACATTCCTTTCAATCTTCCTCCCTTTAACTTCCTATGATGACCCCCCTTTTCCTTCTGTGGGAAATACTGCCTTCTGATTACCTTATTGAAGTGTGCCAGTTATTTGAATGTTTCTATCCTATCTCCCCTTTTCTTTGAGAGAGCACATTTTTAACTCTTTAAGTCTCTCCAGATGTTCTGGGAAGAAACATACCAAAAACTATAGCAGCCCCTACAAAGAAAAGAAAAACAGCTTTAAAATTAAAAAGAAATAATGAGAGAAAAGAAATCCAGAAAACTTCTGGGAGTGAGAAAAGACATTTGTATAATCTTTTTTGGATATGTCCGGAGGAGGCGCTTTTACGAACTGATAGTAAACATATGTGGTTTTTATTGCAAATTGTTGGGTGTAGTTATGAAATACTAGTTTCTGAGAGATCAGTGGAAGGAATGAACAATGCCACTCCTTATGAAAAACGTGCAGTTTCATAGCTTAGTTTATTAATTTGATGGACTGCTTTACAAATAATATACCTAAGTAGTTTGCCATGAAAGAAAGGCAAAGCAATCCAATCAATGGTAGCCAGAAAGAAAGGATAGAAAGGCACAGATAAGTAATTCTGTTCCCACAGATCCTAACGTCCAGTTATCCCTGAAGGACTGCAGTAAGTATTTCCTATAGCAGGTTTTGGTATAGATTGAGCATATCCATGTCAGACGTCGTCTACTCAATTAGTACAGAATAGGAATTACATTCAAATTCTATAACATATCGCATTGTAGTGATATTGACGGCCTGATGCAGCATGAGGTTGTTAATATCACCAGAATAAAATGTGCACATGAATTGCCTAGGACTCAATATATTGTTAACCAGGATCTGAAAATCCTTAAGTGCTAATACATGTTGACTGTTCAGAATTTTTGAGTGGAGAAGATCCCTTAGGGTGGCAGACAACATAGAGATAGCGGATATCTGTAAGACTTCACCAGACATGACATAAAACAATACAGTTAGGTAGAACGATTAAAATAGCATGTAATGCAAAAGAAATTTCCAAGCAAAAAGTTAAGAGATTAGTCTCCAGTCTTAATGAACTTTGCAAGACATTTCATTATAGCAGACCCACAGCTAAAAGGCCTAGCTGATAAAAGGAGATTTATGTCTATAAAGAGGGTAAAGAACAGTATTAATACAGATAAACAGGACCGTTGAAAGGTTATTTCCTGCTGGGATATTTTGAGAGTGGTTTGATACTGCTGTTTTATTCTGCTGCTGAAATAACCTTGTGTTTACAGTGGGATTTGCTATGTCTTTGTATCTAATGCAGCTTGAGGGCAAAACATGGCCACTTTGGATTTTTAATAAAGAATTACATCTTTTAAGGACCCTGTTTATGTGTGGTAATATTGTTTTGGAATTCCAAATTACCAGGCCTCTTTGATTTTCTTCTACAAATAAGAAGGTGTCATTAGCATTTTAAACTTCAGATGATGTTTAATTTGATAACTAGTGCAGATGGAAGATGGGATATAATATGCTCTTTTTATGCACACGTTCGTAAGCCAGGCTGTGCTTAAAGACCAGGTTGAAACAGGTCACTGATTGTCAGCTCATTTATGCTAATCCAAAGAGTCTGAGTGAATGTTGGCTGTGCCCTATTGCATGCTAGAAAGTTTAGTATAGATTTCCCTGAGAAATGGGAAAGCTAAAACTGAATCGGCCTTCTTAGAATCAGCTAAATTAGTTTATTAGCCTATGCCATGGCTGAGCCTTCTAGGTACCAGGGTGGTATGTCACTTTTCAGACTTAAAAATGGAACATTCCTTAGTTTACACTCAATGAGAAGGTGATAGAATAGAAAAAATGTAAACATACTGTAACACTTTTATTTTTTCCTTGTTTCCTAGGTATTCCTTTGGTAAGTGATCCCAATTTCGATGGTAGGAAAAAAAAAAACCCAGGAAGGGTTATTTTGCAGCACACTATTGGGGGTATGTAATTTCTAAGCATCTTATGCCATTGTCTCTTGGGATGGTGGTTCTCTCTTCGCCATGCAGTGCACTTGTGCTGTATCTTTTCCACTTTGATGGCTCTCTTTATCCTTTATAAAAGGAAACAGGGATGCGGGGTGAATAAGGTGCTTTACACATAGTTTACCGGAGAATTATTTTTTAAAGGTCCTGCCTTGGTTTTGACTGTGGCTGAGTATGTGTTCTTAATAATTTTCCACTTCAGGTAAAGGCTTAGAATCACCTCCATGTCTGGTATTATGCTGTTGCTAGTTAAATGTAATTCCAATGCACTAGGAGTTGTTTTCTGAACCATAGGTACTCGATCCATTCTCAATCACAGCATTTTGAACCCCTCCACCTCCCTGGTCTCTGCTGCCCCCTTCAGTTTCTCTTTCTACAAGTAAGCATGAAAGGTGTCTTCTAATCTGCTCAGTTTATTTCTTTTTTTATTTTGTGGTAGTTTGTGATTTTTTCTTTCTTAGTCAGAGTTCCTTTTTGTTAAGGGCCTAATCTGCCTACATGGAGAGGAGTAGATTTTTAATCTGCTGCTGGCAGGTATATCCTTCTGGGACCAGTTTTAGCCAGCCTGTTGAAGATTCGTGGAACTCAGGGTCCATTCCCCTGGAGTTTGCTCACCCTTTGACTTGGTCAGGGGCTGGAGCATAAGCTTTTTGGGCACTAAGAGCGTTCCTCCCCCCTTTTTCTGAGGTCTGGGGGATTGAGGATCAATCCGGGGAGATCCGACTGGCAGTCCAAAGATTCCAGCGAAGTGGCTGAGTGACTAGAAGCAGAGGGCTTCTCCTAGAACAGCTGCACCTGAGAGGAGCTGAAGCAGGCAGCAGCACCACCATTCCCCAGCACATAGTCTGTGAGTAAGGCTGTAAAGAGCCTGTTGGAAAAATCAGTGGGGGGAAGGGTCTTCAAAAGCTATTTTTGGTTGTTTCTATAGCTAGGGCATTGGTCTTCCTCCCCTAAAATCCTAATTTTTAAAATTTTTTGGTCAGTCCTGAGGTGATTATAAGCTGTTTTTTTAGTGCTAAAAGTCAAATTTTTTTCCACATTCTCAAGCTTCTCCAAACACCTCACTTTGCTTCCAAAGTGCCAGGGATGGAGTCCTCTAATTCTAATATCCCTTTATCATGCCTTGTATGCAAAGGATGGGCACCTGAAGAGCGCCCTTGTGCCATGTGCTGTACTGAGCAAAATGGGGAGGCAGAAACATTAAATTTAGCTCTCATGCAGTCACTAGGGCACTGGGGTCACTGGGGCCTTTTGGGGGAGCGAAAATTCCCCCAGGAGCCTCAGAACAGTGTCACAGCATGCCAAATTGACGCAGAGGCCCTGCAGACTAAGAAGAGGCATCTCCTCCCTTCTAAAGGGGAAGGGAAGTTGCCTGCTAAGGCATTTACTCCAGAGTTCATTAATCTTCTCTGGCAGGTGTATGCGCATGGCCATGAAACTACTGGTTACAGAGCCCCATGAGGTCCATGAAGGCTCCCTCAAAGGGGTGAAATCCATGACTAGGCTGCATCCTATGGATCAAGATTTTCAGCAAATGTTTACTATACCAAAATTAGATTCCCTGGTAGCCCAAGTGACTAAATGCACTTCCTTCCTCAGTGAGGGAGGAATCATATTGAAGGATTCACAGGACCACAGAGTGGATATGGTCCTCAGGAAGCAATTTGAGGTTCTGGCCCTAGGAATTAAGGTGGTGTCAGCAGCTTTCTTCTTAGCATGCGCATGTCATTCACGACTCCAAACCCTGAATCTGACAGCAGCTGACCCATTACCTCATCTCATGTTGGCAGGGGTAGACTATGTGATGGATGCACTTTATGATTTAATCAGAGTCATGGTAAGAGTCTCTGTATAGTCAATCTCCACCCAATGCATGCTGTGGATCAGGCAATGGGCAGGTGATTCGAATTCCAAGGCGATACTCAGCAGGCTCCCCTTTAAGGGAAAGATGCTTTTTGGCAAAGGTCTGGATAATCTTATGGCTAGTGTGCAAGATCGTCATCCCAAATCACCTGCCAGCCATCACAGCGGCACACTTTGCTAGCATGGAGAATGTACAAGTGAGCTACCTTAGTAGACAGATATTTGATCCAGGAGAGGCTTGTCCCCAAGAGCATTCCAGGACACTTTTGGATGTTGGGGGCGTCCAACGTTTGATCTAATGGTGATTGGCATGCAACAAGAAAGTGCCACGGTTCTTCAGCTGAAGATACGAAATCAGAAGTGCAGGCTCTGGATGCCCTAGTTCAACCATGGCCAAGGTCCGGTCTACTATATGTGTTTTGTCCATGGCCCCTGATAGGTCGAGTGGTCCATTACATATCAAGTCATCCAAGAAGGATAATCCTTGTGACTCCAAATTGGCTTAGGTGTCCCTGGAACGTGAATCTAGCCCACCTACAACAGGATGATTATCTCCAACTTCAGGTATACCAAGACTTGCTCTCATAGGGGCTGATTACCCTAGAGGATCCAGGTTGCTTCGGTCTTAAGGCATGGCTCTTGAGCGTGCGGTGCTATCTAAAAAAGGGATGTTCAGAAGTGGTCATTACCACAGTACTGAAGGCCAAGAAGCCAAGGCCTGGGAGACTTTTCGGCACTGGTGCAATAAGAAGAATCTGGAGCCCGCCAAAGCCCCAGTATTGTCAGTAATGGCCTTCCTGCAAGAGAGCCTGGACGAGGGATTAGCAGTGTCATCCCTGAAGGTGCAGATGGCAGGCCTTGCTTGCTTTAGAGACCATGAGAAGATAGTTTGCTAGTGGCTCACCCTGACATTATTAGATTCTTGATTATCAGGACTCCTCATTATTAGATGAGGAGCCCTGAGGTTTAGGCCACTGATCCAAGAGCCTTTCCCTTCCTGGAATCTCAATATTATGTTAGAGGTTCTCAGAAGGGTCCTGTATGAACCCTTGGAAGAAGCTGTTCTCATGGATCTTACAATCAAAGCGGCATTTCTAGTTGCAATTACCTAGTTTCAGAATTGCAAGCTTTATCATGCAAGGAACCGTTCCTAAGGGTCACAGAAGAAAGGACTTTGTGTCTTCCTTTTTGCCAAAGGTTCTGTCAGCATTTCACATCAACTAGGAAGTCAGGCTACAGGTTCTAAAAGGAAAGACAAGGCTTTAAAACTTCTGGATGTCCGCAGAGTTCTTTTGCGCTACCTGGAAGTGACTAATGAGTTTTGTCTGTCAGACCATTTCTTTATGCTAACCAGAGTTGAGGCAGACCAGTCCCCAAGGCCACCATTTCCATGTCTGCAGCAAACAATTGCCAGTGTCACTGAAAGCACATTCGACAAGAGGAGTGGCCTTACACTGGTTGTCTGTTCAGCAAAGGGTAGAATTTAAGATTTTGGCCTGGATTTTTAAAAACCCTTCAGTGTCAAGTCCCATTTTCTCTTGGAGGCTTTGGTGTTGTGCCTTGTACAGTGTGGACGACAGCAACCAGATCCTGAGCTTTTTCCTAGCCATTTCCTATCATCTAGAGATTAAGTTAAGTGAAGCTTTGCTTATCAGGATTATTTACTGTAGCCTATGGTTAGTTTTCTCTCCTTGACTGCTGTTTTATAAAACAAATGTTTTATTATGGTTTTATATTTGCTGTATTTAAGGAAAAAGGGCTCATAACACACACGCATGAAAGAATAAATAAATAATGTTCTATCCAGTTCATCTAGATGTCTTTGCAATCCAGTTCTCCTAATAGCCAGTGAAAGTGAAGTGTTTGCCAACTCCTCATTGTCTTCCGAGTCGGTAGTCACAGAAGCTTTTGTTCCCTGAGCTCTTTGTACGCAGTGGGTTCTCTAGACTCTTGTTCTTGGAAAAGGGACTGCTCCTGAGCCAGATGAATAACATGTAAATCCAGTTATGCTCAATACAGGAAAACCACAATATTTTGGTTATTATGTAGCTGAAACGCCACCACTTGCATCCTTTTCTCTTATTGAAGCATCACATTAAATACTGCTGAACTCTGAAAATAGTTCACGGCTTCCTGTTCCTCTGCCTTTTGATATTTTGTTTTTAACTGGATGGTGGTTAAAGTTCTTTCCCCCATAAAAGTTCATAGTATCCATTTTAATTGAAAAGAATGGTTTAGGTCAGTGGTTCCCAAACCCTGTCCTGGGGGACCCCCAGCCAGTCGGGTTTTCAAGATATCCCTAATGAATATGCATGAGAGAGATTTGCATATAATGGAAGCAACAGATATGCAAATCTCTCTCATGCATATTCATTAGGGATATCTTGAAAACCCGACTGGCTGGGGGTCCCCCAAGACAGGGTTTGGGAACCACTGGTTTAGGTAAAAGCTGTTCATTTTGTTTGGTAAAGTGAAGTTGATTCTTTTTGGCTGTTTCCCCACTGGGGACATTTTCATTTAAGGTTCTCAGAGTTGAAGATTAGAGCAGTGGCTCTCAGGTTTCCAAGTTGATTCGTTTCTTGTTATAATATACCGTCTATCCAGAGTATCTAGACCAGGGGTGTCAAAGTCCTTCCTCGAGGGCCGCAATCCAGTTGGGGTTTCAGGATTTCCCCAATGAATATGCATGAGATCTATTAGCATACAATGAAAGCAGTGCATGGAAATAGATCTCATGCATATTCATTGGGGAAATCCTGAAAACCGGACTGGATTGTGGCCCTCGAGGAGGGACTTTGACACCCCTGATCTAGACTGTTTACACTAGGTTAATAAAGTAAAAGAAGAAAATATAATCTAAAACATTGAGAAGGAGAAACAAACAGTCCAGGAGGGAGGTAAAGTTACAATAAAATTTGCTTTAGAAAAGAGTGTCGGGGAGGGAATCTCTTTGTCTAACCTGCATCGGAAGCATCTTGAAATAACAAAGTTTTTAGTTTAGATGTAAGATGAAGGAGGTGTTTCTGCTTTGGTGACGTGTTGGACTATTTCACTCTTTAAAGTAAAGGCTACTTTACAATGCAAATAGCATCTGCCCAGATAATCTGTTACATTCTGAGAACGGATAGATTCCAGCGTCATCACTCTTTTGTCTGCTCCCTCAAATTGAACATTTTTAAGCAGAAGCCATACCCTTTAGCTTTTTTTTCACATTACAAGAAGAGTTATCCTTTTATGGAAAAACTGATTTTTTTAAAATATCTTTATTGGCATACCTTCAAAACATTACAAATATTCATCATGAGAATTGAAAAGTAGTAGAAACATAGTAACATAGTAGATGACGGCAGATAAAGACCCGAATGGTCCATCCAGTCTGCCCAACCTGATTCATTTTAAATTTTTTCTTCTTAGCTATTTCTGGGCAAGAATCCAAAGCTCTACCCGGTACTGTGCTTGGGTTCCAACTGCCGAAATCTCTGTTAAGACTTACTCCAGCCCATCTCCACCCTCCCAGCCATTGAAGCCCTCCCCAGCCCATCCTCCCAAACGGCCATATACAGACACAGACCGTGCAAGTCTGCCCAGTACTGGCCTTAGTTCAATATTTAATATTATTTTCTGATTCTAAATCTTCTGTGTTCATCCCACGTTTCTTTGAACTCGTCACAGTTTTACTCCCCACCACCTCTCTCGGGAGCGCATTCCAGGCATCCACTATCCTCTCCGTAAAGTAGAATTTCCTAACATTGCCCCTGAATCTACCACCCCTCAACCTCAAATTATGTCCTCTGGTTTTACCATTTCCCTTTCTCTGGAAAAGATTTTGTTCTACGTTAATACCCTTCAAGTATTTGAACGTCTGAATCATATCTCCCCTGTCTCTCCTTTCTTCTAGGGTATACATATTCAGGGCTTCCAGTCTCTCCACATACGTCTTCTGGCACAAGCCTCCTATCATTTTCGTCGCCCTCCTCTGGACCGCCTCAAGTCTTCTTACGTCCTTTGCCAGAAACGGTCTTCAAAACTGAACACAATACTCCAAGTGGGGCCTTACCAATGACCTGTACAGGGTCTTCCTTCTACTGACTACGCCTCTCTTTATACAGCCCAGCATCCTTCTGGCAGCAGCCACTGCCTTGTCACACTGTTTTCTCGCCTTTAGATCTTCGGACACTATCACCCCAAGGTCCCTCTCCCCGTCCGTGCATATCAGCTTCTCTCCTCCCAGCATATATGGTTCCTTCCTATTATTAATTCCCAAATGCATTACTCTGCATTTCTTTGCATTTAATTTTAGTTGCCAGGCATTAGACCATTCCTCTAATTTTTGCAGATCCTTTTTCATATTTTCCACTCCCTCTTCGGTGTCTACTCTGTTACAAATCTTGGTATCATCTGCAAAAAGGCACACTTTTCCTTCTAACCCTTCAACAATGTCACTCACAAACATATTGAACAGGATTGGCCCCAGCACCGAACCCTGAGGGACTCCACTACTCACCTTTCCTTCCTTCGAGCGACTTCCATTAACCACCCTTTGGCGTCTGTCCGACAGCCAGTTTCTGACCCAGTTCACCACTTTGGGTTCTAACTTCAGCCCTTCAAGTTTGTTCAACAGCCTCCTATGAGGAACTGTATCAAAGGCTTTGCTGAAATCCAAGTAAATTACATGTAGCATATGTCCTCGATCCAGCTCTCTGGTCACCCAATCAAAAAATTCAATCAGGTTCGTTTGGCACGATTTACCTTTTGTAAAGCCATGTTGCCTCGGATCTTGTAACCCATTAGATTCAAGGAAGTACACTATCCTTTCTTTCAGCAACACTTCCATTATTTTTCCAACAACTGAAGTGAGACTCACCGGCCTGTAGTTTCCTGCTTCATCCCTGTGACCAGTTTTATGAATAGGGACCACATCCGCTCTCCTCCAATCCCCAGGAATCACTCCCGTCTCCAGAGATTTGTTGAACAAGTCTTTAATAGGACTCGCCAGAACCTCTCTGCGCTCCCTTAGTATCCTGGGATGGATCCCATCTGGTCCCATCGCTTGTCCACCTTCAGTTTTTCAAGTTGCTCATAAACACCCTCCTCTGTGAACGGCGCAGAATCTACTCCATTTTCTCGTGTAACTTTGCCAGACAATCCCGGTCCTTCTCCAGGATTTTTTTCTGTGAACACAGAACAGAAGTATTTGTTTAGCACATTTGCTTTCTCCTCATCACTCTCCACATATTGGTTCCCAGCATCTTTTAGCCTAGCAATTCCATTTTTCATCTTCCTCCTTTCACTAATATATCTGAAAAAAATTTTGTCTCCCTTTTTTACATTTTTAGCCATTTGTTCTTCCACCTTTGCTTTCGCCAGACGTATCTCTCTCTTGGCTTCTTTCAGTTTCACCCTGTAGTTCTTTCTGCTCTCCTCTTCTTGGTTTTTTTCATATTTCACAAATGCCAACTCTTTCGCCTTTATTTTCTCATCCACTAGGTTGGCGAACCATATCGGCTTCCTTTTTCTCTTGTTTTAATTGATTTTCTTCACATAAAGGTCCGTAGCCATTTTTATCGCTCCTTTCAGCTTAGACCACTGTCTTTCCACTTCTCTTATGTCCTCCCATCCTAACAGCTCTTTCTTCAGGTACTCTCCCATTGCATTAAAGTCCGTACGCTTGAAATCTAGGACTTTAAGTATCGTGCGGCCGCTCTCCACTTTAGCCGTTATATCAAAGCAAACCATTTGATGATCGCTACTTCCCAGGTGAGCACCCATTCGAACATTAGAGATACTCTCTCCATTTGTGAGGACCAGATCCAATATCGCTTTTTCCCTTGTGGGTTCCGTCACCATTTGTCTGAGCAGAGCCTCTTGAAAGGCATCCACAATCTCCCTACTTCTTTCCGATTTCGCAGACGGAACATTCCAGTCCGCATCCGACAGGTTGAAATCTCCCAAAAGCAGAACCTCCTCTTTCCTTCCAAACTTTTGGATATCCACAATCAGATCCTTATCAATTTGCTGCGATTGAGTCGGAGGTCTGTAGACTACACCCACATAGATAGAAGTTCCATCTTCTCTTTTCAGAGCAATCCATATCGCTTCTTCCTCTCCCCAGGTCTCTTGCATTTTGGTCGCTTGGATATTTATCTTTACATAGAGAGCTACTCCTCCACCTTTTTGACCATCTCTGTCCTTCCTAAAAAGATTATATCCCGGTATGTTTGCATCCCATCCATGTGATTCACTGAACCATGTCTCTGTGATAGCGACAATATCTAGATCTGCCTCTAACATCAGGGCTTGCAGATCATGAACTTTGTTGCTTAGACTGCGAGCATTTATGGTCATCGCTTTCCAGCTATTTTTCAGCGATAATCTCCTTTTTCGTATGGATTTTTGTTTCGTTTCACTTTACGTTGCAATACTAAGAAATGAGTTGCTGATATTGTTTATGTTGAAGTCTTTACTACTATTCTTTACTTTTCTTTTGCCGGGGGTGGTCTCTATAATTGTCCTTCGTACATACACCACCCCCACCTTCTAGTTTAAATGCCTAGAAAAATATTGTCTAAAAAACCCAATACATTAGTTCAATGGCAATCTAGAAACGTAATCAGTAGATAAACACCAAAAGTGGAGCAGAGGAAATATTAATCTTCAATAATAATATCAAAACCATTCATTATAGTTCTATAAAAGGGGGGAGGGGAAAGACCTCAGACTCCCCTCAACTCATTTAAACAGCCAATGCTGATCAATTGAGCATCAGTATTTTTTTTAAAATCCTATACATTTCTGTTTCCAGTATTTGCTCCTCCTACACTTTTGCTTTTACAAATTTGGTTTGTTACCATCAGGGACTCCTGATGCAAGTGGTTTAACTGAAACACATTGCCTTATGATTGATTTACTATTTTATGCACTATTGGTTGCCATTAAAGTGGATTTTCAAGACTTGACTTGTTCGGCTCTCTTTTATTGGAATATGTTTTTGACCATTATATAGTACTGAGTGTTTGATAGTATATAAAGCTATTCTGGTAGCAGATAAAGGGTGAATGGCCCATCTAGTCTGCCTCTCCACAGCATCTACTATCTCCTCCTCTCTCTGAGATCCCACTTCCTCACAGAGATATTTAAATGTCTCTACCATATCCCCTCGCTCCCGTTGTCACCATGCGATTTATGACAAAGAAAACTAACCAATTTTGTAGCAGCCCTTTGGACCGACTCCATCCTATTTATATGTTTTTGAAGGCGGGATCTCAAAAATGGCAGACAGTATTCCAAATGGAGACTTATACAACTGGCCTTTCCTCTCCTTTTGCACTCAAGCATCTTCCTGGCTTTGACCGTCGCCTTTTCTACCCTGAGATCATCAAACACAATCACCCCCAAGTTTTGCTCTTCAGTTGACCTAACTGATAAGCAATTACTCTTAGAAGAATAGTTCTCTGCTACTCCTATCAGTGCCAGCATATGATTTACTTAGGTTTAGATGGTACATGCAAGTAAGACATAGAAGCTAAGATAACATAAGGGAAGATTCCTATAATACAAATATTACTGAATATTAATTGGAAGTGTAATAATCCAGAAGTTGGGTTGTGCAGGATACCTTGCTGCATTAACTGTTAGATGAGTATTTTTTGCACACTTAAAGAAACCAATGTTTTCAGGGATTTTGAATACAGCCTTGATCTTTATTTTCTGCAGCAAAAATCCAGCAGGTAGATATTTACTGCTGCATTCCAAGTCCCGTGACCTATGCAAACATCGCCAACAAGATCTCTTTCAGTAGCTTCTCTCTGAGCTAAGTGTGTTGCTACTTCTCTTGTACTCATCACTGTTATTTGATTGGATTGGATTTATTTACTTTATATACGTCTTAGCATAGCCAAAGTATTACAATAAAAATCATATTATGAACCACCAAGATTTGTACCAGTAGCTGTTCTCAGTTACCTGTACTTGCCTTCCTGCTGCCTGTTTGATTTTACTTTTATTTCTTATAGAGATGGCTAAACTCTCTTACTAATCTCTACATAATGTTGTTCTGCTGAATTTTCCAAAAGAAACGGTCTATTTTCTCCTTGAAAAGTCTCATAATGCCTGTGTGAGTATAAATGTGTCAGTCCGCATAATTTACATTTCCTGTTTCTGTGGGGAGAAAAGCAAAACTTTGTATAATTGAAAATATAAATGTTCTGCCTGTAGTTTAACCATCTGACAAATGCCTGTTTGTATTTTTTGCTGCTGTGGGCATTGCAAGTGTCACCCTGAGGAAATCGACCAGTTCCTGCTTTATTCTTACTTGTTGATAGAATTCAGGTTTATAAGCCACCTTGATACATAACTAAATTGATCTCTTTGAAAAATTTACCTTATAATGATGAATGTGGCAAAGGAGAATTTCATTTGCATGTTTAATTTCTTGTAAAATGAACTCCCATGGGAGAACAGTATAGAAAATTGAATGAATAAATAAATAAAATAACTAATTTGGGCTGTCCTTAAGGACTTAAAAAGTAAGATATAAAAACACAGACAAACTTTCAAATGATTTAAACACTAAAATAATGTCCAAATCTTACGACTGCTTAAAACTGTCACTGATAGTACTGCTTTTAAGCTCCTTTTTATCTGTTGTTTAAGAGAGCCCTAGAGCCCCGTCTCGAAGGGTGAATATAACGCGGAGCTGTCAGCCCACATTGTCGCCAATCGGGATGGGGGACGGGTTAAGATGGGGCGGGACGTAAGGTTAGGAAGGGGGGTTATTGGTGAGCGGGGTTTTCCCACCACTAAGAGGAGACAGGATAGGCTAGGAGGCGCAGGACTAGGTGCGGGCCCGAGGCAATAAAACCAGGATCTCGGAAGACCAGAAACTTCCTGGGTCCTCCGAGGACCCGCCCTGTCTTAGTCGGTCGATGTGATGTACGTAGCTCAGGAGGGTGGTTATCCTGAGCTACTGGCTGCTGGGCTTATCGGGAGATAAGCGGGGGCCAGTGGGAAGCTGTGCCCAGGTTATGGTGATTCTGATTAAAGGGGCATGGAGGGACATGCCACCCCCAGACCCTTGCTGACATGGCTGGATCAGGGGCCAAAATATTATGCTATGGTTACTTTGTAGCTCAGGAAACTGTTAATGCTAGTTGTATGCTTGTTGTTAATAATTGGAGCTGCGGCCATTTATTCCAATAAGAGTGTTGGCTAGTTATGGGGTAAAAGGGATTGGAATAGGGGTGGGAGTGCTGGGACAACCAGGCATTTACAGGTCCCGCTGTTATTCCCTTTACACCTAAAACTTTCCTTGGCACAGCTAAGACCTGCTGTTAGTATGTACATCTCACGACAGGAATTAGATCCTCTGTAGAAGTTGACATTGCATCTACTTCACTGAACATGAGTAGGTGGTAAAGCCCCAAAAGGTACAGCCTGCTGTTCCTTCACATTAAGTTTTTTGCCAGTTAAACACTTGTTTTAAAACCATGCATATCAATTTTAACAAAAGTAATGACTAGATGGACACTGAATTTTTCTTCTTTCCCACTCCAAGCTATCATTTTTAAATCTTTGTTAACCTTAAAAACAAATACTGCCTTTGTTTTTGTTCCAGCAGTTTCCTCTCACTCCTTGGGGTTTCTAATTTGATTGGATTCAGCCTTTATTGGGCTATGACACCATGACCCTCTATTTAAAAGACAATCTGGGTTTCCTTATTTTCTATAATCTACGTACCAACTTGTTTAGCTCACTCAGCAATCACTTATCAAGCTCCCTCCACTAGGTGTTGCTGTTGTGCAATGGCTTGGACTCCTCCCCACCCTCTATATAATCTCCAGATCCACTCAACTTGGAGAACTGGAAAACAGCTAAGGAACTGAGGACCTCTGGGCAACAGCATGCAGCACTTGCCATGAAGTCAGCAGGTTAGCAAGCATCTCCTTTCTAATCATCTTCCCTCCCCTCTGCTTTGTTGGCACCATCTCCTCCCGGCTTCCTTCTCTCCATCTCCTGCCTTCTCTCCATCTCCTGCCTTCTCTCTCCCCTTTGCCTTACCTCCTTTCTCTCCCCTTTGCCTTACCTCCTTTCTCTGGGAACTCATTCTCTGCCTCTCTTCCCTCTTCTCCTTCTCCACCTTAGGAGTTTAGTCCCCAGAGAACACCTCCTTTCTCCACTGCCTGCAGCCGCCTCCCCAGTCCACATCTTTTATCTACCAGAACCTCCTCTTACCTCTGCAGGGATGTCAGCAGCCCTCTCTCCCCTGCTGCTCTTTTTCCCTGCCCCTCGCGCCCTGAACTCCATCACCATAGTGAAAGTAGCCTGATTTCACCCAGCCAAAGCCCCTCTCTTTCTTTCTGCAGTGTCAGGAAACAGGAAGTTCTGTCAGAGGAGGTGGAATTTCCTGTTTCCCGACGCTACAGAGAGAAAGAGGCACTTCGGCCAGTTGAAATAACAACAAAATTCCTTCTGCTCGAAAAGGCCAAAACTCCCACCATTATAGAACTGAAAATTAAAAACACCAAATACCCAATACAGCCCGAACTCAAACTCCTAGGAGTAACGATAGACAGATGCTGCACAATGCAGTCCCAAATCAATAAAACATCCCAGAAAGCTTTTTTAATTATGAGAAATCTACATAAAATAAGAAAATTCTTCGACCCAGCACAATTCAGGCTAATTGTCCAATCCCTATTCTTAGGTCTACTGGACTATTGCAATTCCCTCTATCTACCTTGTCCTGCCAACATGATAAAACAACTTCAGACTATACAAAACACTGCCCTCAGACTGATCTACTCCCTGAGAAAATATGATCATATTACAACTGCCTTCCTAGACTCTCACTGGCTACCAATACAAGCACGAATTCAATTCAAATTCTACTGTCTATTATTCAAAGCATTAAACGGCTCCCCTCCCCCTATCTAAACAACCGCCTAAACCAGATCCTCACCTCAAGACAAAGAAGAACTCCGAACCCTTTTGCCTTCCCTCCACTCAAGGGCACTCAGCGCAAAAAGATGTTTGATAACCTTCTGGCGACGCAAGCAGCAAAACTTAACCACTCCATCTCCAACCTGTTGACGGCAACGGGCGACTTCAAAACTTTTCGAAAAGAAATCAAAACCCTACTTTTCAAAAAATTTATCCAGATATCTTAACCCAACCCTTCCCCCTCCTACTAGATAAATTCTCCCCCAAAACCTCCACTTAAATAATCTCTTCCTCCCCAAAACACCAACCAAGTATTCAGATCCCTGAAATGTAACGTAATCTTATTTGTACTCTAACTGTAATCTATTTGTTATACCACACAGTAACGTACAGTCAATTTAATATCCAATTTTCAAGTTCTTCTGGAATTAATCCAGCTACCTCTCCTCCCTTGTAACCAAAAAAACAACAACACAAAACTGTTGTAACTTCACTGGAAATGTCCAGTCAGCTCTTTTGTAATCCGCCTTGAACTGCAAGGTATAGGCGGAATAGAAGTCCCTAATGTAATGTAAATAACAATAAAGGAAACAAACTGGTATGGCTCAACTCCTAGTATTTTTCTCCTCCCTTTGGAAACAATAGAAACTACATGAGAAAAATGGAGGTCCAAACATGTCCTCTTGTCATAAATGTGAGTCAGTCTGTTAAAGTAAAGTACGTACCATATGAGAGGGTGGGTGACTAATCTCTCTAGGCTGGTCTTATATATTGAAATCAAATTGCCTCATTGAAAACAAAACAATCAAAGGCTACCTTCGACTCATGGGACAGTCAGTGAGTGTAAGGAAAACCAGGACAGACTCCCCTGATCTCTAAATTTTCCTGCAATGAACTTTTGTTTGCAAAACTTTCTGAAAATCTGATGCTGATTGTCATCTGAAGGCTGAATGGAATGCTTAGTCTCTTCCACGGAGGAGCGGTCCAGGGCTCAGAACCTGGGGAACTGGATTCAGTTCCCACTGCAGTTCCTTGTGATTTCTGGGGGACAGAGAAAATGCCACTTTGCTTATACCACAGAAAGGCAGTAGTAGTATATCAAATGCACCTTAACTCATCTTGTACAGGGAAATTAACAACGTGTCACCTGCAGCAATGGATTGTTTCCCAAGTTGGTCCTGGAACGTCCCTTTGACAGTCAGGTTTTCAGGATGTCCACAATGCATACCCATGAAAGAGATTTGCACAAAATGGAAGCAGGATATGCAAATCAATCTCATGCATATTCTTTGTGGATATCCTGAAAACTTGACTGGCAAGTGGTATTCCAGGCTGACTTGAGAAACATTGCTTTATATCACCTACAACTTATTTGTTGACCTTCATTTCTACATGTGCAGAGTGTAAAACTTAACAAAACCAGACGACAGGTCCAGAAACACCTGAGAGGAGTCGGGAAGACAGCAGCGGTAATACTGCGTTTCCGAAATGAAGGCAGCGCAGCAGCTCTCACCAGTATCTCATTGTGAACGCCAAACTCACATCTCCATGAACTGTTTCAGTTTACAGAGCACATTTTGATATGAGACAGAATGCTAACAAATATTCCAGCCTTGACTAATTTTAACCCTATTCTATTTTATTCTTGATAGCTCTACAGCTCATCCTATAGCCTAAGGACAGGAAGCGTCTCCCAAGCTTGGCTTTCATGTCACTGTCAGTTTCAAGCCACACAGTCATTCTCCCTCTTCCTTCTTTGGACTCCAAGTGGTCTATATATTTAAAGCACACTGAGAAGCATTGCTACTTGAGTTTATTTGGGGCGATACCTGTTCAGAGCTTCATTTCTTTCACTAATAAGCTATGACATTTATTTTGCTCCCTGTGAGTGGCAAGCTCTCCATTCCGCCTTATTAAATCTACGTTTCAAGCTGTCATTTAACCAGGTCCTGGTGACAGAATCGGATGTTTATATGGCTCTGGACACTTGAACTCTAATGTTTTTAATCACAGCAGCATCTCTCACCAGCCGTTATAAATTAAATACTCACAGTGACCTTTTACCCTTGCCGCTCTTAAATTCATGCTTTAAAAACAGCTTAATGAGGGGTTTACTGGTCCAATTGGAAGTTTTTATTAAAACCTATTAGTGCACTGAAGTTGTTTGCCTGGAGGAAGCAATTACCCCAAAGAAACTAAGCAAGGAACTGGAACCCCCCCTCCCCCCCACACACACATACCATCTATGCTGAGTTACCCCCTAAAATGTTTCCAGATCCATGTCAACTGGAGCACAACTGTATGGCAGTAATCCTCTCTTCTCTGTCTTAATTTAGAAGCCCTTTTAATTCACCCCTTGTCCGCAAATCCCTAACCTTGTGTTTGAGCTAACATTTTCTAATTGAATTATAGCTCAGAACCAATCACAACAACTTCATTTATCCCACTTGATTTGTTCAAACTTGAGTTACACAGGGCCAGGTTGATGTTGAAGCCCACCTGAGGCTGAAAGTTCAGCTTACAGAAATGATGTCAACCTCAAACAGAATGGCAGATGTTTACTTCCTTTTTCTCTTCTAGTACATAGACTACCAAGGGCTACTGATATCTCTTACTTCTCCCTATTACTGCTTTAGTTTACAATCTTCCTATAACGTCTGTCATTACAACAATAAGGTGGTTTAGAACAAATTAAAGAACAGGAACTGATCCAGGTAACACAAGAGACAAACACATAGATCCTGTAAGCAATGCAGAAAGCCACTCATTAGAGCCACGTGCCGATGGCTGAATGCACGGTTTACTAATGCGGTACGGTACTGGGGTTTAAGAAGGGATTGGACAATTTCCTACTGGAAAAGGGGATAGAGGGGTATAGATAGAGGATTACTGCACAGGTCCTGGACCTGTTGGGCCACCGTGTGAGCGGACTGCTGGGCACGATGGACCTCGGGTCTGACCCAGCAGAGGCATTTCTTATGTTCTTATGTTAAACATAATGAGAAAGTTTTGTCTCTGCACTCTGTTCAGTATGAGCGTGACCACCAAGTGTTGGTGGCTCTGCGTGGGAATAAGCCCCCCGATATAATCGCATGTTTTGCAGATTATAAAACTAAAGAATCTGTTATGTGGGCAGCAAGGAGCAGGACAGCCTGCAATGGGACACTTATGACATTGAGGTCTACCATGATCTGTCCCCAGAGACATTATGAAGAAGGGCGGAATTGAGACCATTCTTACCCTATCTGCTGGACAAGAATATTAAATATTGATGGCACCATCCCTTCGCCCTCCTCTTATATCCAGAGGGAAAGCTGCACACTATTCGCTCCTTGGAGGAGGCCTTGTTGATATTTCCAGCTGAGTGATTTACTTTGGAGACGCAGTCGCAAGGTGATCAACAGGCAAGGCCCCGGTTCATAACTTCTCGGCTACCAAAAGGACGTTGGCAACGTATGGCGAGGGCTGGAGGATGCCTGACCAGGCAGTTTGCAGGAGAGAAGCAGCAGGTGGAGACCTCCCACAAACGGGGTGATAAGCTGCCTGAAACATTTGCTAGGAGCATGAATTGATCTAACACTACCATAGTAAAGCTGCGGCGGAGCAGGTGTTCAGTGTACATTCTTTGCCATTTTAGTGGCAGGTTCACCCTGGATAAGCAGTGCTTTATAATCTTTGCTTAGAGTTGAAATTGCTTTATGTACAAGACGATTGATTTTTGTTAATGCTGGGTGTGATGGTTAGGGTGATTTAAAAGTGTGGTTCATGGGGAGGCATGTAGACAAGTCGTTTCCCCCATGTATTGCAGGCCTACAGAAAGATGGGGCCTAGCCTTAATAGTTGGTATGGGTAGGAGTTGGTGGGGGAAGAAGGGAGAGAGTGGGTTCAGGAAGGGAGAGGTCAGGGTTGGGCAGGGGAGGGTTACAGTTTGGGATGGGTAGAACTAGAGAGGCTGGGAACGGTTGAGGTGAATGGATTTGAACTGGGGGTCTTATAGCTTTGCTTGTTTACTGATTGTCATTAACTATGGGTACATGGGACACAGAGAGGTTTAAGGCTATGGGGGACTTGAGGTTTCTGACCTTAAATGTCAGGGGTCTTAATATTGCAATCATGTGGCATCTCTTGTTTAGAGACCCTCAACGCCTCAAAGCTTCTGTAGTGTTTATACAGGAGATGCACCTTTTGCTTAAACGTGAACACTTGTTATGCCATTTGGGATACCCTGATATATATTTAGCATCCAACAGAGCTAATAAAAACACGAGGGGTGGGAATATTGTTTGTGAGAGGGTATTCCCTTACAGGTTCAACATATAGCATGTGCCCGGAGGGTAGATATCATCTGCTGGTGGTGCAGCTGGATGTGACTTATACTTTAGTCAATATCTATGCCCCTAATGAGAGACAGGGGGAATTCTCTTGCCAACTGGAATCCCTGTTGCAGAAACATCTGGAGGGGATTTTAATCTGGCCCTTGATCTGGCTAAAGATAATTCTTTTTCAGAGGCGCTTTATGCGCAGAAAGATAGGGAACAACTGCAATCCCTGCTTCGTCATTACAGACTCACCGATTTATGGTGTCACGCTCATCTATACCTATTATTCCCCTGTGCATGATTCCTATTCCAGGGTAGATTTTTGGTTGGGAGAGATGTCTCTGCTACAAAGCAATAAATAGAAAAACTCCACTTGTTAATATAGGAGCACTATCCACAATGGAAGAAAAAGCCTCGGGTATTATTACGGCAGAGCAAAGGATGCTCAAACCTCCTCCACCCACATCATCGGCAAAAAACTTCTGAAGGGAATGTGCAAAAACCACTACTCTATTTTTGCAGGACTTGATTCATTAGCTACTTCTTATCTAATTGTGAAGATGTAAGTGATGCAACATATAAGCCAACGTTTCACGGTGTGTAACCTTTTCTTCAGGGCTTTGTCAAAAGTCACTCCCCCACATTTATTGTGTAGCCTGCTATTCTGCTCCTGCTAGTGTCAGTTGTGGATAGTGGAGTTTTTCTATTTATTTATTTTTATTTATTATCCACTGCTACCATTTTTAGGTAGATTAGTATCTGCTACAAAGCATACATTCATGTCAAATAGTTAACAGTGTCTATTCTGATCATGCCCCTGTTCTCACAGGGCGAGGAGGTTTAGAGCAGAAGCCTAGGCCAGATCCCGCCCATGTAGAAAAAATAGCTAAGGAGATCTCGGAATACCTAACCTTGAATGATATTGAGAATATTTGCCCTGTAATTCTGTTGAAAGTGCTTAAGGCAGTTATCCAGGGCAAGCTGAAAGCTTTACGAGCACATATTCTCCGTACTAAACTTCATGAGGAGAGTTCTGTCCTTAAGCAATTAACCTTGCTGGAATCTAAGGCAAAGCACCAACGAATGGGATCCAGAAAGAGAGAGAGAGAGAGCAATTGCTTACATTGCGGTTGCAACTTAAAGATTTGGACTTGGGCCAGTCAGCGTTGGACCCACAGCGGGTGAAACAGGAATATTTTACCTTTGGAGACAAGGTAAGTTGATTATTAGCAAACAAACTTAAAAAACACGCTGCACACAATGTGGTCCATGCACTCTTTCGGGGAGACGGAAAAGTGTTAACCTCATCCACAGATATTGGAAAGACCTTTAGAGAATTTTATAGGGATCTGTATAAAAGGGATATTCAGTGCCATGTCCACATAGCTAGTGTGTGTGTGTGTGGGGGGGGGGGGAAAGTAACATAACACATTCACTATGCAGATATCTGCATGACTCTCGGCTCTGCCCTGATTTCTCCCTTGGACTGGACCAGCATAACCTGACAGTGCCATAGATATCAGAGCAGATATTCAGTGGCTGACCCACTTAGTGAGATTTAATGGGGAGAGAACTTCTCCTGCTTGGTTAAATCATTTTGAACAGTAACCCCCTTTTTTTTTTTTTTTTTTTTTTAGTTCAATAATTTTTATTAAGTATTTTGAAAAATACAGGAAGCAGTTCAAATACATGGAAACAAAATAAAGCTTTCTGTATAAAGAATCTACAAATCTATATTTACCGTAACTGTATAGGAGCAAAACAGTATGAAAGGCTCCAAGTATTGGAACTGCGTGTGAAGAATATATAAGAAAAAGATGAGGGAGAGCAGGAAAAGAAAAGAAAAAGGAAAGAAAGAAGAAAAGAGAAGAAAAGGAAGACAGGAGTGTCTAAGGAGCAGATCGTACATAGGAATCCAGGAATGACCAAGGTGATTTATTGTACTTCAAGTTCATGGAGGTTCGGAATGTAATTCTCTTCTCATATGCATAGGATTCAAATCTATGATACATACTCAGAGAGTTCCACCAAAAAGTATAGTCTAATAACGAAGGTGATTTCCAATTTTTCAGAATGTGCATGAGAGCAGTCACAAACATGGTATCAATGAGTTTAGGGGGACAATTTGATTGTGCGAAGCAGGGATGTTGAGAGCGAAGAATTACAATGTCCATGGAGATTTCTTCTGAGCAGTTAGTAATAGATTGTATGGTGTTCCAAACGTGAGTCCAAAAGGAGCGGACCAGAGTACAGTGAAATAGCATATGATCAAGAGTTCCCTCCTCTTTCAAACAATTCCAGCAAACAGAGTCTTGTTTTAAATTGGCTTTCCACATGCGAAATGGGGTCCATATTGCCTGCCACATAAGAAAGAACATTGATTGTGAGACTCTAGAAGATAAAAGCGGGCAGTTTGTTGAAGACCAGAAGAGTTCCCAATCAATGTCTGAAAGCGGAGTGGTAAGTATAGCATCCCAGTGTTTCATAGAATGAGGTGAAAAAGTGAAGGAGTGATCTCTTAAAATACTATAGAAGAATGATATCGCCTTGCCTTTTAATAGAGTCAATGAAGACCAGTGGCAAATGGTATTTTTGAAGGTCATGTAGTCAAATCGTATATGCATAGAAGACAACACTCCAGTGAGAGAAAGCCATTGTGGATAAACAGAAGGAGGCAACGAGTATGTAGAGCAAAGTAGATCAAAAGGAACTGACGAATTGAGAGTAGACAATTGATGGACAAACCATATCCCTGCCCGCTGCCACCTTTTCCATGAGAGGGATTTGCCATGGTTTTCAATTTTAGAATTGTTCCAAAGGGACATTAGTGGGCTAACATTAATTGAGATTTCAGCCAATGTATCTAGAAGATAAAGAGCATGCTGCGTTGAACCCAATAAAGAGTACCTTTTCAAGTGTCTGGGTACTGACACCGTTAGTAAGCAGGAGATGTGTAAAGGCGCACATAAAAAGCACTCCATTTCAAACCAGGCAGGAAGATCTTGGGGGGGAGGAGTTAGTGAGCCAGTAAGCTCCATATTTAGATAGTGAAGCAATATAGTAATGATAGAAATCAGGAAAGTTGAGACCACCGTTGATCTTAGAGGCTTTCAACTTGGCGAAAGCAATTCGAGGTTTTTTCTTGTTCCAAATGAATTCAGATAGTTTCCTATTTAGCCAATGAAAAAACGATTTCCGGCATAAAAGAGGAAGCATAGAAAGAGTTGTAATTAATTTGAGGGGCCAGAGTCATTTTGATGGATGCTATTCTACCCCACCAGGACAAAAAAATGGAGACCATCGAGATGTAGTGTTTAGAACTAGATTTTTGACTTTAGATATATTAAGATCTTGAGCATGAACCGGATCCTTGTGTATTAAAATCCCCAAGTATTTCACAGCTTCATGTGACCATGAGAAAGGAAAGTGAGCCAGATCTGATAGAAGTATATTATCATTCAGAGGGAAGATCTCTGATTTCTCCCAATTGACAGAGTAACCGGAAAGGAGAGAGTAGTGAGTGACAATATGAATAAGATGAGGAGTAGAGGGTCCCTAAGAAAAAGTAAAACATCATCAGCGTAAGCTGCTAATTTGAAGTCTCGATCAGAGGAGGGAATACCTTTAATTAAGGGGCTTTGTCGAATAGTTGAAAGGAGTGGCTCCAACACAAAATTAAATAGCAATGGTGAGAGAGGACAGCCCTGCCGAGTACCTCTGTGGAGGGAAAATTTATTGGATAAAGAGTTGTTAACCAGAATACGAGCTGTGGGTTTATGATATAGCATTTCTATCCAATCTGTAAAGAATGGGCCAAAATTATACCACTTCAGGACACGGAAAAGAAAAGGCCACTCCACCCTGTCAAAGGCTTTTTCAGCATCAATAGCTAGGCCTATTACAGGGTCTGACATTGTTTTAGCCTGAGCGTTAATATAATGAAAAAGACGCAGGTTATCTCCTATATATTTCTGTTTAATGAACCCTGTTTGATCTTTATGTATAAGAGACGGGATCACTTTGGTAAGTCTTAATGCAAATAATTTTGCCATTATCTTGTAATCTAAGTTTAGGAGAGAAATAGGGCGGAAGTTTTTAACCAAAGTGTTGTCTCTGTCAGGTTTAGGGATTACTACAATGGTGGCCTCAGTGAAATTGAATTGTTTGTCCGGAGAGGAATGGAGAAAATCATAATATTTAAGGAGATGAGGCGCTAAGAGGGCGCGGAATTGTTTAAAGAATTCGTTAGTGAAGCCGTCCGGGCCGGGGGCTTTCCCAGTAGGAAGGGAAGATATGGCATTTTCAATTTCTAATACAGTTATTGGAGAATCACGTTCCAATTTAACAGGATCTGATATGGTCGGATGCGTTAAAGAGGTAAGAAAGGAGTCTATATCTGATTCAGAGGCAGCAAATTCAGATTGGTATAAAGAAGCATAAAAATTTTCAAATTGAGAGGAAATTAAAGATCTGGTTTTGACTAAATGACCTGATGGATTCTGAATAGCCGTGATATGTAGTCTTTTGGATTTAGTTTTTAGGTATCTGGCCAAAGGGCGACCCATTATATTATCTCCCATGTAATGACCAGAATTAGAGATAAAGATATCACGCCTGGCTGTATATGAAACTAAAGTATTATATTCATATTTGAGATTTCAGATACGTTGTAAAGTAGCTGGGTCATGTATGTGATTAGACATATGTTGTAAATCTTACAGCCAAGATCTTAATAACATTGGCAGTTCTCCTGGATTCCTTACACTATTTGTTTTGCCTGTTTCTCTCCTGATGCTACGTAATGAAATGTATATACTATGTCATATTTTCTGCTAAATTAAGCACACTAATCTCATGTTTTCTATTATTGAATGGGTGTGGATTTTGCTAATTGTTCCATATGTGTTACTACTCCGTGCTCACAGGAGCACCCTTAAAATGCTTTAAAATATGCATGATAGTGTGGTCCTTTCCTTTCCTGACCATACATTATGCTGACTTTATTGATTTCTTTTCTCTTATTTTCACACTTTTTTTTATCTTTCTTCTTAGACAGGAGTGTCTACTTGACCTTACAATTATATCAGTTATTTTCTCTGGACAGAAGGGATATACTTTATGTTTCACTAATGCATATCATATATTATGGCTGATTTACATGTTTTTTCCTTTAATGTGAATGGTCTGAACCATCCCATTAAAAGGAAAAAGATAGCTAATTATGTGTCCAACAAACATCCTGATATAGTTTATTTGCAGGAAACCCACCTCCCACCCGCTGCTGCCTCGAAATTTCAACTAAAGGGATTTTCCACTCATTTATATTCCCCTGCAACTCATCAAAAGAAAAATGGTGTGTCAATATTTCTCAGTGATAAACTATCTCCCGTTATTCACTCTCTTAAATCAGACACGGAAGGAAGATGGTGTCTGGTGCATGCTGCGGTGCACTCAACGAACTTTGTTTTTCTTAATATATACGGCCCGGTCAAAGACCACCCGGATTTTTTCAAAGAGCTTCAGCTGGCGTTGGTTGAATTTGGTACTTGTTCTCTGATGCTGGGAGGGGATTTTAATCAAATTCAAGATTTATATATTGATAGATCTTCTTCTTGCAAACCCTCCAAATCCAAGTCTTTCACAGCTCTTCATGCTTTAAAGGACGCCTTCTCCCTTATAGATCCTTGGCGCTTGTTTTACCCGAAAGGAAGAGAATACACACATTTTTCACCACCACATAACACATACTCGAGAATTGATTTTTTCCTCCTATCCTCTTCTCTTACTCAAGATCTTACCAATACTATTATACATCCAATCTCTCTCACGGATCATGCTGCCATCTCTTTATACATATCCATCTCGGCTCCACGCAAAGAATCCCCCTCTTGGAGAATGAACAACGCCTTACTCCTAGATGAGGAAATTGTTGAAAAAATCAATTCTTTCACTGCGGAATTTTTTGAAAACAACTCTAAAGATCCTGAAATTTGCCCTTCCATTGTCTGGGAAGCATACAAAGCAACCCTTAGAGGTGAATTGATTAAAATTGCCTCTTGGAAAAAGAAACAGTCCATGAGAAAGGAAAAAGAATTAGAAAACTCTAGCAACCCCCTTTAAAACAAAAAAAAAACCAAACAAACCACTAGTTATTTGAACAGTAACTTCATTTTGGAGAGGCTGCATACCTGAAAGCAGAGACTAAAAGACATTGAGAGAGTGTGTGTGATCATCTACAGCAGGGGTGTCCAACCTTTTAGCTTCCCTGGGCCGCATTGACTGAAAAAATGTTTCTGGGGCTGCACAAATGCGCAAACGCTGCAGCAAGACAGAGAAGGGAGCCGGCAAGAAGGTAAACACCCGGGGGAAGCAGAGGAAAACACTGCATTGCCCTCGACCGGGACAACACAAAATACTTCACTGGGCCGCAGGTTGGACACCCCTGATCTACAGGCTGAAGCCTTAAAGAAGTTTCTTCCCTCCACTCAGGACCTGCTGGGAGAAGGAAAAGAGACACATCCTCAAACGGTAGCTGCTAAACTTCTGAAAGCCGTAGCGCACTAAACCCTGTGCCGCGGCCGGAAATGCACAGACATCGATGTGATGACATCACGTTGATGTCTAGGCATGCGTGACCTCATCATGACATCCACGCATGTGCAAAAGTCCTCCAGATGGGGCCATGAGCTGCCGGGGAGGGTGGGGGGGTGCTTCAAGAGGGGAGGTACCGGCGCCAGCTGACTGCCTACAGAACGTGCCTCTCACCGTGAGAGGCAGATCCTGTAGGAAGTCAACTGGCCCTGGCACCTCAGTTTCCGATACACTGCCCTAGAGCAACAATCATTCCCAAGGATTTGCAATGATGATTTTGTGTGTTTCCTTGCTTGGAAATTAAGTACCTTTTCAAATTCACAAGCATAGGACTGGTTTTATTTTATGTGGTCGATTTTCTAAGATTAGATATATTTATTGAGACTCATCATACCATGTATTCCAAAACAAGGGTCTAGGTCAGACATGGGCAACTCCAGTCCTCGAGGGCCGGAATCCAATCGGGTTTTCTGGATTTCCTCAATATGCATGAAATCTATTTGCATGCACTGCTTTCAATGCATATTCATTGGGGAAATCCTGGCCCTCGAGGACCGGAGTTGCCCATGTCTGGTCTAGGTGGTGCAGAATATAAATAAAATAAAAAAGCTATCACAATACTGTAAATGTAAGTTTTACTATGGCCAAAGTTTAGGGTCTGATTCACTCCAGCTGTATTAGATTTGAGATTTACCGCTCATGGCCTTTCAAACCTAACCTGCACACCATTGCATAAAAGCCAGTGAGCACCAGGTAGAGATTTCCACAGTAACAGACGTGCTGTCTTTCCTTAGGCATAATTTTTTTTTTTTTTTTAATTATGAAAGTATTAATTAAAAACAAGCCAGCACATTCCTTGTATTCCAGTCCTAATCTAATCACGCTGCTTCCTGTTGGTGTTGTAAGACATGTTTATGCTCTTCAACACTCTCTACTTCAAATGAAACAAGATCCAAAGGCACCTACCAAGGTGTTTTGTGTTTGCTAAGCAGTAGGATCAATTCTGTTTTGCATTCTCCTGCCTGCTGCTGCATTTCTGAGTTGGATCTTTACTATCCATGCTGTTGATAAGCAAATTGCTGAACCCCTTGAACAAAAACCTTTGGTTGTTGGTACCTCTTTTATGCCCAAAGGTTTTTCTTCCTCTGCTGACTTGAGATAGTTTTGCTAGACACTTATGCCTAAATTTCTTCAAAAATTTTATATAAGATCATGGGACAAAGAAGAAGCAAGGGCAGCTCTCAGAATTCGCAAGGTCCAGATCATAGCATAGCTACACACTATAAGAACATAAGAATAGCCATACTGGGTCTAAACTAAACTAAACCTTAAGTTTGTATACCGCATCCTCTCCACAATCGTAGAGCTCGGCACGGTTTACGGGAACTGGTATAAAGAAGGAACTCCAATGAAGGATTACAGGAACATAGTATAAAGAATGTTTAGAAGGACTTAGTAGATTATAGAGGGAGGAAGTATTACATTTTTGAGAATAGCCAAGTTTTCAGATGTTTTTGGAATAGTTGGAGGGAGCCCAGATTCCGAAGTGGGATAGTAAGATCAGACCGATGATCCATCTAGCTTTCAATAGTGATCAATCCAGGTCACAAGGATCTGGCAGAATTCCAAATAGTAGCAAGATTCCATGCTTCTGATCCCAGGACTTGCATTGCCTTCCCTCATATCTTCTCAATAGCAGATTGAGACCTTTTTCAACCCAGATATGCTAATCAATGTAACCCATCCTCCGGCACCAAGTTTCAGAGTTTAATTAGTCGTTGCGTGAAAAAATATTTCCTCCAAGTCATTGTAAAAGGATTAACAGGTAACTTCATTGAGTGTCCCCTGGAGTTTGTACTTTTTCAAAGTGTAAAAAAATTAATTCACTTTTACCTGTACTACACCACTCTAACATATTTCCACCCACCCCCCGCCATCTCTTTCCAAGGTGAGTCATTTTGGTTGCACTTCTTTAACCTTTCTAATTCCACTATAACTTTTTTTGGGATACAGTGACCAGAATTGCATGCAATACTTAAGGTGAGGTCACACCATGAAGCGATACACAGACATTATAGTATTCTTGGTCCTATTTTCCACCCTATTCCAAATAATTTCTAGCTTGTTTGCCTTTGTGGTCACCATTGCACACTGGGCAGAGAATTTCCACTTATTGTCTACATTGACACTGGGATCTTTTTCATGCATGCTGACTCCAAAGATGAACCCCAGCATCAAGAAACTATAATTTGGATTATTCTTTCCAATGTTCATCTGGCATTTGGATGTTTAGTCTTCCAGTTTCCTAAGGTCTTTTTGCAGTTCTTCATAGTTCGTATATATTATCATTTGTACAGATGTTAAATACTACCAGTCCCAGTACTATTCACTCTCCTCTGAGAAAAATGGCCATTTAATCCTACCCTCTTTTTTTCTGTCTAGTAACCAATTCCTAATCCACAACAGAACATTGCCTCCTATCCCATGGATTTTTAATTTTCTCAGGAATCTCTCATGAGGGACTTAGTCTAAAGCTTTATCAAAAGCTAGATCCACTACATCTGCAAACCTAACAAAAGAAAAGATGGATTCACCCCCTCAGACAAAATCATGAAACTTGAGAGAGAAAAGAAAACTTGAAAGAAAATGGAAGAAATTGGACAAAGATGAGGAGACTAGAAAGGCCTGGCAAAAAATCAACAGAACCTATGAACCTATATTAAGAAAAGAAAGAATACCTGTCAAAAAAGATCCTCAAAGCCGGAAACTCAACAAAAACCCTATATCAGGTAGTATACGGATTGTTAGGTAAAAAAACAGAAAGAGACTACCACCAAATGCTCACTAACCAGTAAAGAATTCAGCAATTTCTTCATTGAGAAAACAAGAAAACTACAGGAAGACAACAAATTAAATGACAATATATCTCTAGACAAACACAAAAGGGAAACTGGAGGCAAAATGGAAGAGTTCGAACTTGTCATGGAACTCCAAGTGAAGAAACTACTGAGAAGAGTGAAACCAGTCCCACCATTCCTCGATACCTGCCCGATTCAGCCGATGAGAGAGCTTGAAAGCACAGGACTCTCCCACTTCATGGACCTCGTCAGTGATTCATTACAGTCCCGACAAGTTCCACTTAAATGGAAACTTTCTGTCATTAAGCCCATACCGAAGAATAAAGAAAAAGACCTAAAAAACCTTTTCAACTACAGACCAGTAGCCAACCAACTGTGGATATCCAAACTGGTAGACAAACTAGCATGCCGACAAATATCAGATTCCCTGGAAAACTCATTCAAGCTGGACTAAGCCCGATCAGGATTCCGAAATCACCTGAGCACGGAGACATTGCTAGTAGCTGTGCAGGACTCCGTCCTTAAACATTAGGCAAACAGAGAAGACATGCTGCTGGGGTTCCTAGACCTCTCAGCGGCTTTCATTCTAGTCCAACACACACTGCTAAAATCATGTTGCAGAGAAGTAGGCCACAAGGGAAAAGATCTCTCTTTGCCTTCCTTATTAGCCTTCCTTGCATTTGACTTGATATTCCTCATGTTGTTTACAATTATTTTTAGTCGGACTCTTCTTCTACTTTCTGAAGGATTCTCTTTTAGTTCTAATAGCTACCTTCACCTCACTCATTAACCATGCTGGCTGCAGTTTGGTCTTCATTTCTCCGTTTTTAATACATGGAATATATCTAGTTTGGGCTTCCAAGATGGTATTTTTAAATAACATCCACACCTGATGTATATTTTTGACCTTTGCAGCTGCACCTTTAAGTTTCTTTTTTACCATTCTTCTCATGTTATCCTAGTCTTCTTTTTTAAAGTTAAATGCTGTTGTTTTGGATTTCCTGTGTAAACTTATTCCAGGGATTACCGTATATAAAATTTGATCATGTTATGATCACTGTTATCAAGCGGCCCGATAGTGAGATTACAATACAGGCCAAAGTAGACCAGGTTTCCTTAAATACAGAGCAGGCTGATTTTAAAGATTGGAAATTATCCATGCCAACTGCTGAGCAAATTGTAAATAGATCTCCAGTGCAGTAGGGATGGTATGCTGTAACATTCTCACGAGCACTTTGCAGAAGATTTCAATCACACCATTTCACTCTTCCTCCTCCCTGAGCCTGGGCTGTTGCTGCCCCCTCAGTTCTTTCTTCTGCAAGCAAGCATGAAGGTGTCTTTCTGATTGTCTTGGTTTGTTTCTTTTTATTTTACGGTATTCTCACAGTTTTTGCGGTGCTGGAGTTCCCTCTGAAAAGAGTCTTTTCTGCCTGCTTGGAAAGAAGCAGGCTTTTCTGTCTGCAGGTGGCAGGTGTATCCTTTGGGGACCTGTTCAGCTGGCCTACTGAAGATCTGTGGAACTCAGGGTTCTGTGCCCTCAGCACTTGCTCACTTCTTTGACTTGGGCAGGAGCTTGAACACGGGCTGTTAGGCACCAATAGCTTTCCTTCAGGGCGCTCACAGTGCAAGCTGCGATTTTTTTTTTCCCTTCCCCCTTCTCTTTCGTCCAGCATGGTCGGTGGGGATTAAGGAGCGGTCCTGTAGGTCTGACCGGCAGCCTGAAGATTTCAGTGCAGGAGCTGACCAACAAGTTAAGGCAGTGATCCTTTCCAGTCCTAGCTATACCTTGAGGGAGCTGATGCAGGCTGCAGCACTATTATTGAGCACCTGGTTTGTGAGTATAGGCTGCGATAGTGTATGGGGAAATTGGTGGAGGGGGAGGTCTGAAATCCCTAGTTTTAGTAGTTTCTTTTGTTAGAACCTTGGTCCTCCACACCTAAAATCCTGAATCTACCATTTTTTGAGTATCCCTGAAGCATTTATGGGCTGGTTTTTGGTGCCAAATGCTCCCGCGATGGCCATCTTGGATTTCCTGATTTTTCTTCTAAGTGCTCAAACTTCTTCAAAATGCCTCTTTTGTCTCAAGTGTGACTGAGAGAGAGTCCTTAGATCCTAAAACCCCTGTATAATGCCTTATGTGTGCTGGATAGGTGGCTGAAGAGCACCCTTGTGCCGCTTGCCACATGACACGCGATGGAGGGATGTGAGCTTAGCCTCTCAACATTCTGCTACAGCTAGAGATAGGACAGGAATCCCATTTGGGAGAAAAAATATACCTTCCAGATACCTGGGACATTGCTTCTACGCATTTTAAGGGCATAGAAGTTCCAGTCCTCAGAGGGCATTTTGAGGCCCTAGCCTTAGGGATTAAGGCAGCAGCCAGGGCCTCCATGGTGGGCGCATGTCATTCCAGGTTGTGGATTCAGAGGTTGGCGGAAGAGGAGCCCCTTCCCCAGCTTGTGGTGGCTGAAATTGACTATGTAGCAGATGCATCCTATGATGTAATCAGAGTCATGAGCAAAATCTCTGCTTATTCCATTTCCACCCCTCAAATGCTCTGGATTAGGCAATGGGTGGGTGATTCAATCTCCATAGCCACTCTGAGCAGACTCCCCTATTTGGGAAGAGCCTAGATGATCTTATGGCCAGTGTGCAAGATTGTCACCCAAAATCTCTTCCAGACATCAGACCACAGGCAGCCAGAAAAGATATTCAATTCTGATGAACCAGAAAAATTCAAACAAATCTATGTAAGACTGGAAAATGTAGTGGGTTAATTTGACAAATTGAACAGTAGCAAATCGCTTGGACTGGATGATATACATCCCAAAGTGCTGATAGAATCGAAAAATGAAGTTGCAGAGCTGCTATTAATAATTTGTAATTTTTCTTTAAAATCCAGCATAGTACCGGAAGACTGGAGGGTGGCCAATATGAAGCCGATTTTTAAAAAGGGTTCCAGAATTGATCTGGGAAATTATAGACAGTGAGTCTGACGTCGGTGCTGGGCAAAATGGTAGAGACTATTATAAAGAACAAATCCCCTCCTTTATAAAGCTGTGCTAACGTTTTTAGCGCCGGCAGCCGCAGTAACATCTCAAATTCCTATGAGGGCCGCAGCCGGCACTAAAAATACTAGCGTGGCTTTTTAAAGGAGGGGGGAAATGACAACATTTATATCAGCATGGATTTAGTCAAAGGAAATCTTGCCTCACCAATCTACAGGATAAAGGTGAGCCGGTTAATATTGTGTATTTGGTTTTTCAAAAGGCATTTGAGAAAGTACCTCATGAAAGTCATGGGATAGGAGGTAATGTCCTATTATGGATTAAGAACTGGTTGAAAGACAGAAAACGGAGAGTACGTTTAAATGGTCAATATTCTCAATACAGTTCCCCAGGGATCTGTGCTGGGACTGCTGCTTTTAAACATATTTATCAATAATCTAGAGATGGGACTAATGTGAAATAATTACATTTTCTGATGAGGATTGTGAAAAATTGCAAGAGGACCTTGTGAGACTGGGAGACATTCATTTAATTTTCTATACAGAATGGTTTACATAAATTTATTCAGGTACTCAAGCATTTTTCCTTGTCTGTCCCAGAGGGCTCACAATCTATCTAATGTTCCTGGGGTAATGAGGGGGGGTTAAGCGACTGGCCCAGGGTCACAAAGAGCAGCATGGGCTTGAACCCACAACCTTGTAGCTTTAACCACTGCAGATGACGTTTAATGTGAGCAAGTGCAAAATGATGCATGTGGGAAAGAGGAACCTGAATTATAGCTGTGTGATGCTGGGCTCTGTGTTTGGAGTCATTGCCCAGGAAAAGGATCTAGGTGTCATTTTTGACGATACATTAAAACCCTCAGCTCAATGTGCGGCAGCGGCTAAGAAAGCAAACAGAGTGTTAGGAATTATCAGGAAAGGAATGGAAAACAAAGATGAAAATGTTATAATGCCCTTGGATCGCTCTATGTTACGGTTGCACCTCAAATACTGTGTGTAATTCTGTTCGCTGTTTCTCATAAAAGGTAGTTATTGGGTTCTGTCACCTGGAAAAATGTCACCAAATGCCTTCTATACCGAAATTTCGCACTGGTATCCAGTGTTAAGTAGCCAGGGGTAAAAGGCCCACAGTGAAGTTGGTAGCGTTTTACAAAATGCTGACTGCTGTGGGCTGAATCTAGACCTCTGAATTTTCATAAGGAAAATCTGTTGCAATATACATTTTCCTCCTTTTCTGTAAGCAACTACAAAGTCCCCCCCCCCCCATCCTTTTTTTAAAGAACAAACCCATTAGTATTTAATTACTGGCTCCATTACTATTCTGTAACTAATACTTTAAAAAAATAATAGGCAGATCACCTTTCAAAACTAAGAAAATGTTCCAATTTCATCAGTAAAAGACATCTGGCTGCCTCAGTTCTGCTGTGTAGGAGTGAATTTACCCCTGGGGTTTTCACATGGGAAGGGCAAATGGAGAAATCATTTTTGGAAAGAGAGAAAATAAAAAACCACGAGATGACCCCCAACTTCCCTCCCTCCCCCCATGCACTGTAACAAAAAGAAGAACTTCAGAGGGCCGAAGTTTAGGTAAAGTTTTACCTTAAGCTCAGCCGTGCTCAGAGCAACCCGCAAATTCCCAGGATACGAGGAACATTTTTTTCCACTTTTTTTGTTGTTGCGTTCAGCTCTTTTTTCCAATTCTACTCACTGAAATCTGTTTTTAATGCTACAGTTATTTGACCCCCCAAGCCCTTTCACCTATCTACCCTCTAGTCCCACTCATCACATACACTGAACAACTGATGAGTTTAATAATGTCCTCAACTGAATATTCTCTGGTGCTTTCTATTGTGATTAATGTTGCAACTTACATAAGGGGCAGCTTAAGAGCATGCTTAAACCACTATAAAAGTAATAGCACAAAGGTGTGCCCCCTTACGACACATCAATGGTTGGCATAAGTGAACACACCTATGGATATCCTAATCTGAAATATTCTTTCTGTTATGGACAGATCTGCTAAGGTACCAAGTTCCACCAGTGAGATTTCAGACAGTCTGATCCTGGTCCATAATGAGAGTTGCAGAATTGATTTTAGGAACATTTTTTGTAACCAGGTTTTAAACATGTGAATCAAGGAGAGCTGGATGTTGTAGTGTAGCTAGATTTTCAGAGAGGTTTTAGCAAAGTTCTTTATGAGAGACGCTGAGAAAAATAAAAAGCCATAGGATAGGAGGCAGTGTTCTGGTGTGAACTGGCAGCTGGTTAAATGGACCTTCCTCTCAATGAAGGAAGGTGAATAGTGGAGAACCACAAGGATCTGTCCAGGGATGGGTAATTTTTTAAAACAAATGTATAAACAATTTGGAATAGCAGTAATAAGTGAATCAATGAAATTTGCAAACGAGCATGATGCAAAATTATTCAAAATTGTTAAATTGCTTGTGGATTGCATGAAATTGGAGGAGAACTTAGGAAGGCTGGAAGATATTACTGTATATTTATTAAGGAGGGTGAGACAGGGAAAGTTTATGTAAATTAAGCTGTAGAATTTATCATCTGAGAATGTGTCCAAGGCTAGTAGTATAGAGTGCATTTTAAAAAGGCAGAACCATTAACAAATAAATGTAATGTTTCTTTTTCTTTAGTCAATGAGCAACACGGAATGGACGTTCTTCTTACTTTGTAAATGATCTATATAGACTTTTTGGCCCTTATTGCATCTTTCTTCTTTTGGCCATTTTTGAATATGAAAATGTCTAAATGAAAAAAGCACAAAAACAAGCCATTGGGACGTCCACGCAGCCAGCATTCTTAGCAAACTGTCCATACAGACAGCTGAACAGAGCAGAAGGGGGTACTGCAGTGGATGTTATCTTAAAAAGTCCCAGGTACACCTCATGCTTATATTGTATGGTGAGCCCTCCAAAACCCACCCAAAACTACCACAACAATAGCTCTTATGCCTGCAGGTGTTGTCTTTTTTTTTAAATCATTTTTATTAAGGAGTCAACAAGAGAAACAAGTGAAGTACATGGATAAATAGGCAGCAACGGAAAAGAATACATGTCCAACAATAAAAGCACTTAGCACAGTAATAAGCCACGGGGATATCCTGAAGCAAGAATAATCCGTTTCCCTCATCAGCTCCATAAATTTTCAATACAGCGTACCCACCCCAAGAGTCCCCTGCTCGAGAGACAACACACACACCGCACTACGCAAACCAGCCACACACCCAAACATACACCACACACACACCCCATTCAGTCACTCCCCCCCTATCCCCAATTCTGGAGACCAGAGGTAACCGTAGGAACACCTTCCACAGGGCCAAATAGGCCAGCACCTCAGGGTTGGAAGAACGTTTATGGTAGCAAAGCTCAAAACGCGCCAGCTCGATCATCTGATGAACCAGCAATCTTTGTATAGGTACAGATTTGTGTGGATTTTGAAGGGCTCACCATACAATATACGCAGGTTATAGTGACATGTACCTTGGACTTTTTAATGTGACATTTACTGCAGTACCCCTTAGAGTGGCCATCTGAAGCTGTAATATAGGATGGAGTGTACTGTTTCTTTCACATTTTCGGGTGGTGGGAGGGGGTCAATGAGCACGGGGAGTAAAGGGGGAGATATGGTAATCTGATCAGTTTGGACTCTTTTTTGACCCTTCTTCGTTTTTAAAACAGGTCTACCCCCAAACTTCTAAATGGTTTTGAAAGCTTGTTTGTCCCTCCAGAATGTCCAAGTCCTAAGCCCGCACAAAACATGCCCCCTTAAGATTTAGATGCACTGGAGACAAAACGACTAGAAAGTCAGTTTCAAAAATAGCCTCTTGTCCAAATGCCGATTTATGCTGCCTTTTGGACATCTATCATTTTTGAAAATGAGCCCCATTGTATGGAAAAGTCTATGTGGAAGAGGATCCCAAAAAAGAGACTAAAGTGTTTATCCAGGAGAGAAACCAGCTGATAATCAGCCGTGGCAGCCAGTGTTTTTATATCTTCTGCCAGCTGTATTCCTAGATATTCAGGTTGGCTGCTAAAGCTTACCGTATATACTCAAATATAAGTCGATCTGAGTATAAGATGAGGTACACTTTTTCCCAAAAAAGAAGGAAAAAAGAGTGACTCAAATATAAGACGCAGGGGGGAATTAATAGTCATGTGCCCTGCCACCCCTCTCCCTCACTCCCTGCCCCCCCCCGCCCTGCCTGGCTCTAACCATGTCCCACCTCCCTACCCTGTACCTTGTTCCCCCTCCACCAAGCCTGCTGTATGACCTGGTGGTCTAGTGGTAGGCTGGGACAGCAGGAATCCCTCCTGTCCCAGCCGACTAACAATTTTTTTACCTCCCTCCTGCCTCCCCCATGTACCTTTTTCAGCTTTTTGAATCCCTGGTGGTCCAGCGGTGTATCGGGCAGGAGCGAGCTTGCAAAAGTGCAAAAAGCTCACTCCTGCCCAATACACTGTTGGACCACCAGGGATTCAAAAAGCCAAAAAAGGTACGTGGGGGGAGGTGGGAGGGAGATTAAAAATACAATTGTTAGAATTGGCCGGGACAGGAAACGGGAGGGATCTCTCCTGTCCCAGCCTACCAGGTCATATGGCAAGCTGGCGGAGGCCTGCAACAAGTCTGTGAAGGGGGCGCTGACCCAAATATAAGATGAGATACCCATTTTGGGGCCATTTTCTTGGCCCCAAAATCTCATCTTATATTAGAGGATATGGTTAAGTACAATATTGAGCCCTTGACTACATAAGCTGAACCGTCTGAAGATAAGACTGCGATTATGTGGCCCAAGCTTAGAGATGAGGTTGGTTTTTAGGAGACCAATAGGGAGAGAGATTGGGATGGAAGGGTTGACATTTTTATGAGATTGTTAGCTTGCTTTTATTGTAACAATCTCAATCTTTTTGGCTTCTGGTTTATTTCATTTGATATGCAGCTCTTGCTTAAGAAAATAACAGAGCAGTGCACAATATAAAAACAAGATTAAAATTACAATTGGAAGAAAGAAGTTTCATTTAATAACAGGAAAAGATAGAATCAGATGATAGTAATGACATCCAAGACACTGGTAATAAAAAAAAAAAAAAGCCATGAAAGACAGATAGACTTCAACAATTCAGTGAACCCCCAAAAGACACCAATTTGTCCAACTGTAGATTATTGAGAAATGATGAAAATAAATAAAATACCCAACTATAGAAGTTTGACTGTTTGCCAGACTTAACATCACAAGTTTCCTTCTTTCCTCCCACTAACTCCCTGACCCCCCCCAAAACAACCTGCTCTACTCTTTATTTTCCCTGAAATCCACCCTCTTTAACTCTTTTGTAATCCGCCTTGAACCGCAAGGTTATGGCGGAATAGAAATCCCTAATGTAATGTAATGTTGTTTTTTAATTTTGTTGTGTTTTCTCTGGTTTGCCACCATCCTTTCCCTTGCCTTACCACTAGGTTTTTATATGTTTTTCTTTAAATCTACACATTAATCAAAACCAGTGAGACTGTGCTTTCCATTTATAAGGGCTTTCTGGCATGAAGCTTCATTGTAAGTAAAGGAACAAGAATTTAGTACTGTGGTGATGATTAAGAAAATGTCAAAATAGGAGATAGCTTGCAGAACTGCTGGTAACAATTTCTATGGCCTGCTGATGTTACAAATGTCTTATCATGTGATCTGAAGAACTAATCTGCTACTGTATAAGCATAAGATTTCTATTCCTGGCAATTCCTGCTTTGTTAATACTGATCCTTAAATTCAGTGAAACTGAAAAATGAAGACAGCTAAAGACCATATGGCCTATCCAGTCTTCCCATCCATACCATCTACTGTCCCTTCCTTACCCTTAGAGATCCTATGAACTTGTTCTCCTCTACCTCTACTGAGAGGCCAGTTACAGATCTTTCATTTCATTCCAGAGCTTCCTATCAATTAAGAGAGATTTGTCTCCTGTGCATCTATACCATAGAGGTATTTAAATCCCCTCCCCTTTCTTCCAGTGGTCATAGAGGTTTCTGTCTTACATCTAAGGCATCTTCTCCCATTTTTCTCTTCTCTAAAAATCTAAAGTTGCTTCTCAAGCAAGGTTTCCTATCTTTCCTTTGGCTTGATTATGCCAGCTCTTGTGGTATCGATAAGCTCTGAGATACTTCCATTATTCAATTCTTGGTGCTTCTGACCCCTGGGTTATTTCTCAAAAAAAAGGCAGCTGACATTTGGTGCTCTGTGGTGCAGATGAAAATTTTGTTTTCCTCGGTTTCTAAAGAGGATGAACCATGGCCAAGGTTTCTTCTTCCAAAAGAATTAATTAGTTTGAGCTTGATTTGACTTGACACTAGAATGGCCTCCAGATTGTGACTCCTTCCAACTTCAAGACTTATGTGGATTGTCTTTTGGCAGAAATAGAGTTTGTTTTCCTGTGATTTTTATGTTTTTAAACTTATTTTAGGAAGAAATAGTTTTAACTATATCATAACTGGTAAGAATGTTTTTAATTTACTTCAAACATGATTGGAGCCCCTTTTTTGAATTTTGTATAAAAATACAAACAGCTTCGCCTGGTCACATAAGAACAGCCCAATTTGAACCCCAGCGTCAGTAATTAGAGGAGCCCTATTAAGAGACAGGGACATTTTTATGAGTAGTTGTAGTCCCTATTTCCTTACTCAAATTAGGATTAGCCCATGAGGAATAAGGGGGCAAGTCCAGAGATCCATTGTGGAGCCTCACTTGTCATGCATTTGATCTGCAGAAACCCGAGGGAATGGTGCAGTTCAAAGGGTGTAGAATTTTTGTGCATGTAAGAGGAACAGGACTTAGGCATGATTGTATATGATGATCAGGTGGCCAAACAGGTTGAAAAGGTGACAGCGAAAGCTAGAAGGATGCTAGGTTTGCTTAGGGAGAGGTATGGCCAGTAGGAAAAAGAAGGTATTAATGCCCCTTTTAAGACTCTGGTAATATCTCATTTAGAATATTGTGTACAATTCTGGATGCCGCACCTTCAAAAAGATATAAACAGGATAGAGTCGGTCCAGAGGAAGACTACTAAAATGGTCGATGGTCTTCGTCATAAGGTATATGGGGACAGACTTAAAGATTTCAATCTGTATACTTTGGAGGAAAGGCAGGAGAGGGGAGATATGGTATAGACTTTTAAATACCTATGTGGCATAAATGCGCATGAGGCAAATCTCTTTCATTTGAAAGGAAACTCCAGAATGAGAGGGCATGGGAAGAAGTTAAGAGGTGAAAGGCTCAGGAATAATCAAAGGAAATACTTTTTACAGAAAGGGTGGTAGATATGTAAAATAGTCTCCCAGTAGAGGTGTCTGGGTTCAAGAAAGCGTGGGAGAGGAGGAGATAGTGGATGCTGCAGAAGGGAAGACTGGATGGGCCATTTGGCCTTTATCTGCCATCATGTTTCTCTCTTTTTATGTTTGTTTGTCAGGAACCAAGAGACAGACCAGAAAGGAAAGCTGACCAAGGCTGAACCAAGGAAACATAAAAAGACAGTAGATGGATTAGGACCAATGTGAAACATGGCCAATAAATTCGAAAGGATAAGGGTAGTAGGAAATGGGAAAGGGAATCCATGTGAATATGGCAGAATAAGATTCAGTAGCATAATACGGTTGCGGCTTTGAAAAGTACTTTCTGTCCTATTAACTGATGTTGTACGAAGGGGTGCTGAAACGTTCTCAGCCAAAGCAAAAAGAGAATGATGTGGCTATGGTTCAATCAATGATCTGAAACAAAATAAGATAATGCTCTTTTCAGCTACAGTGCAAAATAACACTCAGAATTTAGGAAGCTGGTTGGTTAGGTTAGGCTGAGAACTTTTCAGCACCCCCTCGTTTGTAATAAAAGTGAGCCAAGTAGAGTACAATCAAGCCATTGTGACATCACTGATGAGTTTGGCTTTTATTGGTGGATTGAGACATTATGACATCACAGTATCAGCTCTGGTACCAGAGACTGAAAGTTCTCAGCCCAACCAAGAAGAGAATGACATAAATATGGTTCAATCAAAGATCTGAAACAATGTCAAAGCACAGAATTTTGTTTCTGCAAATTGGCACTTAATGAAATAAGATACTCTTTTTAGCTACAGTGCAAAATAATGCTCAGAATTTAGAAAGTTGGTTGCTTGGGCTGAGAACTTTCAGCACCTCCTTGTATGTGGTATATGGTAAGATACAGTAGCGTAAACCAGTGCTCTTAGCCCAGTCCTTGAGGCCACATAGTGCCTTCAGGTTTCAGGATATCTACAGTGACTATGCATGAGATAGAGTTGCATTCACTGCCTCCTTAGTATGTAAATCTATCTCATACATATTCACTAGGTGTGCCTCAAGGTCTTGGATGAGAAGAAGTATGTTTAGTAGTTGTACTGTTGATGTCTGTTTGATATTTTTCTGAATTGAATAGAAGTAACTTAGGCGGTTAAGTGCTGAGTATCGCCCTTAAGCTTAAGTGACACTGCAAAGGTAGGACTGTGATGTAAGCAGTATGATTTGACTGCTTAGGTGGTTAAGTGTTAAGTATCCGTTAACCTTGGTGAAGGGAGAAAGCTTTGTCCGGTCACAGCTATAAACTAAATGAAATGAATCTAAAGTATTGAGACATCTCTCACCTTGGGAGTAAGATTTTGAATTCCGATTTTTGGTTCCCTGACGCAGGATCGAAACGGGCATTAAAGGTAAGTGTGCCTTCTGAATAACTTGCTAATCAACATATGAGAGTGATAATCTGCTGGTGGACAGCAGTACAGAGCCTTTCAAATATCAATTAAATACCAACTAAATATATTGAATAAGCGATGATTGGGTGGCGAGGTGATAGTTTAGGGATTCTCCCCTTGTTTTCACCTCTGTGTCTCTGAGCACTGTTTTCTTTATAAGTTGATATAGTTTTCAAGAAATGATGTTGAATATTTGTGAGTGAATTTATATTACGTTTGCTAAGTGTTAAGTATCGGCTCTTTAACAGCATAACTGCCATCAAAATAGCTGGCTCTCAGTTGAGCAGTCTGCGATGATATTCAGCACTAGGAACTACTTAAGTGCCTGCCACTAAATCTCAGTTAAATCACTTTGAATATCGAGCTATGCATTTTAAATCATAAATTATTGAGAGACTGCTCAGATGAGGAATTGGGACCACTGCAGGGAGAGGATGAAGTGGAACAGGAAGTGCTATGATGCAACATCTGGTTGGAAGTGACTGAACTCGGTTAAATGCCCAAAGTGGGAGCGCCCACGGGCATGACTGTTGTACAAATTGATTGCAAGAGAAATTCTTATTCTAATTCATAGGTGTGTGATAATACTCATACAAATTGATTTAGACATGCTTGGGAGGTAGAAAAGAGCTCTGTAATTTGCTGTAGCTAAGGCATGGGTATTGAGTAACCAAGCTGCGTGTTGTAGCTAGGTTGACATGAAATTTGTCTCATCTGAGCTAGAAAGATACAGCCCGTTAAATGAACAGGAAATTTAAAAATAAGGGATCCGTTTTCAGTGTGCAGTATGGAGTAGGAACTCAAAGACAGAGGTGGGAGAGAGAATTTGTCTTGTCTCAGTGGCTAAAAACTGCCACTCAAAAAAGTGGATGAAGTATAGGGCTGAAGATATGATTTAGATGAAACAATTGAAGGCAAGCCGGGTTTAAGCTAATTTTCAGCCATAAACCTAGGTGACTGGCTCAGTTGGACATGCTGGCTGTGTTTGATAAATGACCCCTAAAAAATATTAGTTTAGTATTCTCTTTCAAATAGACATTTAAAATATTTGAAATATATTAATCCCAAGTCGTCTTTGATGCTAGTTCTAATTTGCATTGAAGGCTTGCTAATATTTATTTGAAACCATTAGAGCCAACAAAGATCACTACTAAGGATGTTTTTTCAGGCCTGGCCAGTGACACCTGCATGGATTTAAGCAACTAAAACCATCTGTGAGTAGGAAGTCCAGTTGCCTTGGAAGCTTAAGACTTCTCGAGTACCATGACAAAAGTTCAGTGGCCCAAGGGGTCATTGAAGTGGGTGTTTCTGGTCACATGGGGGCACTTCCTTTTTCTGTTGAATGCTATAAAAAAAAAAATAAAAACCAAACATACAATAGTTAACTGATTCAGTCTGTGTATAATTAGACTGCATAACTCTGGATGTTTTGTTTAAAAATAAATTACAAAGTTAGGTTAAAGCTGCATGTATTAGACCAATACCCTAGTTCTTGCATATGCATCTGAATTTACCATAGGCATAAAATGACATCTGTTAGAAAAGGCATGAGAAACAATGATATCACTGGATTAATATGTCAATATGATAGAGCAGATTGGTCTGAAATCAAGCTTTGAAATGCAGCCTTTTCATTGGTTTTTACCAGGATGGAATGATAAGGGAAGCACGAACAAATCGGAGAAGGTTATCATGCCGCTGTACCGGGCCATGGTGCGCCCTCACCTGGAGTACTGCGTCCAGCACTGGTCTCCGTACATGAAGAAGGACACGGTACTACTCGAAAGGGTCCAGAGAAGAGCGACTAAGATGGTTAAGGGATTGGGGGAGCTGCCGTACAGCGAAAGATTAGAGAAACTGGGCCTCTTCTCCCTCGAACAGAGGAGATTGAGAGGGGACATGATCAAAACATTCAAGGTACTGATGGGGATAGACTTAGTAGATAAGGACAGGTTGTTCACCCTCTCGAAGGTAGGGAGAACGAGAGGGCACTCTCTAAAATTGAAAGGAGATAGATTCTGTACAAACGTAAGGAAGTTCTTCTTTACCCAGAGAGTGGTAGAAAGCTGGAACGCCCTTCCGGTGGCTGTTATAGGGGAAAACACCCTCCAGGGATTCAAGACAAAGTTAGACAAGTTCCTGATGAACAAGAATGTGCGCTGGTAGGGCTAGTCTTGGTTAGGGTGCTGGTCTTTGACCAGAGGGCCGCCGCGTGAGCGGACTGCTGGGCATGATGGACCATTGGTCTGACCCAGCAGTGGCAATTCTTATGTTCTAAATGAGCTTCCCATTTGTTGTGCAAAAAAGCAAACAAGATGCTGGGTATTATTAAAAAAGGGATGGTTAACAAGACTACGAATGTTATAATGCCCCTGTATTGATCCATGGTACGACCTCATTTGGAGTATTGCATTCAATTCTGGTCTCCTTATCTCAAGAAAGATATAGTGGCACTAGAAAAGGTTCAAAGAAGAGCGACCAAGATGGTAAAGGGGATGGAATTCCTCTCGTATGAGGAAAGACTAAAGAGGTTAGGGCTCTTCAGCTTGGAAAAGAGACGGCTGAGGGGAGATATGATTGAAGTCTACAAAATCCTGAATGGAGTAGAATGGGTACAAGTGGATCGATTTTTTTTGCTCAGTCAAAAATTACAAAGACTAGGGGACACTCAATGAAGTTACACGGAAATACTTTTAAAACCATTAGGAGGAAAAAAATTTTCACTCAGAGAATAGTTAAGCTTTGGAACGCGTTGCCAGAGGATGTGGCAAGCGCGGCTAGCGTAGCTGGTTTTAAGAAAGGTTTGGACAAGTTCCTGGAGGAAAAGTTCATAGTCTGTTATAGAGAAAGACATGGGGGAAGCCACTGCTTGCCCTGTATTGGTAGCATGGAATATTGCTACACCTTGGGTTTTGGCCAGGTACTAGTGACCTGGATTGGCCACTGTGAGAATGGACTACTGGGCTTGATGGACCATTGGTCCGACCCAGTAAGGCTATTCTTATGTTCTTATGGATACCCATACTTCTCATCTATGCCAACAACTCACAGATCTATCTTTCTATACCTGAAATCTCGTCTGACATTGCTACCTAGATGTCTCACATGGCAAAGACTGAGCTCCTTATCTTTCCACCTAAACCTGTCTCTCCTCTTCCCCTGTTCTCTATTTCTGTGAACACTCTCATCCTCCCTGTCTTGTGGGCTCGCTGCCTTAGGGTAATCTTTGACTCAACTCTCTCCTCTTCGCATATTGAACAGAATGCCAAAACCTGTTGTTTCTTTCTCTACAGTATTGCTAACATCAGACCCTTCCTTTCTGAGTGCACTGCCAAGACCCTCGTCCATATCCTCATTACCTCTCACCTAGACTACTGCAACTTGCTTCTCACTGGTCTTCCACTAAACCATCTTTCTCCCCTTCAATCTGTTCAGAACTCTGCTGCATGCTTCATATTCTGCCAATGTCACTATGCCCACATTAACCCTCTCCTCAAGTCACTTCATTGGCTCCCTGTCCGTTTCCGCATACAGTTCAAACACCTCTTACTGACGTACAAGTGTATTCGCTCCACAGCTCCTCAGTATCTCTTCTCTCTACTCTTCTCCTCTATAGTCAATTCCAGACTCTGTCCCTTGTACCTTGCTGCACTGTTTATCAGAAACAAAACTGCCCGACTTGATATGTCAAGCTCTGTCTCTGGCAATATTCAAATCCAGACTCAATGCCCACTTTTTTTTCCAAATTTCCAGTTCCAAACTCCAACCCATCTACTAAGCACCAATATATGTCTTCTCATTCCCTCTTTAATTCCCCCACCTGAGCACCTTCTTGTCCAGTTTGTCTGTCTTGACTAGACTGTAAGCTCTTTTGAACAGGGACTGTCTCTTCTGTGTTTTGAATGTACAGCACTGCCTATGTCTAGTAGTGCTTTAGAAATGAGTAGTAGTAGTATTACATAGGAAATACAGTATATTCATAAACTGAGTAGTTTAATTTCATTGCATCTTCCTTGGTGAACTTGTACATTAGATGAGTGCAAAAAAAACTCATCTTTACAAAGATCATCTCTCTTTTCAGGTCAGGTAGTGGAGAAGTTAGAAACTTGAGTTACCATTAAGACAGCAAAAAAAACCACACAAAAAAGTGAAAATCAGTCAATAATTACTCAATAACTTTCACCATTTGAATGCAGAAAGTCAAAAAGACTTATTAACATGTATAATTTCACCTTATCGCTTGCAAATGCTCTGGCCAATCAAACATGAAAGGAGGAAAAAGCCTCAGACCACGCCGCACAAGCAAGCCGTGACAACGGCTATAAGGCAAGGCTAAGCGATACCTCATGGGCATAAAAAACCTCCTTTATTTTGCTTGAAAAGTGCTCCGTGCAATGCAGACGGTTAAGAAAATGTTTCAAAGGTCCAAAATAAACAACCACAAGTTACTTATCTTTGTTCAAGATCGACACACAATTTTCTTGCTGCCTCAGGGTGTAAACTGTTAATCGATCTTTGGGGAGTGCTCACGGTGTCTCTCCCTGCACCACACGATAGCTCACACAGCTGGAAAGACAGGTCATTTTGCCACTAACTTGTGCTATTACAGACCTTGTTGCTAATAACTGGGCTTAAAATAACCTGTCTTAATCTTTTTTGTAATCCAACAGGAGATTGATGCAAAGTATGATGTCTGTGGGTATGTTCTCCAGTTTATCTTTATGAATTCATTTATTTTGAAGCTATGGAACATTTATTAAAAAATTAGGTTAACACGGTGAGGAAATGATAGGGGAGTTTAGGAGTGCTGTTCTTCAGCCCCCTATGAAGAGGAAGGGTAGTTCAAATTGTATAATAAAGTTTTTGTAATCGTTTCAAGTTGCTAAGATGCCCCATCATGCAATGAGCTTTAACAGCTGCTAAAACTGCAGAGAGCCTGAAGAAGCATCCACCGCCCAGCAGGCACCTGTTTCCAACAGTCTAACACCACAGGAGCCTTCCTTGTCAAAAATACTCGAGAAAATGATGGAGTTCAACACCTAAGTGCTGTGTAGCTCTCAGTTGTACTCACTCATAGTTTTCATCACCTAAAGTACGATTTATGAGAATTCCAAGAGAGAAGGAGATAGCTACCTACAGCTTCTTCTCTTGGAGGTCTTCTACATGTGAGTAATTATCAGGGCATTTCAATCTACAGTAGTTGACTTAAATTTACACACAAAAGTCTGCTGGTTTCCAAGTTTATTTAAAATTTGATAAAATCGCTTTTTCAGAATTTCAAAGCGATGTACAGTACAATAAAAATAGGAGAGACAAACAATTTATTAGGGAAATACTGATTTTGGACAAGAGGAAAGTAATGGGAGGAAGTATAAACAATATAGGAAAGAGAACGAAGAAAGGGTAAGGCAAAGGGGAATTTAGGTTTTCCAGAAACAAACTTCACAAATTAATGTGCTTGGACCCGTGCTCTTCAACATCTTTATAAATAATCTGGACATAGGTACGACCAGAGTAATGAAGGCGCAGGGGGATTGCACAGATCTGCAACATGACATAATCAGGCTTGAGAAAAGGGTGAACAGAATGCTAGGAATGATAAAGAAGGGGATCACAACCAGATTGGAGAAGGTTATTATGCCGCTGTACCGGGCCATGGTGCACCCTCACCTGTAGTACTGCGTACAGCACTGGTCGCCATACATGAAGAAGGACACGGTCCAGAAGGGTCCAGAAAAGAGCGACTAAGATGGTTAAGGGGTTGGAGGAGCTGCCGTACAGTGAAAGATTAGAGAAGCTGGGCCTCTTCTCCCTTGAACAGAGGAGATTGAGAGGGGACATGATCAAAACATTCAAGGTACTGAAGGGAATAGACTTAGTAGATAAGGACAGGTTGTTCATCCTCTCCAAGGTAGGGAGAACAAGAGGGCACTCTCTAAAATTGAAAGGGGATAGATTCTGTATGAACGTAAGGAAGTTCTTCTTCATCTAGAGCGTGGTAGAAAACTGGAACACTCTTCCAGTGTCTGTCATAGGGGAAAACACCCTCAAGGGATTCAAGACAAAGTTAGACAAGTTCCTGCTGAACAAGGATGTACGCTGGTAGGGCTAGTCTCTGGGCGCTGGTCTTTTGATCAAAGGGCCGCCGCGTGAGCGGACTGCTGGGCATGATGGACCACTGGTCTGATCCAGCAGTGGCAATTCTTATGTTCTTATGTTGTGGGAATCCCACTCAGCATATTACTACAATAGGAAACGTAAAGAATTAGAACATAAGAACATAAGAAGTTGCCTCCGCTGAGGCAGACCAGAGGTCCATCCTGCCCAGTGGTCCGCTCCCGCGGCGGCCCATCAGGCCTAATTGCCTGAACAGTGTCCCTGACTAATTTTGTAACTGCCTCTAATCCTATCCCTATTTCCTACCTCTACTCCTATCTGTACCTACCTCTACTCTTATCTGTACCCCTCAATCCCTTTGTCCTCCAGGTACCTGTCCAGACCCTCTTTGAAGCCCTGTAGCGTGCTTCTGCTTATCACATCCTCCGGTAGTGCGTTCCATGTATCCACCACCCTCTGGGTGAAAAAGAACTTCCTGGCGTTTGTTCTAAACCTTTCCCCTTTCAATTTCTCTGAGTGTCCCCTTGTACTTGTGGTTCCCCATAATTTGAAAAATCTGTCCCTGTCTACTCTTTCTATGCCCTTCATGATCTTGAAGGTTTCTATCATGTCTCCTCTAAGTCTCCGCTTTTCCAGGGAGAAAAGCCCCAGCTTCTTCAGTCTGTCAAATAATGAGAGGTCTTCCATACCCTTTATTAGCTTAGTTGCTCTTCTCTGGACTCTCTCAAGTACCGCAATGTCCTTCTTGAGGTACGGCGACCAGTACTGGACACAGTACTCCAGGTGCGGGCGCACCATTGCACGATACAGTGGCAAGATGACTTCCTTCGTCCTGGTCGTGATACCCTTCTTAATGATACCCAACATTCTGTTTGCCTTCCTTGAGGCTGTGGCGCACTGCGCCAACGCCTTCAATGATGTGTCTACCATCACTCCCAGGTCTCTATCCGCAGCCTTCGATACCATAGATCATGAAATTCTTCTTAATCGTCTGCAATCACTAGGGATTGATGGCCAAGTCTTACAGTGGTTAACATCCTTTCTTTCAAACCGAATCTCGAGAGTCAAATTTAATGAGTCCTATTCTGAAAACTTTTCTTTATCTTCCGGAGTTCCACAAGGATCAATATTATCCCCTCTACTATTTAACATTTTCTTATCCCCACTTATCACCATGTCACAGTCACTAGGATTCACAACATTTTCATACGCTGATGATATTCAACTATTGCACCCTCTCAATCCAGAAAACACCGAAGAAATAAAAACTATCACTGATAAATTAGAAAAAATAAAAACCTGGTTAAATAATAACAAACTGGCTTTAAATACCCAAAAAACAAAAACCATGCTTTTCAACTGGAAAGGAGACATATTTCAAAAAACACCATTCATTCTTGATAACATTCCACTAGTATCAGTATCTAAGTTGAAAATCCTCGGCGTAATAATAGATGTTGATTTATCTTTTCATGACCACATCAGCGCAATAGTTAAATCCTGTTTCTACAGATTACGTCTCTTACGCTCAATTTCTACTTTTCTGGAAGCTAAATCACTTAATATTTTAATTCACTCTCTTATTATTTCCAAACTGGACTATTGCAATGCTCTCTTTATTAACATAACTCAAAAAGAAAACAGACGTCTCCAAATCATCCAAAATACAGCAGTAAAATTAATATTCAATGCGAAGAAATTCGATCATGTCACCCCCTTACTCATTAAATCTCACTGGCTTCCTATAACCCACCGAATTACCTTTAAAATATTATTTTTGGTTTACAAAACATTATGCTTCAACGAACCCCAATTTATTGCAAAATTAATTATCCCATACAAATCTGCTCGTTCCTTAAGATCTTCTTCTTTAAATTTGCTTTCAGTCCCTTCATTAAGAACCATAGGCACCAGACGCAATGATATATTCTCTGTAAAAGCGCCCACACTGTGGAACTCCCTTCCAAATTTTATCAAAATCGAAAAAGACCTTGTTGCGTTTAAGAAAATTTTAAAAACATATTTATTTCAGGACGCATTTGATCTATAAAACATAGTCTTTTTAAGTTTTCCATTCTCTTCTATTCCATTTTAACCCATGTCTACCTAATGTGCTCTACCCTTGAATGTTTAAACCTTCATAAATAACAAAATTGTAACTTCTTCCCTTTTTTCCCACCCCTTCATGTTCGTCAATCTTTGTCGTTTTTTTTTTTAAGTGATTTTTATAAACTAAATGTATGTCTGTCTATTATTTGATTATTAGAAACTAAATGTATTACCACACCCTGATGGTTTTTAATTGTACATCGCTTAGGTACTGTGATAAGCGATTCATCAAATAAAGGTAAACTTGAAACTTGAAACTTGAAACTCTTTCAAGGTTACTCACCCCTAGCGGTGATCCCCCCATTTTGTAAGTGAACATCAGGTTCTTTTTTCCTACATGCATGACCTTGCATTTCCCTATGTTGAAGCTCATTTGCCACTTTTTGGCCCACTCTTCCAGCGCTGTCAGATCTTTTTGGAGATTTTTGCAGTCCTCCTTGTTTTCAACCCTGCTGTATAGTTTGGTGTCATCCGCAAATTTAATAACCTCACATTTGGTTCCTGCCTCCAAGTCATTAATAATTATATTGAACAGGAGCGGTCCCAGCACTGACCCCTGCGGAACTCCGCTCGTGACCCATTGCCAGTCTGAGTAATGGCCCTTTATTCCAACCCTCTGCTTCCTGTCCGCCAGCCAGTTTTTGATCCATCGGTTGGCCTCCCCTTGCACCCCGAAGATTTGGACACCTTGAATACTTTGTCTTCCAGAAATTTATTTTTATTTATTTATTTTAGATATTTATATACTGCCTATCCAATTTATCTAAGCGGTTAACAATCAGGCACTCAAGCATTACCCCTATCTGATCTGGTGGACTCACAATCTATCTACAGTACCAGGGTAATTAATTAATTAATTATTTATTTATTTAAACATTAATATCCCTCATAACCAAAACCCATGTAGGATACAAAAGAAAAAACATACACACCCTGATCTTAAAATACTAACATGCAATTCTTAAACTTTCCCAAAATACATAATCATACAAGTCATTTAAAAAAGAAATAATGATCAAATTTTTCAGAACATATAGATGATAAAACAATAATGTCAGATTCTGTTAACTCAAAATCAAAATGTGCACCAAAGTAACAATACTAAAGTCCCACTAAGCATCAATTTGCCACCTAAGTTGAGAAATTTCAACGCACAAGTTCCTCAGAATGCCACACTAGATATTCGTGTGGTAGCCGTCCTCATAGGAACTTTTAAGTGTGTGAGTTTGTTGTTTTCTAATTCTTTAAAAATATAACAAAAATGATAATTATTTATTGAAGCACTTGCACTTTATGAAATGTTAGAAAACAACAAACTCACACACTTAAAAGTTCCTATGAGGACGGCTACCACACGAATATCTAGTGTGGCATTCTGAGGAACTTGTGCGTTGAAATTTCTCAACTTAGGTGGCAAATTGATGCTTAGTGGGACTTTAGATTCTGTTAACATCATAACCCATCACAGATTTTAAAAAGCCCTCTGAAAGAAGTAATCCTTCAAATGTTTACGCCAAAATAAAAATGAAGGGATTTGACCAACATTTTCTGGAAGGGCGTTCCATAACTGAGGACCCGCCACTACAAAAATCCTGGAACAAATAGTTCACTTAACTATACACTTCTCCCTCCATATTCGCTGTGATAGGGGATTAACAGAACCGCGAATAACATGGTGTGATACCTGGCCTGTTCCTGAAGGAGAAACAAAACACGGTGAAGAAAGTGCCGGGAATCAGCAATTTTTTCTGTAAACGCTTGGAATCAGTGATTTCTCTATGCAAGCTGATGTAATTTGGGGGGAGGAGCCAGCAAGCTAAAAAACGTGAATAATCAAATCCGCGAATGCTGAAACCGTGAATACGGAGGGAGAAGTGTAGTCCATATAGAGACGGAACAACCAGTAATTGCTTAGATTCTGAAACTACAGGGGCATTTACAAATCAAAGTCCAGTATTGTAATCTAGTACCACCAAGAGCTAAACCTTAGAGGTCTTTACATACAGTTTGGTTGGTGAAGCAACCTGGCCTAGATAACTTATAGGCTGTTTCTATGGTTATGCAAAGGGATTGATGAAGCAGGCAATAATCTTACAAGGTATTAGTTTAGTTGCAGATTGAAAGAATAATTAAATGTATCTAGATCCTTCAAACTGACAGCTGCCCACACAGTTGAAATCTGGAGATTCATTAAATTCCCTATTTTAATTCTGCTACTTTCTCTGTCATTTAAAGTTCTAGTTTGCTGCTTCATTAGCTCAGTGGTATCACTCTACCATTCCCTAAGTGAATTCTAATGACTACGGTACTCCTGAGAGCACTTGCTTGCTTTTAAAGATTTTTTACTTTGAGATTTTTGAAGGGACGGGGTGGGAAAAGAGGGGGTTAGAAACAAAGTTATCCATTAAATAGAGTTTTATATCAGTTTGATCTCTTATTTCAAAAGTTGGAGTCTATTCTGCTGGTACCACAAATTTTAGTAGTTGTGTCTGAGCAGATCAGAGTAATTCAAGGTACAGAGGATAAGTTTGCAGATGTAGTAAAAGAAATGTTTAAATTCATGTGTGTTTAATACTGCTAATGTTTTTAGAAAAGGCTTGACAAATGCATAGTCTTTTTATAAAAATATATATAGTGCCACAAGACGCATGTATATTTGGTGGGATGCATATCAGAAGTCATTGTGTCCCTTTCACCCATCATGTCCAGCATCTCACCTTTGTCCCAGTCCATATTCTCCCCTCATTTCCAGTATTGTCCCTCTGTGTCACTATCCCTTTCCTCCCCTCCTTTTTAGCATTCTGACCATATCCTTCCTCCCACCCATGTTCAGCATTGCTCTCGTGTATTCCTTCTTATATCTTCCTTGGTCCAGCATCATCCCTCTATGTTCCTATCCCTTCCCCATGTTAAATATACATCTTTCTATCCTTCCCCCCATGTCAAGAATTGCCTCTCTATGTCCCTATCCATCCCTGTGTTACTCCCCACCCCCTTTGCTCCCAATCTTGACTTCCTTTGCTGAGGTCCTCTAGCACCCCTTTGTTGTCCCTCCATAGAAACATAGAAAGATGACGGCAGAAAAGGGCTATAGCCCATCAAGTCTGCCCACTCTACTGTCCCACCCCATTAAGTCAGAGTGCTGCTCGACCCACGTAGAGATCCCACGTGGATGTCCCATTTATTCTTAAAGTCGAGCACGCTAGTGGCCTTGATCACCTGCACCGGTAGTTTGTTCCAGGTGATCAAGGCCAGGTGATCAAGGCCTCTGTTCCATACAGTCCCCTCAAACCTTCTACTTCCCTTTACCTCTGTGTCTGCACTACAATAAAAGGCTGCATAGCTTTGTGCTGAAGAATTCATTCAGGCTCTGCCAGTCCTGCCTCAGCAGCAGAAAGTGGGACTGGCAGAAACTGACAAAGTGGCCCATTCCCCTTTGACTCCGACTCCTTTATTTATGGTATCTCCACTTTGATTCTGACTCCTTTATTTATATGGGGTCATGTGAAAAAATTAGGACACATATTGATGTCAAATCTTTTTTTATTTATCTCTGGAAAAGAAAGTGATGTAATTGCAGGTAAACAACAAAAATGTTCCTTGATTTACTCATCAAACAAAAGATTTCCACAAAAATGTGTATTCTAATTGAGGAATAAATTAGGACACCCTTCATCCTAATTGCTAGTGCTTTGGCTGAAATAACTGCAGCGAGATGCTTCTTGTAGCCATCTACCAGTCTCTGACATCAGTCTGAAGAAAGTTTGGCCCACCCCTCAATGCAGAATTCTTTCAGCTGTGAGATGTTTGAGGGTTTCTTGCATTTACAACCCGTTTCAAATCACCCCATAGCATCTCAATGGAATTAAGATCAAGGCTTTGACTCGGCTACTCCAGGACTCTCCATTTCTTAGTTTTCAGCCAGTCCTTGGTGGATTTACTGGTATGTTTTGGGTCATTGTCGTGTTGCAGGGTCCAGTTCCGCGTCAGCTTTAATTTTAAAATTCTTGCGGTCTGCTCTGGGGTCAGCTTGCTTAGACGGCCAGACCTGGGCATGTTGGCAGTTGTTTGGAAAATCCTCCACTTATATTCTATTTGCTGGACTGTGGAATGGCTAATGTCAAATTCTTCCGAGATCTTTTAAAATCCCTTACCAGACTTATAAGTTGCTACATCTTCTTTCTGAAGGCCTCAGACAGCTCTTTTGATCTCACCATGGTGTTCATTCTCACCGCAGCAGTCATGAGCACACCAAACTAAATGTCTGAGGTTTAAGTAGGGCAAACCTCCTTCAAAATGCTGAGTAATGATGTTCTAATCATGTACACCTGTGTGTGATTTGAGCCACTGTAAGAGGGAGGATATGTGGGGGTGTCCTAATTTATTCCTCAGTTAGAATACACATTTTTGTGGATATCTTTTGTTTCATGAGTAAATCAAGGAAACTTTTTGTTGTTTACCTGCAATTACATCACTTTCTTTTCCAGAGATAAATAAAAAAATGATTTGACAGCGATAAAAAAAGATTTAAAATCAATATGTGAACATTTCTTAAGAAAGAACTGAATATTTCATGAGATGTCCTAAATTTTTCATGACTGTAGGTGTTGTGCTACATGGAAGGTGTGGCTTCTTGGGATTTTGGTTTAATTTGTGTTTATCATTTGACCTGGAGGTCATTAATTAAACCAAAAAAAAATTTCTTAGTTGATGACCTTGTGTGATCACTTGCTACATACAACCATTTCCCAGTGGTCTAGCAGGGTTAATTTACTTCTTGCTTTTACCTAGAGAAGAAGAGTTTGGGGCTGCTGCGGAAGGGCAGAGTGGTTGGTCTGTTTAATATTTTTCTGTCATTATGCTTCTGTATTTCTGTAGGAAATATCAGGATGTACATTTCATCCTACTCATTGTTCCTTTGATGGGTTTCAGTGCGGGAAATGATCTTGCATGTTTCTCTGGTTTCTATTTCTAAAATTCTCACACAAGACCTTATTCTGAGACCTCTGATATTATGCTTCTGCTCCAGCAATTCTAGTTCTCCTCATTTTATTTTCTTCTTCTGGTTGCACGCTTCTTCTCATGTTTTCTGCTACTTGTGACCACTTTTCATAAAGTACCTCTTTTGCTTCCCAAGAAGATTCTATTCAGCATCTCTACGGTATCTCCTTACCATTAGTTGATGCCACTGGCTCAGGAGTAATTTCTTCGATTTTTGGGAGGTACCACACGGCTAAGATCTGGTTACTCATGTCCCTCTTCTACAGCAAAGTGAGAGGGAACAGGAGTTCAGTGATACGGGTTTGTTACTTTGTTTTTCCTGTTCACTTTCTTAGGTACACATGTTTTCATGTGGCACTTATCTATTACTCGGAGCCACATCTATCATGGCTCGTTTCTCCGTTCCTTATTTTTACTTGGGTAAAATTTTATGTACAGTAAAACCTTGGTTTGTGAGCATAATTTGTTCCAGAAGCATGCTTGTAATCCAAAGCACTCGTGTATCAAAGCAAATTTCCCCATAGGAAATAATGGAAAGAGAAGATTTGTTCCATAACCCCCAAACTTTAATATAAAATACTATACGCACTTGTCTTGCAAGACATCGCTTGTCAGAGAGAAGAACCATCGGCTCAGTTGTGATGACGTGACGCGTGTATACTGTATGTACTCGTATTGCAAGACTTTGCTTATTTAGAACAGTCACTACACTCCCGCAGCATCAGAGAGAGAGGAACCATCGTCTCATTTGTATGTACTTGTATTGCAAGACCTTGCTTTTATATCAAATTAAAATTTAATGAAATGTTTTGCTTGTCTTGCAAACCAAGCTTTTACTGTAATTGAATTCCCAAGTTTCTAATGCGCTGCTAACAAAGGAGAAAAAGTTCAACTACTTTCCTTCTAGAAATTTGCTTTCATGGGTTCAGGTCTCAATTTTGGTAGCATGAGGAGCCTTTTAAAAAAAACAAAAACACTTAACCAACTTCTTTACTAAATCTCGGAGGGAATTTTGTGTTTACTAGCATATTGCTTGTGTAATATGCTTCCCTCCTCCTGTTCTCTACTGATTTTCTCATTTTAAAGCTTATTGCAATCCTTTCTCAGCCTTCGCGAGATTTAAAAAAAAAAAAAAATATATATATATATATTTTTAAATATAATCTGTAACGCTGCTGTATCTAACTAACCTAGCCGCCAAAATAACTTCACAGGATATTTACTGTCAACAATGTAAAGGTAACTTGACCGAATATGTATCTTTCAAAATGTAAATCTAATATTAACGAAATTGTAATATCGCTGTAAATGTACAGTCTCTTCTTCTGTTAACCACATAGAACTTCCATGGTAATGCGGTATACAAGAATAAAGTTATTATTATTATTATTAATCAGGAGGTTATTTTCTCCATAGTAAGTCAATATGTTCTAATTTTATACTTCATAGCATTGTCTTTTCTTTCTTTCTAGGATAGTTCTTCCTTTTTATCCTGTAAGGCTATTCTTTTCCTGAGAATCATGCTTTCGTTGCTTACGTAATTCTTTCCCCTTTTCATTCATATCTACTCTGGGACATAACTGGTTTCAACTGCTCATTTGGTCTTCTGTTCCATATGGGTGCATTTGTCAGTAGTTCTTTCTAATTTGATTCGTAAATCTTTTTGGCATCTCCATTGCCTATATTTAGATTCACCTGCATAGGAAACAGAGAGTGGGGGTAAATGGACAATACTCAGACTGGAAGAGCGTCATCAGTGGGGTGCCACAGGGCTCGGTGCTTGGACCCGTGCTCTTCAACATCTTTATAAACGATCTGGACATAGGTACGACGAACGAGGTGATTAAATTTGCGGACTATACGAAGTTATTCAGAGTAGTGAAGATGCAGGGGGATTGCGAAGATTTGCAACGTGACATAATCAGGCTCGAAGAATGGGCATCAACATGGCAGATGAGGTTCAACGTGGATAAGTGTAAAGTGATGCATGTCAGTAATAAAAATCTCATACATGAATACAGGATGTCCGGGGCGATACTTGGAGAAACCTCCCAGGAAAGGGACTTGGGAGTTCTGATCGACAAGTCGATGAAGCCGTCTATGCAATTTGCGTCGGCAGCAAAAAGGGCAAACAGAATGCTAAGAATGATAAAGTAGGGGATCACGAACAGATTGGAGAAGGTTATCATGCCGCTGTATCGGGCCATGGTGCGCCCTCACCCGGAGTACTGCGTACAGCACTGGTTGCCATACATGAAGAAGGACACTGTACTACTCGAAAGGGTCCAGAGAAGAATGACTAAGATGGTTAAGGGGTTGGAGGAGCTGCCATACAGCGAAAGATTAGAGAAACTGGGCCTCTTCTCCCTTGAACAGAGGAGACTGAGAGGGGACATGGTCAAAACATTCAAAGTACTGAAGGGGATAGATTTAGTAGATAAGGACAGGTTGTTCACCCTCTCCAAGGTAGGGAGAACGAGAGGGCACTCTCTAAAGTTAAAAGGGGATAGATTCCGTACAAACGTAAGGAAGTTCTTCTTCACCCAGAGAGCAGTGGAAAACTGGAACGTTCTCCTGGAGTCTGTCTTAGGGGAAAACACCCTCCAGGGATTCAAGACAAAGTTAGACAAATTTCTGCTGAACAAGGACGTGCGCGGGTAGGGCTAGTCTCAGTTAGGGTGCTGGTCTTTGACCAAAGGGCCGCCGCATGAGTGGACTGTTGGGCATGATGGACCACTGGTCTGACTCAGCAGCGGCATTTCTTATGTTCTTATTTATTATTTCTCAGCCCCCATACATATAGGGTGGGGTTTTTTTGTTGTTTTTTGGGGGGGAATCTTCCTTTTTACCTCTAGTAGAGCATGGAGTTCTTATATCGGGAGTAATCCAGGAAAAACAGGCAGATATTCTCACAACCCTCCCACTTCCCCTAGTTGGCTTCTTTGCTTGGGCATAGAACTGACGACCTCATGAGCTGGCATCGGGTGGAAGGCACTCACGCATGCGTGATGTGCCAGTCTAAAAAGCTTGCTAAAGCTTAAAGTGATACTACACTTTTCACTGTCTGTTTCCTGTTACGGTAAGTAACTGTGCTTTATGTGCCATCTGATCTGACAGTAAATATGAGATTTTGTCTTAAGTCTATTGGCATTATCAATGATCACTGGTGAAAACAGCTAAATTCAGTTGTCTGATTGGCCAGGGATGGGATGTTATATCCATAGGAGTGCTAAAGCCAATGGAAATTACCTCTTCCTTGACAGTCAAGGAATTTGTTCAATATTGGGGCTACTAAAGCATCCACAGAGCTGACTCCGATGGATTTAGGTCACACTTTTGTCACATATCAGTATTTCAAAGTAGATATTTCCCTGTCCCTAGAGGACGCACAATCTAAGTTTGCACTTGGGCAAATCTCTTAAGCCTTCATTACCTCAAGATCATAGTGAACAATAGTAGGTTTTCATCTCTGGCTCGTTTGGTTCTCCGCTCACTGCTCCAACCATTTTGGGCTTCTCCTCCATTTAAAGTAGTGTGTATAATTCTAAATGCATGTATATAGAGAGGTTCCTAATTATTTATTTAAGTGGTGCTCTTTGAAAGGTCCTGATATAATTTTTATTAAGCTGTTTGAGAGTTGCACTGTTTCTTCCCCCCAACAAATACTTTAAGCATTGAAAACATCGATCAGCTTGAGTTGTGAAAACAGTAGGTCTCAAAAAGCAATTTTCTAAATATATCTCCCCTAGAAAAGTGCTAAATCAATTAGATTCTGTGCACATTATGTTAGGCAAGTGGAGGCAGCAAGAGGCGTGCCATTCTCCAGTTTGGGGAGTTTTTTTTCTATTTAGATCTTTCCACCAGCTCACTGAGTGAGCTGACAATGAGAGACACTGTGCTTTGTATAGCAGCTGCTGAAATTTGACTAGATCCAACTGAAGGAAACAGAAGCAGGTGGGCAGCAGTGACCCTTTCATTCCCAGAGGTATAAGGATGCATCGAGAGCTGCACTGGGGTTTTATCCTAGAAGGAGACTCAAAACTTTGTGGGAGCAATTCATCACTATCAGGATTCTTTCTTTCTTTTTACTGTGCTCCATACAGAGGCAAATGAGCCTGCCATAAAGGAAACTAGCAAAATGCTGTAACCCAGGGGTGTCAAAGTCCCTCCTCGAGGGCCGCCATCCAGTCGGGTTTTCAGGATTTTCCCAATGAATATGCATGAGATCTATTAGCATGCAATGAAAGCAGTGCATGCAAAGAGATCTCATGCGTATTCATTGGGGAAATCCTGAAAACCCGACTGGATTGCGGCCCTGCTTTGACACCCCTGCTGTAACCCATCATAGTAGCAGTCTCAGCTTTGTCGAGAAAGTGAAGAGGTTTCATGTAATGACACAGCATGCAGAAAGCTACATATGCATGGTAGACTCCAAGCTTCTCGAAAGTTACAAAGCTTTTCCACATGGATTCTATCCTGCTGTCCATAGAGGTCACTCCGATTTTTGTGTTTCCAGTGTGTCAGCTTGGGATCTTTGAATATTAGTATTAATGCTGCCATGTTTTTTTGAAAACTAATATTGTGGCTCATGTTTTTGCATCCTGCACCATTTCTTAATGCTTTGTATTCTGATAACTGCGGCATCAGCTATCAGAGATCTAGCTTTGCCTGTCAAAACACAAGGGCAATATTTGTCCAGGCTTATCTGAAGAATAATTTCACTATTTCTCATACATGCTTTGTGTGAAAAATAAAATGCAAACTTGAGATTTGCATAGAGAAAGATGTGTTATATGTGTCCAAACAGTCCATCACCTAAAGGCTCCCTCCCAGTAGCTCCAGTTTTATTTTACATTGCTAACCCAGTCAGCTGGCCAATGATCCTGAGATGTTGGCCTCTAACATTTTCCTGCTTTGCTGCCAAAAATACATTTGGTTTATAATGGAGGGAATATTCATCCCTGCTCAAAAGTTATTCAGCTCTCTCCAAAAAGAGGTTTGCACACTCCTGAATTTTCCAGGCTTTGAGTGCCATAAACAGAACAGGGAGGAGAGGGTGGCATAGTGGTTAGAGCTATAGCCTCATCACCCTGAAGTTTGGGGTTCAAACCCCACAGTGCTCCATGTGACCCTGGGCAAGTCACTTAATCCTCCATTGTCACAGGTACATTAGATAGATTGTGAACCCACCAGGACAGAGGGAAAATGCTTGAAGAACCTGTATGTAAACCGCTTTGAGGAGGTATACAAGTTCCTCCCATATCAGGATTGCACCCTGAATATCCATAACTTCTACTACTTTTAAACAGAGAGTAATTTTGTACACACAGTTTTCAAAGGGAAAGTACTCCACTGAAACTACATGCACGTATTTCTACGGTCTTTTATTTAAGTTGATGAAAATCTAAAAGTATGCATGTAAATCCAAATACTTCCCATTGGAAAAGAGGCACAAAATGGCATGATATGCACCTTTTAATCCTCATGTTGGCAGAGATATCTACCGTAGTGTTTGATTTTCAGTGGTTATTTTATTACCTTGGTTTATTGAATTGGAACTTAATCATTGCACTTTTAGATACTGTATATTTTTTTCAGTTTTCTTTTAAACAACTAAACGCATTGATATTGATAAGGTCTTGTATTATGGCACTTCTTACTTGTTTTTAATCACTTTAGTTGAATTAATTATAAGGTGCACTTTCTTCATTCCTATTTCACACGGTGAGCTCCTTTAGCTATGTGTTCAGATCTACACACTATGCTTTTTATGTAGTGAATTAATGCTAACAATCTAATTGACTGTTATGGTTTATTCTTTAGAATTGTTTATTGTACATTGAGAATTTTATTATCACATCCCAGTTATGTTTTTTGTACCTTATCACATTTATTATTATTATTTCATGTAGTACATATTTTTTATTTATATCCATATTTTGTTTAATTTATATGTTAAATTATTCCCATTTGTTTTACCTTTTTTTTTTTTTTGCTGCAGTTCAAATTGAGCTATTAATTTTACTATTTTATATTGGTGTCTTTTTTATTGAGTTAATTGTATATGTTTTGTAGATACTGTTGGACCCCTGAGTCATTCTCTTCATACAAAACATGGCTTGTATTGGATTTTGAATAAAATTGGAGAGTTGCTACTTCCTGTTTCGTTACTTATGTACTTTTTACCTTCATATAGTCTGGGCCAACTTGTAACAAGCCATTTTTGCACATTCAACAGTTTTACAGTTTTCCACTTAGCCCAAGGAATTAGGTGCCCTGTTGTGCACTTAAATTTAGGGATCTATGTTCACCAATGGGCTGATTCTGAAAACCTAACACCAGCGCTAGAGGTGATTTCGCGCCAGAATAGCGCTGGTGTTAGGGGGTGCGCAGAATGTTTTAATGGTTTCAGTACCAGTGCTTGAAACCATTAGTGCTGACCAAATTTAAACGGATCTAAATGCATTTAAATGTGTTCATTAGTTAACCTGTTGTATGCTTAAAAAAAGGGGTCGGGAGCTGTAAGGCAACTGATCTGAGGCAACATTGAGGGTTGGTTGAGATAAGAGGTGTCTAAGAGCACTTCTTCAACCACCAACCCAACCTCCCTGCCCCACCAGATGGAACCCGTAGACAAACATGGTTTAATGGTTCAATCAAAGGAGGTTTTGCTTCACCAATTTGATTGATTTCTTTGAATGTGTCAATAAATGTGTGGAAAAGATGAGTTGGTTGATGTAGCTAGATTTTCAAAAAGCTTTTGACAAAAGGTCCTCATGAGAGACTCCTGAGAAAATGAAGGCTTTATGGGATAGGAGGCAATGTTCTGCTGTGGATTAGCAATTAATTATTGGACAAAAAATAGAGGGTTTAAATGGCCATTATTCTCAGTGGAGTGATGCAGGGATCTGTACTGGGACAAGTGCTATTTAACATATTTATAAATGATCTGGAAATCGGAATGACAAGGTGATTAAATTTGCAGATAACACAAAACTGTGAAAAATTTCAGGAAGACCTTAGGAAATTAGAAGATGTCAGGTAAAATTTAATATGGACAAATGCAAAGTGATGCAGATTGGGAAGAATAGTTGAGATCCTAGTTACCTCATGCTAGGGTCCACCTTAGGAGTCAATACCCAAGAAAAAGATCTTGGTGTCATTGTGGGCAATATGCTGAAATCTGCTCAGAGTGTAGCTGCTGCAAGAACTGCAAACAGGATGCTAGAAATTATTAGGAGAGGAATGGTAAATAAGACCAAGAATATTATAATGCCTCTGTATCGCCCCATGGTGTGTCCTCGCCTTGAGTATGGTGTTCAATTCCGGTCTCCTTATCTCAAAAAAGATGGAACTCCTCTCATGTGAGGAAAGACTAAAGAGGTTGGCGCTCTTCAACTTGGAAAAGAGACTGGTGTCATTAAGGTCTACAAAATCCTGACTGGTGTAGAATTGATGTGAATTGATTTTTCACGCTTTCAAAAGTACAAAAACCAGGTGTCACTTAATGAAATTGCATGGGGATATTTTTTAAATAAATAGGAGTTAAGCTCTGGAACTTGTTGCCAGAGGATGTGGTTACAGCAGTTAGTGTAGCTAGCTTTAAGAAAGGGAGAAATTCCTGGTGGAAAAGTTCATAGTGTGCTATTGAGACTGATATGGAGGAAGCCACTGCTTTCCTTGGATCTGTAGCATGCAATATTGCTACAATATAGGTTTCTGCCAGGTACTGTGACCTGGATTGGCCATTATTGGAAAGAGGAATCTGGGCTAGATGGACCATTGGTCTGACCCAGTATGGCTGTTCTTATGACCTGGCTGGACCAGGCCTAACCATCTAACTGCTACTGACCCTGATGGTCCGGTTGTATTGCCGAACCCACCTACCCACCCCCATCCCGACCCTCTCTTCCCCTGACTGTGCCTGGCCCAACCCCCTAACTGTTACTACCCTGGTAGTCTAGTGATGATCAGACTCCACCCACTGACCCTAGTGGTCTAGTAGAACCCCCCAACCCTCCACATAGAAGGCAAGAGGGGAGTAGGCATCTTTCCTGGGATGCCCTTTTCAAAATGGCGGTGTCCACTCCTGCCCGATGCATCCTAGGATGCACTAGGCAGGGCTAAAGCACATATAGGGAAAATAAAACTGAGCAGCTGGCAGAGGCAGGAGGGATACTTGACTGGGGGGTTCTACTAGACCACCTGAACCAGTGAGTGGGGGCAGGGTCTGAACATCACTAGACCACCAGGATAGTGATAGTTAAAGGGTCAGGTGTTGGGGGGGGGACCACCAGGGCCAGAAGCAGTTGCAGGTTTAGGCCCTCCTGGTTGGGGGAGTTAAGCCCAGGGAAGGGACTTGGCACGCTGTAGCATGCTTTTTGTTTTGTTTTTTTACTTGACTTTCCTGTCAGTGCCTGAGCAAATCAGCACAGAAAAGTTAGCTCAGAGTAATGAGCAACAAACTACTACTGCTGCAATTTCAATGTGGCGTAAATCTGCATCTTCATTACTTGGAGCTTGTGCTGATTTTTCAGTGCTGGATTTGCGGTAAAGTTTACTGCTGATCTTCTGAGCATGGGCCTCAAGTACCTAAAAGTGACCAGGTCTAGGAATAGGGGTCACTTTGGGGATTCTAGAACTGATACTTCTGTCAAGAGGGTGTGAACATTTAGGCACCAAGAATATAGGTCAATTTATTCAAATCAGGTACTCAAGTATTTTCCCATCTGTCCCGGTGGGCTCACGATCTATCTCAGTGTTTTTCAACCTTTTTTGGGCAAAGGCACACTTGTTTCATGAAAAAAATCACGAGGCACACCACCATTAGAAAATGTTAAAAAATTTAACTCTCTGCCTATATTGACTATATATAAAGTAATTCTCTTGAATAGGAATCAAATAAACACAAAGAAAGTATTTTATAATTACTTTATTACGAAATAAAAATTATAAAATACTTTATTCAGTGCGAAACCTGGGCCTGTTTGGCTGAACACAAAGCTGATATTCTGGCTGGAATCGAAGAAAGACACACACGTAGCTCTTCGTCAACAGCTCTCAGTCTCTCTCTGTATTTGGTTTTTATAGCATACAAAAATAGACAAATATACCCTCCATCCTTTTTATTAAACCACAATAGCAGTTTTTAGCGCAGGGAGCTGCGCTGAATGCCCAGCGCTGCTCTTGACGCTCATAGGCTCCCTGCGCTAAAAACCACTATTGCGGTTTAGTAAAAAGGATGGAGGGTATATTTGTCTATTTTTGTAAAATATAGACAGCAGATATAAATTCAGAACTGTGCATAGTAAGTGAAGGGAAGTTTTCATCTCTGGGAATTTACCCAGTTAACTATTAAGTTATTTGGGCAAATTCCTTTGAAAACTGTGGTAATACTGCCTCCACTTTGCTAAATTTAAAATAAAATCATTTTTCCTACCTTGTCTGGTGATTTCTGGTTGCACTTTCTTCTTCTGACTGTGCATCCAATCTTTCTTCCCTTCTATCAGCCTGTATGCTTTCTCTCCTCCACACCTCATTCCCTCCCCCAACTTTTTCTTCCTCTCTCCCTGACCTTTCTTTCTTTCTTTCTTTTTTTCTGTTTCTCTTCTTTCCTTCTGTTTCCCTGCCTGCCCCCTTTCTTTCTTTCTCCCTGCCGTTCCCCAAGCCACTGCCACTGCCGCTGCCATCGGGGAACAGGACCCACCAATGGATAACAGGCCCCAAAGCCGACGCCGACGCATGCTCTCCCTGACGTCAATTCTGCAATCGGAGAGGAAGTTCCGCCCAGCCAGGCAGCGATTGGCTGGCCCGAACTTCCTCTCCGACTGCAGAATTGACGTCGGGGAGAAGAAGACTTATCGGCTCGATAGATTAGATTGCCAAGACAAAGTGAGTCCTGGGTGATCGACTCACTTTGCCTTGGCGAGCTACTGGCGCCCCTGCCTCGGGCCCCCTGTCAGCTCCGGGCCCGGCGGCCCTGCGGCACACCAGGCAACATCTCGCGGCACACTAGTGTGCCGCGGAACAGCGGTTGAAAAACACTGATCTATCTAATATACCTGGGGCCATGGTGGGATTAAGTGACTTGCCCAGGGTCACAGGGAGCAGCGTGGGTTTGAACCCCAGGGTGCTGAGGCTGGAGCTCTAACCACTACGCCACACATACGTGCACATGTGTATACAGTAATGCCCTTCTTCCAGCCATGTGCTGTTCTGTAAAATGAGACGTAAATGCGATGACACGTAGTTTGAAGGTGGAACATAGGTGGGCTGCACAACTGGCCTATAATTTATATGCTTTGTTCTTTGCAATTTATGTGTAAGCATTTGGTGTAATTAGCTGCCCCATTCTCCTCTTTATAGAATTGCTCTGTCTAAATTAGGAACCTTAATGTAGGCAATTTTTTATCAGGTCTAAATATAGGAGCCTGATGTTAGAATTTTCAGTCCTAAACTTAGACTCTTAAGCAAGGAAAATAGTCACCTAAAAATGAAGCACTCAAATATTGGGTCTTGTTTGAAATCTAAGTTAAGGTAAGATATAATCATCAGATAATGGTAAAAAAAAAAAAAATGCATTTTTTTTTTCTCTTTCTGTGTTGTGTGTGACCTTAGGTTGGGAATCTCAACTTCTGGAAACTGGATTTTTAGGAATATTCCTGTGCCCTCTCTGGACCATTTCGAAGCTCCCCGAACACACCCCACCTTCCAAGATAGTAATCTGGGAATTTCGCTGGCTGATTTTCAGGATTATGCTGGGTGCAGTAAGTATACATTTAATACAGAATGGACCGATGTCTGCTTAAGTTGCTACTCGTATGTTATTGGGAGATCAGAGGCAGCTGAGTCAGATTTCTTCTGAACCATAAGCAAGATAGGAGTTGTGAGCTTCTCAGTTTAATGACAGGGGAAAGGGGATGATTCTTGATATACCACCTTTCTGTGGTTATGATGGTAACAATTGTATTAAGCAGGACATAAGGGGGACCCCATAACCCAATATGAATGAGACACCCCTTGCCTGGCCTTCTCCAGAGATGGAAGAAAGGGCTGGGAGGTATTCAGAGCAAATAAGTACTTATTTTGTAATGGAGCGTTACATAACCTGCCAAGAGTCACAAGATACTGTAGTGGGAATCGAACCCAGGATTGCACTAACCACTAGGCTACTCCTCCACTTGATAGGAGCAGAGATACTAAAGTCTGGAGGTTCCTATAAGACTTGGTCAGAGAACATGACAAGTAGAAGCAGAAGGTTGTGAAGGAGCTTAATCGTTTCAAATCATTTTATTTTGTGATGGATTGCATACAATGTTTCTTTAAATAGGAACATAAGAATAGCCTCACTGGGTCAGACCAATGGTCCATCAAGCCTAGTAGCCTGTTCTCATGGTGGCCAATCCTGGTCACTAGTGCCTGGCCAAAACCCAATGTTATCTTGGCCAAGTATGTTCAGTTTATCAAAATATTTATTTGTCTATATGTTATTTTTTTAATATTTTGTAAATCACTTTGCATTTTGAACAAACGTTTAATCAAAAACCTGAATAAACTTGGAAACTTGGATAACGGACCAAGCTACACAAGAGACTTGTTACACTTTTCTACAGCCATCCTGCAGTTTAAATCATATGCTGCTGTCTTGGCAGTGTTTAATGTGCCTAGCAGAGAGAAGGTATTGGCAGTCTACCATGCAACTTAGTGGGAAGTTGAATATTATATACAGTATTTGTGTTTAAAAATAGGTACCACTTGGAAAAGATTGCAAGACAGTTTCTAGGAGGTGTAGGGTAAGCTTTTGCACTTGGTTTTCCTCGAAGGACTGGACCCCCATTTGTCCACAGGTTATTCATGTGTAGAGCTGAAGTCTTTCATGTTAGAGTTGTAGCCCAACCTTATCTTACATTATATGAATACTTCTGTACTGTATAGTGATATGCTGCCCGTAACCCACCTAGAACGCCATTTTGCGAGGATTTGGTGGAATATAAGACAACTTGACAATGTGCTGTGGAGAGGCATGAGATCCCAGAAGCCATTCATGTTCCTCAATTTAGTCAAGGAAAAAGAGTTGCCTTTTGATCATTTGCTGACAACACGATAAATACAGGCAGTTATTTAAAGCTTACAGCCACCTGTTTGATTTGTTTGTATAATTGCTTCAAGAGTTGCAAATGTTGTGTGAAAGCAATCCCCAGGGAATAGAGTTGTGGAAGATTTTTCCTGTTTTACTGATAGTAGCTAAAACATTTTTAAGGTTGAATTTAAATATATTTATGTAATGGTGCTTGATATATGGACAAAACCACACAGGATGCTCCTAACTGCTATACAATAAATATAAAGGAAAACCAATTTTAAAGAAAAGATAGAGGCCAGACTAAAGTGGCAAAGAAAACTTGGGGGAGGAGGGGAGGGTGTAAAAGGTAAGTGTGCCAGGTGGCCAGGAGCACCAGCTGCCCTAAGAGGAGGTGAGTGATGGTTCTGCTCCTATTGGACACACTTTGGACTTAGATTATCCTGGTTAATTATAACTATTTTTACCTCCTAACTTCTCAAATATGCCTTCAATTTTGGTTGCATGTCCCCCTCCTACTATGCAAAACTCCAAATTTTGGTCAAGAGGATTTCATTATCTTCAACTCTGAAATATTTCCACCTCTTTCCCTATCGTTCCCTAGTAACTTCACCTTGAAATCTCTAGAAGACCAAGTTGGAATTCTGTACTAGGTAAGGAATTGAATGCCATGGCACTCTTAAAGTTTAGGGTTGGCACACATACACAGTGCCAACTGTAGTTCTATAGGGGTCTCCATTTCCTAAAGCGTGAATGGAGAAAAGACTATGAATGCACTTGGACTCTGTAGAAAATGTCAAAGAGATTTCAACTTTAAGTTTACAAAAAAGCTAAAAAAAAAAAAAAATTACTTTTCAAACATTATTGCTAAATCTGTAAACTCAATCAAAGACTTCTTCCCTGTCTTTCATTCACTGACCAGATCTATTGCTTGCCACATATTTTCACTATAATCTTCCCTAACTATTAAAGATATTGACCCTACTATAGGAATGACCCCACTATTGACAGCGCTCTATTGTCCTCTTTTCAATTGCAAACACTACTTTCTCTTTCTAATATGGTGCCATCATTGAAGGCCATGATGTGCTTAGAGGACTCAATCCAATCATCATGAATTAAGCTCCCGGTCCAAGACTGCCTTCTTATTATATTACAGTTAGTTAATCTTAGCTTCCTCGTAGAGACTGCCAAAACTATGGAAAGCAGTGAGAGTTTGTTCAGTCCTAAAGAAACCTACTTTAGATCCAACTTTGCCAGTGCACTGTCAGCCTATATCACACTTATGTTTTCTTGCAAAGATAACTGAAATAATGGTGCATTCATAGAATTCAGTTTAAAGTGCTGTCCCTGGTGCATCAAATAGTATATCAAATCACGCCACTCTGATTTCAATCTCTATGGGAGATTTATAAACCTCCAAGGGCACTACGACCTGAGGGGAAAATGAAATTGGTAGCATAAGATATGTGGCAACTCAACTCCAAATGTTTTCCATTTCCAGAATATAATATTGGAACAATCTTACTGGGCAATTAAAATTATGTGCAGATCATTACAGCTTTAAGAAGATGTTGAAAACCAAACTGTAGATGCATATTTCTGATCTGTCTTTCCGACAGTGTTGACCATTTCTTGTATTCTTTTAATATGTTATTGAAGGTTTTGCAAATTTGAGTTTTATATGTGTTGATAATGTTTTCAAGAATGTTTTCAAACTGTTTTGTTTTTCTTGCTTTGTGTATGTTTAATTGGAAACCGGTGGTATATTAAGTTTTAAAATAAATAAATATCTACTTACTTGGAAAAGGAATTGCCACTTCATCCATTCCACCCATGTTTTTGTTCCCACTGCAGCACAGAGATGGTATTAGCTTCTATTTTAAGTGAGAGAGAGAGAGAGCACTAGCAGTCTCTATAGATCTCTCGGCTGAATTCGATCACTGTCTCCTCCTTGCCAAGCTATCGGCCTTACAGACTCAGTTCATGGATGGATTGCTTCTTTCTTAAAAGATCTTACATTTAAAGTAGTCACTTCTGGCTCTTCATTGTAGGAATGCACTCCAGGTTCCACAAGGATCCATTCTCTTCCCTTTGTTGTTCATCCTATTTTTCAGCCCTTTGCCTAAACACTTCTCCCTCCATATTCGCTGTGATATGGGATTAACAGAACCGCAAATACAGAAAAACCGCAAATAAGTTCTTCTTTACCCAATGTGTGGTAGACACCTGGAATGCGCTTCCAGAGGACGTAATAGGGCAGAGTACGGTACTGGGGTTTAAGAAAGGATTAGACAATTTCTTGCTGGAAAAGGAGATAGAAGGGTATTAATAGAGGATTACTGCACAGGTCCTGAACCTGTTGGGCCGCCGCGTGAGCAAACTGCTGGGCACGATGGACCTCAGGTCTGACCCAGCAAAGGCATTGCTTATGTTCTTATGAATATCAGTGGATAGCTGGCTATGTGCTAGTTCTACGGCCAGGAGCCCTTCCCAGCTGTCTAAATAGCGCTGAATATCAGGCGTTTGTTTTTTGGGACTACAATACATAAATTCTTCTAACCAGAAAAAATCACAGGAGTTTATGGTTCTTAAACCTAGAGTTTGGGCTCTGGGAGCTACTTATTTGCTTAGATTTCCTTGTAATTGTATGATTGTATTTGAAGGCTTAACACACAATTACGTTGATCCTAAACAACGCATAATTTTTTTTGTTGGTGAGAGATTTTGGTTTAGTGATACAGAATCAAATTGAGTTGTATCGTTGACTGTAGACCCTTTTCGATAATTAGTCTTTTGCTTTTTTTTACATACAGTAAATCAAGTTTCAAGTTTGATTAAAATTTTGATTCAATCACAATATCATAGTTTCAAAGCAATTTACAATTTTATTTTTTTTTTAAATTCTTTATTCATTTTAAAACTGACAAACAAGTGATTAATATTAAAACATTACATTACTAATAAAATATACAGCACTTGACATTCTTATACATATAATCCATTAAAGTAGAAATTATAACCCTTTCCCCCCCCACCCAATTCTTCAACAGAAATCCAATCATTAAATAAAAATATTAATCATCCAATTTCCCCCCTCCCCCAATAAAATACATGTATCCATCAGAAAGGAAAACGATGTTCATTCATTACAATAATTCTCTAATGGCCCCCAGATCTTTATAAAGTTGTTATAATTACCTTTCTGTACAGCAATTGCTCTTTCCATTTTAAAAATGTGACAAAGTGAATTCCACCAAAAAGAATAATTACAATTAACAATTAAAATAAAAGCAATTTACAATTAAAAACGGGGATCCATATTATTTAAAATACAACGGAGACAAAGAAATTACAAACTTGCACATAAGGGCAGATAAAGATTTGAATGATCCATCCAGTCTGCCCAACTGTACACACACTATAAATTAATGATTTAATTTAAATTGTCCTTTTTCTTAGATATTTTTGGGCTAGAAACCCAGAGCTCTACCCGGTACCGTGCTTAGATTCCTTCTATTAGAGTCTCCGTCAAAGCTCACTCTAGCCCATCTAAACCATCCCAGCCGTCAAAGCTCTCCCCAGCCTATCCTCAACTGATAGGCCACATAAAGGACACAGACCATGCAAGTCTGCCCAGTACTGGCCTTAGTTCTTCAATATAAACCCATTATTTTCTGATTAGAGATCCTCTGTGTTCATTCCATGTTATTTTGAACTCTGTCACCATTTTCCTCCCCCCTTTTTTTAATTACTTAGTTTGGTCATTCCATATTTCCTGTAATTGTGAACAAAAGGTGTAAAGTTTTTTCTTCTTTGTCATTTTCCTAATGATGATATTGATTTTATTTTTTCTTGTCACATGTTGAGATATGTAAAAATTTAAATTCAAATAAAAATTAAAAAACCCCACTGCCGTTTGTCTTTTGTGAAATGCATGTAAATTTACTCATGTAACCCCCCTTCCCCCCTCTTTTGAAGAACTACCATTGACTTTCCATTGATTCCAGAATCAAAAGGTATTGATATTACCATTCAATTCCTACCAAATGGATATGCCATCATACCTGAATTCTCTGACTATTCTGTATGTACCAATTTGCATTTTGTAGTCATAAGAACATAAGAATTGCTGCTACTGGGTCAGACCAGTGGTCCATCGCGTCCAGCAGTCCGCTCACGCGGCGGCCCTTAGGTCAAAGACCAGTGCTCTAACTGAGTCTAGCCTTACCTGCGTACTTTCTGGTTCAGCAGGAACTTGTCTAACTTTGTCTTGAATCCCTGGAGGGTGTTTTCCCCTATGACAGACTCCAGAAGAGCATTCCAGTTTTCTACCACTCTCTGGGTGAAGAAGAACTTCCTTACGTTTGTACGGAATCTATCCCCTTTCAACTTTAGAGAGTGCCCTCTCGTTCTCCCTATCTTAGAGAGGGTGAACAACTTGTCTTTATCTACTAAGTCTATTCCCTTCATTATCTTGAATGTTTTGATTATGTCCCCTCTCAGTCTCATCTTTTCAAGGGAGAAGAGGCCCAGTTTCTCTAATCTCTCACTGTACGGCGGCAACTCCTCCAGCCCCTTAACCATTTTAGTCGTTCTTCTCTGGACCCTTTCGAGTAGTATTGTGTCCTTCTTCATGTACGGCGACCAGTGTTGGATGCAGTATTCCAGGTGGGGACATTCCATGGCCCGGTAGAGCGGCATGATAACCTTCTCCAATCTGTTCGTGATCCCCTTCTTAATCATTCCTAGCATTCTGTATGCCCTTTTCGCCGCCACCACATATTGCGTGGATGGCTTCATTGACTTGTTGACCAGTCTCCCAAGTTTCTTTCCTGGGGGGTCTCTCCGAGTACTGCACCGGACATCTTGTATTCGTGTATAAGATTTTTGTTACCAACATGCATCATCTTACACTTAGCCACGTTAAACCTCATTTGCCATGTTGCGGCCCATTTCTCGAGCATGTTTATGTCACGTTGTAGGTCTTCGCAATCCTTCTGTGTCTTCACTACTCTGTATAACTTCACATTGTCTGCAAATTTAATCACCTCGCTCATCGTACCAATTTCCAGGTCGTTTATAAATGTGTTGAAGAGCACGGGTCCTTTATTTCTGGAATAATCTACCATTAATTAGTTATCCTTGAAGAAATTTAAGTTAGCATTTAAAACATGGCTCTTTGGCCAGGCTTACAGGCCCCAGATGAATGAATAGGCTTGACACCAGCCTACGTTGTCGTCTTGTTTGTAACCTCTTAACTACTTGGATTTTTTTGTGACTTTTATGTTTTTATATTTAAGACAGCCAAGAACTCTATAAGACCCCTGAGTAAGGCATTTTTATTTTGCCAAACACATCCGTGTAGGGTCATTTTTATTGTACCAAAAACACGCTACTCCAAAATCTTTGCGCACCATATTTAAACACACATTCATATAGGTCTTCTTGTCCTACATGAAGGTACACACAGAGGGAAGGAAAAACCTCAGAGATTCAACAGGAGTAATGTGGAAAGATTTCCAGGCTCCCTAATTCAGTCATTTGCATATAGCACCTCTCCTCTAGTGCTCAAAATCTTTTGAACTGGTGAAAAAATATCATTAAATTGTATCCAAATGCTTTAATCTTAGTAGTCCACTTTCAGCTTAGTTCAAAGCAATTCTGTATCAGTCCATCAGGAAAATAAGTAACAATGCTGTCCAAACCTTCAAATAAACTTTTAAAGCATAGACACACATCAATATGCACTTGCTGTGATTGCAGTAATGATAACTCATTCACTCAGAGCTGCCCAGAAAAAGTTCTCACACAATTCCTCCTCTCTGACATTGACAGCGTTTCACGGCTATAAACACCGCTGTGTCAGAGAAATGACAAGTTCTCTACATTCAGGGTACAGTACGGTATCACTTCACAAAATGGAGCAGTGTATTTTTGGTGTTGATTTTTCCTACTTTCCTTGTGAGACTATTCATTTTTATTGTATACATTATTTGGTTTCTATCCTGTGGGTCACTTGTGACTGTATATACACCCTTTGTGGATTGTTTAAAGTTATTTGGACACTTATTAAACTACAGACTGGTACATCCGATTTTCTGTTCCATGATCTTTCTGTTGATTTTTGTTGTTTTGAATACGCTTGTGAAACATATTCTTTCTGTTGTGTGTTTTTTCTACCTTAATTTCTAAGTCTGTGTTACGATCTTTTCTTTTAGAAAATTTGTATTTCCTTTCTTTACTTTAAGTGTTAATGTGTAAATCGCTTTTACCTATCCATCAGTAAAGATAATTTGAAAGAGAATAAACTATAATTAATATAAGTAAAAATTTATAGTTGAGTCTTTCAAAAACCGGCAGCCAGTGCTCCTTGACCAAAAGAGGGGTGATGAGATCATTTCTGTGAGAATTATGGAGAAACTTCACTGCAGTGGACTGTTTTATGGTATTTTCTTGCCGGTTTTAAGTGGGAAGTAAAAATAAAGGGAGTTGCACTAGTGATTAATGAGATACAAGGGGGTGTTGAACAGTTTTCAGCCCAACCAAGAAGGGAATGATGTGGAGCCATGAAACTTATAAGTTATTCCACATAGCCCTCCATAAATTCAACACATTTGGCGCATTGGGTCTGAAGTTTCTGTAACCCTTCCCAAAAAATACTCTGATGTCTGGTCGCTGAAATACTGCTCCGCTGCTCCAATCACCTCAAATCACTCGAAAATTGTTGCCCTTTCAAACTCTTTTTAAGGTTTGGAAACAGAAAATAGTCAGATGGAGCAAAATCTGATGAGTAGGGTGGATGGTCTATGAACTGAAGAAAAAGGCAAGAGAGATGTCCTAACAATCAAATGATATCACTTTATTCTTTAAAAGTGTTTCATCCCAACAAGGATCCAAGTTTCAGCATAAGGATCTGCCTTCATCAGGGGAACAATTCTCTGGCAGTCATCTTGCATTGAATTCCAGAGTCTGAGGAAGAGCCCTACAATTTCCTATACTTCACTGGATTCATTGAGCCTTATATTCTAGCCCAGGCTTTAAGTCCTTGATGAGAAGAGTGTGAGAGCTTTTGGTTCGCCTATATGCTTGTCACCAGGAGAACATTTGTGTTAATTGCATTGTCAAGGAAACTTTTTTATAGCTGAGGTGCACAAATAATGGTTGCCAAGCTCACATGGATTCGGTAGAACTTTGCCTCCTTGCGTCTCTTTCCCTACACTACAAAGAAGATTTTCAGAATGTAAGGATCAATTAATCTAGGAATTAACTCTAGGAATGTGTTGTAACTCTGAATTAAGCTTCACTTCGCAATTAAGCCATGTAGTAAAAATGTGCTTCTACTATTGCAGCAACTAAAACATGTAACTAATCGAACAAAACTAACTCGTGCTTTCATTACTAGTTGCTTAGATTACGGTAGCACATTATTTCTAGAGTCTAGCATAGCCAATCTATCACGCCTACAGCTAGACTCCTAACAGATACACACATCTGCGACCAGATTACTCTGATTCTGGCTGCCTATAATTAAGTGGATTGTATTCAAGCTACTTTGCCTAGTTTTCAAAGCCTGGCATTTTTTACTTCCCGATTAGTTACATAAAAAACCGAATTAAATATCAACCCATTAGAACCCATGACCGATTTGAAATCCCAGGTCCTAGAGTAATAAAATGCCAAGCCTTCTCATATGCAGGTCCCTGCCTTTGGAATTCCAGACTTCTTCGAGGGAATATCTTACTCCTCCTTCTGGAAACTATTAAAACCTGTTCTCTTTCATCTTCACTATGGATCCATCCAAAGTCCATTAACGAACATCTCTAGCTAAATATTGTATCTGGCGTTAGCCTTTCTTGGTCTATTGGGCCAGAATGCAACTCAGAACTATAAACTGTCTAGAATTTACTTTAGTTTAATCTTTAATCTTTCTCGTTTTCCTGTTATTGATATTTATAAATCTAGATTGTTAGTTTTTATTGTTCTGATTTTTCTTATAATGTAACTATAATACTCATTTTCATGGATCTTCAGTGGTTTTTTTCTTTGCCTTCAATGTTCTTTACTTTCAATGGGATACTTTCTTTTCATCCTTCATATTATATATCCCCATAATGTTAGTGATGTCTTCTCTTGTATGCTTAATTAGATTGTGAGAGAGTAGCTCAATGCCTATTTTTAGTATTGTAAACTGCTTAATACCTATGTTCAAGCAGTATATCAAATACAATAAATCCAATCCATATCTCTGGCTCTTTCTATGTAAGCTGTATGCAGAAGTTAATGGGGAGCTAATGAAGTTACTTGGGAAAAGGTAACAGGGTCAAAAATACATTAATGGATTTGACTAATATGATGGAAGAAGGTGAAGCCATCAGTAAGGTATTCATTTCTTATCATATGAAGCTTATTTTTGTAAGTAGAGGTTTATTTATTTATTTACTAAGATTTAATCACTGCCTTATTGAAGAAATTCACCCAAGACGATGTATAGCAAGAATAAGTTAAACAGGGGCAAGAAACAATTGCAGCAGTGAACCTCCTCAAATACGAACATTACACATTATGACATTGCATTCAGAAACATCAAAATCTCCAGTTTCTCATGTCCTCTAGCTCATGTATTATATCGAAGGCTCTTTCATCTTATATCTTTTGATGTAGGAATTACACAGGGTGGATTTGTGGCTCCCATACCAAAGAAGTGTGAGATTGCTTTTAGTACAAAAAGGGATTTGTAGTCCGTGGTCCCTTTTTATTAGCATTTTCTTCAGAAGTCCTTTACTGTACTTTTTACAAACAATTTTTCTTTTTGATTTATAAATACTTTTATCTTCCATTAAAACAGCAGAATTGTTCCATTGCTCCCTGCCTCCTACTGATTATTAGGAAAAGTTTGTAAATTAGTCTAGTGAATACTACAGTATCTATGAGCAGAGATATTTTACACCTCCATTCTCAAATGCAACACATTTCTGTCGGGTGCTAGTTGTTCTCAAGTATTGCATTTAAAGGTTGAAGGTGACTTTTACATTTCATCAGCCTTTTAAAAGTCAAGTTCCCCAATCTTTCAAGGTCTTTGCCCAAGGTAACAAAAAGGCAGACAATCTAGAAAAGCCAGACCAACAGAGGTATGGAGAAGACCAAATAGAAGTTCAAAAACAAGGAGACCAAAAACAAAAGGAAGATCCAAAAATGATTACCTTTATTAACAACAGAGGAAACTAGAAAAACAAGTAAGATAATTAAATTTGCAGATGCCACAAAAGTGTTCCGAAGCGTGGTTGACCAATCATTTGGAGCTTTGGGTAATTCAGCTGGCGCTACTTGCTCTCCAGCCCTTCTGAAAGGACCAGCGGTACAAGTTTCTTTGATTCCACAATGGTGGCGCACGTACATCATAAGGAAGTTCTAGTGCTCTCTTGCTTGGGCCAGAAAGATCGTCGACATTCCACCGGGCGGAAGCTCATCTTCTGTCTTTCTCTGCTACCCATGGGGCCAGAGTTGACAATGTTCAGGCAGAGTTCCTCAGCCAAATGTTCCTGGACCCAGGAGTATGGTCTCTCTCGCAGGAGTCATTCCGTCTGATCATACAGAGCCGGGGTTAGCCCCAGTGGGACTTGTTGGCTTTGGCAGAGAACTCGAAAGCCAGACGCTTTTTTGTTCGATGAATAGCGAGGAAGCTAGGGCCGAATGCCTCCTGTATGATGTTCTCTCTGTGGCCTATGGTTGGTCGGATCATCCGCCGGATAGCAATGCACCCCAGCCTGATGTTTCTAGTGGCTCCTGATTAACCTCACCACCTGTGGTATGTGGATCGCATATGTCTTCAACAGGATGAGAAGCTCCAGCTCCCTCTTCATCAATACCTTATCGGTCAGGGACTACTGCCCATGGAGAACCCACAGCGCTTTGGTCTTATGGCATGGCTCTTGAGCGCTCAACTAAACTAAACTAAACCTTGGGTTTGTATACCGCATCATCTCTACATTCGCAAAGCTCGACACGGTTAACAAGGGTTAGGGTAGAAAGGAACTCCAGTGAAAGGAAGAGACAAAATGAAGAGAAAATTTAGGACAGAATAACCAGAGAGAGGAAGAGTTATATTTTTGAAAATAACCAGGTTTTCAGATGTTTACGGAAGATTTGGAGGGAGCTCAGATTCCTAAGAGGGGAGATAAGATTGTTCCAGAGCTCAGTGATTCTGAAAGGGAGGGAGGAACCTAGTTTTCCTACAAGGGAAACGCCTTTTCGAGAGGGAAAGGAAAGTTTCAGTTTTTGGGTAGATCTGGTGGAATTGGGGTTAGAGGAATTCCAAGAAAGAGGAATAAAAGGGGGGAGAATGCCGTGTAGGATCTTGAAAGTAAGGCAGGCACATTTGAAGTGGACTCTGGAGATTATCGGGAGCCAGTGGAGCTTGGACAAAAGTGGTGAGACGTGGTCGAATTTGCTTTTTGCGAAGATAAGCTTAGCAGCGGCATTTTGAATCCACTGGAGTCTTTGAAAGTTTTTCTTTGTTAGGCTTAGGTAGATAGAGTTGCAATAGTCCAGTCTGGAAAGGATGGTGGATTGGACAAGGACAGCAAAGTGTTTTTGATGGAAACAGGTTCTCACTTTCCTTAGCATGTGAAGGCTGAAGAATCATTTTTTTATTAGGGAGTTGAGGTGATCGTTGAAGGAAAGTGTAGAGTCAATGATGACTCCCAGAATTTTACTTGAGTATTCAAGATGCAGGGTGGGGCCAGAGGACAGTGGGATGGAGGTGGGCAGTTGGTCCAGTTTTGGGCCGAGCCAGAGAAGTTTTGTTTTGGATTCGATCAGTTTCATCTGCACAGTGTGGGCCCAGGATTGAAGGTTCGATATACATGAGGATATGTTCGCAGAGAGGTTGGTGAGGTTCTGGTCGGTCTCGAAGAGAACAAAGATGTCATCTGCGTAAGTGTAAAGTGTTTCAAGTGGGGAGAGATGGAGGAGTTTAAGGGAGGACATGTAAATGTTGAAGAGGATAGGAGAGAGAGGTGAGTCTTGTGGGACTCCACAGGTTCCAGGGGGAGGAAGAAGTGCCCTTCATGTTGACTGTGTAGGAGTGGGAGCGTAAGAACTTTGAGAACCAGTCAAGATCTGTGGAGTTAATGCCTATCTCGGTGAGTTGGTAAATTAGGATATAATGATGGACGACATCAAAAGCTGCAGAGAGGTCGAATTGAAGAAGGACGGCGAACTTGTTGCGAGAATGGAGATGTTGAACTTTTGAGATTAAGGAGGTCAGAAGGGATTCGGTGCTGAAGTTGGGACGGAAGCCGTATTGGTAGGGTAGAAGAATGGTGAATTTTTCAAGGTAGGAAGATAGTTGAGTGGATATGATGGATTCTAGCATCTTGGTAAGGAGAGGAATGTTTGCTATTGGACGGTAGCTGGATGGTGTGGAGGGGTCTAGATCAGGTTTTTTCAGTAGTGGGGTTAAGGAGATATGGCCCATTTCTGGGGAGAATAGACCCGAATGGAGGGCGGAATTTATGAGAATAGTAAGAGATGAGATGGCCTGAGGGGGAGTGTTCTCGTAAAGGTAGGCAGGGAATGGATCCAAGGTACAGTTGCAGGATTTCAATTTGAGGCAGAGATTATGGACCAGGGATTCAGAAACTAGTTCGAAGGAAGACTAGAATCTGTCGGCTGGGATGGGGTAGGAGTCTATTGGGATAGGGTTGGGGTCGATTGGAATCAAAGATTTGTAGGCGATTGCAGATGGGAAGAAGCGCTTCAAGGTGGAGACCTTATCGCTGAAGAACTTTGCTAGAGAATCAGCTGAGGGGGAGGAGGGGAGGATGGAGTCATTTTTGGAGGTTAAGGAACGCCAGATGTTAAATAATGTGCTACTCTGGTTGTTGGATTTGGAGATTTTGTCACCGTAGAAGTTTTTCCTTGCTTTTTTTAGAACAGTATTGTGGAATTTAATATTGACCCTCCAGGAGTGTCTGTCTGTAGGGGATTTAGATTTTTTTCCATTTTCGTTCCAGAGCTCGGCATTTCTGTTTCAGTTCTCTGTGGTATGGGAGGTACCAAGGAGCCTTACGGGAATAGGACATGGTTTTAGTGGAGAGAGGGGCTAGGGAATGGAAGGTGGACTCGGAGAGGGCGACCCAGTTTTGCCAATTAGTTTCTGGTTCTGTTGGTTTAGGATGGGGGAGAATTTATCAAGAAAATTGGTCCAGAACAGATTGCTCGAGATTTTTTTTCGGAAGGTAATAGAATTTGAGGTGCAGGATGGGGGCCCAAAATGTGACATGAAGATTGGGAGACAGAAAGCCCCTAGGAAGTGGTCGGACCAGGGGACGATTTCCCAGCGAATGTCGTCGGTTGAGGTTTTGTGGGTAGTGAGATCTAGAAAATTGATGAAGTGCGGTTATTCAGAGGTAGTTATCTTGAAGTTTCAAGGTTTTTTTTCCAAGTTTTTATTAGGATTTTATATACCACCTATCAAGGTTATCTAAGCGGTTTTACAATCAGGTACTCAAACATTTTCCTTATCTGTCCCGGTGGGCTCACAATCTATCTAATGTACTTGGGGCTCTAGAAGATTAAGTGACTTGCCCAGGGTCACAAGGTGCAGGGCGGGGTTTGAACCCACAACCCCAGGTTGCTGAGGCTGTAGCTTCAACCACCGCACCATACACTCCTTTCTTGACTCTCTTGCTCTCAAATAAACCCTCTACTATGGCTTTTTATTCCAAAGCCTGGAAGACTTTCCAAAAGTGGTGTGCTAGGGATCAGGTGGAGCCTGAGAAGGATCCCATTTCGGTAGTCCTGGCTTTCCTTCAGGAGGATTTAGACAAAGGTCTGTCAGTGGCCTCCTTGAAAGTTCAGATGTGACCAGGTTTATGAGGGGTGTGCTTTGTCTGTCCTTCCTTGCGTCTTCCTTTCCTTTCGTGGAATCTTAACATCGTTTTGCAAGGCCTTGAACCACTGAAGGATGCTTCTCTTCTGGACCTAACAATCAAGATTGCCTTTCTGGTTGCCATTGTCTCGACATGGCATATTTCAAAGCTTTATATGGAATAAATGGAATAAACTTCCCTATTGTCTCAACTATTAGGATACTTGGTGTGTACTTGGACAGAAATCTATCAGACTGCATAGGTTAAACTTTCTTGAGAACTCATTGGAAGTAATATCTGAGAGAACTACTCTTATAGTGACGTTTGCCTTAAAGTTTGATAGAGACTTAATTCTTTGAATTTTCTTCAAGCACACGAATTATACCTTCCTCGGCTCACCAGATTGTTTCCAGATATCTCTAAAGAGACACAGAAAAGAAGAAAAGACTTCTTGGACTATCGATCAAGGGTCATAGCTCTAGATTAAAGAAGGGGGGGGGGAATAGTTCAAGACTTTACCAACAATTTAATGAACCAGCTAGTTGGGGGGTTAAAACAATGTCTTCTAATCTGTCCTAGTGAGATATATAATTTTCTTTATTTTTTTTTTTCTTGTTTATTTTCTTTGTTCTTGGATCACAAGTTTGTGGATTAAATAATTATTTCCTTAAAAAATTTTTTTTTTGTTGTTAACATGTATCAGTTTTATTTGACTGTTTAATATCAGTTTCTAATCCGTATGCAAGTATATTGACTTGTTTATTCTTATCATTTGAATTAAAAATTTTAACGATAGTTCATTTAGACTATTAGTCCAATCACTTGTTTTGGGAATATTGGATTATTGCAGTATCGTATATTTGGGTGGACTCCGAAAAAATTATCGACTGTGATTGATACAAAACACTGCCATATATCTAATTTTTAGATTAAAAAAGGCAGATCATTTAACTTTATATTACAGAGAGCTACATTGGCTCCCTATCGAGGCAAGAGTGTTGTTTAAGTTTGGATGTTTATGCTATAAGGTGGTGCATGGTATGGCTCCAGGATACCTAGTGGACCATTTTAATTTTTCTAGTTTTCGACATTCCCCATGTATGTCAACAATGTTTGATTTCCCATCGGTTAGACTAGAGGATGTCATTATAAAAGAATTCATAATAGATTGCTTTGATATCAAACAGCTATCTGGGACTCTCTCTACTTCTACATCGTATATGAATTTTAGAAAACAGTTAAAAACTTACTTGCATGATAAATTTTCATAATTGACAATTGCATGTTTTCTTTTTATAATTCACTGCCTGATGTCCAGCTTTTTAAATTAATTGTTAACCGCAAGGATCCATATGATTTTGTGGTTTACAAATGTTATGTTATGTTTCATACAGGGAACCCTTTCTCCATATTATGGAAGTGGGTGTTTTTCTCCTTCTTGCCGAAAGTGGTCTTGGCTTTCCATGTCAACCAGGAGGTTAGGTTGCCTACATGTCATCCAACAAGTTCAGAGCGCAAAGATCAGATCTTATGCAAATTGGATGTCCAGAGGGTCTTGCTTTATTATTTGGAGAGGACTACTGAGTTCAGGCTGTTCTAACTGCTGTGCCTTGCCATGGTAGGCTTAATGGATTCGAATTGCCATTTCCACGACTTACATCGCCCTTGGCTAGTAGCTGCTGATCTCACTTAAAGAACATTCGATCTTGCGTTATTCATACTGATGGAATTTGCAGGGCGGCTACTTGGTCCTCTCTTCATACTTTTACCCGGTTTTATTGAGTGAATGTAGTGGTGCTTTCTGATGCTATTTTCGGGACCTCAATAACAGAATGGAAGATTAGGTTTATACTTTCGATAATCTTCTTTTTGTTAGTCCCTGGAGGATTCCATACAACCCGCCCTCTCTGTATACACTCAATTGTTTGGTGTAACCTGCTCCTTTCTGCCTCAGTTACTCTTCTTACAGGCTTGAAGATTTTCCAGATCCTGTGGGGAGTTTCTGTGAGTATACGCATTATCAAAGGCCTCTCTTGGGTGCTCATTGCACACAGCAGGTTGCCTTTGTGCCTATTTATCACTTGTTAATATTTTGCAGAGCAAACCAATTCATTAATTCCTTATCTTGATAGAGATTCTCCCCTGTACCCCGTTGTCATGGATTTGCTCAGGTATTTTGCTTGGCTTTGGGACTTAACTGGATATGTTTACTAGCTCTCAGGCTAAGGAGGTGGAGCATGTGCTCAAAAAAATTATGGATTTCTTCAACTCCTGGATTGTGGGTTGGGATTCAACACATGTAGGGTCATAATCAAAACAAACGTTTAAGTCCGATTCGGACATATGGCGTTAGATGCCCAAAGTCAGCAAAAGAAAATGCCCATTTTTGAAAAATATGTCTAGAATATTTTTTTTTTTGAAAATCGTGAATCTGGACATCCAGCGTATTTGTCCAGAATGCCAGAACGTCCATCTTTATACCACATTTTTGACCAAAATTTCATCCATGTTCCAAACACCCAGAACAAAACTATTTGGATGTGGGAAGGGCCACCCAGACATGGCAACAGAGCAGTGGAACACCTTAGAAGGCACTGCTAACTTCACAAAAAAGAGTGCCACATAAACATCTCACCAGAATTCCCTTATAGGTTATGGTGAGCCCCTCCAAACCCCACTATACCCACCTGTCTACAACACCAATAGCCCTTATGCCTGCAGGTGGCACCTATATTGCAATAGAGTAGGGGTTTGGGTGGGCGCCCATCTTCCACCATTAATGTAGTGGTTGGAGTAGCTAATGGGCCTAGTCCTCCTCTCTATGGTTCAGTAACCCACCCAAAAACAAGAATCAAAAAATTAACAACCAAAGGTTACAAAAATCAAAACAAAATCATAAAACTTTAGATGTAAGACTGGAAAAATGTCAATTATCTCTTGTGGAAGGAGGAAAGCCTCAGATCATGTGTCCATTTTCACATGCCACTGGCCATTCAGCTAATGTGGACAACAGTTTCAATCACTGGCCATCCTCCACCACCCGTAATGAATGTGCAAAAATCCTGCTGTGCAAACTTGCAGTGATAATATACAAATAATATCAAAAGTGTAAAAACCACTTATCTTGATAATGTCAGCCAACTTGTTTTAGACTCATTCTGATGAGTTTGTTTCGCAATCTCTTCCTCAGAGAATCAGAGAAACCATAAAGGGCTCCTTTTACGAAGGCACGTTAGGGCCTTAATGTGCGGAATAGCACGCTAGCCGCTACCGCCTCCTCTTGAGCAGGAGGTAGTTTTTCGACTAGCGCACACTAATCCGGTGCGTGCGTTAAAAACGCTAGCACATCTTTGTAAAAGGAGCCCAAAGTCTTTGCGATAATAAAGCTGTATCCCAACAGCTCACATAGCCCATGTCACCTTACATATCCTTAATAATAGCTGCATAGAGGTGGCTTAAATAGTCTGAGGGTTGGGCTGCAATAAATGAGAAACTAAACTAAACCTTAAGCTTATATACCGCATCTTTTCTGTAAATATAGAGCTCGACATGGTTTACAAAAATTAAAAGGAACATAACTAACACTGTTCCTCCTTCCTGCACAAGACATCATCATATAAAGTTAGAAAGTACTGTAGGTTGTATTTTCCAAGAATAAATTTCACAAAAACAAGAGACTATTCGTTGTTGTTTTTGATTAGACATGATTTTATTTATTTATTTTTATTTATGTATTTCTATACCACTTATAGTCGATTTACATTCAAGTACTCAAAGCATTTTTCCCTGTCTGTCCCAGTGGGTTCACAGTCTATCTAATCTACCTGGGGCAATGGGGGATTAAGTGACTTGCCCAGGGTCACAAGGCGCAGCATGGGATTTGAACCCACAACCTCAGGATGCTGAGGCTGTAGCTCTTACCACTGCGCCAAACTGATTCTCCAAGGTTTTTCTTCAGTTTTCTATCTTTGTGATAAAAAGCTCAGGGATTATTTATTATTGGTTGGCATAGGATTTTATTTCTATGGCCTCGTGGTTGTACTATTAGTAAACAATCCCCTAAGCTTTCAGCAGAGATATACAAAACAGAAGAGCCACTTTTGGGAGTCAGGTCTTTGGCCTAGATTCACTAAACCTACCGATCCTGTAATGACCCTGACCCCGACCCGATTCACTAAACTGCTGCCCGATCATTCTCCTACCCAATCCAATCCACCCATGCAAATGAATAAAACCCCATGCAAAATAGCCAAACAATTGATTCACTAACAATTGCTTGGCTATTTTGAATCGAGTTTTACTATCTTAAAACCCAACTGCTGCAGACCTGTCGGTAACAGGTCTGCCTGTCTTTTTTATTCATGCCCCATAAAAAAAAATGAATAAAAGACAGACCTGTCAAAAAAAAAACGCCCCCTCCCCCCGTGACCCACAAATGGCAGTAGGGATGCTGACTCCCTCCTGCTACCCGATGCTCCCCCCACTTAAAAATATTGCAGGAGGGATGCCAACTCCCTCCTGCCACCAGACACGGGCGAATGCCCCGGCCCCCTCCCCTGTACCTGTAAATGTTGAGAGCAGGAGGGGTGCTCAGTTGCTCCTGCTCTGCAGGCCTCCAGTCTTTAGGAGCAGGAGGAACCGCAAAGTGCTCTTGCTCCTCGCCTGGCCTGCGACACAGTGCTGGCCTTAGGCCCCACCCCGGTGCATCATGTGATGTACGGGGAGGGGCCTAAGGCCTTGTTTGGCTAAGGCGCTCTGGGCTCCTCCCTTGGGACTTCCTTAGGGCTGACCCAAAAAGAAACTTGTGCTTTTATTCTTTCCTTTTCTATTTTTAAATGGAGTTCTTTTCTTATTGAATATAAAATATATATTGTAAACCACTTGGATCCTTTTTAGGATGTTATGCAGTGTATAAAGTTTTTAATAAACATAAACTTTTTTTATTATTTATTTATAGATTTTCAAATTACATACCAAGTAATCACTTGTACAGAAATAAGGTAGTAGGATATGACCGTTATCCAATATAAATCATAATCAAACCAATTTAAATAAAATTCTTTCAACTAACCCAACTCAAGTCCTCAAACTATAGATCCAAGATTACATTTAAGCGAGCAAAAGAAAAATAATATAAGAAGATAAATTACAAACAGAACTGAGGTATGGGCAGTTTATATAAATTATAGAGCTGTTGGTTTCTCTTTATCCAGTCAAGACATAGCCAGAAAAGCAGTTAGCTGTTGAGGTTCAAAAAAGACATATTTAACTGAACGGTAGCAGATAATACACTTGCAAGGATGTCTCAAGTAAAACGTCGCTCCCAGTAAAGTGACTCCAGGTTTCAATAATAGAAATTCTCTATGTCGCTCTTGAGTTTCTCTAGAAAGGTCAGGAAACATTTGTATTTTACAACCAAGAAACTCTTTCTGTCTGTTTTTAAAGAAAAGTCTCAATAACCATATTTTATCTATTGCAAGAGCTACAGTCAGAATCATTGTAGAAGGTATAACTGTCTCTATCTGATGTTTCTAAAATTTTAGAAATATTCAATGGTGCCTGATTCAGTTTTTTAGACTGCAATTGAGCCCCATCTTTATTTGGCAAGTAATAAACTTGAACAAATGGTGGTAAAGTTTCTTCTGAAACTTGCAAAATTTCTATCAGATATCTCCTGAGCATTTCCCTAAGAGTAACCATAGTTAATCTGGGGAAGTTGATTAGTCTCAAATTATTATTCCGAGAGTTATTTTCAAGTGTTTCCAGTTTCTTTACTTGTTTAGTCATAAGAATATCTTGGTCAAGCTTTTGAAACGAAGCCTTTGAAACAGTCAAGTTAGCAGTCAAATCTTTCAGCTCTCTAGAGTGTTGGATCAATTTTACTTCAATGTATTGGAAATTGGGACTAATAGTTTTGGCAAAATTTGCAATCAGATCCCATAATGAGTCTAAAGTCACTTGTGCTGGTTTCTCCCATATTGGAAAACTTTGCTGGGTGTAAAAGTGCTCACCGTCAGAAGAAGAAAAGCTTTCCTGGTTAAGTTCTGGCTGGAATCCTTCACCTCCGGTTGCTTGTCCTACCCCGGGTTCTTCTGCAGTTATTCCCTGATCAGAGAGCACTGCTTCCTCAGTCTCCAGTAATGTTCTTGCTGCCTCAGAGGAAAGTACCTCCCCCATCTCCGGGGTTTCCTCTACCCCTGGAGAGCTGGTAGACCGGGGTCGTGGAGGTGGAGCTCTCAAGTCGGGACTTAAGGTGGTTTCTAGCCCAGGAGAGACAACCCCGATCTCACTATGTTCAGGTACTCTCAGTGGGCTTGTTGCTGACATGGGTAAAACTGCCCCCTGCAATCGCCGCAACATTTCGTCGATTCTGCTGAAGGAGGGCACATCAGAGCGCCACGAGGCGCCAACCGCACTCCTGCCCCTTCTCTTCAGCATCCTAAAGGTAAATCAGGCCGCAAAGCCGACTGAGCAGGAAAAAAGGTTGATTGAATGGAGCGGTCAGATGCATCACTCTCAGAGCGTCTGTATCGCGGCCATCTTGGATCAGCCTGTGAAACTTTTTTTTTTTTTGATAAACAAAAAGTGAAATGGTCAAACATAAGCATATCTCCTGAATCCTAGAAATAAGAGTGACATGATACAATGATACAATTAAACAGCACAAAAGAACAATCAGGTAATAAAAATATAATACAAGACCGTAGAGTATAAATGATACATCATAATAGGCACCATGGAATTAGCACAATGCAGATGAAAGAACTTAATATGCAAGTGCACTTGAGGCATATAGGCAGAGAAATTGGGTAGGGCAAAGTTATTGGAAGAAATGAATGAGGGACTAAATTGAAGGCAATTTATATGCAATTCTAGATTTTGTTTGCGTGACTGGCCTTAAATCTTGTCCCATGCCCCTTCCTAAGATTCATTTTGTGTCTGCCTGGGGATGTCCAATTTGGGGATTAATAAATAAATCTGTTGAACAAAAGTGCATTTAAAAAGACTTGTTTGAAGTTAAGATTGAGTCAATCCTCTCTTCTGTTATCTTTGCTTTCTGTTTTCTTAAGATTATTGAAGGTTACATAGAATGCTAAGAAAATAGTCTGAAAGGAACAGATTGTTTTCTCTGTGTCATTTTTGGCACAAATCAGAATTTATAAAATTCAATGCCTAATGCTTATTTCAAAAACAGTAAACTCCAAATGCAATCAGGGATTGTATTTTGTTAAACCAGCAACTGTGAAGAAAATAAAAGATGAAATGGAAGACTCTTCAGCGAAATGCTACTTTGCCATATTCATTCTGACCATGGGAGGAAGAGATGGTGGTTTGTTTAGGAAGGAGAAACATCATCACTTCAGTTCATCTGTCCTGCCACGTACTGAGTTTCTCCCTTAAAGCCCCTGCTATGTATCCATTGCTGGTCTCAATAATCAATTGAAGAAGATGCTAATTACAAGATGAATGAACGTGGAGCTGATGTCTCCTTCAGAAGTATGAGTTCAGCAAAGGCGTACGAAAAAGAATGGAAATTTAGACATGCCAAAGAACAGGCTCCAGGCTTTTGAAATATTAGTAGTAATTATTTATTTGTATACAAGTGATAGGAGGACATATTTTTTCACTCAACAAATAGTTTAGCTCTGGAACTCATCACCAGAGGATGTGGTCACAGCGATGAGCATATCTGGGTTTTAAAAAGGTTTGGACAAGTTACTGGAGGAAAAGTCCATAGGCTGCTGCATCTTTCATGAAGTTCATGAAGGACTGTTTATAAACGCTTTTCACTCGCAGTGTAGGATAATGTACAGATTGATTTGGGTTCTGCAAAACTTCCATTCCCCCTTGCTGGAGACCTCTCTTCTGTGGGTTATTCTTGATAAGGATATTACTTTCCATTTGCAGCTTTCTGCTGTTATTCAGAAATGTTTCTTCTTCATTCTTAAATTCTCTCAGTCGCTAGGATCTTGATTTATTCTTCCATGAAGGATCTTGTCTTCCCCAGGCTTGATTATTGCAACTCTCTCTATCAAGATCTTCCCTCTTATCAGCTTTGGTGGCAGGCGTTGCTGAAGGGGGTTATCTATCTGCTAATCTTAGCCTTTTCACTAGTTGCACCAGCTTCCTGATGTGACTTGGGAGATGTTTTCTTCAAGGTTGGGGTAGCAAATCGTTCATAGCTCTAGTGATGAGAAGATCTGCTGTTGGGTATTTTCTAGCTGTGCCCTTCCATAGCACCATAATTAGCAGAGAAATTTAAAAAAAAAAAATCATACCCCTTAACAGCACAAAAACACGTTTAACAACTTTCTCTGTAACATTCATATTGTTTTAAATAATTTTGAATTAATTGAGCTGCATGTTAGAGAATAGGGTAGAAATGAGGAAGGCGATCGGACAGGTGGGAAATTGATACAGAAACAAATTGTGACCCAAGTAGAGGAGTCTGAACATGTTTCATAGAGAAGGATGGAGATGAAGCAGGAAACTATAGGCTGGTAAGCCTCACTTCAGTTATTGGAAGTGTGCTGGATATGATGTACTTAGATTTCAGCAATGCTTTTGACACTATTCCTCATAAGAGGCTCTTGAACAAACTTGACAGGCTGAAATTACGACCCACAGTGGGGAACTGAATTAGAAATTGGTTGATGAACAGAGGTCAGAGGATGACGGTTATTTATTTATTTTATTTATATTCTGCCTATCGTACAATTCTATGCGGATTACAAATTATTCAGGTACTCAAGCATTTTTCCCTATCTGTCCTGGTGGGCTTACACTCTATCTAATGTATATGGGGCATTGGGGGATTAAGTGACTTGCCCAGGGTCACAAGGAACAGTGCAGGATTGGAACCCACAACCCCATGGTGCTGGGGCTGTAGCTCCAACCATTGTACCACAGACTCCCCCACAAATGGTTAATGGAATTTGCTCAGTGGAAGGAAAGGTGTGTAGTGGAGTGCCTCAAGGATCAGTGCTGGGGCTGATTCTGTTTATGAGCGATAGTGCCAAAGAATTAGAAGGAAAGGTTTGCCTTTTTCCAGATGATACCAAGATTGGTAACACATTGAACATCCCAGAGGGAGTGGAAAACATGAAAAAGGATCTGCAAAAATTGGAAGAATGGAGTCTAATGTCTGGCAACTAAAATTCAATGCAAAAAAAGTACAGAGTGATGCATTGGGGGAGTAGAAATCAGAGGGAGATGTATCTGCTGGGAGGCGAGAGGCTGATATGCACGGATAGGGAGAGGGACCTTGGGGTGATAGTATCTGAGGATCTGAAGGTGATGAAGCAGTGTGATAAGATGGTGGCTTTAGTCAGGAGGATGCTGGGCAGTATAGAGAAAGGTGTAACCAGCAGAAGAAAGGAAGTGTTAATACCCCTAAACAGATGGTAAGGCCCCACTTGGGAGTATTGTGTTCAGTTTTGGAGGCCTTATCTGGCCAAGGATATACAGTACGAAGACTTGAAGGCAGTCCAGAGGAAAGTGATGGAAATGGTAGGGGGTTTGAGCCAAAAGAAGTTTGAGAAGAGACTAGAAGGCCTCAACATGTATACTCTGAAGGAGAGAAGGAACAGGAGTGATATGATACAGACATTTAAATATTTAAAAGGTATTAATATAGGATCAAATCTTTTCAATGAAGGGAACTTGGTAAAACTAGAGGACATACAGTAAATTGAGGTAGAGGGGTCGTAGACTTAAGAGTAATACATTAGCAAATTCCTTTTCACAGAGAATGAGGTGGATGCCTGGAATGCCCTCCCGAGGGAGGTGCTGGAATTGAAAAAATCATGGGATGAACAAAGAGGATCTCTAACTAGAAAATGAATGGGCAAATTTTCACAATCTGAATCCCGCAGAGGAGATGGTTTGGATAGGCTGGAGTGAGCTTCAACAGTAACTCTAGTAGTTGGAACCTAAGAACAGTACCGGGTAGACCTCTAAAGTCATTTTAATTTAATCATGAAATTGTAATTATAGGGCAAACTGGATGGACCATTCATGTCTTTATCTGCTGTCATTTACTATATTACCATGAAAACTCAGATAGATGCAGTAGTACGTAAAAGCTGTTTTACTTTATTGAGGCTACGAACAATTAGATCTTACTTTGAATTTGCCACTGGTTCAGTCGTTATTACTGAGTCTTCTTGACTATTGTAATATTGTCTACTTGACAATAACCAAGAAAGAACTAGCAAGACTTGCACTAATACAGAATACAGTGGTTAGAATAATCTACGGTCTGAAGAAATATGATCATGTAACATCCTTCTATGGAGGCCCGGGTATTGTTTAAACTGGGTTGCCTCTGTTATAAGGCTCTATATGGTACAGCCCCTCTCTATTTGGACAATAGATTTTTCTTAGCTTCATACAAACGTAGCAGAAAAACCCATGCCCTGTTTAACTTTCCTTCTGTCCAGGGCTGTAAAAGTAAAAAATTTCTTAACCATACTTTAGCGTTTCAAGCAACTCTTCATGATAAAGAATTTCGACCATTACTGATCACAGCTTCCTACAAACATTTCAGAATACAGCTGACGACCTATCTTTTTTCCAAGTATTTGATTAACTAATTTATTCTATCCCATGCACTATGTTTACTGTTAATAATCTTTTGTAAACCGTGTTGAACTTCTGGTTACGCAGTTACCAAGCACAGTGTTATGTTACATTTATAATAGAAACCTGCAAGCTTGAGGACTTCAGCATCTGTTTAATTCTAGCACCAGTGTGCACTTTGTACAGGAATCGTTATGTCCGAGAGTATTTTCATGTGGCTGTATTCTCCAATTGAAACAATGGTTTCAAAGCATTTATTGCTTGAACAAACACTCTGAGGGAAAGCCGGATATTAATCCCCAGTTTCCCCATTAAAAAGAAACATATCTATTAGATAACACCTGTGACTTAACCGTTCCTCCTAGAGCAGTCTTGTACACTGGATTATGGAAGCAGTGAGAATTCTGGAGAAAAGGATGGCAAGGTCATTATGAAGGATTGAATCTGGGTGATTGATGATACCTCGCGTGTCATGGTACCCAAACACTTGCTATGTTTCCTTCTTAACTGGGATAATGAGGTTGACAAGCACTGCAAAGTGGCCTTAATGCGTGAAGCTGGTTTCCTCTCCAAACACATGTGCACCTGTTGGAATGCAGTCTTTGATTTCTGCTCTAATCCTACTAGAATCTGACATATGTGCACAGTCCAAGACTCAAGTGGGTTTTCCCAGGGGTGGAGCTGGAAAAGATTCCACGTTTCAGTGTCCTTGGAATTCTTGCAGTACGAAGTGACCTTGTAAATTACTTTCTTGAAATTTGAAATTATGATTTACTAAGCCTTTCTTCCCCCCTCTCCCTCCCCAGCATAGACTTGGAGACCAGTCCAGATTCTGTAAATCAGAGCTGTGGTCCTGTTTAGCAAACAGTTTTGAATGGAAAGTGTCATCTTTGCTCCACTTACTCATATTGTGTACTCTTTCTATCATTGTTTATTTCCACCGTTGATTCAGCCATGTAGTTTATAATGTATTATTCTGTGATTGCTTCAAAAAAGACTTTGCACAGTTTTACTCAGTCTAAGGGCTCCTTTTACAAAGGTGCGCTAGCATTTTTAGCACACATAGAAACAGAGAATATGACGGCAGAAAAGGGCCATCGGCCCAACATGTCTGCCCACTCGAAGAACCCTCCCTCCTAAACACTTCCTCGAAGTGAACCCACATGTTTATCCCATTTTTTCTTAAAATCGAGCACGTTGCTGGCCTCAACTACCTGAAGTGGAAGATCAACCACCCTTTCGGTGAAGAAATACTTCCTAATGTCACCATGAAATCTCCCACCCTTGATTTTTAACGGATGCCCTCTTGTTGCCTTAGATCCTGTAAGGAAAAAGATATCTTCTTCCACCTCAATACGGCCAGTAACATATTTGAACATCTCTACCATGTCTCCCCTCTCTCTGCGTTCCTCGAGAGAGTATAGCTGCAACTTACCTATGCATACGGTCTTCATATGGGAGATCCTTGAGTCCTGAGACCATCCTAGTGGCCATACGCTGAACTGACTCCATTCTCACCACATCCTTTTGATAATGTGGCCTCTAAAATTGAACACAGTATTCCAGATGAGGTCTCACCATGGACCTGTACAGCAGCATTACAACTTCAGGCTTTCGGCTGACAAAACTTCTTCGGATGCAACCCAGCATTTGTCTAGCCTTGGATGAAGCTTTCTCCACCTGATTGGCAGTCTTCATATCTTCACTAATGATTACTCCTAGGTCCCGTTCTGCCACAGTTCTTGTTAAGGTCTCACCATTCAGGGTGTAAGTTCTGCATGGGTTTCCACTGCCAAGGTGCATAATCTTACATTTTTTGGCATTAAAACTCAGTTGCCAAGATGTAGACCATTGTTCCAGTAAAAGTAGGTCCTGTGTCATAGTGTCGGGCACAGTGCTTTTGCCCACTACATTGCACAGTTTAGCGTCATCGGCAAATAATGCAATTTTACCTCATAGTCCCTCAGGCAGGTCCCGTACAAAGATATTAAATAGGACTGGACCCAAGACTGAGCCCTGCGGCACTCCACTGATCACTTCCGACATTTTGGAGGGCGTACCATTTACCACCACCCTTTGAAGTCTGCCACTGAGCCAGTCTTTAACCCATGCAGTCACACGCACCAGATTAGCGCACTATAGCGTGCGCTACCCAAAAAACTACCGCCTGCTCAAGAGGAGGTGGTAGCGGCTAGCATGCGCGGCATTTTAGCGCACGCTATTCCGCACGTTAAGCCATAACACACCTTTGTAAAATGAGCCCTAAGTGGGCACTTTGCATTTGTGGACACACTTCTGTAAATTCTGGCATGAAAATTTGAGTGTGTTAGACGTGATATATATCTATAATTTGCACAATCACCAAATTATCCCCATAATACAGTGTGTTTTTCAAGATGTATTCTTGGCATTTCCAGCTTTATTCAATAAGAATGACAGACTACTGTAATCAGTTTATTGAGGCACAAAGTTTTGTGCTCTTATCAGTACATTCTAAGGTAGAAGATTGTAGATGGCCATAGTGTATCTCTTACCGGAAGCTTCCACCTCAGTTTCATCAGCCAAGAATTACATTTGCTGACAGAAACCTCTGCACCATATATAGGAAAATGGTCATAGGCTCTGGGCATGTGCCAGCTTCAGTGTTCTTTAATCTTAATCTGACCTATAAATGAAGAAGAAAGTTGAAAAACGATGAAAGCTAACCTTGCGAATATTACAAGTGTACAAAAAGTTCATGCTGTTCTATACAGAAGATATCAGCAGATAAGGACCCCTTTGACCCACTCAGGCCACTGAGGTCCCTATGAGTCAGTCCCATATATGTTTCAATTCTGGCAATGTTTTGGAATCTATAATCTCCAGTGGAAGTTTATTGCATACACCCATCACTCTCTCAATGAAAAGTTATTTTCTCACATTTTTTCTTTCCCACCCTTCAGCCTCAAGTGATGACCCCTTGATCTTGAACTTCCCAATCTATTAAAAAGAAAGAAAAGCTACCCGCTTGCCCTTCAATGAATCCTGCTAGATATTTGAGGGGCTTCAAGTTGTACCCTCTGAGTTGTTAGCGATGTGCTGTCATTTGCAATGACATATCCCATGGTGCAGAGGAAATATAAGAATTTGTGTTTTTCATTTGCCAATAATAATGTCCATTCTTTTGAAAGTCGGTGCACTATGTATTTGGAAAAAGAGTCCACTTTTTCTGAAACTGTTCGCTCTCTTTTCCTGACAGTGCACCGTTGTGCACACGTGAACAATTATGCACGTGCATATGTTGTATCAGAAAGGGCATGCCCAATTTCCAGATAGTGTGTCCTCTTTCAAAACAATGCTGACTCAATGACATTACTCCCAAGACAAAACAAATGCCAGGGAAAATGATTGACACGAACATTCCTGGAAACAATACGGGAAACGGCTTGAAGCAAACGTTTTCTTGCTGCCCATCCCTACTCTGAACAAGGCTTTCAGTATAGTTCATGTATCATTTTGGTGGCAATATTTTGAATTAATATTTAATAAAATTTGCTATACCACTTTTTCTGATGGACAGGTCAAAGCAGTTTATCATAAAAATGTATTTAAAATAGAAAGGGAACCTCATAAGAATAGGACAGTCACATACAACAAGAGACTCCATTCATACTAGGATGCTTCTGAATCAAGACCACAGCCCCAGGGGACTATGCACCAAAGGTCAAACTAAAAAAAAAAGAGTCTTCAACAACTATTTAACCTTTTTTCAAAGGCAGTTCTTTATGCAGGGGGACAGGAAGGGAATTCCACAAAGGGTGAGGGGGGAGGCGGAAGGAAAAATAATGCCTAGCTCCATGTAGATTCCAAGTAAGCATGGGCAGGGGATGGAAGAATCAAGGTCATAAAGGTCAGTGTGAACAACCTGTAACATGAAAGAAACTTAATGCAGAGAAATATGAGGGAATCTCTTCATAGAAGGAGTGATGGGTCTTAAACTGGAAGTGATAACAAATACTGTAGGTAGCCAATATAATCTCTTAAGAATTTGGAAGTCTGATCGAATTTCCAGGCCTGACAAAGGAGTCAGGCTGCCATGTTCTGGATGAGTTGCAACTACTTGAGCTGGTATTGTGGGATTCCTGCGAAGACCACATTAGAATAAAAGAGACATGAGAAAGGTAAGAAGTAATAAGTGCAAAGTTTGGAAAACAAAGTAATTCGTAACTGAATGTAGTTGCCTAAACACCAAAAAGCCTGACTGCGTAACTGATGAAATGTGAGTCCTAATAAACCAGGCAGAGTCAAAAGTTACTCCAAGGTATTTAAACAAACTCTGCCACCATTGGAGAGACCCATAAAATTGGGGTAAGGGGAGGGAGGTAGAGATGCCCCATCAATCATAATTAAATACAAGCCTATGTCTTTTCAACCAATCACTTATTCTAACCAAATAAGATTGGAAGGGGCTCAGGTCTGGGGACGTTAAGTATAAAAAGCTAATAGTATATCATCTCCACATTCCTAAATGAAATGAACTCATAAAAAGATTCAACAAACAAGTGACAAATGGATCCCCGGGGAACCTCACAAGGAACTGTGTGGACGGCAGACTTCATACTGCAGCTGTCTACAAAGAAAGCACAACTAGCTAGAAGTGATTGGAACCAACAAAAAACCTGAGTTTGGATTACAGTATCATAAGAAACTTGTCCTATTTTCATGGGATAGGAACATTGGCATTTCCTTGAGATCCTTGAAGATTCTAGGATGAACCCACCAGGTCCAGTGGCCTTATTTACTTTTAGTTGTATTAGTATGTGCTTAACATCACAACTTTTTATTTTATTTATTCAAGTTTTTATATATTACATTACATTAGTGATTTTTATTCCTCCATTACCTTGTGGTTCAAGGCGGATTACAGAAGAGGATTTCTGGAAATGCCCAGAGGTGTTACAGAGTAGAGTGGGTTGCTTCAGAGGACTAAAATGTTTCATACGGTGTTAGTTATAAGTGATTAAAAGATCCTCACAGTTAGAATAAGATTGTGTTTTGATACACAAAAATGCAGCCTAACCCAGGTTTGGTGGCATTTCATCACATGACATTTCATCACCGCAGATGATACATCATATGCCACATCGTTACATATTCAAGCTAAATGTGTTCAAATTATATGTGGAAAACTTGCTTCAGGTGGGATGCTAGAACTCATCACTGCCTGTTCTTTTGCACCTAAATATGATCCTTGCAAAAGCTTCTTGCACATAAAATTTTTGTAAGGCTCATATTGGGCACAGTGGAACAGAGTTTTCATCACACCCAGGAAGCTAAATGTACTCAAATTATACGCACAGAAAACGGGATGGTTGGATAGGCTGGAGTGAGCTTGGATGGCAACTTCAGCCTTTGGACAAATATTAAAGAAAAGACAAGTATTTTTTAATGAGTATAACTTATGGGCAGACTGGATGGACCATTCAGGTCTTTATCTGTCATTATTTACTATGTTACTATATTTAAAATAGCAAATATAATTTAATGCACAATGAATATGTGTGGAAAGCTTTGGCACAAAAGTGATGAAAAATCAAGACCTTGAAAGTTCATCACTGGTCATAGCATGTTTCACAGTGGGGTTGGAGAAGAAGTGAGAACATATGAAAAGCCAGGCTCAATTAAGCCAATATCCATCAAACCCAGTATCCTGTATCTGATGATGGCCAATCAAGGTCACAAAACCCCAAAAAGTTGATCTCTCGATTTTCCTGGCCCTAGCAACCCAAAGTAATAGGCGTCCTATTACTAAAGAGCATGCAGGTGACTTAAAAATACAATGCCGCCTCACAGCCTTATCACTAATCTTGATAAAATAATTAAGAACATAAGAATTTGCCTCCGCTGGGTCAGACCAGAGGTCCATCACGCCCAGCGGTCCACTCCTGCGGCGGCCCCTCAGGCTTATCAGTGGTTCCTGACTATTCCTATAAACTAGCTCAACTCCTATCTGTACCCCTCAATCCCCTTATTCTATAGGAACCTATCCAAACCTTCTTTGAAGTCCTGTAACATGCTCTGGCTTATCATGACCTCCGGAAGCGCGTTCCATGTGTTCACCACCCTCTGGGTAAAAAAGAACTTCCTAGCATTTGTTTTAAACCTGCCCCCTTTTAATTTCTCCGAGTGCCCCCTTGTACTTGTGATTCCCCACATTGTGAAGAATCTGTCCCTGTCTACCTTTTCTATGCCCTTCAGGATTTTGAAGGTTTCTATCATGTCTCCTCTAAGTCTCCGTTTTTCCAAGGAGAATAGCCCCAGCTTTTTCAATCTATCAGCATATGAGAAGTTTTCCATACCCTTTATCAGTTTAGTCGCTCTTCTCTGGACTCCCTCAAGTACTGCCATGTCCTTCTTGAGGTATGGCGACCAGTGCTGGACACAGTACTCCAGATGCGGGCGCACAATTGCACGATACAGTGGCATGATGACTTCCTTCGTCCTAGCAGTAATACCCTTCTTAATGATACCCAACATTTGGTTTGCTTTCCTTGAGGCCGTCGCGCATTGTGCCAAAGCCTTCATTGTTGTGTCTACCATCACCCCCAGGTCTCTTTCAAGGTTACTTACCCCTAGCAGCGATCCCCCCATTTTGTAGCTGAACATCGGGTTCTTTTTCCCTACATGCATGACCTTGCATTTCTCTATGTTAAAGCTCATTTGCCACTTTTTTGCCCACTCTTCCAGTATCGTTAGGTCCCTTTGCAGGTCCTCGCAGTCTTCCGCGGTTCTAACCTTGCTGCAGAGTTTGGTGTCATCTGCAAATTTTATAACCTCACATTTTGTTCCCGCCTCCAGATCGTTAATAAATATATTGAACAGGAGCGGTCCCAGTCCCACCCCATGATCATCCTGCTCTTGTATTTATCAGAGTCCCCCCATTGGATCATTGGGGGACCAATAACTATTCTCAGTTGCTCTGGCACCAATAGCTCCCTGGGTACAAATTGCAGCCATCGAACCCTAGTGACAGTGTCATAATGCTACCAATAGGATCAGCCTGCTATTGCTCACAGATTGAAATAGAGGAATTGGGGATGGGGGGGCTAGAGAAATATTTCTCAATTATCCAATATGATCCTATTTTAACGCACACAAATTCTCTTGAGCCTTACTGGGTCAGCCAAATGGTCCATCAAGCCCATTAGCCCGTTCTCACTGTAGCCAATCCAGGTCCCTAGTACCTGGCCAAAACCCAAAGAGTAGCAACATCCCATGCTACTGATCCAGGGCAAGCAGAGGCTTCCCCCATGTCTTAATAACAGACTATGGACTTTTCCTCCAGAAATTTGTCCAAAGCTTTCTTAAAACCAGCTATTCTATCCACCTTTACCACAATCTCTGTCAACACGTTCCAGAGCTTAACTATTCTCTGAGTGAAAAAGTATTTCCCTGTAACTTCATCAAGTGTCCCCTAGTCTGTGTAATTTTTGACGGAGTGAAAAATCGCTCCACTTGTATCTGTTCTACTCCACTAAGGATTTTGTAGACTTCAATCATATCTCCTCTCAGCCTTCTCTTTTCCAAGCTAAAGAGCCCTAACCTTTTTAGTCTTTCCTCATACGAGAGGAGTTCCATCCCCTTGATCTTCTTGGTCGTTCTTTTTGAACCTTTTCTAGTGCTACTATATCTTTCTTGAGATATCCTTTTCCTCTTCCTCCCCCCACACTTGGAGCATGAACATAAGAATAGTCTTACTAGGTCAGATCAATGGTCCATCTAATATCCCGTGTTCACGGTGGCCAATACAGGTCATAAGTACCTGGCAAAAACCCAAATAGTAAGAACATTCCATGCTACTGATCCAGATCAAGCAGTGGATTGCCCCATAGAAACAGAGAAATAGACGGCAGATAAGGGCCACGACCCATCTAGTCTGCCCACCCCAATGACCCTCCCTACCTATCTCTGTGAATAGATCCCACATGTCTATCCCATTTGGCCTTAAAATCAGGCACGCTACTGGCCTCAATGACCTGAAGTGGAAGACTATTCCAGCGATCAACCACCTTTTCAGTGAAGAAAAACTTCCTAGTGTCACCATGCAGTTTCCCGCCCCTGATTTTCCACGGATGCCCCCTTGTTGCCGCAGGACCCTTGAAAAAGAAGATATCCTCTTCCACCTCGATGCGGCCCGTGAGATACTTGAATGTCTCGATCATGTCTCCCCTCTCTCTGCGTTCCTCGAGTGAGTAGAGCTGTAACTTCCCTAGCCGCTCCTCGTATGGGAGATCCTTGAGTCCCGAGACCATCCAGGTGGCCATTCTCTGGACCGATTCTAGTCTCAACACATCCTTACGGTAATGCGGCCTCCAGAACTGCACACAGTATTCCAGGTGTGGTCTCACCATGGATCTATACAATGACATAATGACTTCAGGTTTACGGCTGACGAAACTCCTGCGAATGCAACCTATGATTTGTCTTGCTTTGGAGGAAGCTTGCTCCACTTGATTTGCAGTCTTCATGTCCTCATTGACGATCACCCCTAAGTCTCATTCTGCTTCAGTTCTTGTTAGGATCTCGCCATTAAGGGTGTAAGTTTTGCATGGATTTTGGCTGCCCAGGTGCATGACTTTGCATTTTTTGGCATTGAAACTGAGTTGCCAGGACCTAGACCAGCACTCCAGTAGAAGTAGGTCATGCATCATGTTGTCTGGCATTGAATTTTTGTCTGTTGTGCTTTTGCCCACTACATTGCTTAGTTTGGCATCATCGGCGAATAATGTTATTTTACCTCGGAGCCCTTCTGCCAAGTCTCTTATGTAGATGTTGAAAAGGATCGGGCCCAGGATGGAGCCCTGCGGCACTCTACTTATCACCTCCGACATTTCGGAGGGGGTGCCATTCACCACTACCCTCTGAAGCCTACCTCCAAGCCAGTTCCCAATCCATTTGGTCAATGTGTTGCCCAATCCCATAAAACTCATCTTGCTCAGCAACCTGCAGTGTGGTATGCTATCGAATGCTTTGCTAAAGTCCAGGCAAACGATGTCCAGGGACTCCCCAACATCTAGCTTCCTCGTCACCCAGTCAAAGAAGCTGATCAGGTTGGATTGGCAGGATCTCCCCTTAGTAAATCCATGTTGATGGGGATCCCGTAGATTCTCCTCATTCATGATTGTATCCAATTGGCGTTTGATTAGAGTTTCCATTAGTTTGCTCACTATTGATGTGAGACTCACTGGTCTGTAGTTGGCTGTCTCCATCTTGGAGCCTTTCTTGTGGAGTGGAATGACGTTAGCCGTCTTCCAGTCCAACGGGACGTTACCTGTACTAAGGGAGAGATTGAAGAGCGCGGACAGCGGCTCCGCCAAGACATCACACAATTCCCTGAGCACCCTGGGGTGTAGGTTGTCAGGCCCCATTGCCTTGTTAACCTTGATTTTTGACAGCTCGCAGTAGACGCTGCTGGGTGTAAACTTGAAATTATTAAACGGGTCAACTGATTCAATCCTTGTCTGTAGCTGAGGGCCGAGTCCCGGCGCCTCACGGGTGAAGACTGAGCAGAAGTATTTATTTAATAGTTGGGCTTTTTCAGAGCAGACTATGGGGTTTTCCTCTAGGAACTTGTCCAAACGTTTCTTAAAACCAGCTATGTTAACTGCTCTTACCACAACCTCTTGCAATGCATTCCAGAGCTTAACTATTCGCTGAGTGAAAAAATATTTCCTCCTATTGGTTTTATAAGTATTTCCTGTAACTTCAACAAGTGTCCCCTAGTTTTTGTAATTTTTGATGGAATAAAAAAAATCAATCCTCTTATTCCCATTCTACACCACTCAGGATTTTGTAAACTAAACTAAACCTTAGGTTTGTATACCGCGCCATCTCCACAAGCGTAGAGCTTGGCACGGTTTACAGGGTTAGGTTGAAAAGGAGCTACAATGAAGGATTATAAGAAAGGAGCTAGGAAGATAAAGAGGGACAGGGAACCAAAAAGCGGGAAGTGTTAGATTTTTGAAAAGAGCCAAGTTTTCAGGTGTTTGCGGAAGGATTGGAGGGAACTTGAAACTCTGAGCGGGGATGTGAGGTTATTCCAGAGTTCTGTGGTTCTAAAGGGGAGGGATGTTCCTAATTTTCCTACGCGGGATATACCTTTTGTAGAGGGGAATGATAGTTTCAGTTTTGGGGAGGATCTAGTGGAATTAGGGTTAGAGGAATTCTAGAAGAGTGGGATAACAGGAGGGAGGATGCCATGTAGAATCTTGAAGGCTAAACAGTCACATTTAAAGAGGACTCTGGAGTGAACTGGGAGCCAGTGAAGTTTGGACAGGAGTGGGGAGACGAACTTGCCTTTTGCGAAAATAAGCTTGGCCGCGGCGTTCTGGATTAGCTGAAGTCTATGGAGTTTTTTTTTAGTTAGGCTTAAATAGATGGAGTTGCAATAATCCAGTCTAGAGAGGATGGTGGATTGAACAAGGACGGTGAAGTGAGAATGATGAAAGTACGATCTCACTTTCCTCAGCATATGAAGACTAAAGAAGCATTTTTTAACCAAGAAGTTGAGGTGGTCATTGAAGGAGAGAGAGGAGTCTATGATGATGCCGAGGACTTTGCTTGAAAACTCAAGCTGAAGAGTGGAGCCGGAATATAATGGGATGGACTTCATATCTCCCCTCAGCCATCCCCTTTATCATCTTGGTCGCTCTTCTTTGAGCCTTTTCTAGTTCCACTATATCTTTTTTGAGATAAGGTGAGCAGTCACAGGAAACCCACACAGGAAGCTGTACAGGCCTGATTCAGACGGTGATAGAATTTGTTATCCCCGCAGATAACCGCAGGAAAACGTCCCTTGTCATTCTTTTAGAGTTTATCTCAAACTCAGTCGTTCTATACCAACATTCTTCAATTGAAGGCTTGAGGGTCAGTGGCTGTACCCATTCATACTCTGATTCTTCCCTCCTTAAAGAATGGCATGGAGATGGTTTCCCGCGGATATCCACAGGGACAGGAACAGGGACAAATTCTGTCACCATGTCATTCTCTAAATAACTGTATTCACTGCCATAGCTAAGCATAGACATAGTAAAGGTCCAGAGGGAGGAGATGCAGTCCTGTTTGTGATTCCATCTACTGATTATGTGGCCTAGAGGAAGAGGATATTTTTGTTACCTGGCAAGAATCTTTGACTGCATTCCTCAGTTAGTAGGCCGAAGCTCCAAGAGAAAGTGGTGTTAACTTTTAATGAATAAATGATGCAGCTTATGTTAAGCTTTGCAAGCTGCATTATTCATTTTGCATCATAATGAGCTATGTTAAGCTGTGTTATAGTAAATAGACTCTTTTGTGTTTTATTACCAGTTAACATGCAATAATGTAGTTTATCACGTGTTTTAAATCAATTGCAGTGCATTTTAAGTGTCGGTCCAGTACAGAACATCTGAAGGTGAAATCGTTTGATTAATTCAATCCATTTGTGATTTGCTGCCTCTGAGACTGCAAAGTCATGGCACCTTTAAATATTCATTCTTTTTCTCGGCATCTGATTAACAGCTACTGCAAACACCTCTGGACTGGGTCAAAAAGCCTGTGGCAGATTTCATTAATTACTGCGCTGGGCTAGATCTCCATGAAGAACATCTTAAAAGTTCACCCTGGAAAGGGAACTGGAGAGAGATGAGCTGAACACGGTCACAAGGAGATTCTGAGGCTTGTGAAACTCTGCCGACTGGTGGTATATAGCCAAATACAGTACCTGCAATAGAATCTGAATAGGTGTAATGATAGAAGCGAAAAACCAGACAGATGTAGCTGTCAATGATGAGCATGCCCTCTTCCTGGGCATTGTAGCTCTGGAATGAAGGCTAATTATTCTAATTTGTTTTATGACATTACTATGAGTGGGAGTGAAGAAAGGAGGCTTTCTTCTCAGGCTTTGTAGGAGGGGCAGACTTCTGACTAGCATCAAGGATTCATGGGACTTTTTGGAAAATGATGTCTACAACATTCTGACCTTTGAACTTCCAGCTGCAGCCTTCCTCTCTGCGGGAAGCCCATACTTGACTCCATAGCAACCTTCTTTGTGCCTCTGATCTCTCTCCATTTGTCTAGCAATCGCCTGTGGCAGGAAGACTTTTTGTTCCTCAGTGACTTATACCAGTTACTTTTTAGAAATGCCATTCACCCACTTCTTGTAGCTAACTTTCAAAGTCAATTAAATGCAGATGCAGAAAATAAAGATATATCTCTGTACATATTGTGAAGCGAAATGATCTATTGACTTTTACAGCCCCATTTCAGCATAGTTGACCAGAATTAAGCTATACTGGCATGCATGATGTGGAAGTAAGAGCATGTACATTTCAGTGTGTCTAATAAGAAGCTAGTGCTTCTGTTTTTTTACTGCTGTTTCTGGGAGCTGTATCAGAGAGCAGTTCTGAAAACATGAACAGCCCAAAAAAATAAAGAAGGAATTAAGAGTTTACTGAGGAGGCAATCTCTCTCCTTTTCCGCTCAGATCCAACAAACTGCAAAAACCTGTCGCTTCTTCCTCTGTACTCCGACCTCTCCTTTCCGAGCACACTACCAAAATCTTTCTCCACACTCTCATCATCACCTCTTGCTTCTTTCAGGTCTTCCGCTCAACCATCTCTCTCCCCTTCAATCCATACAAAGCTTAAATGTAATCTTTTACATTTATGTTGATGTCATCACAATACTGATACAAGTCATTTTTTACCACTGAAATAAAAAATCAGATTACTTTTATCCTAAATCAGATTGAACAATGGACCATTGAATTTAAATTGAAATTAAACACAGAAAAACCAGATTCTTTTTGGCTAGTCCCAACGATAAAATTACGGATAAAACTCTGTTTAAGAGGACAAGAATATCCAATAGCCTCGTCTCTTAAAATTTTAGGAGTCATACTCGACTGCCTTTTAACCCTGATGTGCTTGTAAAGAAATGTTTCTTTTCATTATGGAAGTTGCATTCCATCAAAAAATACTTTGACCCTACTTCTTTCAGATTACTAGTTCAAGCATTAATTTTATCTATTCTTGACTATTGCAATATAATCTATTTGGGAGCTTATAAAACCGTTTTAGGAAGATTTAGGTTAACCAAAATACAGCGGTCAGTTTAATTTTCAGATTTAAAAAAACAGGAACATGTCAGCTGCACTGGTTGCCAATGGAAGCAAGAGTACTTTTCAAATTTGCTTGTATTTGCTATAAGATGTTATTTGGATTAGCTCCACTATATCTCCTTTCTCATTTTGAATGGTACCGTTCAACTAGGCCTACTCAGCATACTGGTTTATTTACTTTTCCTAATCCCAAAAATTGCCGTTATAAAAAATATTTTGATTGATCTTTGGCTTATCAAGCAGGTAAAGTTCAAGTATGGTTAGATGACCTGATTCAACAATCTGCATCTTATTGCACCTTTAGAAAATTGGTTAAGACCTATTTGTTAAAAAAATTTGTTACTTGATTGATCACTATGTCATAGTTTCCTATTGCATTTTTCACTATTGAAATATTGTACTGCTTTTCTGTGTGCTTTGTAGCATCACTGGAATGTCCAGTCCTCTTTATTCTGTAAACCGCCTAGAACCTTTTGGGTGTTGGTGGTATAGAAAAATAATAATAATTATTATTATTATGCAAGAGCCGCCATACTCAAATTACGCCTCTCCTCGTCACTTCACTAGCACCCTATTCATTTTCGAATACAATTCAGAATCCTCTTACTGACCTACAATTGCACTCACTCCTCAGCCCCTCAGTATCTCTCTACCCTATGCTCCAGACTGCCTGAGTCATTACATCAGGGTATGTCTTTAGCAGTATTCATATCCAAGCTAAAGGCCCACTTTTTCAAGACTGCTTTCAACTCCTAACTTCAACTCACTATAAGATTATCAACTGTATGTCCATCCTATCATTCTCTCTGTAAGAAACCCCCAACCCCTATATATCCTGTCTGTCTGTCCAAATTAGATTGTAAGCTCTTTTGAAAAGGACCTCCTACTGCATGTTAAATAGTAAAAATCTTCCTTGAGACTCATTATATGCTAATCTATCATTCATATTCATTGTACTGATCCTGAAAATCCAACTGAGTGAGGGTGCCTGCAGGGGAGGGTTCAGAAGCACTGATCTAAGGCAGGGTGAATATTCGCGGTCCTTGAGGGCCACAATCTATATAAGTTTTCAAGATTTTGCAACTATGCAGGGCATCTATTTGCATACAATGGAAGTAGTACATGCACATCTATCTCATGCATATTCATTGTGAAAATCTGAAAACTCTCAAGGACCATGGTTGTCCACCCCTGCTCTACGGTATGGCTGCCAGGTGCAGTTCAGCCATTGTAGTTTTAATATTTTAAAGGCTAGAAGCTCCTACAGAACATGGGGCTACATGGACCTTCAGTTTTGGGATGGATGCAACATGCCTTGCAATCAGAAAGGTACAGGAAGGGTCAACTACCTTTTTAAAGCAAAGAGCCATTTTATCCTAAATGTTTGACCCAAGATTTACTAGGAGCTGCAATGGGTAGAGAAGGGAATTTGAGAGATGATTTTTAATGCAATATGGGTATATAGGCATTTAATACAAAAACGACTACTTTGAAAAATTGCAAGCCATGGAATCGAGGGAGAAATACTCATGTGAATTAAAAATTGGTTGGCGATAGGAAGCAGAGAGTGGGGGTAAATGGACAATATTCGAACTGGAAAAGCCTCATGAGTGGAGAGCCGCAGGGTTCGGTGCTTGGATCCGTGCTCTTCAACATATTTATAAATGACCTGGAAATTGGTACGACAAGTGATAAAATTTGCAGACGATATGAAGTGAACGGGATTGAAGGATACAGATAGAGGGTAACTTTACAGGACACTAAATGAATAGGGGATACACGTTTTAGGTAAAGGATCACTTACAGATCATGGACCTGGAGGGCCACCGCAGGAGCGGACTGCTGGACACGATGGACCCCTGGTCTGACCCGGCAGAGGCAATGCTTATGTTCTTAAGTTAGTGAAGACGCAGAAGGATTGCGAAGACATGCAATGTGACATAAACACACTCGAGGGCTGCGACATGGCAAATGAGGTTTAATGTGGATAAGTGTAAGGTGATGCATATCATAAGAACATAAGAATTTGCCTCCGCTGGGTCAGACCAAGGGTCCATCGAGCCCAGCGGTCCGCTCCCGCGGCGGCCCATCAGGTCCATGACCTGTAGAGTGATATTTTGTCTATAAACTTAAGGTTTAGTTTAGTGTAGTTTATATCCTGAAAAAACCCTTTTTTCCCTTTTATCTATGCCCTTATTTGCTCCTGTGTCCTCCTTTATCTATAGCCTTCAATCCCCTTATCCTTCAGGAATTTATCTAGTTCCTCTTTGAAACCCCTTAATGTAGTCTGTCCTATTACATCTTCCGGAAGTGCATTCCAGGTATCTACCACCCTCTGAGTGAAGAAGAAATTTCTAGCATTGGTTCTAAACCTGTCCCCTTTCAATGTCTCCGAGTGCCCTCTTGTTGTTCCTAGTACGCTGAAGAACCTGTCCCTCTCCACCCTCTCTATGCCTTTCATAATCTTGTAAGTCTCTATCATGTCACCTCTGAGTCTCTGCTTTTCCAGGGGGAAGAGCCCCAGTTTCTCTAACCTTTCAGCATATGAAAGGTTCTCCATACCCTTAATCATTCGTGTCACTCTCCTCTGGACCTCCTCTCTCAAGTATCACCATATCCTTCTTAAGGTACGGTGACCAATATTGGACACAGTACTCCAGGTGCGGGCGCACCATCGCCCAATTCAGCGGCAGGATGATTTCTTTCGTTCTTGTAATACCCTTCTTGATAATACCCAACATTCTGTTTGCTTTCTTTGAGGTTTTTCTCTTGCAGTGACTACCGCTAACTTGGAAGCCTCTCCTATGTCACATCCCACCCTCTGTAAGAACTTCCTGTTTCTGCCCAAGTGGGAAGTGAGAGGAGAGGCTTCCGGGTTAGCGGCAAGCAGCTGTAGGAATTGCCACTGACCCATTGAAGCAAGAAACAGCATAATAATTATGAGTGGGGTTGGGGGTTGAAGGAGGGGGAAGAAAATATGTTTCAGGAACGATGAGTGGTGAGAGAAGGAGAAATGGACAAAAGGGTAGAAGGGAAGGAGTGATGGTGCATGGGGGACAGAAGGAGATATGGACATGGGATGGAGGGGAGGAAGAGATGGTGCATGGGGACAGAGGGAGAAATGGACATGAAACAACTGTGTGCAGAAATACAGTGTCAGAAGTCTCATTAAACTGTTTTTCTTTATTTTAAGAATATGAGAACATAAGAATTTCTGCTGCTGGGTCAGACCAGTGGTCCATCGTGCCCAGCAGTCCGCTCCCATGGCGGCCCTTAGGTCAAAGACCAGTGCCCTAACTGAGTCTAACCTTTCCTGCGTACATTCTGATTCAGCAGGAACTTGTCTAACTTTGTCTTGAATCCCTGGAGAGTGTTTTCCCCTATAACAGCCTCCAGAAGAGTTCCAGTTTTCCACCACTCTCTGCCTCAAATGGTAACCAATGGAGCTTTAAATAATAAGGGCTTACATGATCATGTTTTTTAAGACCAAAGATCAGGCGAACTGCTGTATTCTGTATTATTCTGAGCCTTTAAGTCTATTAGAAAACCCTTCCCCATTATATAGCATCCAGACAATAACTGCATCTCATTATCTGTCACTTTAACATTAATGTGAAGTAATGCCTCCTCATTAACTGAAGTGAATTCCTTCTCCTCCCCATCCCATTCCACATTAGCTGATAATGCAGAATTAGGGCTAGATCAGGGGTGCCCACACTTTTTGGGCTTGCGAGCTACTTTTAAAATGACCAAGTCAAAATGATCTACCAACAATAAAATTTTAAAAAAACACAACGCACACTGTACGCATAGTATTGTTAATTATCATTCCTATTCCGGGGTTTTTTCAAAGAGGTCAAAGCAGATGACTCTATGCACTGTAACAACCATACAAAAATAGACAAATATACCCCCCTCCCTTTTTACTAAACCACGATAGCAGTTTTTAGCGCAGGGAGCTGCGCTGAATGCCCAGCGCTGCTCTCGACGCTCATAGGCTCCCTGCGCTAAAAACCTCTAGTGCGATTTAGTAAAAGGGGACCATATTGTAAAATATAGAAACCAGATATAAATTCAGACACATTTTGATCACTAAATTTAAAATAAAATAATTTTTCCTACCTTGTCTGGTGATTTCATGAGTCTCTGGTTGTACTTTCTTCTTCTGACTGTGCATACAATCTTTCTTCCCTTCTTTTAGCCTGTATGCTTCCTCTCCTCCTGACCTCATTCACGCCCCCCCCCCACCACCAACGTTTTCTTCTTCTCTCCCGGCCCTCTCTTTCTTTCTCTCTTCATGCCCCCTTTCTTTTTTTCTGTTTCTCTTCTTTCCTTCTGTCTCCCTGCCTGCCCTCTTTCTCCCTCCCTGCCCTCCCCCAAGCCACTGCCACTGCTGCTGCCATCGGATAACAGGCCCTCAAAGCCACCCGCCGCAGCCAAGCTCTCCTTGCTTCGGGCCCACCAGCATTCCTCTCCCCGACGTCAATTTTGCCGTCAGAGAGGAAGTTCCGCTGGCCAGAACTTCCTCTCCAACGGCAGAATTGACGTCGGGGAGAGGAAGGCTGATCGGCCCAAGATCGACCTATTGGGAGAAATGCTGCCGGGTCCTGCCTTTGAGGAAACAGAAAGTAGGCAGGACCTGGCAACAAGAAGAGTAAATCGCAAGCTTCACTGACCTGTCTCCTGCTTTAGCCCGCGAACGGGGCTCTAACATATGTAATGTAATGTAATGTAATTTATTTCTTATATACCGCTACATCTGTTAGGTTCTAAGCGGTTTGAAGAAAATATACATTAAGATTATAAATAAGAAGTAAGAAGGTACTTAAAAAATTCCCTTACTGTCCCGAAGGCTCACAATCTAACTAAAGTACCTGGAAATTAATGAAGAAGAGAAAATAAAGATGGTTGAAAAAAGAAAAATTCTATGTGAACTTATAGGATGGAAATTAAACTGACAGTGAAGAACTGTATGAAAAATACATATGGAATGCAGTTAGAGAGGGTAGGTTACAATCTATTGATGGTATTTGTTTAATTGGAAGGTGTTAAGGTGGGTAATTTGGTAATATGTGTGCCGGCTTCCCTTCTTTCTCTCCCCCCCCCCCCCGGACATAACTTCTGGTTTCAGAGGGAAGAGAAGGGAAGCCGGTACAAGCACACGTTAGCCCCCGGAGCATAAATTCTCCAAGCCGGTTTTTTTTTTGGTTTTTTTTAATGTTGAGCAGCGGAGGCAGCAGCAGAATTCAGGAGCAGGCCAGTCAGGAGGGGAAAAAAGAGAAGGGAAGAAGGGAACCCGCTCTGTGATCGACTGGGGTCGCCTGAGCGAGCGACCTGTCGATCGCGATCGACGTGTTGGGCACCCCTGGGCTAGATGCACTAAAGATAGCGACTCGATCGCTGTTGGCCGATTCTCTAGGCGATTCTCCAGCAGCGATTGATATGCTATCAAGTTTGCATGCAAATAATTTTCATGCAAATGTGACCAATTAATCGCTCAGTGAGCGATTGACACATACGCAGAGCCCTATAAGCAGTGACAGTGGAAGCAGCCTCCTGTCACTGCTGTTAGGGCATCATGACTCCCCCCCCAATAGTAGCAAAAATGGCAGAAGGGATGCCCACTCTCTCCTGCCACCAGAGGTCCCCAACCACCCCCAAAAAACATCAGAGGTTTGGGGTGGGGTGTCTGGTGGCAAGAGGAAGTTGGCATTCCTCCTGCCACCAAACACTCCACCCCATTGTCCTCAAAAGAAAATTTTCAAAGGGGCCAGTGATTGTATTCTGGAGTAGCCAAAATGACAGGTCAGTGAGTGGCACATTACACACTAACCAGTTTATTAAGCATTAGACTTTTGAGAGCAATAAATTGGTTAATCTATAAGATGCCACCAGCCTGTCTCATTTTTACAAAAGAAAACAAATTTCAATGCAACTAGTGGGTTTTAAGCATGACAAAACAAGTTATACCCTACACAGATTTGGGTTTATAGAACTGATTTGTTTACAGTCGTCTTGGCCAAACTTGCTGCTCCACTTTTAAATAAGAAGTTGCCTCCTGCAAGATACTGCATATTAGCTTATATCTGCTTCCAAGGATCATGCTTGTAATCCATCCTTACTGTATAATCACTTTAAATTGCCGTTCTTTATCTTTAATTTATACCTTCTTTGAGTAGTCCTCGTTATTCCACATTCTCAAGTTTCTTGTAACACATTCTGCTCACGATAAGATTAACAATCATCTGTGATTTCCAAGGCGATTGTCTAAGTATTAATCTTTTGCATTCTAGTAATTCTGCAGAGGCAGCTGGAAACAACCTTAATATTAATACTACAGTTATTCAAATAATGGCCTGAATTATATTCTATTTTTTTGTTAAAATTAATTTGAGACATTCTCTTGACTTTGCATCTCTGTTTATCTTTCTCTTCTGTACATCTGACAGAAATCTTTTGAAAACAGAACTTTCTGCTTCTCATGCAGCACGGAGAGAAAGAAATGGACACCTTTCAGTAAATGAAGATCTTTGGCTATCTGACATAAATTGAATCAGCTAGTCTCTTTCATAGTCTCCAAACATCTCCCTCTTGTGTTTCAAAACCAAGAGGAAGAAAAAGAAACATAACTTGAATGCCACTGAAGCTTGAAGCTGATATGAGCGTTTTACAAAATATAAAAAACTTTCTTGCAGAATAGGGGGATAATTATATTCCTCCCAACCTATTGATTTCTTTTCTACAATGCAGATGTCAGATTTTTCATGGACTTCTTTTTTTCTCCTCTGAGTGAGTGTTGGAGGAACAAAGGCGTCTTTCAGCCTTTTCCAGCCCAAAATTAAATCAGAAAAAAATGGCAGTGACAGGAAGATCGTACGCGCATCACAGACCAAGAGAAATCTAGTGACTGAAAGCTTTGACTGAAATACTCTTCTTGGATGTGCTGCAAATTCTTTAAATCGAGAGATAGACATCTTTGCATTAACTCTACAGGGATTGTCTTGAAAGCTAATCTTGTCTGTATTGTAGTTATTCTTTTTAATAAATATTCCTCTTCAAGCAATTTTTCAAGTGCCTGAACCAACAAAGTTCAGATCATTAGAATGAGCTGGCAGAAAGAAGTATTTTTGCTGTTTGCATTATCAAAACCTGGCATCTTCAGGATTCCAAATGATTTTAGATAAGTGAACTAATTTTCTAGAGATTTATATTATATGTTTATTTTAAAAAACTTATAATCCACATCATTTTCCTGTTCTGAGCGGAGAACAAAAATCATAGAAAAATGAAGATCATATGACCCATCTAGTCTGCCCAACCATGCCATCTACTATCCTCTCAGAGATCCAGCATACTGTATATACTCAAATATAAACTGAGATTTTGGGGCCAATAAAATGGGGTTCCCAGTTTATATTCAGGTTAGCACCCACCCCTCACAGAGCTGTTGCAGGCCTCCACTAGGCCTGCTGTAAAACCTGGTGGGACATTGGTAGGCCAGGACAGGAGGGAACCCTCCCACCGCACTCCTGCCCCATGCAGAGCTGCTGTCTGAATGGCTGCCATGAGTTCTTGCAACTGCGAGACTGCGGAAACTCATAAATTTGCTCTGAGAACTCATGGCAGCCATTCAGATAGCGGTTCTGCACGAGGCAGGAGCACAGGAAGATTATTCCTGCCCTAGCAGAGGAGGAAGGGAGGGAAGGAGGGGGCTGAAACAAGAATATAAAGAAAAAGTGACTCTTTTGAGTCTTTAATCTTCTAGGATAGATGGTTTCCATGATGATGCGGAAGAACTGAAAAAAATCTTGGTGAATCTGGAAGATGTACTAAGCCAAATCGACAAGTTAAAAAGTGATAAATTGCCTGGACCGGATGGTATACATCCCAGGGTACTAAAAGAGCTCAAGACATGAAATTGCTGACCTGCTGTTAGTGATCTGTAACCTATCGATAAAATTGTCTGTAGTTCCTGAAGACTGGAGGGAGGCCAATGTTACACCGATTTTTTTAAAAGGGCTCCATGGGAGATCTGGGAAATTACAGACCGGTAAGCCTGACTTTAGTGCCGGGCAAAACGGTGGAAACAATTATAAAAAATAAAATTGTTGAACACGTTGACAAACATGATTTAATGCGATAGAATCAGCATGGGTTCAGCTGAGAGACATCTTGCCTCACCAATTTGCTTGACTTCTTTGAAATTGTGGATAAAGGTGAGCCAGTTGGTGTAGTGCAGGGGTGTCAAACTCAATCACATTAAGGGGCCGAGATCCAAAACATAGGCTAAGTCGCGGACCAGACCCTGTCCAATCTCCGCCCCATAATAATACTAAATATAACACCATTTTTTCCATTCATTTTTCGTATATACACACACAATATAAACTACACAAAACACACTGTATGCTTCTCAATATTCATTCCTACCAGAACACAGATAACCCCTATGCAAATAGGGACCAAAAACTAAAAGTACTAATATATTTTTTTAAAACACCCCAAGATTCAAGATTCTGCATGCAGTACAACCCCCAGAGGAAAAGAAACAAATGTATTTCTTCCGGCACAGTGCAAAAGACAGAAGATTAAAATGCTCAAAATTGGCACAATTCAAACACTAACTTGAAAATAAAACCATTTCCCCTACCTTTGTTGTCTCCCTCCCTCTAGCGGATATCTAACCTTCTGGCTGGCTCCAACCTGGCCATTTTATGCGGCCCGCGGTCCGATGCCCACTGGTGTCATCTTCTGGCCGGCTCCCTCATCACAGCCGTACTGTGCACGGAGCCGCGTTTAGCGGCTCCTCGTGCGTCTTGAAGCGGAAGCCGCCTCTCTGACGTCGCAACGTCAGAGGGAATGCTTCTGGAGGAGGGAGGTGGCCACAAGGTAAAATTGGGGGCATTGGACTGCGGGCTGCATAAATCGACCAGGCGGGTCGGATTTGGCCCGCGGGCCTTGAGTTTGACACCTGTGATGTAGTGTATCTAGATTTCCAGAAAGCTTTTGATAAAGTTCCTCATGAGAGGCTCCTGAGAAAATTAGAGTCATGGGATAGGTGGTAAAGCTGAGTTCTATACAATTTTAGCTGCTGTGCTGAGCTGAAATCATCAGCTATTTGTTGGTGCAGCATGAATTTAATAATTTAGTTTCAAGCTGGATTCCAACCAAGGTCACAGAGGTGAAAGGTCGATAACTAATCCATTTAGGCACCTGTTTCCTGTTCTTTATATTCTATTTAATTTGTACTCTGCAAGAATTGGCTTCCTAAGTGCCTTTATTTGTGAGCTTCTTTGTACCCAATACAAGGAAGGCAGAGTTAGTCCAGCATTGCTGTTAGTGTGAGAAGTGGCTTGAACTGGGGGCCAGGATAAGCTTTTTCTAGACCTCAGAAAATGATACTTATGTGAAATTTGTCAGTCAAAACATTTATTTTGAAGTGACCATTTTTGTGCAAATTGATGCTGATAGACTAGTTAAACTTTAACCAGGTAGTTTTATAACTGAATGCAGAACAAACATTATAGAGTGTACTTTTCATTCAGCAGAATTTGCCAGAATTTCAAAATGAAAGTACGTATATGCAGGAAAGCTATTCACACTTACTACTACTGTCTGTGTACAGTTTTTATGGGCTAAAGTTAAATGCATACATTCCAGTATCCAGAAATATACACTTAAGCCTAAGGATTTTGACACATAAGAATATACACTTCTCCCTCCCTATTTGCAGGGGTTAGGGGCAGAGCCAGCCTGCGAATAGGGAAAAATTGCGGATAATTTTTGGCAGGCTCTGACCTAACCCCTGACCTTACCTGGTGGTGATCGTCCTACACTCCTGCCCCATGCAGAGCCGTGCTGCTGAGTTCCTGTGGTCTCACGAGACTACAACAGGAAAGCCCATGGGAACTCACAGCAAGGCTCTGCACGGGGCAGGAGTGTAGGAAGATTGCTCCTGCCCCGCGTCACCACTAGACCACCAGGTAAGGTCCATGCTCCGATCGCCCCACCTCCAAGTCCCAGGGCCATTTTTTTTGCAGTGACAACGAGCGATTCTCGGGGGGGGGGCCTGGGGTAAAACCGCAGATAATCAAAACCGTGAACATCGAAACCGCGAATAGGGAGGGGGAAGTGTAAGAATAGCTGTACTGGGACACACAAGTGGTCCAGCTAACTCAGTATTCTGCTTCCAGCAGTGGCCAATCCAGAACTGAATGCCTTTGTATAATCCCTAACATGACTGACTGAGTTAGATATAAATAACTGAGTGGTATGAAGTTCACTCAGAGGATAAGGGCATTACTACGGTGTGCCATAGAGATCAGTCCATGATCTGATTCTTTAAAAAAGAAAATTTGAATTGATGATATGGGGGCTGTTGGGTAAAGTTTGCCTCTGGGGATGATACCAAAATCTGCAATAGGATAGACACTCTAGAAGGTATGGATAATATGAGGCGTCATATAGTGAAGACTAAAGAATGGTCTCGAATTTCATATCTAAAAAATGCAGAGTCAAGCATTTAGTCTGCAAAATCCGAACTGCGTGGTACCTCGGTGTAGAAAAGAAGATGGGGACCTTGGAGTGATTCTATCTAAAGATCTGAAGGTGGCTCAATAGCTAGAAAAGGTGATGGCAAAACCCAAAAGGATGCTTGGATGTTTAAGGAACAGAATAAAGTGATAGAGCTGGAGAACCCTAAATATAATATTTATGGACCCTCATTTAGTTTTTTTCTTCTTTTGTGCACGAAAGAGGAGCATGACTTGGGAGTGATAGTGTGTAATGATCTTAAGGTGTTCAAGGTTGAAAAGGTGACGGCGAAAGCTAGAAGGATGCTAGGTTGCATAGGGACAAGTATGGCCAGTAGGAAAAAGGAGGTATTGATGCCCCTGTATAAGACTTTGGTGAGACCTCATTTAGAATATTGTGTACAATTCTGGAGGCCTCACCTTCAAAAAGATATAAAAAGGATGGTGTGTGGTCTTTGTGATAAGGCATATGGGGACAGACTTAGAGATCTCAATATGTTTACTTGTGGAGGAAAGGCAGGAGAGGGGAGATATGATAGAGATGTTTAAATACCTACGTAATGTAAAGGCACTTGAGTCGAGTCTCATTTGAAAGGAAACTCTGCAATGAGAGGGCATAGTATGAAGTTGAGAGGTGATAGGCTCCGGAGTAATCTAAGGAAATACTTTTTTACAGAAAGGGTGATAGATGCATGGAACAGTCTCCCAGAAGAGGTGGTGGAGACAAAGACTGTGTCTGAATTCAAGAGGGCCTGGGATAGGCACGTGGGATCTCTCGGAGAGAGAAAGAGATAATGGTTACTGCAGATGACCTTTATCTTCCATCATATTTTCTATGTTTCTATGCATTGAGTTTATATGATAAATTGATTCAATATACAAATAAATAGCAATTGGACACAAGGTCCCAGGCATCTCCTCTTCCAGCTGCAACTGTTGAAAGAAAAGAGTGAAGAGGTAAGGAAGATAGTCATGCCTGCAATGAGAAGGTTAGCTTGGTATGGCTACAGCAAGTCTGTTCTGCACACCATATTTTGTGGCAACTGTTAGTAATATTTCTTCTGAACCTTCTATTAGTATAAATTCAACTCAATATATAATTCATCCAACTATTAAAATTTTGGAATTATTTTAGACCAGCATCTTACAATGCATGCTCAGATAGATGCTGTAGTGCGTAAATGCCACGTCACGTTATGGAAATTGCAAACAATTAGATCTTATTTTGAATTTACTGCTTTTAGATGACTGGTTCAATCGTTACTACTGAGTCTTCTCGATTATTGTAATATTATCTATCTGACAGTCACCAAGAAAGAATTATCAAGACTTACAATAATATAGAATACAGCGGTCAGAATGATTTATGGCCTGAAGAAATTTGATCATGTTACACCCTTTTATTGTGAATTGCATTGGTTGCCAATGGAGGCCCTGGGATTGTTTATGGTACAGCTCCTTCTTACTTAGTCAATAGAGACATAGTAGAAGAACTCATCCTTTGTTTAATTTTCCATCTGTCCAGGGTTGCAGGAATAAGAAATTTCTGAATCATACTTTGGCATCTCAGGCAGCTCTTCATGACTACGAATTCCTATGGCCATTTTAGAAAACAATTGAAGACCTATCTTTTTTCTAAATATTTGACTGTTTAACGAATTTTTACTTTTATAACTTTTGTAAACCGCGTTGAACTTCTGGTTATGCGGTCAATAAGCACTATGTTATGTTATGTTATATTGTGCAGTTAAGAGAAACTGGAGAAGATATTGAAGATCAGAAGTGAAGGAGATGAGAGGACACCATTTGGAGACAGCAGGATGAGATCTAGGAAAACATCATCCATCAACACTGAGGCAGCTCCATTCACCCAATTACTTGACTGGAGCTCTGGAGTCTCGGAGCCTCCTCTTACCTGAACCATGACAAGCAGGACCATGGTGGTTCCACACTGACCGTCACACACCCAGTCTATAGAAAGGTGTGTAAAAATGACCACTGAGGCTGCTGGTCAGATGGGAGCTCATGAACTAAAACAGAAGCAAATGAGATATGATGTCTGCTGGATATTGTTAAATACTGTAACTTTAAACTAACTTAATAAATGGCATTTTAAAGACAATTCAGACTGCGCTGAAAGAAATATTACTTAATTTCTACTTAGATGTAGCTAAGACTCACTTGAAGCAATTTCATGCAAAACAGCATCATTTGGTCACTAAACCTGACATGCCCCAATGCCTAGTCAGAGAGAAGCCAGATTGGGAGCCTGCACGCTCCTCCTCTTGAGTTCTGAGCTCCCCAAAACAGGCCATATCAAGATGCACTGGCATCCCCAGAATGTGTCATTTGCCCCTGGCTCCTGCACTGTGTAATCTGATTTGCACATTTTTTCATTGCAGTGGAGAATTTGAATTAAAGACAGAGGAATCCATCTGCAGAGTGAAAAGTGTCTTTGTTTGGAAAGGCTGATGCTTTGCATACAGATAGGAGTCTGCAGGGTCTGACAAGCTCTCTAGTAGAAAATGGGAGAGCGTGCTAAAGAACATTGCATCAGATGCACTTCTGAAACATCTCCTCTGCCTTTTATTCCTATTTTGATGTGTGAATCCTGGAGCTTTCTATAGCAAGTATTGGGCAGGACAGAAGGTCATCAAGATAGCCTACTTTTAATATGACACTTTGACAGCATTTTTCTTGCACAGAATCCTTTGTCAGGCCACATCCTCTGAGATGCTATCAGTATAGTCAGGAGAGGTGACATTATTTATAGGGTGAAATCTTTTTGATTTAAAGCAGGGGTTCTTAATCTGGGATCCGTGAACCCCTATGAGGTCCATGGATGGGTTTCAAAGGGTCCGTGAGGGTCAGATTTAAAAATTAACATATTTACTATGCAGCCTGGTCCTGTTGATTTTTCTCACAGATAATGAGACAGCAGATGTAGTAGTAGAAATGTTTTAATTTGCACAAGAGGATTGCATTTCGTAATTATGAGTGGCCATTACGTTTTGCACAGAAAAGGAGGGTGTTTTTTTAGATTGTTTACTTTAAAGTTTGTGTATGTCATATACAGTATGTATGAGACAGTCAAATTTCAATAAATAAAGTCCATTATATTAATTGCATTCAAAGTTGTGTTTATGTGAATATTTCTGGGGAAGGGGGTCCATAGTTTTCATCAGATTCTTAAAGGGGGTCTGTGACCCCCAAAAGGTTATAAATCACTGATGAAAGGATTCTAAAAGTAAAACGAAACTCCATGAATCTTTAAGTTCCAATCAGGCTGGTTTCTGTTCTGTGCCTGTTGCTCCTTTTACTGAGCTGCGTTAGGGCTTCAACGCACGGAATAGCGTGCAGTAATTTCCTGCGTGCGCTAAAAACACTAGCGCACCTTAGTAAAAAGAGCCCTTAGCCTCTTTTCTAGTATCTGGGAAAATATTACTTAGAAGGTTTCTCTTAATCTGCCTATTCTGAAACTATGCAACTTGTTTTCCATGTGGCAGAGGACTCCCTCGAATTGATTTTATTTTTGTGCCCAGTGACTTTTTAAATCCAAAGTGAAGCTCTTCAGTAATGATCCATTAAACATAAAGATTGTATCAGCCACCAGCTGCTTAAGTGATTGGGTGAGAAATTATGGCACAAGTTATTGTTCTATGAAATCCAAGCAACAGCTTTGTGAAATAAGAAAACAGACTGTCCACCCTGTCAAATGTATCAGAAGATGTATGTGCAGAGAGTCTGTCTTGTATTTATCTCGCAGATGCACATAGAGCCAAAACACCAAACTCAAAAGGATTTCTAGCTAAAATGGTTTTTAAGTTAACCCTTCATATACGAGGAGATGCTGAAAGGTTCTCAGCCCAACCAACTTCCTAAATTCTGAGGGTTGTTTTGCCACTGTAACTGAAAAGAGCATTATTTTATTTTGCAAAGTGCCAATTTGCAGAATCGTAATGCTATGTTTTGACATTGTTTCAGATCATTGATTGAGCCATGGAATTTTCAAGTATGGAACTCCGAACCGTCATGAAGTTCCTAGTCCTGCAGAAGAAAACTCCAAAGGAAAACCATGAATGTATGATGCAAACATTGAGTGGCAAATGCCCATCATACTCCACAGGAGTGTGCGGCGCAGTGGTTGGAGCTACAGCCTCAGCATCTTAGGGTCGTGGGTTCAAACCCCGCGCTGCTCCTTGTGATCCTGGGCAAGTCACTCAGTCCTCCAGGTACGTTAGAGAGATTGTGAGCCCACCGGGACAGATAGGGAAAAATACTCGAGTGCCTGATTGTAAAACCACTTAGATAACCTTGATAGGCAGTATATTAAAAAAAACCTAAAGACCTAAAAATTTGAAGAAGTTGTATGCAAACCTTCAGCGTGGAGATTTCAAGACCAAAGATGCAGCAAGGTCTGGGCGGCCTCAAATGGTGTCATCTCTTGAAATTGTTGAATAACCGTGTCCATGACCTGATTTTGGCAAAACAATTGCTGAGACACTATAGATATCCAGGGAATGGTTTGGGTGTATAATCCATGAGCAAGTTGATTTTGCAGCATTTTCAGTGACTATTATCCTAGGACAAGCAGGCAGCGTATTCTCACATGTGGGTGAAGTCATCCACGGAGCCTGATATGGACAGTATTAAAAGTGAAGTGTCATGACTGCCCGCACTGCACATATGCAAGTGCCTTCCCACCCAACGTAGGCTTGCGGTTCCTCAGTTCTTTGTTTTCTGCGGAGCGAAGTGCTTTTTTCTGGACTTCATCCAGTCTGCATTGCCTTCCACCCATAATCATTTTTTTTTCTTTATTTATTCATATTCTAATACAAATCAAAGATCACAACTGTGACAAAGGAAATACAATCTTCTAATGAAGAAAATAATAACCATTAATATAAAGTAATTATCTACTGTGATTAAAGTCCACTACAGATGGAGAAGAGAAAGCAATCACATCAAGGGAAGTTGAAATTAAGGAAATTATATAATAAGAATTACAGAGCTCTATTGGATTAATTACTTAATAGCCTTGTTAGTGATATCAATGGATATGTCCGGAATTCTTGAGGCCACTTTACCTTCCCAAAAATATTGCAATTGATCTGGTTCATAGAAAACATAGCTGTTAATTTGGTATGTAATACAACATTTACAAGGAAAACAAAGTTGGAAGGTAGCACCCAAATTTAATACAGATTGATGATAGATCAGAAATTATTTTCGCCTAGACTGCGTCCACTTAGATACATCAGGAAAAATAGCTATTTTGTGTCCATAGAATTCAATATTCTCAATTCTATAGAATAGGCGAAGAATTGCTTCTTTATCCTGTACAAAAACAAAGGTCATCAATAAAGTAACCCTAACTGAAATTTCCATTTGTGACGATTCCAAGATGTTGGTGAGATCTAAGTCTCCTGGTTATATTTCCACTTTATCTTTTGTTCCTCAAGCAGATTTAAATAATACAACTTCTGTAATGGTGGAACATTAGTCTCAGGATATTTTAAGACTGTAGTTAGGGAGCCAGAAGGCCTTGAGCATGTGCAGATGCTCAAGACCCAGCCCAGACAAGAGGCAGGATCTTCGGGCAACGGCACAGGCACGTCCTGTGGGTTGGTGCTGCATGCCAGTGCCAGATCATGGTAAGGGCTTGTGTTTGGGTGGGTGGGGGATGGCGGTTCTCGGGGGGGGGATCGCAAATCGAGTCAACGCTCGGTTTGCGAGGCACAATTTGCTCATCTTACAAAACACTTGCAAGCCGCGTTACTCGCAAATCGAGGTTTGACTGTATATAATTACTTAACGTGACACTTCACTTTTAATACTGACCATATTTGGCTCCATGGATGACATCACACACATGTGAGAATATCTGCTTGCTGTCTCCAGGTAACACCTGTTACGGTAAGTAACTCTGCTGTCACTGTTGATGAAATATAATTACACCACTGTGATCCTGATATAAAACAACAATCCATGCAATGGTAGCACTCAAGTTTTCCGAGGCCAAGGAAATTCAGGACCCAAAAGTCAGCAGGAACAGTGATCAGGAAGATGTTCCAAGAGGCAAACAGTTAATGCAGAAAACTATTGTAACTTGCATTGCCAATTAAAGGTGAGGGAAGCTGCGGAAAAGAGTTCTCTTTTTGCAAGAAAATGTACCTGCTCACAAGGCTGGCAAAACGATGGATGTTTTGACGCAGTTGGGGTTTCAGTTCATAAACCATCCACCCTACTCACCAGATCTTGCTCCATCTGACTATTTTCTGTTTCCAAACTTTAAGGAGAGTTTGAAAAGGCAACAATTTTTGAGTGATTCAGAGGTGATTGCAGCAGCAGAGCAGTATCTTGGTGACCAGACATCAGAGTATTTTTTGGCAGGGTTACAGAAACTTCAGACACGATGAGCCAAATGTGTTGAACTTAGGGGTGAATATGTGGAATAGCTTGTAAGGGTCATGGCTCCACCTCCTCACAGTCAGGAAAAGCTTCTCGGTGCTATGGAAACTTCGTACCATAAAAAAATACTTTGACAACTCCTCATTCCGCCTACAATCCTCCATTCTCAGCATATTGGATTACTGCAATATCATTTACTTGAACTCCTCGAAGAAAACCATCAGGAGACTAAAACTGATCCAGAACACCGCCATCCGCCTCATTTTTGGCCTGAACAAATGGGAACACATCACCCCTTTTTACCACCAACTTCATTGGCTTCCATTCGAATCCAGTCTTATTCAAGTTCGCCTGCTTCTGCTACAAAACAGTATTTGGCTTATCGCCAAGCTACATCAACCCTCACTTCAATATGAATTGCACCAATAAGAAATCCTGCAGAATTCAGCTGTTCACCTTCCCCTATCTAAAACTATGTCATCTCAAAAGATTCCTAGACAAAACCTTCGCCTTCCAGGCAGCTAACCTGAACCCAAGGCTAGCCCAAATGGTACTCGAGGCTCCTACCTACCTCGGCTTCAGAAAACTACTCAAAACTCACCTATTCCGCGAACAGGACCCTTTCTCCCCCCTCCTCCCGCAATAAAACCTCTCCCCCCCCCTCTTACTGCTCCTCTCCTTCCTACCTGATCTCTCTCTCTCCCTCCTCCCTTCTAACCTCACCCTCTTCTCTGCCTGCAACTCTGACAAATGTTGTAAATCCGCGTGTCATCTTAATTAATTGATGTGAACCGCCTAGAACTCGCTGGGTATGGCGGTATACAAGAATAAATTATTATTATTATTATTATTCTTAGTTGGGCTGAGAACTTTTCAACAGCCACTCGTACTTCTAAAACAAATTATTTCTAATCATACTTAACGTGACCATTTATTTTTTTCAACAAAACGGGACATCTATTAATATTCAGTCCCGCCCTCAATCACGCCCTAGCCCCACCCCCAATTTCTTCCATTTATTTTTCATGTACACACAATATCTTATTATTTCATAATGGTAACCATAAAATTAACAAAAAAACAAAGCACCCTATACACAGAGAAAATGTTAATTATCATTTATATTTGGGGGGGTTTCAAAGATGTCACCTCAGTAGCTATAGAAATGTAGACAAATATAGTGCAAAATATAGATAGCAGATATAAATTCTCAAAACTGACACATTTTGATCACTAAATTGAAAATAAAATCATTTTTCTACTTTTGCTGTCTGGTGATTTCATGAGTCTCTGGTTGCGTTTCCTTCTGACTGTGCATCCTTTCTTTCTACACTCAGGCCCAACAATTGTCCCTTTCTATTCCCTCCCTCCTTACTTCCTATGTCCTTAGTGCCCCCAGTGCCTCCTTCCTATGTCCTTAGTGTCCCCAGCGCCTCCTTCCTATGTCCTTAGTGCCCCTTCCTATGACCTTAGTGCCCCCAGATCCAGTGTCAGTTCTCCTTTGTACCTTTGTTCCAGGTCTCCCTCTCTCTCCCTCCTCTGTTATGATTTTGCCTCTCTCTGTTCTTCCTCAGGGTCTCTCCCCCTCTGTCTGCACCTCCCAAAGTCCTGCTTCTGCCTCCTGTCTTTCCCCTTTGGTCCAGGCCTTTATTTCTCTAGTCTTTCTTCTACTTACAACCTCCCTTTCTCTGCCTCTTTCTCTCCTTCCTCCCTCCTTCCTCTGTTCCCCTCACTGCCTTCCAGCCTTTGCCCCACCCCCTCCCAAAAAGCCAGCCTGCCTGCCTTCCCCAAAGCCAGCCTGTCTGCCTCCTCCAAAGCCTGCCTGCCTGCCTCCCCCAAAGCCAGCCTGCCTGCTTGTTTACCTCCCATAGAGCCAGCCTGCTGGCCTACCTCCCCCAAAGCCAGCCAGCCTGCCTGGCTCCCCCCCCCAAAAGCCAGCCTGCCTGCCTGCCTCCCACAGAGCCAGCCTGCCGGCCTACCTCCCCCAGAGTCAGCCTGCCTACCTCCCCCAAAGTCAGCAAGCCTGCCTGCCTCCTTCCCTTCCTACCGTGGAAAAAAAAGCCTCCCTCCAGGCCCGATTTAAACTAACCCTCCCCCCCCCCCGGTCCTCTGCCGCTGCCCCTCCCTGCTGCTAATCACGCCCAGAAGCCTTCCCGATGTCAATTCTGACGTCAGAGGGGACGTTCCGGGCCAGCCAGGCAGCGATTGGCTGGCCCAGAACGTCCTCTCTGACATCAGAATTGATGTCGGGAAGAAGGCTTCTGGGCCCGATTAGCAGCAGGGAGGTAAGCAGAGGAGCAACGGCGGCGGACGGGGGGAGGTTTAAATCGGGCCTGGAGGGAGGCGCTTTTTTTGGTGCGGCAGGGAGGGACAGGAAGCGATCGCCTGTCCCATTGCCCCCGCACACAGCTTCGGGAAACTGTCCCCGAAAACGGGACATTTTGGCGTCCCGAAGCTGTGTGTGGAGACAACGGACCAGGGGGGTCTGAAAATGGGACTGTCCCATTCAAAACGGGACGTATGGTCACCTTAGTCATACTAGACATTTGCAGCACTGTATATATTATATGCAGGTACTTTTTATCTGTTTCTTATGGGCTGACTTTCTAAGTTTGGGGGGGTTAATTGATTTGCCCAGGGTCACAAGGACCTGCATTGGGATTTTATCCCAGTTCCCCAGGATCTTAGGTTGCTGCACTAGCCATAAGGCTACTCCTTGACTCAAGCCACGGTGTCTCCAATTCCGGCAGGTCAGGGTCATCCTCTTTATTACATTAGCGACTTCTATCCCGCCTTAACCTTGCAGTTCTCGGCGGATTACAAAAGAGGTCAGCTGGACATTTCCTGGAGTGTTACAGGATTAGGTGCTAATTACAAGATTGTGTCTAGAACTGAAATGAGGGAATTTGCATCCAAATAGCAGACTTGAACAGATGCAATTCAATCCCCCTAATTCTTTATTTTAATATTAATTTGTATTATATGTATTATGTCATTTCTGTTGATGTTACTCTGTTTTATTTATTTTTTGACCTCACAATTTCGGTGAGTGTTGCTTTTCATTGTCTGGTGTTAAAATCCATTGAAGACAGTGAAATAAGGTGCATGAATACTTTGTAATTGTGTACAGACGGTTGAACCTCATGTGGCCTTTAGACTAGTTAGGCTTTCCTCAATTTGGCATATTGTGATCCTAATCAGAGTTCTTTTTACCATACATCAAAGCAGGGAGCATGAGACCACATAGCTTCAGGGCTGGGGGAGAGGCAATGATTGCCTATCTCCTCCTAGGAGACTCTTCAGGTGTCTTTCCTGATATGGCCGACTAATTCCTTTTTTTCTCCCTTCATTATTAAGACAAAGAAATGCAATCCTAATATGAAGGTTCATGGAACAAACCCAATAGCTTGGAAATGTCATGCTTCTGTTACTCAGGAAAGAAAGGCAGTTGCAGCTCCAGACACCTGTTTAGTAAGCAGTATATGGTCATCCCTTTTCAAAGTGGCTGCACATTGAAGCCTAGATTCTATAAACAGGTGTCCTATAGCTGTCTAACCAGCCAATCGGGAAGTTCCCCAGGCAGGCCACCTACATTGGAGGAGCCTCCAGGAGCATAGGGAGGCCCACAAGACCGCCTAAGCTCGCCTAAGGCTAGGCGAAGCCTTAGGCGAACCTAGGCGGCCGTACGCGTCTCCCTAGGCCAGCGGGAGATGCATACAATATAGGCCAGTAAAATGCTGGCCTACACTGTAAGTAGACATGGCCGCTACACTTATCGCTACAAGGGATCTCCCTGCCGCGATCCGTATAGTGGCTGTGGCCACCAGTCCCCCCACACCCCCTCCCCGGACAAACGGGTCTTCCTACTGGCTGGCCAGCAGACCCGCTTCCATTGGAATGAGGCGGGCCTGCCCCTTCCTAGTTCATTGTGGGATGCACTGGAGCAAGCCTAAGGCCTGATTGGCCCAGGCGCCTAATGGTTTTAAAAGTATTTCCCTGCAGTTTCATTAAGTGTCCCCTAGTCTTTGTAATTTTTGACGGAGTGAAAAATCGATCCACTTGTTCTACTCCACAGGATTTTATAGACTTCAATCGTATCTCCCCTCAGCCGTCTCTTTTCCAAGCTGAAGAGCCCTAACCGTTTTAGTCTTTCCTCATACGAGAGGAGTTCCATCCCCTTTACCATCTTGGTCGCTCTTCTTTGAACCTTTTCTAGCACCACTATATCTTTCTTGAGATAAGGAGACCAGAATTGAACGCAATACTCCAGGTGAGGTCGCACCATGGAACGATACAGAGACTATCCTGTTGCAATCTTATAAGCTTTTAAAATTATAACGTAATTACATTTTCGCTCAGCAAATTGTATTTCTATACTATTGCCTCCTGAGATCTCTAATCTCTGTATTTCCTCTGAATATCTACTGAATGTCCAGCACTCTTGATTGTAAACCGCCTAGAAGTCGCAAGATTGTGGCGGTATAGAAGAATAACATTATTATTATTATTATTTTTGATTCTTATTAATGGGACGAATAACTGTTTCCTTCTAGGCTTTGGGCATAATGCTTTGCTGAAGACTTTCATTAATTAGGGCAAGGATGAAAGGACCGAAAATTGCAAAATATCACTTAAGGATGATGGGGAGGATTGATTCAACTTTGGAACTCTTAATATTGTAAAAATTCTCCCTTACGTTCCAGTTCCTCTCTCCTATAGGGATAGTAGTCTAAGGAAGAGATTTATTCCAAGGTTTATATCCTTTAATAATTTTTTTCCTTAATGTTTTCATGTTGGAATTTACTCTGTATTACTAGAGTGAGTGTTGTAACTTGTAATGATTTAATAAATGCGCAAAAATAAAATTTTATTTTTTAAAAAAACCTCTGATATTTTTTCTCCTCAATAACTGATCCCTTGAGCTGTTAATCACTAGCTTCCACCCTGTTAAGTTCAATCAATTTGTACCATCTTTTAATCTTTGTAAACTGCATAGAACTTCACGGTCCTGCGGTATATAAACTTATTATTATTATTACCATAGTTCTTAAAGCCCTTAAAGCACTGAACTGATTTTTTACTATACTCTTTGCTACATTGATTGAAAACTCTAACGAGTAAATTTATATTCTGATTTCTGACAGGGGCTGATTAAAATCCGGGGAGATCACTGTTGGAGAGAGCTGACATGTATGAACTATCATTATGAGGTAGGCTCACGGTGACTTTTTCCTGTCATTAAATACTTTTATACATATGTTTTCTCCAAGGACAAGCAGGCATAATATTCTCACCTGTGGATGAACCCGGTACAGGTACTACCAAGTGTACTGTCATTTTAAAATTTTAGGCAATGCCCATACTGCGGGTGTGCTGGTGCCAAGGCCTGACATTGGCTCACTGGAACGGTGGCGGGACAAAAGCACGTCGGACAAAGCTGCGCCGACATTTCGGCACAGACAATTGCACGCAAGACTCCAGTGAGCCGCTGTAAAAGTTAATTTTAAAGAGCTCCGATGGGTGTGTGGGGGGAAACCCCCCCCCCCCACTTTACTTAATACTGTTCGTGCTGCCGTTGGGGGGTTTGGGGGGTGCAACCCCCCACATTATACAGAAAACTTAACTTTTTCCTAAAAAATTGGGAAAAAGTTAAGTTTCCTCTATAATGGAGGGTTCCAAGCCCCCAAACTCTCCCCCCAATGGCAGCGCAAACACTATTAAGTAAACTGGGGGGGGTTCCCCCCTCACACCCCCCATCGGAGTTCTTTAAAATTAACTTTTCCGGCGGCGCCCTGGAGTCTTGCGCCCAATTGTCTGGGCTCAAATGTCGGCACGGCTTTGTCCCGCGCGCGAATGACTGTGAACCCACTGGGAGTTCTTTGTTTTCTGTGAAATTGAAAAGCTTTATCTTCCGTTTTCTCTTCAGTGTGTTAAACTTGCACCCTTCTTTTGTGTCTTCTCGGTCTCCTTTTTTAAAATTGTTTTCATCATAAGAACATAAGAAGTTGCCTCCGCTGGGTCAGACCAGAGGTCCATCGCGCCCAGCAGCCCGCTCCCGCAGCAGCCCATCAGGTCCATGACCTGTAAAATGATCCTTTGTCTGAAAATCTTCATTCCCCTTTTTCCTTCTATGTATTAACCTTTCATAGTCTATCTCTACCTCTATCTGTATCTCTTAATCCCCGAATCCTTCAGGAATTTATCCAATCCCTCTTTGAAACCCCGTAATGTACTCTGTCCTATCACAACCTCCGGAAGTGTATTCCAGGTGTCCACCACCCTCTGTTATTTTTATCGTGTTTGGGTAGTTTACCAGAATTTGGTTCATTTTTGTCAACTTTTTATTGTTTTGGCCTTTGAACCACTTCAAGATCATTGACTATTTTCAGCATACTAGTTACTCAAGCTCCCCGGGCCATTGAGCCCTTTGACTTAGCATGAGCTGTTCTTGGTGTAATTGGCTAAAATAGGAAGAAATATAATACAAAACTCTCTAGGTAAAAAAAATATGCTTCGCTAACAATTTATCACAGAGTATGCATTACATAATCATCAAATATACGAATAAAAATGAAAATTTTGATGTGAAGTGCTCAGACCAACCACCTGTGTGATGAATGGGTTCAAGCAACAGTGGCTCATGGGACTATCACAGCACTCAAAATGTCCCATACCACCCCAAACCTTCTAAGAAAGTCAAGATCCTTATCGGCAGTGTTATTCCATTGCTGCCCTTGTATGCTATACTCCCCTGTGAAGTGACCCCCGATTTGGATTTTGCAAAATGCTTTATCAGGAGGGGAAACTCTCAGAGGCTGCATAAACAGGGAAGGACTACCAGCCAAAGAAGTGTAATTGGACCATTTCTGCCGCTGATCCACATAATTGTTTTATCTGGTATCTGGGTCCTGAACATTGGGACATTTGCTGTGACATCTGCTCTTGTGTGCAAAAGAGGTCACTGAAAGCCCGAAAACTTCAGCCTTCTATGATGCAGACATCGACATTGTCGCCGTGTGCATTGACACCGCATCCAGAGCATTGGGCATCAGTCACCTTACAGAGGCAGGACTCTACCTCATCTTCATCTATGCCTCAAGCATTGAGGGATGTGTCACGTAAGAAAGCTAAGAAGCATAAACATTCTTCCCCTTCTAGACGTAGCACTGTGTCCTCCCAAGCGTCGACTTCCTGGAAACATAGTAAACATTCATGCACTGAAGACCACTGTCCTTCCATCCAGCTGTGTCTCCTCGTAGGTGTGCCTGAAATTCAAGGTCTCCCGTGCCCCGACATCTGGTATAGCAGACTACTTCCATGCCAATGTCCGTCCAGAAGGAGATCCAGACTATGCTCAGACAAGAGCCCAGAAGTACATGGTTCAGTGTGGAGTATCCTTGAAGGATACTGTTGAATCAGAAAATTTAGGAAGTCAAAAATGGTGTACGTTCTTATAGTTTGAATATTAGCCTGATTCCCGTGTTTTGTATCATCTGTAGTTTGTTTAGACCCGCATAGAGGGAGTTGCAGTAATCCAGGTGGGACAGTATGAGTCTTAGTCGTCTCATTTGCCCTGTAAGTGTTGGTTGAAGTATCAGGGAGCCAGATGAATTACCTGTTTGAGGGTTGTTTTCCTGTTTTATTTAAATTTTGGTTCTGTCTTCAGGCCTTGTGTTGTATCTAAGAGAGGGGAGTTCTCTTCTATTTTTTTTTTTAACTGGCATTTTTTCTTGTCATATTCTTTCCTTCTTCCATCTTGTGGTCTAAGAGAACCTTCCCCTGTGCTTTTGTATATTATGAGTGCAGTGGTGTAGTAAGGGAAGGGGGGGCTGTCCATCCCAGGGGCACCGACACCCATCCTTCTCTCCGCCCTCCCACCTCTTTAATTTTCCCTGCGTGAGCAGCATTACGAACTTGCTGCCCGTGTTGGTGTTGCTTCTCATCAGAGGGATAGCCGACATGACGCGGGCAGCAAGTTTGTGATGTTGCTCCCACCTGCAAAATTTAAAAGATATGGGGGGGCGGGGGGAGGTCGGAAAAGAGCAGGGGGAGCGGAGAAGAGGGCGGAAGAGGGGCATCACCACTCCGGTTGCCACTGTATGAGCGATGATTTCTCTTTAGTGACATGTATATGAAGTTATTGCTGTCTATTTGAAATTCAGTAAATAATTTTAAAAAAGACAAAAATGTTCTTTATATTTGGGGAAACCCCAGTTTGTGTCCTCTTTGGGCAGCTGAGGATGTGACTCGAAGGAAGGAAACTATTCTGGAGGCTCTGGGTATTGGACAACCTCTCAAGTGGATTCAGCTCGCATGGTGTATCTTGGCCATCGGCGCACTCTTTTCTTCTCCAATAGTGACATATTGTGCAGTATGCTTAACTTGCCACTTGTAGATGGTGTCTGTGAAAGTCTTTAGTGATGAATTGTATATGAAATGTTCTGGTTCTGGTCTCAGTGATCAGCATGCTTTACTTACTTGCTGTTTTGAATGTGAGATGCTTACAGCATGGCCCCCAGACTTCAGTCTATCGTCTTGTCCTGAAGTTGGCTTGAAGGCCATAGTAGTGATGTATGCTGCAATGTGGACGGTCACTTATTCCTGTCCTGGAGTCATCTGTACTCTGGATCGATCAGAGCCAGTATGGAGAATCCCTGGGGTGCAGGAAAGAGTCCTGGTCATCAAAAAGGACAACATCTGGTGACCAGATTTAGAACTTTGCTGCGTGACTCCTGGCCTCACAGACATTGCTGCAGTGACAGGAATGAGTCTATCAAAAGAGAGGAAAAATTCCCAGGTAATCTGATTTACATTAGATCTATTTGATGATAGACATAGATTCCACCCACACAAAAATTAAGCAGCTCAATAATAAGATGCTGACAGTAGTCCAGCAGCAAGAAGTGAGCTATCCAGTCTTTTGCATTGAGTGTCACATGTATGATTATCTCCTAGTTGGTGAGAAATTATATTTGTGTGCTCACTGCAAAGAGCTCCTGGCTCTCAGACCGGAAGTAGTCTCTTCTATGTACCTCTCTGTCTCCCTCAGCGCCTCCAAGTCTGTAACTCTAGCCTCAAGGGAACAGACTTCTTCTCTGTCAGCTTCTGTGCTGCCTTGGAGGAGGGAGGTCTACTAAAAGGAGAACATCATCCTGGTGATGCAGATGAGGATCTAAATCCAGGTGCTTCAGCCATTGTAGTGGGAGTTTCAATCATTAGGCGTGCAGATAACTGGGTGGCTGGTGGGCATGAGGATCGCCTGGTCACTTGCCCGCCTGGTGCGAAGGTGGCAGACCTCACACATCCCTTAGCTAAGACATTAGATAGTGCTGGGGAAGGTACTAATGACATAGGAAAATGTGGGAGGGAGGTTCTGGACGCCAAATTTAGGCTCTTAGGTAAAAAGCTGAATATGGAGGAGGGCATTTTAAATACATGTGCAGTTGCCATGATTGCATGTAAGTGATTATTAAAACAAAGTCTGTCTCTGTTGTAGCATTTTAAGCAGCTCAAAGCTAATGGAGAAAGGTAACAAAACCTCTATAGAAATATATGATTGCCTGAAATAACCTCTTCAGAAGCCTTTTTCATATTGCAAGAAGGTGAGACGAAATTCTTCTATGTGCCTATCAAAACCATAGCTGTCAGTCCTTAGCCATACATGCATTGGGAATGTGCCAATAACTTTCTCAGCGGTAATACAATTCCTGCTTCTGGAGTCTTTTCTGTTTTCTTAAGAATTTGTTTTAAGCCTTGCGAGAGCTTCCTGTACAACTATTGGATTTCGCCTTTTCATTAAGAGCTCCCACTGTCAGACATACTTTTAGACCACCCAGTCCCTCATCACCTGCCTGTAATATTTTTTGGAGTGGTCTTTTCACTATTAATCAGGTTAATCCCTGCAACCCACTTCACAGCCACTTCATCAGCTCCTCATTCTGACCCTTTAAGTGGATTTCATACTGGTGCCCAACTTGTTAAACAGACAGAAAACAAAGCGAACCATCTTTCCTTTGCTCCCTCCAAGGCTGACTTGAGGAATTAGGCATTTTTTCTTAAAAGACTCTGGAGATTGGTTAACTCCTTCATGTCTTTAATACAGGTTGTACAAAGATCTGGAAACCAATACAAGTAACAGTTATTCATAGCTTAAATACAATGGAAAATATATTTCTATGTTTAACGTCCCTTGCTTTGTCCATCTTTGGTTATTGTATAATGAACTGTCATTAGAAAGCACTCAGAGGGGCCCTTTTACTAAGCTCCGGTAAAAATTGGCTTTAATGCATCCTTATGAAGGTCTTTCCAACGCACTAAGGCCATTTTTACCACAGCCGGAAAATGGCTGACTTTCTATATTTTTTTAAATTAAGGGCTATTCATTTTTTGAATTAATTTTGCCATTAGCGTGCAAGTAAGGTAGGACAATGGCAAATCCACAAGGAGCCAAAAGGGAGGTCCCAAACAAGAGGTTTATTGATAAACCACCAGAATTGAACAGACCTGACATGGAGCCATGTTTCAGCAAAGGTTGCCTGCCTCAGGGATCACAGAAATCTTATTGAGTGCTGTCAAATTACTGTGCTATCAAAACAGCTTAATGTATAAGTCCAAGACTTATCTGCCGCAAAGCTGAACAAAAAGCTACCTTTTTGAAGATACCAAGGGAAAATAACATGCTGAGCTTGTGCTGAGAAAGTTGAAATACAGAATTTCAAGCTGAGGCACCCAGGTGTAAATGGTCATACCTAATGTTGGCACACCAGTTTGGGTTTATGCTCGTATTCTAAATCAGCATCTTGGCGCACAGATGCCATTACAAAATTGGCACTTAGGTGTGCTGACTGGAGGTACCAAATTGTAGAATTGTCCCTGTAGAAGGTACATGTAGAGCAGGAAGACTAGGCCTGAAGGTGCCTATGTTGGGCCTATTTCATTAAGACCATATCTGTCTAATTTTGTAACATTGGGGTTGATATTCAAAGTCAGCTAACCAACCAGAAATGAATCTTGGTCAGTTATATTGAAATCTGTTTTTAATTAAGAGACCAAGCAAATCCCCCCTCCCCAAAACAGAATACTACAAAGCACATCAGAGCAAGAACAAACAGGCCTCAATATATACCATTAGCCAATAAACCCCTGAACCCCCCCCCCCACACACACACACATACACACAGTCAACCACACTGACAAAATAACCTTTTTTACCCAATAAAGCACCTTTACGAAGTAAAAGGCAATGGCTCTTATTAGATATCTTAAAGGCCTCTTATTTATCCAAAAGAAGGTCCATGACAGAACATGGTATCCGACGTAACAACCATGCCAAAAAGTGGACCACTATAGTCCAGAAGTGTTTAACTGTAGTGCAGGTATCCTGGTCAGTTAAATCATTTGTTCAAGGCAAACCACTAATCTAATTTTCAGCAGCACTTAACTGGCTAGTGCCGCTGAAAATAACTGGTTAGCACCGAACTGAAAACCATCTATATGGGGGGCCTCCCAGGGACAGAGTTCCAGTTAAGTTTCTTGGTTTCACGATAAAATTTACAGCAAAAAAGTTGAAGTAACAATTCAGAATCAGTAAGAACCAACCCTGCAGGGATATAAGTGTGACAACAAAAGGCGAAAGATTACAGAGTATGCCTTATGGAATTATTTGCAGTCCCTCTGCAAGTGTCTGTATGTATGTGCATTTATATTTGTGAATATGCCTACATATATGTATGTTTATATCTGTGTTTACATGTGTTTGGTGGCTCACTGGGTAAAAGCCTCTTCCAGAGGTTGTGGATTCAAATCCCAGCACATATTTTAATTGTGGCATTCTACCTTGCAGGTGCACCTTGATGATCTCACAATGAGGTCAGCATTGTGCAGCTGCACACCTCCATTTACAATGAAGTAGAAGCCATGCTAAGGTCTGCTTTTGCAAATGAAGTTATGTATGCAATCTATATATTTTTTTCATGCGCTTTCTTTGCTTTCAAGAATGAGCTGATTGGAGCACTGTTTAGTCAGAAAAAAGGGTAGCGTTTTAGCAAGAAAATTAAAGCTGTGTTTTTCATGTGCTGTGCTTCAGTTCATGGATCTTTTCCTATAATTAGCAAATACGTAGCATTTCTGTTTGTCCACAAAAATAGAAAGTTTTGCATGCAATATATCTGTTTTGATGTGCCCTGTTTATGTGGTTCCTTATTAAATGTATTTTTAGCTTAATAAAGCAAAAATAAAAACCCAGAGAGCTGTTTAGCAGATCGCATTAAGGACGTCCAAACTGTGCCTAAGTTCCGTCCATAGAACTCAGGTCTATCTGAAGCCCAAACTATGCTGAAAAGTAGACCACTTTTACAATGCCTATAGGACCTAGTTTTACAATTGCTATGCAACTTGCTAGCTCACTGTGTAGCACACTGTTTAAACCTACAGCCTTCTACCCTAATGTTGCTGATTCGAATCCCAGTCACTCTCTCTAATGGAAGAGAAATAAATAAAAGCATTAAACAGATCCAACTCCCAGTATCACAATTATAATGAAAATCGCCATTCTAATAATCATAATAATAAAAGATTATGACATTAAGGATATTGTCGCCTAAAACCTGATTCTCTAAAGGACGTCTAAACAGTGCTGAGCGTCACTGGACGCAAAAGAAATGCAAGCTCCCCAGTTAGCTTTAGTTTCAGGTTAGTTCAGCTGGAACTGGAGTACGAGGGAATGATTCTTTCAGGAGTTGTATGATTTCTCTTCTCCTTGTCTTTTAGGCATTCTCCAGATATTTGAATGAGGATGCAATTTTCATGGAGATGATCGTTTGAAGGATTCAGATAGAACTTTATTATCGCTTTCCTTTGAGTTTGGCTTTATATAATGTATAAGCTAGTGACAGATGTACTTACTGATAACACCCCCCTCCCCCCTCCTTTTTATTTATTTTTTTTACATTTTGAGGGTGTTGAAACTGTCTTGGTAAATGTTGATGAGCTGTTTCGAGAAATTCAAGTTTGAGCCAATGCTTTCTTTAAAAAACCCAAAGAATTGTTAAATCACCAAATCCATCTAATAAGTCAATACCAATCTTTCTTGGTCATTTAAGGAAATACAGCTTAAGTCTCTGAAAGTGACAGAACCAAAAGTAAAGCAATCTTTTTAACTAGAAAGTAAGATAGAAAACATAATGAACATTCTTATGTAAAATTCAACACTTAGCAGGAAAAGAGACACTAAAACATAAAATTCTTCCATTTTCTCTACAGCAATTTGGAAATAGCCTAATTCTGTAGCCTACTTATATACAAGGGTGACTCAAGGCGCCCCCCTCCCCCCTAAGCATCCAAAATAGGGGTGGGGCAAGGGCTGTCCCAACTATTAGGCAAGGCTGGCCAGCTGCCTAGAGCAGCAGCTTCTTAGAGGGTAAATGACAGCAGAGCCTTTTAGGCCCAGCTCAGCCATGTTTAAAGCAAAACAATCGAACCTGCCAGACAAACTCAAAGAACCCTGTTTCTCGCCACACATACTTTGCTTTTCAGCAAAATCACAAAGGAAATTGATGATGCTCAAGCAACAAGGAGCAAAATGAGAAAGAAAAGCTCGGTTTGAGGTAGATCATTTTCGGTATCGTCAGGTGGTGGACTTTATTAGTCGCAAGGCTATTAGTGATCTTTGCCTCGAGGAGACCCCCTTGGAGTGGGCCCTTATGGGGACTAGTGGTCGGGGGTGCATTTCTAGGTTTTATCAGGCTCTCATTCGACAACAGGCCCCCCCCAATTAAGTTTATTGGGATTTGGGAGGGGCTCTTACGACCGGTTGGGCCAGCTATAAATTGGGAGCGAGTGTTTATTCGATTGCTTCGTGTTTCTATAGCTAGCTCTTTGGTGGAAAATGGATACAAGATGCTGTACCAATGGTATCTGACGCCCCAGCGCCATCATAGAATGTACCCCCAGGTATCAGATCTTTGCTGGAGAAATTGTGGTCAGCAGGGCACCTTTCTCCATATTTGGTGGGATTGTCCACGGGTTGTTCCCTATTGAGATATGGTTTTTGAATTATTGTCAGATATTTTCCATACTATTCTTCATCGTAACATGGGTAATGCTCTTTTACATCTTCCATTAGCTATGTTACCTGCTAAAGCACATAAACTTGCATGTTTTATTTTTACGGCTGCTCGACTTTTATTGGCTGCCTATTGGAAACAGGCCTATCCCCTGGGTCGAGTGTTTCTATTGCATAAAGTGACTTTTATTTATTGTATGTCTAAACTGATTGCTTTGCTGCATAATCAACTTACTCCCTTTTTAAAGGTATGGGATCCTTATGTTCGATGGTGTGATTCTATAACATGACTCTTGCTTAGTTTTCTTTTTATTCATTGCACTCATCTTCTCGTGTTTTTTCTTTGTATAAATTGACCCTGGGGTGGGAAAGGGAAGGGAGGTTTGGTTCTTTTGGTTGTATTCTGATGCATTGTACTGAAGAGATACAGTACAACAGTTTGTATTTTTGAGCTTTTGGGGGGGAGAGAGGGTTTGTTTTGTGGTAATTTTTGGATTTATGTTTGCTGTACCTCTGATGCTTTGTATATTTTTGAAACATTAAAAGAAAAGAAAAAAAAAATAGTTATCTGGGATGTGCAGCTCAGAACTAGCAAAAAACAAAAGGAATTGACCCCGAAATATCCACAAAGAAGAAAATCCAGAGAAAACAAAAAAAAACTCTGTGGAGTGATGATGTTCCTAAATGGACTTTATTTGAAAGTGTCAAAGTTCCAAAGGTACACTGAAATCATCCACATAAAATAATTCCATCCACATAAGAGCCTTAAAGGACCTAGTCCGCTAGGGATGCAGGACCCAACACGGTCCGCGTTTTGACAAAAAGTCTTCTTCAGGGGTCCCTGGGGGTCCTATAAAGATGAATACTTGGGAAACAATTGTGTGGTGAGCCGGAAGTGAGACACTGCTTGCATTTGCAATGCTCAGAACTAGAACATTTCTCCGGATTTTCATGTTATCTGAGCAATAGCAACACAAAGCTCTCCACTGCCAGGCACATTGTGAAATACAAAACCTGAAAAGGGGCTCCATACCTCTGTACCTTAAGAAGGATATGGCATACTCGAGAGGGTTCAGAGGAGAGTGACACATCTGATAAAAGGGATGGAAAACCTTTCATACGCTGAGAGATTGGAGAAACTGGGTCTCTTTTCCCTGGAGAAGAGGAGACTCAGAGGGGATATGATAGAGACTTACAAGATCATAAAGGGCATAGAGAGAGTGGAGAGGGACAGATTTTTCAAACTTTCGAAAACTACAAGAACGAGAGGGCATTCGGAAAAGTTGAAAGGGGACAGATTCAAAACAAATGCCAGGAAGTTCTTCTTTACCCAGCATGTGGTGGACACCTGGAATGTGCTTCCAGAGAGCGTAATAGGGCAGAGTACGGTACTGGGGTTCAAGAAAGGATTGGAGAATTTCCTGCTGGAAAAGGGGATAGAGGGGTATAGATAGAGGATTACTGCACAGGTCCTGGACCTGTTGGGCCACCGCGTGAGCAAACTGCTGGCCATGATGGACCTCTGGTCTGAGGCATTGCTTATGTTCTTAACTCTGAGCAAGCGTCACACATCACATAAAAGAAACACTGGTTGCATGTGTTTGATGGCAAGCTATGAGGGTTAGCTGGTTTGATAAAGTGTTTATATAGTGCTGTTGTTTAGTGCCACAGGTAGTTTGTGTGAGTGATTCATATATGCTAGTGTAACTTTTACTGTACAATTGTATCTTTCTTTCTGATTTCTTAGCGTCCTAGTAACCTGTTGTACCATGGAGACTTATTGGGCCAGAGTCAGTAAAGGGTGCTGCAAACTCAAAACCCTATAAAGCAGTGGTCCCCAACCCTGTTCTGGAGGACCACCAGACCAGTCGGGTTTTCAGGCTAGCCCTAATGAATATGCATGAGAGAGATTTGCATATAATGGAAGTGACGGGCATGCAGATCTGCTCCATGCATATTCATTAAGGCTAGCCTGGTGGTCCTCCAGGACAGGGTTGGGGATCACTGCTATAAAGGTTCCAGGCTGAGCACCTTACACCTGGAACAGACCCCCTGAATCACTAAGTCAAGCATTGTCCCTGGTTGTATTCAAATCCAGGCTCAAGACCCACTTGTTCAAGGCTGCTTTTAACTCCTAACCCCTACTTGCTGTTAGGCATTCATGTCTGATTAACTCCCAAACCCCCTACTTGGGCTCTTCTGAGCAGGGACCTTACAGTGCTGCAGAAGTGATGAGTATTAGTAGTAGGTAAGTTCATTTCAACTAGTGTTTCTGTTTTTATAGCAGTTCTAATTGTATCAGTTTTGCACCAATAAAAAGTAATGGAAGCTGCAAGACTGCAGCAATAATTTGTTGGTCCAGTCTACGAGAATTATTTGTACTCCAGCCAAGAGGTATTCTCTTTATGAAGGCAGTTTATAAATCCCAATAAATAAAAATATTCCAGTTGGAAATGACTAGAGTCTTAGGTGGAGTTGAAGATGATAATGGAATATCTCTGGTGATTATTCTTTCTGTGCCTAAAATGTCTCTCTTTAGACTGTGATAAATGTTTGTCTCTTTTGGTGACTGTGTTTTTTTATGACATTATTTTCTCCAGCCTTTTTTGCACAGCAAGAACTAAGTCCTATATGGCTTCTATTCAACTGTATGAAAAATATCTCGTATTATCGTGCAATTTCAACTTTTTTCCCTTCTGCACCTGAAAAGATAAAGAAATACAAGTATTCATACACTACAAACAGTCATAAAAACATACAAGTCATACACTGCAGATAATGAGTTATACTGTATAAGGAAATGATCACATTGTTGTTCTTTACAGCAAAAGTTTCACTGATGTGAAAGGGTTAATGCAAGTTTATGCTCTGTTGTGCCCAACTGACCTTTCATCTGGTGATTATTAATCATTTTCTAGTTCCATCTTTTGTAAAATCCTAAAGGCCTGCAGAGACACAGAAAGCCTTTGTCTTCTATTTTTTTAATTTATAGTTTCATGTCAGTATCAAACAAAAGATGACTTCCCATCCATTGCCTTTCAGATAAAATGCCTTTGCAAGCATGACTGCAGAACCTACAATCTTATGCACATGCACACACAAACACACATATTAGCACAAACCAAGAGTTAATAGAATAATTTGAGTTAAAAAGGATTGATATAAGAATGAAAGTTGCTGGGGAGGTTTTACCTGTAATAATCCCTCCCCTTCCTCAGGTCCAAAGATAATGGATAGAGTATTTCTTAGGGGTTCACTCTAGATGCCGCACTAACTATTAAATCCTAAATCTTGAACACAATAGAATCTGCTTTTGTTGTTTAGTTTTAGGATTTCATAACATCAAAATCCTGTTGTCCTTTCAAGACTTGAATACTCTGCTTCACTTACTAGTCATCTTGAATCTAGACTATATCAATGTCAAATGATTCAAAACATGACATAACATAACATTGGATTTCTAATTGGTGCCAGTTATTGGTAACATACAGATCTGTGCCCAGTTCATCTCTAAGTAGCAGAATTGTACATTACATCTTGTTTTCTACTCCATCCCCTTGGTTTGATAGTGACTTCATCAAAGGCACATCCTAGCACTCCAAAATTGCTCTGTTGTTCATTCCTTCCAGTTGAAAACATGCAATCTCTACCAGGCGTGCACTGGGACATGCAATGTGATGAACACATGCTAACAGGGGGCAATTTGAAAATAAATGCTCTGAGCAGATATGGTGGTTGAGTTTCTTGAGGGCTTTGTATCAGTGTAAGGAATTTTGAACATACCATTCCTTCATAATCCTGCTACAAAGTTACCCATTGTTCTTCTTTCTGAGGGTGAATCATCCCTCATTTGCAACAAACTTTCATCATTTTTCCACCAAATTCCTGTAAATGTTCTCTTGTTCTTGTGCACTTCAGTAGAGATTAAGATATCACCCTGCCTGGCTTCTCAGTATCGCTCTCACCAAAGCTGTGAAGCATTAGTGTCTAGGCTGTGAAAGTGCAAAACCAAAGTTCTCAGCTAGTATAGGACTTAACTGAAATTACTGCAAATCTTACAACTGTTCTGTGCCAAATTTAAGTAGTAGGTACGATGAGGGCAAAAAGCAGAGTAGGAAACGTACTCAAGTTGGTTGGCGTCTATTTTGTCCAGAGACTTCATTTTTGGCAAGAAAAGGCTTTGTGAGTAAAAATATATTTATATTTAAAGAACTAACCTAAGAGTGCAATAGTGAACTTGGCCTTTTCCAAAGAACCTCCCTGATGCATTTCCTTTTGCAAATTCAGCCAACTTGCACAATGTGGGTATAAAGCATCCATGGACTTTGTGCCTGCACTGAAGCAGACAGAAATCGTGCATTGAGATTAGATTAAACAATTTCTACATGTCATGTAGGGCAAGGGGCACAATAATTAACCCTTACACAAAACATAAGATTATTTAATTGTTGCTCCATACATAGAGAAATTTATTGAACAGAAGGGAACATTTTTACTTTGCACAATTCTTTCTATATATGGTTTTCTTTTCTAGAAGCTGCATACAATCAAGACAGATGTTTTCCACTGAGAAACTTGGTTTACCAGAATTAGATAAATAAGGCCAATGGTATAGATATTCTAAATCCAAAACCTCTTCTTCTATCTCACAAAGCTACTTCTGAACAAGCCAGATGGACAGATAGAATTGTTGTTTCAGTATTGAACAGAAGTAGTAAGTTTTTGAAATAAGCATTGATAAAGAACTGACATGAATGTTACACTCACATTAACAAGTGAGAGTGGCTGTGTGCATGGTTATATTCTTCAAAAGAGAAAAAGACAAGGTAGTTTTGAGTATCTTTTGAGGATGCCTTAGTTGCAAGATTCAGTACGCTTGTACTGTGAGATGATGCCTGCTGGCTGTTATCACTCCTCCAGAACTGCCCAAAGGCTTAAAACTAGCCTTCCCCTCTCCACGCGTCATCCACTATTCAGGCAAACTGGGAAAATCCCTTCTCTTCAAAATCACAGGTCTTTGGAACGACCTCACCACCCCGCTGCGGAACCTGAGCTCCCTTCAGTTATTCCGCAAACAACTGAAAACCTGGCTTTTCAGCAAATTGTAGCTCTATCCTTCCCCCCTTTCTCTCCCCCCTTCTACACATAAGTTCATGTAATCCTTTTTCTTCTTCTCTACCCACTATTTTAAGTTCTTGTAAACCGTGTCGAGCTCCATTCTCATGGAGATGATGCGGTATATAAACTTAAGGTTTAGATTAGATTAGATTAGATCACTGTTGTCCTTTGATGTACCGTATTTTCGCGGATATAACGCGCGCGTTATACGTGATTTTACGTACCGCGCATACCCCTCGCGCGTTATATGCCTGAGCGCGGTATAGAAAAGTTTTTAAACATAGTTCCCACCCCGCCCGACGCCCGATTCACCCCCCCAGCAGGACCGCTCGCACCCCCACCCCGAACGACCGCTCGCACGCGCTCCCACCCGCACCCACGATCGGAGCAAGAGGGAGCCCAAGCCCTCTTGCCCGGCCGACTCCCCGACGTCCGATACATCCCCCCCCCCCCCCCGGCAGGACCACTCGCACCCTCACCCCGAAGGACCGCCGACTCCCCAACAATATCGGGCCAGGAGGGAGCCCAAACCCTCCTGGCCACGGCGACCCCCTAACCCCACCCCGCACTACATTACGGGCAGGAGGGATCCCAGGCCCTCCTGCCCTCGACGCAAACCCCCTCCCCCCAACGACCGCCCCCCCCCCAAGAACCTCCGCCCGTCCCCCAGCCGACCCGCGACCCCCCTGGCCGACCCCCACGACACCCCCACCCGCCTTCCCCGTACTTTGTGTAGTTGGGCCAGAAGGGAGCCCAAACCCTCCTGGCCACGGCGACCCCCTAACCCCACCCCGCACTACATTACGGGCAGGAGGGATCCCAGGCCCTCCTGCCCTCGACGCAAACCCCCCTCCCTCCAACGACCGCCCCCCCCCAAGAACCTCCGACCGACCCGCGACCCCCCTGGCCGACCCCCCCACCCCCCTTCCCCGTACCTTTGGAAGTTGGCCGGACAGACGGGAGCCAAACCCGCCTGTCCGGCAGGCAGCCAACGAAGGAATGAGGCCGGATTGGCCCATCCGTCCTAAAGCTCCGCCTACTGGTGGGGCCTAAGGCGCGTGGGCCAATCAGAATAGGCCCTGGAGCCTTAGGTCCCACCTGGGGGCGCGGCCTGAGACACATGGTCGGGTTTGGCCCATGTGCCTCAGGCCGCGCCCCCAGGTGGGACCTAAGGCTCCAGGGCCTATTCTGATTGGCCCACGCGCCTTAGGCCCCACCAGTAGGCGGAGCTTTAGGACGGATGGGCCAATCCGGCCTCATTCCTTCGTTGGCTGCCTGCCGGACAGGCGGGTTTGGCTCCCGTCTGTCCGGCCAACTTCCAAAGGTACGGGGAAGGGGGGTGGGGGGGTCGGCCAGGGGGGTCGCGGGTCGGTCGGAGGTTCTTGGGGGGGGGCGGTCGTTGGAGGGAGGGGGGTTTGCGTCGAGGGCAGGAGGGCCTGGGATCCCTCCTGCCCGTAATGTAGTGCGGGGTGGGGTTAGGGGGTCGCCGTGGCCAGGAGGATTTGGGCTCCCTCCTGGCCCAATATTGTCGGGGAGTCGGCGGTCCTTCGGGGTGGGGGTGCGAGTGGTCCTGCCGAGGGGGGCGAAGAATCGGACGTCGAGGGGGGGCATCAGGCTTTCAGGATGGGGACAGGACTTCAAGGGGGGACAGGCAGATCTTCAAGGGGGACAGGCAGACCTTCAAGGGGGACAGGACTTCAAGGGGGGACAGGCAGACCTTCAAGGGGGGACAGGCAGACCTTCAAGGGGGGACAGGACTTCAAGGGGGACAGGCACGGAGAGGCGGGGCAGTGCACCGAAAGTCAGGGCGGGTGAACGGTGAGTCGGGGCAACCAGAGGAGAGTCGGGGCAGTGCACCGAAAGTCAGGGTGAGTCGGGGCAACCAGAGGAGAGTCGGGGCAGTGCACCGAAAGTCAGGGTGAGTCGGGGCAACCAGATGAGAGTCGGGGAGGGCGAAAGGAGAGTCGGGGTGGCCAGAGGAGAGTCGGGCAGCATGCGCGTTATATGCCTGAGCGCGGTATAGAAAAGTTTTTGTACATATCATCGTGATTTCTGCGCGCTATACCCCTGTGCGCGTTTTACAATGGTGCGCGTTATATCCGCGAAAATACGGTACTCCCATAACCAAGAATGCATCCTGACTTCAATGGAACTGTGATAAAGATGTGAAAATTCTGAAGATTTATATGCAGGTCGATAACATCAGGATCTGGATAGTCCCGGCTGTCACCCATCTACCCCACCCCCAACCACTTGCCCCATTACCCCTTCTATCAAAATATCAAAATGCTAAGAAATGCAAGGTCATATATTTGGGCTGCAAAAACCCAATGGAATGGTATAGATTAGGGAGTGAAGAACTTATGTGCAGGACAGAAGAGCGGGACTTTGGTGTGATTGTATGTGATGATCTTAAGGTGGCCAAACAGGTTGAAAAGGTGGTGGCGAAAGCTAGAAGGATGCTAGGTTGCAAAGGGAGAGGTATGGCTGGTAGGAAAAAGGAGGTATTGATGCCCCTGTAGAAGACTTTGGTGAGACCTCATTTAAAATATTGTGTACAATTCTGGAGGCCGCACCTTCAAAAAGATATAGAAAGGATGGAGTCTGTCCAGAGGAAGGCTACTAAAATGGTGTGTGGTCTTCATCATAAGGCGTATGGGGACAGACTTAAAGATCTCAATCTGGAGGAAAGGTGGGAGAGGGGAGATATGATAGAGACTTTTAAATACCTATGTAATGTAAATGCGCATGAGTTGAGTCTTTCATTTCAAAGAAAATTCTGCAATGAGAGAGCATAAGATGAAGTTAAGAAGTGATAAGCTCTGGAGTAATCTAAGGAAATACTTTTTTACAGAAAGGATGGTAGATGCATGGAACAGTCTCCCAGAAGAGGTGGTGGAGACAGAGACTGTGTCTGAATTCAAAAGGGCCTGGGATAGGCACTTGGGATCTCTCAGAGAGAGAAAGAGATAATGGTTACTGCGGATGGGCAGACTGGATGGGCCATTTGGCCTTTATCTGCCATAATGTTTCTAAGTTTTCAAAAGCATTTACTTGAGGGAAAGGCTCTACTTGGCTGCCTGAAAATTTCCTTGCAGCTGAAAATATAAAGCGGCAATGACATTGACCACAGGTTACCTTTTGCCATCAATAAGGACCATCAATTTTAAGCACTCATTACAACAGCTAATCACTAGTGGTCCCACTAACACATATGCATCATAGTCGGGATTTCATCTTGAAATAATTCAGTTCCATGTCAATTGAATTTACCGTATTTTCGCGGATATAACGCGCACCATTGTAAAACGCGCACAGGGGTATAGCGCGCAGAAATCACGATGATATGTACAAAAACTTTTCTATACCGCGCTCAGGCATATAACGCGCATGCTGCCCGACTCTCCTTTCGCCCGCCCTGACTTTCCGTGCGCTGTCCCGACTCTCCGTTCACCCCCCCCTGACTTCCGTGCACTGTCCTCCCTTGAAGTCCTGTCCCCCCTTGAAGGTCTGTCCCCATCCTGAAAGCCTGATGCCCCCCCCGACGTCCGATACATCCCCCCCCCGGCAGGACCACTCGCACCCTCACCCCGAAGGACCGCCGACTCCCCAACAATATCGGGCCAGGAGGGAGCCCAAACCCTCCTGGCCACGGCGACCCCCTAACCCCACCCCGCACTACATTACGGGCAGGAGGGATCCCAGGCCCTCCTGCCCTCGACGCAAACCCCCCTCCCTCCAACGACCGCCCCCCCCCAAGAACCTCCGCCCGTCCCCCAGCCGACCCGCGACCCCCCTGGCCGACCCCCACGACACCCCCACCCGCCTTCCCCGTACCTTTGTGTAGTTGGGCCAGAAGGGAGCCCAAACCCTCCTGGCCACGGCGACACCCTAACCCCACCCCGCACTACATTACGGGCAGGAGGGATCCCAGGCCCTCCTGCCCTCGACGCAAACCCCCCCCCCCCCCAGCCGACCCGCGCCCCCCCTGGCCGACCCCCACGACACCCCCACCCGCCTTCCCCGTACCTTTGTGTAGTTGGGCCAGAAGGGAGCCCAAACCCTCCTGGCCACGGCGACACCCTAACCCCACCCCGCACTACATTACGGGCAGGAGGGATCCCAGGCCCTCCTGCCCTCGACGCAAACCCCCCTCCCCCCCAGCCGACCCGCGACCCCCCTGGCCGACCCCCACGACCCCCCCACCCCCCTTCCCCGTACCTTTGGAAGTTGGCCGGACAGACGGGAGCCAAACCCGCCTGTCCGGCAGGCAGCCAACGAAGGAATGAGGCCGGATTGGCCCATCCGTCCTAAAGCTCCGCCTACTGGTGGGGCCTAAGGCGCGTGGGCCAATCAGAATAGGCCCTGGAGCCTTAGGTCCCACCTGGGGGCGCGGCCTGAGGCACATGGGCCAAACCCGACCATGTGTCTCAGGCCGCGCCCCCAGGTGAGACCTAAGGCTCCAGGGCCTATTCTGATTGGCCCACGCGCCTTAGGCCCCACCAGTAGGCGGAGCTTTAGGACGGATGGGCCAATCCGGCCTCATTCCTTCGTTGGCTGCCTGCCGGACAGGCGGGTTTGGCTCCCGTCTGTCCGGCCAACTTCCAAAGGTACGGGGAAGGGGGGTGGGGGGGTCGTGGGGGTCGGCCAGGGGGGTCGCGGGTCGGCTGGGGGGGAGGGGGGTTTGCGTCGAGGGCAGGAGGGCCTGGGATCCCTCCTGCCCGTAATGTAGTGCGGGGTGGGGTTAGGGTGTCGCCGTGGCCAGGAGGGTTTGGGCTCCCTTCTGGCCCAACTACACAAAGGTACGGGGAAGGCGGGTGGGGGTGTCGTGGGGGTCGGCCAGGGGGGTCGCGGGTCGGCTGGGGGACGGGCGGAGGTTCTTGGGGGGGGGCGGTCGTTGGAGGGAGGGGGGTTTGCGTCGAGGGCAGGAGGGCCTGGGATCCCTCCTGCCCGTAATGTAGTGCGGGGTGGGGTTAGGGGGTCGCCGTGGCCAGGAGGGTTTGGGCTCCCTCCTGGCCCGATATTGTTGGGGAGTCGGCGGTCCTTCGGGGTGAGGGTGCGAGTGGTCCTGCCGGGGGGGGGATGTATCGGACGTCGAGGAGTCGGCCGGGCAAGAGGGCTTGGGCTCCCTCTTGCTCCGATCGTGGATGCGGGTGCGGGTGGGAGCGCGTGCGAGCGGTCGTTCGGGGTGGGGGTGCGAGCGGTCCTGCTGGGGGGGTGAATCGGGCGTCGGGCGGGGTGGGAACTATGTTTAAAAACTTTTGTATACCGCGCTCAGGCATATAACGCGCGAGGGGTATGCGCGGTACGTAAAATCACGTATAACGCGCGCGTTATATCCGCGAAAATACGGTACTTTGTTTCAGAACTGGGCTCTTGGGGGAACATTCTTGGAGGGTATTGAGGTCTCTTAGTATGGTTATGGCTTCTTTATATTTCACCCTTCCTCAACGCAGGTAATGATCACAACATACTGTACATAATATCAAATCACAAACAAAAAGACATATCAAATGACTTGTAAAACCAGAGAAGGCAGATCAAGTGGCTTGGCTGAGCCTCAAACAATAACAAGTCTTTTGTTGACCTCAGCGCAAGAGGTAGTCTATTCCAGCCCAGTGGACACTGAGAAACTCCCTGAGCGCGTGATGACTAAATGGAACAGCTTCAAGTTGGGTACTGTCAAATCACGAGAGGACAGGAAGCGGAGAGCACAAGGCTGTAGTGCAGTCTGCATATACAAGGGCACAGTATGAGACCATGAGAGATGCATTCTTTGTGCCACAGGAAGCCACCCTGGCCTTGTGACATATGGAGTGATGTGTTTGAATTTGGAAAGGCCAATCGGTAGTCGCACTGCAGCGCTTGTACACATGATCCAGATATCTCTAAATAAACAATGGTACAGTCAAGAGAACTCGCTCATGGCCTGCAAAACTTTTTTAAAGTCACGCATTGCTTGCCTGAATCTGAACACGAAAAGACAGTGTTGAATCCAACCAAATCCCAGAGCTTCTGACTGCAATACAGGGACATCTGTTCCTGCAAACCTCACAGTGGGAGGAAGAACCGAATCCGGGTGGAAGAGACAAAATAAAAACCAGGATTCCCTCAAAAATCTGCTACAGCCATTTTCTAGCAGCTGACATAGAAGTCTGTCCAGGAACAAAATTTGGATGTCATCTGCACAGAGCCTGTAGGAGACTCCAAATGACCGAAAAGTGTCAAGTACACATTAAACAGAGCCTCTCGTCACTGACTCTGACTAGTTTTTAGGTTTATTTACACTTGCACTACTGCTTTGTATTATGCTGCTGTGACTGAGTTCGGAACAGGGCCAGTGTTAGACATGCTGAAAATAAGGAGGGAGCCCACCCCCAATTCCTCTCCTTGCCTCCTCCCCCGATTTCCCCTTCTACCAAATGCCCTCCCATCCAGCATCTCTCTCTTCTTCCTCCTTTCCTCCCTCTCTACCACCCCCAGGATCATCCAGCTTCCCTCCCGTCATTTTAAAATGAGTTGCTCCAGGGGGCCTCCTTGGGCTGGGATGTCCTTTCCTTCTCTCAACCTGGTTCTGAAGCCCCCCACCCTGTAAAAATTTAAGGAGGTTGCTAGCGCAGCAGCGATTCTCTAATATGGTCCACCCAAGCAGAAACAGGAAGTTCTGTTGGGGGGGAGGTGGTAAGGCCCGACTTAGTGCAGGAAGAGGCAGTCGGAGAGTCAATTCCTGCACTTGCTGGTGCTCCGGCTGCTCTCTCCTGCCTCTCCCGCAGCCCTTTCCAGTCTCCCCCATGAAAAACCATATTTGCGGGGGAGTACTGTATTACCATGGGGAGGCGCTGCAGTGCAGAAAGTGCTGTCCTTCCAGTGCTGACAGCTATTATTTGATCTCTTAACAAGGCCATATTACATTGTGACTTCTATTCTGCCTTGGCTTTGCAGGTCTAGGCCATGGTAGAATAGAGTCCTTTTTCAATAGTGTCAGCCCACAATTTATGATGGGCATAATACAACAATGTAAATAAATCAAGTAAAATAAATAACACAGAGGCCCTTTTATCAAACTGCTACTGAAGCAGAATGAATTATATGGTGCAAAAGCTACAAATTTTATGTGACACCCATTGGGGGTGGGACTAGCGTTTTCTAATTCCAATCCCATATTAAAGTAGCAGTTCAAGCGAAGGTGGGAACTTTTACTGTCTCTTATTGAGGAAGCACTATGTTCTCCCATGTCAACTGCGCATTAGCGAGTTAGTATACGGTCAGTGCAATGCTTCTGTTACTACTTAGCACTACTTTCTCTGTCCCTAGTGGACCCATAATCTAGGTATTTAAGCCGGTTTCATCACTGATGTTTCTTGCAAAGGTGTTTGAGTTTTTGGAGAAGTTTGACATTTTGGATGAGGGACAATTTGGATTTAGATCACAACATTGTACAGAACTGTTGATGACCTCTACGTTGGATGCCATCTGCAAGTGGCTCGATCGAGGCGATTCATTTTTTATGGTCTTCCTTGATATATCGGCCGCCTTTAATACGGTTGATCATCAGTTTGTCTGCAGTGCTGCCTTTATGTCGTGAATTGCGTTCATTGAAAGTAGACTATGCGGTTTATGCGGATGACATTCATTTCTCATCACAGTAGGGTTGAGGATTGCTTAAGAGGGATCAAAAAATGGATGGAGGTAAATCATCTAAACCTGATTATGGATAAAACGGAGGTACTGGCAATTGGTCGTGGAAAGAACCTCGCTTCATGCCCCTCTGTGTTAGTAGTACTTGATAATATTGTAGTTCCGGTGTCTAACCAATGTAAATATTTGGCCATAATCTTGGACTCAGCTCTGTCTTTTAAACCATAGATAAAAGCGGTATTGTTGAAAGCTTTGCTTGTTTTGTAAACTACGAGATTTTCTGCTAATAGAGATTTTTCAAACACTTATCAATGCATTATTGATTCCTATACTTGATTACTGTAATGTCCTCTATCTTGGTTTCCCAAAGTACAGTATGTTCAATTGGATCAAAACACCACAGCGCGACTGATTGTTAGGGCTTCAAAATCTGTCCATTTTACACTTATCCATTGCTGCACACGTTGAGTTTATTTGTAACTCGCTCAGAATTGTAGATGTAGCGAATAAATCAATAAATATCTAAGGCAATGAAGGATTGAGTGACTTGCCCAGGTTCACTAGGAGCTGCGAAGGGACCCAAACCCAATTCCTCCAGCTGGAGTCTTGATCAGACATTTTCCCCAAAGATTTGTATTTTTGTGTCTAAGCATTTAGATATGTGCTGAAAAACTGCTGTGAAAATATTTAAAATACCAAATACTAAAAGAGTGAAAATGCGAAGTAGCTGTGGTTGAAGTGAAAATTGGAAAGGCGGATACTGGTGCCATCACTGCTCCCCCTACTCTATGGCATATGGCAGTAAAGGGAAGACCGTATTGGCTGCCGAGACAGGATCTTTGGATGGGTAATATTAGGAAAGCAAAATGTGTCTGGTGGGAATCTTGGGTCCTTGGCATTTTTTGATCATTTCTTTTCTGATGTGTGGTGATTACCATTGCCGCGTCTTTATTGGTGACCAATGTGGAAAATATCGATTGATTGATTTAGGGGCCCTTTTGCTAAGAAGCACTAAGAAATGTGGGAATTTTTTCTTACAGGTCTCATACTGATTTTTTCTTTAGCTTAGTGGAGGAACACATACTCCCAATTTATAAATGGCATTTAAATTTGAGTGTAAATCGGAAGAAAAGAAACAGAACCGCCACATAAAATCCAACGAAAAGAAAACAAGTAGGGCGTGCGAAAAAAGACAAACAATCTTTATTTCTATGAACTCAAATTAAAATACTTATAAAAGCACATGAATAAAAAGGCCTATTATGTTAAATATGTGAACGTAATGTCCTTCCTCAGGGGGAGTGGGGGTGGTTATTGGTCCACTAGGTGTCATTCCGGTGCTGGGAATGCAAACTTTAAAAATAATGCTTGTAACATATGCAGAACTCGTGAAAAAACAGCAAAAGGCTCCAAACCAAGGTATGCAAACGTGCGCCCAGTTAGAGAGTCAGTTCAGTTAAGCGCATTGCATAATTAGCCTTAATATTGTACCTAAGCTCTCTCTGCTCTCAGAATCTATGTTTGTTCTACTGTTATCCACCCTGAGCTTTCTGGGAGGGTGGGATAGAAATCGAAATAGATAGATAATTAGTACTAAATTATCAATAATTGGCCTTAAGCACTAATTAGCCATTGGGGGTGTAACTGACCATCATACAACTTCAAAGGGGGCATTACCAAGGAAGGGTATGGGCTGAGCTTGGCCATTCCCAAGTTTAGGCGCGGAGTTCTAGATTGCTTCCATTTCTGCCCGAGCATTTACACCAGTCTTTGGCTCAGATTCTCAAACTGGTGCTGATATCGGCAGCCACCAATCACGTGTCTATTACGCATTGGTGCCAGTTTCCCGTGCCTATCTTTGTGTGAATTGGGCCTACATAGGCGCTTTAGGCCGCTTAAGAGCCACTTCAGGTGTTGACTTTGCCTACTTTGACATGGGCGCAATTCTGGTGCTGATTTTATAGGCACCAGTATGCGCTTCAAATCTCAATTAAAAATGCCATTTAAATGGCACTTTTAACGGAGATATGGGTGCCTAGAAAATCAGCGCCGGTTTGAGAGTTGTGGGGAGAGTGTGGTGCAGTGGTTAAAGCGACAGCCTCAGCACCCTGAGGTTGCGGGTTCAAACCTACGCTGCTCCTTGTGACCCTGGGCAAGTCACTTAATCCCCCCATTGCCTCAGACAGGGAAAAATTCTTGAGTACCTGAATAAATTCATGTAAACCATTCTGAGCTCCCCTGAGAGAACAGTATAGAAAATTGAATAGTGTGAAAAGTTTCAGCCTGTGATAACCAGAGCTGGTATTGTGACATCATAATGCCTCATTCCACCAATAAGAGCCAACCTCATCAGTGATGTCACAATGGCTTCATTGCCCTTTACTTGGCTCACTTTAATACATTTTGATTTCTAGAGTGGTCCAATGGTCAAAGCTACAGCTGCAGCACACTGGGGTTGTGGGTTCAAACCCACGCTGCTCCTTGTGACCCTGGGCAAGTCACTTAATCCCCCCATTGCCCCAGGTACATTAGATAGATTGTGAGCCCACCAGGACAGACAGGGAAAAGTGTTTGAGTATCTGAATAAATTCATGTAAACCGTTCTGAGCTCCCCTGGGAGAAGGGTAGAGAAGATAGAAGTGCTGACAGGGACATTTGTGCTTAGCAGGCATCATCTCGGTGTCTAACTTTAGACGCCATTTACTGAATCTACCCCTTCCTGCCTCTTATTTAGGAGCTGTTGATACTTTTCGGTCCCTGGAGGACTCTCAATATATTTGACATAGATATGGCCAAGATTGTTAGGGAGCAGCTGTCCAAAGGTGGGCTAATGGGTTTCTTGAAACTACTTATTCAGCAAAATGGCAACCAGAGCTCAGTGACTCATTCCCAGCATCTTTGTCTTCCCTTCGCCCCCACAAATACGTAAAAAGAAAGAAAACATTCCACGCATTTGCACACTCTGAGGCTGTGGAGAAAATGTAAGCTACTAGCTAGCAAGAACCTTAATTCCAAGCAGAGAGGTCAGTATCCTAGCCCTATTAAATCTCTTATTTATAGACCACACAGGTTTAAGTCGGCAAAAGGAAGAATATTATTATCGCCCAAGTATCAGACAGGTAGAGAAAGAAAAGGAGAACTAAACATTCATATCACACATTATAAAAAAAACATCTTTTCTGTTGCATTGATTCACTGTCTTACAAAATTTTGTTTATAGCATCATGCATTCTGCTCATCAGAGCCTGGTGTTTGCTTCTAAAATGTTACGAAATCTATTAACAGTTCACAGATGAGATGAGACTTGATTTAGCTACAAGAATACAGCAGGAGGGGTGTCAAATGCCAGTACTTTAGGAAACAGCATTGAAAGCCATAAAACCACAAACATTCAGATTGTGATCTAATTAATACACAATTAAGAGTGGGGTGGGGGACTCTCTTCCATCTGTCTTATATGTAAGAATAATTTCTTTCTGAGATTATATGTAACAGTTAATCTTCTCTGTTCATAGAAACTTTGCTTTTTTACTGCTGTTGCTTGTACCTAAAGCACATGTGTCTGTCTCAAGGTCTTAAAAGTTTTATTTTCTACTGAGACACCCCTGCTGGCTTACCTGCTCTCAACTTCCTCCACTCCTTGAATCACATGACATAACATAAATCTTTATTTATATACCGCAAAAGCCTTTCGGTTCAAGGTGGTTTACAGGAAAAATGGCTATGCAGAGTCAGCAAGCTATAGCAATGGAGAAAGGACTGAAAATTGTATAGATTGCATAGAGGGAAGTAAAGCAGGGTTTATAAGGAAGGAGATAAATAAATAGGTAACAATGTTTATAGTCTTAGAGCAATGGTCTCAAACTCGCGGCCTGCCAGGTACTATTTAGAGACCCTTGGTGCCGATTCGACCAGGTCTCCTAAAGCAGGAATGGCAGCGCTGCCTCTTGCTGGCCGTCCACTGCTGCTGCTCCTGCTTTAAGGGGCCCCATGGGTCAGTCAGGAAGTGCTTCAGTGCTTAGGTACTCTTTGTAGCATCCTCCAGCTTGCCCCCTGGCCTCCCGGTCTTAGTTTCAGGTAATTACGGCAGCCTGCAGAGAGGATCACCGGTGCTGTAGCAATCCTTGCAGGCTGCCATCGTCCTCCACAGCACATTCCCTCTGCGGCGATCCTGCTCCTGACGTCAGAGGAGGAGTGGGACCGCGGCAGATGAAACGTGCTTCAGAGGCCGATGGCAGCAGGCTGCCTTAATTATCAGAAACTAAGACCTGGAGGCCAGGGGGGAAGCCGGAGGATGCTGTAAAGAAGGGGAGAACATGCAGGCCTTACGGGGGCGGGGCAGGCCTTCGGGGGAGGGGGCCCTGGTGTAGAAGTACATAAAGAGAGGGAGGAAAGGGGGGTTCAAAGAGACGTGCATATGCTGGAGTGGGGGAGTTAGGGAGGGGGTAAGAAATAATGGGTCTAAAAACAGAGGGAGAGAGATGGTGGACAATGGGATTATGGGAGGGAAGAAACATAAAGGGGGAGAAGTTGGACACAAGGGATGGTATGTGGGGGGGGGTAGAGATAATGGATAGGAGGGTAGTTTGGAAGAGAAAGGGAGAGCTGGTGGAGCCTGGGGTGGTGGGGAAGGAGAGACAGATGCTGGATGAAAGGGTAGTTGAGAAAAGGAGAGATGGTGGATCTGGGGATGGTGAGGTCCATCGCTGCAACTGCAGGGATAGAAATGGGAAAAAAAGGGAAGTTGCCAGACCTCTGAGGGAGGAAAGGGAAACAGAAGAGGAAGACAAAGATGGAAGATGGATGGTTAGCACGAAAAAAGAAGAAAACGACAAATGGGCAGGAGACCCTGGCAAGCAAGTTATCTGATTTGAATAATGACCAGACAACAAAAGGTAGAAAAAATAATTTTATTATCTGTTTTGTGATTACAATGTGTCAGATTTGAAATGTGTATCCTGCCAGAGCTGGTATTACACCGTGAACGTGAGCTAGCATTTAACAGAGAGAGAAAAAGTCTTTTTTGTTTGTATATTTTCGTTACATCACAGTACCAGTGTGGGTAGGAGAGGGCAAAGGGGGTGAAGAGGCTATAAAATAAACCCACCAGGATGTTTTTTAAAAAAACATCCAATTGGGTATAAAATTGAATTGAATCAAAAAATTGATTCAATAGGCTGAATCGAATCAAAAATTTTTTTACTGAATCGGGCAGCACTAGTACAGCAGTGAGGCGGACAGCGTTCCAGAACATAAGGTAACCATTGGAGGCAGTGCAGCTTGTGCGTGTGTACGTAATCTTGTGAACTCTCACAAAATTTGGCACCTCTCCTGGCGGTGACTGCTTGATGTAAGATGGCGGTTGTGTCCGGTGAGAGCTGAAGGCAGTTGCGGACGTGACCACCAGATACGTAAGGCACAAGTTTTCTAGGCACAAGTCAGATATTGATTCTCCCCTCTACAAAAAAGCCAAGAGGACTACACCAAAATCTTGTCTCTTGCAGTTGATGCTTTAGAATCTAAATCACAATTAAGCATGAGGTAAAACTCGTTATAGTTTATAAATCTTTCCTTAATTGCTTTTGATAATTTCAGCTATATACACCTGAAAGCAGTGCAACATGCAGAAAGTGAAAAACTTTCTAAACTTTACCTTCTGCATGTTGCACTGCTTTCAGCTGTGTATAGCTGAAATTATCAGAAGCAATTAGGGAAAGATTTATAAACTATAACGAGTTTTACCTCATGCAAAGTTGTCATTTCGTTATTAAGACATTAACTATTTTTTCTGTGGTCCTCCCAAGTACCTACAAATCCAAAATGTGGCGCTGTCTTAGAGCAACAATGTAGACTAGAGAGTCAATGGGTCAGGAGTCTTTTCAAGGAAAATTTAAGGTGAGTTGTCCTGTTTGGGGAAGAGGAGTGTTTTTAGGAACTTTCTGAAGTGCATGTAAAAGGTTGATGTTCTGACCAGTTGGCTTCATTCAGGATCTATGGAGGCTGCTTGGTAGGGTAGGAGTCTGTTGATGAATTTGTTATGGGTGCATCCTTAAATTGAGGGGAAGGCAAAGAATGATTGAGATCAATTGGATTGTCCAGGTCTGGCGAATGTGAACTGATTGGTGAGGTAGTTGGACAGTATCTCCCCCTATGACCTCCCCCCATGAGCTCCACTCAGCTGACAAGTATCCTCCTTTCTGTGCCCTTCTCTTCAGCTTCCAACTCCAGAGTCTATCACTTCTGCCTTGCTTCGCCGTATGATTGGAACAAGCAGTCTGAATCCTTGCAGCAGGCTCCATCTCTGGGTGTTCAAGGCCTAGTTAAATGCCCACCTCTTTGAGAGTGCTTTCGACTCCTAACTCCTCTCACCTTGGGTTCTGCATCCCCATCCCTATATGTCATGTCTGTCTGTCCATCTTGGATTGTAAACTCTTCTGAGCAGGGACCATCTATAAATGTCAAAATGTGCAGCGCTGCATATGCCTTTCAATGCTCTAGAAGTGATCAGTAATAGTACTGTCACACATTTCCTTATTGCCCAAGATGCTATGATCAATTTCCAGTATTTTCCAGACAAGTGAAAACCTGCTTAGGAATTTCAATATTATCTGTTGAAAGCATTGAATTACAATATCCACTGCTTGCTCCTGCATCTCGTTTAAATGGAAAGCCAAATATATTGCATTTGTTACTACAATATTTCAAAGGGAGAGCATGAGTGTTTTTATAGTATCCTAAACTAGTTCTCAAGCAATTCAAACATCTTTTTCTTTAACAGAACAATTATGTATGTATATATTTTTTTGAACCAGAGAGTGGAAGAAATGTGATAAGTCATGCTTAGAACGTAGCATTCCTCTGGTTATGTGGAATCGATCTTCAATTGCAGGCCTGGCTCCTGGGACAGTGCTCAGTTTGCAAGTGTCAGTTGCTTCAGGATCGCAGGCTTAGGTCACTTTAGACTTTTGAAGTACAGTCTGGAATGTGCTTTCTATTTAGCTGAATTGCACAAATGTTCTTGCTCTCACTTTTAGCAGTCCCTAGTCAAAGTGGTTGTAAAGACTGATGCCTCGGGAAAGACAGTGTAAATGTGTAACAGGCTTTGGCTCAGGTTAGAGAGGTTTTACAGGCTTCGGTTAATGGGCAAGATTGGCAATGCAATCCATGCACAAAGACAAAAAAGTCTAACCTAATATCATCAATTTTGCCCATTTCTCATTAATTGAATAGAAGTGCCTTGGTTCAACTTTCAGATTCCGTTCACAGGAGCTTTTTGATTTGCTTTGGGGTTCCCTCAATCCAGAAATATGAGTAGCCTAGCAGCCAAATATAATTAAATTATAGGGGACTTGAGTAGCTTATTGATAACTTTATGGGACAACTTTAATGCTGATCAGTGTTTCCTTCTCTAGTGTTATGAGATAGACACAGCACTACATGACAAAACGTAAACCAGCCACGAGAAGTAATTGAGCAGAAAAACATCAATGAATCCAATATATCCAATTCTTTTTTCTCTGTCTGATTGGCAGAATGAATTGCAGGATAAGTTGACACGGTGGCTAAAAACTGTGAATGTGTGGATGAGCATAAGAACATAAGAATTGCCGCTGCTGGCTCAGACCAGTGGTCCATCCTGCCCAGCAGTCCGCTCACCCGGCGGCCCCTAGGTCAAGACCAGTGCTCCAAATGAATCCAGCTTAATAATTAATAATGCAATACCAGCGCACGTTCTTGCTCAGCAGGAACCCGTCCAACTTTGTCTTAAATCCCTGGAGGGTGTTTTCCCCTATAACAGCCTCTGGAAGAGCGTTCCAGTTTTCTACCACTCTCTGGGTGAAGCAGAACTTCCTTACGTTTGTATGGAATCTATCCCCTTTTAACTTTAGAGAGTTCCCTCTCGTTCTCTCTACCTTGGAGAGGGTGAACAACCTGTCCTTATCTACTAAGTCTATTCCCTTCAGTATTTTGAATGTTTCGATCATGTCCCCTCTCAGTCTCCTCTTTTCAAGGGAGAAGAGGCTCAGTTTCTCTAATCTCTCACTGTACGGCAGCTCCTCCAGCCCCTTAACCATTTAGTCGCTCTTTTCTGGACCCTTTCGAGTAGTACCGTGTCCTTCTTCATGTAAGGCGACCAGTGCTGGACGCAGTACTCCAGGTGTGGGCGCACCATGGCCCGGTACAGCGGCATGATAACCTTCTTTGATCTGTTAGTGATCCCCTTCTTGATCATTCCTAGCATTCTGTTCGCCCTTTTCGCCGCCACAGTACATTGTGCAGAAGTTGCATCAAAAATTGGTTTTGAACTTATCCAAAATAGAATTGCTAATGGTAGGGAGAGTAGAGAACCCTGCATGGCCAGATGAAATTGAGGTGGATGACATGAAAATTCCAGTGAAGAGGAAAATCAAAATCTTGGCTATTTGGTTAAACTCAACTAAGTTTTGACTGTGGTTAACTCCTCATTTTTTCAAATGCAGCTTTTAAGTAAATTGAAGCTGATGTTATTGAAATATAACTTTCGAATTGTGGTTCAAAGTATGATATTTCGCACTGAAAATTAGTTACACAGTAAACTTCATTCATCCAGAAAAAATAATAAAGCAAAAAATCATAAATACAAAACCGGAGGAAAACAGATTACTAGGACTGCACTGTACCCTAAGCCATGCATATCTGAAAAAATTTTGTACATCAATAATATATCATACTTTCATCAGTCTTTCATTTAATTCAATAAACATATTTTTCCAAAAATTTTCTTTTTCTTTGAGTATAAACTGGATAGAAAAGTGGCTGACACTGCATAAAACATATTGCAAAGACTACAGCTGGAAAAAAAAACAATATACTTTAAGTTTTCAGTGTTGATACAAAAGAGCATGAAAAACTTATCTTCAGATCGTCACTCATGCAATCTGCTGGTTGCTTTTTCCTCGATTTGGAAAAAGGTATCCTGTGAAGATACCGAGGGGAAAAAAGGCTGGGAAGAAACAATGGACAAATTACAGGAGTCGACTAACCCAGAAGAGGGAGTTAGAAGGATTGTAACAAAAGAGAAGAAACTAAAGACTGAAGCACTGGGAAAGGAAATGAAGACAAGAAAATACCAGGATCTAAATTGCATATATACTAATGCAAGGAGCCTAAGAAACAAAATGGGGGAATTAAAAGCCATGGCCAATGCAGAGGACATAGACATCATTGGAGTCTCTGAAATGTGGTGGAATGAAGAAAACAAATGGGATAGAGCACTGCCGGGGTACAAGCTCTATCGCCAGGACAGGTCAGGACAGAAAGGAGGTGGAATAGCCCTATACATAAAAGAAAGCATACAATTGACAAAAATGGACACAGCAGAGATGACCAACAAGCTGGAATCGCTTCAGGAAAGGAAACTACGAAACAATGAGGGAAATGGTAAGGAAAAAACTTAGGAACACTTCCAAAAAATGGCAAACAATAGAACATGCCTGGTCTTTTCTCAAGAACACGGTGAGTGAGGTGCAAAGTCTGTATATCCCCAGATTCAGAAAGGGGTGCAAAAAGAGTCAAACAAAAGACCCGGCATGGATAATTAAAATAGTGAAGGAAGCGATAGGCAATAAGAAAAATTCATTCAGGAAATGGAAAAAGGACAAAACTGAGGGGAACTGGAAAGAGCACAGGAATTATCAAAAAGAATGTCACCGAGTGGTTCGAAAAGCCAAAAGAGAGTATGAAGAGAGGCTAGCCAGGGAAGCACGAAATTTCAAACCGTTCTTTAGATATGTTAAAGGGAAGCAACCAGCTAGGGAGGAGGTGGGACCGCTGGATGACAGAGACAGGAAGGGAGTGGTGAAGGAGGAGAAAGAAGTGGCAGAAAGACTTAACATGTTCTTTTCGTCTGTATTCACAAACGAAGACACATCCAACATACTGGAACCTGAGCAATTCTTCAATGGAAATCAAGCAGAAAAATTAACATCCATGGGAGTGAGCCTTGAAGATGTACACAGGCAGATAGAAAAACTAAAAACTGACAAATCCCGGGTCCGGATGGAATCCATCCAAGGGTTCTGAAGGAATTAAAGGAGGAGATAATGGAACTACTGCAGAAAATTTGCAATCTATCCCTGAAAACAGGCATGATCCCAGAGGACTGGAAGATAGCCAACGTTATGCCCATCTTTAAAAAGGGATCAAGAGGTGACCCGGGAAACTACAGACCGGTGAGTCTGACCTCAGTTCCGGGGAAAATGGCAGAAGCACTGATAAAAGAAAACATCGATGAACATTTTGAAAGAAACGAACTTCTGATAACCAACCAACATGGTTTCTGCAAGGGGAGATAGTGCCTAACGAACTTATTGCACTTCTTCGAAGGAATTAACAAACGGATGGGCAAAGGAGACTCCATAGACATCATATATCTAGATTTCCAAAAAGCCTTTGACAAGGTGCCCCATGAACGCCTACTCCGGAAACTGAAGAACCATGGGGTGGAAGGAGACGTACATAGATGGATCAGAAACTGGTTGGCGGGTAGGAAACAGAGGGTAGGACTGAAGGGCCACCACTCGGACTGGAGGAGGGTCACGAGTTGGGTCCCGCAGAGCTCGGTGCTTGGGCCGCTGCTATTTAATATATTCATAAATGATCTAGAAACAGGGACGAAGTGCGAAATAATAAAATTTGCAGACGACAGTGGAGCTTGGACTAAAGAGGACTGCAAAGAATTGGAAAGGGACTTGAACAAACTAGGGGAATGGGCGACGAGATGACAGATGAAGTTCAACATTGAGAAATGTAAAGTATTACATGTGGGAAACAGAAACCCGAGGTACAACTATACAATGGGAGGGATGTTATTAAATGAGACTACCCAAGAAAGGGACTTGGGGGTAATGGTGGACATGACAATGAAGCCGACGGCACAGTGCGCAGTGGCCGCTAAGAAGGCAAACAGAATGCTAGGCATAATCAAGAAGGGTATTACAACCAGAATGAAAGAAGTTATCCTGCCATTGTATCGGGCGATGGTGTGTCCGTATCTGGAGTACTGCATCCAATATTGGTCGCCGTACCTTAAGAAGGATATGGCGTTACTCGAGAGGGTTCAGAGGAGAGCAAAGCGTCTGATAAAGGGGATGGAAAACCTTTCATACGCTGAGAGATTGGAGAAATTGGGTCTCTTTTCCCTGGAGAAGAGGAGACTTAGAGGGGATATGATAGAGACTTATAAGATAATGAAGGGCATAGAGAGAGTAGAGGGCATTCAGAAAAGTTGAAAGGGGACAGATTCAAAACGAATGCTAGGAAGTTCTTCTTTACCCAATGTGTGGTGGACACCTGGAATGCGCTTCCAGAGAGCATAATAGGGCAGAATACGGTACTGGGGTTCAAGAAAGGATTGGACAATTTCCTACTGGAAAAGGGGATAGAGGGGTATAGATAGAAGATTACTGCACAGGTCCTGGACCTGTTAGGCCGTCGCGTGAGCGGACCGCTGGGCACGATGGACCTCAGGTCTGACCCAGCAGAGGCATTGCTTATGTTCCTATTTAGTAGTTTGGCTTTATCGGAGTCCGATTCTACACAATACCCGTCTGGTTTCCTAAGGCGCACTATCCCATCTGTGTTCCTTTTTCTGTCACTAATATACCTGAAGAAGGATTTATCCCCCTTTTTAATGTTCTTTGCTAGATTCTCTTCCATCCGGAGTGTGTAGATTCCTTAGACAAATCAGATTAGATCAGGGGTGTCCAACCTTTTGGCTTCTCTGGGCCATATTGGCCAACAAAAATGTTTCTGGGGTCGAGCCGGCAAGATGGTAAACACCAGGGGACAGCAGAGGAAAACACTGCATCGCCCTCGACTGGGGCTGCACAAAATACTTCACGGAGCCGCAGTTTGGACACCCATGGATTAGATAGATACAGGGAAAAATGTTTATGATTGAACTCTACCCAATAATGTCAAAGAAATAGATCTTTCTTTGAGCTACAGAAAACAGTTCAAAGCTGCCTTTTGCTGGCCTGCCATTCCTGCTTTAGAGGGCGAGTGGGGAGGGTCAGTCAGGAAGTGGCTTACCCGCTGCTGTGCTCTCTGTTTTCCCCCTGGCCTCCAGAATCAATCTCCCTAACTTCAGCAGCCTGCAATAAGATCGCTGGCGCTAGCGATCTTTGCAAGCTGCTGAAGTTAGGGAGATTGATTCTGGAGGCCAAGGGAACAGCAGGCCTTCCGGAGGGGGGGGTGTAGTCCTTTGGGGGAGGTGCAGCCTTCCGGGGGAGGGGGGTTCAGGCCTTCAGAGGAGATAGGCAGGCAGGCCTTCAAGGGGGGGGGAAGGCAGGCAGGCCTTCACGGGGAGATGCAGGCCTTCAAGGGAGAGGGGACAGACCAGGGGAGGGGGGCCCTGGTATAGAAGTACATGGAGGGAGGGAGGGTGGGAAGGGAGGTTCAAAGAGACGTGCATATGCCGGACTTTGGTGGTGAAGAAATAATGGGTCTGAAAATAGAGGAGAGGAAGAGAGATGATGGACAATGGGATTTAGAGAGGGAAGGAACAGAAAGGGAGAGAAGTTGGACACAAGGGATGGGGTGGAGGGGGGATAGAGATACTGATTAGGAGGGTAGTTGGGAAAAGAAAGGGAGAGATGTTGGACCCTGGGGTGGTGGGGAAAGAGAGAGAGATGCTGGATGAAAGGGTAGTTAAGAAAAGATGGATCTGTGGATAGAGACGAAAAAAGAAAGATGCCAGACCTCTGGGGGAGGGAAGGGGAGGACAGAGACGGCAGATGGATGGTTAGAACAGAGAAAGAAGAAAGAAGGAGACCCTGGCAAGCAAGTTATCAGAAGACAACCAGAACCTGGGACAACAAGATTTGAATGACCAGACAACAAAAGGTAGAAAAACTAATTTCATTTTCCCTTTTGTGATTACAATATGTTAGATTTGAAACGTGTATCCTGCCAGAGCTGGTGTCAGACCGCAAATGTGAGCTAGGATTTAAGAGAGAGAGGAAAAGTCTTTTTTGTTTGTTTATTTTGTTTACACCACAGCGCCAATGTGATTAGGAGAAGGCAAAGGAGGTGAAGAGGCTATAAAAGGGGTGAAGAGGCTATAAAATAAACAAACCAGGATGTTTGGAAAAAACACCCAATTGTGCAGGAAAATCGAATGGAATCGAAAAACCAATTCAGTAGGCTGAATCGAATCAAAATTTTTTTTCCTGAATCGGGCAGCACTAGTGTATATCCATATGCCAGGGCTTCCGAGACAATCTTGACAGCACGATCTCTGATAGACAGGATAAAATCAGTAAATAGGTTGCCATTCCAGGGTAGTGTTTAAACCCGTGGATGGTCATAATAAAAAAAAATGTCTAAGTCCCCTTTTGGCCTAAGGCCCTAAACGTTTGAAAGTAGAAGCAGGGAAAATGTCCATTATTTTTTTTTTTTTAAGTCCAAATGACCTGTCTCTACGTTCAGCTGTTTAAATGCTCAGACCACCACTATGTCTAAACTTACACCATATAATCAACCTAAAAACAGCCTAAGTCCCAAAACGCCCAAAACAAGGGCTTTTAGGCGAAGGAGAGGCCAGTCCTTCGCCTAAAAGCTGGATTCTGTAACTGTCTGTCAAAAAGAACACCAGTTACAGAATCCCCCCCACCCCAACAATGATCGGGCCAGAAGGGAGCCCAAGCCCTCCTGCCCCGGAGACTGCCCACCCTGCCGATCTGATCGGGCCAGGAGGGAGCCCAAGCCCTCCTAACCTGGCGACTGCCCACCCCTGCTCCTAAATAGATGATGTTACAATAGTCTAAAATAGATAAAACTAATGCCTGCAACAATAGTCTGAAGGATAAAAGATCAAAATATTTTTTTATGGTTCTTAATTTCCACAATGTAAAAAAGCATTTTTGTACCACTAAGTTCGTGTGTTCTGCTAATGTTAAATGTCGGTCTACTCTAGTGTGACTCCCAGAATTTTGATAGATTTAATAATCGGGTAGTCATGACCATTAAGATGAAGCAACGAGTTTGTTATTTTGTCATTGGGACTAGCCAAGAAAAGTTTGGTCTTTTCCGTATTGAGTTTCAGTTTGAAATTAATTGTCCACTGTTCTATCTGAGTCATAATAGAAGATATCTGGTGTAAAATTTCAGTGGTAAAATTATTTAGAGGGATTAAAATAGAAATGTCATCTGCCTTTATATAAAATTTTACATTTAAACTCTGTAATAAATGTCCTAAAGGGAAAATGTAGATGTTGAATAAGGTAGGCGATAGCGGAGAACCTTGGGGCACACCAGATGGGTTGCTCCATGAATGAGAATAGTTACCGTCACAAATCACTTGATAAGATCTTTTCTTCAAAAAACCTTGAAACCAGTTCCAGATCCTTCCTGAAAGTCCTGTTGTGTCTAAACAACTCAACAATATCATCTCCCTGTCTCATAGACAAAGCCATTTTCTCAATAACCCAGCATTTCAAATTGTTAAAATTATGATGATATTCCACACAGTGGGCTACTATTGGAGCTGACGGTTTTTGAGTCTTCAGACAGCTTTTAAGTTCTGTCAGTCTTGTTGTTAGAGCTCTTGACGTCTGACCAATATACAAAAGTTCACAAGGACATTGAATCACATAGATAACATATTGCGATTGACAATTAGAATTATGTCTTAGAGCACACTTTTTGGGCTTGCAAGCTACTTTTAAAATGACCAAGTCAAAATGATCTACCAACAATAAAATTTAAAAAACACAAAGCACACTGTACACAGAGAAAATGTTAATTATCATTTGTATTCCGCAGGTTTTCAAAGAGGTCTAGGCAGATGACTTTATGCACTGTCACCTCAGTAACAACTATACAAAAATAGACAAATATACCCCCTCCCTTTTAACTAAACCGCGATAACGTTTTTTAGCGCAGGGAGCTGTGCTGAATGTCCTGCGCTGCTCTCGATGCTCATAAGCTCCCTGCGCTAAAAACCACTATCACAGTTTAGTAAAAGGGGGCCATAGTGCAAAATATAGACAGCAGATATCAATTCTCAAAACGGACACATTTTGATCACTAAGGGCTCCTTTTACGAAGCCGCGTTAGTGGTTTAACGCGCATAATAGTGCACGCTAAACTGCAAGCCGCTCTTGAGCAGGCGGTAGTTTTTCAGCTAGCGGGGGTTAGCGCGTGATAAAAAAGTCACGTGCGATAAAAAGGAGCCCTAAATTGAAAATAAAATCATTTTTCCTACCTTTTTCTCTGGTGATTTCATGAGTCTGGTTGCACTTCCTTCTTCGGTTTCTGTAAATCCAATATTTTTTTCCTTTCTGCCCCCTCCCCTTTTTTTTCTGTCTCTCCTTCTTTCTCTCTCCCCCGCCTCCCTTTATTTCTGCCTTTCTTTCTCTCTCCCCCTGCCTGCCTGTCTTTCTTTCTCTCTCTCCCCCTGCTCCCCCACAAGCCATCGCACCAATTTCTCCACTTCCACGATTCTTTCCCTAACCCCCCCCCCCCCAAGCCAACATGCCTATTTCTCCCTGCTTCCCCGAGCCAGGCCTGGTGCGTATAAGCGCTGGGCCCACAAACCTTCACCTCCAACATCAATTCTAACGTCAGAGAGGAAGTTCCAGGCCAGTCAGAATTGACGTCGGAGGTGAAGTCTTGCCTGGCCTGGCTCGGGGAGGCAGGAAGAAAAAGATCGCAAAGGCAACGCAATCGACTTGCATTGCCTTTGCGATCTACTGGTCAATCACGATCGACCATTTAGGCACCCCTGTTTTAGAGTGTAACTTTTTCCATCTATGGGATTGATGAACATAGAAATAGTAGCCACAATATTGCAATTAGAGCAATGCCTACGAAGACTATGATCTTGTATAATAATTTTTTCCTGGTTTTCAAATGACTCTTTGGACGTATGACAAAGCCAATCCCCTAGGTTTCTATTCTTTGACTGAGAAAAAAATACATTTTTTATTTACAAAATATGGAAGAGTTCTCAGAAGGGGAGGATGTTTTTTGTATTTATTAATAATTTTCTGTGACGTTTGTGTTTGTTTCACAACACATGGTATTATGTCCTTTTCATCTTGAGATTGTCTATAGTCCAAAGGTGCCTCTCTAGGGTTATTTGGGGCATGCTTTTTTACTTTTTTAACTATCGTTCAGGGGTAACATTGAGACAATAACTTTTGTTCTAAAACTGATGACAGTATGGTATATTATTGATATAAGGGGTTTTTTCAGATCTGTGATGATACGGATGGCTTAGGGTACAGTGCAGTCCCGGCTATGTTTTTCTCCGGTTTTGTATTTATGATTTTTTGTCTTTTTTTCCCAGATGAATGAGGTTTACTGTGCAACTAATTTTCAGTGCATTTTGCAATTTAATTTTCTATAGTACTAGACATGACTCTTTCCCTTTATCGTTGGTTCAAAGTATGATATGATAGAGGTTGGATGGCTCACTTGTGGAGGTGGTAGGTTGGAACTGCATTGGTTGCCTATTAAGAACAGAATTGTATTTAAGGCATTGGTGTTCATTGGTGCCTATCATAAGAAAATAAGAATAGCCCTCCTGGCTCAGACCAATGATCATTCTTCGCGGTGGCCAAAACCAAAAGAGTAGCAACATTCCATGCCACTGATCCAGGGCAAGCAGTGCCTTCGCATCATCCACATCGTTCATTAAGATCGGAAATGGCAATGTGTCTGTCAATGGGGTGAATCTAGGACATAACCAGATCGGACAGTTCAGGATGATGGATAATATTCATTATTTTCAAAATCTCTATTTGTGAAGCAGCGTTTAATAAGGGAGCAGCAGATGCAGGCCGAGCAATTTTCTACTATATCATTCGTTCTGATTGATTTTGTTTGTATTTTACATAGGTATTTTTTAACCCGCTTAAGTTTTGTTAAAAAAATAAATTTTACAGTTTTATTGTCTTCATCACCACTGGCTAAATATTTAGACCACAGAAGAGGTTTTTTGCCTTTATTTGCACTTCATGGAAAATAGATATATGTATTTAAAATCTTATACTTCACTTATAACAGGGACGATTAACGATATTGTCTTGATATGTCTATGTTATACGTGATAATCGGAGGAAAACAAGGTTCTATGTAGGTCATATGGAAATCACGGTATATAAATTTTTTAATCAATAAAATAAAATACATCCACATTAAGCTACATTACCTAAACACTGAAAAACTGCAGATCTACATAGTTGTCTAGAAAATGGATACAAATCAAAATATGATCATAGAAAAAAATATGTGCTATGACACAATCTTTATAGTCTCAGCAAAAAGTGGACTGGCAACGGAAAAAGCCACAGCACCAGTCTTGGCATATTGTGTCATTGCTACCCCATCAATTGTCAACTGAATTGTTGTCTCAAAACCTAATGAATCAAGTACAAAATTTTAAAGATTTTTAAAAATTCCACTGGAAAGCAACGTAAGCATTTCAACACAGGTGTAATGTGTTTCAATTTTGATATTCCCTTTTCCAATTGAGCCACAGCATTTCAAATAGCTTGTAGTACCCAAAATCTGGAAGCTGCAATCCCAAGGTACAAAGCAGTGCAGTAATCCACCCTTGCCAAATGTGCTTAGATCCAAGGCAGCAGGAAGAAATGACTTTTGGCGGCCACACAGCAAAAACACCCAACCCAGGGATCTTAGAATTTTCACTAGTTCTTAAACTCATAAGAATATAAGAATAGCCTTACTGGATTAGACCAATGGTCCATCTAGCCCAGTAGCCCATCCAGGTCACTGGTACCTGGACAAAACCCAAAGAGTAGCAACATTCCATACTACTGATCCCCGGCAAGCAGTGGTTCCCCCATGTCTTGTCTCATTAATTTTTCCTCCAGAAAATTGTCCAAACCTTTCTGAAAACCAGCTACGTTAACTGCTCTTACCACAGCCTCTGGCAATGCATTCCAAAGCTTAACTATTCTCTGAGTGAAAAAAATATTTCCTCCTATTAGTTTTAAAAAGTATTCTCCTGTAACTTCATCCAGTGTTCTCTAGTCTTTGTAATTTTTCACAGAGTAAAAAATCGATCCACTCAGGATTTTGTAGGGTTCAATCATATCTCCCCTCAGCCGTCTCTTTTCCAGTCTGCAGAGCCCTATCCTCTTTAGTCTTTCCTCATCCCCTTCATCATCTTGGTCACTCTTTTTTGAACCTTTTCTAGTTCCGCTATATCTTTTTTGAGATAAGGCGACCGGAATTGAACACAATACTCAAGGTGAGGTTGCACCATGCAGCGATACAGAGGTATTATAACATTCTTAGCCTTGTTAACCATCCCTTTTTAATAATTCCTAGCATCTGGTTTGATTTTTTTGGTCGCTGCTGCCACACTTTGGGCATATTACCTACAATGACACACAGACTTTTTTCTTGGACACTGACCCCCCAAGGTGCACCCTAGCATTTGGTAACTATGATTTGGATTATTCTTCCCAATGTGCATCACTTTGCATGTATCCACATTTAATTTTTTCCGCTATTTGGATGCCCAGTCTTCCAATTTCCTAAGGTCTGCCTGCAGTTTTTCACATTCTTCATGTGTTTTAACAACTTTGAAGAGTTTAATGTCATTTGCAAATTTAATCACCTCACTTGTCGTTCCAATTTCCAGATCATTTATAAATAAGTTAAATGGCACTGATCCCAATACAGACCCCTGCGGCACTCCACTGTTTACTCTCCTCCATTGAGAAAAATGCAATTTAGCCCTACCCTCTTTTTTTTATTTGATAACCAGTTACAACTGAACTTTGCCACCTATCCCATTTTACTTTAATTTTCTCAGGAGCCTCTGATGAGGAACTTTATCAAAAGCTTTCTGAAAATCTAGATATACTATATCAACCAGCTCACCTTTATCCAAGTGTTTATTCACACCTTCAAAGAAGTCAAGCAAATTTGTGAGGCAAGATCTCCCTCAGTTGAACCCATGCTGACTCTATCGCATTAAATCATGTTTGTCTACGTGTTTCACAATTTTATTTTTTATAAATGATTCCACCATTTTGCCCGGCACTGAAGTCAGGCTTACCGGTCTGTAATTTCCCAGGTCTCCCCTGGAACCCTTTTTAAAATCAGTGTAACTTTGGCCACCCTCTAATCTCAAAGCAAAGTGCATCCTACAATACAAAATAAAACCAAATAACCCTAGCAAACTCGCCCAATCATCTGTTCACAGTCCTCTCTTAAGTTTGTTAAAACCAATCCTGAAAATCCTATCTGATTTTTTTCTCCTTCATTTTCTTTTGAGAGATCCCCAGGAAGTTTGGTTACTACTAACATCTGCTTTTGGTTCTGCTGATCTCTCTTGTAGACAGGTATAATTAGATGCGATTGATTGTTAGTAAGGTTTGCAAAGACATTACTTAGGCATCTTCTTAAGAAGCTAAATAGTCTTGGAAAGGAGGAGCCAGTCAGCTATTGTGAAATCATTATAGGTGTCATGCTTGTTATCGACTCTTTGTTAATAAAAAGCTACAAATAATTCTGTGTTACATGATCCTTCTTCTAATTGAGGGTCCTAATTAAATTAGTTCTGGTAAGCATTCTCCTTCATGAAAGAACTTCTTTTGTCCATCAGTCCCTGAGGGATCCCAGGTCAGAGTTGCACATGAGATACCTTGGGGCAGCCCTTCCTGGGCCTCTTCTCTTCCCTTCGCCTACTCACACTTTCTTCTGATTTTCTATTAATGTCTGATTTCGCTTAGTTATGGAAGGATGTTTTCCCAGTGTCTTATTTCCACTGCTATTGTCTGTCTGAATTCTGGCAAGAAATTTCAGAGCAGATTTTCTATTAGAAAAAAAAAAAATCAACAAACGTGCGTTTCCTAACACTTGTTTACCAGCTTTATTGGATCAAATCGACCACCTCCTTTGATAGGCTTTAGCCAGTCTTTCTGTTTGTGGGAGAGGGTTGGGAAGAATTAGGCTTTTTATCTATCTATCTGTCTTCTATGAGGCTTGTCAATGACAAGGAACTTAGGAAAGGCAATTTTTGTAAGACTACAGAATGATATCCAGGGTCCAGAGTGCAGCCTTTTCATTGCCTTCTATAGGATCCTGTTAATGAAGCTGAATTGAGGGTGTTGTCTTCTTATGCTAAATTTGCCCTGTCATTAGCATTTTGGATAAATGCCTCATGCTATGTACCCCAAAGCAGCAGAGAGACAGGTTTTACACTTGAAGCATGCCGTCATCCTCTGTGTTTTTTTGCTACAGCAGTCTAGCATCGCCACCCCTGCAGTTTATGTAAGGAAATCAAACCCAGAAACGCACACTGAACGATATTCAGCGTTATTTAACCAGCCAGAAATGGTGCTGACCAGTTAAATAGTTTACTAAATGGATTAATCTGAATAATCAGCATAAGATAACCAGTTATCTCTGCCGAATATTCGTGGTTAACAGGCTATATCAGGGGTGTCCAACCTGCGGCCCCGGTCGAGGGCGATGCAGTGATTTCCTCTGCTGCCCCCGGGTGTTTACCATCTTGCCGGCTCCCTCCTCTGTCTTGCTGCAGCGTTTGTGCATTTGTGTGGCCCCAGAAATCTTTTTTTCAGCCAATGCGGCCCAGGGAAGCCAAAAGGTTGGACACCCCTGGGCTATATCAATGCGATAACTGACCATTTTCAGTGCTGAGTGACTAATTTAACAACCAACTTGGACCTCATAAATAACAGTCCTATATTTGGCCGCTATAAACTTAACTGGTTAGTGCTGAATATTGACTTAGCTGGTTAACTCTTTAGTGGCCCAAAAAACCTGGATGTTCAATGCCGGTCAAAAGAAACGGCCCAGCATTAAATATCCGCGGTCAGTGCCAATCAAGGGAGTTATCCAGGCTAGCACACACGTTACATTGCTAAAAGTCTTAAGGGCAGTTTTGTGGCAGAGGAAAAAACCTCACATGCTCAAACCTCGCCCCCCCCCCCCACCACCACCTTCCCCACATACTGAGAATTTTAACTGAAGATGTTGCCTTGTGTTTGTTAGATGTTATCGTAATCATAGTTGCAAACATGTTAGCATTTCTTAAATGAATTGGTTGAGGGTCACTGATTGCCTGAGAAATAAGGTTGCTCTGGGAATAATTTGTACCGCAGCTGAAGATACCACTTAAAGTTGTAAATGTTAATTTTATAGGAGGTTTTGCTAGATAGAAGCAAAGAGATCTGGAGTTGTCCAGTGGCTCTATCTTTTGAGCAATCTAGAAATGTCTATTTTTCTTCATTCTTAGTTCAATAGTCAGATCTGGAGACTGTAGTTTCCTAAAGAGAACTGTGTAAGCAAAAAAAGAAGCCTAGGAGGAGGAAGAAATTGAAAGAAAGATTAACAAACAAAAATATTTATAGATAAGGGATATCTTATTACTAAAGAAATGAAAATCAAATGTGGTCTCGATCTGAGATGTGGCTTTCCAATTGTGGAGCCTGCTTGGGTAAGCAGAGGTAGATGATATGATATTTTTTCTCAAGGGGTAAACAAAGAAAAAAAAAACCCCAAATCCAATGAATTCTTTTCTTCCACTGTGTTGGCCTTTCACAAAAAAGTTGAAGAGGTAGTCTACGGCCTCCTTAACTGTACCCTGCCTAATGCCACACTTTGCCCTATTAACCCAGGGAAATCTCTTTGAGGGAACCTTTATAGCAATACATATATGTTGGCAAGGCCCGTATGTACCTAGATGCCCTTTTAATTGTACACTTGAAAGCTCCAGTGCAAAGAGGCACCTGCTCTAAAGTAGGGGTCACTTTGTGTCTGCTCCTAAGAATTGGTGCATAAACACTCAAGTGCTGCTCCAGTCCCAGCTCCACCTAGTCCCCACCCCGGACCCCTTACAAGCATGATCCTAGTGCAACTCCCCAGGCAGTTATATAAGAGCCTAGTTATGCACACACATAAATTACCCCTTAACAATTAGTTATAAAATCTATGCTCCCTTTATCAGGCCAGTGCAAAATGAGTCGGTCGGTTGACCTGCTGAAAAGATGATTACTCTTAAATGCATGAATTAGTACAAGAAAAAGGGTTTATCTGCAGCTTCTTGGCTGACTCATATATGGTGATTTGGTGTAGGATGGGCTGGGGAGGGCATCAGTGGGAATTCCACTAACTTAGAACATGAGGACGTTACTGGCCAGACTTTAGAGTAGATATACTCTTCAAGAAATCCCTTAATAAAGCTTAATACCATGATAAAGCTTAACCCCCCTCTTACCATCCCCTCCCTAACCCCAGATCCTACTTTTCCCTCTCTTGGAAACCTTCTCTGATCTAACGTTGTAACCCTTCTTCCATAACTCTTTTTGTAATCCGCTTTGAACCGAAAGGTAATGGCGGAATAGAAATCTGTAATGTAATATCCTGCAAATGTATGGTTGGATAGGCTGGAGTGAGCTTGGATGGCAACTTTAGCAGGACAAGACCAGGTGGACTTTACAGTCTATGGCCCAGAAATATCAAAGAAGAGACAAGTTAATTTAATCATTTATTTTTAATGGGTATAACTTATGGGCCGTCTAGATGGACCAATCAGGTCTTTATCTTCCGTCATTTACTAAGTTACCAGGCAGAAACCCAAAGAGTAGCAACATTCCAGAGCTGAGATTGTGATGTCATAATGCCTCATTCCACCAATGCCTAAGAGCCAACCTCAGCAGTGATGTCACAATGGCAGAAACCCAAAGAGCAGCAACATTCCAGAGCTGAGATTGTGATGTCATAATGCCTCATTCCACCAATGCCTAAGAGCCAACCTCAGCAGTGATGTCACAATGGCAGAAACCCAAAGAGCAGCAACATTCCAGAGCTGAGATTGTGATGTCATAATGCCTCATTCCACCAATGCCTAAGAGCCAACCTCAGCAGTGATGTCACAATGGCTTGAGATGGCAACTTCAGCAGTTGGAACCTAGGACAATCCCAGGTGGACTTTACAGTCTATGACCCAGAAATATCAAAGAAGAGACAATTTAATCTAATCATGTATTTTTAATGGGTATAACTTCTGGGCAGACTGGATGGACCGTTCAGGCCTTTATCTGCTGTCATTTTCTATGTTGCATATGCTTTTGTAAGTGGACTGGCATGGCAACTTAGGCTCTAGGTTTTTCTAGAAGAGAATTGAGCTTTCTGCCTTCACATTCCTGTAAGAGCTACTTCCCCATCACTTTGTTTTCTTGAATGCTTTTCCGGTGGTCTCAGAATCGCATCAGCTTTGTGCTTTCTATGTGAGCCAGACCTCAGATGAAAGCGCCGCAAAACCTAGACATCTCCAGCTGAGGGTTTCTTCTCAGCGTGACCCTTTTCCAGAAGTTGTTTTTTGTGTGTGTGGGGGGGGGGGGGGTTAAATTAGCAGATTCCATATAAGAGATTTGGGTTTAATAAAACCTTTTGCAGGAAGTTTAGCTTAACTGACCATCGTGAGGGGTCATATACCACAGTTTTTACCAGCACATATCTTTTGTATTGATGGCTTGGCTTATTTGGCTCACAGAAGACAGTACTTCCAGAAAATAAAGAGCTTGAAAATAAAGGTGCTAACTAAGTGATGTATGTTAGAGCAAATCATACCTCGTAAGTCTTAATTGTGAAGATGACACTTTTCTGTAGTCACAGCCATGAGCATTGATTCTAAGCACACCCATTATTCTTCCTGCTCACTTTAAAAAAACTTCTCATAATCAGCTATTTCCTGTCCACAAAATGAATCACTTTGGCTGCCCTGATACTAGAGCTCTTGTTAAAGCTACAAACGAGCACAACTGAGACTTTTCTCCTCCACTGATTAGTCTCTCCTTTGCGGGAAATCCCTGAAGGATCACCACCTGCCTTCTGGTTTCTTTATTTGGATTCATATCCCATCCTCCCAGAATGAGTTACAAGTTTACTTGTATAATAAAGTATAACAGGGTATACAGGCAGTCCCCGGGTTAAGAACATCTGACTTGCATTGGACTCGGACTCAAGAATCGGGGCCCTGCCTCTCCCTTCCTGTCCAAATTTATTCATTTAAAAAATTTAAATACTGCCTGAAGTCTCAGCGGTTTCCAAAATAACACATACATAACATTATACACTAATCAGAACAACGTAGAACGTGCAACCTGAGGACTCCGCAATATCATTGCAGGTAAATTTGAAACAAAATCCAAAGGAGCAATTCATAGATGTGCATCAACAAATAGATTTGTTTTAACCAATCTCTTAAAGCTTTGATGATCCGAACATAGTCTTAATTGACCCCACGGTTTATTCCATAGAGACCCTTCTCCTCCCTTCCATGTCCTAAAGTACCCCTCTTTGTCCTGCCTTCCATTCTGTGTCCCAAATTCGTGCCTACCTCCCTCCCACAGCTATTTACCTCCACTGTCCGACTACCTCCTCCCAGCCACATTTCTTTTCGCAAAGCTGCAAGCAGAGACTCCTGCATGTGGCCCGCAGTTGACCCAGAAGCCTTCCCTCTGATGTCAGGATGGAGGGAAGGACTATGAGGGGTGTGTTGGAACATGGAAGGGAGGAGGAGGGGCATGTTGGCACAGAAAGGGAGAAGCAGGGTCGCTTTGGGATACAGAAGGAAGGGAGGGAGCACAAACTTCGGACAAACAATGGAAGGAAGAAAGAAGGGAGGGAGCATGAACGCGACACAGAATGGAGGGAGGGAGGGAGGGGGAGCATGAACTTGGGACATAGGATGGAACAATAGAGGGAGTGAGGGAAAGAGATGCTGAGGTAGGGAGGGAATAGAAAGGAAGCATTGTTGGGCATGGGTGTCTGAGTGAGAAAGAAAGAGAGATGGTGCACATGGGGAAATGAAGAAAGAGGTGAATTGTTGGGCGTAGAGAGGGAGAAATAAATATTGGAAATTGTGGTGGGAGAGGCATGGGGAAGAAAGATGAGAGGGAGAAATGTTGGATGTGGTAGTGGAGAGGGAACAGTGAGATGGATAAAGAACAAAAGTAAGTGTAAACTTCTATCTTTTCTTTCTATTTAAACTACAGTATTTTATTTTGAGGACTGATTTTTTAATGTTCTTTAATGTTTTTATAGACTGTGTACTCTACGGAATCCGAGTTACATACAAATTCAACTTAAGAATGATTTAAAAATACGGAGCTCGTTCTTAACTTGGGGATTGCATCTACATAATAAGGCATAACAGGGTTTACATAGAGCTTGACAGTACCACGAATAGATCGGAGAAGGTTATCATGCCGCTGTACCTGGCAATGGTACGCCCTCACCTGGAGTACTGCATCCAGCACTGTTTGCTGTACATGAAGAAGGATACAGTATTACTCAAAAGGGTCCAGAGAAGAGCGACTAAAATGGTTAAGGGGTTGGAGGAGTTGTCGTACAGTGAGAGATTAGAGAAACTGGGCCTGTTCTCCCTTGAAAAGAGGAGACTGAGAGGGGACATGATCGAAATGTTCAAGATAATGAAGGGAATAAACTTAGTAGATAAAGACAGGTTGTTCACCCTCTCCAAGGTAGGGAGAACAAGAGGGCACTCTCTAAAGTTGAAAGGGGATAGATTCTGTATAAACGTAAGGAATTTTTTTTCACCCAGAGAGTGGTGGAAAACTGGAACGCTCTTCCGGAGTCTGTTATAGGGGAAAACGCCCTCCAGGGATTTAAGACAAAGTTAGACAAGTTCCTGCTGAACTAGAACATATGCAGATAAGGCTAGTATCTGTTAGGGCACTGGTCTTTGACCTAAGGGCCTCCGCGTGAGCGGACTGCTGGTCACGATGGATCACGGGTTTGACCCAGCAGCGGCAATTCTTATGTTGTTATGATGTTTCATACTTTTACAGCCCTTGGCCGAAGGGAATGTAAATAGGGCATGAGATTTTCTACTATTCTTATGCGCCATGATAACAAATCTGTCAGCAAGATATAATGGGGCAACACCAAAAGCAACTTTATAATAAAAGCATCCTAACTTAAAGATCACCTGGGCCTCGACCAAAAGCCAATGCTGCTCAGGTAATAGAGGGTTACGTGGTCATACTTCCTCAGACCAATATTACAGATTCCATTTTCTTCTTAATGGCCCTTCATCCCATTGCAGCAAACTAGGGATTCCCAAATGTGAGAATATGCTGCCTGTTTGCTCTAGGATAAGGATAAGACCAAATGTCCACCTACAGTAGCGTAGAATTTGCTCACTGTCTTGCACAAACTTTTATGCGAATACCTTAAAGGGAGTTCAGATCTCCACCTGAGTATTGTAAAAAGTATTCAATTTTATCTTCACAATTCTTATTTGATTTATTTTGCATTTTTAATACTTGAGTTGAATAAGTTAAATAACTTAGCTTTTTAAGCAGATTTATCCTCTTGCTGATGCATTTCGCTTAACTTTATCAAGGACGGGGAAACTGCAAAAAAAGGAGAGAAAACCAAACATAAGATTAGATCAGACAGTTATTCTTAAATTAAATGTTGTAAACACCGTGGCAATAACTCTTCCACGGATTTTCTTACCTAAGCTAGTCTTTGCCTGATTTACTCTGCCGCTGGCAATCAAAGATGGTCACGACGTTCATTCACTTCGCTAAAGTAGGGAATCGCATCTGATGTCACACCGACAACAAGTGCCGGGTTACAGCTGTCAATACAAAATTATAGCCCAGAACATACTCAAAACCCACAGGACACGCAGATAAAATTGTGAATTCTAAATCGACCTGAGCCATCCAATCTGACGTTTCATTAGACCATTCGTGGACATGGATTGAAGCTCAAACCTCCATCTAAATTCTCTGAGATTGAGCGTGTGCTCAATATTTCCTCCCTCCCACCCACATCTAGAATTCTCCATTTATGCCGGCACAATTTCCAGTGACAAAGCAGTGGTGATGCTTCATTTTGAGTGTACACTCGAGATTTATGTTCTGTCAGTCTGGACATTGGATTAAATAAATCACATGATCAGAAGACCTAAGTCCTACCAGTACTCGGTTCTCAGCTCTAATGTAATGAGGCACCGTGTCTCGTTTTCATACGTTTTGCATATGTGGTTATTGATACCAAAGTGACAAGCTGACATATTGAACTTTTAACCTTTCTAATGTACCTAGTGAAGGAGAGAAATAAGAGATGGCCATTTTTTCTATTGTCTTCTATGTTCATTTATTGATTCAATTTTCTCTACTGTTCTCCCAAGAGAACTCAGAACAGTTTACATGAATTTATTCAGGTACTCAAGCATTTTTCCCTGTCTCACAATCTATCTGGGGCAATAGGGGGATTAAGTGACTTGCCCAGGGTCACAAGGAGCAGCAAGGGATTCGAACCCACAACCTCAGGGTGCCGAGACTGTAGCTTTAACCACTGCATCCTTCTATCATATATTATATGTGCACTGCATGTGCTCATCTGGATATTTGTGTATCTTGTGCACGCTTCTCTATGTGGGTTTAAACTCGAGTGAAGTTATAAGATTTGTGTCTTGTGTGCTTTTTTATGGCAGATTCTGTTACAATGGACATATCCTCTAAACTCATGTCTTGGCCTGAAGCTCTTCACATGGAGACAGTTTTCGAAAGAGTATAGTACTGTACTTATATTTTGCATAAAATGTTGGGTTCTCACATGTGCTTTAGGTTATCAAGCAGACTCCAGACCAACCAAAACAAGTCACCATCTTATCATTGAAAGATTCCTAGAACTGCTATTTGAAATGATTCAGTGGTGTGGAGTTTTCAAAGGTTTCTCCAGCTAATTTTGAGAATATGCCAATTGAACGATTGCTTTTACAACATTTCCACCATTGTTTTGCTAAATTTAACCACCTGAATTCAGAATCCAGCCAAAATATGCCAAAGTAAAAAAAAAAAAGAAACCCCCAGAGCTGCACTAATAGCTCTACCTTGCTGCCCTGCCCTAAAGCATCAACATGGGTTTCCATTTCTGGATTCGCCTGTGTTGTTTTTAAAATTTGACATGATATTTTTAGTCCTCTCCTTCCTCTATCCTAGAATGTTTATTGATTTTCTTTTGCAAGAGGTGATCAACAATTCCAATGATCGCTTCCTTCCAAAAAAGGGATTAAGGGAGTTCAGTTTTTCAGTCACTCTTTGATTTTTAAGTTATCTCAACTATGGAATGACCTTCCTCTTCTTTTAAGGAGTTCCGGCTCACTTCAACCTTTTTGCAAATCCTTAAAAACTACTTTATTTGCTAAACACTTTGGTGCCGGTGCCCGAAGATCTGCCTCCTGTGCTGGGCCTTGAACATGTGCGCATGCTCAAGGCCCAGCACAGGAGGCAGATCTTCGGGCACCAACACCAACGCACAGGACATGCTGGTGCCGGTGCGGAGGCTACACCAAAGTAAGAAGAGGGTTCAGGTGGGTTGGGGGCACCTCAGGTTGTGGCGGGGGGTGCTCGATGGCGGCAGGGGGGTGCCCGATGGCGGCGGGGGGGAGGGTGCCAGTTTGCGGAGGGGGCGCTCGCAAATCAAGGCGCGCTCGGTTTCCGAGGCACCGATTTTGCGAATGTTTTGCTCGTCTTGCAAAACACTCGCAAACTGGTGCACTCGTAAACCGAGGTACCACTGTATCAGGTATCAAGCAGGAATTTTATTTACCTGGCAAAGGTAAATCTGCTCCATAGTCTTTTGGGTCAGGTGTGCATTTCCTTGCCAAATATCAATTTTACCACTTTCAGTTCATAGTAACATAGTAGATGACGGCAGATAAAGACCCAAATGGTTCATCCAGTCTGCCCAACCTGATTCAATTTAAATTTTTAAAATTTTTTTTCTTAGCTATTTCTGGGCAAGAATCCAAAGCTCTACCCAGTACTGTGCTTGGGTTCCTACTGCCGAAATCTCCGTTAAAACCTACTCCAGCCCATCTACACCCTCCCAGCCATTGAAGCCCTCCCCAGCCCATCCTCCACCAAATGGCCATATACAGACACAGACCGTGCAAGTCTGCCCAGTACTGGCCTTAGTTCAATTTTTAATATTATTTTCTGATTCTAGATCCTCTGTGTTCATCCCACGCTTCTTTGAACTCAGTCACAGTTTTACTCTCCACCACCTCTCTCGGGAGCGCATTCCAGGCATTCCAGGAAAGTAGAATTTCCTAACATTGCCCCTGAATCTACCACCCCTCGACCTCAAATTATGTCCTCTGGTTTTACCATTTTCCTTTCTCTGGAAAAGATTTTGTTCTACGTTAAAACCCTTCAAGTATTTGAACGTCTGAATCATATCTCCCCTGTCTCTCCTTTCCTCTAGGCTTCCAGTCTCTCCTCATACGTCTTTTGGCACAAACCTCCTATCATTTTTGTCGCCCTCCTCTAGACCACTTCAAGTCTTCTTACGTCCTTTGCCAGATACGATCTCCAAAATTGAACACAATACTCCAAGTGGGGCCTCACCAATGGACCTGTACAGGGGCATCAATACCTTCTTCCTTCTATTGGCTATGCCTCTCTTTATACAGCCCAGCATCCTTCGGGCAGCAGCAGCCAGTTCAGACTGATAGTTTTCAGCACTCTGCTTTCTACCAGTGGGGTGTCAAGTGGCACTGAATTTCCTATTGCCAAAAATCCATTTGTCCTAGAACTCGATGCCTCCAACTGATTTGCACTGATAGGAAACACAAGTGTGCAAGCCACGCCGTACCCGCAGCTACAGCTCTTCTTAAGTTGTGCACCAGGGTGCCTATAATTCAACTGAAGCGTAAAGAATTGCCCGAAGCAGGTTCGACAGAAGGATTCTTGAATAAATATATACTGAATTCCTACAAAGAAGAAATGTTTTTAATTATTATAAATAGAAAAAATATTTGTGCTATTAAAACCATCTGCGTTCTTTGGGGATTGCTATTACATGGCAGAATGTTAATTACTTTTGACTGAAGTCACTACTGAGTTTATTCAACCACAGCTTTCTTTTCACTGATTCCACTAATTAGGCTCCCTCTGCTATTTTGACAAGTACAATGTAAACAGCTTTGAGTTGCGGTAGCGTAGGACAGCAGTCAATAAAAATAGGTTGGATGTCTTTGTGAAAAAAATCACCTAGTTGAGTTTGAATTTTTCCCTCCATTATTTTAATTTTCAATTTCATTTCTCTTTTCTGATTTGCACGATCACATTCTCTGTTATTTCTCCCCCGGATTCTCATCAAGGAATCATTGGACTCAACCTGCCATTGTTTCCTTCTTCATCTGTCTCTTGGTTTTGAGAAGTTCTGCATTTCAGTTTCAAGAGCCTACTTAACTTGAACAGTGTTACAGTAGAAGAAGAAAAATGTGAGGTCCACAAACTCCTTTTCTTGACTTATAAGTGCATTCCCTCTGCAGCTACGCAATCTCTCTCCTCTCTTATCTCTCCCTCTACTCTTCCTCAGGGACTCAGCAATGGAGGTGAAGGGTACCCAATGAGCGAACTCCAGGCCATGTCCCTTCTCTCTTACTGTACCTTAAACCTAAAACAGACTGCCCCAGTCTGTAGGTCCACCTCCTTCTCTAGTGGTATTCAGATCTACTGTAGATTACTTTTAACTCCTAACTGATTTATCACTCCCTCTCTGAGAAACTCCCTAATCCCCCTACCTGTCCTGTTTCTCTGCTTAATTAGATTATAAGCGCTAGTGAGCAGGGACTGTCTCTTCAATGTCTAGTAGCGCAGTAGAGGTGCTTCTACGTATAGCAATCCTCTAGACATCGTGTTTAAGTTCCAAGTGCGTATGATATTCAGAAGTGTCCAGTTGGCCATCAATAATTTGACCTGTTTCCGTAGCATGCTATGTCACTAAATCATTCTCTCCTTACTTTCTGAGAGAGAGATCTTATGGGCAGTAGCCTCGAGAAAAGGAGAAGTCCAGCAAAGAAAATTATTGAAAGACCAACACAGACTCTGTTTCAGCCTATGTTGGAGGTCTAAAGAATAACAATAAGCCTAACAAATAAAAAAGGCTTTGATCCTGGGGAACTGGGTTCAATTCCCCCTGCAGCTGCATGTGTTTCCTTGGTCAAGTCACTTAACTTTCCATTATTCCACTTAGACTGTGAGCCCACTAAGGACAGGACAAGTTCCTACATATAGTGTGTACAGCTCTGTGTACGTCGAGTAGCGCTATAGAAATGATTGCCAGTAGTACCTTTGCAAACATAGATAGGCAACGTAAATATAACATAAATCATATCAACATCAAAACTGAGCTAAATTAGAAAAACACCCATATTGTAAAGACGTTAAAACATAACAAATAGATACGTAACTAAGGAAACTATAACAAAGGACCATAAATAAATAAAACGCAAAACCATCTGATGGCAGGACATACAAGAGGAATGGATGACTAGCCTATCTGTAAGCAAAAACCAAATCAAAAATAAAGAGTCTATAAAAATATGCCAAGCATTTAAAACTGTGAAGAATAAATATAAATGAAGTGTAGCCTCAAGGCTGAAATCTCATTGTTATTTCCCATGATAAACGCCTAATCATTACAGTCTGTATCTTGTACCAAAAGTTGTTTCCAAATTTCTTGCAATACTAATATAAACTCATGGTCTTCTAGCTTGATGGAACCTAAACAGATGTATGAAGTCCAAGATGAAAGACAAAGAGACCAAAGGGGACCTTTTCCTAAACCACAGTGAAATCTAGGCTAATGCAGGACTTTTCTGCTCACTAGATTTACCCCAGCACTGAAGTCAAGCTCTAATGTTCCTGTTAGCACCTGATACTCGCCTATTTAGGAGGCGTTAAGAACTCCTGAATTAACCTATTGTTAGCATGTGATAAACTTAATGCACTAGCTAGATAACGCAGGAATGTCCACTCTCCACCTATGATGTGCCTCCCCTCCCTCCCAAAAAAATTTTTAAGCTATCCCTGGATTCTGTATATGGCACCCATAGTTGAAAATCAAAATTTGGACGTGCGCCCAAGTTTCATGCGCAATTTAATTGATCAATAAGCCCTTAACTAACAATGCTTAAGCACTAACAACCAATTATCACAGTTAACTCAATTAAAAAATTTTATGTGCACCTGTCTGTGCACTATTCTATAGGACTTGATGCCTGAAAAAGGGGGGGTGTCAGAAGCATTCCCAAAATTTCTGCATAGAATTATAGAATTTGTCCAAAACACGTCTGAGTTGGATACCAGCATTTATGCCTTCTTTTAGCAGGTGTAAGTATGGCGCTGAATATCATTCTATAAAGGGCACACTCCCTTTAGGGGGAAATTCTATAACCAGCGCCTAAACTTATGTGTTGGTAGGCGCTCTGCTGATGCCTAAGTAATTGAAAAAGGCAGCTGAAATAGCTGCTGGAATCACAGCTAGGTAGCCGCTTTAGGCCACGGGATGCTAAAGTAGGTATGGCCAACGCTGGAAGTGTCATTAGACGGGCTAAAGCAGCTACCTAGTCACAATTCTCGGCTGAAATGTAGGCCTGGAAAACCTGGCTTATATTTCAGCCACCTATCTTTGCCACTAGACTGCAGCAGCCGATCATGTCAGTGGAATTCTCCCTCCCCCCTCCTTCACCATCATCTGAGCAGCAGGGACTCCCCAAAGCCGCAATTCTGTAACCAGCACTCAAGTCAGATTGCCTTTAAGGGCGCCGGTTACAGAATCATGGTTCTGGGGAGTCCCTGCCGCTCATATGATGGGGAGGGGGAAGAATTCCCCTACTGCGATCAGCTGAGTGGCTGCGGCAGGGAACCCCTGAACTCCACTGCAAGTCAGTAACAGGATGCGTGCCTATTCCCTCCTGCCAGCACACCTCTTCCCCCCTCCCCGGCAACATTCTCAGCAGGAAGGATGCCCCATCCCTCCTGCCACCACCCCTGAAACAATCCCCAACAGGAGAGATGTCCACTGGGAGTGGCCTAAAACTCCAATTGGCCAAATTTCTAAGGCCACATAGGGCCTTAGGGATAATAATAATAATAATAACTTTATTCTTCTATACCGCCACAATCTTGCGACTTCTAGGCGGTTTACAATCAAGAGTGCTGGACATTCAGCGAAATACAATAAGTAGATATTCAGAGGAAATTCAGAGATCAGAGACCTCAGGAGGCAATAGTATAGAAATACAATTTGCTGAGCGAAAATGTAGTATGTACATTTTAGTAGGTAATGTCCGATAGGACCTGTTGGGGATAAATAGCAACGTAAAGTTACGATAAGATGAAGATAACAGATTATATTTATAACAGTGAGTTCAGGTGGAATAGGGAGGGGGGAGGGAGAGAGAGAGCGGTTCAATGGCCAATCGGGGATATGGCCAATCGGAGTCTTAAGCCACACCCGGTGCTTCCCAGGATGCACCGGGAAGGGGAAGGCCCACCATTCTGAAGGGACAGGCCTGCCGGCTGGAAGGAATAACCATCACTCCAGCCAGCTTTCCTGTTAAAGGTATGGGGAGGTCTGGGTGGGCTTTGGGGGTGGGAGTTCAGGGATGCTGACAGGAGGGAGTGGACATCCCTCCTGACCAGGGTGTTGCAAGGGGTGTCGGCAGGAGGGAGTGGGTGTTCCTTCTGCCAGTGATGATGTGGGGAGGGGGTGGCGGCAGGAGGGATTGGGTGATTTCTCGTGCAGGGGTTGTTGTGGAGGGTGCTGGCAGGAGGAAGTGTGCATCCCTCCTACTGGCCAACTTACAGTGAGGTTCGGGGGATCCTTGCCGCTGCCGCTTAGCTAATCGTGGCAGGGGAATTCCTCCCCTCCCCTATCAGCTGAGTGGCAGGGACTCCCCAAATCCACAATTCTGTAACTGCCCTTGAAGTCCCTGACGCTCAGCTGATGGGGGTGGGGGGAATTCCCCCGCCACGATCGACTGCTGCAATCTAAGGGCAAACCCAGGCCTACATTTCAACCACCTATCTTGACTGAATAGGCACGATTGTGTAACCGGTGCCCTGGAATGATTTATAGGCTAGAGGGCATAATTTGAGGTTACAGGGAAGAAGGCTTAGGTGCAATGTTAGGAAATTCTTCTTCACGGAGAGGGTGGTAGATGCCTGGAATATACTTCCGAGGGAAATGGTGGAGAGGAAAACGGTGATGGAATTTTAAAAAGCGTGTGATAAAAATAGAGGATCTCTTAAAGAAAAGGAAGGATGTAAAGTAAAGAACTAAGGCCGGTATTGGACAGATTTGCATGGTCTGTGTTCCATATATGGTGATTTGGTGTAGGATAGGCTGGGGACGGCATCAATGGGAACTCCACTAACTTGGAACATGAGGACGTTTTTGGCCAGACTTTACAGTAGATATCCTGCAAACAACGGGATAGTTGGAGAGACTGGAGTGAGCTTGGACAATACCAGACTTTAAGTCTATGGCCCAGAAATAGCAAAGAAGAGACAAGTTAATCTAATCATGTATTTTTTAAATGAATATAACTTATAGGCAGACTGGATGGACCGTTCAGCTCTTTATCTGCCGTCATTTACTATGTTACTATGGCAGCCACTTTATGGCGGCCGCCGACTTGGGCCCGGTTACAGAATCCGGCCCTTAGTGCTCAATCTTTTGGCACCAAATTTTCAGCAATTTTTATTTAATTCCCTCCTTAATGTGCACTTAGCATGGAAAACCAGGGAAATTACCGCAAAATGCTTTGACACATTTTGTGGTAAACATTTAATAAAAGGGCCCCAAAATGGGAGAAGATAATTGTTCATTTATTTTTAAAATGTCATTTCCATTATACCTAAGCGGATCACAAAAATAAATGTAATCATAAGATAAAAACTATATAAACCAAAATAATATACAGATAACCTTTCCATTAATCACTTCAGTCACTATTCTCAACCACTTAAAAAGTTTCTATAAAGAGATGTTTTTAATAATTTTTAAAAACTCTGAAAGTTATTATTCATTCTCAATTGTCCAACCAGATTATTGTAAAACTTCACCCCGGCCCCTAGAAAAGAGACAGTGAGCGAAGAATGTGTTGACATGCGAGAGAGGAGGATGTACCCAATTTTGTCATACAGATGTTCTTGATTATTTGGACATTTATGTTAGACTTTGAAAGTGGAAGTTGCAATGGGTGTCTTTCAAGTACAAAAAATGAGTCCCAATAGATCCATTATGGATTTCTGTTTTGACAGTTTGGGTAAGTCAACTTTTTTCTACAAGAGCCAGTACATTTTGTTGTTCTGGGAAGTGGGTTAATTGACAAGGGAAAGGGACTTTTCTATGGTTCAAATGGAAGCGGTTTACCTATTATATACAGGTACAAAGAGCTTCAGTGGGAATTGAATCCAGTTCCCCTCAGGCCACTAGGCTCTAACCAGACTTCTCCTGTATGAGACTATGCCGAGATGTGCAAAGTTTGTCCCAGTGACCAGTAGAGAGTAACAACGGCGACATTGCCTTGTTTTTCTTTGCTGGCTATGTCAAGCAGGATGATAAATTTATTTGGAAAGGTAAACTCACCACACAGATTGTGAAGTGTAGACCAAGCAACTGTGAGAATGTGCAGTTGCTATCTCTCAGGGTTTCTCATTTTTTACATTTTATTTGACAGGTTTTGGTAATTGTTCAGTATTTTCACTCTCTTCAGACCTGAAAGTGTTTATTTCTGTTGGAAAACACTTAAAGTTCTCAAATTTGTTCTTTCTAAACAGTTGTTAAAATGTTCCTTCACAGGGTGGCTAGATCCAGACCACTCTGTTTCCTTGCAGCGTAATTACAGGGCGATCTTGGCTCCTTTCCACGGCTTCCCAGTGCAATTGTGTTTATTTTTCTTTGAGGTTTTTTCCTGGTATTATGCTGGTAGCTGAAGCTATGCCATGCCAATGCCTTTGCTTAATATTATCGAAGATTTTTATGTGGTACTTAGAACAAATGATGCTTCAGCATGTCTGGAGACAGCCCAATGCTGCTGATTGATATTGTCTTTAGTCTTTGAGACCCGGTAAATCCTTCTCCTCCTTCCTCACTGTGAGTGTGAGTAGGAGTATGCCACTAAAGATTTACTAAAGTGTACTGTTGCATTAGCACTCACCATTAATGCACATTGAGGCCCTTTAGTTAATCTCTCAATTCTCCACTCAGCTGGTAAGTCCCTCCTATCTGCGCCCTTCTCTTCTTCTGCCAACTCCAGACTCCGTCCCTTCTGCCTTGGAACAAGCTGCTCGAATCCCTATGGCGGGCTCTGTCTCTGGCTGTGTTCAAGGCCCAGTTAAAAGCCCATCTCTTTGAGAGTGCTTTCAACTCCTAACTCCTCGCTCCTTGGGTTCTGTGTCCCCAACCCTATATGTTATGTCTGTCTGTCTAAGTTAGATTGTAAGCTCTTCTGAGCAGGCACCGTCTTTTAAATGTCAAAATGTACAGCACTGCATAACGTCTTTCAGTGCTATATAAGCGATATATAGTAGTAGTAGTAGTAGCTTACAAGCCAATTAATAGATGTTAATTTTAAAATAATTGAAATTTGGGTACATATCTCACCACTCCCCATTCTTTAACCTCACATGCCTCAGCGTACTTTTAAAATCTCTAGTGGTCCAGGAACTCGCAGCAGCCGTTCAGAAAGCAGCTCTGCACATGACAGGAATGTAGGAAGATCACTCCTGCCCTGGTTTGCTGCTGGACCACCAGGTATTTTAAAGATCTGCCTTTAACTAATGGTGAAGGAGGTGAGTTGTTAGAATCGGCCAGGACTGGAGAAATCCCTGCTGCCCCGGCCCACCGCTGGCCCACCAGTTCTTACAGCAGGCTCGTTGGAGGAAACTATCCTTTCAGGCAGGCATCTGGAACAACACCCTAAGCCCTTCTCCTGAATCCTTCCAAAAAACTCTGAAAATCCACTTATTCAATAAGTTTATCTGATCCTTCGGACTCCCATCCAATCTAACTACACTCCTAACTTGCCCCTGCTCCTACCATTGCATCCCACCCTCTTCTCACCCTCTCCCACTAACCCAATGCTGCAGTCTCCCTGTTCTCTCCACTTATATCGATTCCTGCGATATCCACGTTGTATTTCTACTTTACTGTATACCGTCTTGAACTGAAAAGATATGACAGGATATAAATAAAGCTATTATTATTATTATTATACAACAGATCCAGGAGGGGGGTGGGTGGGCGCTGACCCAAATATAAACCGAGACCCCCATTTTTGGACCCAAAAATCTCAGTTCATGTTTCAGTATATATGGTAGTTTGCCTTTTTTATATAATGAAGACTGAGCTAGGCCCTGCTATACCTTCTAGAGGTCATCTGTGAATGCTGTAGAATGTGACAGATAAGCTTCTAACTATAGCAGAAAGTTCAAATTTAAAATTATGGGGAAAAGGTTTTTCTTGTACAATCCCACTTTATTCTGCGACCAGTGGGTTATTTCCATCTACTCGCCAGCTCAGCAGCCTGATTCAGAACTTATATCTGTTTTGACTTTATCTAAGTCAAAACGTGTAAGTTCTGTCTGGCAAACTGTCAAACTTTTTTGATTATGGCTGCCATAGGACTAAGTCTAGGTCGGCTCACATCCCGCCCACCTCCGGCCCTATCCACTCCTCTAAAAACACCCCTTTTCGCTCTGGGCGCACAGAAGCAGTGAAAAGGCCTAAGCTGGTTTTAGATACATCTAAAACCAGTTTTGATTATCGGTATTTGCAACCTGTCTTTTTGATCGTCCAAGTACCGACTTAGGCCGATTTTTTAATGGGATTTTTTTTTAAATTATGAGCCCCTTAGCCTATAGGGAGAGGAGAAGATACTAAATACTGCAGAAGGGCAGACTGGATGGGCCATTTGGCCTTTATCTGCCATCAAGTTTCTATGATTTTCAGTGGAGCCAATTTGCTAATAACATTTTAAATGTATTATTGTGTCATTGCCCTTAGACTGTAAACCCTCTGGAGACAGGCAAATAACTGCTGTACCTGTTGAAAAGGCATAAGAGGAATCCAAGAACTAAATAAATACAGAGTTGTTATGACTGGAGTGTATGTAAAGAATTCCCTCTGAGTGCAAGTTATGGCATTTTATTATTTAAGTGTAAAAGGAGTGGGGAAAGCTAATTACCCTAATATTCACTGATCACTTGGAGGCTTCTTAACAGATAATAAAAATATGCTGAGGTAGTAATAGGAACTTCAGTTCCCCTTTCCAAGACCCCTGGCTCACCAGTCTATAAATTCTGATGCAGCTTTACGGAGAGCAGATTTAGGGGAGCTGCGTTTGGTCACCCAAATGTGCAATCAAATGGTACCATAGACCTTTCCTCTTTGATTCTAGACCAGTAGGCCAAGGATCCAAACTAGCCCAGCTCTGGGAAGAGCCCAGGGTTGTCATCGGACAAAGAACAAATAATTTTGGCAAAGGTATCAGAAACTTATTCACTAGTTAGCTTTGGGAGTTACTGAAATAATGTTCATTACAATTTAGAAAGGTCAGAGAAATCAAATACAGTTTGCAGTCCTTAGCTGTATATACAATGTGCAACCCCTCTGATTCAATTGGTTAAGTTCTCCGTTAGCTTTGTTCAGGTTCTTCACTAGGGAGCTTTAACCAGCAACAGCTGAAAATGTGCAGTGTCCAGTTTTATCGTGCCGCACCGCACCTCTGACTCTTCCCATATTTACCCATGTCTCTTTTATCATTCCCTAGCCCCTATTTGTCCTGTTTGCGTAGAAATAATTAATAGTAGGAGTAGTAATTAGATTGTAAGCTCTATTGAGCAAGGATTGTCTCTTATATGTTTAATGTACAGCCCTGCGTACATCTAGAGTAGTAGAAGAACCTAACCATTGGTGACCCTGTTGTTCCAGCTGCCCATTCAGAAATGTTGCACCTTTAAAGTCTCACACTAGCTTTCAAATTCTTTGACAGAACGGTCTCATCCGATATGGCAAAAAAACAAAACTAGCCATCTCTATCCCCAACCGACCCCTCCGATCACTAGCTGAGAGAAGATTGTCCACCCCACCAGCATGCGCCCTCCTTCTGGAAAATGCCCACAAACGCTCCTACTCGCACTTCCTACCCAAATTATGGAACACAATCCCACCACCATCAGATCACTGACAGGTCTACTAAACTTCAGGAAGATGGTAAAGACTCACCTCTTTACCCGACTTGCTCAAAGACCCCCCCCCCCCTCCTAATCTCTAATTCTACCCCAGAAAAATCATGCTACATTACATTAGAGATTTCTGTTCCGCCATTACCTTGCAGTTCATGGTGGATTACAAAAGAGTTATAGAAGGTGGGTTCGAAAGGAAGATCTCTGGTCATTTCCAGTGAAGGTAAAGAGTAGATCAGGTAGTTTCAGGGAGTCAGGAAGTTGGTGGGAAGAAGGAAGGAACTTGTTAAGACTTTTTCAGGGATTTCTTGAAAAGTATAGTCTTTATTTTTTTTCTGAATATCTTGTAGTCTGGGGGTCGTTATCAGTAGATTGGAGATTTGGTTATCTAGTTTTGCTGCTTGAGTGGCTTTGAGGCCATCATATAATTTTTTCTGTTTAACTTCTTTGATTGGAGGGTATGTGAATGGAGTGTGAGTTTTCCTGCACAAGATCTTGTCTTCCCACTAGGTGTACCTTCTCCAAGTGTGCCTTAAAATTCTCCTTTGCACTAAATGTATTTGCCCTATGCAACAAATGTATTGTTTCTCTAGCCGCTCTATGCATATTGCCTTAGCATTCGCCTTGCTGCTGTGCTCAATCCCCTTAACATAGGAATTATCTCACTGTTACCATTCATCCTTTCAGTAGGTTGTTCTGCATATCTGCTATGTGGGAATTTGTAACTTTGTTGCTATCCTTACACTATGTATGTCAAAAAATCGACTAAATAAATAAAAATAGTATTTAACTGACTAACTTTGGCTGGATATAAACTGTATGAAATTCAAACTTTACTATTCACTTTTTTATTTACCCTGCTTTACATACTGGGAGCGTTCATCCATGGAGAAACTCAGTGGGCAGCACCAGTTGGGTTTTTTTGGGGTGGGGGAGGGGGAATAAGGCAATTGCTTTGGGTTCCAGTAACATGGGGTCCCCTTGATGAAGTTGAGCTTCACTCTGTAGTTTTTGCTCATTCCCCCGTTATCTATCCAGTCAAAGCATATGAAAGAGACATGCAGTGGCATAAAGACTTGAATTATTGCTATGCTCCATTACTTGTACGGTCTCCATTGTTGTTTAATATGCAGTAGAAACCCATCTCCATATGTCTCATGTTAACTGCAGTAGCAACATCCAGAGTATCACTGCTGTCTTTTGGAGTACAAAACATGAACTATCATCTCTAGACTATATGATGGGCAGAGGGACAATAACGCTTCCGATTATGAGCTTAGGAAAGTAATTGATACTTTGAAGTAGTTTGCAGAAAATTCAGGCAAAAACTCTGCTACTGTTGACAGTTTATCAGTGTGCTAGAAAAGCCTGAAGCATGCAACACTGCCCTCTCTAGATTGCAGCTCTGCATTTGAAGCTATATAATGCTTTTCTGGGATCTTGTGGTTCCATCTTGTAGGGTGAATTTAAAAGAAGATTTTAATCATGATACCGTTAGTTAATGTCTTCTTGTGTTTGTCTTGTTGAAACATGTTTAGCATTTCTTAAATATGTATGCATGTAATTTTGTAAACCGCATAGTTATTATGTAGTATATAAATTTTTAAACAAATAATGGTTACTGTGGATGGGCAGACTAGATGGGCCATTTGGCCTTTATCTGCCGTCCTGTTTCTAGAATACACCAACTATGCACCAAGCCAGAAAACATGTAAACAAAATCACTCACTCTTAATCTCCAGTCAGCCAGGAAACTTTTACAGTTCCAGCCAAGGAAGAATCTTAGCCTTTCAAGTGGATGGGCCACTCTGTTGGTCACTTTGCTATTATGTCTGATAAGAGAACTATCAATATTTGGCTTCTCTTTTTAAGTTTTATTTCACTGAGGTGCCTCTCCTTCCTGTCTCTCATCAAGGTTCATATACGTTCATGTTCACATAATTCAGTGGGTAGCATATTCCAAATATGTGCATCCTCAATCTGAAACATTGCTGCATGATTCATTTCTAGTCTGACATGTTTAAATAATAGAATGCCCCAAAATAATATATCAGCTGCAGATAGGGTGACAAAACCAAATGAGTGCTTTAAATATCAATATTAGTGCCTTAAACCCAATATGCCAATAAACAGGGAGCCAGTATAATTCCTTCAATATCATAAGAACATAAGAATAGCCTTATTGGGTCAGACCAATGGTGCATCTAACCCAGTAGCCCGTCTTCACAGTGGCCAATCCAGGTCCCTAGTACCTGGTCAAAACCCAAGGAGTAGCAATATTCCATGCTACCAATCCAGGGCAAGCAGTGGCTTCCCCCATGTCTTTCTCAATAACAGACTATGGACTTTTCCTCCAGGAACTTGTCCAAACCTTTCTTAAAAGTAGCTACGTTATCCACTCTTACCACAACCTCTGGTAATGCGTTCCAGAGCTTAAGTATTCTCTGAGTGAAAAAAATAAATTCCTCTTATTGGTTTTAAAAGTATTTCCCTATAATTTCATCAAGTGTCCCCTAGTCTTTGTAATTTTTGACGGACTGAAAAATCGATCCACTTATACCCGTCCTACTCCACTCAGGATTTTATAGACTTCAATCATAACTCCCCTCAGCCATCTCTTTTCCAATCTGAAGAGCCCTAACCTTTTTAGTCTTTCCTCATACTAGAGGAGTTCCATTCCCTTTATCATCTTGATCACTCTTCTTTGAACCTTTTCTAGTTCTGCTATATCTTTTTTGAGATAAGGTTAACAGAATTGAATGAAATACTTAAGGTGTGTTTGCACCATGGAGCAATACAAAGGCATTATAACATTCTTAGTCTTGTTAACCATCCCTTTTTAATAATTCCTAGCATCTTGTTTGCTTTCTTGGCGGCCGCTGCACATTGGGCGGAAGGTTTCATCATATTGTTTGCGATGACACCCAGATCCTTTTCTTGGGCGCTAACCCCCAAAGTGGACCTTAGCATCTGGTAACTGTGATTCGGGTTATTCTTCCCAATGTGCATCACTTTGCATTTATCCAGATTAAATTTCGTCTAGCACTTGGATGCCCAGTCTTTCAATTTCCTAAGGTCCACCTGCAATTTTTCATAATCCGCATGCGTTTTAGCAACTTTGAACAGTTTAGTGTCATCTTCAAATTTAATCACCTCACTCGTCGTTCCAATTTCCAGATCATTTATAATAAGTGAAATAGCACCGGTCCCAGTACAGATATCTGTGGCACTCCACTGTTTACTCTCCTCCATTGAGAAAAGTGACCATTTAACCCTACTCTCTGTTTTCTATTCGATAACCAATTCCTAATCCACAACTGAACTTTGCCACCTATCCCATGGCTCTTTAATTTTCTCAGGAGCTTCTCATGAGGAACTTTATCAAAAGCTTTCTGAAAATCTAGATACACTACATCAGGGGTGCCCAATACGTCAATTGCGATCGGCTGGTCGATCACTCAGGCAACCCCAGTTGATCGCAGAGCCGGGTTCCCTTCCCTTCTGTTTTTTTTCCCCTCCTGACTGGCCCGCCTCTTGAAGAACGCCAGCCAATCAAAAGTTAGCTCATTCAGTCCCCGCTGCTCTCCAGTCCCCCCAGGCTGCCGCTACTGGTGGAGGAGGAAGAGGAGTCCTCAGTGCAGAGCAGGCAGCAGAGGGGTGTAACGCGCTCTCGTCCTTCTGGCAGTGGACATGCTTGATGGAGCGGGGAAGGGAGTCGGGTTTAGGTAGCAATCGGGAGGGGTGCTGGTCGTGGAGCCGATGGCCGGGAACACGTTAATGTAGTCAGCACAGGGCAGCTTGCCCTCCACGGAGAGTTTGGGCTTGGCCCCGTTGCTCCACATCTTGCTGTAGCCGTCGGGCGAGCAGCTGCTGCTGGGTGACATCCGGCTTTCTCCCTGGCCTCCCGGTACTTTTAGCAATTCTTGCAGGTTGCCATTGGCCTCAGGAGCTGTCTTCCTTCTGCCGTGGTCCTGCCCCTCCTCTGAGTCAGAGGCAGGATTGGGGCAGAGGGAAGACAGCTCCTGAGGCCTATGGCAACCTGCAAGGATTGCTAAAGTACCAGCAATCCTCTCTGCAGGCTGCTCCCTGCAGGAATTAGGTCAAAGGATGTGGGAGGGCAGGGAGGAACATGCAGGTCTTCCGGGGGGGGGGGGGGGGGGCAGGGGCCGGCCTTCAGGGGGGAATGTGCAGGCCTTTGGGGGGTGCAGACCTTCAGGAGGACAGGCAAGCCTTCAAGGGGTGGGGTGCAAGCCTTTGGGGCCCTGCTGTAGAAATATACAGAGGGAAGGAGGGAAGGGGGGTTCAAAGAGACGTGAATATGCCGGACTTTGGGGGGGGGGAAGAAATAATGGGTCTAAAAACAGAGGAGTGGGTGAGAGATGGTAGTTTTAGGGAAGGAAGGAACAGAAAGGGAGAGAAGTTGGACACAAGGGATGGTGTGGAGGGGGGGGAAAAGAGACTAGATAGGAGGGTAGTTGGAAAAAGAAAGGGAGAGATGGTGGACCCTGGGATGGTGGGGAAGGAGGGAGAGATGCTCAATGATAGGGTAGTTGAGAAAGGTGAATCTGTGGATGGAGATGAAAAAAAGGAAAGATGCCAGACTTCCAGGGGAGGGAAGGGAAATGAAAGGGGAGAACAGAGATAGAAGATGGATGGTTAGCACAGAGAAAGAAGAAAGAAGGACTTGGCAAGCAAGTTATCAGAAGACAACCTAAGCCTGGGACCAACAAGATTTGAATAATGTCCAGACAACAAAGGTAGGAAAAATGATTTTATTTTCAATTTAGTGATCAAAATGTGGCCATTTTGATAATTTATATCTGCTGTCTATATTTTGCACTATGGCCCCCTTTTACTAAACCGCAATAGTGTTTTTTAGCGCAGGGAGCCTATGAGTATCGAGAGCAGCGCAGGGCACTCGGCACAGCTCCCTGCACTAAAAAACGCTATTGCGGTTTAGTAAAAAGGGAGGAGATATATTTGTCTATTTTTGTATGGTTGTTACTGAAGTGACATTGCATAAAGTCATCTGCCTTGATCTCTTTGAAAAAAAACCCAGAATATAAATTATAATTAACATTTTCTCTGCGTACAGTGTGCTTTGTGTTTTTTTTAATTTTATTGTTGGTAGATCATTTTGACTTGGTCATTTTAAAAGTAGCTCGCAAGCCCAAAAAGTGTGGGCACCCCTGCACTACATCAACCGGCTCACCTTTATCCACATGTGTCAGTGCTGGAGACACTCGATGAAATTACAGAGAAATACTTTTAAAACCAATAGGCAGAAATAGTTTTTCACGCAGAGAATAGTTAAGCTCTGTAACGCATTGCCAGAGGTTGTGGTAAGAGCGGATAGCTGGTTTTAAGAAGGGTTTGGACAATTTCCTGAAGAAAACGTCCATAGTCTGTTATTGAGAAAGACATGGGGGAAGCCACTGCTTGCCCTGAATCGGTAGCATGGAATGTTGCTACTCTTTGGATTTTGGCCAGGTACTAGAGACCTGGATTGGCCACCATGAGAACGGGCTACTGGGCTTGATGGACCTTTGGTCTGACCCAATAAGGCTAGTCTTATGCTCTTATATTAGTTTGCACATTCATGAAACAGGATGAGACCAGTGAATAGTCAGATTCTAGGTGAACATTTGATGGACAGAGGGAGGTGAAGCAGCAACAAATAAAATGTTGGTCATGATAAAGAAGGGAATCACGAGTAGATCAGAGAGGGTCATAATGCCGCTTTATAGAGCAATGGTCAGACCCCACTTGGAATACTGCGTCCAACATTGGTCTCCCAACCTAAAAAAGGATACAAAACTGCTGGAGTTGGTGCAGAGACGAGCAACGAAACTAGTAAAAGGTATGGAGAAACTGGAATACAAGGATCGACTTAAGAGACTGGGATTGTTCTCCCTTGAGAAAAGGAGACTGCGAGGGGATATGATCGAGACCTTCAAAATACTGAAAGGAATCAACAAAATAGAGCAGAAAAAATTATTTACATTGTCCAATTTGACACGGACAAGAGGACATGGAATGAAGCTAAGGGGGAACAAGTTCAGGACTAATATCAGGAAGTTCTGCTTCACTCAGAGAGTGGTTGACACCTGGAATGCTCTCCCAGAGGAGGTTATTGCGGAATTGATCATCCTAGGATTCAAAAGCAAACTAGATACACATCTCCTTACGAGAGGCATAGAAGGATATGGGTGACTAAAAATTACACCAGGTGTAAACCTGGCAGGGCCTCCGCATGTGCGTATCGCCGGACTTGATGGACCGAAGGTCTGATCCGGAGACGGCGCTTCTTATGTTCTTATGAATTGTATTTGCACCAGCTATTAATGTCTCAGCCAAAGCAAGTTAAGTCCTTCCAAGAACTTCAGCCCCTACCCCCAACATATTGCCATATACTGTATAGTGAAAACATTTCTGAGAAAACGCAATACAGGTGAGTTTTTATCCACAGCGATCTTTTGTGGTATTCTCTGATAGCTGAGAAGAAGCCATGTGCTCACTCTTCAGCCACTTTTCTCAGCGTATTCTGGTAGTTAAAAGTCACCTACTTTCTACTCTCACCATTTCCAGCTGTTAACAAATGAAGCAACTCATTGCATTAACCAGGAAGGACATTTCCATAAAAATTGAAATTAGGCTTCCTTATTGAAAACCAAATATAATAACTTTAGGATTTTACTAATTAGGCAACAATTGAAGAAAACCAGCTTTTAGCTGCTAAAAAAAATGACCTGTGGCTCACTATCAAATGCCATTACTGTAAATATTTATTTTGCTACACATTGTAACCTCTTTCTTAAACACTGAGGGCCTGATTCTAGAAACGGAGCCAGGAGGCGCCACGTCCAGAATCACATCTATTTTTTGTAGGCTGGCATCTGACTTGCACCTACGAACGCCTAAGGCCACTTCCAGCATAAGCCATGCCTATGCCAACCTTAGGCGTTCATGGGTATGTCTAGGCGCTTCCGTAGGCACAATTCAGACGCCTACACTACAGTTTTTTTAAATTATGGTGTGGCTCGAATGGTCCATTAAACAGCAGTAGGACGCTATTTTGAGAATTAGGCCCTGAGTGCCCAATATTAAGCTGGACAGGCAATTTAAACAGCCAGGAGTCTTTCATGGCCGTTTAAATCACCTTACAAGTGTGTTGTTATAAACAAAAAGTACAATTAATTGAATAAACAAGATATGCGATCAAAATTTTTAAGACAGGGGGAAATAATCATATCACAAAGAAGGCTAGCCTGGGTGTTAACATTGTGTGCGCAAAACCCATCTTTAACAGGGAGTATATTTTCAATAGCCAAGCCCACAGGCCAAATAATTAAGGCCAGCTCAATGTGTCCTGAATGAATCAGGGATCAAATTATATTTGTTGAGTCTGCTTTTGGGTGAGTAAGTCAGACTTTAAATAGTAGTAATTTTGTGAATTTGATATCACCAGAAGTTGAGTCTACTAGAATGTAATTCTGAATCTAACAGCATGGATTGCTTGGGTAACAAGTTTGCCTTGAGTTTGCAGACAGGGCAGTTCCATAGCGTTGCTCAAACAACCCTCAACTTCACAACAAGGGAGTTATTTTAAAAGCCTTTTTGATCTGATTAATCAAAAGCTTTTAATGATATTCAGCGTTATTTAGATGGCCAAGAATGGCTCACGCTATCTAAATAGAACAAAGCTGGCTATCCATTGATATCTGGTTATCTCACACTGAATATCCCGGTCTACGTCACCGCCAATGTTCAGTTTGCTGGTCAAAACAGCCGCCTAAAAGGGTGGTTTATTTTTGCCTATTGAGACTTAGCCAGCTAGCTGCTGATTATTGGCAGAGCCAGTTATATCTCAGCCGGCCCAAAATAGACCCGAAATTCAATGCCAGTGGCCAGATTTGGCGCTGCCATTGAATTTCCAGTATTACCGCAGGCAATTATAAGCATGAGTATTGATTACGCAAAGACTGAATTTCTAAAAACTTTTAAATGGGATTGTATGGTAGTCTGGGAAGCTATTCTTTGCATTCTCTTCTCTTTGTTTGGGTAATGTGATTGCAAGTAGTTTATGGTATATAGAGTGTTCCAAATAAATGTTTTGATACAAAAGTTTAGCAGGAATTTAAGTCTGTAAATTTGGGACAATAAGCTGCTTAAGAATTAGCCTATCTCTGGAGTTATGATGAAACAAAGTTGGCCATTATAAATGCACCATGGGTTTTAGTTGTTTTCATTAGTTATGGTCCATGTGTATGGAGGCTATTTTGCTTGGAGGTAAAATATTGGCTTTCATTATTTAAATTATTATACATATTCTAGATTGGATACTATTTGAATACTAGGACTAGAGGTCATGTGATGAAGCTACTAAGTAGTAGATTTAAAACAAACTGGAAAAAATATTTCTTCAAACAATGTGTATTTAAACTCTGGAATTCGTTGCTAGAGAATGTGGTGAAATCAATTAGCTTAGCAGGGTTTAAAAATGGTTTGGATAATTTCGTAAAAGATAAGTCCATAGTCCATTATTAAGATGGATTAGGGAAATCCACTGTTTATTCCTAGGAGAAGCAGCATAAAATCTGTTTTACTACTTGGGATCTAGCTAGATACTTGGGACCTGGGTTAGCCACTGTTGGAAACAGGACACTGGGCTTAATGGACCTTCGATCTGTCCCAGTATGGCAATTCTTATGTTTTTATGATTAAAATGCTGCATCTTCATCACGCCCAACAAATTTGTGGCATGCAGAAGCTACATTTTTTAAAGAAAAGATCCCGCAGTGATTGTTTTCAAGTTCAAGTACTGATCAACGTATAGTGTTAGGGAAATATTACAATGAAATGAAGTCTATATATTAAACTCTCAAAGTTGGATTTAGCGCATAGGCAAATTAGGCATGTGTCTTGAGTCCAAAGGGAAATCCCACCAATATATGTTTGCCTAAGGCTAAATGTAGTATTAATCTGGCCCTGATGCCCTTGGTTTTAATTTTTGAGAGTGTAGATTACTCACTTTGGTGTATTGTATAGGTTTGACCAGTGCCTGGACTCCTTTACCCTGTGTTAGTTATAAACCTGATTAAGGATAACCATGATAGAAATTCTTACTAAATACAAAACCGGAAACATCTCGATGCTCTTTTCTCTTGTTACTTGTGCACATAAAAAGCTGCAACAGGGAGGGCACTGACCTGAATGTAAAGGGGGCCAGTTTATGTTTAGCTTTCTCCAGAATGTCCTGTCTTCTGTTTGTGAATGGAGACTTTTTAGTGGAGCATAAATCCATCTTATCGCTGGTCTTCCATACCGTCTTTTCCTCCAGATTCCCTAGAAAAAACCAGTCACTTAATCTAACCAAAATATGATGGTTTCAGTCTAATCATGTGAATTTCCAGTGAGAATTCAGGTTTTATTTGATGAAGGACTGATTTCTTGGCTGTCATCACAGGCACCGGTTAGAGAATTTGTGATGTATCGGGGTAGTGGCACTCCTCCTGCTGTAGACATTTGGGGGTGGGGGTTCTGGCAGGAGGGAGTGGGCATCCCTCTTTCCAGTCAATCTTCATGGCAGGGAGATTCCCTTGCTGCAATCAGCTCAGCGGCTTCATCTATTTGAAACGTAGACCAGCATTTTTCTAGTCTACATTTTAGGTGCCCTATTGCGACCTAGGGCTGCCTAAGCTCACCTAAGGCCATTTCCGGGTGAAACCACACCCATGCCTAGCCTTGGGCAAGCTTAGGCGGCCCTACACGCTTCCCTAGGCTCGCAAAAATGCCTGCAATATAGGCATGTGTCCCGATTGGCTGGTTAAATAGCGGTAGGACGCCTACCACCGCCTACAGTCGGGACGCTGGATATAGAATTTCCCTCTAAAGATATCTCTTCTCCTTATAGATGGCTCTGGTCAGTATATCAGTCTCAACTGATCTATACTAGCTCATTAATCGCTGTATAAAGTCTTTTGTTAGCTGTATTGTCGAATCCTTGTCGAGAAATTGTGGGATATAAGGTCTGTCTAGTATCTATTTTTTGAATCACCAATTACCATTGCATCCAATGAATAAAAGTCAGTGGGGGAGACCCAACATTTAGTCATATTAGATCTCAATGTCCACTTCAACTGACTTTACAGTAATAGGAAGCTTGGTTATGTCCTTGGAGGAATGCCTACAGCTGATCTCTACCCGAATACTTTGAGCTTTTCTAGGTTTCTTAATATGTAAATAAAAGTGTATATTAGAGCACTGAAAATTGCTTAGAAAATGTTACTACAAATTAAGAAACCAAAAATATAGGGTCTCAAAAGTAGGAGAGAGGAACTAAATATTCTATGATGCAGTCACTGCCTCTAACAGGAATGCAAAACATGCCAAGCACAGCTCATGGTGCTCTTTCCAACCCCTCTGCGTGCAGTGTGGATGTGTGCATGGTATGGGAGGTAGCGGAAGGTGATGGTGCGATTTGCAGGGCACATTTGCAAGTGGAGTAAATGTTCAGGGTGGGGCAGCTTTGAGCTTTGGAAGGGCAGGAAGCTCCACCATTTCAACTGCTTTGCCCTGTTCTCTACATTTCATTCTAAGTGTCTGTGCTACAGAAGCTGGACCATATTTGTGGGAGTGGAGGAGTGGCCTAATGGTTAGGGATACAGCCTCAGCATCCTTGAGGTTGTAGGTTCAAACCCTGACCCCATTGCCCCAGATACTGAGCCTACCAGGACAGATAGGGAGAAATGCTTGAGTACCTGAATATAAACCACTTTGGCTATAAGCAGAATATAAATGCTAAAATAAATAAAATATTTATCTGGAACTCAGGGTCTAATTTGGTCCATTTTCAAACGCAGTAGAATAATAATAACTTTATTCTTTTATACTGCCATAACCAAAAGTTCTAGGCGGTTTACACTAAAAAGAGCTGGACAATCAGTGAAATACAATAATACAGTAAAAAATACAAATATTTGTAAAATAGAATTTCAATAATAAAACTCACTAAGTAATAAACTTATCGAACAAAGTGGTATTAATTAATTTCCGAAAACTGCAATAGGCCTTTTAACTGGTTTTCTCCCATATGCCAACCTTTATCCCATTCCATTAATTTCTCTATTCCATAAAAGCTGGAACTCCTCCTCCCATAGAAATGCATTTCATTATTTCTCTGGAACCCCAAAGTATCTTTTTACCAGGTTTTCCCTCATGCCAATTTTCATTCCATTCTTTAAATTTTTGGAGAGGCATTGTGCGTAAAGACAGATAGACATTCTCGATCCCTTTTGTATAATTCTTTCAAATTCTGTAGGGTGGAAAGAATAAATAAAATATAGTTGTGTCCCCATAACCTCACCCCCCATCATTATACACATCTTGTGATTATATGAAGCATGTATATATATATATATTGTAATATCAACTGCTGTTTCTATTGCCCTAAAATCTCAAAATTGGTATTTTGAACCTAATTAGTAGGGTGCAGCATTAATGCCTTGATATGAAAACCATTTCAGTTGTCATTTTTTAACAAATCCAGTATCTGCACTGACAAAGACTTATTACAGTTGGACTCCGCAGTGCACGGGTCATGTGTTCCATAGAAAGATGAGTCCTTTTAAGACAAAATGAACCAAACTAATTCTTCTAGCCTTCTCTAATCCTTAAACCATATTCATGTCATCATAATTCACATAAGCAGAAAATAGCTCCTTCCCTCCCCATTGCAAGAAGGATCTCAAGCAGATAGAGAGCTGGGACAGATGTTGCAGTGACAGGACCCCTTTGCCAAAGAATCCCTCCTCCTCTTCCCTCCCAAAGGACTACACGTTTTCTTCCTTTGCTTGCTCTTAATCCAGACAAATGGTTCATTTGTTATATTAGATTCTGGTAATATAGTCTGGATATTTGAATGCTCTGGAAGGGTCCAAGTCTTGCACCGAATCAGCTAGAGCTATAGGATGAACTGAATCTAATAGATTCACCTCTTTCCAAATGGTTTAAGCTGCACCTCAAACTCCCAAAAAAGAGTTAATGTCATATGAAAGAAATGAGGTAAAAAAACTCTTTATAGTTTATAAATCAAAGAGACATACGATCAAGAAACTGTTTCATTTGACTTTTGTGATTATGATAAACATACCGAGGGCCTCAAAAAAGTATCTGGCGGGCCGCGAGTTTGAAACCACTGGACAACTTAGGGCTTCTTTTACAAAGCCACGCTAGGGCCTTAATGCACGCTAACCGCCTCCTTTTGAGCAGGCGGTAGATTTTTGGCTAGCATGGCTTTGTAAAAGGAGCCCTTGGAGTATTAAAAGGAAAGGTCAGCAGACAGGTTGTGGGTAAGACCTTTTGATCAGACTAGTTTAATGTATTTTTAACTACCTTTGACAACTACGCTGTCTCTCTCTATTTGGCCGAGCTCTCAATCCAATGAAAAGGTACCATCTATACCTTGTTTTTTACCTTTTTATTCCACATAGTTGGCAATTCTTTGGGGGTTTTATCCTGTGAAGAAAAATACTTGCTGCTTTGAGCTGTGATTTTTTTATTTTATTTGTTTTTGTTTCTGCACTCACACTGGCTCCCAATTCAAGCAAGGATACTATTTATGTCTAAATATATTTATTAAAATTTTTCAAGAAAGTGCCAGAAAAACAAACAGTAAATGTAAACAGTGTTCTCACGTATGTGAACAAAACAATCCCCCACCCACCCTCCATCCACCCCCCCCCCCCCAAGTCCCATAGAATGATAATGGTCCAAGAGAACACAACGTAGCATGTGATCAAATTCACAAATTCAATAATCTACTGCAAGCATGAGGAATAAGATCCATCCAGAAACGCTCCCAAGTCTGACAAAAACGAAGGCCAGGTCCCATTTCAAGATCACCAACTTGTCTCCGTTCCAAGGAGGCGTGTAATATCATCAGTGATCTCCATTGACTGTAAGAGGGTGGGTCCCCGAAGAGCCAGTTCATCAAGATGGCTTTCTTGCTGCAAGAATACTATTTAAATTCTATTGTCTATTATTTAAATCCATAAATGGTGACAGCCCAGCCTACTTGAACAACCGCCTAATCCAGACTACCCCAACCAGACACAGGAGAACCCAGACACCATGCACATACCCTCCAATCAGAGACATCAAATGGAAAAAAAGTGTACGATGGCCTTCTATCCACACAGGCAACAAAACTAGACCAGCAACTCTCCAATCTACTAATCGCGACCCCAGACTACAAAACTTTCAGAAAAGAAATAAAAACCCTGCTATTCAAGAAATCCATGAAGACTAACTAACACCAAATGAAACATTTCAATCCTTTGAAGCAACCCGCTCTATTCTGTAACACCTCTGGGCATGTCCAGAAATCCTCTTCTGTAATCCACCTTGAACTGCAAGGTAATGGCGGAATCAAAATCACTAATGTAATGTAATATTTGATTTTCTCCCAGTTGGTGAGAGGTCTTATGTGTGTGCTCAGTTCAAAGAACTCCTAGCACTAGGGAATGGGTCTAATCTCTTGAAGCTAGAGTACCAGACTTGGAGGAGCTGAGGGAGACAGAAAGGTACATAAAGGAGACCTATGAGCGTTGGCGCATGTAGCGCTCCGGGCTGTGATAGAAACATCTACTGTGGCTTAGTGAAAGAGGAGGTAAGAGAGATGCCTTCCATTGAACAAATAGTGTAATTGGTGAGGGAAATTGAAGACAAAATTGTTTCTGTACAGCTAATAATGAAATCAATTCCACTAAATAATATGATATGTGGCTATATAGAATATTAAAAATCGTAATGCAAAGCTGAACTGAATCCATGCAATTACTGGCAGCTAGTGTAAGTTAATAAACTATAGTGTAATTCTATCATATGCAGAAATGAAAAGAAATTGCCCTCACTGCAGTATTTGTAATCTAGATAAAAAATATCTGGGAAAGACTAAGCAAATGAACCACAGTGCAAAACCGGATTTCTCAAAACATTTCCTTAAAAGAAAAAAAATATTTTTTGCTAATCAAATTAACTTGATGTTCTATACTTAATAGATTATCAAAAGTATAGTTCCTTTGACCAAAAAATAACAAAAGATCTAATCTAGCCTGATCCTTTGGGCCTAACCAAAGAAACTTGATTTTATCTGTATTTATCTTCAAGTTATCATTTATTACCCATTTCTCGACAGTATCGAGCACCAGCTTTAATGCAGACCAATCAGAATCCTTATTATTGAAAGGCAAAAGAATACTAGTTTCAAGTTTCAAGTTTATTTCAGTTTTTGATTAAACGCTTATGCAAATATACAAAGCGATTTACAAAATATTTAAAAAAACATAAAAACAGATAAATATTTTGACAAACTGACCATAGCAGACCAAGATAACAAATCTACTAGGGATTTGACAAGTAAGACATACATGACTAATTGACGAGTAGATATAGAGTAGTTGGGACTATGGAACTCCAAGAAACAATAGGAAGGGAGGGAGAAATACAATTGTTATAGAAAAAAAACAATTAAGGTAAAAACAATAGGAAGTTAGGAAGATAGAAATAATAAATAGAAAGAAATTAATTGTGGACACTTTCCCCATAGGTGAGTGTAACCTTTCAAACATTATTAAGAATCATGTGGCCAACTAAAGGCATCTTTAAAAAGAAAACACTTTAGGCTACTTTTAAATTTTTGTAAGTTTTTTTCGATTCTTAAATATAAAGGAAGAGAATTCCAGGTCGTAGGAGCGGTCACAGAAAAGATTAAGGTACGATGTGTACCAATTGTTTTTAAGGATGGAACGTTAAGGGTATACTGTGAAATGGATCTAAGAGCTCTGGGGGGATCGTATGGAATCAAGAGTCTGTCTATAAATGCTGGAGCGTTGGTCTGTAAAGTTTTAAAAGTCAGAAGAGCAGTTTTATAAGTTATCCTATGTATAACAGGCAGCCAGTGGGCTTTTTGTAACAGTGGAGTAATGTGGTCAAATTTCTTTGCACCCGAAATAATCTTGATGGCTGTGTTTTGGATTAATTGATATCATCTGCAGGAATATATTTGTTGTCTTCAAGTGCCCCAGCCAAAGATTGCACAAGATGAAGCGATATCATGCCCTACAACACCAAAAGTCAAAAACACTTATCTGTTGGTATCAGAATATCTGTTGAACAGGAGCAAAAATATTGCATTTCTTATCTTCAGCTGGACATGAATTCAGTGAAGAATTTCTTCCAAAATTTGAAAGAGATTTGCGCCTATTTACAGATTCACCATTATGTGGCAAAATGCAGAACTTTTTAGGGAATAGGTTGAAAACATAGATCAGGCTTGTCCAAGTTCAGTCCTGGAAGGCTGCAAACCAGCCATATGTTCAGGATTTCCCTAATGAATATGCATATGAGAGATTTGCATACCTACTTATTTACATCCACAGGGTGCAAATCTTTCTTCTGCATATTCATTAGGGAAATCCTGAAAATATGGCTGGTTTGCAGCCCTCAAGGACTGGACTTGGACAAGGCTGACCTAGATGTTATATCGGCTTTCCTGAAACCCTAGGTTTTAGCATATTGACTCTTTAGTACTGAACTAGCTGAAGGGCAAAGAATCCTGCCAGCCTGATGTAGTTGTAGCAAGATTTAAGAACATAAGAATTGCCACTGCTGGGTCAGACCAGTGGTCCATCACACGGCGGCCCTCTGGTCAAAGACCATTTCCCTAAGTGAGACTAGCCCTAACAGTGTATGTTCTTGGTCAGCAGGAACTTGTCTAACTTTGTCTTGAATCCCTGGAGGGTGTTTTCCCCTATGACAGATTCCGTAAGAGCGTTCCAGTTTTCCACCACTCTCCGGGTGAAGAAGAACTTCCTTATGTTTGTACGGAATCTATCCCCTTTCAATTTTAGAGGGTGCCCTCTCATTCTCCCTACTTAGGAGAGGGTGAACAACCTGTCCTTATTTAAGTCTATCCCCTTCAGTACCTTGAATGTTTCGATCATGTCCCCTCTGAATCTCCTCTGTTTGAGAGAGAAGAGGCCCAGTTTCTCTAATCTTTCGCTGTAGGCAGCTCCTCCAACCTCTTAACCATCTTAGTCGCTCTTCTCTGTCCTTCTTCATGTACGGCGACCAGTGTTGTACGCAGTACTTTGATTCCTATGGTCCCTTTTTGTGAGCATCACTCACAGATTTCAAATGTTCGCTCATGTCGCGTGGGGCTGCTTTGCTTGATGCGTTTTCAGTCTAGTGCCTCTGACGCAAGTTCCTGTTTCTGGCAAGACACATCTAGGGGGAGAGCTTGTATTAGATGAGGACGGTCACCAAAGAAGGAAAGCTGCGAGATTGGCGGTGGGTGAGCTCAGGTATCAATATGACGGTAGGAGGGAAAGGGGGCTTTTCAAGGAGAGCCACTGGATTGCAGACCAGGAGGAGAGGGGGAGCCATGTTTAGACCTCCTGGATTTTGCAGCCCAAGTGCATGTAGGCGACCTGCCTCGGGAGGTTTTTATTTAATGTGCGTCCTGATTGGCTGGTCAGGCAGCAGTAAGCCACTTACAATCAGGACGCTGTTTCTAGAATTTGCCCCAAAGTGTCTGAACTTTGGTATTTTCGTACATTTTGAGCCATTTTGCACTTTCTTTTGTTAAAGTTAGGCTGGACTTGTACTAAGCACCAACGATTATCCTCGATATATGATAGCAGTAAAAACTATGTATGCAGTAATTGTGAAAGTCTTAACTTATTCCATTTGCTTTCAGAATATTAGCTTCCATCTAGCTGTTTGGAGAAAATTTATCAACAACTTTCCTTTCTCTTGCTTCTATTTGTCTTGAAACCTCCTGACTTGATAGGTTTCTTTAACCCCTTCCTTTACAAAGCCGTGCTAGTGTTTTTAGATCCAGCCGCTGCAGTAACAGCGCCGACGCTCATAGAATTCCTTTGAGATTAAATGTGACAAAAGAATCTTTTTATGACCCTAACAGGTCAGTAGACCTTTGTGTCTTGAATTTAGCCTATGCAGCCAGAAGCCAAGATGTGTTGCAAAATAAAATAACTGAAAATCTCAGGCTTTTATCAGCAGCAAGGCTGCCTACAAAGGGTTAAGCTGTGAACTTCTCATTTGTTTTACATTAGGACAGGGAGGCTCCAGCTGTGTTATTTGCTCTGGGACATGGGGCTAAGTCCCCACTGTTAAATCTGTGTAACCAATGCCATACAACTGGCACCAGGCTCAACCACAAGTGGCCGTTAAAATAAACATCCCAGGACTTAATTGACAGGCAGACTCAAGAAGAAACAGGCCAGCTTGATGGAGATTATGAAATACTCAGCAAGAACCAGTTTCACCTCCAGTGTACCGTATGGCTTCAATGAGTGCAGCGTCTTGCTAGGCCTCTCCAAGCAAGTTAACCCAAAAACATGAGCTGCGCACTCCAGAAGTCCTCCGGCTCCTCTGCCATCTTGTAGCAGCCTGGCAAGGGCCAGCCAATGACCTGCTCTCTGTAATGATGAAAAATAAGGTTGGTAGATACGTAGTAATAAAGGTTAACACGCATCTCTTTGAGCTTGTCTTTTCAAAATTCAGCAGCAGAGAGTAGTTTTTCTATTCATTCTGTTTAAGATTTTTTAAGGCTTAATATGCCACCTTTCAAAATAAAATCAAAACGAATTACAATACAATCATTAGAGAAAAGAGAAAGATTAGACACAAAGAAGGAGATATTGATAGGGAGCGTTAGGCCAAAACAGAGAATATTGCACTGGGAAGGTCAAAGGCTTTCTGGAATGACCGAAATCTGAGATAGGATTGTTCAGAGTGAACTAGGGCAGGAAGGCAGGTCCTAAGAGATGGAGGGGTTTAGACAAGACAGGTGCAAATAAAGATGGCATGCTAAGATCCAGGAAAGCTAGGGACTTCCCTCCCCTTCAGATTCACCAAGCTCTGGATCAACCTTACCTCCCCTCTTCGGAACCTGAGTTCTCTCCAACTTTTCCGTAAACATCTGAAAACCTGGCTATTCTCAAAAATGTAATACTCCCTCCTCCTTTGATATCCTAGTCCTCTAAACATTCTTCTTTCCATCTTCATCCTTTCCTTGGAGTTCCTTTCTCATCCCAATTCCTGTAAACCGTGCCGAGCTCTACGATTGTGGAGATGGTGCGGTATACAAGCCTAAGGTTTAGTTTAGTTTAGTTTAAGAAGGTTCTGGAAAGCACTGCATACAGGAAAGATTCCCAGAATTTAGGACTTTGAATCAATGTCAGGATCTTGAGTTCCAATGCTGACACTTCTTGGCCTGCTATATGGCACACTCTTAAAAAGATAAGGCTATTGAAATATTAAGGCATGCATGGATGTATTTGTCTGTTGATTTTCTGGTGACCAGGTCTGTATTATGAATTAAGAACTGCTCGTATCAAACCCATTACACCGGTATTAAAAGGGGTTACATTGGTTACCTGTTCAATTTAGGATTTCATTTAAGCTAACATTGTTAATATTTAAGGCTTTAAATGACATATTTCCAATTTGTTTGACATCAACCTTGAATATATATAGACCATAGAAACATAGAAGATGACGGCAGAAAAGGGCCATGGCCCAACAAGTCTGCCCACTTTAATGACCCCCCCCCCCTAATTTCTTCCTTGAAGTGATCCCACATGCTTATTCCATTTTCTCTTAAAATCCAGCACACTGCTGGCCTCAATTACCTGCAGTGGAAGACTATTCCAATGATCAACTACCCTTTCAGTGAAAAAATACTTCCTGGTGTCACTATGAAATCTCCCACCTCTGAGTTTCAACGGATGTCCTCTTGTCGCCGTAGGTCCTTTAAGAAAAAAGATATCCTCTTGTACCTCAATACTGCCTATGACATATTTGAACGTCTCGATCATGTCTTCCCTCTCTCTACATTCCTCGAGTGAGTATAGCTGCAACTTACCCAGCCGTTCCTCATACGGGAGATCCTTGAGTCCTGAGACCATCCTGGTGGCCATTCGCTGAACCGACTCAATTCTCCGCACATCTTTTTGATAATGTGGTCTCCAGAATTGTACACAATATTCTAGATGAGATCTCACCATGGATCTGTACAACGGCATCATAACTTCGGGCAGTAACAGCACCAACGCTCATAGAATTCCTATGAGATTTAGGGCTCCTTTTACAAAGGTGCCCTAGGGCCTTAATGCACAGAATAGCGAGCTAGCCGCTACCACCTCCTCTTGAGCAGGCAGTAGTTTTTCGGGTAGCGCATGCTATAGCGTGAAGGGCAAAAGGGAACAAACACTAGACATGTTTAAGTTTCAATTAGGAGCCCCCTAGCATTCTGCACGTGCTGTAGACATGAGTAATAGAGGAGAAAGTGAACCACTGCACAAAGGGTCACTTCCTCATCCTGTCCCGACTGTTTATGTGAACTGCTATCTCGCATGTGCAGAATTCCGCCAGGAGTAGCGAGCACACAGCGCTTATATTTTCTGGTGAATTCTGTACTGTACTGTTGAGTCTCTCTTATCACTTGGCAGCAGCATTAGAGTAGGTTAAGGTGATTTTCATAGAAACACCCACCGATGCCATTTGCTATCCCTTCCTCTCTCATATAAATGGACTGCTAGCTTTCCTCTGGGGTTTGCTAACAACTCATTAACCAATGCTCATTTTAAACCAAATTGAGGAGAAGTATTTCCAGGGGCATGTTGAAGAACACTCTTAAGTTGGGTTTTCAAATACATGTGCATTGTTTTCCAGTACAAATCCACATGCCGAAAAAGCATTTGCAAAACGCTCCTTTAAAATCATGTGCAGATTCCAGAGGACCTGCAGACTTGACATTTAGGCAGGCTCTAAATCCTTAGCCTGATACTTGCTGGTTCCCTCTGTGATGCCAGAATTGTTCAAGCAATTTGACTTTACCCTACATTTACCAAAATACAAAATCTATACCAGAGAGTTTGGGGCAAGAGAGTCTGGAGTGGGTGGAGAAAGAGATATTATCCAGATTGCTTCTTTCCAAGGCAACCACAGGCGAACTGAAATGTTCAACAAGGTGGTAAATTCTTAGTGGCATATGTGAATTGGTTCTTATGAATGATCATAGTGTTTATCTTGAGTTTGTAAACTTCCTGCAGTCCAGGTTTTAATCCCAAAGCAGTGTAGTGATTCTACTGAAATCTTTGCTTCCGGTCCCATAATGTACCACGATGAGGTTGGCAGAAATTCAGGACCAGCTAAAGAGTCTCCCTCCTGGAATGGATCATTTAGCAGCTCTGTTCCTGTGAAAAGTCCAGGCCTCTAGTCAGTCCTAACCTAAGCACAGGTAGGAGTTGGCCTTGTTTGAATCATTAGATGCAAAGGATGTAGAGAGTCATGAGAAAGGAGACAAGCTGTCATTTACTATAATATGAATACAGCTTAGACTTTAGTTACCCATTTAAGGCCAGTTGCCTATTTGAGAAGTCCAAAATAAGTCTACATGCCTTTATAAAATAAACTTCCACATCCAGCTCCAACAGTGCAAAGCTGAATATTTGTCACAACCTCATCTGCGAAGGGTATGCTAAAACCAGGAATATGAGATCAGTGCCACTCAAATGGCATGGGTGGAGGCGTGTCAGGAAGGGGTGGGAACATTGGTCGCACTGGCCTCTAGATGGCGGGCTGAGGGTGAACTATCTGGCTCAGGTCAGGTTCTTTGCTTGATATGTGTGCTCAATAAAGCTGCAACCTTGTATGCCAGATCAGGGTATGTCAGTGGAGAGGGAACACACAACTGCCTCCTAGATTATGATTCTAAACTAAAGCTTCTGCCTTTGAAGGATTGTTTTCTTTTTGTGATGATGGTACTGTAAAAAGGAACAGATCTGGATGTTGTCCTGGACACAGCTGAAGTCTACAGCAGGTAACTTCAAAGGTTTTTTGCTTGAAGGTTGCATGCTGTGGCTCTCAGTGGAGAGCTGGCTGTAACATAGGAAGTGGAGGAATCCAGAAAAGCCCCACAGATGCATAAAATAGAGCATGTCAAAGAAAGATTGCTTTTCATTCGAGCCCCCTTTTCGTATGGGCAAAGATTCCCTGCCCCAAGTGAAATGTGTCTTTCATTTTATGTACTCTTTGCAGGGCACTTCTGTTGGAGAGTTTCACAGAGAATGCCAAAAGAGAGTTAAAAGTGAACCAGCAGAATTAGCTGGTTGTTTTTTTAAGTAAAAATATATGCTCTACAGCTGAAGTTTATTTTGGTCCTTTGGGAGCGTGGCGCGGCACTGTGTCTGTAGTAAATTGCCAACATTTGATGGTTATGCTGGCATGGAGACAAACACATCCTCTTGGCTTAGGCTCCAGGCAGATTAGTGTGTGTTTTTCTCTGAGTTGGACACTACCATTGAATAACCAACTCAGGGAAACCCTTCCCGGCAAAGTTTGTATATATCGAGTTTTATAGATCTACTGGGAGTTAATTATTTTGATGTTGATGTTATGAAGAATCTCCCCCCCCTCCAATTTTTTCAGACTATCGTGTACATTTAGGAAAACCACGTTTTTGTTGGAATTCTGTTGCAATTTTATTTTGCGTTGAATGTAGCCTAATAGTCATAAAGCCACAGTATGTTTCTTTTAAATTCTTACTGTGAATGCAATCAGCCCGAACTGTTGCAACAATTCAGTCCATATATAGACTTAGCTTTTGGCTAAGGGAAAAATGATAGAAATCTTTAAGTGTGAGCTTAAGGATTTGGCTTGCTATTGGACCATTTGAAGTTGAATAAGGGTTTGGCTTGTCATTGGACCATTTGAATAGTTGCCTTGAACCAGAGTCTAGCTAGGAGGGGCCATTTCCTGGGGTACTTTCATTTCTGGGGACAAAGCCTTGATGAGAACACCTTTGCTGGTAGCACTGCAAATCTCTAAGAACTAAGTAACTCTGAATTGTATATCCCTGATTTTGCTTTAAGCATAAAATCTAAGGCTTCATCCAAGGCTAGACAAATGATGGGTTGTATCCGCAGAGGTTTTGTCAGCCGGAAGCCCGAAGTCATAATGCCATTGTACAGATCCATGGTGAAACCTCATCTGGAATATTGTGTACAATTCTGGAGGCCACATTACCAAAAAGATGTGCTGAGAGTTGAGTCGGTTCAACAAATGGCCACCAGGATGGTCTCGGGACTCAAGGATTTCCCATATGAGGAAAGGCTGAGTAAATTGCAGCTATACTCACTTGAGGAACGTAGAGAGAGAGGAGACATGATTGAGACGTTTAAATATATCACGGGCTGTATCGAGGTGGAAGATGATAAAGGTCCCACGGCCACAAGAGGGCATCCGCTGAAAATCAAGGGCGGGAAATTTCATGGTGACTTCAGGAAGTATTTCTTCACCGAAAGGGTGGTTGATCATTGGAATGAACTTCCACTGCAGGTGATTGAGGCCAGTAGCGTGCCAGATTTTAAGAAAAAATGGGATAGGCATGTGGGATCTCTTGGGGGGGTGAAGTTTGGGGGTGGGTCATTAGAGTGGGCAGACTTGGTGGGCCGAGGCCCTTTTCTGGCGTCATTTTCTATGTTTTCTATGTTCTATGTAAGTGGTTGAGAGATGAAGTGGGAAACTACAGGTCAGTAAGCCTCACTTCGGTTATTGGGAAAATAATGGAAGCAATGCTGAAGGAAGGGATAGTGAAATTTCTAGAATCTAATAGGTTACAAGATCCAAGACAACATGGCTTTACTAAAGGTAAATCGTGCCACACAAATCTGATTGAATTCTTTGTCTGGGTGACCAGAGAATTAGATCAAGGAAGATATAATTTAGTTAGATTTCAGCAAAGCCTTTGACACAGTTCCTCATAGGAGGCTCTTGAACAAACTTGAACGGCTGAAGTTAGGACCCAAAGTGGTGAACTGGATTAGAAACTGGTTCACGGACAGACGTCAAAGGGTGGTGGTTAATGGCATTTGCTCAGAGGAAGGAAAGGTGAGTAGCGGAATGCTTCAAGGATCGGTGCTGGGGACAATTCTGTTCAATATGTTTGTGAGCTATATTGCCAAAAGGTTTGTCTTTTTGCGGATGATACCAGAGGGAGTGGAAAATATGAAAAGAATCTGCAAAAGTTGGAAGAATGGTCTAATATCTGGCAACTAAAGTTCAATGCAAAGAAGTGCAGAGTGATACATTTGGGGAATAGAAATCCAAGGAAAATGTATATGCTGGGAGGCGAGAGGCTGATATGCACAGACGGGAAGAGGGACCTTGGGCTGATAGGATCTGAAGGCGACAAAGCAGTGTGGCAAGGCGGTAGCTGTAGCTAGAAGGATGCTAGGCTGTATAGATAGAGGTGTAACCATCAGAAGAAAGGAGGTGTTGATGCTCCTGTACAGATCGTTAGTGAGGCCCCACTTGGAGTATTGTGTTCCGTTTTGGAGGCCATATGTGGCCAATGATATAAGAAAATCAAAAACAAAAAAATCTTTTTGGAAGAAAGGTTAAATATAATATGATTTCACAAATAATAAGAATTCAATACTGATAAAATATTCAAAAAAACTTCCCTATAAACAGATATAATCTTTTGTGTTTTGAGAGTGTGAGTGCTCAGTTTAAAACATCATTCAAACACAACAGTGTTATGAAACAATGTTATATCCAGACATCATCGCACCCTCCTACCTGCCTACCTCACATGTGACTAGAAATTATGATGTTAATCTACTAAACTCAAGATTGATATTTTCAAGTAATTATTGTGTGAAGGAGGTACTTAGCTCAAGAGGTAAGTCCAAATCATCTTATGGTCTAGGGTGCGCTGAGCTTGAAGTGTTCAAATCAATTCAAAGTTGCTGGTTTGAACTCGAATTGTGTCATTCCCAGTGTTCTCATTCAAAATGTGCTCCAAAAGAAATCATTGTGCTAAAATCAATCCCAATACAAAAACTCAGTCTTCACTCTTTCTTCCTCTACACCGATCGTGGTTCACGTGGGCTGCTTCATCGGGAGGAAGATTAGCGATTAAACTAAAATAAAAATCAAAATGCAAAACTACATGAATGATATTCAACGTTTTAAATATACCTGAATCATCTCACTCCTAAAGTTTTTTATATTATATTCTTATAAACCACATCAAAAAAACATTTCTTATTGCTCATAGCAGGAGGAACTCAGAATCGAGGGATCCTGCTGCTTGATCGTGTTCTAAAGAGGTTGACTGACGTGTTTTAAACTGAGCACTCACACACAAAAAACACAAAAGATTCTATCTGTTTATAGGGAAGTTTTTTAAATATTTTATCAGTATTGAATTCTTAAGCATCTTCAATGATATAAGAAAACATGAAGTGGTCCAGAGGAAAGCAATGAAAATGGTAGAGGGTTTGTGCCAAAAGAAATACAAGAAGAGACTAGAAGACCTCAACATGTAGACTCTGGAGGAGGGATAGGGGGTGATACGATACAGACACTTAAATAATTTAAAAGTATTAATATAGGACCAAATATTTTCCAGAGAAGGGAAATTGGTAAAACTAGAGGACATAAATTGAGGTTGAGGGGTGGTAGATTTAAGAGTAATATTATGAAATTCTTTTTCACGGAAAGGGTGGTGGATCCTTGGAATGCCCTCCCAAGGGAGAAGCTGGAGAGGAAAACTGACGGAATTCAAAAGTGTGGGATGAACACAGAGGATCTCTAATTAGAATATGAATGGGCAAACTTTCAAGGTACAGTTTTTCTGTAAGCTGCATTGAACTGTAAGGTATTTGCAGGTTATAAATAAAATTTTATTTTATGAGAGGGGAGATATGATTGGAGGTATTGAAATACCTCCATGATTTAAATACACAGAAGGCAAAAGGAAGCTTTAGAATGAGGTGGCATAGAATGAAAATGAAAGAGTTTATGATTTGTATCATTGCTGATTATTAAGTGATGTATTTATTGTTAATTTGTTTGAACATTTGTCACACTTATTCTAAGTTTGAAAATGAATAAAGAATTAAAAAAAAAAAAAAGAGTAATCTAAAAAACTATTTCTTTATGGAAAGGGTGCTGGATTCATGGAAGAGCTTCCTGGAGTAGGTGTGGGAAATGATGATGAAGACTAGAAGATGGTATCGATGGGTCTTTATCATCATTTTTGATTTCTTCCTTCGCTTCTTAATCGTTATGTTGGTTCAGGTAGTGAAATGTTTTGGGATGTCATGCTAAATGGATGATAACAAATGGGTTCCATCCTGTCTTCCCATGGATTTTGAGGATCAACACAATTGTATTTCTCTGCTGTTTTGTGTTGAGGTTCTTCATTCTTGATTTCTATCATCTCTCCAGCACCATTTTTGCCTCCGCCATCTGCTTGATGAGCGCATTCTAGGAATCCATCACTCTTTTTGAGGTTGCTTTGGTTTCTACTTTTTTATAGCTTCTTACCATTTTGATCATTTTTCTCTTTATGTCCTTAGTGAGATTGTTAAGGCTTTAGCCGTGTTTTCTACAGGGGCATCCTTCTGAGTTGGGCCACCACATTATTGTATTATTTCACTACCATGAAATCCTCAAATACTATCACTCCAAGGTCTCTCTCCTGGTCCATGCACATCAGCCTCCTCTCTCCTTTTCAATGCAGCTTCCTTGGGTTTCTGCACCCCAAAATCATCACTTTGTACTTCTCTGGATTAAAGTTTAACTGCCAATCATTCACTCAATCTTCTAGTTTTTATAGATCACTTCTTAGGTTGTCAGTCCCTCTGGGATGTCTATTGTGTCATCCACAAAAAGGCAAATTTTCTCTTCTAATCCTTGGGCTACCTTACAATTCACATAATTTTCTATAATCAAAACTATGCATGTTGTTTCTGTCAGCTAAATTACCCATATACAATAGAGGCACAAATTTCTTCAGGTTATTTTTCAAGGACAATAATTAAAGCAAACAAACCACGTAGCTTGTAATTACTGGTGCAAATCCCAATGGTACCCTTAACCCCCACCCTGAAACAAAAAAGAAATGTGAGCAATTTTCTTAATTCATGCAAAGGTGGCATAACCAGGATAACTCCTTCTGACATGCATGGTCACCCTTCAAAGCTACAACCTTAAATTTTCTGCAATTTTGGGTCAACAATTTGAGTAGAGTGTAAAGAGGTAACTATGTCTGAGTAAGATGCTGTTGGAGCTGTACCAGTAGGCAACCAGTAAATGAAAAGCCCTAAATTGCACGTATGTGCACTCAGATACGGCTCTCACTTGCCCTCTAACAGCCTCTTCTCTGTACTTTCTTAACTGAGTAAATACAGGTTTCCCATCCCACTGCAATGATCCACCCACTCACAGACATATGGTACGTATTGTGAAGGAACACACACAGACAGCAACAACAAAATTAGTCTTTTGAAACTTATATTATTACTTTTTTCTACTCTATGAACTGAAAACATTTTTATGCAGTTTTCATGTTAGTTTTTCCCATGTTAATTTACAAAGTACGCTTGAACAAAATAGGGATTGGGACTTTTAGACTGCCTTTTTGTAGTTTACAACCACACTCAAAGCGGTTTACATACAGGTACTTCAAGCATTTTCCCTGTCTGTTCCGGTGGGCTCACAATCTATCTAATGTACCTGGGACAATGGGGGATTAAGTGACTTGCCAGGGTCACAGGGAACAGCAATGGGTTTGAACCTAGCTGTAGCTCTTTCTACTATGTCACACTCTTCTCCCAAAAACTCCTAATGTAAGGTATTTAGATGATGGGACCCTGTTCTCAGAAGACTTTTGAGACCAGCAGTGTGGGTTCAAATTAGTTACGGTATATGTTGGATCTACAAAGCTAACTTTTGTGGTGTATTTTGAATAAGTATGTGTGTGTTTATGGGGATCTGACTGGGAGTATGCAGCCCAAAGACTTAATTTTGTTTAATTTGAGGTTATTGTTATGGTTGTGTTTTTGTTTCAGTGCACACTCTTCTGATACAGTTCAAGTTTCAAGTTTATTAAATTTTTTGTTATGTACGCAATATCAAAAGCTTCAAAGCGTATAACATTTTAAAAATGGGGGGTAGAACAAAACTCTTGAACATAATTACAATCAAATTCTATCCATTCTAATACATAACTGCTACGGAAGGTGAAAGGGATGAACTACAATCTTTAAAGAGAGAAAGAAAACATTTAGCGGGGAACACAAAAAGGAGAAAAAAGAAGAGAAAAGATGAATCTATAATCTATACAGAAATCTAATTTAGATCTAAGAAGTTTGGTGATTTGTGAAATTGTGTTGTCTATTTTTCAAAAGCGTCCTTGAACAAAAAACTTTTTAAGGAACGCTTGAATTTTTCTAAAGAAGATTCATTACGAATATAAACTGGTAAATTGTTCCAAAGCTGGGATGCTATAACTGAGAAAATGGTAGATCTTTTGGTTCCTGTTATCTTTAATGAAGGAATAGTCAAGAGCTGTTGTTGTGTTGATCTCAATGCCCTGGATGGAGAATATGGTGTTAAGAAACGATGTAGAAAAGTTGGAGCATGAGTTTGTTGAGTTTTAAGAGTTCTAAAGGATAAAAGCTTGTAGAAAGGTTAATGTTTTCTCAAAGGCTAGAAATCAAAAGAGAGAGAAAAATTCTGTCTTTAAAGGATGGAAATCTGGAAAATAGAAAAAAGGCAATCTTAAAATCTACAAACCTAGAGAGAAGAAAAACATCTGAACCAAAAGATAGAAATCTGGAGAGAAGGAATACATCTGAACCCAAAGTTTACTTACATATCTAGACAAAAGAAAAAGGTCTGTAGTTTTAAGAGTTAACAGTAAAATTTTAAAGGTTATTCTATGTGTGATTGGTAGCCAATGAGCTGCTTGTAGAAGTGTATTTTTATGAGTTAGTGATCATTTTTATTGCTGTGTTTTGTATTATCTGTAACCTTCTTATTTCTTTTTGTGTTATGCCCTGATATAAAGAGTTGCAATAATCGAGCCTTGAAATGATTAATGAATGTATTAGAATGTTAAGGGCTTCGGGCTTTAAGACTTTTGATAAGGATCTAATGAGACGTAATTTATAAAAACAATTTTTAACCACTGAACTAATCTGGTCATGATCAGTGCTCCCTCTAAGCGGGCGGGTGGTGTGAGCAAAATTTTTTCCCCGTGCGCTAAAAATATCGGGCGCCAGCACCAACTCGCCCGATTCTCCTCTCGCCGCGGCCTGCCATCTCCGTACGCCGTGCGCTGTGACGTGACATTGTGCGCTGCGAGGCAATATTTTGTGCGCCAGCGCACGCCAGCGCAGCTTAGAGGGAACACTGGTTCATGATAGGTAAGTTCCTGATCTAATGTTACTCCCAATATTTTTGAAGAGGGGTATTGTCTAAGAGAATCTGTGATGAAAATGGGAAAAACCTTACGGAAGATTTGGTTGCGTTTAATGCCAACATATTATCCTTTCGCCATTGGCTTCTTTGTTTTAGTTTGTTGTTTATGGCTGTTATCTCATTGAGATCTGCTGTATTTAAGGGGTACAAGAGCTGAATATCATCTGCATGTGCATAGGAGGAGAATCCTATAGATTGACTGAGGGTTAAGAGAGGTGATAGAAAGATTTAAAAAAACCAACAAACTTTTGGGGAGGGGGGTCTGGTGCTGTCATTTCAGGGTAAAAATGACTCTGCGTGGCATGCAAAATTAAACAGATGAACACCTTTACACCTGATTAGTTTGAGCATTACCAAAATATGGAGAAATTAGATTATGCCTGAACATAGCTACAATTTCAACTCTTACCACTGCCTTTCTTTTGAAAAATACCATCCTCCTGATATTCCAAGCAATTTAACTGGGAGAGCCTTTGCTTCATCTTAGGCCCTCTCATTCCAGGTTAAAGATGATCTAGAAATGCAGATGCATCCATTCACTCTCTCTTCAATCCACACCATTAGAGGGTCTTTTGGCAAACTGCCTCAGTCTTTCCTGCCCGGGATTAAATTTAGCAAGAAAGGAATAGAGAAGTTCATTAGACTCAACTTTTTGACAGATCTTTTCTGAAAGTTATTCATTTTAAAACTGAAAATATCGGCATCATTTTATCTATATGTTCATGGTAAAAAGTCAGGTTTTAGCCTTATCCGCTTTTCCAGCCTCAGACTGACCTTAGTTTCTACTTCAGTATAGATGTTGTTAGTATCCTCGCTGTGGTAGAAATTTGATTTCTGGGCATGCTACTTACGTAATTCTTCTTTGACTATGAGATTTCAACTGCGGAAACTGAAGCCAGGCATTTGAGAGTCTTCAGGACAATGGTTCAGAATGTTACACGGCAGAATTATAAGGTAGTGCAGTTTATACATATTTTAAATCTATAAAAAGAAATAAATTGTCCCCCACTTGGATTATTGCAGTAGCTTGCTTCTTGGGTTACCTGAACAAATTTGGGGAACATTAAAAGTGGTGCAGAATGCTACTGTTTGAATTATAGAGGGACTATATAGATTGAAAAATAGAAAATGGTAACAATAAATCCCCAAACTATTATAAATCTGAATCCCCATGAGAGAGAGAACCAATCACAAATAAATGTGGAGGCTTTTTCATTATCTAGAGAGTGTGGCGCAGTGGTTAAAGCTACAGCCTCAGCACCCTGAGGTTGTAGATTCAAATCCCACGCTGCTCCTTGTGACCCTGGGCAAGTCACTTAATCCCTCCAGTGCCCCAGGTACATTAGCTAGATTGTGAGACAGGGAAAAATGCTTGAGTACCTGAATAAATTAATGTCAAACCGTTCTGAGCTCTTCTGGGAAAATGAATTGAATGAATGAAGTGATCTCCTGTGTTAATTTGACTTCATCGGTTACCTATTAAATGGAGAATATTGATTTTTAATGTGATGACCAACAGTGCCTTAAGCATTAAGATCTGCCATTAAAGGCCTATTAGACATTCCATCATTGCGAACTGTTCATTATTGACCCTAAATTATGGAATTCACTGCCATTTCCTCTGAGAGGGTTGAAAATATGTTTTTCTTTCAAAAGGTTTTTGGTGATAAATTGAACTGATTATTTTGCCATGATAGTTCAAGTATCAAGTTTCTTAGGATTTTATATACCGCCTATCAAGGTTATCTAAGCGGTTTTTACAATCAGGTACTCAAGCGTTTTCCCTCTCTGTCCTGGTGGGCTCATAATCTATCTAATGTGCCTGGGCTATGGAGGACTGAGTGACTTGCCCAGGGTCACAAGGAGCAGCACGGGGTTTGAACCCACAACCCCAGGGTGCTGAGGCTGTAGATCCAACCACTGCGCCACACACTCCTGCCACATTTTCAAGTTTTATTAGGGTTTGATATCCCGCCTATCATAAAATGTATAAGCAGATGAAGACCTGCACAGTCCATCCACAAGGTGGCTGAAGGTAACCCCTCCACTCTGTTCAGGCCACAGCCACCCATGCTTAAACACTCAACCATGCCAACATGATGGCGAAAAGGGCAAACAGGATGCTAGGAATGACTAAGAAGGGGATTACAAAAAGATCGGAGAAGGTTATCATGCCACTGTACCAGGCCATGTTACGCCCTCACCTGGAGTACTGCGTCCAGCACTGGTCGCCGTACATGAAGAAGGACAAGGTACTACTCGAAAGGGTCCAGAGAAGAGTGACTAAAATGGTTAAGGGGATGGAGGAGTTACCATACAGTGAGAGATTGGAGAAACTGAGTCTCTTCTCCCTCGAAAAGAGGAGCCTGAGAGGGGACATGATCGAAACATTCAAGCTACTGAAGGGAATAGACTTAGTAGATAAGGACAGGTTGTTCACCCTCTCCAAGGTAAAGAGAATGAGAGGGCACTTTCTAAAGTTGAAAGGGGATAGATTCCGTACAAACGTAAGGAAGTTCTTCTTCACCCAGAGAGTGGTAGAAAACTGGAACGCTCTTCCGGAGGCTGTCATAGGGGAAAACACCCTCCAGAGATTCAAGATGAAGTTAGACAAGTTCCTACTGAACCAGAACGTACGCAGGTAATGCTAGACTCAGGGCACTCGTCTTCGACCTAAGGGCCGCCGCGGGAGCGGACTTCTGGGCATGATGGACCACTGGTCCGACCCAGTAGCGGCAATTCTTATGTTCAACTTGCCAGTCATGAGGTCGTCCCCTCCTCTGAGCTGCACAACACTTTCACTTGCAACATGTGACAATGACGTGATCTGCAACACTGGAGTTGTCAAAGCTTCAAAGGGACACAGACATGGGGGTCTGTACAGCTTTGGCCTTAGTTCCAACTGCTCTTGCCCATGTTGTGTTTCCATCTTGTTTCTATTTAGCATCCCATAAGAACATTAGCCTTACTGGGTCAGACCAATGGTCCATCAAGCCCAGTAGCCTGTTCTCACTGTGGCCAAAACCCATGTAAGCAGTGGCTTCCCCATGTCTTTCTCAATAACAGGCTATGGGCTCTTTTTACTAAGCTGCGGTAGCGTTTATAGCTCGTGCTAACCCCCGTGCTACGTGGAAAAACTAATGCCAGATCAATGGAGGCATTAGCATCTAGTGCACGCTGAAACCGCTAACGCAGCTTAGTAAAAGGAGCCCTATGTCTGTCTCATGCAATTTTGAATCGAGAGAGGAGAGAATGCGGATTTGGATAGGATCCTTATGCTGGAGCTGAGTTTTGGTTATAACATTTCCCTTATTGCTATATAATGTACCTGTATGTAAAAAACCTGGTCTCAGCCTACATAATTCCCTGTGGCCAAATAATGGTAATTTCACCAATTTACATACTCGTACATTAGAAATCTTGTCTGAAAAGCCAGGCCTTTCACATTTTGTATGATCTGTGGTACTTTCAGTTTATAAAGATATATTGTTGCCTGTTATTTTTCCTTTATTAAAAACAAAGCTGATTTTTTTTTTTATTTCATACAGGTTGCCTCCACGTAGGAGAATTTTAGAATCTATTTCTGCTTATAAAATAGTGTTTTAGGGATAAAGATAGGTGTCAGCAAAATTCTGCCCCCAATATTTGCATAAAATGATGTGCTTAAAGATGTAATTATCAACTTTCCTTTCCCCCTCTCCCTCAAAATCACGTACGTCGATGTATTCGTCTATTTTATGTCCAACCTTTTATTTTACCCCATTCTCAAATTTATTTTAACGTTTTTAGCTTTGTAAACTGGCCAGATACATGTTGATGGTCGGTATATTAAAATGTAAATAAATTTGGAAACTTGGAAAGAGTATTCAAATGAGCAGAATTGGGGAAGTGTTTGCATTTGAATGCATACTTTTGAAAATATGCAGATCGTTTAACCTGTAACCCATTCTGAGCTCTTGGTGTGCCCAACCTTGGTCCCAGAGGGCTGACCCAGTCAGGTGGTCAGGATTTGATGAATATGGTTGAGAACATATGCATGCGCTACCTCCATTGAATGCAAATTGATCTCATGCATATTCATCTTGAAAATTCTGAAAACCCAGCTGGGTGAGGACTGAGGTTGGACACCAATTCACCAATACTCACACAAAGAGAAGTAGAGGTGACTTGACCGTTCTTTTAAATATACCATAGCAATATTCGAAGTGGAAGCATTTCTATGCAAGAATGGCCTCGGTGGCTTAGACATCTTGCTGACCCAGAAATGTTATGGCCGTGACCCCCTCCCTGTCTGCCTCCCACTGGAAGTGGACTTGGCAGCATTCCGGAGCCCCTTGAGTTGCTCCATCCTTTTCCAGCATCAGAGGAAGGAAGGATGCGGTCTCTTGTCCTCAGGGGCTGCTGCAGTCTCGAAAGCATAGAAAGAACTGAGGTTATTAATTCCAGCTTTACTAATAAGGAATTACAATAGTTGTGGGATCTGGCAGTAGAATCGTAGTCCATTGCCATGCATGCTGTAGATTTTCCCCTCCTTTATTTGTATTTTTGATTTAGCTACAAATATCTTAAAGATGTGTTTTGTCTCCTTCAGTTACAACTGGCATTTTCAGCTTTCTGTGCTCTCAACATTTTCAACTAAGATAATGAAATTGCACATATGTGAGATGCTAAGAACATTTTTAATTTTGCTGCTTATAACATGTCAGCATTCATCAGTTGTTGCTATTTCATTATTAGTGATCATGGAAATAATATTGTTTCTTATGATGTTGGCAGCGACAGATTATCCAACTATGAAGCTCTTGCTGTGAGCATGACCATTGTCCATTCCAGAACGAGATTGTAGAAGCCTTCCCCTCAATTCTTCACTTCCTACAATCTAACACATTGTGGCTGGGGCTGATTTTAGAAACCCAGGGGTAGGCAATTCCGGTCCTCGAAAGCCGGAGCCAGGTCAGGTTTTCAGGATATCCACAATGAATATGTATGAGATGGATTTGCATCTCAAGGAGGCAGTGCCTGCAAATCCATCTCATATATATTCGTTGTGGATATCCTGAAAACCTGACCTGGCTCCGGCTCTCGAGGACCGGAATTGCCTACCCCTGGGTTAGCTGACACAGGGGTGGGCAACTCTGGTCCTCAAGGGCCAGAATCCAGTTGGGTTTTCAGGATTTCCCCAATGAATATGCATGAGATATATTTGCATCTCTAGGAGGCAGTGCATGCAAATCCATCTCATACATATTCATGGTGGATATCCTGAAAACCTGACCTGGCTCCGGCTCTCGAGGACCGGAATTGCCTACCCCTGGGTTAGCTGACACAGGGGTGGGCAACTCCGGTCCTCGAGGGCCAGAATCCAGTCGGGTTTTCAGGTTTTCCCCAATGAATATGCATGAGATATATTTGCATCTCTAGGAGGCAGTTCATGCAAATCCATCTCATATATATTTGTTGTGGATATCCTGAAAACCTGACCTGGCTCCGGCTCTCGAGGACCAGAATTGCGTACCCCAGAAATAAAGAGCATGATCTTTGCAGAGAATTTCCGTGAGGAGACAGAAGCCCATTATGAGACAATCAAGTACACTAACTTCATTCTTTTCTTATTTCAGACTCAACCTGTTCCAAACTACATAGCCTATTACATGCATCAGTCGCCCAATTGGTTTCACCAGATGGAGACTTTGGTCAACCATTTTGCAGAATTGATTGTGCCCTTCTTTATCTTTTTGGGTCGTCGCATGTGCATCATTCACGGAATTATACAAATCTTATTTCAGGTAAGGTTTTCTTCCAAGTGTACAATACTATTCTCATGAAACCCTCTCCTGCTCTCCACTTTTCTTTCCATTAGTGTCCTCCTGAGTAAGGCCCTCCTTAAACTGCAGTAGACCTTCCTGATCAGTTACTTCCTCATACTGTCCTTTTGAACCTTTATTCACTGCTTTAAAAGTCTGTTCTGGAGACCATTTTGGTTATACCTGATAGATTCTAAACAAGTTTTCTTTCCAAGAGGTTTTTTCTATCTTCTTGAGTGTTTTACTGTTTCTTGCACTTGTGGCCACAGTTAGCTTGCCAACTATTCTTTTTTGGTGCAAAAGAAATTAAAACAATTCTCACAAACAACTGTTTTTTTTTAACATTGCTTGAGAGCTACTGGCTTAATAGATGAGTTGGTATAACAGATTATTGACCTTTATTCCACAAGGGGTTAGTAATAAACAGGATAAGAAGTCCTTCCATGTTTAGGTTTATTAAAAAATTTTGACCGCACTTCAGTTTAGCAACAGCATGGTTTATAAATACCGTATTTTTCACTCCATTAGATGCACCTGACCATAAGACGCACCCTAGATTTAGAGGAGGAAAACAAGAAAAAAAACATTCTGAACCAAATTCTCCATGCCAGGCTCTGCACCCAACCCCACACTCCTTGCCAAGCTCTGCACCCTGTTCCCCCTCCCTGCCAGGCTTTGTACCCTGTCCTCCCTCTGGTGGTCTAGTAGTAGGCCAGGGCAGGCAGACAGGTAGGGACAGGGTTCTCGCAGGAAGCAGCGCGGGACCAGGCAGGCAACCCGGTTCGTCGCTATGCCGCCAGACAACAGAAGAGGAGGCAGCCGCATCTGCCATTCTTGGCGGAAGCGGGGACCAGGCAGCCAGCAACCCTTTTGCAGCACTCTCAGTGAGTGAGGCGCCAGAAGTTTTTAAAAAAAGGTACGTGCGGGGGGGAGGAGGAAGATGGCCGGCAAGAAAGGGAGGGTGGCAACATTAAAATAAGTTAACGGGGGGGGGGAGCGCTAAGCGTATTTGCTCTATTAAACGCACCCTTATTTCCACCCACTTTTGGGGGGGGGAAGTGTGTCTAATGGAGTGAAAAATACGTAATAAAAAGAGAAAGGAAAGTCATTAAAACATAGAAAAGCAAAAAGAAGAAAATTAAATTAAAAATAATTAAAGTCTAAAGAGTTGCCAAAGAGAAAACTCTACTCCCAATATTTTCAAGGAAATGCTAGACCAAAGAGATCTGAATTTTATATAAGAAAGCTCAGAGCGAATCGGAAGTGGAAGAAAATTCCATAAACTAGGAAGAGATGCAAAAAAAAAAAAAAAGCAGCTACGTGTTGAAGCCAATGTCACCAAATGAACCAGAGGCAAAGTCAATTGATGAGCAGATAACGAGTGGGCCTGTAAGGAACTAATAATTTTCCCAAATAGTCAGGTTGACCGGATAGTAGTGTTTTAAAGGCAAGTGTTAAAGCCTTGTGGATAAGATGAAATTTAACAGGTAGTCAATGGTACTCCTTAAAAAAAGGAGAGATATGGTCATATCTCTTGAGCATTTACAAGAACTCATAGCAGTATTTTGTATAGTTTGCAATTTCTTAATAGTAATCCAGTGTAAACAATATTGCAATATTCAAGCTTTGAAGTAACTAAAGCATAAATGTGAGACTCGCAACAAAGTTTATCAATATAAGCACAGATAGAACAAATCCTGCGTAAAGAAAACAAGCAGGATTTCACAACTGATGAAATTTGCAAATGAAACCTGAGTGCAGAGTCCAAATGAACACCTAAATATTTCAAATGATTTGAAAGTTGAATAGGTTGAGAACCTAGAAGAGGTTGTGACATCCCAACTCTTTTCTGAGGGCTCTGAATCAGTTTATTTTCAGTAATCCAATTATTGATCATGTTAATGCACAAATGCATAGGTGCCAAATCCGGATTATCAATCGGTTGAGGAATATCATCTGATGTTCCTGAATTCTTAAAGCTAAGGGATTCCGAAAAATCAAGGTAAAAGTATCGAACCTTGAGGAACACCACAAGATAAACGACAAGTTAAGGAGCAGCCTGAAGAAAGTTCTCTCTGAAAGAAATGATTTAAACCACTCTAACACTACTCCGCTGCTGGGTCAGACCAGTGGTCCATCCTGTCCAAATCTCCTTTTGAGCAGTAAATTCCTGTGATCGGAAGTATCTGAACTGAAAGGTCTTGCTTTTGGTAGCTATCACTTCAGCACACAGAGTTTGTGAGCTCTGAACCAATAGGGTTGTCCACAGTTGCTTCCTAAAATAGTGCTGCCAGTATTTTTCCCTTAGTCCCAAGCCCACAAATGTGAAAGCAACATGGACCCTTTGGATTGCAAACGATCATTTAGCCTTCTGTATGGTGTAGTTTAAAGCCCTTAGAAAGTCCACCCAGCTTTTTGTTTCTTTTGAAACTGCCATTATGTGTAGTTGTGACCCACCTAATTGGTTATCAGCGTGGGCAGACTTGACCCTTGAGAGTCATGTCAGCACTTTGTCTGCTTCCGTAGCCCACTTGAGGTCATCCACCATAGAGGAGATGTGCTGAGCTGCGATATGGATATCTGTCTAGAAAGAGACTCACAATGCAACAGTAGATTTGGCCAGTCCATCTTCCTGAATTTCTTTGGGATCAAATATACATCTTTGCGTACACCTTTCAGTGCTATAGAAATGGTAAGGAGTAGGCCCATTTTTCTTCAATTTCAGATTGAAAAATGCATTTAGGAGGGAATTCATCAAGGTGCAGTAAAATTTCACCCTTTACTATACCCTGCAGGATCGTGATACCGCAGATGCTGAATTTCATCTTACACAACTCCACCTGTGAATCACCTTGAAGCAGCGTTATCCCTGTAGCCCAGGAACATTAGGCCGCACAAGGCCACAACCTGATGCTCCTGGTCTGCGGTGATGTAACTGTCCTCCTCGACCTAACCTCCTGGTATACTGTCCCCTCTAGTGGCTACCTGAATGTCAAAATAGGTGATCTGGGCTGGTGTCCAGTGGGGATAGTCTGGGGGTTGGAGGCTGTTTGACCAGGAAACATTTTTGTTTAAAGTTGTTAAAATACATGTGGATTGTGAAAAATTACAGGCGGTCCTTAGGAAATTGAAAGACTGGGTGTCCAAATGGCAGATGAAATTTAATGTGGACAAAGTGATGCACACTGGGAAGATTAATCTGAGTCACAGTTACAAGATGCTAGGGTCCACCTTGGGGGTTAGCACGCAAGAAAAGGATCTCGGTATCATCATAGACAATACGATGAAACCTTCCGCCCAATGTGCGGCGGCAGCCAAAAAAGCAAACAGGATGCTAGGAAATATTAAAAGAGGGATGGATAACAAGACTAAGAATATTATAATGTCCCCATATCGCACCATGGTGCGATCTCATCTGGAGCATTGGGTTCAATTCTGGTCTCTTTAGCTCAAGAAAGATATAGTGGAAAGACTAAAAAGATTAGGGCTCTTCAGCCTGGAAAAGAGTTGGCTGAGGGGAGATATGATCAAAGTCTACAAAATCGTGAGTGGAGTAGAACAAGTACAAGTGGATCGATTTTTTCACTCCATCAAAAATTACAAAGACTAGGGGACGTTCGATGAAGTTACAGGGAAATACTTTTAAAAGCAATAGGAGGAAATTTTTTTTCACTCATAGAGTAGTTAAACTCTGGAACGTGTTGCCAGAGGATGTGGTAAGAGCGGATAGCGTAGCTGGTTTTAAGAAAGGTTTGGACAAGTTCCTGGAGGAAAAGCCCATAGTCTGTTATTGAGAAAGACATGGGGGAAGCCACTGCTTGCCCTGGATCAGTAGCAAGGAATGTTGCTACTCCTTTGGCTTTGGCCAGGTACTAGTGACCTGGATTGGCCACTGTGAGAATGGGCTACTGGGCTTGATGGACCATTGGTCACAGCCCAGGAGGAACTTCCCATGACTAGAGCTGCCTTCCAGTGCTCCACCTCCACTGACTTCCCATTGGCTGAATCCTACTCCTAGTCTCTGCTGTTGTAGTAACACAGGAAGTGGGCAGGGAAGGATTGCTCACTCGGGGGGGGGGGGGGTGGAGGAAAAGAATTGGAGAGCTGCAGATAAAGGTCTAAACTCTGTAAAAGAATAAAAAAAATTGGGGCACTTAAGTTAGCCTTATGATTTCTGGACAATGCTGTCAAAAATCCAGACGGCAACCCTAGGTGAGTGCATATGACAGGCCGTCTCCCCCTCCAAATGTTTGTCCCTGAAATCGTAAGCTGTTGAGGAGGAACTGTTGGTCAGATGCACGAATACTGTAGCATTTTATCAGCAAGATAAGGGTCGAATTTGCTTCAGACCCAAACAGCTGCCATTAACTCACACATCTGTCATAATAGACTCATCTGTGTTCCCAATCATTGTTCCTCTGTCCAGTAAAGGGTGCTGTCTAGAGGAGGCTGATTGATTTTTCCTGCTTCTGTCTATGGAAAAACTTTATTAAAGAAAGTCCCATGAGTTTGCCAGGTTTTTATTTCAAGAGTTACAAAGTTTATTTTTTTCTTCCAATGGTGCATGAAATCTTTCTACAAAACAATAAGTGAGTTCCGGGAAGTGTGCTTATTACAGGAGAATGACACTGCCATCCCTCTCATTAAGGACATAAGAGTGTTTTTCTAGCTAAAGAAAAGAGGACGATTATGGGTAATACAGTGACCATTTATCCCTGTCTTGGCTTGTTTTTTTCACCTCCACTAAAAATCCCAATGAGATTTTGCTGTTCACCATGGCAAATTGCAGCTCTTTTTGTCTCTGGCCAGCATCTTAACCATATTCAGATACAAGGCAAAAAAGTCATTCCGATAACTAACATTCATGCTGCGCACATGCAAAAAATATTATGCAAGAACTAAAATTTGTTACAGACCATGAAATCATCCTTTGGGATCATGTTCGACCAGGCAATCTGGTAGTACCACCACTGTGTAGATATGAAAGTACAGTGGTGCCTCGCATAACGGACGCCTCGCACAGCGAACGCTGCGCACAACGAACTTTATGTCTTGATCCGTACAACGAACTTCGTTTCACACAACGAAGTCGCCCGAGCTGCATCCTTCCGCGCAGGCACTGCGCTTAACTGCCCTCTCTCCGCCTGGTTCCCTCTTGCCCCCCCCGACTCCCCGACACGATCGGGGCAAGAGGGAGCTCAAGCCCTCTTGCCCCCCCCCGACTCCCCGACACGATCGGGGCAAAAGGGAGCCCAAGCCCTCTTGCCCCGCCGATTCCCCGACACGATCGGGGCAAAAGGGAGCCCAAGCCCTCTTGCCCCGCCGATTCCCCGACACGATCGGGGCAAAAGGGAGCCCAAGCCCTCTTGCCCCGCCGATTCCCCGACACGATCGGGGCAAGAGGGAGCTCAAGCCCTCTTGCCCCCCCGACTCCCCGACACGATCGGGGCAAGAGGGAGCTCAAGCCCTCTTGCCCCCCCGACTCCCCGACACGATCGGGGCAAAAGGGAGCCCAAGCCCTCTTGCCCCGCCGATTCCTCGACACGATCGGGGCAAAAGGGAGCCCAAGCCCTCTTGCCCCGCCGATTCCCCAACTCCCCGACAATATCGGGCCAGGAGGGAGCCCAAGTCCTCCTGGCCACGGCGACCCCCTAACCCCACCCTGCACTACATTACGGGCAGGAGGGATCCCAGGCCCTCCTGCCCTCGACGCAAACCCCCCCTCCCCCCAACGACCGCCCCCCCCAAGAACCTCCGACCGCCCCCCCAGCCGACCCGCGACCCCCCTGGCCGACCCCCACGACACCCCCAACCCCCTTCCCCGTACCTTTCTGTAGTTGGCCGGACAGACGGGAGCCAAACCCGCCTGTCCGGCAGGCAGCCATCGACGGAATGAGGCCGGATTGGCCCATCCGTCCCAAAGCTCCGCCTACTGGTGGGGCCTAAGGCGCCTGGGCCAATCAGAATAGGCCCGGGAGCCTTAGGTCCCTCCTGGGGGCGGGGCCTGAGGCACATGGGCCCAACCCGACCATGTGCCTCAGGCCCTGCCCCCAGGAGGGACCTAAGGCTCCCGGGCCTATTCTGATTGGCCCAGGCGCCTTAGGCCCCACCAGTAGGCGGAGCTTTGGGACGGATGGGCCAATCCGGCCTCATTCCGTCGATGGCTGCCTGCCGGACAGGCGGGTTTGGCTCCCGTCTGTCCGGCCAACTACAGAAAGGTACGGGGAAGGGGGTTGGGGGTGTCGTGGGGGTCGGCTGGGGGGGCGGTCGGAGGTTCTTGGGGGGGGCGGTCGTTGGGGGGAGGGGGGGTTTGCGTCGAGGGCAGGAGGGCCTGGGATCCCTCCTGCCCGTAATGTAGTGCAGGGTGGGGTTAGGGGGTCGCCGTGGCCAGGAGGACTTGGGCTCCCTCCTGGCCCGATATTGTCGGGGAGTTGGGGAATCGGCGGGGCAAGAGGGCTTGGGCTCCCTTTTGCCCCGATCGTGTCGGGGAGTCGGGGGGGCAAGAGGGCTTGAGCTCCCTTTTGCCCCGATCGTGTCGGGGAGTCGGGGGGGCAAGAGGGCTTGAGCTCCCTCTTGCCCCGATCGTGTCGGGGAGTCGGGGGGGCAAGAGGGCTTGAGCTCCCTCTTGCCCCGATCGTGTCGGGGAGTCGGGGGGGGGCAAGAGGGCTTGAGCTCCCTCTTGCCCCGATCGTGTCGGGGAGTCGGGGGGGCAAGAGGGCTTGAGCTCCCTCTTGCCCCGATCGTGTCGGGGGTGCCAGGGACTACACGGAGTCACCCACCGTACCACCCGATTCGGGTAAGCGCAGGTATCGGTGGGTGGCTTATTTGCGGGGGGGTGCCTTATTTTACATTTTTTTCTAAAAAGGGGGGGCTGTCTTATTTGATGGCCCTGCCTTATCATCGGGGAAACACGGTAGAAAAAAAAAAAAAATGAACAGTTAAGTCCCAGTTTTTGCCGCTGAGACTCTGCCCTCTCACTGTAAAATTAGACTCTACTTAGTCTGTCTTTAAATTTAAAAAATGTGTGTTGTTTTAAAAAACAATTATGTTTTTAGATGTATCTAAATAAAAATAATAACCAAAAATTTATCTTTTTTTATGTCATCTTAGCATATTTTATGCTACAGAACGAATTATTTTTTTTTACATGTATTGTTATGGGAAAACGCGTTTCACACAACGAACGTTTCACATAACAAACTTGCTCCTGGAACGGATTAAGTTCGTTGTGTGAGGCACCACTGTATTTATTATGCAAAAACATTTCAATTGCTTTCTCTGCTCTTCCCTTTGTTATGGCTTCTCTTGGCAGCTAATAACCAAGTTCTAAGTAAGACCTTTTTATTTGATAATAAATATATTGAGCTGCTAATAGTGCAATAAAACCTATCACCCTCAACTTGTTGATCCATATTCATGTTAATCTCAAGTGGATGATTAAGAACATAAGAATTGCCACTTTTGGTCAGATTAGAGGTCCATTGTGCCCAGCAGTCCGCTCACGCAGCGGCCCTTGGTCAAAGACCAGCGCCCTATCCAAGACTAGTCCTACCTGCATACATTCTGGTTCAGCAGGAACTTGTTTAACTTTGTCTTGAATCCCTGAAGGGTGTTTTCTCCTACGAAAGACTCCAGAAGAGCATTCCAGTTCTCTACCACTCTCTGAGTGAAGAAGAACTTCCTTACGTTTGTACGGAATCTATCCCCTTTTAACTTTAGAGAGTGCCCTCTCGTTCTCCCTACCTTGGAGAGGGTGAACTACCTGTCTTTATCTACTAAGTCTATCCCCTTCAGTACCTTGAATGTTTTGATCATGTCCCCTCTCAATCTCCTCTGTTCAAGGGAGAAGAGGCCCAATTTCTGTAATCTTTCGCTGTATGGCAACTCCTCCAGTCCCCTAACCATTTTAGTCGCTCTTCTCTAGATCCTCTCGAGTTGTACCGTGTCCTTCTTCATGTACGGTGACCATTGCTGGACGCAGTACTCCAGGTGAGGGCGCACCATGGCCCAGTACAGCGGCATGATAACCTTCTCCGATCTGTTCGTGATCCCCTTCTTTATCATTCCTAGCATTCTGTTTGCTCTTTTTGCCGCCGCCACACATTGCATGGACGACTTCATCGACTTGTTGATCAGAACTCCCAAGTCTCTTTCCTGGGAGGTCTCTCCAAGTACCGCCCCAAACATCCTGTATTCGTGCATGAGATTTTTGTTACCAACATGCATCACTTTACACTTATCCATGTTGAATCTTTCTCAGTGTGGCAGATAATAAAGTGTGGAAGCACCACACACAGGACCCAGAACATAGAGATTGGATTGAGAAGGGTCTGCTTTTTTACATTTACACCGGTTGAAAAATGTTGAGGGCCTGATCCTGGCAGCTTTCATATAGAGATATTGGCACTTATAGCACACGTTTTTAATTAAAATAATTTTTATATACATTTCCATACACTCAGAAATAAAGTTAGGTACAAGTAAACAAACCTTCAAGACCACATCTAGGGAGAGAAAGCATCCTGTAAAAACTGAACTTTTGTAAACTCAGGCAATAAGACTAATGTCTAATTACAAGTGGCGAAACTTCAAATTAACTCCTAATGTAGTTCAAGATAATCTCTCATGATCCTTAAGAAAACTTTCTAGTTGTAAAGAATCTTAAAAAATATATAAGGTGAGAAGACACTTAGGACTCCTTTTACTAAGGTGCGTTAGCATTTTTAGCACACGCAGGAAATTACCACGCGCTACGCTTCTAGAACTAACGCCAGCTCAAGCCCTAGCGCACCTTAGTAAAAGGAGCCCTTACATGGATAGTTAAACCAAAATTGCACCCAGTGTGAAAAGTCAAGGCTTCAAGGCCAAAAATGACTCTGGATACGTCAGGAAATATATTAATTTTTCCTACTTTCTAAAATACGATTTCATTACTATTAACATCACTTTCATGAAAAAAGGCATTCAAGCACGAATTCAATTCAAATTCCACTGCCTAGTATTCAAAGCGTTACACGGCTCTTAAACAACCGCTTAAACCAGATCTCCACCTCAAGACACAGAAGAACCCCGAACCCTTTCGCCTTCCCCCCACTCATAGGCACACAACGCAAGAAAATGTTTGACAACCTTCTGGCAACACAAGCAGCAAAACTCAACCATTCCATCTCCAATCTGCTGACAACATCGGACGACATCAAAACATTCCGAATAGAAATCAAAAAATTCATTCAAATATCTTAACCCCTCTTCACCTACCGCCAGATAATTCTTCCCCAAATAACCCACCTAAACGCCGTCCAAGCAAACAGACCCCTAAAATAGATTGTAATCTTACCTACTCTAACTGTACTGTTTGTCTATATCTCACAGTCAGTTTACTATCCATCCCCTAAGTTTCCCTAGGATTCTATCCAGCTATCTCTCCTCTGTTGTATCTTCACTGGAAAATGTCCAGTCAAATCTTTTGTAATCCGCCTTGAACTGCAAGGTATAAGCGGAATAGAAATATGTAATGTAAGGTAACTAGGAGCGTGGATCTGGGATTTATAATATCTTGGAAAGCTGTTCAGTTCCCCTGTTGATCATCCTGAAGCTTTTTTCCTTTGTGGTAAATAATAGTAATTATTCAGCTGAACTGATTTAGAGTTTGCCAAACCCAATATCTCTTGAATTTACGTTCTAAAAAGTATCTCTCTGCAACCTGCACCTTCTTAATTTCCCTTCAATTTACCGGTATTTATTGTCTCCATTTTCCATCATCTCTAACTTTGCATGAAAAAATTGTGAATCCTTCATTACCGAGAGGGAATTAGCCCATAGATTAGAAACCTGCGCTTTCAACCCTGAAACAACAAGAAGAGAATAGAGTCCACATTTTGCTTGGAAAAGGCGACCTAAGCATACCCTCCATCGATAAATTAAACTTTCTGTGTGTCAAATTAGGTAGAATTTATAAGGACAACCAGAGCAAATTGTATATTATCATTAGCCCCTAGCAGGTACCAAGTTAGGATAAAAACTTGTACCAAAATTCTGTATGTTAAACCTGTAACCCATTCGGAGCTCTTTGGAGACAACAGGCTAGAAAACAAGTGAACTCAATCAATCAATCCTGTAAAGAAACTTTCTTAGTAGTCTCTAGACTTAGGGCTCCTTTTACAAAGGTGCGCTATGGGTTTTATCGCATGCACAGGATTAGCGTGAGCTAGCCAAAAATCTACCGCCTGCTCAAAAGGAGGCAGCAGCGGCTAGCGCACACGGCATTTTAGCGCTCGCTATTCCGCGCATTAAGGCCCTAGCGCACCTTTGTAAAAGGAGCCCTCTTTGAGATTCATAAACAAAATTTTTTTCTGGATTTTTATAAAGGACACAGTATGAGGTTGAGATACTGAACTCAACAGAGGCACCAAAAGAGATTGGGAAACCTCTTTGGACTTCCCCACATCAGGAAGAAGAGGAGAGTACCTGAAATCCAGAAATGGTCTTCAAACCAGCTGGTGTCACAGTCGGTATAGAAACCTTTGGCTTAATGATGCCTTTACACTTCCCCATATTTTCAGGAAAATTATATTTTACAAATCAAAGCTCCTCGGAGGTCCAAGAAGCTCCCAAGGGGCTTCGCGTGCGCCACAGGGACGCCGGACTTTTGGGTACTGATGACGTAAAGGATGTCCACCACACTTCCTGCTGTTCCTGCTGTTTGTCAGCACTCTCTCCACAATGGAAAGTCCAGATGTGAGAGTGTCTCTTCTCCCTCTTACACCACACTTTTGTATTTTTACAAACTTACAAGCGTGACTTCTTCTAACTTAGTAGTGAGGCTGCAATTTTAATTTGGTTTATTTTGGATGAGGCAATAAACTATATGGGATTAAGGAACATAATTCCCTTAATCCCTTCTGTAAAGCCCTGGTTGAAATGAGCTGTTATGCTTGCTTTTAAGTGGTGGAGAACTCAGCTTGGCATTTTTCCCCAAAATGGAGAATACAGGTGTAGATTTTGGTTCTGCCTGACCCACAGAACATGTCTCCATGAAATTGTTGCATGGCGTAAGTAGCAGCTGTCTGAAATCGATATTTACAAGCAATATACAGGTTAGGTACCACTATTCATTCATGCATAGCTTTCGAAAATAGTGATAATGTCAGAGAAAGCATCGAAGACTTGGAACTTTATATCCTGAAGAATTACAGAGATGATCACATTGAATATAATCGGCAATCTCCTTATATATGTTTAAAATATACATGTGGCTGTAATTTTAGAAAGCTTTTTCCCCATGTTAAATTATTTGCATATGTAGAAAAGGCCTTTTATAAAAATAATTCTATAAAAGAAGGCACAGGCACAAGCTTGTGCCTTCTTTTATAGAATTATTTTTATAGCGCTGTACAGAGTTCCAGGACAAATGTGTACAGTACATGCTAACATAATCTTTTGCATCAACTTTTGTGCAATTTTCGGGCTTGATCTGGAAGAACAACGCAATTGAGGCGAAAGGCCTTTTTGGTTTTGAAGCCTAGAGTGGTTGCTCATTGAGTACGATTTTTTTTTCTGAAATTTCCCTGTAAATGTCTAATTAATTTCCAGAATAATGACTATATTTTTGGGGATCTACTTTAATTAGAACAGTTCTTGAAAGACTGAGAATAAAATATCTTGACAAATGAATATTTAAGCAAATGTAATGCTGGGAAATAATGTTGGAGAGGTATATTATATTACATTACATTAGAGACTTCTATTCCGCCATTACCTTGCAGTTCAAGGCGGATTACAAACATCTTTTTCCTTATGTTGATTTCTTGAAGTTAGTGGAGGCAACTTCTCCATTGATGGGGGCTGTTTAGTATTGCTTTAAATTGGGGGGGTTCTTTGTATAATTGAAATGATTACCATTTTTCTTATAAGCTTTTTGGATTGTATGTTACAATTTGAAAAATTCAATTAAAAATAAAAACCACACCCTGCAAACCACTGCTTTTTCTGACATCATCCGAATGATAAATCAGTGGAAATTTTCCCAATGGGGAAACTGCTGCTCATTAGTATAGCAGTGGCCATTCTATTGTTATGGAAGTTTCTAAAAGCTGGAAAGAAATTCCTTGAGCCATATTGGAACAAATCACATCATGACTTGATTGATTTTTGGTCTAAAAGAAAACAAACCAGAGCCCCCCTTTATGTTTGGCAGCAGTGTGAATAATTCTGAAATAGTTGTTGTTAGTTGTAGCCAGGAATCTAATCAGTTTTGGTTTGGGGGTTTTTTTAATCATTAAATAAAATGTTAGCCCAACTCTAAGCAGTAAACCTATCTTGAGTGCAGCTAAGTAACCGGAAGAGAAATGGCAGATGAAGTTTAATGTGGAGAAATGCAAAGTAATGCATTTAGGCAGAAAAAATAAGGAATACGAGTATAGAATGTCAGGTAAGAGCGAACAAGAAAAGGACCTGGGTGTACTGATAGATAGGACCCTGAAACCGTCAGCGGCAAAGAAAGCAAATCGAATGTTGGGCATGATAAAGAATGGAATCACGAGTAGATCGGAGAGGGTCATAATGCCGCTTTGTAGAGCAATGGTCAGACCCCACTTGGAATACTGCATCCAACATTGGTCCCCCAACCTGAAGAAGGATATAAAACTGCTGGAGAGGGTGCAGAGGCGAGCAACGAAGCTAGTAAAGGGTATGGAGAAACTGGAATATGAGGATCGACTTAAGAAACTAGGATTGTTCTCCCTTGATAAAAGGAGACTGTGAGGGGATATGATCGAGACCTTCAAAATACTGAAAGGAATCGACAAAATAGAGCAGAAAAAATTATTTACATTGTCCAATTCGACACGGACAAGAGGACATGGAATGAAGCTAAGGGGGGACAAGTTCAGGACAAATATCAGGAAGTTGTGCTTCACGCAGAGAGTGGTGGACACCTGGAATGCTCTCCCAGAGGAGGTTATTGCGGAATCGACCGTCCTAGGATTCAAAAGCAAACTAGATGCACATCTACGAGAGGCATAGAAGGAGATGGGTGACTAAAAATTACACCAGGTGTACACCTGGCAGGGCCTCCGCGTGTGCGGATCGCCAGACTTGATGGACCGAGGGTCTGATCCGGAGATGGCACTTCTTATGTTCTTATGTTTGGGCATCGTTTGAATCCTACTAAATTCCGTACTGTTTTTTCTCAAAAGAAACAGAGGTCTGACTTTGACAAGCTCTAATGAAAACCAAATTGTTGCATTACTTAGAAAAATAATTTGAAGAAGTCAATTAATTGCAAAGGTGGAAAGGTTCAGCTACTTGAAAATAGAAGTTTGGATTCGTTCAAAAAACCACGAATATCTGAAACCTCGGATAATGAAATTGCGAATATGGAGGGGGAAGTGTAGTGTCGCTCTGCTAGATCACAGACTCCTAAACCATGCTCAGCTTGATTTTGATTTGGCATTTGCACCTGCAGGGAGTTTTCCATTGAAAATGTGCTTGTACCCACAGGGGGAGAAGGAGTGAAAAATTGCCCTTTGGGGTATAAGTAAATACTTACATTAAGTATCCCTGCTGTATCACATGCATCCTACCCACACTTAATTTACACAGCTGTATTCTGCAAATCCCCTGACAATGCAAAACAGATTATCCATTTGGGGAGGGAAAGCAGGAAATGACAAGAAACCGGGTCCATCACTACAGCTTTTATCTTTGTGGTACTAAAATATGCATGATTTTTTTGTGGTAAGACTGAGACTCATTGAATTAATTAATTAATAGCTCCTGACATAGATAGGAAGTTGTTTTCTTCTAGATCAAGTTTCAGGTTTATTAAAAATTAGATTAATCGCTTATTCAAAATTCTAAGCAATGTATAAAAAGTAAAATTACAAATTTTGGGGGGAAAGGGGACAAAACAAACGAATAAGACTAACCTGACAGAACAAATGGGCTATTTGTCTTGGCTCAGAGTCACTGATCTGGAAACTTTGGTCCATGAGCGCCTTTCAGATGTTCCTTGCAAGGATGGTGATCTGTTTAGAGACAAGATTGAAGAAGTGGCTAATAAAATTAAAAGTCCAAGACACCACAAAGAAAGGGATGTGGAAGAGTGCAAAGCCAAATAGCATGCGGGGACCAAAATATCTTTTATTCAAAAGACCCAACATGGCCCGTGTTTCGTCTGAAAGCACACGTCAGGACTCTGTCATTTGAGACTTAAAATCCAACTGATTGTTGAAGATCACACACAGCCTGACAATTTGCTATTTAACAGGAATAGGATGGTGAAGATGGCTGACTATAACAACATTTTGTATTGTACTAGTATGAACATCTAAACGGAGAAGAGTATCTTCTAGAACAGTGGTCCCCAAACCTGTCCTAGAAGACCACCAGCCAGTCAGGTTTTCAGGATAGCCCTCAAGAATATACATGGAGCATATTTGCATGCCTGTCACCTCCATTATATGCAAATCCCTCTCGTGCATATTCATTAGGGCTATCCTGAAAACCTGACTGGCTGGTGGTCCTCCAGGACAGGGTTGGGGACCACCATTCTAGAAGAAGAAAATTGAGAGGTTTGAGGCTTAGACAAAGTTGATATGGAGGGCTATTTTCAAAAATAATAATAATAATAATAACTTTATTCTTATATACCGCCAACAATCTTGCGACTTCTAGGCGGTTTACAATAAAGAGAAACTGTACAGACAGCTACTTACAGAGTATGGCAGTGTTTCGTCTAAGTCCAATTTGGACATTTCCCAGAAGTTTCAAGTTTATTTAAAATTTCTTATACCGCCTAATCAAGCCTTCTAGGTGGTGTACAAAAACGCTAAAACAATGTGTTAAATAAAATACATTTTAAACAAACAAAAACAAAACCAGGAGTAATGACAACTTTTAAAGAAGTTGACAAACAGGAACAAAAGGGAAGGAAGGGTTAGAACTACAATTGATAAAGAGAAGAGAACATGCAAGGGGGAAAAAAACCAGAAGGGAGGGGAGCTGAAGGTAAAAAACCTTTCTAGAATCTAAGTCGCCCTTAAAAGGACTGTTTAGGTTTCAAAGGCATCGAGAAAGAGAAATGTCTTTAACTTCACAGCACAGAAACGTCTATTTTGTGAAAGCTGATTCACTACTTTTTTTAAATCGTTTACTTGGACGTCTAGGCCAACAGGACATCCAACCCTTAGGACGCCTAACTTTATACTCCATTTTCGACCAAAGAAATGTCCATTGAAAATGTCCAAATTCAGACCGTTTGGATATAGGAGTGGCCATCATTGTGATGGACTGGCCACATAGACATACTAACAGATCAGTGGAACACCTTAGAGAGTACTGCTGTGAACCTCACGTAAAGAATGCCAGAGGTACATCTCACTTTATACCCCTTATAATTTATGCCAAGCCCTCCAAAACTCCCCTAAACCTGCTAGGCCCACCTGTCTGCCACCTCAGCAGCCCTCTTGGCTACAGGTGGCACCTATATGGCAGTATAGTAGGGTTTTTGTGAGTTTTAGTTGGCTTACACTTTCCACCATAAATGTAGTGATTAGAGTGGCTTATGGGCCTAGGTCTTCCTCACTATGGTTCACTAGCCCATCCACCATCTTACTTAAGACACCTGTAGGATGCTTTAGTAGGCTTTCCCAAACCAAGTGCTACTGTTCTAGAGACAAGTATGAACTCTTTCATTCGGATTTTTGGGGGGTGGGAGGGGGTTATTGAGCAGTGGGGGGGAGGGGGTTGTATTTTAATGTATCCAGTGGTCATCTGGTCAGTTTGGGTCTCTTTGTGGAACTTAGATGCTTCTAAAAGAGGTCTAGCTCCGAACATCTAAGTTCTGTCTAGGACATCTTGGAAAAGGTTCGATTAAGCCACAAAATGTCCAAGTTAAGCATGCCCATAACACTGCAGTACCTGAAAGGAAGCCTGGGGAAGAGAAAAGCAGCCCTCCAGCATATGTTTTTACCAAAAGCTTATAAGAAACAGAAGCTTTACTAAGGGTCATACTATTCCTGTTAAACAGAAAATTGTCAGTCTAGGTGTGGTCTTCGACAGTCAGTTGGATTTTAAGTCTTATGTGGCAAAGACCCTTGACGGAGGCTTTTTGCCGAAATACTGGCCATATTGAGTCTTTTGAAAAAAAGATATTTTGATCCCAGTTCTGTAGGCCAGTGTGCATTCTCTTTGTTCGCATAATAAACTAAACTAAACTAAACTAAGCCTTAGGTTTATATACCGCATCTTCTCCACTGAAGTGAAGCTCGGCACGGTTTACAAAGTTTAAAAAATATGGGAAGAGAGAAGAGAAAGAGTTTACAAAGCATAAAAAGAGGGGATGTAATCAGGAGAAGAGATTATTATATGCTAGAGAAAAGCCAGGTTTTCAGTTGTTTTCGGAATAGTTGGAGGGAGCCCAGGTTCCGCACCGGGACAGTGAGGTCGCTCCAGAGGCCGGTGATTTTGGAGAGGAGGGATCTGCCCAGTTTACCTGCATGGAGGATGCCGTGTAGAGAGGGGAAGGATAATAAAATTTTAAATCACAAGAAACTATGTCATCTTTGTCTAAGCCTCGAACCTCTCAATCTTCTTCTTCTAGAACAGGGGTAGGGAACTCTGGTCCTCGAGAGCCGTATTCCAGTCGGGTTTTCAGGATTTCCCCAATGAATATGCATTGAAAGCAATGCATGCAAATAGATCTCATGCATATTCATTGTTCAAGAAGATACTCTGCTCCATCTAGACCAGGGATCTCAAAGTCCCTCATTGAGGGCCACAATCCAGTCAGGTTTTCTTGATTTCCCCAATGAATATGCATGAGATCTATGTGCATGCACTGCTTTCAATGCATATTCATTGGGGAAATCCTGAAAACCCGACTGGATTGCGGCCCTCAAGGAGGGACTTTGAGATCCCTGATCTAGACGTTCATATTACTACAACATGAAACACTGTTATAGTCAGCCATCTTCATTATCCTGTAGGCCTGCTCGTCAGTATTCCCATGCAAAATAGCAAAAGACACAAATGTCTCAACCTCATTCTCAGTCCAAACAGCAGTCATCCTTTTGACTCTTTTCTAGAAAACATTGCCAATGTTACCCTCATTCTGACTCCCTATCAGAGACAGATTGCTCTATTTTCACCAACTTTGGACTCTTATCACAACAGATCAGTGGGTGCTTCAAGTTGCCCTACATCTGATCAAAAAGCCTCCAAGCCACCCACCAAAAGAGACTCTTTTCAACTCCCTCCAGAATACCCTCCTTCACCAGGAAAACTCGACCTTTCTTCAGCTACACCGCAATGCAACCTGTTCCCTCAGGCCAGTCGGGTTTTCAAGATAGCCCTAATGAATATGCATGAGAGAGATCTGCATATAATGGAGATGCCAGGCATGCAAATCTGCTCATTAGGGCTATCCAGAAAATCCGATTGGCCTGGGGATCTTCCAGGAAGGGTTGGGAACCACTGCTCTAAATGACGCAGAGCTCCCTGTGAAATAGAAAAGAGAGAAAAAAATCCAGAGTGGATTCCTTCTGCCGATGGCTCACGGCCATTGGGAGAGAACTTGCTTGTCTAGAATGGCTTACCTATTGCACTGGAAATAATATTTGGGGGAGGGGGGATTCATAACAGAAACTAATCAAGATATCAGCCTTTATAATCACTTCCAGCACTAGGCAACTGTCTTTGCACAATTTTCTTTTAGATCTTTGAAGGGCAACATTAGAATTTATTTCTATGTAACATGGCATTATAATCTTCAAGATGTAACAAATGCACTGGCAGCTTTCTCATATCTGTCCGAAAACTGCAAGCTAGCAAAATCTGTGTTCATCAGACACATTTAAAAAGCACTCCTGATGCAAGAGTATTGAAACTGGAAGTCTTTGAGTTTCCTTTGCTCTCCTTTTTAATTTCCTGTCTTGCACTTCATCTTTCTAAGCTCTCTACAAGACACCAGAGACAGTTGAGGAGGATGGGACACTCAGAATATCTCAATGTGATGTGGAGGAGATTAGAGAATTGAACAGAGAAGCCAGTGCAATAGTTTCATATGTATTAAAGTCAAATCTTCCAGACATTCCATCTCTGGGCTACTTAAAAACTAGGTCTGTGAGTATTTGTTCTCAAAGGGAAAATATGACTAAGGAAGGGAAAATGTACCCGTAGAGATCTGCATTTGATATTTGTCCCTGAAAAACAACTTCATATTCAAAAGCACTTAGGGGAAGTAGTTCTTCAAGTATGGTAATGGGTAATAACATGCATTCTATTACTGCTTGTTCTAAAATCCACTGATTCTTCCTAGGAGCAGCAGCCTAAAATCGGGGTTTCTTCTTGTGATCTGGGTTGGTCACTGTTGGAAACAGGATACTGGGCTTAATGGACCTTTGGTATGTCCCAGTATGGCAACATGTATGTTCTTATGTATCGCAGCATACCCAGTAATATGATACAAATCATGCAAATACATGCAAAACAGTTCATTACTATGTTCAGTGAAAGCCGTGTTATTCCTTGAAAAATACTGCCAGCAAAGCTAAGGTCTGATGCACCCAGCTTATTCAAGGGACTGGCTAAACTGGTGATGCCCCTCCATCATAACCTCCTCCCAATAACCTCCTGCCCTGAAGACCCCTACCCTTGATGCCACCACCTGAATACAACCTCCCTCCCTGATGCCCTCTGACCTGAAGACCCTCCCCTTCACCCAAAGAATCCTTCACTCTCCTGTAGAACCCATAGGATCAATTTTTAGTAATCCCTAATATCTCGTGGGCTCAGAAGGAGCAATCCACACTGACACCTGACCCTTGCTGAGTTCAAAATAGTGCTAGTGACATCTAGTGATAGTTTTGTGGTACTACTATTAAAAATCAAGTTGCTGCATAAAAGATTGAGGTCATTCCTGCCCTAACCCAACTAAATACCATGGATTACTAAAGATTGATTTATTTATTTGCTTCGATTTTTATCCCATCCTTCCAGGAGCTCAGAACAGGGTACAAAAGGACATTCACAACATATTACAAAGACATTTTCAAGATCATCACAAGCACAAGGATGATGCAGAAGGAAAACCACAGTAGAATAAAGGAAGTCACGAAAGATTAAGAGAAGGCAGGTTGTAGAGCAAGTGGTCCCAGGAAGAAGGAGATAAGAAGGAAACTGTTCAGTTCAAGAGGAGGATCTTCACTGCCTTTTGGAGTCCCGAGATCTTATTTGTGCAGGCAGTTGGTTCCAAAGCTGAGGGATGAAGTGACTGTACAAGTGCTTACGTGCAGTTTCCATTTGGAGAAATCTTCCTGGGGGGGACCTGCTTCAGAGTGGAGGGGGTGGGTGGGAGTGTACTGGTGTAACTTGGATGTGATGTAAGAAGGGTGACGACATGGAATCTTTTGTACACTATTACCAGGGCTTTGAACATGCAGCGTTTGTTGACAGGTAGCTAGTGTTCTGAGTGGAGAGCTGGGGAGATGGAGGCGGATCGCCAAGTTTTGGACTCGTTGGAGGTAATTCCATTAAATATGTCCATCCTAGAGAATACATAGGCATAGAGGAGCTGGGCCAGGTCGGCTTTAGAGATGTACGGTTTGATCCTTCTTAGTTGGCACAGATAGTAGAAGAAAGTGGAGGCCACCTGTGAGATGTGGGTTAAAAGGGACAGGTGGCCATCCAGTATCACTCTGAGGCTGCACACTTGGTCCTTTGCTGTTTTTCTTCGAATTGTGATTATACTTTCGCCATTGCACTAGGCGACAGGCAACTCAGCATGTTTTTCTTTAACTCAGTTTGGCTTTTTTTGTGATCTGGCGCCATCTATTGGACGACTTTTACACCCCTAAGGAAGGCCTCTCTGGCCGAAACACGGACCGTGTTGGGATCCAGTATATGCTCTTTTACAAAGGACTTTACATGCCTGCCACATTTTGTTTTATTTAAATGTACTGTATACTTGTTTGAATTTTAACTGAGATTCTATATTGTGAATAAATGTGTTTGTCCACACTGTGGCCTGACTCACTTCCTTGTTTTGTTTCTATAGCTTGCCCGTGGGTTTGCTTTTTTCCTTTGTATTGTTTGATATATGGTGATAAAAGGAATCAGAAGCCTGAAATAAAGTATGTAGTCTTAACTTCAGGGAGCTAGCAGTCAAAAGCATCTTTAAAAAGAAAGCATTTTAACTTGCACCTAAATCTATCTATGTGATGTTTTTCCCTTAAGTAAATGGGTAAAGAATTCCAAAATTGAGGCGCTGTGACTGGTTTTAAGTGAAGGAGCAGTCCATTAGATCTAAGTGTTCTAGAGGGGGCATAAGGGATCAAAACTATCAATAAAGGCTGGAACTTTGAAAAGCAGCAACTTAAAGGTTAACAAGCATATTTTGTAGGTTATTCAATGCGACACCAGTAGCCAGTGAGATTGTATGAGGAGTGGCAAAACATGGTTGAATTTCTTTGCTTTCATAGTGAGTTTGATAGAGGCATTCTGGATTAGTTGTAGACGTCTAATTTCCTTTTTGTGCAATGCCCTTAAATAGGGCTTACAGTAGTGATTTTTGAGATGACCAATGAATGGATCAATATGTTAAGTGATTTGGGTTCTAACCATTTGGAAACCGAACGAATTTGCCATAATCTGAAAAATGTAGATTTGGCTACACTGCTGATATGCTCATGTTAAGACAATCTCTGATGAAATATAACCGCTAAAATTTTAATAGAAGTAACCGCCTGGAGAGTAATACCTTTAAGAGTGATGGGGGAGTCAAATTTAAGCCCTTCTTTCCATGGGAAGATCATTACCTTCAACTTGGTGACATTGAGAGCAAGCCTATTGGTATCAAGCCATTGATGAATATGTTTCTTGATGATAGAGTTTCCAGGGGGTTCTCAGTCTAGAAGGTGTAGAAGCTGGATGTCATCCGCATAAGCGAACGCATTAAGCCCAATGGATTGGCAGACAGTCATCAGAGAAGGAAGAAAGATATTGAACAGAAGTGGCGAAAGGATGGACCCTTGGGGAATTCCGTAGGTATTTAAACGTCTCTATCATATCTCCCTTCTCCCGCCTTTCCTCCAAAGTATACAGATTGAGAACCACATACCATTTTAGTAGCCTTATATAGAGAGCTCTACCAAATAGCATATTATATTATAACCCTAACCAGTGACGTAGTAAGGGAAGTTGGCATCGTGCTATTCCCCACCCCCCGATTCACTTTTCCCTATCCTCATACCTCTTCAAATCTTCACCATCAGTGAGCATGCTCTGCTACCTACTGCTCATGCCAGCAGAGCCTGTCTTCTAATGTCACTTAGAAATATGTTTTCCTATGGTTTTATTCTCAGGACTCCTATGTCAGAAGTTCCAACAGGGTGCCTATTTTACAAAGCTAACATAAGCTCCTATGTGCCTTTGTAAATTGGGCTCTCAGCACCAAGCCCTGCAGTGCACAAATGTTAATGCATACATTTGCATGTGTTCCCAAGAAGGTAGAAATACCAAAATTCATGTATTTTATAAAATATATGTACATCACAATTCTGCCTCTGCTCCAAACGATACCCCCAAGAACACCTGCACGTATGGTATATCTTAGTACATGTTATCACCTAAGTGCACATACTTATGAGCATGCATACTGCAGAGCAACAATATAAAATGCGTTTTCTAGTGCAATGTGTCTAGTAGTCCAGGACCTGGAATGGACAGTCAACTTTAAGAAGAGTCAGCTGTAGCCAACCCAGCACCTGGGAGTTTTGTTTGACATAGCCTTGGGCCAGGTTTTTCTTCTAGAGCCATGCAGACTGAAGCTCCAGAGGCAGATTTCAGACCTACTACAGGATTGTGTCATCCGGGATTGGCCCCACAGACCATGGTTGTGGACTATGTTTGCCTCCAGAGAGACAAAGGCTTCAGACTGCCTGTCCAAGTGGATCTTTTCACTCAGGGACCAGTCCCTATAGAGAATCTGGATACTTTGGGCTTACAGCATGGCTCATGAGCAACTTTCTCCGTCAACGGGCCAAAATATTGGAATTCGATACCTTTGACACTTAAATCAATAATTTCCATCGATAAGTTTAAGGAAATTTTAAAAACCTACTTTTTCTCTGATGGGTAGCACTAATGGCATCTTGGAAACAGAAGAATGACCCTAATGTTAAACTCTTTCTTTTTTGTTATATTTTTTGTATTTCTTCCCCTGAATCTTAATTTTGTGTATTATGATGTGATCTTTTGCTCAATGTTTTGTCATTTTATTACATTACATTAGTGATTTCTATTCCGCCAATACCTTGCAGTTCAAGGCGGATTACAAAAGAAGTTATCTGGCCATTTCCAGAGGAATTGAAGAGCAGAACGAGTTGCTTCATAGAATTGGGATATCTTGCGGTGTTAGTGTGTCTTCAAGGATTTCTTGAATAGGATGGTTTTTATTTCTTTTCTAAATGATTTGTAGTCTGGAGTCGTTATCAGTAAATTGGAGAGTTGGTAATCTAGTTTTGCTGCTTGAGTGGCTAGAAGGCCATCGTACAGTTTTTTTCGTTTGACGTCTCTGATTGGGGGATGCGTGAACGGTTTGTGTGTTCTGTGTCTGGTTGAGGTAGTTTGGATTAGGTAAGCTGGGCTGTCTCCGTTTATGGCTTTAAATAGTAGGCAGTAGAATTTGAATTACACTCTTACTTGTATTGGGAGCCATTGTGAGTCGAGGTATGCTGCCGTGATGTGATCATGTTTTCCTCAGGGAATAGATAAGTCTTAGTGCTGTGTTTTGAACTGTTTTATTATGTCTTAGATTGCAAGCCACCCTGTAGGTTTTCCCAAGGGCAGGATAGAAAATTTTTAATAAACTTGGAAAAAAACTTGGTTATCGCCAGGCTGCTTAAAGCTAAGAAGCCATCAGTGATGGCAGCCTATGCCGAGGCCTGGAAGTCCTTTCAGTGCTGGTGTGCTATGGATAATGTAGAGCCCTTGTGAACTCCAATTTCGGTAGTCCTAGACTTTTTGCAAGAGGGACTTCAGAAGGGTCTGTCGGTCAGATTGCTGAAAGTGCAGATAGCAGGCCTTTCCTGTTTCCAAGTTCAGTGGGGAAAAGGCTCTCTGGCCTCTCACCCAGATGTCACCTAGTTTATTAAAGAGGCGCCCTCATCAATTGTGCTTTCCGGTGCGTCTCCCATTCCTATACTGGAATCTTAACACCGTATTGCAAGGGCTCAATAGAGCTCTGTATAAGCCCTTCTGGGAGGCTTCCCTTTTGAATCTTACACCAAGGATGGGGAATGAAGGCCGCAGTTTAATTGGGTTTTCAGGACTTCCCCAACAAATACGCATGAGATCTGCATGTATTGCCTCTATTGTATAAAAATAGATCTCATACATATTCATTGGAGAAATCCTGAAAACCCGACTGGATTGCGACCTTCGTTCCCCACCCCTGGTCAAGATGGTGTTTCTGGTGGTGATGACATCAGTGAGACGAGTCTCCAAGTTACAAGCTCTGTCCTGTGGGGAGCTGCTCTTTTAGATTACAGAAGCAGAGCTTTCCTTATACATAGTTCCCTTCTTCTCTGCTTTCCATGTAAATCAGGAAGTCCATTTGCCTGCTTTTCACCCTACAGGGTCTAAGAAAAAGGATAAAGCGTTACATATGTTGGATGTCAAGCAAATGCTTCTCTGATATCTCGAACTTGCCAATGAGTTTCATGGGGGAAGCCACTGCTTGCCCTGGATCGGTATCATGGAATGTTGCTACTCTTATGGTTTTTGCAAGGTACTAGTGACCTGCATTGGCCACTATGAGGACGGGCTGTTGGGCTAGATGGACCATTGGTCTGACCCAGTAAGGCTATTCTTATGTTCTTATCACTTTTTTGTTCTGACCAATTATTCTAAGAAAGGGAGGCTGGTATCTAAGGCCTCAATTTCCAGATGGTTTAAAATGGCCATTACCTCCATGTATGTGGACTGCAGTAAGTAGTCGCTGATCGCATTGAAGAGTTGCTGCCTCATGAGCGGAGACTCAAGTGATTTCACCTGAGGAAATGTGTAGAACAGCTACATTGTCTACCCTTCGCTCGTATCTTTACCAGGCTCTATAGAGTAAACATAGCAGCTAGGAAAGACTGCTGCTTTCAGGCTCATTGAGCCTGCCCTAAACTCAGGAGACTTCTTTGGTACATCCCTAGCATTCAGGACTACTAGACACATTGCACTAGAAAGAAAGATTAGATTCTTACCTCAATGATCTTCTTTCTTGTAGATGTGTCTAGTAGTCCTGAAGTCCTGCCCTGTAAGTGGGCTTCACCTGCTTTCTGCTTTGGGATCAGTCTGGATTTGGAGACTTCTCTGTCTTTCAAATAAGCTGGGGGGGGAAAACCTAACACGCAAAAAAGTAAATTCTGATCTAAGTCTCTGCTTGATAGCAGAATATGTTTTGATCAGTTACTTAAATATTATAATGCTAATTGATGTTTGTTATAGAGCAGGACAGAAGTGTAGGGGATTTTTCCCCATTTCCCTCCTTCCAGTTATGTCTGTCATTACAGTCTGCTTGGTTGTTTTTGTACAAACTGAAAGGGCAGGAGCAGCTTCCTGGGAAGGAGTTAGAGTTCAAAGATGATTGTCAAAATTCTGCAAGCAACTTGCGGGTTCAGATGCATAACCCTAGCATTCAGGACTACTAGACACATCTACAAGAAAGAAGATTATCAAGATAAGAACCTAATCTTTCTTTCCACATGTAGAACAGGCCTTACGTGTAGAAAAGCTTTAATAAAATGAACCCATCCCCTCCATATGTGCTGTTTTATGCTGTTGGGAATTCAGAGAATTTAAAATGACTAGTGCAATTTCCATTTTGTCCAGAGCACAATTACTACTGAGGTAGTCTTTGCTTAAAAGTGAAATATAGCATCAGAATGCCATTGATTTGAGTGTATGGGAATCATTTAGCAGTAAATTATACATTAAGATCAGAGAGGTGAGATGTACATAATAGTGCAAGAGGCACAATCAGGGTGTTTTCTAGAGCCCCCCTCTTTTTTTGATAATGAAGGAAAAAAGTTTGCAATTATTAAATTAATCTAAATGAATAAAGAACGCTAAAATTTAAATTTTATATTTGAAAACTGAGATTGTGGTACAGAAGAGAGAGAGCTCTGAAAAATACCTGAATTGTGCCTCTCTCCTTGTCAACATGATTACTAATGCAGTCCGATTCACAATTTGAATCAATTCACCAATTTCTAAAAATCTGACTTTTCCCACCTCCCTCCCGCCATCCCCCAAGCCACTGCTGCAACTTCTCCAGAGCAGCAGCAGCAAATAAGTGTCACTCACCATGAGGCCCAACTCTGCAGTACTGTCTCTGCCCCAGAACAGTTACTTCCTGTTCTATGGCAGAGCAGGCAGCATCCACCAATGCAGAGTGGGGTCCATGGTGAGTGTTGCTTCTTTTGCCACTGCTGATCTAGAGATGCAGGAGGGGGGAAACAGAGGAGGCAGATGTTGGATTGAGGAAGATATGCTGGATACTAGATTGAAGAGGAGAGGAGAAGGACAGATGTTGAATGGAAGGAGGGAAAGAGGAGGGCAGGTGCTGAATGGAAGGGAGAGGGGAGGACAGAGGCTGGATGGAAGGGGAAGGAAAGGATGAAAAAAGGAAGGGAGATGCTGGTCCTGGGGGAGGAAGGAAAGGAGGAATAAGGGGCAATGCTGAACATGAGGAGGGATAAGAGCATATAGATGCAATGCTGGATATTGGGAGGTGGGATAAGGACACAGAGGAGCAAGAATACAGAGAGGGAGATGCCAAATAGACCAGGAGACCTTGGCAAAAGAGTTCAGAGAAGACAGAGGAAAACAGAAGCCACAATTACAAAAATTAAAAGACCAAACAGCAAAAGTAGAAAAACGAAGTACATTTTCTGTTTATTGATGATAGCTGTAAAGAACTGAATCAAATCGATTCATATGAGTTAAATCAAAAAATATTTGGCTGAATCGGACAGAACCAATCATCACACTGTACCAAAAATGTAGCCACCTTTCAATATAAAACAATGTAAGTAACCACCGAGTCCTTAATTTATAACTGACACAGTAGTAAATCGCCATCCTGTCTTGTGCTTTGTGATGTCACCTATAACCTGAAGATGTTGTTATATATACTCAAGATTCATTGGATTTTGTTCAAAACTAACCCACTATTTTGAAAAAAAAATGTCACTGGTTGTGCGCCTTTACTTTTCAAGTTTAAAATCTAGCTCAGTCCCCACCTGTGAACACCACAGAACTGCAATAAATTAAAACACAACAGGGAATTTTTCAGAAACACATCCTCTTCTGTCTTGGACTCATGTTACATCAGCCTAAAAACATCTGGGCTGAATGTCTCTGGGGTCCCTAAGGATCCCTCTATATTAAAGACTCATCTGCTTTGTAGAGTGTTTTCCCTCTACGTGACTCCTCGATTCTCTCTTGCTTTAAATGTAGTTGGCTTTGCAACTAACTAGCATTTTATGTGATGTACTTTGGACATATAGTAGAATAATTTTAGACGTTTCCTCCCTATGGTAAACATGGATATAAAAACACAATGTTTTATATTTTTCTCCTGAGAAATGTCTTTAAAGGGTACAGTCTATGTGAACGTAATCACAGGCATGTTATAGGCTACTAGCTGACAATTTATTTGAACTAAATTAAAGCTAAATGATAGATGTGATGAAAAAAATAGAAATAAAAATAAGTAGCAGCTTGTTTTGGGGCTGTCAATTATAGGATTCCATGAGTGAACTATTGCCTAAAGGTGACTAAAGTCTCCGGAAAAATAGGTTGTATTAAATTCTGTTGGAGCAAACAATTTGTAGTATAACAGTCCAAACCCTATCCTTTTATGTGAAAAAAATAACACAATTACAGAAGTTCAAACATGAGCTGAAAAATCGGCCATTTGCATCTGCCACTTTAGTCACCTTTTCCCAGAGATATTTGAGAGTTGGTTGTTTGTACGTGACACTTTTATTTGTAATATTGTTGTAGGAAAAGACTATAAATTTCTTAGTAAACAAATGGCTGAAAAAAATAAAGGTGAAAGATGCGGCATCGAAACTTAGACCAAAAGAGAGATGTCTAAACTAAGCAACAATTACATTTATTCAAGGCAACAATAGTTAAAACATAGTCCTAGGTCTTGAAAAAGACCATCTGAAGTCCCAAAAAGTGGAATCCTAGCAGTCTTAACCAGGATCCAGGTTTCGGCAACCTAAGTTGCCTTCCTCAGGGGACAACTATAGTGATGTTGTGTGGTAAGCTCTCTGGCCCTCAGAACTTTAGGGTAGCACGGAGCCTGCCTATCTTACTGTGGTTAGTCCTTCCATGCCAAAAGTAAGACCTCATTTTTAAGAAAAAAGCTTAGAGACTTGTCCCTAGTACCTGGCCAAAACCCAAGGAGTAACAACATTCCAGAATCTCAGAGTATCAAGATTCCGGAATCCCCGGAGTAGCAACATTCCAGAATCTCAAAGAGTAGCAAGATTCCAGAATCTCAAAGAGTAGCAAGATTACAGAATCCCCAGAGTAGCAACATTCCATGCTACCAATCCAGGGCAAGCAGTGGCTTCCCCCATGTCTTTCTCAATAACAGACTATGGACTTTTCCTCCAGGAACTTGTCCAAACCTTTCTTAAAACCAACTACGCTATCCGCTCTTACCACATCCTCTAGCAACGCATTCCAGAGCTTAACTATTCTCTGAGTGAAAAAGTATTTCCTCTTATTGGCTTTAAAAGTATTTCCCTTTAACTTCATCAAGTGTCCCCTAGTCTTTGTAATTTTTGAAAGAACTGTTCTCTTTCTTTGCAGACACACACCCCTTTCACACTGCATTCCAAAAATACACTCAACTCTGTGATGCAAAGAAGGTTGCCATGCACTGATGTACGAACATCCTGTACTTACCAAGAAGTGTGACAATAAAGACCAGGATTAAATAGGAGGAGTCTAGAGCGAATGAAAAGTGAGCAGTGGGGACCACATTGCTACCTCGATCTCTAGGATTTAATCCTTACTTCCAGCCCAGACAGTACGTACCTCAGAGCAAATATGTGAAGAAAGCTCTGTTTTCGAAACATTACGAGTACTATAATTTAATTTGAAGAAGAAAAACACATTCATTTTCAAGAATCACATAGCACCCTCTGCTGTCTGCTAGATGTAGTGCTAAACTCATTTTCTCATTACCCTAGTATGGTTGATGAGCAGGCATGTTGCTGAGCTTACATAAATACTAGAGTGACATGGCTGTGAGTAACCATAGGTGCCTAGAACCCTAGTTAAAAGTGTGACCATCATTAGCATAAGAATTCTAGTATTAAGTCAGACCTCAAGTCCACTGAGCCCAGTATCCTGCTTCATAAGAACTTAAGAATAGCCTTACTGGGTCAGACCAAAGGTCCATCAAGCCCAGTAGCCTGTTCTCATGGTGGCCAATCCAGGTCACTAGTACCTGGTCAAAACCCAAGGAGTAGCAATATTCCATGCTACCAATACAGGGCAAGCAGTGGCTTCCCCCATGTCTTTCTCAATAACAGACTATGGACTTTTCCTCCAGGAACTTGTCCAAACCTTTCTTAAAACCAGCTACGCTATCCACTCTTTCCACACCCTCTGGTAACGCGTTCCAGAGCTTAACTATTCTCTGAGTGGAAAGATATTTCCTCCTGTTGGTTTTAAAAGTATTTCTCTGTAACTTCATCGAGTGTCCCCTAGTCTTTGCAATTTTTGATGGAGTGAAAAATCGATCCACTTGTACCCAATCAGGTCACAAGGTCCTGGCAGAATTCCATGCTACTTACCCCAGGGATAATTAATGACTTCTCCCAGGTCTTTCTTAATAGCAGTTTGTCGACTTTTCTTCCAGGAATTTGTCTACATTAAACCCAGCTACATTATTTATTTACTTATTTATTTGGATTTATTAAACACCTTTATGAAAAGATTCACCCAAGATGTTGTACACAAGTACAATCCAACATAAAACTTACAATTATGTTAACAGCATAACAGTCATATAAACTTAATGATAGGATTACCATGAAACAGTTTCTAAAATATACTTATTTTTAAATATATTTATTAAAGTTTTCAATAATGTGCCAGCAAACAAAACAGAAATTATTAACATAGGTCTCTTAATTGTGCACAAAATACACCTGGATCCCAATCTCCTCCTCCCCCACCACCCTCCAATCCCACCAACCCACATATCATCTGCATGTCATGAGCAACAAATAGCGGGACGAGAAAATCATAGGTTCAAGAGTCTACCACGGGCATGAGGAGTAAGGTCCATCCAAAAATGTTCCCAAATAGAGCAAAAACGACGTCCTAGATTAGATCCAAGTCATCAACTTGCCTACGCTCCAGGGAAGCATCATCAGCGATCTCCATTGGGCGGAGGTTCATCTGACAACTAGTTAGTCAAAAGAACTCTTTTACCGAGAAGCATCACCTTAGCTATAAAAGCTGACATTCCTTTAGGTTTCGGTGTTGTGATAATATAATGTCCAAAGAGTGCTCTCGGAGCTGGTGTCCATCACCGGCCCCACAAGGATGTAGTGTATTGGCCCAAGCGTAGCCAGAACTGAAAAATATGCGGACAAGACCAGAACATGTGCCCCAAAGAGGCAGTGGCACCACTACATTGAGTGATACCCATCCGATAAGCTCGCATTGGAGATATAAAAAGACGTAAAACAAACTTTAATTGAAGTTCTCATGTTTTTAAGCACAGTTTGTACATGCAGTGCTGTCAAAGAACACTGCAAATCCTCTCCCACGAAGCTGCTAGAACTTCTAAATTAGGACCTGGGTGAGCTTCCCGTAAGCCCACATGATGAAAGCGCTATGGGATCAATTGTTCAGAGAGTGCCTCTCGGCAATCCTCCACCAAATGGCGTGCTGGTCAAACTTGATAGTAAACAAAAATATCCATAACTGGCAAGTCAAATGTAGTTTGTAAGGAAGCAAAGGGGGCCAGGCGACCTGCTTCAGAGTAGACCAGCGCCGGAAGGCCTGGTAAAAAGTCACAATTACCCTGAATCGGTAAGTATGGAGAATAAACAGATGATAGCGTAGCACATTTGCACACCCAGCGCCATGCCCTCCTTGCCGAGGCGAATACTGGGTAATGTGCCACCAAGGAACGAAAGACTGCGGCAGAAGAATGTAAAAAACAACTAATATGATAAGGGGCTAACAAAAACAATTCTAATCGAGTAGCAGTAAAATAAGAGGTGCCTCTAAACCAGTCATTAATGTGACGCATCTGGCAAGCCAGAGCATACCAACGAATATGTAGTAACCCATAGCCTCCCCTGTCCCGTGGGAGGCACATCCTACAATGGGTCATGCAGAGTCGTTTGCCTCCCCATACGTAGCGTTGAAGTCCTCTAGTAAGTTGGAAGTTGTGAGTATGGGAAAATAAAAGAGGAAGTACCTGAAACCTATATAACCATTTGGGGAACAACACCATGTTAAACAAAGCCACACGGTCCGCTACTGACAGCGGGAAGGTGGCCCAAAGCTGAAGATGCCGCAAAGTGTCATCTAATAAGGGAGTTATGTTACACTTATATAATGTAGTGAGATCTCGTGGTATCCACACCCCTAAATATTTAATGGCTGTAGTCGCCCATGTAAATGGAAAAGCCCCAGCCCAGGTTTCCTGCAGGGAAGATGGGATCGCCAAAGCTGTAGATTTTTGGAAATTTAAGGAGAAACCCGAGTAAAAACGAAACTCCTCAAGGGATTGTAAAAGCTGAGGGATAGAAGTACGGGGGTGCACTAGGGTAAAGAGTAAATCTTCTGCAAAAGCCAAGACTTTTATTGTATAATCTGGAAAGGCTATCCCTACTATCCCAGGATCTCTGAGAACTGTTCGCAAGAACGGCTCCAAGTATAACAAGAAGAGAAGGGGCAATAAGGGGCAGCCCTGTCTGGTTCCCCTTTCGATGGGGAAAGCCTTAGTGATACTATCATTAACTAGTAAACAGGCTCTTGGGGACGCATACAACGGTCGTAGAGCCTGCGCATACCACCCCCTCATCCCCAAATAGTCCAGCACCCCAAATAAATACTTCCAATACACTTGGTCAAAGGCTTTCGCCGCATCTAAGCTAAGAAGTATCATGGGCATATCCTGGGTCTGAGCGTGCGCCAGCGTCAAAAGGGCCCGACGAATGTTGTGGGTCACCTGGCGACCCTTCACAAAGCCCACCTGCTCCTGACCAATAAGTCATGGAAGAATATTGGCTAGTCTATCCGCTAGGAGTTTAGCCAAGATTTTAATATCTACATTCAAAAGGGAGATAGGGCGATAAGAGTCTGAGGAAGTCACCTCCTTCCCGGGTTTTAAAATCAGTGTAATCAAAGCCACATTGGCCTCCCCAGGGAACCCCCCTGATCAATAACCTGATTGTAATAGTCTCGTAGAGGTGTACCAATCTGAGGGGACAATAATTTATAAAATTCGGCTGTAAAGCCATCTGGGCCTGGCGCAGAATAGTTGCGCTGGTGCTGAATAGCCTTTTGTAATTCTCTAAGGGTAATGGGCATATTGAGGGACTTGACTTCTCGATCCGTCAGGGTCAGCAGACCTGAATCCGTGATGTAGTCTTGGATAAGCGGATCCGAGCCCAAGTCTCTATTACTATACATATCCTGAAAGTGTTCCATTAAAATCCCAGCTATCTGATCAGTTTTATGTTGTAGCCTACCCAATCCATCTTTCAAACCCATAATAAGGCGCAGTCCTCTAGCCCTTTTAGTCAAAGTCGCAAGCAATTTTCCATATTTATGATATTTAAATTCTGATAAAACAGCATTTTGACTGTCCGTTCATGTATATAAGAATTAAAAGCGGTGTCTATGGATACCCAATTTTCCTTCGTGGCAGGGGACGGATGAAGAATATAATGTCGTTTGGCAGCTGCCAAATCGCGTTCTAAACGAAGAATGCCCTTGGATAACTGTCGATTACGTGAGATGACATAAGCTATGCAGTCCCCACGTAATACTACTTTCGCTGTGTTCCAGAACAATTCTGGGTCAGGACGATGTTGGCCATTGAATTCTAAAAACTCCTCCCATTTGTTAAGTAAGTAAGTGTGAAAGTGTTCGTCCTAAAATAAGTAACTAGGGAAACGCCAACGTACGGGGCCACGTATCCCAAAACCCACGTTAACATCTATTCAGATCAATGCGTGATCTGATATCATGGAGGGACCGATGACCGCAAAGTCAATAGAAAGGAAAGAATGTCTGGAGGTAAGTATGTAATCAATACGGGACTGTGTCCCATGAGCGCGCAATCTATGTGTGTAGTCACATTCAGTACCATGAAGTGTATGCCATGTGTCCACCAGATCCAAGGTCGCACAAAGATATGAAATGCCACGTGTACCCACTCCCCCCCTCCTGGAATTCCAGGATTAGAGCGGTCAAGATCCTGGTCAAGAACCTGGTTAAGATCCCCCCGCTAAATATATCGGGCGGTCCATCCGCTCCAATAGCAAGGCAATCAGGCGTACAAAAAAGGAGTGATCATATGTATTAGGGGCATAGACATTCAATAGGTAAAACGAGGAAGTGCCCACTGTGAGAGAGAGTAACAGATAACGACCCTGTGGGTCACTGTCGACAAGTGTTGCTGTGTAAGGAAGTGTTTTGTTAATCAATATCGTCACTCCCGCTTTCTTTTGCGGTGAGGAGGCCGCAAAGACAGCTCCCACCCAATTTTGAATGTTCTAAATCAGTCAATTGGGTTTCATGGAGACAGGCTATGTCCACTTTATGATTCTTTAACTGATTCAAGATTTTTGTTCGTTTAATAAGTGACGTAATTCCTGAAACATTCCAGGACATAACGCGCATAGTTGTGGTTAACGACATAGACTGTTGAGAAAGTATAATAACCGCTTGCACGGCTGTATAGGAAAACTATCATCTCGGGTTCCAAGCCTAACCCCAGATGATCAGAATATAACCCCGGGGGCATGTGAAATCATAAAAATAAGGACCATAGTCTCTACCCCAGTCACCAGGTCCCCCCCATAACACAGAATCAGAGCACCATTCTTCCCACTCCCTCCTGCCCATATATAACAATGATCCCTCTCTTTCAAAATCTTCATATTCATTTGTCAATAACATGCTCATATGGAATAATACAATGAAACATCCCCTCCCCTCCTCTACCCCCCTCATCCCAACATACCTCCCCACCACCCCCCATTCCCCACAAAAATCTGATGGTGGAGGCGGAGCATTGCAATAATCATCCGTGGGCGGGCCTTCCAATTTTGTTCCCTGCCCAAGCGGTTCAAGGCGTAAGGGGCCCTCCCAGCTCGGGGACCCTCTCACCCACCCCCACCTGGCTATATAGAAGAACGGCAGGAGGGATGCCTCAGGGCTCACCTCTTCAAAATGACAACCTTACCCCTGTCTGATGCATTCAAGGATGCACTGGGATCAGCCTAAATACTGGGGAGCTAAGGAGCAGACCCTTGAGCTGGGGTGTATTGCCTGGCCCAGTTTACTGGAACACCAGGCTTTCAGAGGTTTTTGGGGCTCGACGGGAGGGGATTTGGAGGGCTCGACTGTGGCAGTGGCGGTTGGAGGGGGGATCGGAGGGCACAGCAAGCTCAGTGGGAGGAGGGTTCATAGGATATTTAGGGCTATGCACAACAATTAACTTGTCATGAACAGAAAACATATTTTAATTATATATATATATATATACTAGTCTTATAGCCTGTTACATTAACGGGTGCTAGAATATATGTGTGTGTGTCTGTCTTTATTTCTTTCTTTCTCTCTCTCCTTAGCCCCTTTCTTTCTTTCTGTCTTTCTTTTTCCTTGGCTGTCCACCACCACCCCTTGCCTGCTCCCCCTGTCCATTCTCCCTTCCTTTTACCTCCCCTGTGTCCACCACCACCCCTTCACTGCTCTCCTTATGCAGCAGCAGCCCTTCTTCATTTGTTTTACCTCCCCCCTGTCCAGCAGTACCTCTTTCCTTCTCCCCCTGTCCAACATTAGGCCTCCGTCCCTTCTTCTTCACCCCCCCTGTCCATCAGCACCTCTTTCCTTCTCCCCCTGTCCAGCAGTAGGCGTCCCTTCTTTTTTCTCCCCCCCCCTCCTCCTTCTTATCCCTATGATACACTTACCTTGCTCTGCCCCTGATCAGAGGTTTCCGACAGCCGCCCAGTTACACCCATTGGAAAAGTTCCCTCTGCCGCATCCCGCGCCCCTCCTGACGTGACTCCCGCTGTCTTTCTTTCTGTCTGTCTCTGTCCCTGGCCCCCTTTGTCTTTCTGTGTATCTCCCTGCCCCTGTGTCTTTCTTCTTTTCTTTCTGTCTCCCTTCCTCCCAATGTCTGTCTGTCCAAAGCAGCATTCCCTCCCCCCACACCAGTTCCCTGCAGCAGCATTAGCGTTTCCTCTACCCCCCTTTCCCTTCCCGCGGTACAGACTACAAACCTGGCGATTCCAACGTGTGTAGCAGTCTTCACACGCTGCTTCGGGTCCTTCTACTGGCCTGATTTACTCTGGCAAGTCACTGATGACATCATCAGAGACACGGCAGAGCAAATCAGGGCAGTAGAAGGGTCCGAAGCAGCATGTGAAGACTGCTGCACACGCTGCTTAAATCGCCAAGGTAGTCGGATCCGCGGGAAGGGAAGGGGGGGGGCGGCTAAGGACTTGGGTCCCGAGCCAGGGGGGAAAGTTGCTGGGCTCCTCGGTGGGGGCGCTGAGCGGCCGTGATCCCTCTTCTCCGAGACACCCCCCCCCCGCCCGCCCACTCGCCCGCTGGAGGAACGGAGATCGGCGGCTGGCTGCGGTCCCGGCTTGTGGAGGCATCGGCGGATGGTGACGTAAGCGCACATGCACACTCCTACCTAAGGTACCCTACATCTCACGGAAAACGGACACACGCAGATGGGAGTGCGCATGCGCGGTCTAGCATTTTATTATATTAGATATGGTGACAAATCAAATGCACGCAAGACAAAAGCGCGCAGACAATTGCACGAAGACAACTGAGTGCAAGACAATTGAGTGCAAAAGTCCTGCGCACTATTGTCTTGCGCTATAAAGTCCTGCGCGTTATTGTCTGGCGCTACAAAGACTTGCATGCATCTGACCACCGAGTTTGACTATGAACCATATATATATAAATGTGGGATACATGGACAATAGCTGTAGTAGTGGTCGGTTCCCAGGAAATTCTGACCCTTTAGTGACAGATGCTTAAAACCAACAGCGTGCATATAATTTGCATAACATTTGTCACTGAAACACTGGCCTGATTTTTGAACCTCTGCTCCTTAATGTCTGGTAACCAGAGCTGAGACTGTGATGTCATAATGCTTCATTCCACCAATAAGAGCCAACCTCATCAGTGATGTCACAATAGCTCACTTTTATTACAGAGAGCAGGGATTTTGATTTCTGGAGGCTTCTCGTTTTTCTTTAAGGGGAGAAGTTATCAATTTGGGTTACCCACATTGATAACATCTCCACAAATCAGTGTATGAATATAAGAAATAGAACTTACTCTGGCAAAAAAGAAAGGAGAATTAACTGGAAAGGAAAAGAAACTGAAAAGCTCGTATATTTGAGCTCAGGTTCACCTAAATTAAGAACATTTCCAGAAGAAAATGATTTGGCCCTTTTAGCAAATGAAAATAATCCTTTGTTAAAAAAATATGATGACTCAGAGGCTTCACATATGGGAAAACCCGAATGAACGTGCTTTGTGAGTGCTTTTAAGCCACCCGGAATCGTGTGATGCATTGCAAACTCGATTACATATGTCTGCACTTTATTAAGTCTTTTCAGATACGCAGAATTGCTCTCCTGATGTCATCAGTATTTGAATGGAGGAAGCACGTATCTGAATATTCTCAGGCCATGAAATTAAGACCTTGATGTACTCCTGAAAAAGTGTGAGCTAAATGTAAATAAGATAAGGAAAAAAATCCCATTCACCTACACATTCTTATTTAAATTATTGAACCAAATATTCAGGTCTTTCCCCTCGCTAAGGTCACCTTTACTGATTTTCTGTATTAATATCCATTGGCACATGGTCATTGAAATTTTATTTATTTATTTATTTATTTTTTTCCCAATCACGAGCCAGTGATAGTGTTCCGTGCTTCAGAAAATCATAGTTCATTTGGGCCGTTGCCCTGATCTCCATGCTTGTTGGGCTGCAAAAACCCGAGGGACTTGGGTGTGATTGTGTGTGATGATTTTAAGGTGGCCAACAGGTTGAAAAGGTGACAGCGAAAGCTAGAAGGATGCTAGGTTGCATAGGGAGTGGTATGGCTAGTAGGAAAAAGGAGGTATTAATGCCCCTGTATAAGACTTTGGTGAGACCTCATTTAGAATATTGTATATAATTCTGGAGGCCACACCTTCAAATAGATAAAGAAAGGATGGAGTCTGTCCAGAGGAAGGCTACTAAAATGGTGTGTGGTCTTTGTGATAAGGCGTATGGGGACAGACTTAAAGAGCTCAATCTGTATACTTTGGAGGAAAGGCGGGAGAGGGGAGATATGATAGAGACATTTAAATATCTACGTAATGTAAATGAGTCTAGTTTCTTTAATTTGAAAGGAAGCTCTGGAATGAGAGGGCATAGGATGAAGTTAAGAGGTGAGAGGCTCCGGAGTAATCTAAGAAAATACTTTTTTACTGAAAGGGTGGTAGATGCATGGAACAGTCTCCCAGCAGAGGTGGTGGAGACAGAGACTGTGTCTGAATTCAAAAGGACCTGGGATAGGCACGTGGGATCTCTTGGAGAGAGAAAGAGATAATGGTTACTGTGGATGGGCAGACTGGATGGGCCATTTGGCCTTTATCTGTCATCATGTTTCTATGTTTATATAAATATAAGGGTAGTAGAACATTGGAAAAAAGAATGATTGCTACTATTTAAGATAAGTTTTTCAAAGTTTTCACATTCTTTACTGAAACTTTCATATTTGCACCAGGCTGTAGCCACTATAACCAGTTTTAGGCAGATTGGATCTCTGCTCATACATAATAATGAACAAGACAAAAAATAAATTTAGAAAAATAATTTTTTGAACTGAATGAAAGTATATTTATGTACAGAGTTTTTTTCAAACCAGTGGCTTAGGGTACTTGTATAGTCCCAGCTGCCTGTTTGTTTTTCTCCGTTTTTGTATTTATCATTTTTTGTCTGTTTTTTGCCTTTTGATTTGATATGAATGAAGTCCTTCTGCTAAACTAACTATACAGTACGTCTTTTTGACACATATTTTCTTGATCTATGTTTCTTTAACCATAAAGCTCTATGACATTACAATGCAGGTGTAAAAAGCCTTAGCCTATAGGAAGAGGAGATGCAAATGTTAAGAGCCTTAGCCAATAGGGAGAGGAGGAGAGAGTGGATGCTGCGGATGGGCCATTTGGCCTTTATCTGTCATCAGGTTTCTATGACCTCACAATGCAGGTGTAAAAAGCCTTAGCCTATAGGAAGAGGAGATGCAAATGTTAAGAGCCTTAGCCAATAGGGAGAGGAGGAGAGAGTGGATGCTGTGGATGGGCCATTTGGCCTTTATTTGCCATCATGTTTCTATCTAATATAATAAAACGCTAGGCCGCGCATGCGCAGTTCCATCCCGTGGGTCCGTTTTCCGTGAGATGTACAGCATCTCAGATAGGAGTGCGCCAGAAACACTCTCTCTCTCCTCCCCCGAGACGGATGTCGGACACGGCGGCTGTCGGCTCGTGCTGTTTTTTGATCTGCCCTGCTCCTTGCCTGAAGTCCTCTCTCCTCCCCCGAGGCTGATGTCGGACGCGGCGGCTGTCTCCCCCGAGGCAGATGATCTTATGGGAATCAAAGTTCTTCGCTCTGCCCTGCTCCTTGCCTTACTATATTTTTAAGTTGAAAGACCAGGCAGTGGCTCCTCTCAGGATCCCCACCTGCGTCGGAAGTCCAATGCAGTTGGGGATCTTGAGAGGAGCTGCTGCCGCCGTGTCTTTCAACTTAAAAATATACTAAGGCAAGGAGCAGGGCAGAACGATCTTCAAAATGGCGACAAATCGATCTCCGTTCCTCCGGGGGGGGGGGGGTCTGGGAGGAGAGGGATCGCGGCCACTCGGCGCCCCCACCGAGGAGCCCAGCAACTTTCCGCTGTCCGGGACCTGACTCATTTGCCGCCCCCCCCTCTTCCCTTACCGCGGGCCCGACTGGCGATTTAAGCAGCGTGTCAGCACTCTTCACACGCTGCTTCGGGCCCTTCTACTGCACTGATTTACTCTGGCACGTCCGGAGCAAATCAGGGCAGTAGAAGGGCCCGAAGCAGCGTGTGAAGAGTGCTGACACACTGCTTGAATCGCCATGTGTAGTCGGGCCCGCGGGAAGGGAAGGGAAGGGGCAAAGGACTCGGGCCCGCGTTTGTAGTCGCGACTGTGGGAAGGGAAAGTGGGTAGAGGAAACGCTAATGCAGGCACAGGGAACTGGTGTGGGGGGAGGGAAATGGAAGGGGGAGGGAATGCTACTTTGGACAGACAGACAGAGGGAGGAAGGAAGACAGAAAGACAAGAAGAAAGACACAGGGGCAGGTGCACAGGGAACTGGTGTGGGGGGAGGGAATGCTGCTTTGGACAGACAGACAGAGGGAGGAAGGGACACAGAAAGACAAGAAGAAAGACACAGGGGCAGGTGCACAGGGAACTGATGTGGGGGGAGGAAATGCTGCTTTGGACATACAGACGGAGGAAGGGACACAGAAAGACACAGGGGCAGATGCGGGACAGTGGGAGTCGCGTCAGGAGGAGTGCGGGATGCCGCAGAGGGAACTTTTCCAATGGGTGCAACTGGGCGGCTGTCGGGAGCCTCTGATCACAGGCAGAGCAAGGTAAGTATCATAGGGATAAGAAGGAGGAGGGGGGGAGAAAAAGGAAGGGATGCCTACTGCTGGACAGGGGGAGAAGGAAAGAGGTGCTGATGGACCGGGGGGGGTGAAGAAAAAGGAACGGAGGCCTAATGTTGGACAGGGGGAGAAGGAAGGTGCTGCTGGACAGGGGGGAGGTAAAACAAAGGGAGAAGGGCTGCTGCTGCATAAGGAGACCTGTGAAGGGGTGGTGGTGGACACAGGGGAGGTAAAAGGAAGGGAGAATGGACAGGGGGAGCAGGCAAGGGGTGGTGATGGACAGCCAAGGAAAAAGAAAGAAAGAAAGCGGCTAAGAAGAGAGAGAGAGAGAAAGAAATAAAGAGAGACACACACACATATATTCTAGCACCCTTTAATGTAACGGGCTATAAGACTAGTGTTTCTATAATATACCCGGGCATCAAAAATCAAGCATGGCCATGGGAGAGCTGCAGACATTCTCAAAAGATGTGTGCAATGTCATAGAATTCTTGAAATCTAGGCCCAAATTATGCACCAGGATTCAGCTGGTCTAGGGAGTCCCCACTAGGTGCAGTTCTATAAAAGGGACTTATCCTGGAGCACTGATTTTTCCTGGCTCCGTTTATGGAATCTGGCCCATTTTGTAGGCAGTAAGGGCCGGATTCTGTAAACGGTGCCGTTATCGACAGCTGCCTAATAAACGGCCCCCGATCGTGTGTTGATCATGCAACGGTGCTGTATACAGAACTGCGACTTTGTCAAAGGCCAGGGTTTCATAGGCTTTCCTTTGATGAGAATCGTATCTATGGAGGCCCTTTAGAACGCCTAAGGTCATTTCCATGCCTACCTCTACCTTTGGCGTTCTAAAGCGCCTCCTTAGACGCAATGAAGGTGCCATTTTTCTTTTAAACAATATTTTAATCATTTTTAAATAGCTTTTACCACTTAAGTGAGGCGCTGTTTATAGAATATAGTCCTAAGTGCTCAATTAGCATACATTAATATAGATGTGCTAATTGGTTAGCGCAGGAACACCCACTCTCCACCCATGACACGCCCCCCTCAAAAACAAGAGTGAAAAAGTTTAGCATGTAGTTAGCACACATACATTTTAGAGTTACCACAGGAGACTTAAGTGGGTCCGTTTTTAGCTGTTTGGCACATAATAGCTCCTAACGCAGCTGAGTAAAAAGGCCCCTTAGGTGAAAATAAACCCTTGAACCTGTTACAAAAAAAGCCCGGTTGTAATTAGAAGTAAGGAAATATACAGTAAGTGTTAGAAAGCTGTTAGGGAATTCTAAAATGTATGCCCAAGTCTAATAAAATACACATTTTGGATTGTTATCAGCACCTTGTCAGCACTACTGGACGTTAATGAAGAACAAGCTCTTCACAAACGGCCCATCTGGTTTTTTGATCTGTCTCCTAAACTCCCGTCTCGATGCCTTAACTTGTGCATTGAAACGTGTCAGTTCTTGGTGCTGAGATGTATTCCCTAGGAAGACTTGGCCTAAAGAGGCTTCGAGTTATGCACAACAATGAACTTAGGAATATGCTTTATTTCTCTAATAAATCTTTAGAATTAAAAGCCCCAATGTTCTCCTTCCCAGCAGCCTGGAATCAATCATGACCTATTTTCTCTTTATTTGTTAAATGTACCTTCCAATTGAATTACTGTCTTTTCAAACCAAGTGTTATAACTAGTGTTTAACTCTTATTCAAGGTACATTAGCTTTAAACCAGATGTGTGTGATGGAGCCAGATGGGGAAATTTGCTGGGAGGACATGATATGAACAGGCTATTCCAATCTTAAGGGATCTTCATCTTGCCATGTGTTTAGGATAAATATGTCGAAATCAGACCTATCATATGCAAATCAAATCCAACATGTGCAAATCTGTATCTTGGATGTGTAAACTGAGTATACAGTTGTATTTACTCATTTTTATAGCCTGTCCTCCCCAGGAGCCCAGAACGGGTTACAAGTGTACATACACAAAGTTTTCAGGAACAGAGATACATACACTACAGAGTCAATAACATGCTACAGGATCAAAGACACAAAGCTAGAGAATCAGTAACTTACAACTCATAGAGAACGTGACTAAGAACACACACTTTGAAGAATCTAAGAAAATAAATCATAGTCACGAATGGGTATCAACATTTCTTCAGTGAACGGTAGAAGAACTGGTTGGCAGGCTCAGGTACGTCGATGCAAGGTCTGTTAAAGTTTGAGACCAGAATTGATCCGGTCCATGAGAAGAAGCGTCTTTACTGCTTTCTAGAAGGACAGTAGGTTATCAATTGCCCTAATGGCTATAGGAATATGATCGCTTTCGGGCTGTCTCCCGGTGGAGGCTGTTTGCTGGAGGGTTGGAAAGTGGGAGTTTCTTCACTGCATAGCCAGGTGTCACGTCGTGGAAGCGTGTAACCAGACATGAGCAACTCCAGTCCTCGAAGGCCGTAATCCAATCAGGTTTTCAGGATTTCCCCAATGAATATGCAGGAGATCTATTTGCATGCACTGCATATTCATTGGGGAAATCCTGAAAACCCGCTTGGATTCCGGCCTTTGAGGACCGGAGTTGCCAATGTCTGGTTTAAACGCTAATACTAGTTGTTTGAAGATATTACAGCGTTGTATTGGAAGCCAGTGGACCTGGATCAGTCCTGGAGAGATATGGTCGAAAGGGCCAAGGTTTTTTAGGAGTCAAACTGCAGCATTTTGGACCTTTGGTAGACGGTTCTGCTCTATGGCCAGTAGACCGGTGTAAAAACCATTGCAATAGTCCAGGTGGGATAGAACAGACACACTTATAAATATGAGTGCTGGGAAAGCTTACATTTGTTTTCATATGTGCAATCTTATATCCTGCCGAATCCTCACAAATCGGATTTCTAGGTGGGTTACAGTACAAGCAGCAGATCATACATGCTACATAGAGTTATACATGTTACATAAAAGTATACCTGTAATGTAAGATAAGGCATTCTATCAAGTAAACATTTATTACAACGTCCAAGTCTCCTTAGGCCCCTAACAGGGACTTCTTGAAGAGCCATGTTTTCAGACTTTTGCAGATTGCACAAATTTCAGTTTGGTATATAAAAAGATTAGCTTTGAGGCTTTTTGTATTTTATGTCTTTCCAAGTTGGGAATGACAGGATCAAGTGGTCAGAGCAGATCTACCTAATAGTCCAGTACATCTGGGGAAGTTATTAGGGGCTGAGCAGCAAAGTCTGAATTCTGTTCACTTTTCTATCAGTAACCAGTGTAGTAGCTCTATAAGCAGCGGTGTGACATGGTCAAATCTTGATTTGGAACATGTATATGAGTTTTTTAATTTGTTTCACAGAAATTCCTGAAGGTAGTAACTGTAAAGTCAACTGAATTAGGACCCTGTAGTGTTGTGTAGTGGTGGGTAATTTCATTTTGCATTTTTGAAGATATAGAATGGATGCCCTATCAATGGTGTGGATAGACTTCTGAACTGAAAGACCAAACAAAGAAAACAAAATATAGCTTCATCAGCTTTTACCAGTTAACAAAATGAAGCTCTCTAACAAATTGACAAGAACCCAGTTATAGTTGAGATCTCCTCACAGTTCATGTTGGCTCTGGTTTTATTTACTTAGGTATAAAACAAAGTCATAGAATTTACTGTTCTGTTCCCAGAGGTTTTCTGGTATATTTTTTCTCAACATACCAGAATCCAGGAAAGAGACCAATAGCTTAAAAAAGCCCAACTACAGAGCACATCAGCCAAGCATTTAGCAAACCAGCTGTTAGAACAGCAGCAGAAGGTATCAAGAGTCTTCCCTAGTTGAGGTGTTGCTCTCACCTTAACACCAAACTTAGCCTTGCAAATGTGACTAAAATAAATGTTTGTTTAGTTTTGCACCATTGGATCTCATTCTATCTAGAGACAGAGGAACTTCCTACTTGGATGACTGGTTTTCCTTTTAGAAAATAAATTGCAAAACAATTTTTTAAAATTCCAGAAAAACCAATGTTTATATGTAGGCAGCAAAAGGTAGTGGAGTTGTCCCAAAAGTATTTACAGACATAGAAACATAGAAATTGACGGCAGAAAAGGGCCATAGCCCATCGAGTCTGCCCATACCAATGACCCACTCCCCGACTTTTACTCCCCTATAGATCCCACGTGAATATCCCTTTTCTCTTAAAATCTGACACGCTGTTGGCCTCAATCACCTGCTGAGGCAGCTCGTTCCAATGATCGACCACCCTTTCGGTGAAGAAGTACTTTCTAGCATCACCTTGAAATTTCCCTCCCCTGATTTTCAGCAAGTGTCCTCTGGTTACCGAGGGCCCTGTAAGACTGAAGCTAGTTTTTCCAGTAGGCTAATAAGTAATATGCAGAATCACGAAAGTGGCTAAATTCCTTGCTATTTATTCCCAGGGATAAGCAATTGCTTTTGCTAGGTTTTCCTAAATAAGTCTCTAATGGCTTTTTCTCCAGGAACTTGCGCAAACCTGTATTAAATTCAGTTATGCTAGCTGTTCTTACTACATTTTCTGGCAACAAGTTCCAGAGCTTGACTATGCATTGAGTTGAAAGATTTTTTTCCTATTTGTTTTAAATGTAATACTCTATCTTTGGAAGAGTAAACAACAATAAGCATTCCCCCCATGCCATGTCACTCAGGATTTTATCTATTACATTACATTAGCGACTTTTATTCCGCCTTAACCTTGCAGTTTTAGGAGGATTATAAAAGAGATGAACTTGACATTTCCAGGAGAATTACAGGATTAAGTGCTAATTACAAGACTGTGTCTAGGACTGAAATGAAGGATGTTTTGGACTGGCATTAATTAGTTAGTCTTGACAAAGTTTCTGAATAGCAACTTGATGAAAGAGATCGGTTTTGTGTTAGTCCGGTAAGGTCCTCCAGTGTCGTCCCCATGGTTGTTTTCAACATGTCCAGCCATCTGGTTGTAGGTCGCCCTCTTCGCCTCATTCCGTCGATCTTTCTCCAATGATCTTTCTCTTCTGACAGTGTGACCAAAATAAGACAGTCGTAACGTCATCATTTGGCTTCGAGTGACATAGCCAGTTTGATCTCTTCCAGAATCGATTTGTTCTTCTGACGGTCCACGGCACACATAAAATTCTTCTCCAGCACCAAAGCTCCAAAGAGTCAATCTTCTTTCTGTCTTGTTTGCATAGTGTCTAGTTTTCGCATCCGTAATTGACCACTGAGAAAATGATCTTCGTTTGGAGTGTTATTTCCTTGCCTTTGAATACTTTGTTGAGAGCCATCATTGAAGAGTGACCCAGTGCTATTCTGTGGAGTATTTCTTCCCTGCTAGTTTCTTCTTTCTGTACAAAAGAGCCCAGGAGACTGAAATCCTTTACGATTTTATTCTTTCGCCTTCAAGCTCACAATCTTCATCATTTTCTGTGTTCATGATCTTCGACTTATTTATGTTGAGTTCTAATCTCATGTTATGACTTTCAGCTTTGATTCTTCTCAGTAGATAAAGCATTGTATCATCTGCATAGTACAGATTGTTTATATTTCGGCCCAAAACTTTGAAACCAATGCTCTCTTCTTCCAAATTTGCTTTTCTGAAGATGGCTTTGCCATAAAGGTTGACAAGGTAAGGTGACAAGACACATCCTTGCCTGACGCCACATTTTATTGGAAACCGATCAGTGTTGCCATATTCTGTTCTCACTGCAGCTTCTTGATTTTCTTAGAGGCTCTTTATCAGCTTAGTTATGTGTTTGGTTATTCCCATTTGTGCTAGAGTTCCCCATAGTTTAATCGTGATCCATACAGTCAAAAGCTTTCCTGTGGTCGATGAAGCAGAAGGGTTAGGTATACATTTATATTGTGAAATACTGTTTTTGATAACCTTTTTGCACAATAAATATAAATGTATATTCTTATTTTTAAGTTTAGTGAATTTATAAATGTTAAATGTTGAATATGCAATAGAAGTGCATTCCATATTTATTTTTAATTTACTGTATCAGGTTGATTTCTAACTATGAAATACTAAATCGTGAGATACTGGGGGCCTGTTTTACAAAGCCGCAAAGCAACAGTCCCGAAGCGCTTTAAATCTCTATGGGTTTCGGGGCCGTTACCGCACTGCAGCCGCTTGCGCGGCTTTGTTAAACAGATCCTGGGTTTTGGTAGCCTCAAAAGAAGGCCATGGTGGCATATAGAGGAATAAGTGAGACCAAAGGTCCATAAGGTCTGTGAGTTTTATTGGATAGCTGACCCACAGTGTCTTGGGCAAAATTTGTGGAAATGTCAAAAGCAAGGAAGAGAAAAATGACCAAAAGAAAATTCTTTGTCTCTGCTTGCAGATTAGTTTTTTTTTCATTACAAGGCTGTGTGCAAGCAATGAACTTTTGAGCAAAACCCACCTCATCATCTGACTCCTCAGGATATTAGCATTCTGACTGTTACTCCAAAACCACTGTATTCTTAATATATGTTCAACCGACTCGGTACTTGGGCCGATCCTTTTTAATATTTATATCAATGACCTGGAGGAAGGAACATCCAGTGAGATCATCAAGTTTGCAGACGATACAAAACTATGCCGGGCAATCAGATCGCAGGAGGATCGAGAGAAACTCCAGAGCGACTTGTGTCGGTTAGAAACATGGGCGGAGAAATGGCAGATGAAGTTCAATGTGGAGAAATGCAAGGTAATGCATTTAGGCAATAAAAATAAGGAATACGAGTATACAATGTCAGGTGCAACTCTGGGGAAGAGTGAACAAGAAAAGGACCTGGGTGTACTGATAGATAGGACCCTGAAGCCGTCGGCACAATGCGCGGCAGCGGCAAAGAAGGCAAATAGAATGTTGGGCATGATAAAGAAAGGAATCTCGAGTAGATCAGAGAAAGTTATAATGCCGCTTTATAGGGCAATGGTCAGACCACACTTGGAATACTGTGTCCAACATTGGTCCCCCTACCTAAAGAAGGATATAAAGCTGCTGGAGAGGGTGCAGAGACGAGCAACAAAACTGGTGAAGGGTATGGAGAAACTGGAATACGAGGACAGACTTATAACACTAGGATTGTTCTCCCTTGAGAAAAGGAGACTGCGTGGGGATATGATCGAGACCTTCAAAATACTGAAAGGAATCGACAAAATAGAGCAGAGAAGATTATTTACATTGTCCAATTTGACACGGACTAGAGGACATGTAATGAAGCTGAGGGGGGACAGGTTCAGGACTAATGTCAGGAAGTTCTGCTTTACTCAGAGAGTGGTTGACACCTGGAATGCTCTCCCAGAGGAGATTATGACAGAATCGACCATCCTAGGCTTCAAGAGCAAACTAGATGCATATCTCCTTAAGAGAGGCATATAAGGATTTGATGGACTATAAATTACGCCAGGTGTACACCTGGCAGGGCCTCCGCGTGTGCGGATCGCCGGACTTGATGGACCGAAGGTCTGATCCGGAGAAGGCAGTTCTTATGTTCTTATGTTCTTATGACTCTCTCCTTGTGCATGCTTCAGGCTCCAGGGGGCAGATTCTGTAAACTGTTATGTTGCAAGCGGTGCTGCTGCTCGGCCAAAGCTTCCCTCTGATGCGAACCGCCTAGGCGGAAACAGGAAGCTGTGTCAGAGGGGAAGCTTTTGGCTTGCAACATAATGGTTGCCGCCGATGCCAGGGGTGGGGGGGGGGTGCATTGTAAAGTGATTTGTTACTTCTCTTTTTTCAAATTTACATCTGCTATCTTTCTATCATTTTGTTCAGTATTGGGGGATATGCACCAAGTTTCTTCACCCCTAAACTGTACCATTCCTTCCTGAATGTTCAGCACTGCTCCGATGGTCATAGAATTCCTGTGATCGTCAGAACAGCGCAGAACATTCAGCCTGCCAGCCAGCGCTAAAAACCTCTTCTTTGTTTTTGTAAAAAAATAAAAAATGGGGGGGTTAGTTTGCGATTACTTATTCCATATTGGGTGAGGGTGGTTCTGTGTGTATGAAAGACATGGTTTCCTGTTAGCCTTATTTTGCAAAATGCATCAGGCATGGTTCCTGGGAGCACCTTGAATATACCTGATTTGAATCTTGATCTTCTTTTGTTCCACCTTGGATTCTTTGGCGGCTGCTTGCCTTGCTGTTTTGTTACAAATTAACATACATGCAGTGGAAGTTACAGATTTGGTTGTTTAAACATACATATGAGTTAACGTTGGACGACATAGAGTGAGGCAGTTGAAAGGAGTTGCAAATTTAGTTATTAATATAGACTTATGTTTCAGATATACATATGGAAAGGGTTCAGAGTTAAAGTCCTGGGCAAGTAGATGGGAAGTAGGTTTGTTCACAGATGTTTGGAGCTTGCATAGAACTAAAATTGTACACTGGCACTGGTATGGTAATCTTTGTTGCTTGTTTTGAATTTTATAATAAAAGACAAAAAGAAATACAAGTGGAAATAAAGAAGAAAATAGGTAAATAAATGGGGGCGGGGTGTAGGTGAGGCATAGGTGGGGCTAGGAGCCCTTGAATAATTAATCCTGCCCTGGCTATAGAGGACTCCAGTTTGATATTAAGGTCAAAACATTTTTAATAATGTATTACTTAAGCAAAGCCCATCATTACATTACATTACATTAGTGACTTCTATTCCGCAGTTCTAGGCGGATTACAAAAGAAGCTAATTGGACATTTCCAGGAGATTTACAATTTAGGGAGCTGCTTACATGGTTGAGACTTTGAAGAGAGGGAGAGACTATGAGGGGGAATTTAGAGGGGAGGGGAAGAGTTAAGAGAGCTGGATAAATAGCAGGATTTTGATTTCTTTTCGAAATGATTTGAAGTCGCTCGTTGTTGTCAGTTGTTGGGCAGGGTGCCGCTGCGAGATTCCAGATGTGTCGCAAGATGCCAGCAGACTGCTACGAAATCCAGCAACACTAGTATTGAGGCAGATCATCAAGAAGGGACCCAAGAACTGTCCCTGGAAATTAGACCTCAGAGGTTAGAGTTGCATAGTATAAAAGCCACATTTTCTTTGATCATTTCTGCTTAGCTCTCTCTGCATGTTCTTAAACTGAAGCCTCAAACAAAATCTTTGATACGCCAGATGCTTTGGATTATTTCTATTTAACATATGTGAGAAATATTTCATTTTAAGCCTCAGTGTTTTCTGAGTTCATAGAAATGAGTGAAGTGTGCATATTAGATCCGCTCTAAGGTAGTACTGAGTACGAATTAAAACTGAAAGGCACTGATGGGCTAAAGAATACTTATTTAAGACCCCCTTTGATCACTTTCTAAACTTCCCCTAGATCTGTGTCCCTGTCCAGGCCTGTCACAAGACCTACCAGCATCTTAGGCAGTCTGAGAGAGCAGGACCAGGGCCAAGTGACTTGACTGACGAGCACAGGTCCCACTTGGATGATCCAACACCCTCCCCAAAAATGCATTGATTTGCCAGGTGCCAAGAGACTATATGGCTTGCCTGGATTTACCTTCAGAATGGAAAGAATGAAAAAGTTTTCAGGTATTTAATTGCAGCTTTTAAGGCTCCATTCTTCCAACTCGTTTTGTTGTGTTGTGTCTGCAAATTAAACCCAGCTCCTAGATATTTATTCCTTTTATTTCTATAAAGAAATTTCTGTCCCTAAGCAGGTAGCGAAAAAACATTTGACAGAATCATAATACTTAACATACATGATGTAAGTGAAGTTAAACATAACCACACAATTTCACACACAATAAATAGACAATCAGGTAAAAGGATCTGCAAACAATACTTCTCAAATTCCTTTCTGAAACTTTAAATAATCTGTTTCTAATCGTAAAGTACTTGGTAATGTGTTGCACCTGTGCCAGGAATTTCCCTACCTCAAGACCTAGCTTTTTTTGTTTTTTATTGAATATAATCAAATATCATACAGAAATAAAGGAAATACATTATTAACATCAAAAACAGATTCATTCTGAAGAAAATAAAAGATAAGACTCGATTGCTTGACCTCATCTTGCTGAAGCCTTTTACAAAATCATAGCACAGTTTTTAGCTCCGGTTTAGTAAAAGGGGGGATAATCATCAGTGCATATTTATGACTTCAACTAAGCAGAAGATGCAGACTTTACTGATTCCTGACTTTGAATTAAACTTTCTAAATTACATCAGCAAATATCCTCCATCTGCTTCATTCTCCTGGTCATTTCTCCTTACTCACAGATAAAACCCACTTTTCCATAGGCATCTTCTATACATTTAGAAAATGACCTACCATATGATGAGCATTAATGAAATGGAAAGCCAAAACCTTAAAGCAAGGCATAGAGTCTTATTTAGCTCCTAGAGCGAGGAGCAGAGCAGATGTTTTTATTAGTAGTATTATAAACCTCCAAATTCTGGGCTTAGTTGGACCATTTGGATTCTAGTAGAGAAATAGGTGCGAAGGAGTTGTGGACCTGGAAAGCCTCAGGGAATCAGGACCTAAGAAGGATCATTTTCAAGGGTTGCATGGATGTTTATAGTTGTACATTAGAACCTAGATTCAGATGGTTACTGATGGAATGTTCAAAAAGTATCAGACCTTTATTCATAAAAAATACTCATATTCAGATACTAATAATAATAATAATAATAACAACAGTTTATATACCGCAGGACCGTGAAGTTCTATGCGGTTTACAATAAATTAGAAAGATTTTACAAATTGAATGGAACATTCATAGTTAGAGATTAGTGGTTAACAGTTTACAAGATCAGATTTGGGGGTGGGATTGTGATGGGGTCTATTGTTCAGATTCGTTACCTAGGTATTTCAAGAATAGGTATGTTTTTAGGTGTTTCCTAAATTCACCATAGTTGTTTGTGTGTGAAATTAGTTTTTCCAGGTCTTTGCCCCATAAGGCTGCTTGATACGATAGAAGTTGTTGATGATGTCTCTTAAATTTGCATCCTCTAGCCGGTGGGGAAACGAACTTCAGGTGTGTTCTTCTCTTATGTCTATTGGTTGAAAAGGAGAAGAGGTCAGTTATATATTTAGGGGCTAGACCAGATAGTACCTTGAAGCAGAGACATCCCAGCTTGAACTTCGCACGTGCCTCCATTGGCAGCCAGTGCAGGAGTCGGTAGGAAGGGGTTATGTGATCGGACTTCTTCAACCTGAAGATCAACCTGACTGCTGCATTTTGTATCAGTTGTAGTCTCTGCATTTGCTTCCGGGAGATTGCCAGATGGGCAATGTTACAATAATCAAGGTGGTTTAGTATTAGGGATTGTACCAGAATTCTGAATGCTGAAGTGTCGAAGTATGCTCTAATGGACCTAAGTTTCCAGAGAGTAAAAAACCCCTTTCTGACTAGGGAGTCCACATTGTCTTTCATGGTTAGACCTTGGTCCAGTATTACCCCCAGGACCTTCATTGTAGGTTGAATAGGGTAGTTGAGATTGTTAATGCGTAGTGGTGTTGTAGTGACAGGTGGGTGTGGCGAGGCTATAAAGAATTTAGTTTTATCTGCATTAAGCTTCAGTCTGAATTCTGTGGTCCATTGTTCCATCAGGTTTAGTGCTTCTGTTGCCGTGGGGGTGATTTCGGAGGGAGAAGTATTGAACGGGATAATGATTGTAAAGTCATCCGCATAACTGAATAATTTTATACCCCGCTGGGCCAGCTGCACGCCTAGTGATGATATATAGACGTTGAAGAGTAGTGGGGATAATGGAGACCCCTGTGGAACGCCTGATGGGTTTCTCCATGTTTTAGAGAGGTTGCAGTTGAAACGTACTTGATAGGTGCGGGTCGTAAGGAATCCTCGGAACCAGTCAAATACCTCACCTCTGATGCCGATTGCGTCTAAACATTGTAACAATTTCTCATGATCCACCAAGTCGAAGGCCGAGCTCATGTCAAATTGCATGATTAAGGCATTATGGCCCTTGCTGAATAAGTCGCGTAAGTATTCTAGGGTCGCTGCAATCACCGTCTCGGTGCTAAACAGAGGTCTGAAGCCAGACTGGGTTTCATGTAGTAGAGAGAACTGATCAAGGTAGTCCATCAATTGGGTATGTACTAAACCTTCCATTATTTTTACGAAGAATGGAATGGATGCTACCAGTCTATAGTTGGTTACTGATGTTAGGGATTGTTTACGATTTTTTGGAATTGGGGTGATTATAATGTGACCGTTATTCGTTAGGAATTTTCCATTTTTGAACTTATTGGTCAGATAACTCCACAGTGTTAGTTTAAAGTCTAATGGGGCTGCTTTCATAATGTCAGGGGGACAGGGATCTAGAATGCATAGAGTTTTATGAAGTTATTCCATTCTAGATCCTGAAAGGAGTTCCAAAACATATCCACTGGTATTTCATTTTCATGTATGTTGGCTATTTGATGTGCATGTATATTGTTTGTTGGACAATTGTTCCTTAGGTTCATAATTTTTGAGTCAAAGTGTTGTGCTAGATCGTCTGCTGATGGAAGTTTTGTGTCGTGCATGGATTGATTGTGACGTGTGGTATCAAATAAATTTGTAACCAAGTTGAACAGTTCTTTAGTGTTGACTCCTTTTGAACTCATATTGGATGTATGAATTTTGGATGAGTAGAATGCTTTTCGTTTTTCTTTTATCAATTGTTTGTAGTGCTTTATGTTGGATCTCCAATTGTTCCGGTCTGATATTTCTCCTGTTTTATTCCAGATCCTCTCTAGTCGTCTTACTGATTGTTTCATTTTTAATAGTTCAGAGTCGAACCATTTATTATATTTATTTGAGCGGTTTGTTCTGTTTCGTTTAGGGGCAATTTTATCTAAGATGGATGTGCTTGTTTTCGTCCACTGTTCCCAGAAATCATCTTCTTCATCTATTTCCTCACGTGATTCGTAATGTGCCCAGTATTCCTCTGGGTTGATGTGGCCCCTTGTGAGATGTTCTTTTTTTATCTTTGGGTGAGTTTTTGCTTTTGGTTGATTCCAGATTAAGTTAAAGTAGTAGGTGAAATGATCGGACCAGATACTAATCTCCCTTGGGCTGCCACACACTTTTTCCAGCGGTTCTGCCACTGTCGGAAGCAGCACTGGAACGCCTTTTTTGAGATTGCTCGTAACTGGTCCATTGCATTCTCTTGACTAAAATCTGGTCCCTTTCAGGGGCATTTTCAGCTTGGGGAAAAGCCAGAAGTCAGACGGAGCCATGTCGGGAGAGTGGGGAGCCTGAGGAATCACAGGTGTGTTGTGTTTGGCCAGGAAACTCCGTATCAAATGTGAAGAATGGGCAGGTGCGCTATCGTGATGGAGCTGCCAATTGCCCGCTGCCCACAGCGTTAGGAAGGTGACGCAGAACCTCTTGGTAGTACCCCCTTGCATCACCAGGGTCCTCACTTGGTCAATGATCATCTCATTTCTAGTTTTAAGGGCCTACCAGAAAGTGTTTCACTCTCCACTGATGTGCGGTTCTACCACTCCTTTATCTGTGTGGTGTCCATTGCTTCGTCCACGAAGGCCTGTTGAATCTTGCAGATCATTTCCACTTGGGAATCGCCAAGCTTTACACAAAATTTAATGTAGTAGCGTTGTTCAACTTTTTCTGTCATTTTGTCAAAAATGAAAATCAGACGGTGCTCACTTACACTTCCTCACTCATTAGTGGTCTGCCGGCAACTGACAGCTTCTGTAGGCGGGAAAAAAATTCAAGCATACGCATTACGGTCGCCTATATACGTGCACCAAACCACGCCTCCCTAGCTTTGTTTTGTTACGCAAGAAAAATTAAGGTCTGATACTTTTTGAACAGCCCTCGTATATAAAGAAAGAGAGAGCAAACAGGAGTGTGAATGTGAAAGGGGTAGAAAGCAGAGGGCAATCTAATCTAATCTAAGGCTTGGTTTTATATATTGAGACATCAGTCCAAGAACGCTCGATTTGGTTTACAATAGTTAAACTTAACAAATAAAAAACCTGAAGAATGAAACTAAATTTCGGTAGATTAATTTTCAAAATGTTTAGCAAATAAAAAGGTTTTTAAAGATTTACGAAAAAGTTGAAGTGAACCGGAACTCCTTAAAAGGAGTGGAAGATCATTCCAAAGTTGAGAAAGCTTAAAAATCAGAGATTGAGTAAAAATATTGACTCCTTTTATCCCTTTCTTGGAAGGAAAAGATAATTTAAATTGTTGATTACCTCTTGCAAAGGAAAATCTGTAAACGTTCTAAGATAAAGGAAGGAGAGGAGTAAAGATACCATGTAGGATTTTAAAAACAATATAAGCACATTTAAATTGAACTCTAAAATAAACCAGAAGCCAATGGAGACTCTGGAGCAACGGAGTCACGTGATCAAATTTACGTTTCCCAAAGATCAATTTCACAGCAAGAGATTGTGTGTATATGAAGGAGGATCAAGAGTTGGAGGGAACGAGTATGAGTGGGTGGGTAGCAGAGAGAGTTTCTGGGTGTGAGAGAAATAGAAAGGGAAGAGAGGAAGGATGAAAACAGGAGCAGGACTAGGGAGAAAGGAAGAGAGAGAGGGGTCAGCGAGTGTTAGGGGATGGAGGGAAGAAGAAGAGTGTGTTACTTGGCATTTCTTTAGCACTACCCGATGCATTAACACGCTCGAGAGAGCTTAGAGTCTAATTGTAACGGACAAACAGGACAAAAAGGTGGGTGAATGTAAACACATTGGTCAAGTAGGGAATTACAGAGGGAATGACAAGGTGATAGGGTAGGGAACGAGTGCTTTACAAATGGGCTGGAGTTAGGACTTAAAAGCAACTTCAAAAAAGTGGGCTTTTAGCATGGATTTGAAGACTGACCTATTGAGTCCGGTGGTAGAACGGAGTCAGGAATTGGCAGAGGAAAAGGGTACAGAGAGAATGATGATAGGAGGGAGAAGAAAAGGTGCAAACTAGAGGGGAGGAGTGGGATCAGGGATGTCAGGAAATGGGGAAGAAAGGTAGCAGATCCAGGGACAGGGGAAAGACACTGAAACAATATTTATTCTTTTCAGCTTTCATGAAAGAGGAATTGTGACAAACATTAAATACTCTCTTTCTGCAATGTGTGAATCATTAGCTACAATTCAGCTTCGGTAAATGTGATGCAGGAAGAAATGCCAGCATGGAGTTAGTCTTTAAAGGGTCAGTAGAAGTGTCTAGAAACAGGCCCTGGTGACATCACAAGTAGTGGGGGGGAAAGGGATTGGGACTCCTATACAACCACACTCAAAGCGGTTTACAGACAGGTACTTCAAGCATTTTCCTTATCTGTTCTGGTGGGTTCACAATCTATCTATTTATTTAGTCAAATTTCTAGCCCGTTCTCCCAGAAGAGCCCAGACCGGGTTACAAGTTTACATACACCGTAGAGCAGGGGTAGGGAACTCCGGTCCTTGAGAGCCGTATTCCAGTCGGGTGTTCAAGATTTCCCCAATGAATATGCATTGAAAGCAGTGCATGCAAATAAAGCTCCTGCATATTCATTGGACAAATCCTGAAAACCTGACTGGAATACGGCTCTCGAGGACCGGAGTTCCCTACCCCTGCAGTAGAGGTTCAGCAATAAGGTTACAACTTCACATACAGCAGATATACGGAACGACAAATTTAAGGAGTAGAAATTCCTATGTACGTGTTTGGGGAACTGGGCATGGTAACATGGCAAACGATGGGCAACAAGGAGGCAAATTCACATATAAGATGTACAGAACAACAGATTGAAGGGAAGAACAGCAACAGAGGGATGAGTCTCATGAACTGCATGGTGGGATGAATACATGTTTTGGGGGCTGAGCATGGCAAACGATAGGCCCGATAAGTATAGAAGCTAGAAATACAATGGACTGGAAGTTTAGGACAATTTAGGCACCTAATGCACCTGGGGCACTGGATTTGCCCTTAGGGTGCTGAGGCTGTAACTCTAACCACTAGGCCACACTGTCCAGGAGCAGAAAGAGAATTTAGGTTCCTCCGACTCTGCTGACATCCTGTAACTTCATTACTTGCACTTTGAGAATGCAACTGCTCATTTTTAACCTGATGATTGGAAGAGAGCTCTCAAAAAAGATAGTCTCACCTATCACTTGTTAGTTGCTCGTTTCTAAATATTCAAGCATACATTTTTAACCGCAATGTGAAGAAAGGCTTTCCGAAAACATTGTTCTATCTGTGCTCCCTATGGATTCATTTGCTAAGCAACTTGAAACGTGTTTCCTCAACAGAAATACCAGGACCAGAGATTCCACACTGCCTTGATATGAGAACAAGAAGATGTTAGAGGCACTTTGGAAAACTTAGTTTGGTAACAGCTGGGGGCATGACCAGCATCTTCTCATGCAGTTAGGTAGTAATTCTGTAACTGGGCGCTCTAATGCCATGCAGTAGGAGCGTCGTCTAAACAGAATCTAGATGGCTGGGTTCATTGTAGAACACAAGTGTAACTCGGTTTTGCCGTGCCCAGTGTGTAGTTATCTACATTTATGCCAGCTATAGAGCTTCAAGGCAGCAGGGTTCCACATAAAAGAGTTCTGCCTACATCGACATTTAATAAATATTATTTGGATGTATTAATATGGCTATAATAGCATATTCTGTTGGGTCATCTCTGCTCCCTTTTTGGGGGATATTTTTGTGCGGAGTTTGTTATTGCTTTTGTCTATAAATGAGCTTATGTTACACAGCTATATAATATGAAGCTATCAGACATTATTTAATATACTTTGCCTTTAGTTAATTGAATGTAAGGGGAGGGGGGGTTTTAATCACTTTTCTAATATCTGCCAGCTTAGAAATCACTGTTATCCTCAACTGCTTTGCAAAGTTCCTTTTTATTTGTGCTGAGTAAGAAAAACTGTATAGCGTTGGTTACTAGTGCTGTTTTCAGGCAGTTATAAGAAGTGAAATCTAAAGATGAAAGATTTGGAAGGCCCTCTGGCTGCAACGTTTGGTGAGTGCACGGGTAGAGAAGTAGATGGAATGGTTGTTTTGAGCCCCAACCCAGGAAAACAAGAAATTAATCCAGCGAGAGCCATGAATCTCCAGTATTTCACATCACACATCATAAAATTCCAGGCATAATCCATAAAACTGACATTATTAGACTCAAAACCTCAGTGTCTCATTAGACATGATGTAGTTTGGGAACCGTAGCATTCCTGCCCAAATTCTGTGATTAATAGAGTGTTTTTTAAAAATCCTTGGCTATATACCGTTGGTTTGTTATCATTGAGGCTTTTAAATGGTGTCCAGATGAAGACAAATAGGCCCTAAAGAAGGAGACAAGTGAGAGAGATACCTTGATGTACCAATCTGAACATTCAGAAGAAGCCATAAAAATCAGACTCAAATTAGCCTGGAGATTTTGGACTAGCTCTGATTTGAAGATGTTTGTCCCTGAATTTATTCAGTGGTAGAAAAACGTAATGTTCAGGCTGAGCACTGAGAGGTTTTAGTTAGAGCTATTTGATTGTGTGCTTGAATCACTGGGCAGACTTGCACTGTCTGTGTCTGTCTATGGCCGTTTGGTGGAGGATGGGCTGGGGAGAGCTTCAGTGGCTGGAAGGGTATAGATGGACTGGAGGGAGCTTTGACGGAGACTTCAGTAGTCGGAACCTAAGAACTACAGGGCAGAGCTTTGGATTCTTGCCCAGAAGTAGCTAAGAAGAAGAAGAAACCCCCCCCCCCAACTATTTTTTTGATTGAATCAGGTTGGGCAGACTAGATGGACCATTTGGGTCTTTATCTGCCGTCATCTACTATGTTACTGTGTTGTTGTTTTTGCTTTTGGGAGAGACTATCCTATTTTTTAGGGAGTTCTATTTCCTGACTTCATGGATTGGATTGGATTGGATTATACACTGCTTGGTTTGTATTGGTAGTTAAGCAATATATTAAGTAGAAATAAGCTATAAACTATTTGCATTAGATCATTAAGGGCTCATTTTACAAAGCCATGGTAGCAATTCTCCCACAGCAAATGCACCAAAGCCCATTCAATTCCTATGGGCTTTGGTGATGCTTTATAAAAGGGGCCCTAAGTGTACCATTTGGCCAATCATATGTGGCCTCATTAAAACCAGGAAATGTGAATAATTTTAGAATTGCACAGAGAAAATAACTCGTGTATTTCTCCTGCTTATCACGTCAGCTGATTCCCAAGACAAAACACAGTTTGCACTTTCTGGGCCGTTTCACAGTGGTTCAGTAACAAAGGGCAAATGTGATTTTAATGAAAAAAACATGCAAAAAAACTCTGATCTATGAATCTAAGCACTGGAAAATAAAAATGGAAATGTGACAGGCTGAAGCATTGTGCGTTTTACAGAAATAAATATCTGTAAGTAAGTTATGGCTTAGCTGGGAGGAATAGTTAGCTTGGGTAGAAGTAGACTCTTCTCTCTATAACCAGAGATCTTCAAACTCAAATCCTGAGGTTCCTGGTTAGAAAAATAGTCCACTCTGGAGTGTGCATGTATCCAGTGATCACCAGAAGGTGTCATTCAATATTTGGTTCATTCAAAAGGGAGAGTCCTAAGCTCTGCCCCAAAGTGTGATGTCAGGGGTTCTTCTAGTCTAGCATCTTAGACTAAATTCTATAAATTACGCCCAGATTTGTTTGCCAATAAAAATTAATGCTATTATATAAACAGTGCTCAAAGTTGGGCGTCGGGATCCACACCCAGTTTTGGGGACAAGGATTTACACCAGTGCCTAATTAGGTCTGGATCTCCCTTATTCTGTATTACTGTGTGCAAACACTATGCATGCAAAAATAAAAATCATATTGTAAATGTGTGGGCAGACATTAATTTTAAAATAGGTTTTAACTTTTAAAGATATTGCCAGTGGCATACAAAGCCAAAGAAACATGGGTTGGCAAGGAGTGGAAGGTGACAGTGTAGTGGTCAAAGGAGATCGCTCTGAGTGGTGTGCCTCAAGGTTTGGTTCTTGGGCCTGTTCTTTTCAATATTGCTGAAGGGCAGTCAGGTAAGATTTGCCTCTTTGCAGATGATACCAAAATCTGCAATAGAGTCGACATGCCGGATGGTGTAAATAACGTGAGGAAGGACTTAGCGAAGTTTGAGGAACGGTCGGAAATTTGGCAGCTAAAATTTAATGCTAAGAAATGCAAGGCCATGCAATTGGGCTGCAAAAACCCTAGGGAACGGTACAGTTAAAAGTGTGAAGAACGGAACTGGAGTGTGATTGTATGTGATGATCTTAAGGTGGCTAAACAGGTTGAAAAGACAACAGCATAAGCTAGAAGGATGCTACGGTATATAGGGAGAGGTATGGCCAGTAGGAAAAAGGAGGTATTGATGCCTCTGTAGAAGACTTTGGTGAGACCTCATTTAGAATATTGTGTACAATTCTGGAGGCCTCACCTTCAAAAAGATGTAAAAAGGATGGAGTCGGTCCAGAGGAAGGCTACTAAAATGATGTGTGGTCTTCGTCATAAGGCATATGGGGACAATTTGGAGGAAAGGTGGAAGAGGGGTGATATGATAGAAATGTTTAAATCAAAATAATTTGCAAAAAATGTTACTCACCAGCAGTGGGCTAGACCACCAAGATCCACATGAATTGAAAAAGGGTGGAGAAAAAAGCCTCAAGGTAAATATGATCAGGCAGCAATCAATACTGATTTCAAGCTGACGTTCTTGTCATCAGCATAACAAAATTCACACCCACAAAATATACAGATCTAATGAGGACCTATAAATTTAAAATTCAATATCAGGAAAAAATATATAACTTAGCTCTAACGCCCGAAGGCTTCTGCTGCAGCTGTATTAAAGACGCCGACATCATTCACTCTTCATCGGCGTGCAGTCCTTTCCTCGCTACCAAAACTGGCGAAAGAGCTAGCAAACACTCTAACAAGATCAATGGTTTAAGTGGCATAAGTGCACATGAGGCGAGTCTCTTTCATTTGAAAGGAAACTCCAGAATAAGAGGGTGTAAGATAAAGTTAAGATGTGATAAGCTCAGGAGCAATGTAAGGAAGGGTGGTAGATGCGTGGAATGGTCTCCTGGTAGTGGCCCCTACGCCTGGAATAAATTACCCGAGTTTGTTCTTCAAACCCCTTCCCTTGTTTAAAAGCAGACTGAAAACCCACCTTTTTGATATATCCTTCTTCAATCCTTAACCCTACTCCTCTGCCCTCCAACCCAGCCCGCTGATTAACCGTTCCCCTTAACTGTGTGTCTGTCTTGCCTGTTGAGATTGTAAGCTCTTTCGAGCAGGGACTGTTTTCTTACTCTTTCTGACTGTGCAGCGCTGCGTGCGTCTGGTAGTGCTATAGAAATAATGAATGGTAGTAGAGGTGGTGGAGACAAAGACTGTATTTGAATTGAAGAAAGCATGGGTTAGGCATGTGGGATCTCTTCGGGAGAGGAGTGGATGCTGTGGATGGGCCATTTGGCCTTTATTTGCCATCATGTCTCCTACAGTAGCAATCCAGAAACTCTCTGGATTGCAAAGTATTCTATTAGGATTACAATGAGAAATTCTGTAAATTTCACATTCAAAGAATTAAGGATGATGCATCTTTATTATGGTTTTCCAGCTCTTGCAGGATCCTAACAAAATGCTCTAACCAGATGCAGTTTCTGATGTATGCACATTTACACAGAACAAAATGTTTTCTGTCCATTGCCAGACTCTGACCTGGCATATTCATTGATTTTTTTGTGTCTTCATTAGGTCCTTCTAATCATTAGTGGAAATTTGAGCTTCTTGAACTGGCTAACAATTGTGCCATGTATTGCTTGCTTCGATGATGCCAGCCTGGGATTCCTGTTTGACTCCAAAGAGAGCAGCCTCAAGAGCCAAGTATGCAAGATGCAGGCCAGAGAGGTGACTGGGGAGAAAGCACCTCTACGATGGGGTATGTAGGATAATCCTTGACTGAAAAGAGTGTAAATTGGCTGTAATAGACTTGTCTAAGTTCAGTCCTCGAAAGCCACAAGCAGGCAAGATTTAAGGCATATCCCTAAGGAATAGGCATGACAAATTTGCATGCCTCCTGCCTCCATTTGGATGCAATCTCTTTCCTGCATATTTATTTGAGATATTGTGAAAAACTGGTCTGTTTGCTAGTCTCAAAGACTGAATTTCGATAAGCCTGCTATCTTACCTATACGTTTGATGATTTCTCTCACTCTGTGCTTGTAACCGGCTTGCACTCCAGTTTCCACTGGCTCAATAAGCAGAAGCTGGCTCTGTCAGGTGGCAGAACACAATCCTGTCAAGAAGTCATGACCAAGACAACTGCTTTTTAGAGACTATAATCTGTAAATACCCAACTCCAGCCTCACTATGCCACACAGTTCATTGTTTGATTCCAGTTTTTCAGCCTGACATCTCTACCATACCTCTCTTCAGTGACAAACTCACCATCTTCACCCTTCCTGCACCGGTCTAGTCCCTCCACTTTATTGTTTGTAAGGGTGCAAGTTTCAATTAAAAACTTACGGGCAGTTTTCATACAGATTTTTATGTTTTCTGACAGCATACAGGCATTTTCAGCTGCTCTCGACACAGAATGGAGTGGCAATGTAATAAAAATAGCAGTGATTTCCAGTCTCTCTCCAGATAATCTCTATGTTTAGGTTACTGCCAAAGAGACTGTTCTATGACATAGGAGCTAACGTTTACCTGCACAGATGTTTAGAATAATGGCTTGATGCATAACACATGCGCCGAAACACTATCCTGCAAATACAGCCGGGAGCTCTAAAAAGGGGCACTGGGGCAGTAGCGTTGTAAGGGAACGCTCTGCCTAAAATGGGGCTGCATTGATTTATTTCATTTTATTCAATTTCTATCCCAGGAGCTCAGAACGGATTACAGGTTAACATGCATAATTTCTGTACAAGTTTTTATCCTAACTTGAAAGGCAAAAACAAAAAAGTATCCAACGGGTCTGCAGCAAAATAACAAGTCAAAGAAGAAAAGCAAGAACGGCAGTGCTGGTGTACAGGATGCCAAGTCTTTCTTGGACAAACATAAAAATAAAATCATGAAACAGTTTATTTCCAAAAGGACAGATAAGGCTGGACCCGACACGGTCCGTGTTTCGAAGAAACACTCCTTCCTCAGGGCTCCTAATCTGTGATGTATCAATGCAAGAAAACCTGATGGATAACAACTGGATAAAAACAATCTCATTTTTTGCCCTGCATCACGTAGGAGCTCTTACGGTTATCCATCAGGTTATCTGTCCTTTTGGATACAAACTGTTTTTTGGCATCCTGTACACCAGGGGTGTCAAAGTCCCTCCTCGAGGGCCGCAATCCAGTCGGGTTTTCAGGATTTCCCCCAATGAATATGCATGAGATCTATTTGCAGGCACTGCTTTCAATGCATATTCATTGGGGAAATCCTGAAACCCTGACTGGATTGCGGCCCTCCAGAAGGGACTTTGACACCCCTGCCGTACACCATTGCTGCAGTTTTTGCTTTTGAAATTTATGCTAGGGCCTAATATTAATATACCGTTTTCTCTGTCACTTCTTAACTTTACATGGGATACGAGTTCCAGAATGTTCTCTTTTCTTTACGGTGGAGTTTTTCATTCCTCTTCAGTTTGACACTTTTCAATATTCTCTTGTTGTTCCACCATAAAAAAGTAACTCCCTCCTTTACTAACGCGTAGCGTGGGTTTTAGCGCCGGCAGCGGCGGTAAGGAATTCTATGAGCGTCGGAGCACTTACTGCCGCTGCCGGCGCTAAAACCCACACTACCCGTTAGTAAAGGACCCTTGTGCTTATATTAGTCTGAATTTTATGCACTGGATGGAAAGATATTGTTACAAGTGATAGAAGTATTTTTCCCACTAGGATGATAAAATTGCAGATAACTCCAAAATGAATGTTCGAGTTGGCAGCCATATTTTGTTTTCAATATAGAGATCAAGCTGAACTCATCTATGTCATGTAGAAAATTTTAAATGCAAGCTGGCCATACCAACAATTTATTTCAAAAGTAAAATTCTATAGATATACGGTAGGTTTTCTTACTCAACTCTAGCTAGCTCATCAGTATAAAAATATGAGCGAATGGTGGGATGAATAAGAATTTTTCAGTCATTAGAGAAGTCCATGGGAGTAAAGGAGCACTAGTTTAAGGGTTGGGTTGGGGATTTTTGTAAATTGTGGCTTGCAAACAGTGCAGCTGACCAGTTTCCGGGTGTCTCATTTAGAATCTGTGAGAAAGGAGCAAGAAACCGCTAGAGACCAGGGTGAGCTGAAGAAGGCTGAGAAAGGCCCTGCTGGAAAAGTGAAAAGTCCGAGGAGGAGGACTCCCTCCAGCTCCTTGGATAAAAGCGAGAGTCAGAATCAGGGCAGAGAAGCAGAGCAAGGGCCTACCATCAAAAACACGAAGCAGATCACCACTCAGACGGTCAAGCCAGAAGTTTGTCACAAGGCAGGAAAGAGCAAAACGGACAGGCTGCTAAGAGAGAGAGGCCAAGACCCAGGATGATGGATGATAGAATAGAGTATAGACTGGTAGTGATATCTAGCAATAGTTGGCAGGAGTTTAACAGAGCAGAAGTAATGCGAAATAGCCACAGCGCAGCGAGAGAAGAGGTCAGGGGTCAGACTGGCCAGCATGCCAAAAAAGCTACCGCACAAGGGGAAATGATTTGCTGAGTGTAATTCATATCAATAAGCTGCTTAATCTTGTAGTGGAGGTTCAGTGCTGTGCCTAGAATTATTCCAGATGCTGCTACGGCTACCTCTTTGCCAATGTACCTTCAATAAATGAGCCCAGAGCAGCATCGGAGCTTTTAGCTCTATTGTGACCTAAATGCACACACCAGATCACAGGCCATAATGACCAAGTACATGCTTACAAAGCAGCATAGTAATCCCAAATGAAATCAGTTAGGTTTCTAAGTGCAGACCCTCAGGTGACACCCTCTCTTCTCTCTGTTTTCACACAGGTAGTTCTGTTCGGCAAGTAACAAATATCTCTTTGGGAGTTCTGATCGCCTATCTCAGCATTCCTGTGGTGCAGAACTTACTCAGTCCTAAACAAGCCATGAACACCTCATTCAACCCTATGAAAATAGTAAACACATATGGAGCTTTCGGAAGGTAGGTCTTCTTCCAACATAAGAACATAAGCATTGCCGTACTGGGACAGACCAAAGGTCCATCAATTCCGTTCTCCTGTTTCCAACTGTGGTCAGTCCAGGTCACAAGAAAGAAAGATATAATGTTGCTTATCACAGGAAGAAGCCAAAATTCAGTCCCCAGTTCCAAAAAAGGGACCGTAAAGAACAGAAAAAAAAAAGTGTGTTTATGATAGATATTTTTGTGAAGCAGAGAAGTTACTGAGAACAGAACATAGGAATGTTTGGTGTTACTAGGTTTTTGAAGCAGAAAATATTTTAGTTACATTTCTTAAAAAATTTTAAAAGAAGGTAAGTGATTAAAATTGTTTCCAGCTTATTTAGAACTGCATTGAATTAAACAGTGCTACCATATCGCCTAGAGCAGTGTTCTTCAACCTTTTTATACCTATGGACCAGCGGAAATAAAATAATTATTTTGTGGACCGGCAAACTACTAGGACTGAAATTTAAAAACCCTGTTTCCGCCCCGTCTCCGCGAGCTCGGTTCCCGCAAATCATCTGATCCCATCCTCACAAGCCTCAGTTATGATTTTATATTGAATGTATTTTATTAAAGTATAAAAAGAAACAATATTCTGTACAATTGTCATTTTATAAATACAAATAATACAGAGCAAGGATCAACAAAACCCCTGTCTCCCCTCACCTTCACATATATCCCCTCTACTATCAAGAAAACTGAACAAGCCAAATTATTACAGAATGCTACACAGAAATATCATGCTAACAGAATACTGCAGTCACACATGACAGGAATAGTTTTAGGGGAGTGCAACTAGGGCAACTGCCCCCTGGTCAGAGAGTGCCCTAAGCCAGCTGGAAGCTAAAGAAGCACTGCCTGGGCTTTGTAGTCCCAAGTTATGTCTAACACCAGCTCTAGCAGGATATATATTTCAAATCTGATATATTCTAATCACAAAATAGAACTAAAATTATTTTTTTCTACCTTTTGTCATCTCTGGTTTCAACTTTCATCTTCTTTTCACTCTCTTCCTTCCAGCATCTGCTCTCTCTGTCTCTTCAATCCAGCATCTTCCTCTTCCATCCCCTGTCTGCCCTCTCCCCCTTCCATATGGTATCTGTCTTCTTTCTACGCCCCTCTCCCCTTTCCATCCAGCCTGTGCCCCCCTCTCTCCTTTTTACATGATTCATTACAGCTTCACTGCTCTCTTCATTTTTATCTCTCCTACACCAGATCTAGCATCATTGTCCCTCTCTGCTTATTTCTCTGCTGACCCCTTCTCATCATCAATCTGTACTTTTTCATGCTTGTCTCTCCCCTTCCCCTCCTCTAATCTCCCTGCCAGCTGTTTCTTTCCTTTTTTTCCTTCTCCCTTCCCTCCTCCTCCTGTCCAGCAGTAGCTCTCTTCCCTTCCTTTCCTTTCCTCCCCTCCCAGCAGCATCTCTCCTTCTCCTTCCCTCCAGGTCCAGTAACAGCTGTCCCTTTTTTCCCTTGTCCAGCAGCTTCCCAGATTCCTTTCCCTCCTCCCCTCCCAGCAGCATCTCTCCTTCTCCCTCTCCAGGTCCAGTAGCCGCTGTCCATTTTTTTCCATTGTCCAGCAGCTTCCCAGACTCCTTTCCTTCCTCCCCTCCAAGCAGCATCTCTCCTTATCCCTCTCCAGTAGCAGCTGTCCCTTTTTTCCCTTGCCCAGCAGCTTCCCAGACTCCTTTCCCTTCTCCCCTCCCAGCAGCATCTCTCCTTCTCCCTCCCTCCAGGTCCAGTAGCAGCTGTCCCTTTATTTTCCCTTGTCCAGCAGTTTCCCAGACTCCTTTCCTTCCTCCCCTCCCAGCAGCATCTCTCCTTATCCCTCTCCAGTAGCAGCTGTCCCTTTTTTCCCTTGCCCAGCAGCTTCCCAGACTCCTTTCCCTTCTCCCCTCCCAGCAGCATCTCTCCTTCTCCCTCCCTCCAGGTCCAGTAGCAGCTGTCCCTTTATTTTCCCTTGTCCAGCAGTTTCCCAGACTCCTTTCCCTCCTCCCCTCCCAGAAGCATCTCTCCTTCTCCTTCCCTCCAGGTCCAGTAGCAGCTGTCCCTTTTTTTTCCCTAGCACAGCAGCTTCCCAGCCTCCAATAGTGGCTTTCTCCCCTCCCAGCAGCTCTCCTTACTTGCCAGCGCAGCGATTCTCTAAGGCAGCCTTGGGTCCTTTGATGGGTCACGCCGCCTTTGAGGAAAGAGGAAATTGCATCATCAGAGGCGGCCACGACTCAGTAAAAGCCCCAAGGCTGCCTTCCTGAATCGCTGCACTGGTAAGTAAGGAGAGCTGCTGAGAGGGGAGAAAGCCACTGTCGGAGACTCCCCATTATCTCTCCGGCCCTGCGCGGACCAGATGAAAATGACATCTCGCCGGCCCTGCGCGGACCGGCAGGAAATTGAAGTTCATCAATCTCACCGGCCTTTTGCGGACCAGCAGAAATTTCCTAAGGACCGGCGGTTGAAGAACAGTGGCCTAGAGCTTGTATAGGTATGTGCGACGCACAAATGGAAGAAATAAAATAATATAAAATAAATATCCCCTTCAATATCTGTAGCTTAGTCTAATCTAATCTTCTATTTCTGCGTCGCTCATACCTAGGTAGGCTCAAGGCGACTTATAGAGGGAGGGGAGGATGGAGAAGGAGGAGGAGGGGTGGGAGAAGAGAAGATGAGGGTAGGAGGGGGAGTGAGAGGGGTGGAGGGGGAGGAGAGGATACAGGTGATTAAGTGTCAGTTTCTTCCGGAATATGGCCTGGTTAGTATCCGTCCTGGTCATTTCAGTAAGGTCATTCCAAGTTTTTACGCCTAGAAAGGTGAGCATGAAGTGGAAAACACGATTTTTTATGGAAAGGAGATTTAGAAGTATTCTGTTGAGGGTTCTGCGGGAAGTAGACCATGCCTTGGAGAAGTGCTGGATGAGAGGAGCCGCGGAGTTTTCATAAAGTATACGGTGAATGATGCCTGAAGTTTTGAAGGTTATTCGTGACGGGATGGGTAGCCAGTGCCGTTGCCTGATGAAGGCTGTAATCGAGTCATATTTTCTCAGGTTGAAGATTAGTCTAACAGCGGTGTCCAATCATTTGTTTAAATTTTCAAGACCAACAGGGGCAAAGCACAAAGCTCCAGTGATTCCACATTCTTCCAAGAAGCCCAGACAGAGGAAATGTGCCAGAACCAAATGATTTTGTTGATTCTCCCACTGATTGCTTCTCTTCTACATTTTAGGAGTAACTTTATAAGTCATTTGAGCACTTTTAAAATTGCCCAGGATTATCTCTGCACAAAAATAGGTGTTCAGAAAACAGCACCTGCTTTTTTGTATTACCAGGCAAATCTATATGGCCCCGATGCTCAAAGGTTTTCTGGGCATGTAAGACTGGTTAAAGGCAGTCTTACTTGTAAGGACGCTCAGCCTCCGATGCTCAAAAGGGTTCTCAAGAGCCACGTCATGTAATGCTGGAAAGAGCACTTTTTACGGGCAAAATTTTATGGCAGGTCTGGAGCTGCCAGTAGCTGTTTGTGCGTGTGTTGTTTGCTTGTATGTCCAGTGCACAGCACAGCTGCACCGATTTTAGGTTAAAAAAAAGCCAAGCCAACAGCTGCTGCTCTCCCTCTACCAGCTTAGCTGATCACGGCACCAAAGCTGCAATCAGCTGAGCCGGTAAGGCTCACTGGAGTCGGCACGGGAGGGGGGAGCAATTTCTCTGGAACCCTTTGTCTAATTTTTTCATTTTCATACTTTAATGTGCCTTTTCACTGGTTTTTCCACCATGCTAAGTTTCATCCCATTCCTTTAATTTTCAGAGACATATTTTGCCTGTAGACAAGCAGACAGACATTTCTTAGCCCCAACTTCCATTGGGGTAAAAAAAATAAAAATGACATTAAGAAACATTATATACTTCAGTTCAGGGCAGTCTCAGAGATGTCCTCTGGTCCAGTGGTTCTCAAATCTGTCCTGGAGGACCACCAGCCAGTCAGGTTTTCAGGATAGCCCTAATGAATATCCATGAAGCAGATTTGCATGCCTATCACCTCCATTATATGCAAGTCTCTCTCATGAATATTCATTAGGGCTTTCCCGAAAACCCTTCTGGCTGGTGTTCTTTCAGGACAGGATTGAGAACCACTGGCAGAACAATAATGAGCTATCACCGTCATTAATGATTCAGAATATATTACCTCAGGCTTTGGACAAGTAATGAAACTTAAAACTTCCACTCCTTTGAGAATCACACTTAGCTCTGGAAATCTTATCACTAAAACACTAAGTAAAGGAATAACATATTACTATAATTAGAAACTTGGAGCCTCTCTGGCTAGATATTGTGTCATTGGGAAGCCTCTGAGGATGACATTTTAAGGATGTGTGAACAAAGGAAATGCATAATAGTCCATCAATTATGGATAAAACTGAGTTGCTCAAAACTAACAGAGGAAGAGACAGAGACTTGGCAGTGACAGAGAAAACAATTCAACCCAGAAATCTGGATAAGGCTGTGGTCTGGCTTCAGATTAGATAGTTAAGGAAGAAAAGGCAACTAGGCTTATAAACTGCAGCCTTGCCTCCTTCATGCTTTGATACAGCTTTTCAAGTTTATGAAGCATTAAACATCTGAGTTTCTTGTCAGGGTTGGTTCCAATCTCAAGATCACCAGGGATCACTGATGTGCTTCCACACCTGTAATAGTCCCTCTAGTACAGAGAATTGTGACTTTTCTGGAATCTAGTGGATTACATGACCAGAGGCAACATGGATTCACTAGAGGTAGGTCTTGTCAACCAAATCTGATCAATTTCTTTGACTAAGTGACCAGAGAATTAGATAGAGGGTAAGCACTAGATGTGGTGTATTTAGATTTTAACAAAGCCTATGACAGTGTTCCACACAAACGGCTAATAAATAAACTGAGTGCCCTCGGGATGGGTCCCAAACTGACGGGCTGGGTCAAGAACTGGTTGAGTAGAAGGCAACAGAGGGTAGTGATCAATGGAGATCACTCTGAGGAAAGGGATGTTACCAGTGGTGTGCCTCAAGGTTCTGTTCTTGGGTTTCTTCTTTTTAACATTTATATAAATGATATTGCTGCAGGGCTGTCAGTTAAGATTTGCCTCTTTGCGAATGAAACCAAAATCTGCAATAGAGTAGACACCCCAGATGGTGTGAATGACATGAAGAAAGACCTAATGAAGCTTGAAGAATGGTCTGAAATTTGGCAGCTAAAATTTAATGCTAAGAAATGCAAGGTCATGCATTTGGGCTGCAAAAATCCAAAGTTTAGAGGGTGAAGAACTTTTGTGCATGACAGAAGAGTGGGACTTGGTGTGATTGTATGTGATGATCTTAAGGTGGCCAAACAGGTTGAAAAGGTGTTGGCGAAAGCTAGAAGGATGCTAGGTTGCATAGGGAGAGGTATGGCCTTTAGGAAAAAAGAAGTATCGATCCCCTGTATAAGACTCTGGTGAGACATCATTTAGAATATTGTGTGCAATTCTGGAGGCCGCATCTTCAAAAAGATATAAAAAGGATGGAGTTGGTCCAGAGGAAGGCTACTAAAATGGTGCGTGGCCTTCATCATAAGGCGTATAGGGATAGACTTAAAGATCTCCATATGTATACTTTAGAGGAAAGACGGGAGAGGGGAGATATGTAAGAGACTCTTAAATACCTATGTGGCATAAATGTCCATGAGTCGAGGCTCTTTCAATTGAAAGGAAGCTGTGGAATGAGAGGGCATAGGATGAAGTTAAGCGGTGATAGACTTAGGAGTAATCAAAGGAAATATTTTTTTACTGAAAGGGTGGTAGAGACAGAGACTGTGTCTGAATTCAAGAAGGCGTAGGATAGGCACGTGGAATTTCTCAGAGATAGAAAGAGATAATGGTTACTTCAGCTGGGCAGACTAGATGGGCCATTTGGACTTTATCTTCCAACAAGTTATAAACAGGATGGAGTTGGTCCAGAAGTGTATGGGGACATATTTCAATATGTATACATTGGAAGAAAGGTGAGAGAAGAGAGATATGATAAAGATGTTTAAATATCTATGTGGCGTAAATGCACAGGAGGCAAGTCTCTTTCAATTGAAGGGAAGTTCCAGAATGAGGAGACATAGGATGAAGGTGAAAAGGGACAGACTGAGAAGTAGCCTAAAAAAATACTTCTTCACAGAAAGAGTGGTGAATTTGTGGAACAGCCTCCGAAAAAGTTTATCTGAATTCAAGAAAGCTTGGGATTCTACGGAAGAGGAAGGGGTAGTAGATGGCATGGATGGGCAGACCAGATAGGCCATATAGTCTATCTGTGAGATAGGGGGCAGTGTGCTAGTATGGAATGAGAACTGGTTAAGATAGAAAAGAGAGTAGGGTTCAATGGTCAGTATTTTCAATGGAATAATGGATTTCAATCAATCAGAACTCCCACACAGCTAGAATTTAAACAAAATAACCAAAAGGCTGTGAAAATAGAATTTAGTGAAAAACAAATTGAACAAGTCCAAAAGTGTCTAGGAGGAAAAGCCTCAGAGCTTCATAGGCATAAAAACCTCCATAGACTACAAGGATATTCATTCCAAGCAGTCACTCTATCAAACAGTACAGATAAACCAACTTATCTTAAGACTTCTATGGCAGCTCGGCTCCTGTTCCCAATGACGATGGCAGAGCTTATGATCGGCACTTGCATGCTCAGTGCTGTCCACGCATTTATTTTGTTTAAATAATGGATTTCCCCAGGGGTCTGGGCTGGAACCACTGGTTTGTTTGTTTTTTACCATATTTATAAATGATCTGGAAACAGGAATAACAAGTGAGGTGATTGGTTGTTGATGATATAAAGCTGAGAAATTGCAAGATGTCCTTAGGCAGATGAAAATTAATGTACAAAGTGATGCACATAGGAAAGAGGAACGCAGACTCCAAATTTAGCATCACTGTCAAGTGTATGTTGAAATGCTCTGGCCATGAGAGCAAACAGAATGTTAGGAATGAGGAAACTATAAGGTGCAGCAACACCTTGAATACACCACAGCTCAAAAAAAGAGAAGGGCAACCAAAATGGTAAAGGGAATAGAATGACTCCCCTATGAGGAAAAGCGAAAGACGATAGAGGTATATAAAATAGTGAGTGGAGTAGAAAGTAAAGACTAGGGAGGCGTGCAGTGAAATGGTTAAAACCAATTGAAGAAAATATTCACTGAATTATAATTAAGCTCTGGAATGTGGTACAAGCCATTAGTATAGCAGGGTTTATAAAAGGTTCGAGGGAAAAAAGTACAATAAACTGGTCTTCAAACTTTGGTTGTTTCGAAAATGAACAGATTTCCTCTCAGTAGTGTGATCTTGAGTCCAACCATATTGCAATGCCCTTTACCTAGGCTTACCGAAATGTGTAGTACAGCACTACAATTGGTGCTAATTATGGGTGCTTCCAAATTTGAACACATTATGCCAATTCTAGTTCAGCTTCATTGGTTGCCTGTATCTGCGCAAATTGAGTTTAAAGTGTTGTGTTTGATCTTTAAATTGAGACAGACAAAACAGTAATTTGTTTACCCCCATATCAGCCAAGTAGAGTAGAACTGTAGGATATAGCATATTTCTGGGATAAGCAGCATAAAATCTATGTTACTCTCTTTGGATTTTGTCCGGTACTTGTAACTTGGATTGGAAACAGGAGACTGAGCTTTATGGACCTGCAGTATGACCAGGTTTATGTTCTTGTAACTGTCACTGAACTGGCTATAAGTGATTTAGGAAGGATTATATAGCAGGAAATGTTAAATAACTGGTGTGAGCAAAAATATCATTTGACTGGATTATAACTGCACTTGCCTTAAAAAACCCAAAATAACTCAACCAACAGTACTGTCTGTTCCTCAGTATTACCAAAGAGAGAACTGAGATCATTCTTCAGGGGACTTCTAGCGAGGACCCAAATGATGCCAGTGCTCTCTGGCAAGAGTATGAATTCAACTGTAAACCTGGGAACGTGAGGTGGAGGCCATGCCTTATAACGCCATATCATTATCGGCTGGACTGGCTTATGTGGTTCGCTGCTTTCCAGGTGAGTGTCTGTAGACGCAGTGGTACATTGCTGAACCTAGAATTCTTCCAAAGAGGCACAAGATCACCTGAGCTTATTGTTTTGATAAATGTGGATTTATTTTTATGTCCGAATAGGTCTTTTGGTGGGTTGTTAATAGGGGTAGAGATACAGAAAAGCCACAGGTTGTTAATTTGAGGTCATATGTTCTGGTTCTCATTCTCTCCAAACTAGGGCTTCTGCAGCCTGTCCTGGGGACCTCCACAGGTGCTTGAGTTTTCAGGATATCCACAGTGCTTGAGGTAAAGCTTCATGGGGCAGGTCTCCACTGTATGCAGATTTATCTCATGCATATTCATTGCAATATCCTGAAAATTCCTCTGGCTTTGGAGTTCCCAGAACCAGGTTTGATAAACTTTGCTCTGAAGTAAAGGATGAAAACTCTCTTAAATCCAGTTGATACGAGTATATTTATTTATTTTAAAAAAAAAAAAAAAAAGAATTTTACCAGTATCATATTTATTTAAAACAAATCCATAGTTATGGGTAAAGAAATTAGCCACAAATTAGCGACCTTTCATGGTTGCAATGTGCCTGCTTAAATTTTGAGTCAAAGTAGGCCTGGGTGACTTACTTCAAATGAAACAGGGACTTCAGGCACCTCTACAGAGTGTTGACGTTTCTTTTTCTTCAATTCCCCCCCCCCCCCACCCAGACTTATGAGCAGAATGAATGGATTATCCATTTGGCTGGAAAACTGTTAGCCAATGACAGCGGGACTATATCTCTCCTTCAACTCAATCCATTTGAGGGCAAGAAACCTCCCAGGTAAGAAAAGATCATGTCAAGAAAGTGTCAGCTAGAAAATGTGCTTCTTGGCTTGTCTTCAATGTCACTCACTCCACTTCCTTTAACCGTATATAACACCAAAATGTAAGATATAGGAAAAGAACTCTATCAAACGTAAGAAGAGAAGCGGTCAAAAGCATAAGAAAAGAAATCCCATCTTAGAGAGAGGAATAAATAATCATAGGGCACACTGCCCAGCTTGCTATCTCAGAACCTGAAACGCCATCCAGATGTAGAGGAGGCAACAAAACAGGAGAGCGCACGCTGTCTTGTTGATATCAATTGAGCCGGTGATAACTGCAGCTATAGTCAAGTGGAAATTGTGTAGTGAACGAAGCAGCGAAGCTGGTGCTAGACGCTAAATAGACTGGAGGAATGGCATGGTCAAACCTGCACCAGCTGTAAAGGCCTGATTTGTGATCAATAGCATTGCAGTAATCCAAATGTAAGAATGTATCAGAGTACGGAGAGATTGATCGTCCAGAAAACTGCACAACGTCCAAATTTTGCATAAGCGAAGAAAGCGAGTCTGGACAACTGAGGAAACCTGAGCAGGAAAAGAAAGTACTTGAAAGTATCAGCCAAGTGTCTAATAACCAAGGAGTGAGGGGAGCTTGAGAAGAGTGACTCGTGATATCCAAAAGGTTTTGCCCCCTCCTGATTTATCATGTTATTGCACAGTTTTGGATCTTTAAACAAAATACAATATTAGCCAAAGGGAACACAGGTTTTAAAATTATTACTTTGTTTATTTAAGCCCCACAGTAGAGGTTCCACTGCAGCTCAGGACACTGAATGATCTACGGCTGCTCCAATGCTGTGACACTCCGGGCTGTGACAGAAACCTCTACTGTGCCTTAGTAAACGGGAGGGGTCAATTAGCAAACTATCCAACTGCCATATCACCCATATGAAAAAGTAACTCTTTGCACCAGCTTTAATAGCAACAGCTTTAATTCAGACACATTCCTCGGTTTTTGTGCATGAACTGCTAGTTTCAGATCCTGCCCCGGCATCTCTTTTGGATTCAAGTCCGGACTTTGACTAGGCCAGTCCAAACGAATTTTGTTTCATCTCGGCCATTCAGATGTTGATTTGCATTTGTTTTGGATCCTTGTCTTGCTGCATAACCCAATTATGCTCCTCCTCTTGTTTAGTCTAGAATTCACGATTCCTTCAATAATGACAAGTTTCCATGTCCTGAGGCAGCAAAGCATTCCCACTCTATCATACTATCACCACCGTGTTCGGTCTTACTCTGAAATGCTCTATTTGCTTTATGTCTTATTATTCCAAAAGACTGACGAGCATCAATGTTGCACTTGAATAGCAGCCGTTTGTGGCTTGTTACTCTCCCATGAATCCCGTTTCTGCCCAGTCTCCTCCTTGTAGTACAGTCATGAACAAGGAGCTGAGGCCTGGGATGCTTTCTAATGTCCTGGATGAATTGTCGATGCACTCTTGGAGTAATTTTGGCAGACTGTTCCAAGTCTTCTCCATTTTGGTATGATGAAGTTCCAGAGTTCTAGAAATGGCTCTGTAACCCTTTTCAGACTGATTAGCGTAGAGCCCTTATCACCACTGGTATTGTAGGCGTTAAAGGCACCTGCGCTACCTGATGAGCGCAGGGCACACTATTCAGCACTCCCAATCATGCACCCCACATTAAAAACTAAAGTCTATTTTTTAGCGCATGGGCAGTATGCACCAATCCTAAAACTAACGCAACTTGCGAAAAGCACCACAAGTGCTTGCCAGAGCTTAGTAAAAGGACCCTTGAGGTGGACGGTAGTAGTTGGTTTTTTTCACATGGGTGATATGAGATCACTTTGTTCCCTAAATAAGTGGCGTAATAATTTCAAAACAATTTCTTTGCTTAGGTTCCCTTTTGTTTAAATTCATCGGCAATTAGATCTCTTCATTCGGATTATTTTTGTATCCTCATTACTCTTTTGTGAACCACATAGAACTATTTGGTTATGAGGTCTAGAAATTGATTTATTGTATTGTATTGTAAACCATTCAGTGTGACATATTTATTTATTTAATTCTTTATTCATTTTAAAACTGACAAACAAGTGATTAATATTAAAACATTACATTACTAATAAAATATACAGCACTTGACATTCTTATACATATAATCCATTAAAGTAGAAATTATAACCTTTCCCCCCACCCAACAATTCTTCAACAGAAATCCAATCATTAAATAAAAATATTAATCATCCAATATCCCCCCTCCCCCCAATAAAATACATGTATCCATCAGAAAGGAAAACTATGTTCATTCATTACAATAATTCTCTAATGGCCCCCAGATCTTTATAAAGTTGTTATAATTACCTTTCTGTACAGCAATTGCTCTTTCCATTTTAAAAATGTGACAAAGTGAATTCCACCAAAAAGAATAATTAAGATTTGTATAATTTTTCCAATTAGCCATAATGTGCTGAATTGCCACCCCTGTCATTATTAATAGAAGTTTGTTATTATAAGATGAAATTTGACTTTTTTTCCTCATAGCCATGCCAAACAGAATAGTATCTTAAGACAAAGCAACATGATTTTCAAGTAAACGGTTAACCTGCGTCCAAATTGAATTCCAAAATAATTTAATACAGGGACAGTAAAAAAGTAAATGATCCAATGTCCCTACTTCCAGATTACAATGCCAGCATCTATTAGACTTAGATCTATCTAACTTTTGCAAATGAACAGGGGTCCAAAAAGCTCTATGCAACAAAAAGAACCAAGTTTGCCTCATAGATGCAGACACTGTGCATCTCATTCTCCAAGACCAAATTCGTGGCCATTGAGATGCAGAAATTTGATGCCTTATTTCAATACTCCAAATGTCTCAATACTCCATATTTAAAAGAATAGAGAACATGAGGAAAGGGGCAAAAACATTTTCGCATCAATGTAGCTTTTACCTGGAGTTTCTGTCATGATATTTCATGACAAAGTTGCTGCTAATATAAGATGATTTAATGTCTTTAGAGGATGTCCTCAGGCAGATAGACAGACTAAAGAGCGACAAATCGCCAGGTCCGGACGGCATCCACCCAAGGGTACTCAAGGAACTAAGGAACGAAATAGAAGAGCCACTTCGCCAAATATGTAACCTATCCTTGAAAACTGGAGAGATCCCGGAGGATTGGAAAATTGCAAATGTCACGCCCATCTTCAAGAAGGGTTCAAGGGGGGACCCAGGAAACTACAGGCCGGTAAACTTGACCTCGGTCCCGGGAAAGATGATGGAAGCACTGATTAAGGACAGTATCTGTGAACACATAGAAAACAATGGACAGCTAAAGTCGAGTCAGCACGGCTTCTGCAAGGGTAGGTCATGCCTCACAAACTTATTGTACTTCTTTGAGGGGGTAAACAGCCAGGTGGATAAAGGGGAATCCATTGACATCATTTACCTTGACTTTCAAAAAGCCTTCGACAAGGTACCGCACGAAAGACTGCTTAAAAAGCTGTGGAAACACGGGGTGCAAGGGGAGGTCCACCGATGGATCAAAAACTGACTGGCAGACAGGAAACAGAGGGTTGGAGTAAAGGGCCATTACTCAGACTGGCATTGGGTCACGAGCGGAGTTCCGCAGGGGTCGGTGCTGGGACCGCTCCTGTTCAATATATTTATTAATGACCTGGAGGTGGGAACAAATTGCGAAATAATTAAATTTGCGGATGACACCAAACTCTACCGCAGGGTTGAAACCATGGAAGACTGCGAAGATCTGCAAAGGGACCTAACGATGCTAGAAGAATGGGCCAAGAAATGGCAAATGAACTTTAATGTAGGGAAATGCAAGGTCATGCATGTAGGGAAAAAGAACCCGATGTTCAGCTACAAAATGGGGAGGATCACTGCTAGGGGTAAGTAACCTTGAAAGAGACCTGGGAGTGATGGTAGACACATCTTTGAAGGCGTCGGCACAATGCGCCACAGCCTCAAAAAAAGCAAACAAAATGTTGGGTATCATTAAGAAGGGTATCACTACCAGGACAAAGGAGGTCATCCTGCCACTGTATCGTGCAATGGTGCGACCGCATCTGGAGTACTGTGTCCAGTACTGGTCGCCGTACCTCAAGAAGGACATGGCGGTACTTGAGGGAGTCCAGAGAAGAGCAACTAAACTGATAAGGGGTATGGAAAACCTCTCATATACTGACAGACTGAAAAAGCTGGGGCTGTTCTCCCTGGAGAAGCGGAGACTTAGAGGAGACATGATAGAAACCTTCAAGATCCTGAAGGGTATGGAAAAGGTAGACAGGGACAGATTTTTCAGATTATGGGGAACCACAAGTACAAGGGGGCACTCGGAGAAATTAAAAGGGGACAGGTTTAGAACAAATGCCAGAAAGTTCTTTTTCACTCAGAGGGTGGTGGATACATGGAACGCGCTTCTGGAGGCTGTGATAGGCCGGAGCACGTTACAAGGCTTCAAAGAAGGTTTGGATAGGTTCCTAGAGGATAAAGGAATTGAGGGGTACAGTTAGGAGTAGCGGTAGGTTGTAGGGATAGTCTGGGACCATTGCTCAGGCAATGGGCCTGATGGGCCACCGCGGGAGCGGACCGCTGGGCGAGATGGACCTCTGGTCTGCCTCAGCGGAGGCAACTTCTTATGTTCTTATGAATCAGTTTGTCTCTAATGTCTGACTGCTTAACATCGGTGGACCTCTAAATAATATAAAGCTCATGACTCTCTTAATTATATTCATTCATGGTAGGAAATCTTTCTTAATGGGGGTTGTTTTATAAAATTGCTTTGCCAGTTTCGGTGTCCCATTGGCGCTTGATGATCACCAAATTATAGAATTATAGAATGCCCCCACCCATTGGCACACCTTTATAGAATGGCACTTAGCTTACTTACATACCTGACTGCCGATTGATGTAACTGCCTCCAATAGTCCATGATAGGAAGCTTCCAAGTAATAATATAAATCCTTCAGTGAACACAGTAAAACAGTAAGTGGCAGAAGATAAAGATCTATATGATAACAAGGTGGCCAGAGCTGCAGTTTCCACCATGAGACCCATAGGAGGATGATGTGTGGTTCAACTTACCACTCAAGATGTCTTCCCCCTCATCCTCACTGACAGCATTTGACAACAAAGCCACCTACAATCCTGGAGTTGCCGAACTTCACCTGTCTTATGCCATTTGCCTTAATACCTCTGAATATCTCAGCACTATACAGATAGTGCCAGAGCTGTATCGGAACTTATTTGGATAGTGGTAGTATTAGGTCCGTTATCCGGATAGTTTAAGACAGACAAAAGAGTGTCCTAAATTATCAGATAGCATTGTTCCAGCACAGACCGCTTTATCTGAACACTCAGCACCAACCACTGCCTAGATAGTGGAAATGAATATCCAGATAATTTTGACCACTTTAGCCAGCATTTTTAAAAAACACTGATCATGGAGGCTAAATGTTTCCTGCTCACCTTTCTGTTTATCCCCTACATCCCAGATCCAAGACCTTTGGATCCACTGAGGTGCCTTCTGGCTGAATATCACTCATTTGCCACTGAAATTGTACATATCTACTGTCTGGATCTGTAATCAAGGCCATGTCAGATCTTAGTAAGAGAAAATTAGCAGAGGTTTTACCTGGCCTTTTAAATCCCCAGTGATGGGGGGCGGGGCTTCTTTTATACAACCCTGTATAGAAAAACAAAGTCTTAATAAAATTACTTGCTATTTTATGAACTGTTTGACATTCTCTGAGGTGCCAACATTTTCGCCAGTTAGATCTTTGTGGGGCCAAATTAGGCCGTGGAAGACCATCTTGAATACTAAAGATGGCCACTCTGAGCACATTGTAATGCCATTTGGCCAATTATATTTCAGATCCATTAAGCAGAGCCAAAAAATGAAAAGCCATGAAAGAAATTAAGATTATCAAAGTAGTTGGCTTTCTCAGTGCTCTTGGAGAATAGCTGAATAATTAACAAATTTAAAGAAGTTTGATTGAAAATTTAGTGTAAAGCAGTCCTATCAAGACAAATGGTCTGAGATAACTGGACTTTACAATCACTTACTGTAGTTTTTTATCCATTATTTTATTATATAGAGAATATTGTAAATTGCTTTGATATTGACATTACATAAAGCGAAATAACAAAGTCAATAAACTATAAAATTGCTCCAAATTTATCAATGGAAATAATCCAGTCATAAAACTGGAGCAAAAATGTTACTATTTCTTTCCCTGTACGTTCTACATATTCCTGGCTTTCCTTCCAGTAGCATCGTTCAGACTTGGTCAGGATCAGAAATGGGATAACATTCTTCTTAATTATTACAGGGTCTGGCCTTTCTCTTCACTTCTGCAAATCAACAGCTTGACCTAGCCCTCAACTCCCAAGCTAATTACACTGTCAGAGCAGCTCCTGTTCCATCTCATTTTCTCTCTACTAAAGGCAATTCTGAGCCTTAATTACTTTCATAATTGAGTAGACTAAATAATTCAGCCACACTCTTTTTCATAAGATTTTCACATCTTGAGAGCCATCACATTTATTCCAGATATGGAAAATTTTCACTTCCAGTAGTCTTAGGACTTCTCAAAAGAGTTATGATCTGGGGGTTTGCTCCTAGGGATGGATTTACAAACTTACATTTCACTTATTTTCTTTTCCTTTATTTCATGTGTAGCAAACTTGAAGCAAGAAAGAGATGATTGATTAAAATGAACACAGCAGTAGATTTTAGGCAATTGGAGTGTGGAACTTCACTTTGGGTCTCTTTCACAAAGCTGCACCAAAGCCCATAGGAATTGAATGAACTTCGGTGCATTTGCCAGTGTGGCCTTGAAAAGGAGCCCTTTGAGAGGCGATAGGGAACTTGCATAGCATTAAAGCAAACCAAGCCCCTGCAGCCATAGGTCAGGCATCTCCCTAGCGCTGCAGCATTTGGGGGTGTATCCAGCATTTCCCCCCACATGCCTTTTCTTCAGAGTTGCTTCTTTCTTGCCAACATTCCCTATAGGTAGGTACAGAATACCTTTTTGGTTGGAGAGAAGAATCAAACAACTAGCTCGTCACAAGTAGACGCAGCGCCATTCTCTCTCTCCAAGTTCAAGCATACTAAAGTAAAGTGAGTTGTCCAGTGTCACAATGAAAGTCATTTACCAGATTGAGTCATAGAACGATGATTAGGCTCTAGACCTTTTGGCCTTCAAATTCTCAAGGTCTGTCTTGCAGGGTTCACAATCATAAGCGCGCGGGACAAAGCCGCGCCGACATTAGAGAGCAGTGAGTGCAAGACTCAAGCGTGCCGCCATAAAAGTTTATTTTAAAGGGCTCCGATGGGGGGTGTTTACTTAATAGTGTTCGCGCTGCCGTTGGGGGTGGTTTTGGGGGGTTGTAACCCCCCATTATAGAGGAAACTTAACTTTTTCCCTATTTTTTAGGGGAAAAGTTAAGTTTTCTGTATAATGTGGGGGGGTTACACCCCCACACACCCCCAACGGCAGCACGAACACTATTAAGTAAACACCCCCCATCGGAGCCCTTTAAAATAAACTTTTATGGCGGTACGCTGGAGTCTTGCGTGCAATTGTCTGCTCTCTATTGTTGGTTCGGCTTTATCCGTCATGCTTTTGTCCCGTCACTGGCTTGCAGGTTACCCTCTAATGAATTGCAGGAGAGAGATTTCCATACCATGGAGGTAGTAGGCATGCTTAGCTCTCTCATGCATTTTCATAAGTGATATCCTGAAAATTTGACCTATTGGCATCCCTTGAGGATTGGGATTGAAGACCAAAGCTCTAGACCTTACTTTTAGACTTTTAACTGTATTTAACCCAGTGTGTACACAATGGGAGGGATTGAATGGTCCTTAGCAGCTTCTGAAGTTATTATTCTTATAATATGTTGAATGCAACAGCTTATAAATGAAGCAGTACTTAAAACCTACCTTACATTGTACTTGTTCTAATGCTTAGGGAAGCACGACAAATAGAGTCTTTACAACCAATAAAACCATCATTATTCAAACGGGCAGTTCGTTCCTTGCTGTACTGGATTTATGATCTCTTCAACAAGAAGGCTAGTGGAAAGCAAACAAAAGACCCAAAATGAAGACTTTATGCTTTTAATGAATTTCTATGTTTTGCTGCCAGATATTTTTTTGATTTACATTTAAGTAGGAGACCTTGTTCAGAAATCTTAAGATATGTATATACAGATATATGTTAAATACATTTAAAAAAATAACCATATTATGGCTTTCTCTCCCCGCTTGTCGGCCTGTCAGGCCATTAATTCTGACAGAAAACACAGGCCTTGCTTTTTCCCTCCAAAAAACTCTCAGCTGTTACTGGGCGACAGCTGCTCCCCTCTGGAACTAATTACAGCTGTCTGAGAGATTTAGGTCTCAGTCGCAACAACTTGAATATTGCTGCTAATTTTTAACACGTACAGTTGGAAGATGTCATAATAGGCTGATATACGATCAAATTTTAAAAGTGTAACAGCACAGCTGCTACTGGGCATCTGGCAGGGAGAGCTTGTGGAATATTGATTTAAGAAATGCTGCTTATTATTCTTAGAACTTTTGTCTTTGGTTGGAAAATGATGGCGCGTGTGTGGATTGCACATGCCATGAGTGCTGGAGGAGTTTTTACGTCCATAGTTTACGTTGGGCAGCTTAATCCAAAGCCAGATGAAACCCTCAGCAAAGTATGTCATTGACTCAACACTACAGGGCTTAACCAGCCTAATTCCAGTTAAACCTAATGTGGTCAAATCTAGATGCCAGAACAGAAAGCCAGCTATGATGCGCAAAATAATACTGCATCAACAAATTCAAGATTTCTTATCCAATGATGAATTAGGCTTGTTGAGATCTTGGAGTTGTTGACTGGTAAGATGGAGACGGAAACTTCACAACTCTGAATCGGCATACGGGTATATAATATTTCATCTCTAGGACTGGATAATTCAGCAAGTTGGCACAGGGAAACAGAATCTTTTATCACTAGACCAGGTGGCTCAGGGGACTGATGTGTGGAAACAGAGCCAACACCTGACCAACCTAAGCAATGGCAATATAAACTTTATTATAGCCGCCACTATCGAGAGCCTTTGTCCCAATCCAGCCAGACGTGTGTGCTCTTCACCATACAATTTGTTGGAGAGATCAATCTGCCTGCTTTTAAATATCAGCAGCATTGGGAAAACAACTGCTTTTACACCTAAGCAGCAGCGGGTACATCCGCAACCACCAAGAGCCCACAGACCCGATCCTGCCAGGAGCGTGAACTCCTCCCCCTGCAGTCCATTGGAGAGATCAATCTGCCTGCTTTTAAATATCAGCAGCAGTGGAGATCAACTGCTTTTACATCTAAGCAGCAATGAGACCAGCCACAACCACCGAGAGCACTCAGACCCGATCCTACCAAGAGTGTGAACTCTTCCCCCCCCTGCAATCCGCTAAGAAGATCGACTGTCGGTTCCGGGCGGCTTTCCCGCAGAGGAGAGAATCCTGCATTCACCGTGGACCTCATCTGGGGCAGCCTCCTTGGAGCGGCTGGGGCACGGGCAGTGTGTCTGGGAGGGAATGCATGGATGGGAGAACATCGCAGGGGAGGAGACATAGACATCCTGGGACTGTCGGCCAGAAGAAGCCCTTTCTGGATACGTCAATCGCTCCTCCTAAACTTACTTGCTCCACTTCATCACTGACGCTGACCCATTCTGCTTCTATTCCTTTCTCTCCTCTCTTCTACCTTCCAAAGTATTTAGATCAATGCTGTCTTTTTAAAATGTTTATTTTATTTTTATTTTTCCTCTAACTCTACTTTTCACTTCACTATTACCCTCCAGGTACTTTAGTTAGATTGTGAGCCTTCGGGACAGTAAGGGAATTTTCCAAGTACCTTTCTTATTTCTAATCTTAATGTATATTTTCTGTAAACCGCTTAGAACCTAACGGATGTAGCGGTATATAAGAAATAAATTACATTACATTACATTACATTATATGGGATGTTAATTCTCTTCTTTAAACACATTACCTTCTTAAGCCCAGAAGCGATCACTCCTTGAGAGAAGGCAATGTTTGCAAAGCCTTAGAGAGATGCTTGAAAGTAAAACAACTTTTAGGTAGGAGAAGAAAGAACTTATACATTTTGAGGGTATGAAAAGAATTTTTGGAGCACTCTGGAGGTTCAAAATGGATATTCAGCTTCATAGTCCCAACTCGTCAAGCATGAGGGCACCATGACATGGAAATTAGCAAAGAAGGGGACGTACACTTCACATGGCAATTACTTCTGCATGCAGAAATTATGTAATGAATCAAATCTTATTATCCCGAAATTTACAAGTTTGGGATAGCAGCTATACATGATGTAACAGAAGTGAAATGCAACTGCACATTAGCAATGAAACAGAGGCCTGAGCTCAGTTCGACACAAGCCCCAAGGCTACATGAAAGCATGTAAAATTTGATGTTTAGCGACATTGAGGGTCTTAACAGGGAATCACACTTAAGCCCCAGCTTCTGAATCTAATTACAAGCACAGCTGCAGGATACCTTCAGGATGATGAAATCTAGGTGTCTGCAATCTGTGGACCGCTGAAGATGGGAAAGGGGGTGTCATGTACTGCTTGCCTTAAACTAGAAAAGTTCATAAGCCTTTTTTCTAAGACAGACTTGGAAAAGTCCACTGCTTATTTCTAGGATAGGCAGGGATCTTGCCAAGTATTTGTGACCTGATTTGGCCACTGTTGGAAACAGGATACTGGGCTTGATGGACCTTCGATCTGTCCCATTATGGCGATTCTTATGTTCTTATAATGAAGGCAAAAGCATAGAAATTCACATTCTTACCCCCTCCCCTTTTCTCCTGCTGCATGGGATATCACCGTAAAATGACCTATGTCCACTCTATCATTCTCTGTGCAAGAAACTCCCCAACCCTGAACCAGCAGGATTCAGGAACGTACAGTAGGTGCACAAAGCATTGAATACAAAGGAACATAAGAATAGCCATCCTTGGGTCAGACCACTCCTATTGTCTTGTTTTGCAAAGCTTCTTGCTGATTGATATGCTACTGATGAGACCCATTGTGTACTTCTCTTTCTCTTTTTTCATTTAGGTGGATAAGGGGAGAACATTACAAATATAAGTTTAGCCATCTGGGAGGCAAGCATGCCGCTGAGGGCAAGTGGTGGATCCGTAAAAAAATTGGCCCATACTTTCCACCAGTCAGTCTGCAGGGGCTGAAGAAATACTTTGAAAGTCGACACTGGCCTCATCCACACAAATCCTGAGCCAGAGAGACTTTTCTTGATTTTCTTGATTTTTACTTTTTTTGTCAAATGAGAAAATAAAATACAATTGTCCAAAAGCCGACCTGTTCATTCAAATAGTAGCATTTGTAAATCGAGCCAAATTCGACCCAGCCCTGGAATAAATTACTCCTGAAATTTCACTTAACTGGCATTTGTCCAACTTCTAGGCCTGTTATGTGGAAGAGTTTCTGATTGGGATGGTTCTGTGTTCTGAATGAAACCAAAGCTTCTCCCATTCATCCAAGGACATACTGCACATAGATGCTTGTTAAAGATCTCGATACTCCCTAAAAACCCTGGGGCCCAATATTCATAAACATTAGACCAAACGCAGAAAAGCTGCAGCCAAAGCAATGCATTCAAATTGCAACCTTTGATAATGAAGGGTCTTTTTTTTGTCCTACCATATAGATGTTCAAATAAGAGCCCAACATCTAAGCTGTGCGAGAAACCTCCAGCCACATTCCTGCCTAGGGGGGGTTGGGGGAGTAATGCTTCCCGATCATTTTCAGTCACTAGAGACAAGCACTTTCTTGATTGGAAAATGTGATACTGAGACAGAGTTTTGATCATAACTAGTGCTTTGTAGCTGTTTTTTGAGGAGGCCGATGTAGACAACCCTATGCATTGATCAGTCTGTCCCTATTAGAAGGACCTAATGTGCCACGAAGGTTGTTTTCTTTAACACACTCCCTAATTCTAGATATAGAGCCAATTAGTGCTAACAATCGGTTATTGACAATAATCGGAATTTAGACGGGCATCTGAGTTGCTATTCTTTAAAGATGCATGCATAAGTTTTTTCTCGTGGATCTGAAAAGAGGTCATACCATGGGAAGGACATGGGCAGGTTGGGGCGTTTCTAGGATTTGCGCACAATGTTCTTTATGTTGATTTCAAAATTTCTATTCCACATAAAACCTATGCGGATTAGAAATAAAACATTCATAAAATAATCACAAACCAATACAAAAATATATATCCTTATTTCATCTATTTGCAGTCACTGTACTACATCCCTCCTGTCATTGTACTGGGCCTCTTCTCCCTTGAAAAGAGGAGACTGAGAGGGGTCATGATCAAAACATTCAAGATAACGAAGGGAATAGACTTAGTAGATAAAGACAGGTTGTTCACCCTCTCCAAAGTAGGGAGAACGAGAGGGCACTCTCTAAAGTTGAAAGGGGATAGATTTCGTACAAACAAAACGCTCTTCCGGAGGCTGTTATAGGGGAAAAACACCCTCCAGGGATTCAAGACAAAGTTAGACAAGTTCCTGTTGAACCGGAACATATGCAGGTAAGGCTAGTCTGTTAGGGCACTGGTCTTTGACCTAAGGACCGCGCGTGAGCGGACTGTTGGGCATGATGGACCACTTGTCTGACCCAGCAGCGGCAATTCTTATGTTAAAAATGCTGAAGCAAACAAGTGCGTCTTCCTAAAAGGGATCCAGGGCTAATTTACACCAATCCGTGCACTCCAATCCTGGTGCTAAGCACTTAAATGATGCCCAGCGTGGGTGTTTCCCCCATGCCACATGGTGAGAGCCTGCTCAGTGACAGCATCTGAGTGCCCACAGCTTACCCTTCTGTGCCCGCAGTTACACCTGGCAAAGGGCGGCAATGTAGAAGCTCCGCCCATGTGAGCATCCCTTGCATTTAGGCATCATGCCTCTTACGGAATTGTCCTATATGTACAAAGGTTCGATTTAGCTAGCGCATAGAAATTGGGTCAGGATGTGTTCGGTTCCGATGGTACTTTAGAAAAGGAAATGGCCAGGGGGAGCTGTTTCATGTGCATCTCCCCGCACGACATTGAGCAGAAGCGTGGCAACTCACACATGTTTGCCAAGCCTTACACGTGAGCCTGCCACTTTAAAACCTACCCTTTATTTTCCATTTGGAGGGGGATGTAACAGGGAGAGCTGGTAGTCCGCATTTTGGTGACAGCTTTATTCTCAGATATTGAGTGCCAGATCATGTCTGGCCTGAAACAACCAGATTCAGTAGAGACCGTTAAAAGTAATATGCAGCTCTTAAGCAGCCACAAAAAGATAGGTCTGCGAATCATGTGCTTTTCCTAGCAGGATATGTGTTGACTGCCCTGGGAATGCCCATAAAGGAGCCAGGCACTGACTGTTTAGCTCCGGAAGAGAAATTTAAACAGCCAGGAGCCATTTCTGGCCATTGAAATGGCTTTGACTATCAACCCCAAACATTTTCCAAGCAAAAGCAATGCACGCTGCAATACAGAAATCTAAGGACAGAGGAATGAGGCTACCAGAATCAAAAAATGGTTTGAGAATCTGCCTTAATTCAGTCCAGCTACATCCTGTCTGCATATTCCTGTGTCTGGTTGAAGGTGCTTAGGCTAGGGCAGGGGTAGGCAATTCCGGTCCTCGAGAGCCGGAGCCAGGTCAGGTTTTCAGGATCTCCACAATCAATACGCAGTGCATGCAAATCCATCTCATACATATTCATTGTGGAGATCCTGAAAACTTGACCTGGCTCCGGCTCTTGAGGACCCAAATTGCCTACCCCTGAGCTAGGGCATTTAAAATTAAACTGCTTTTCAGCAGAGTTCCTTCAGGACTGACATCCAAAAGAAGGTACTGCAAAAGCTACATCTCATTCTCCTGTAACTGCCAGGATGAAGTATCTGTCTGGATCCCACGATTCTTTCCTTTCTCTAAGACACGTCTACATTTTCTGCAAAATCACTTTAACATCTAATGCAAAGGTATTCAAAGTAGTGTGTCACCAGCCAGCAGCAAAGAAGGATGAAGCATGCACCATCTCTGCAGAGGGTGCAACGGCCTATAAAAATACTCCTCTCCCCCATTCTCCAGTTCACCTCACTCAATACAGGCTTGGCTCTGCTCTCGGCCCTTCTGCCTCCTGATTATATTCCAGAGCACGTAATGCTAATGGAAGACATTCTGGGGCTCAGGGGAGACATTTTGGAGGTGTCCAAAGTCTACTGGCACGGGGACCCAGCACAGTGGCACACTCGCCGACATCAGCCCTGTGTGAAAGAACGCAGCACACACGCAGAGGGATGCAGAAAATCCCAGTGGTAACAAGAGCCGGATGCTTTATGGCTTCAGGAAGCCTAATATTGTTTTAAACTCCTAGTGAAACTCAAAGGCTTTGTGTGTCTTTATGTGAAGATGGGTAAACACTGAAGGTGACAGTGTTAAGATCCTTAGGGAGCTGCCTAGCAATTTATTCAATCTTTTTTTCTGCCAGAGTGATCCTGTAGGTGACAGATCACATCCTGTCCCTCTTGCCTTGGTTTAAGCACTTTTTCACAATTACATTGATGATATCCTGCCATCCATAGAACATAAGAATTGCCGCTGCTGGGTCAGACCAGTGGTCCATCGTGCCCAGCAGTCTGCTCCCGCGGCAGCCCCTAGGTCATAGACCAGAGCCCTACCTGCGTACGTTCCAGTTCAGCAGGAACTTGTCCAACTTTGTCTTGAATCCCTGGAGGGTGTTTTCCCCTATGACAGACTCCGGAAGAGCGTTCCAGGTCTCCACCACTCTCTCGGTAAAGAAGAACTTCCTTACGTTTGTACAGAATCTATCCTCTTTCAACTTTAGAGAGTGCCCTCTCGTTCTCCCTACCTTGGAGAGGGTGAACAACCTGTCTTTATCTACTAAGTCTATTCCCTTCAGTATCTTGAATGTTTCGATCATGTCCCCTCTCAGTCTCCTCTTTTCAAGGGAGAAGAGGCCCAGTTTCTCCAATTTCTCACTGTACGGCAACTCCTCCAGCCCCTTAACCGTTTTAGTCGTTCTTCTCTGGACCCTTTTGAGTAGTACCATGTCCTTCTTCATGTACGGTGACCAGATAAAGGTGTGAGCATCAATGGCAGTGGAATGGCCAGCTGCTATTCCATAATTCCTAAGGGGCCTTTTAGTACAGCTTAGTGCTCTAAGCTTCAGTCTTACTACTACTATTTTTTCTATAGCGCTACCAGACGCATGTAATGCTGTACAGAGTCACGAAGGAGACAGTCCCTGCTCAAAGGAGCTTACAATCTAAACAGACAAACAGGATCCCATGAATACAATTAGGGGGAATCTGCAGGCTAGGGCGGGGGGGGGGGAGTAGGATTATGGATTGAAGGCTACATCAAAAAGGTGGGTGTACAGTCTGCTTTTAAACAAGGGAATAAACTCAGGTAGTTTATTCCAGGCATGCAATTGTTAGAGGAGATCGGACACGATATAGGCATGCTCAACATCACACATAATTGATAAAATGCTGTTTTGGCAAACATAAGTGTCCCTTTTAGGTGCTGGAATTTACATGAGCGATAGATCTTTCATAAATATAGGTGATCTTGAAGCAGAGGTGCTCAATGTCAGTCCTTAAGGTCCACAACCCAATGAATATGCATAAAACTATTTACACACACTGGCTCCATTGTATGTAAATAGATGTCATGCATATTCATTGGGGAAAGCCTGAAAATCCAACTGGACCTTGAGGACTGACATTGAGCACCCCTGTCTCGGCTCTCGTTACCCATAGAAATATCTCCCTCCAAATGTTGGCACGCTGTTATAGAATATGAGAGGAGCTCATGGTGATCCCTAGCAGTGAGGAAACAGACATCCACCGGTGAAGATTTAGAAACTATATGGATGGTCAAGTGGGCTAGACCATTGTTTCCAGTTGTCCATATGGCCAATGGAGATAGCCTGTTTAATCACATGCAAAATTCATTGGCTTTTAGTGTAGTCCACTTATCCAAAGGTAAGTATTGATGTCTTGATGCACTAAATCCAAAAAGCCAGAAATCGACAAAATTGAGGGTTAGCCCTCTTGTCTGTAAACCATCTATTTGTGTCTCAGCTTTGGGCCATCACATGTAGACTCTTTCATGCTTCCTCCAGTGTATAAAATTGGCTCATTCTAGACCCTCAAAAGGGACCCTCATAGTAAAAGTGATGTTTACGAAGATATGCACCAGCAACAATTTTTGGTTTGTGTACGACCTCCAGTTGGTCCAAAATGCAGCCACATGGCTGCTGACTGATTCTTCATATCTTGGTCATATTTCTCCACAACTTGTCTCACTGCATTAATTACTTGTATTGTTTAGAATCAAGTGTAACATTTTACTTTGGATACACAAATCTTTGCACTGTTCTAATTAAGTTCAGTTTTGAAGATCCCTAGATACGTTCATGCTTTATGCTCTCAGTCCATCATTGAAAAAGTTCCATTTTGCAGAGGCAAGGAGTTCATGGTCCACTGCTAGACATGGAGTGGAACAGGCTTCCTATGGATCTCAGATTATCAGGTCATTTAAAAAGAGACTCGATGTTGGTCCAATTCTAACAGAAAAATGGTTAGACAATTTACATGGGCAGAGAAATTTTGTAGCAAGCTTTTTGGTTTTGGTTGGCTTTTCCATTCAGATGTGCAGCTTGGATCTCTTCAGTGCAGCAGAAGAGCTTGCAATTTTACTGGAGGCTTTTGCTGGCGCTGCAGGTAGAAATGTCCAGTCGCTGATGAGAGAGCTGACGTGAAAGCCAAGACACCCAAGGTGCTCATGGTTAGCAGTCCTCGAGTACCAGTCAGGTTTTCAGGATAAACTTGCATGCATTGCCACCATCCTAAGCACATTTATCTTTGTTTTTTTAGGCTGCCGCCGGTATTATGCCTGGTTATTCAATGTTGGGCAATATTCAGGCACCTGCATTGAATATCCAGTAATCCAGGAACACCCAGTAGTTCTTAAGTGGTGAAGTGTAATATTCACCTAAGTGATGCTGCATAAGGATAGGATTGTGTTTTATGCAGTCCGATTGTTAACTTAGGTGGTTAAGTGCTGAATGTTGGCATTTAACCTCATAGAGGGGGACTGGGAGTGGAGTCACTGATTGTAGCTTTAGCCGGTTAGCGCTACTCATTCTCAGTGGATGGCCCCGCACAAGCGATTCAGAGGAAGGGGATGAGCAAGTAGCACCAGTGTTCCACTCTAAACCTGTTTAAACTCAGCACTGGTTTTCTAAATCTTGCTCCAACATGCTCTGGGATGGTAATTAGAAAACCAGAGCTAGATCAGAATCTGGAGAGAGCAAGGACTAAAAGCTGAGTGATGACATCAGGCCGCAGAGCAGTCGAATGAGAATTTGAGAGCCAGGATTGAAGAGAGTTGATGGGGAGCTAGACTAGCAATGGTATATCTCTCACTTCCCAAGCCATTGCCTATACAGGTCTAATCCAAACAGCATGTCCCCAAGTATAATTTCCACTGTCCATCCATCTCTTTGACTTAGAGTGGGATACTCAAGAGAGACCTGGAACAGCGGATGTGTCAGGGGTTAGCTTGCCACACATGGTGAGAGGCTTACCTACTGCCTGAACGAAGGTTTGGTTCCAAAAAGTCATTCTTAAAAACTTTGAAAGCAATGTTACATTTCTCCGAGTTCTCTCTGACTGACGGATCCCACAGGCGGTGTGCTCCTACACTATGGTAAGGCCTCATTTTTTCTGGTTTTTGACCTGTGGGTCAAGCGTAATAGGAAGCAGACGTATTTAATTCCTGATGCCTGTGTTGCACTGATCTAGTAAGTAATCCCTCTCTCTCTAAGAGCAGTACATTGCAGAGCAGACTCGTCACCTCTTATCCATGGAAAGTAAAATCATTCTGTCAGAGGAAATGAATTTGCCTGCAATGTGACAGAAGAATATTAAGAACCCATCCAGTGAGGAAAGAACAAATGAACAGAAGTATAAAGTTTACTTTCACACTGCAGTAATAGGGAATTGTAGTCATCATTAGGGTTGTGCTTTTCATTTCAACTCATTTTTAAGATGAAGTGAAAAAAAAAAAATTCAATTTTGTTCATTTTCATTTCAACAATTATGTCCCTCTCCCCCTCTGCAGCAACAAAAAAAAAAAAAAATATATATATATATATATATATATATATATACATATGCTCTTTCCGGTCCTCTACCCTCCCCACATCATCATCTCAGCATTTTACCCCACCTGCTGTATCTTAAGAACATAAGAATAGCCATACTGGGTCAGACCAAGTAGCCTGTTTCTACGGTGGCCAATCCAGGTCAAAAGTACCTGACAGAATCCCAAAGAGTAGCAAGATTTCATGCTACTGATCCCAGGGCAAGCAGCGGCTTCCCTCATGTCTATCTCAATAGCAAATTATGGATTTTTCCTCCAGGAACTTGTCCAAACCTTTTTTTTAACCAGCTATATTAATTTCTCTTACCACAACCTCTGGCAATGCTTTCCAGAGCTTAATTATTCTCTTACCATTTCTCTACCAACTCTGCCCTCCCCAGTGTTTTACACCATCTTGCTATCTCCTTGGGGAAGCAATGATCCCTGGGATTAAAAAGACTAAGGGACACTTGATGAAGTTACAGGGAAATACTTTTAAAACCAATAGGAGGAAAATGTTTTCACTCATAATAATTAAGCTCTGGAACGCGTTGCCAGAGGTTGTGGTGAGAGCGAATAGCGTAGCTAGATTTAAGAAAGGTTTGGACAATTTCCTGGAAAAAAAGCCCATAGTCTGTTATTGAGAAAGACATAGGGGAAGCCACTGCTTAGGATGTTGCTACTTGGGTTTTGGCCATCGTGGATATGGGCTACTGGGCTAGATGGACCCAGTAAGGCTATTCTTATGTTCTTTTGCGATTACAGATGCATGCTTTCCAGTTCAACGTTTGGAAGGGTCCACCAGGCAGAAGTAGCAGTTGCTTGAGTGGTTAGTGGGTTTCCTCCAAATTCTTGGGATAGCAAACTTCATGGGTCTCTTTTCCCCTCTGTACCATTCTGTAGAAGAACAAAATAAAATTGTGGTAATGAATACAATTAATTTATTTCAACTATGACTAATGTGTACAAGATTCTTGCAACATATTTCATATATGATATATTTTCAAATAACATTGAACATTTTATAATTAAAATATTTTTAAAAAATGAAATATTCTAAGAAATTGTATAGCAGAAAATTCCACCATCCTAGTGAGAAACAAAATTGTCCTTCCAGAGTTTTTTGACGGAGCTCGCATGTGAAGTGAGGTGCCCAAGGTTTGTCTTGATCCCCAGTGGGCATGCCAAAATACGCTTTGTGGGCATCGCACATCTTAGCAGATGCTTCTATGGAGTACTGTTTTTCTCTTGTCTTGATAAATTGGCTGCATACATAGCAAAATGCATCTGCCGGATGTTTGCACCTCAGTAAAAGGGCCCCTAAGTTTATTCATCTTGGAACAATCTGGAATGTTCTGCAAAAAAAAGCGCATTTCAAAATATCAATGCCATGATTACAAAAGCAAAGTTTGAGGGGAATGATAGCCATTTTCTGTTTTTATTTTGTGGCATTAAGAAGGAACAAAAAATAAATTAAATTTGCTTACATAGTGAAGTCAGAGACTGAGCAGTTTGATACTTTTTAGCAGGGGGGGGGATCCACTAGCCTAGTGGTTCAGAGAACTAGAAACCAAAGAGAGATTTGGGGGATTTGTCTATACAGATAATCCCAGTGGAATCAAAGAACCTAGAGGAGCAAGGAAGAGGAAGTGGTTAAAATTAATTTGAGATTTTGTGAAGAGTGTCTTGCAGATTCCAGGGACTGGAACAGCTGGATATAAGAACAGAAGAGAGTGGAGACATCCAAGGAGTGGAATGATGCTGGAGCCATAAGCTCTATTCTCTAGGGTGCACCTAAGTGAATGCAGGCATACAATGTAGATAAGACTATTAACATATGACCCAACACAGCTGCGTTTCAGCGAATGCTTGTATCGGGGATCCTTAATCACTGAAAAGTAAAAAAAACTGCCACAAATTTCCTATACGCTCAAAATATCCAAATGCTTAAGATGTCACCCTTGTCTATCCGTCTGTTTACTCCCTCGAAGAAGTGCAGCAAGTTCGTCAAGCAAGATCTTCCTCTGCTGAAGCCATGCTGGCTGGTCCTCATCAGGTCATGTCCATGCATCATTGAGCACCTTGACGGACACGATCTGATGAGGACCAGCCAGCATGGCTTCAGCAGAGGAAGATCTTGCTTGACGAACTTGCTGCACTTCTTCGAGGGAGTAAACAGACGGATAGACAAGGGTGACCCAGTCGACATTATATATCTGGATTTTCAGAAGGCTTTCGACAAGGTTCCGCATGAACGACTACTTTGAAAATTTGCGAGTCATGGAATCGAGGGTGAAATATGTGGATTAAAAATTGGCTGGTGGATAGGAAACAGAGAGTGGGAGTAAATGGACAATACTCAGACTGGAAAAGCGTCACCAGTGGAGTGCCGCAGGGTTCGGTGCTTGGACCCGTGTAACATATTTATAAACGATCTGGAAATTGGTACGACGAGTGAGGTGATTAAATTTGCGGACGATACGAAGTTATTCAGAGTAGTGAAGACGCAGGAGGATTGCGAACATCTGCAACGTGACATAAACACGCTCAAGAAATGGGCCACGACATGGCAGATGAGGTTCAACGTGGATAAGTGTAAGGTGATGCATGTTGGTAACAAAAATGCACAAATACAGGATGTCAGGGGCAGTACTTGGAGAGACCCTCTAGGAAAGATACTTGGGAGTACTGGTTGACAAGACGATGAAGCCATCCACGCAATGTGCGGCGGCGGTGAAAAAGCCAAACAGAATGCTGGGAATGATTAAGAAGGGGATCACGAACAGATCAGAGAGTTGTTATGCTGCTGTACCGAGCTATGGTGCATCCTCACCTGAAGTACTGCATCCAGCACTGGTCGCCGTACATGAAGAAGGACACAGTGCTACTCGAAAGGGTCCAGAGAAGAGCGACTAAAACGGTTACGGGGCTGGAGGAGTTGCCGTACAGTGAGAGATTAGAGAAACTGGGCCTGTTCTCCCTTGAAAAGAGGAGACTGAGAGGGGACATGATCGAAACATTCAAGATACTGAAGGGAGTAGACTTAGTAGATAAAGACAGGTTGTTCATCCTCTCCAAGGTAGAGAGAACGAGAGGGCACTCTCTAAAGTTAAAAGGGGATAGATTCCGTACAAACCTAAGGAAGTTCTTCTTCACCCAGAGAGTGGTGGAAAACTGGAACGTTCTGCTGGAGGCTGTTATAGGGGAAAACACTCTCCAGGGATTTAAGATAAAGTTGGACGGGTTGCTATTGAACCAGTACGTAAGCAGGTAGGGCTTATCTCAGGGCACTGGTCTTTGACCTGGGGGCCACCGTGGGAGCAGATTGCTGGGCACGATGGACCACTGGTCTGACCCAGCAGCAGCAAATTCTTATGTTCTTATGTAAGAACACTTGAGAGATAATCCACTTGTGGGAGAAGTGCCACTACATCCTGCAAGCAAAACTAAAAGTAGATTTGTACTACCTATGAAAACCAGAGAATATTTTCTACTTTAATGTATCTCCCACTAAAGGCTGGTAGATGCACTAAGAATTGCTTTGCACAAAATTGTCACTAAACAGACTGGAATAAATTCATAATGTTTCTTTGGTTGTGTTTGGCAAAGCAAGGATTGGGTTTCCATTTCATTTCCAGGTTTTGATGTCAAAATGAAGGGCTGATCTGCATAGGAGCCATTTGATTCAAAGTCTGTATGGGGAGAGACTGCTTCCTTTGCACCCCACCGAGCTAAGAGACTTGTGGGGGTTGAATTCTCCCCTCCCCCATCCCAACTCCCTCCAATTACATGTCTTTTGAATGGTTATGAAAAGAAAATCATTTCCGCATACACCGTGGTTCATCTGATGAGCTGCAAAGTTAGAGAAGTTTTTAAAAATCATGTGCATTAGTAACTTTGGCAGTTCTGTGTTCACTGTTCTTCCTGACAGGACAGTTTTATCCCCCCACCACCACCAAAAAAAAATCTAGAAAGTGCTCAATTACAAGACCTTCATTTCCTGGACTTAAAAGGGCTAAATATCAAATTGAATTCATTCATTGTGGAACTTGAGACAGTCCAACCTGGACATCTCAATTCCAATTTGCACGTCATTTCTAAACTATTGCTGTGTAGTAGAACCATTTAAACACATTCCATCCTTTACTTGTATAAACCCACTATTTACATATGCAAATTACAAGCAAGCTTGGGGAAGAGTGTAGCTACAGCCTCAGCACGCTGAGGTTGTGGGTTCAAACCCATGCTGCTCCTTGTGACTCTGGGCAAGTCACTTAATCCCCCCCCCAATTGCCCCCATTGCCCCAGGTACAACAGATAGATTGTAAATCGTTCTGAGCTCCCCTGGGAGAACAGTATAGAAAATTGAATATCTAAATGAAAGTACCTCTGTAGATTTGAAAATATTAGACAGGTGCTCATCGACTTCCGACCTCAACTTTACGATGTGTCTTCCTCTCTCCCAAGTCTCGCTACGCAGCGTAATAACATACACAGGGGTGTTGCCCCATGTGAGTTTGTACCTCATGGTTTTGGCGATTTCGTACCCTAAAGAGGAAATTGTCTTTGTCCACTCCTCAGCCTTCCAAAAAGGAAAGAAAGACACAAAAATGATGATAATAAAACAGGATGAAGGAGGAAAGAAAGTGAATATGATCGCACTGTACTGGGTCGACAATGATTACAAAGCAACGTACTGGGCCCATCCATGAAATAGAGAAATTTTGTTTTATTCCTCCTTCCCACCTTAGTATGTCTGTCCTTGTATTATCTTTGCCCATTATTTATTTTTTATTTTTTATTTTAATTGTACAACGCTTTGAAATATATTGTAAAGCATTTTATCAAATTTTAAATAAACTATCAACTTATTGCAAAATTTATGAAGAGAAAAAGAAGCAAACAATTCAGTCGAAGCTCACTATGTTTATGAAAAGAGCAACTTTACCCATCACCGGATGAAGGAGATATCGACAATCCGCACCCAAGCACCAGTGGTGCCAGGAATTAAATGTACTTTACTGTACCGTATTTCTTATTTTTGTCTGTTTTTCTACAGTTGTACTGTAGTTTGACTAAGAAAGAAAGAAAATGTTGTTAACAGATTGCTTTAAAATGATTAAAATATCATTACCCAGTCTAATATTTAACATAGGCCGACATATGTCCTGATCAACTTACGACCTGTCAGTCAACCAATTGCAGTCGTAAGTCGACAAGTACCTGTAGTGTATATGGAGGCAATTTTCCATGCACTCTTATTTAGATTGGGGAGAGCAATATTATTTCAGATAGCTCTTTATCCAAATAAGTCTCTCTTAAAGTTTGTAGATGGCTTTAAATATTGTCTTATCTTGCTGCAGGTTTTTTCTATAAGGGACCTGGATTATTACAAGTTTCAATGAAGATAAACAATTAAGACAAGATTTTTCAGGATTCCAGGAAAAGCTCCACACATTTCAGAGAATACTTTCATTCCAATAAGACTTTTGCATAACAAACTAGGGGCTCCTTTTACAAAGCCATGGTAGCAATTCCCATGCAGCAAATGCGATGCAGCCCATTTGATTCCTATGGGCTGCATCGCATTTGCCATGCCTAGATTCGCTACTGCAGCTCTGTAAAAGGAACCCTAGATGTGTACTTTGGAAAGTATCCCATCAAAAAACCTCAATCAGGTTTTAAAAATATACGAGAGTAACTGACACTGTCACTAAATGAATTTTCATTGTACAAAAGGTAATACAGTATATAGAAATAAAAGAAATAAGGTGATACCTTTTTTATTGGACTAACTTGATTAGTTTTCAAAGGTAACCCTTCAGATCAGAAATAAGCAAATGTTGACAAATATCAGTATATATAGTATAAGTCAGGGGTGTCCAATGTCGGTCCTCGAGGGCCGCAGTCCAGTCGGGTTTTCAGGATTTCCCCAATGAATATGCATGAGATCTATTTGCATGCACTGCTTTCAATGCATATTCATTGGGAAAATCCTGAAAACCCGACTGGATTGCGGCCCTCGAGGACCGACATTGGACACCCCTGGTATAAGTGAAGCATAAAAATTCCAATGACAGTCTCACAGGAAGAGTAAGATGAGAAACAGGGAGAGATGGATGGGTGCAGTGGCGTGGTAAGGATGAGCGGCGCCTGAAACGGTGGTGTCCCTCCACCCCCCTTCCCTTTCCCCTTTCTGATGTCACTTCTGTGGCTCTCACGAACCGGAATTGCCTACCCTTGCTCTAGTCAAGCTCACTAGGTGCACTACGTGTGGCCAACAATCATTTCATGGCTAGCAGCCTCACTATCAACATAGCTAGGAAGAGAAAGTTACTGATTAGATACAATCTCTACTTGAGATTGACTAGAGTATTTAAAATTGAACAGTAAAATCCTTTCTGTATTTATTATTTGGCAAAAAATTTTTGTGCCTGTGAGTTTGGGTGGTAGAGCGTGGTAACTTCGCCAACGATCTGAGGCTTGTTCTTTGCCTTTTAGCAGTATCATGGTGCCTAGCTAATTTTTTCAATTAATGGAGTGTCTTTTTGTATGTGTTATGTTATAACTTTACCTCCATTCCTCCTTTTTGAAGTGTTTTCTAATTATAATAGCCAAGGAAGTCTGAAAGAATTACCAAGTATTGTCACCTTCTGGCCAGCAGGTGTGAAGAATCAACAGGAAGAACTGAGTGGTCTGGAATGGAAATATCTATCTCAATCCTGATTGGTCCTAACAGCTACTGTCTGCCTTTCCCATTGAAAACAAGGCCTCAAGGGTTCTTTTTCTGATGACTAAGCACCTACATATTTTTCTCAAAATTCATGATGCTACAGATACATCTGAAATTAGGACTGTAAAACAATTGTTTTCAATTTCAGTAATTACCAGCCAGGACCACAATAATAGCTATAATATTTTTTTTAAAACTTGATAAAACCGACTTTATTTCTGGAAAATTATATAGAAAACCAAGCTAGCATCCTGTGTTTCTCCATCCATGTGGTCTGGAGCTTGGTGGGGATTCTCTGTCTTTTCCTTTAGCCTAGGATCAGGCTGATCGTATAAAGCTCTTCAACATCTGGGATTAATGTGGATGGGAAGGAACTCCCTCAGAACCTATTTTTACCTTTCCTTTCAGAAACCAAAAGTAATCCCTATCGCAATTGTCAAATGTTAAGTCCATGACCCTTTCATGGGGAACATCAATTCTGTCTTCCTAAGTATCTATGATACAGGCTAATCTTTAACATACAAACATTGTCATCCACTGTCTGTTGTTAAAAGTAATGATGGATAATTTTGTCAAGAAGTTCCTTTAAATGTGTTCTACACATGCTCTAGGCACTTGCTTCTCTGATTGATGAAACATCTGGTCTTCAGTCTACTCTGTTTGCTCTCAGATGGCCCATTTGCAGCAACACTGAAAACAAAATCCTGGAGACATTCTGGTTGCTACGCCTCTTATTGTTTGGTGTTGAAGGTCTACCTGTTGCTTTATTCATCATTAAAGTGTCTTGCTCATAAGAACAAAAGAATAGCCTTACTGGGTCAGACTGATGGTCCATCAAGCCCAGTAGCCCATTTTAACGGTGGCCAATCCAGGTCTCTAGTACCTGGCCAAAACCCAAAGAGTAGCAACATTCCAGAATCTCAAAGATTAGCAAGATTCTGGAACCCCAAACAGGAGCAATATTCCATGTGGAATCCCCAAAGAGTAGCAACATTCCAGAATCTAAAAGATTAGCAAGATTCTGGAACCCCAAATAGGAGCAATATACCATGCAGAATCCTCAGAGTAGCAACATTCCATGCTACCAATCCAGGGCAAGCAGTGGTTTCCCCCATGTCTTTCTCAATAACAGACTATGGACTTTTCCTCTAGGAAATTATCCAAACCTTTCTTAAAACCAGCTACGCTATCCACTTTTACCACAACCTCTGGTAATGCGTTCCAGAGCTTAACTATTCTCTGAGTGAAAAAAAAATTTCCTCCTATTGGTTTTAAAAAGTATTTCCCTGAAACTTCATCGAATGTCCCCTAGTCTTTGTAATTTTTGACGGAGTGAAAAATCGATCCACATGTACCCGTTATACTCCACTCAGGATTTTGTAGACTTCAATCATATCTCCCCTTAGCCATCTCTTTTCCAAGCTGACGAGCTCTAACCGTTTTAGTCTTTCCTCATATGAGAGGAGCTCCATCCCCTTTATCATCTCATGTTTGGGATGTTACTTGTATGATTTGACAGGGTGCCTTTCCACCTTGCGAGTTTAGTGATCACCCAAAAAGTTACAGGTAGAATGGACTGAGCCATCTCTCAAGCAGAGAATGCATTCAGTACTGTCCAAGTGCAGTCCTCGAGCGCTCCAAACAGGTCAGGTTTTCAGGATATCTCTAATGAATATGCATGAGAGAGAGCTACATACAATGCATATTCATTAGGGATATCCTGAAAAGCTGGTCTGCTTGCAATGCGCAAGCACGGAACTTGGACAAGTCTGTTCTAATCAAAAGACCTGAGCAAATATGGAAAATTGACTACTGTAAGGATTGTTAGTGGCCCCCACAATGTATGGTTGGTGGGGTTATATTAGAGGCGCCCTTACACACGCCAGGTCCCAGGTTCAGTTCCCTCACTGAAGATTCACCAGGAAGTAGACTCAAATAAGAAGCACAGCCAGAATGATTGCATAAAGATTATATTATAGAAATAGTCTTATAGAAAAGCAATATTCAGAATGGTTATAATGAAGCATTACAATTAAGGAGAGAGCAAAGCAGTTTCCCTGCCTTACAGAGTTCAGAGGCAAAGGGACAAGAGAGGCGTGAAGTTCTAGGGAGAGCCAGAGAGAGAAAGGGGGATGGGGTGATGGTCTAGGTTTCGGGTTCCATAGATAAAGAGAAGGATAGACAGAGAAAGAGAGAGCTCAAGAGAAACAAGAGAGGACCAGAGTGCCAAGAGAGGGGGGTAATGCTGCAAGGGGGCTTTTATAGTTTGGAAACTTATTCTAAAAACCAGAATCTATTGAGCTTCAATAGAAGTTAAATCTCCCCCCTCCTTCGTAGACAGGAGAAAAATAGGCTGTAGTCATATATGTATTTCCAGTATGTCTCTGACAATAGTTTCTGATTAACTTTAGTTATCTGTGCACCTGGACCCATTGTCCTAAGTACCCTCTTAATCAGACATTAACACATTAACACCTTTTAGCTAATCATGATTTAATCAGGGCTACTTAAAACAGTCTCCCTGCCCTCAGGGTCTATCTGCATTCACATGCTAGATTAGATTGATATAATTTCCCATAGGCCTTCGCTGACATTAGTTATGCCAACTGAAAATGCTGAATGCTAGCAATAGCTATGCTGACATCTACCTTCATTGCAAAGAGGAAATCCAGACCCTGACAGACTCCATTGTGTCTGTTCTTGTTAATAACCCACTGAAGCTAGGCACATGTCTGTCACTGCTCAAAGTAAATATAGCCTGATTTTCTTAACTTTTCACCATTATGTTCTCTTTTCATGAGGCTCATCCAGACCCTAGGCAGACAAGCAGAGTGTGACCACTGTTTGATGTTATTGGTACATAAAATGCCCTCTTTGCAAAGGTATTTGAATGTGTTCCAGTGTCCTGTGGTGGCTGTGTTAGTCCAAGGTAATATGTAGAAATAATTTTTTAAAAAACTTACCAACCTCCCTCCCTCTCCCCTTTTTGCAAAACCATAGCGCATTTTTTTTGTGCTGGCTGCAGCAGTAACAGCTCTGAAGCTCATAGAATTCCTACGAGCATTTTAGCTGTTACCACCATGGCAAGCGCTTTAAACTGTGCTACGGTTTTGTAAAATGGGGGGTTACTGTAGTTTATGATTAGCCCTTCTTCCCCAGATCAGAGAAAATAAGAGAGACTTTTCTGCGGTGCTAAACCTGGCCGCTTAAGGGCTGAATATCACACAATTAGAGCTTGTAGGTCTCATCAATTTACAGCCAACCTAACACTATTTCTAGAATGTGGGGGATGGTAACCAATGGCAAATAAAGACCTCTATGGTTCATCCAGTCTGCCAACGAGACAGCCAGCCAGGCAACTCTTTTTGCCCTGTTTAAAGTGTGAAGTTCATTTACGTTTCGCTCTGGTTTCATCCTCCTTGAGAATCCCATGTGCTCTTGACACCCTCCTGGAACTAGGCTGTCAAATGAAATGTACATTAAAATTAAAGCCCAGAAAGCAGATGTGTGGCATACTGAAGGCCCTGGAAGTTTGGGAGGTATGAAAAACAAGTAAATACAAGTATATTCTTTAATCCCTAATTAATCTAGTTTGTAGATTTAGCGTTCATTGTACTAAGCTGCAGTAATAGGATTGCCCAGAAAAACCTAAAGTTGGAAAAACTTAACAAATTGAAATTTTTCCCATGAATTTGATTGTGATTGATCAGAAAATAAAAATTTTTTAAGCCCATCCTGGGGTCACTCAAAGCCTCTGATTATATAAAGCTCTGCTTTTCTTAAAATTTGCTATTATTTTTGCGTAATGGAACAAATTTCTTGGTATTATAGCCATAACTTTTATGTTTTCAAGCTCAGAAAAGATAACTGATACAAAGATATTTTATGAAAAATATCTAGCAGTATTTTATTAAATGAACCTTCAAAATCTGCACTTTATTGTAGAAAATAACAGAAATTTAACATACTTGGCTAAGAGCTAAACAGGTACACTTTGGGCCAGTGCAGGTGAGGCTTTGTTGCAAGGACTTGGACAGCATCACAGGTTTTATCCTGACTTTCTCAAGAAGACTTTGAATGCCTGAGTGTTTGGAACGCCATTGGGAGATGACTACACCAAAGTGTAGGTGTTTAGCTAAGAAAATACCCAAGGTGGTTTACAATACATTGACTGGTGTTGGGATGATCGGATTTCTTGGGCTTAATTATCAATACCTCCGAGTGGATGTAGAAGTCTAAAAGCTGACTGAGGGTTTCCAAGGCTGAAGGTTGGCCAACAGCTCCTACAACCCTTCCACTGCCCTGATTCCTAGGCCACACCTCCTCCCTGAAATGTTTGGCAAGCCTCTGCCATACTCACCAGGGTGTACTTCTTACCAGGTACGATATGGTAAGCATCTGTCATGCAGTTTAGCTAAACCGAAAGCACCTCAGCTGTCCAATACAACCCTGCAATGAATGGCTCCAGTCCTTTCTACTCTGCAGGAAATCTCTCTTCTGAAGCCAGCCACCCCCTCTCCAGGAAGAGGATGATCAGCAGAAAATGTACCCAAGGGATGCAAAGTTTCTTTTTTCTTTTACGACTTTACTTTGGCAGCCTTGAATTTTGTTCCAGTTGGAATATATATTAGCTGCATGAAAGTGAATAGACAGGCGTCTGAGCTGTATTTGGTCACTTACTCAATCGTCTCCAGGGAAATTAATTTCTGAGATTGTAATTCTGCTGTTCCTGACTTGAATCATCTTAAAAGGGCCAAGGGGTATTTATGAGACAAGGAATTCATGCACCTGTCCCAGCAGTAGACAATCCGTCTGGCAGAGAACTGGGATGTGGTGTGTTTAGTGGGAATCGTGCATTTAAAGAGCAAATCAGCAGCAGACATAATAAAAATCGCGATAGGGTTATGAAATATTATTTGGTAATTTATCAGGAGTGTATAAACGTCTTTTCACATCTAACATCAGTTCATGAGCACTTAATATACCGTTAAAACAGTTTACCTAATGGCATTCTTTTATTTCTATATTAGATTGTAGAGGATAGAAGTAAGATGTTTTTAATATCCATATAACGCACACATAATAGTTTAGGCTAGTTTATTATTTACTCGTATAACTTAGGTGGAATACAAAGAAAGTGCAAATCAATTTAAAACACATAAAAATGTACAATCCAATCATCCATCATTAACAGTAATTCCGAACAACCCTCAGACACGTACATCCCAAAAATTGAAATCCTATCACATCAGAAGTAGATATCAGATGGGAAAAACCTTTACAATGTTTCAACAATTTCCTCGACTGCACAAGGCGTCAGTGACTTTTTAGACATAAAGGAGTACCACTACTTTGGTGGACCTGGAAACGAGACAGTGCTCTTTTGGGATTTTCCATAATGAAAACGTTGAAACGCTGATGCTGAAAGCCAAACCACATTCTCTGACAGGAGTGATCGGCTTGGAGCATGCAGGTGTAAAGCGTAAGATTAGCTTTCTATCTATGAGAACAATAAGAACATAAGGGAAAGAAAATGCTTGAGTATCTGAATTAACTCATGTAAACCATTCGGAGCTCCCTTTGGAGAACGGTATAGAAAACTGAATGAATGAATGAATAAGAGTTGCCAATGGTCCATGAAGTCCATCATCCTTTTTCCAACAATGGCCATCCCAGGTCTCATGGATCATAAATAATAATTGTTTTGCAAATTTTTAAGTACACATAACAGTAGCAACATTCCAGAGCTGAGATTGTGATGTCATAATGCCTCATTCCACCAATGCCTAAGAGCCAACCTCACCAGTGATGTCACAATGGCTTGATTTGTCACATATACTTGGCTCATATAAGAATTGCCCTACTAGAACTGACCGAAGGTCCATCAAGCCCAGTATCCCAACCCAGGTCCCAAGTACCAGGCAGAAACCCAAAGAGTAGCAACATTCCAGAGCTGAGATTGTGATGTCATAATGTCTCATTCCACCAATGCCTAAGAGCCAACCTCATCAGTGATGTCACAATGGTTCTGTTGTCCTATACTTGGCTCACATAAGAACATAAGAATTATCATACTGGGACAGACCGAAGGTCCATCAAGCCCTGTATCCTGTTTCCAACCGTGGCCAACCCAGGTTCCAAGTACCCAGCTAGATCCCAAGTAGTAAAACAGATTTTATGCTGCTTATCCTAGGAATAAGCAGTGGATTTCCCCAAGCCATCTCAATAATGGTCTATGGACTTCTCTTTTAGGAAATTATCTAAGCCTTTTTTAAACTCTGCTAAGCTAACCAATTTCACCACATTCTCCGGCAACAAATTCCAGAGTTTAATTACACCTTGTGTGAAAAAATATTTTCTCTGGTTTGTTTTAAATCTATTACTTAGTAGCTTCATCGCATACCCACTAGTATTTTTGGAGTTAATAACGACTGCTCTATACATGGAGGGGCATAATCGAAAGGAACATCTAAGTCCGTTTTCGTCCAAATCGTAAGTCGTCCAAAGTAAAAAACAGCTTAAGACACATTTTCAAAAAAATACGTCCAAATTTTTTTTCGTTTCGAAAATCGTCTAACTATACGTCCTGCTGATCTGATCATCCAAGCTGCTAAATCGTCCATCTTTATACCACATTTTTGTCCAAGTCCAAAACGCCTAGAACAAGCCCTGTTGGACGTGGGAGAGGTCTTCAAAGTGATGGACTGAACACCCAGATATGGCACCTAAATAGTGGGGTACCTTACAGGGCACTGCTGTGAACTTCACAAAAAGGGTTCTATGTCTTCATCTCCCTTATAGGTCATGGTGAGCCCCCCAAACCACCTCCAGAATCCCTAGACCCACTTATCTACCACCCTAATAGCCCTTATGGCTGCAGGAGCCACTTATATGCCAGTAAAAAAGGGTTTTGAGGGTGTATAGAGGAGTGCACATGTTTCAGTATCAATGCAGTGATTATAGGGGCTTATGGGCATGGGTCCTCCTCTCCATTGGTCCCTAACCCACCCCCAAGATGACTTAAGCTGCCTCTGTGCTGGACAACTAGGCTTTCCTATTCCGGGCTGCCAGGTTATGATGGTCTGGAGGCTGAATTTTAAAGGTATGATTATGATTTTTATGGGGTTGGGGAGGTCAATGATCACTGGGGGGTGTGGGAGGTCTGTATTATGTGTTTGCAGTGCTTATCTGGTGACTTTAGGTGGGTTTTTGTGACTTAGACCATATTTTAAATGGTCTAAGTCACAATGTCCAAGTTCCGTCTATGCTGTGCTGTATAACTTTCGGTTATACATGCAGTACGACTAAGTCTAAGCCTGCCCACGTCCCGCCCAAATCCCACCCTCGACACTCCTCCTGAAACACCCCGTTTAGCTATGGTCTTTCAGCAGCACTGTGGAGGCCCAGGTCGTTTTGAAATATGACCAAAACCTGGTTTTATTATCAGCACTTGGACGTTTTTGACTGATGATCGTCCAAGTGCCAACTTAGGCTGGTTTTTGGACGTTTTTCTCTTTCGATTATGAGCCCCATAGTGTCTATATGTAAGTCCCAACTGTGCGCACTATTTTATAAAACCGATAACGCATAGTGAGATTGATGTCTGTGTTTCTGTAGTACTGGACTTTTTTAGGTTCCTTTTTTTTTTTTGTTCCTTTATATTTCTTTTTACTATGGATTATATTTATTATTAATTTTCATATGTAGATGTTATTTTATTGTTTTTATCATATTTATTTCATTAATCTATGGTACTTTATGTTGATGTAATTCCCATGTCACCTATTTTATATCCAGAATGCCTCAATCAAACTCATTACGAAAGCCAAAAAATTTGATCCCGTCACTCCCTTACTTGAGAAAGCTCATTGGCTTCCTGTTGCTCACCGCATTATGTATAAACTATGCCTCCTTACTTTTAAATCTCTGGTATTTAAAACCCCAGCCTTTATTTATAGGGTTTTAATTCCATATACATCACCTAGACGCTTGAGGTCATCCCTTCTCTTAAAGTTATTAATACGCGGCGGCAGACTATTTTTTCTGTTACGGCTCCCCAATCCTGGAATTCTCTTCCAATTCATCTGAGAGATGAAAGGAATCTTGAAAAATTTAAGAGCAAACTAAAGAGTCTTCTTTTTCAAGATGCATTCAATGTTTAATTGAACTGCTTTTGGCTCTTAATCCGTTTTAACTACTTTGATTGTTTTTTATTCCCCTTCCTATTGTTTTTAACCTTAATTGTACTACTTTTATAGCTAGATTGTATTTCATCCCAAGTTTTCTCTATGTTTTTATTAATGTAGGTATACTAATCGAAATCAATGGGAACAAGTTATTAATTCCTAAGATCACAAATAACAGAACTTGTTCAGTAAATGTTTCAAGGCTATAACTGAACTCTCAGATCCCTGCTCTGGAAAATCATCAAGGATTTCTGTCCAGAAATGCAGGAGGAGGTATCATTCATCGAGTTCGTTATAAATAATAAACTGGTGCAATAACGTGTGTTAAACAAAACATCCAGTGAAAAAATCAGTAAATAAAATAATCGCACTTTTCTTTGTTACTGGTGGTAAGAATTTTCAAGTGCTGTACCGTAAGTTTTGGTCTTCCTTTGTATTTAAGTTAGGCCATAAGTTTTCCATCTTATGCATTATGTGAATGTTTTAAAGTGTTTTAAGTTGTTTATGTTCTATTTTTGCTTTAGATTTTGACCCCTGAGGAAGCCACAAATGGTGAAACGGGTCCCCGTAGGGTGGGTTTTTGACACTAGCACTTGAAAATTCTTACCACCAGTAACAAAGATAAGTGCAATTATTTTATTTACTGATTTTTTCACTGGATGTTTTGTTTAACACACGTTATTGCACCGGTTTATTATTTATAATGAACTCGATGAATGATACCTCCTCCTGCATTTCTGGACAGAAATCCTTGGTGATTTTCCAGAGCATGGATCTGAGAGTTCAGTTATAGCCTTGAAACATTTACTGAACAAGTTCTGTTATTTGTGATCTTTTATTAATGTAGGTGTAATTTAATTTATTATTATGTATTAGTAGTTATGAAGCTTGTCGTTTATGTTTGTAATTTTATTTACTACAATGTATTAGTAGTTATAGTACATCTCTTTTATGTTTGTCTTCCTATATTTTGTAATTTTATCACTTTATACATCACTTAGAATTCGGAATAATAAGGCAGAAAAGGGCTATGCACACTTTTTATTATTTATATCATCAGTTATAATGCACATATATTATTTCATCATACATTGCACATTATTATGTTTCTACTATTCATGTGCATTTTTTAATTATTTTATCAATTTTTGCATATCAAGTGTTAGTCACAGATTTTATGCTCCACAATATATTAGCTTATTGCATATCACAGATCTTGATTATCGGAAGAATATGCATTATTTATCAATTTCAATCACACACTAATTCATTCACATGTTAAGTGATGTCCACACAAATTTACATATATTGATGTTTATTTTCTCACACATTCACTATTATTATGAAAATTACATTTCTTCACTTCAGTATTCTATTTTTGAAGAAATAATGAGGCAGTGGCTTACGTTCTGTCGGTGGATTTACCGAGATATTACTTTTATTGCTCTTTTCGTTCTTTGGACATGTTTCTAAAGCAGCGATACGCATATACCTTTATTTTGTTTAATTAATTGGCAAGTATAAATACACAAATTTGCTTAAGCAGGTTGATTTTTTGGGCTACTTTCCATTTCACTGTCACTCTAAATACACATCTACATGGCTGAGATGTCATAACTGAAGTAGCGACCACAGACACACTGACGTAGTGATCACTGCTTCCCCATTTAATTCAGCCACCATTCTCCGACACTATTATTTATTTTTAGTATTTATATACTAGCAGTTTCTAGTGTGGGGAGCCGCGCTGCTCCCAACACTCATAGGGACCTCATTGAGCGTTGGGAGCAGTGCGGGCCATTCAGCGTAGCTCCCTGCGCTAGAAACTGCTATCGCAGTTTCATAAAAGGAGGCCTAAATGGTTTACATTCAGCATTTTCCCTGTTTGTCCTGGTGGGCTCACTTTCTATCTAATGTACTTGGGGCCATGGGGGATTAAGTGACTTGCCCAGGGTCACAAGGAACAGAATGGGATTTGAACCCACAACCTCCAGGTGCTGAGACTGTAGCTCTAACCACTTTGCGCATGTGCATGATTTTGGCATGGTTTGCTATGCTGGTGATTTTTCTCTAGAGCTTTAAGAACATAAGAATTGTTGCTGCTGGGTCAGACCAGTGGTCTATTGTGACCAGCAGTCCGCTCACGCGGCGGCCCTTAGGTCAAAGCCCAGCGCTCTAAATGAGTCCAGCCTCACCTGTGTACGTTCCAGTTCAGCAGGAACTTGTCTTGAATCCCTAGAGGGTGTTTTCCCCTACAATAGACTCCGGGAGAGCATTCCAGTTTTCCACCACTCTCTGGGTGAAGAACTTCCTTACAACCCTCTCGTTCTCCCTTCCCTGGAGAGGGTGAACAACCTGTCTTTATCTACTAAGTCTATTCCCTTCAGTATCTTGAATGTTTCGATCATGTCCCCTCTCCTTCTCCTTTTTTCAAGGGAGAAGAGGCCCAATTTCTCTAATCTCTCACTGTACGGCTACTGCTCCAGCCCCATAACCATTTTAGTCGCTCTTCTCTCTGGACCCTTTCAAGTAGTACCGTGTCCTTCTTCATGTACGGCGACCAGTGCTGGATGCAGTATTCCAGGGGAGGGCGCACCATGGCTCGGTACAACGGCATGATAACCTTCTCTGATCTGTTCGTGATCCCCTTCTTAATCATTCCTAGCATTTCGTTCGCCCTTTTCACCACTGCCGCACATTGCACAGATGGCTTCATCGACTTGTCGACCAGTACTCCCAAGTCTCTTTCCTGGGGGGTCTCTCCAAGTACCGCCCCAGACATCTTGTATTCGTGTTTGAGATTTTTGTTACCGACATGCATCACCTTACACTTATCCACGTTGAACCTCATTTGCCATGTCGCTGCCCATTTCTCGAGTGTGGTTATGTCACGTTGCAGATCTTCGCAATTTCCCTGCATCTTCACTACTCTGAATAACTTCGTATTGTCTGCAAATTTAATCATTTCACTCGTCGTACCAATTTCCAGATCGTTTATAAATATGTTGAAGAGCATGGGTCCAAGCACCGAGCCCTGCGGTACCCCACTGGTGATGCTCTTCCAGTGCAAATATTGTCCATTTACCCCCACTCTCTGTTTCCTATGCTCCAGCCAGTTTTTAATCCACATGAGTATTTCACCCTCGATTCCATGGCTTGCAATTTTCCAATGTAGTTGTTCATATGGAACCTTGTCGAACGCCTTCTGAAAATCCAGATATACAATGTCGACTGGGTCACCCTTGTCTATCCACCTGTTTACTCCCTCAAAGAAGTGCAACAAGTTCATCAAGCAAGACCTTCCTTTGCTGAAGCTGTGCTGGCTGGTCCTCATCAGATCATGTCCATCAAGGTGATCAATGATGCGGTCCTTTATCAACGCTTCTACCATCTTTCCCAGTAAGTGGCTTATTTTTTCAATTGTTATTAATTTGAGCATCCCCTTATTCGTAGGGGCAATCGATATATCTTTTGAGTAATGAGCTCTGTTCGGACCCAGCGCATTCTGTTTAATATGGATTTTCACTTTAATTGAGGTTGGATGTGTCGTGACCACTTGAAGACTCTTGTTTTGTAACTGATGTTCTTATCATATACTTGTTTCAACTTTTATTCAGGGTATATTTAATGATGTCACTACTTAATGGTCTCACCATGTTTTTAATCTGTAACGAGCTTGATGCATTTTACTGTTCACAATTACATTCTTGCTCTAGAATTAATTATTAAAACTTTTCTTATGTTAGGTCATTTCTTTGGCTGTTTGTGGCAAATCTACACCGATTTCACAAATATTTGTTAAGCAATGATCCTGAGTTGAGTCTCTTTCATTTGAAAGGAAACTCTGCAATGAGAGGACATAGGATGAAGTTAAGAGGTGATAAGCTCAGGAGTAATCTAAGGAAATACTTTTGTACAGAAAGGATGGTAGATGTGTGGAACAGTCTCCCAGAAGAGGTAGTGGAGACAGAGGTTGTGTCTGAATTCAAGAGGGCTTGGGATAGGCACGTGGGATCTCTCGGAGAGAGAAAGAGATAATGCTTACTGCGGATGGGCAGACTAGATGGGCCATATGGCTTTTATCTGCCATCATGTTTCTAGGTGAGATTCAAAATGTTCTCTGTTACTATGGTGGATACATGATAATTCGGTTCATCTCACCAAGGTTGTTTTATGCACCAGCGATAACATACAATGATGCAGCCACTTTCTGTTATGGTCATCTCTCTTTATTGGGGGAAGGCGCATTAACTTTACCATAGCAATCTTTTAAGGGAAGGACTGCCTGTGGATTATGATTTGTTTTACTATTTTATATACACCTGGGTTTCCCCGAAAATAAGACAGTGTCATATTATCAACAAACGACCGCAAGAACCACCAATCACTAAGTCTGTACTTTGTTTATTCCATTTCTAATCATTGTAAACTGCATAGAACTTCACGGTCCTGCGGTATATAAACTGTTATTATTATTATTACTAGTCTTTAAGCCCGTTACATTAAGGGATGCTAGAATATATGTCTGTCTGTTTTTCTTTCTTTCTGTCTCTCTCCCCCCTCCATTTCCCTGTGCAGCGTTGTCTCTGCTTTCTTCTCATTTTGCACTCTCCAGCTGTAACATTACTGCCTCGCTTTTTCTCCTGCAAGCATGTCTGCTCTCTTTCTCATCCCCAATCTCTTTGCTCTTTTTCTCTTCTTGCAAGGATCTCTGCTCTACTTTCTCTGTGTTCCTGATTCGCTCTATTGTTTTCTCTGTATGCTCCTGATCTTGTGTTTCCCTGTAGGTATTTATTCCTATTTTTTTTCCTTCTTCAGTCTCAGCCCTTCTTTCTCTAAACATTTCCTACCTCAGTTTCGCATGCGCGCTTAGGGTTTTATTATAAAGGATTATTATTATTAATTTTGGGTCCAAAAAACGCACTAGGGCTTATTTTCAGGGATGTCTTATTTTTTTCATGTACAACAATCATCTCTCCCTTCCTTTCCTCCACCCCAATTCTTCCTCTTTCCTTTATCCCCCCCCCCTCCGATGTGCAGCATCTTTCCTCCCCTCTCACCCATCCCCTTGTGCAGCAGAACCCCACCCACCCTCCCATCGTGAGACTGACATACTTCTGCTCCGAGACCTCCTAAAGCAGCAGGGGTGGGGGTTGCTGAATTGACAAGTCTGATTTTTTCTGCAAATCAGGCAGCACTAGTGTCAGGGAAGGAGTCAGGGAGTGTTGGGGACATTAGGGGGGGAGGAGCTTTGGAGGTCAATCATAACTAGGGCTTATTTTCGGGGAAACAGGGTATTAGTATGTTCTTGTTGTATGGCAATTTTCATTAGATTTTTATTCTATATGACTATGATTTGTTACGCTTTGAAATTTGTTTGTGTGTGGTATTATTTGTAATTTTTTATGATTTATGTATAACTTGTGTATATATTTTGACACAGACTCCTGCTGAAGGCAGATATGCTGAAACACGGCCCATGTCGGGTCTCACAATAAATATACATTGATTGCCCACAACCCTCTTGTGCTGTTTTTCTCTCTGTCACAAATGACATTAGAAATTTCCATTTCTCTGTCGTAGGCCGGTTTCACTTTTGACCACTGCAACTCAACTGCTTAAGCTGACATTGATCGCTAACCAGTTAAGCGCTCTGCGGTTAAAGATAGGCGTGCTATTTTCCAGGCTATTTTAACCACTAATCATAGCCGTTTCAGTACCGAATATCTTTACCTCACCTGCTATGTCATGTGATACAGCCGGTTATTGTTTACTGAAAGCTTCTCTACCACTGCTAATGACTGGGGGAGTCAATTCAGAGCGGTTTATATGAGCTTTGTAATGGTGTTACAATACAGAGTTTGTGTTTCCTGGGATGGTTTCAATACAGACATTATTAAACCATAATCAATACTTGTGCAGCTCACTGGAAATATTCAGTGGCAGAGAACTGATTATCTCCCGCTGAATATCTGCAGTTTGGCGCTAAGGGGCTGATTTTGGAAGTGGCACCTGCCAGTGTCAATCACCAACAGGCAATGCTTCCAGAATCGCTGCTCAACAGGACCGTGGTACCAGAAATGTAGGCCGGGGGGGTCATAGGCCTACGTTTTCGACACCTAGGTTCACGTCAGAATCGCAGTCAGTGGCACAGCAAGGGTGGGAGACGGTGGTATCCCCTGCACCCTCCTGCTCCTTTCACAAACAGAAAATACAGAACAGCAACATGAGGAAATTGAAAGGATCTCTCTGACTTTGAGCACAACTGTTCATCAAAATGAGTGTGCATGAAATAAAGTGCTCAGGCTCTGAGGGGCAGCTGCTGTGACTATCAGTTTCTGCAAGGGATGAATTTCAGAACAACATCCAAGTTTTCATATAATCTTATTACCGAAAGCAGCGTTCCTGAAATTCTCAGGATGACTGTCAATCAACCAGCCTTTATGGGGTCATTTTAAAAGCTTTTTTTTTTTGTGAGTAACACATGTTTTAAATGTGGATAATTGCTTGCATACATACATATGTGGATAAAGGGGCTATATATACATACAAATACGCATTCCTATAAGACTAGATTTACTTTTATATGATTTCTTGGTTCACATTCTGCAATTTATAAAATATGCACGTGTACACAGAGCAGGTGACACTCTCAGGAGCCGCCTACGGGGGGCACAAATGTGCACATGACTACCGGGTTCCTAGTCATTATCCTCCTAATTCTGCCCAGTTTTACGCTTGCCACCCAAATCTGGGCACAGATCATAGATCTGTGCATAAACTAATTAGCTAATTAAGTGCTAATGATCAGTGGCGTAGCGAGGGTGAGAGGTGCCCCTATTCCGCCCTCATCTCCACTGCCCACTCCTTCCCCGATCCCCGCTGCCATTGCACCCCACCCTTCCCTTCCCCCATACCTCCTGTTGTTCACCGCCGCAAGCAACAAGAACTTCAACGTGCTCCTTGCGATCCCGTCGGCTCTTCCTAATGTCGCTTCCTATGCGTGGCACCTGACTGTGATGTCAGTGGGAGAGACGACGCAGTCACGAGGAGCAAGTTGAAGTTCTTGCTCGTGGCAGTGAACAACTAGAGGTATGGGATGGGAAGGGGGCGCACGCATGGCAAGGGGTGGGGGGTGGAGAGGAGGAGGGGTGCCCCTGCTAATGATCCATAGTTGGAGTTAATGAGCACTCAATTAGGACAGAAATGCGGATATGCCCTACATCTTATTCTATAACATGCATGCAACTCCAAAAGGGGCGTGGCCATGGGAAGGTCATGGGGGGCTCTGGGGCATTTCCAGAAATTAGGCGCGAGGTTAAAGAAAACTTGCATTTTGTGCGCCTAACCCCCATCAGATAGGCGCCATCATTTGCAGCAGCCTCTGGCAGATGGAAGTTCCTGCACCCAAAGTTAGGAGCGAAATGCGCACTAAGCTGTTCTGCGTAGCATGCCCTGTACAGAATATTAGCTTAGCACACATTATGGGCACCATTTTCAGAATCCAGCCCCATGTGCGTAGGCAAAACACACATGCGTAGGTGACAATAATCCGGCCTTCACACCATTCTGTATGCGTGCACATATCTTATTGAACCATATCCAGGTCATTCCCTTCTTAGTTGGGCTGAGAACTTTTTCAGCACCTCCTCTTATGTATACTTTGGAGAAAAGGCAGGAGAGGGGAGATATGATAGAAATGTTTAAATATCTATGTGGTGTAAATGCGCATGGGGTGAAGCTCTGGAATGAGGGGGCAAAGGATGAAGGTGAAAGGGATTAGATTCAGAAGCAATGTTCCCTCTAAGCTGAGTGCATGAGCGATCGTTCACTATTTTCAGTGGCGTCGCTCATACTTTTTCTCGTGTCGCTCAATCAAGCGCGGGTGGAGGTGAGAGGAAACGGCGGCGGCGGTCTGCCCTGCTTGCGCAGGACCGGCGAAATCAACATCAACAATTTTCTGCCGGTCTGCACAGGACCGGCAAGATCGACGAGCTGTAGTTCGCACAGTCCGACAGTGTGCTCTCTCCCCTCCCAGCGGCTCTCCTTACTTACAAGCGCAGCGATTCAGGAAGGAAGCCTTGGGGCTTTTGCTGAGTCACGGCCGTCTCTGATGATGCAACTTCCGCTTTCCTCAGAGGCAGTGCAACCCAACAAAGGACCCAAGGCTGCCTTCCTGAATCGCTGGGCTGGCAAGTAAGGAGAGTTGCTGGTATGGCACTGTTAGAGGCTGGGAAGCTGCTGGGCATGGCAAGAAAAAAAGGGACATCTGCTACTGGGCCTGGAGAGGGATAAGGAGAGATGCTGCTGGGAGGGGAGGAGGGAAAGGAGTCTGGGAAGCTGCTGGGCAAGGGAAAAAGGGACAGCTGCTAATGGGCCTGGAGAGGGATAAGGAGAGATGCTGCTGGGAGGGGAGGAGGGAAAGGAGTCTGGGAAGCTGCTGGGCAAGAGGAAAAAGGAACAGCTGCTACTGGACCTGGAGAGGGATAAGGAGAGATGCTGCTGGGAGGGGAGGAGGGAAAGGAGTCTGGGAAGCTACTGGGCAAGGGGAAAAAGGGACAGCTGCTACTGGACCTGGAGAGGGATAAGGAGAGATGCTGCTGGGAGGGGAGGAGGGAAAGGGAAGGGAAGAGAGTTACTGCTGGACAGGGGGAAGAGGGAAGGGAGAAGAAAAAAGGAAGGAAACAGCTGGCAGGGAGATTAGAGGAGGGGAAGGGGAGAGACAGGAATGAGATGGGAAGGGGGGTCAGCAGAGAAAATGAGAGGGACAAAGATGTTAGATCTGGTGTAGGAGATATAAAAATGAAGAGAGCAGTGAATCTGGAATGAATCATGTAAAAACGAGAGAGGAGCATAGGCTGGATGGAAAGGGGAGAGGGACCTAGAAAGAAGACAAATACCATATGGAAGGGGGGAGAGGTCAGATAGTAGACGGAAGGGGCAGATGCTGGATCGAAGAGACAGAGAAGGCAGACGCTGGAAGGAAGAGAGTGAAAAGAAGATGAAAGCAGAAACCAGAGACAACAAAAGGTAGAAATAAATAATTTTATTTCTATTTTGTGATTTGAATATATCAGATTTGAAATATATATCCTGCTAGAGCTGGTGTTAGACATAACTTGGGGACTGCAAAGTCCAGGCAGTGGCTTAGGGCTCTCTCTGACCAGGGGGGCAGTTGCCCTAGTTGCACTCCCCTAACACTATTCCTGTTATGTGTGACTGCGGTATTCTGTTAGCATGATATTTGTGTAGCATTCTGTAATAATTTGGCTTATTCAGATTTCTTGATAGTAGAGGGGATATATGTGAAGGGGAGGGGAGACGGGGGTTTTGTTGATCCTTGCCCTGTATTATTTATATTTATAAAATGACAATTGTACAGAATATTGTTTCTTTTTATACTTTAATAAAATACATTCAGTATAAAATCATAACTGAGGCTTGTGCGGGTGGGATCAGATGGTTTGCGAGGACCGAGCTCGCGGAGACAGGGCGGAAACGGTTTTTTGGAAAACTGAAAAGAATCGAAGAGAATATTTGTGAAGATTGAAGAAGTGATGATATTACATGATTAAAAATAAGTTTTGAGTATTTAACCCTCCCACAATCTCTCGGGCACTCGTCCTCCGCGCCTGCTCATAAATTTGTGGAGTACGTAACTTGTCGCTCATGCATATTTTTTTTCGCACACACCTCATCAATCCTTAGAGGGAGCTTCTTGGGTCACTATGCCGCCCAGTGGTATAAATTATTAACTGGACTTATTAAAAAGAAACCAAACACTGGTCTGAGAGACATTTGGAGCATTGAGATTAAGCATCAAATTACTGCATCTCAATGGCCACGAATTTGGTCTTGGAGGATGAGATGTATAGTGTCGGCATCTATGAGACAAACTTGGTTTTTTCTGTTACATAGAGCATTATGAACCCCTGTTCGGTTACAAAAATTGGATAGGTCTAAGTCTAATAAATGTTGGCACTGTCATCTCGAAGCAGGGACTTTAGATCATTTATTATTCTATTGTCCATTTATTATGAATTTCTGGAAATTAATTTGGGACCAAATTAATTGTCTATTAGATAATCCAGTGGCATTATCTTATGATACTGTGCTGTTTGGCAATGAGAGCAAAAAGTCAGATTACTACAAATAATAACAAATTATTACTTATAATGACTGGGGTTGCCATTCAACAAATTACATATAATTGGAAAAATTGGAGTAGATTAAATGACAATTTCTGGTGGAATTCATTATGTCAGGTATATAAAATGGAGAGATTTATTGCAGTACAGCGTGGTTCTTTCAGGAAATTTCAGGATAGAAACATAGAAACATAGAAAATGACGGCAGAAAAGGGCTATAGCCCACCAAGTCTGCCCATTGCAATTTGCCTCCCCCCAGAGTTCACTCCCTTAGAGATCCCACATGAGTATCCCATTTCCTCTTAAAATCAGTCACGCTGCTGGCCTCAATCACCTGAAGTGGGAGTCCATTCCAACGCTCCACCACTCTCTCGGTGAAAAAGTACTTCCTGGAGTCGCTATGAAATTTGTGTGTGGGAATCATTTACAAAGTATTGTGTGGGAACCATTTACAAAGTATTGTACTGATTAGATGGCATATTATTTTAATATTTTTTCCCCTTAAATTTACAAGTTGGATTGGGAGGGGGGGAGGGAAGGGTAAATTTATTTTATATATAGTATTAGGTATTGTTTCTAGGATAAGGAGGGGTGGGAGATAAGAGCATATCATTTGTACCATTGAAGATTGTTAAGTGACATAATTATTGTTAATTTGTTTGAATATATTGTTGCACTTATTGTAATTTGAAAATGAATAAAGAATTGGGGGGGAAAAAATCCTTAGAGGGAACATTGTTCAGAAGTAACATCAGAAAATACTTGGAATGGTCTTCCGGTGGAAGTAGTGGAGATGAAGGTGTATCTGAATTCAAGACAGCTTGGTAGAAGTAAGTTGGATCTAGAAACATACTAGCAGATAAAGGCCAAATGGCCCAAACAGTCTGTCCATCCGCAGTAATCATTATCTCTTCCTCTCTCATGTGTACGGGAGAGGAGGAGAAAGTGGATGACATGGTTGGGTAGACTAGATAGGCCATATGGTCTTTATCTGCCTTTATTCTCCTATGTTTCTTATCTTAGTTTCACTTCACCTGTCCAAAACCATCCCTGTATTTCCCACTGATTTTGTGTTTTCACACTTGTGTTTCCTTGTTTGCCAAAATGGTGCATAAAATATTTTTTTTTTTTCTTGTTTTGGTAATATGTAGAAATAAAAAACATAAAAGAAAAAAAATACCTTTTTTATTATACTGTAGCTTACGATTAGCTGCTCTTGTTTTGCAGATTCTGTTGCTTGGTTCTTTCCATCTGTTGATGAACTTTCTTTCTGTTTGTCTGGTCATTTATCCATGTCCTGTGGGAAGACCTTATTGGGAGGCTTTCTTTAGGGCTTGATTAGGACCTTTGCATCATGAGTCTCTTTTACATCTCCAAATTATCGCGAAACGTCCTCAGGTTGTCTTCCCTGTCTCTAAGCCAGCCAGCTGTGAGCTCCAGTGAGCTCTGGAAGGATGCCTACAGAACAAACCACTTAATTGAGAGAAATGATTTTGGAAAGCCAAACAACAATGCTTAACACTGCAGGAATTTTTATCTGTAACTTTGCCTGGCTGTGCTATAGTCATTTTTCCCTCAAGAGGCTGGGATTCATCTTAAAGCTTTGCACCATGGCTTAGTCTTCGTTGGCTCTTTTAGATCCCAGTGAGGTATTGTCTGATCTGCTGTGGATTTTGGTGGCTGACTGACGTGAAATTTAATCTTTGGGCCAAGAGTTTTTGTAATGGTCTAATTTTGTACTCTTTAAAGTCAGTCATCTCATTTGGGAGATGCTGAACTGGGTCTCTGGTACATAGCCAAAACTTTGGTCATCTGAACTGTTCACAAATACTCAACCATTTAAATCTTTAAACAAATACTACTAGTCATATTGCTTTACGAGGGGATGCTGAAAAGTTCTCAGCCCAACCAACCTTCTAAATTCTGAATGTTATTTTGCCACTGTAGCTAAAAAGAGCCTTATTTTATTTTGCAAGGTGCCAATTTGCAGAAACGTAATGCTGTTTTTTGACATTGTTTCAGATCATTGATTGAACCATGTCAATGAAAAGTGTGGAATTTTCAAGTGTGGAACTCTGAGCCATCAGAAGAAAACTACAAAGGAAATCCATGACAGTATGATGCGAACATTGAGTGACAAATGCCCATCATACTCCACACTGAAGAAGTGGTGTGGAGATTTTGTGACCGAAGATGCAGCAAGGCCTAAGAGACCTCAAATGGTGTCAATTCAAGAAATTGTTGACCATGTCCATGACCTGATTTTGGCAGATCGGCAGATATTGGCTAAAACAATTACTGAGACACTACAGATATCCAGGGAATGTGTTGGGTGTATAATCCACGAGCTGCTGGGTATGCAGAAGCTGTCAGCCAAGTGGCTGTCCAAGTGTTTAAAATGCTGACGAGAAACGACATCGAATGGGCACTTCCAAGTTCATTTTGCAACATTTTCAGTGAGCTGGTACCAACTTTTTGGAATGACTAGTTACTGCTTATGAAACATGGTTACACCACAACGATCCTGAGACAAAACAACAGTCTATGCAACAGCCAAGGCCAAGGAAATTCAAGACCCAAAAGTCAGCAGGAAAGGTCATAGACAGTGTTTTGGGATCAGGAAGATGTTGTAATGACTGACTATCTTCAAATGGGACAAACAGTTAATGCAGAATAATAATAATAATAATAACTTTATTCTTATATACCGCCAACAATCTTGCGACTTCTAGGCGGTTTACAATAAAGAGAAACTGTACATACAGCGAATTACAGAGTATAGCAGTGTACATCTGATAATGAATACTACTTTAACTTGCTGTGCCGAGAAAGATGGAGAGGGAAGCTGTGGAAACTTCTCTTTTTGCAAGACAATGTACCTGCTCACAAGGCTGGCAAAATGATGGATGTTTTGATGTAGTTGGTAATAAATCTTTTAAAAATAATAAATAAATTTGCTAGCTAATGGCTTGTTAGCTAATTAATTTGCATCTGCATCTTTGATCAGCATGTAAATTTCAGTGCCCAAATTAAGGCCCATCTATAGAATCTGGAGAGTTGTGTTGAAGAGGGAGGGCTGCCTTTCTTCTAACTACCATGGGCTATTCCCCCATCCAAACCCATCAACCTACATATTTTGATTATCCAGTAGTAGTGGTTGAAGGGAAGCAGCAACATCCATGTTCCTAGCTTCTATAGCATCCAGATCACTTAAAAAGAACAGAGAGAACGCGTGTCTGGGTGAGATCAAGAAGGAGAATTGCCATGTGGGAGATCTCCCTGATGCAGTGACAAGTAAGGCCCTGGTCTCTGAGGTTTCCAAAGCGGTAGCAAGTCTGCTCAGTGTGAAATTTGAAAGGGTTCTTGAGTGGCTGGATGAAATGAATACTAATTTGTAAAACAAGATAACGGAACTTGAGCATAGGGTGACGCCCGGTGGTGGGGGGGGAGGGGGGGTTGGCCATGTACTAGGGACCCGGATTGGCTACCTTGAGAACGGGCTACTGGGCTTGATGGACCATTGGTCTGACCCCAGTAAGGTTATTCTTATGTTCTAATGGACCCTTCCCACTCTGAGGATAAGATTGAGTAGGACAAAAGGGCACAGATGAACAAACTTCATTTTGTTGGCTATTTAGGCAGAGCTCTTGGGGTTTCTGGACACAAGAGAGCATGTGCAAGGATGATGGGCTGTGCCCTCACACAGTCACAGAAAAGGTTCTGAACCCAGCAGGGATATTAGTCTTCCTATGATGGACGGATGGTTCTGATCATTCAGGGCTATTTGACTGTGGGGATGGAGTGATACAACTCTTGGATTCCACAGTAGCAGTGAAACATTTCCTGTAAGGACTTGCATAGAAGATTAAGTAGTGTGGCCTCCTGTATGAAGGAGAGTTGTCTGTTCAAATCTACTACTTGGACCTGAGGGGAAAAGGAACAGAAGCTGGGGTTAAAGTATTTAAGATGGTGGCATTTGCAAATGTTACTTCAGGGGTTGTTGTGTTTGGTTTTTTTAACACGCCAACACAAATCTTTGAACTATCTGTTGGAGGAGTTTGGTCTTTTTGGTTCTTTTTCAAGGCTCAAACTAATTTGGAAGTCAGAGGTGCTCCACACACAGGACCAACGTGGGAACTGTGGGGGACCTTATTCTTTACAGTGGGAACCCAGAAGGGCATTAGGTACCTATGTTCAGAGTTTGATGGGTCAAAGCTCCATTCAAAACTCATATCCAGTGTGTGTCTTTATGGCTAATGAAACTCTGCTGTACTGCACCCACACTATTAAAGCAATTCTGGCACTGGCATCAACTGGCCAGTTGGGAGGCTCGAGATGTCCGTGGGAAATGGAAGGGAAGGAGACATAGTAGAGGCATTTCTTATGTTCTTATGAGACTTTATTTGAAAATTCGGGGACCCTATTTGGCGCAGTTGCATCCAAGAGGACGGAGTAACTTACTTACTGAGCTCTAAATAGTTCAGTTGGTAACCCGGGGGATCCTTGTTCAATAGTGTGCCATGGGAGGGGGGGATAGGATAGGGTTATTGCTGTAGGGCGGGGTTGGGAGAGGAGAGGGGATAGAGGGGTTCGGGTTGAGGGGGATTGTTTGCGATTGTTGGATCTGGATGGTTATTGGGTTGTTGTTTGGGGGGGTAGGCAGTTCTGATTCTGTTATGATTCAGCTCATTGGTGAGCTTTATCCCTCATCTTCCCTCCCCCCCCCCTATTTTGTTTTCTGTTTATATGGTATTGATTACTGAAAGGAATCGACAAAATAGAACAGGAAAAAAAATGATTTACAATGTCCAATGTGACATGGACAAGAGGACATGGACTGAAGCTAAGGGGGGGACAAGTCCAGGACAAATATCAGGAAGTTCTGCTTCACGCAACGAATGGTGGACACCTGGAATGTTCTCCCAGAGGAGGTTCTTGCGGAATCCACCGTTCTAGGATTTAAAAGCAAATTAGATGCACATCTCCTTACGAGAGGCATAGGGGGATATGGGTGACTAAAATTACCTGGCTGGGCCTCCATGTGTGCAGATTGTCGGACTTGATGGACCGAAGGTTTGATCCAGAGATGGCAGTTCTTATGTTCTTATGTTGTACATGGCTCCTTTCCAAGCCTTGTGCAGTCGGGATAAGATGGATGTGGGGGGCAGAGGGGTTGTCTGTTTTTGTATAATGACAAAAATCTGATGGCAAGGGTTTGTTACGTGCCTTGTTTATTGTGCATATTTTGTGCCGTCATCAATAAAAATGGTTGTGAACCCTACACCACAGACACAGCACGTTGCAATCTACCCATCATTTGGAGAGTGAAACTGCCTTTTAGTTGGTGCCTGCTGTGTTTAAAATGAGCTGTTTATTGTTCTGCACTTTCAGGGTTGGGGCCATCTGTGTTCACGTAGGTGGGTCGGATAAATCATTTCATGCCAATTTTGCCGTTCTACACTTCATTTGTGATTGCATCACATCACTACCCCCGAGTCAAATTGTTATTACTTATGGATGCAAGTAGCAATGAGATGGAAAATCTATTGTGAGTGTTCACTGCTTAGCAGTTAGAAAAAACATTATTCCACAGTTGATTTAGGAACTAATTTTGGAAGAACCTCACACTATGATCTACTGGATTTTAAAGCTTCTTATTCCAAGACAAGAACTGAATTTAACAATCCTTAAATGCAAGACAAATGGTACCTGAATGCCCTGTACACTTCACCAAAGCTCTCGATAGCATTCTTGTGATAATACGTGTTATGAGTACATTGGCTTTGCTGGGAACGTCTTGTCTAGCATGCAGAACCTTCAGCGGGATTGCGTCAGACAAATAAGTCGAACAGACTTAGGGCTAGATGTACTAAAGCCTCCAATTGTCTAACAAGTTCAAGTTCAATTTATTTACTATCGCAAATATAAAGCCAGGGTTAAAATCTAAGCGGTTTACAAACTTGTATAAAAGGAGGGTTAAGGACAAAAACAACCAACATCAAATAAGAACATGAGAGAACGAGAGGTTCATTACAATGAAATCTGAGGTGTGGAAAAGGGAAAAAGACCGATCGTATTTGCCGACTCACCACATGGTTTTCCGTGCAGTCCTACATTCTATGATTCTGGCATGCAAATTAGGTCATTGATATTAAAACCAGGCATCCAATCAATGCCCTAACCTTGCATGCCAGGATCAGGTTGGTAGGACCAACCCGGAAAAATCTGACAGGTCTAGAAACCTGTCGATTTTTAGCCGCGTGTCTAGGGATATGTAAGGTTTTGAGTGAGTTAAAAATTCCCCGATGCAGCCGGTAAGCGGCGAAACAAGGGCCTTGTTGGAGAATGAGGAGTTCCTGGTGGTTAAACGCTGAGGTCGGAGAGCAGGACAGAGCCAATGCTGGAAACGCCAAGCTCTTAAGTGGAAGAACAATGGAACTTTATCCCTGTGTCCCTTATTCAGACAAGTCATTTTCTGAGGAGTTTTTTTATGCCTATGATATAGAAGTGAGCAGCTAAAAATCTATGGTGATCGCTGTCTCTCTGAAAGGTTTTTTGAGGCTTTTTCTCCACTATTTGGAAACCACCATTGGCTAGTAACATTTTTGGGTTAATTGGAAGATGTTGCTTTTCTTATCATATTCCATTTTGATTTTTTTTTTTTGTTTACCAATATAAAGTTTTATAAATGAATAAAAATAAAAATTTCAGACCCTCTTTTCTGGTTTGACTTCACTGGCGCACTCCGTTGTGATGGGGACAGCTCGTGGTCACATATTAGGAAAATTAAAAAGAGTCTTTGTTGTCCCCACAAGTATCACACAGTAAACTAATTTATAACTTCTTTTTTCCAGAAAGTGTTGACTGTCAGTTGTTCAGTGTATTTTTTTTTTCTCTTTAAACCCTCCCCCCCCCCTCCGATGGTTGTGTCTTATTTTTGCAGTTATAAACCTGCCCTGGACACTGACTATGAATAATGTGACTCGGGCAACCCTGTACCAAGCACGTGCAGCTGAACTGGCACCACAGATGGCATCACTGCTGTTATATATATTTATAGCTGCATCAGCTCAGTGATTTCCCTGGTGAAAACAACCCTGCTCCCACTCCTAGACATCCGTTAAAGCAATGTCCATGGCCTCACAACCTCCAGAAACTACTGCTCGGGTCTCTCGCTGTGATTCTTAGATCTCCATTCCAAATTAACTTCTGGGTCAATGTTCAGCCACTGGTGGTCAGTATTTCTTTAAACAGTGACCACTGCCAGCTAAGGAGCCCTCTTACTAACCCGAGTTAGACCTAAAGCAGAACAAAATGGAATATCACAAGGCATCCTCAGGCATCCTGCTGTCACTCTGCAATCTCCTTGTGCTAACCACACGCTGAAAAAAACTTTCAGATTATATTTTTAGAGAGAGAAGAAACTAGGTCTAAATGTGAAATAAAGTGAAACCGGAGGGTAGAATGATGGATGCCAAATGCTTTTTGCATTTCAATCTATTCAAGCCAGATGGGATTGTCAGATGACTTAGCCGGGCATAAAATAGTTCTGGAGAACATCCTTGAATAAAGTGAGTGCTGCCTGGAGACAGTCTGTTTCAAGCACACACACACAGCAGGAGACACAACAAACGGAAGAATGTGTGAGTGTATATGAGCAAATGACCAAAAGGGGAACAGAGGCGGAAAAATGGATCATGTGAGAGAGTGGAAGTGAGGAGACAGCCAGAGAGTGCGTGAATGACAATGAGGGACAGATGCAGAGAGATTATGGAGATTGTGCGACTGAGAGAGCAGAAAGAGACATGAAAAACGAGGGCAGAAAGATGTAGAGTAAGTGACAGAGATGGGACAGGTGGAGACTGTTTGACGAAGAAGCTCTTTGAGAATGGTGGAAAAGAACAAAGAAGGAAAGAAAGAAACCAGGAAAGAGAGACAAGAGTAAGCATGAATGAAAAGAGAACTGGCTGCATCCTATCCAACACAACGACATTGAAATGCTGCCCGCTGCTCAGCTCTGGAAGTCGTGTCCTTTCTGGAAAAGAAACAAATGGTAATTCATTATGGGTTGACTGGCAGAATTCCTACACGTCAGTCACTGGTTTTTGACTGGCCAAACATCTGGGCCAAAAGCCAGATGGACTATGAGAAAATCAGCCAAGATGGCAACTGGGAATGCTCACCTTTGTAGCAACTCACATACAAAGCGGAGAAATGATTTGCTCGAATCCGTCCCCTCCCTCGTTAACATTTCTTGGAGGGGAGGGGGGGTCGAAGCGCCGCACCTGTGTTCTCCAACCCTTTCAGAAGATGTTGAGGCTGCTCTGATTTCATTCTCTGCAGCTGCACTTACATTAGTGAACTTAAGTACATTTGCATATGAATGAAGCTCGGATTAATACTTAAAGAGCCAGATGTCCAGTTACATCTAACATAAAAGGGTCTTGTTCTATTTTCATTTTCAAGACAACACTTTAATGCTTTATTTCTTTCAATTCATTCACCCAAAACAAAATTGTCTATGGCCCCTGTTTACTGATCTTCAGTTAGAATAAGCTGAAACTCTAAGATTCGCAAATATAAATCAGTGCATCTGGCTAGAAGCCTTATTACAATGTTGTCGTTCTTTCTCCCTATTCATCTGTATCAGTCAATCCATCTAATGAAGAACCTATGGGTTGGGTACAAAGTCTTCAACAACTGTATTACAACCCTTCAATGTGAACAGCCACACACCACATTTCTTAACCCATTTCTTAACCCATTATTAGGGATCTTAAATTCTTTGTAAATTCCAGAAAGGTGGTAAATAAATCCTAATTAATAAATAACAAATGTAAAATGGAGTGAAGAATCCATTTCACATCCTCGCGTCAACATTGTTGTGCTTGGGTCTTTCCAAGAACTGAAAGATAAGACTAGCCTTACTGGGTCAGACCAATGGTCCATCTAGCCCAGTATCCCGTCTTCGCGGAGGCCAATCCAAGTCACAAGCACCAAATAGTAGCAGCATTCCAGATCCAAATGTTAATGGGAATTCTTCAACAAAATCTTTATTGAACCACCTCACTGTGAGCAATCATACCATACAGTCCATCGTCTACTTTATTTATCAATCCATCCTTCTCAGGAGTAGCTCCCAGACTCTGGAACTTACAAGTCTTCCAGAAGGGCATCTACTTAAGGAAGCAGATGAAAACCTAGCTCTTCTCCTAAGCTGTGACTGAATATCCAGCTTGCTGCACACCCTGTAACTTAGACCAGTTCCTCACTTCCATATAATCCGCCTTGAGTTTAGCCACCATCTATTTCTCCCAATTGGGACTTTGTACTACCCATCTTGACCCCATCTTCATATCTCAGCTGCACATGCCCTCTCAGCTACATAGTAAGATATGTATCATATCAGTGTTATTTGCATGTTCTTTTTACATTCAATAATGTTCATTGACTTTTAAATCACAAATAACAAAAAATCCCCACACCCACCAAGGAACCACCAAGAGCCAGGTCCCATGAATTTATAAATCAGTCCATAGGCATCGGAACGGGTGAGGCCACAGGGGCTATGGCCTCCCAAAAATCGGTGGTCAGAATCAGTTATGGCTCCATTCCCCACCTCCTTACTTAACAAAACATTATAATTGTATCTGAGCCTCTGTAATCTTGAAAAACATCTGTCTGAAAAGTTTGCACACAAGTCTGTTCAAGTTGACATTTCGTTTAAAGTTCTTCTCCTCTTCTTCACACTCCCTATAGCAAATTTTATATATTTATGCTATTTGGGAATGTTTAAGATATTGTTTGCATTGTACTGATAATTATATCTCTGTTATCTGATTGTTCTATAGTGCTGTGAAACGTGAGAAAGTCCGCTGAAAAGTTCCTCAGCCCAACCAAGAAGCGAATGATGTGAAGCCATGAAACTTACAAGCTATTCCACACTTTTCTTGACACTTTCTTTCAATGAGGCAAATGCATCTAGTACATAGGCACAAGTAGAGGGAAACCGAGCCATTGTGACATCACCGATGAGGCTGGCTCTTAGGCATTGGTGGAATGAGGCATTATGACATCACAATCTCAGCTCTGGAATGTCACTACTCTTGGGTTTCTGCCAGGTACTTCTGACCTAGATTGGCCACTATGGAAACAGGATACTGGGCTTGACCCAGTTGGCTATTCTTATGTTCTTATTGCTCCTTCCAGCAGAAAATGGACACCATATTTTGAGCTGTCACACATCTCTTTGCAGATGGTAGGATTTACAGTATAAGCAGTGTTTGTAGTTTTTACTGGTTTTCCACTGGTGTCTTCTGGGAATTGTAGTGCTGCCTTTTACTGCATAAGCTTGACTATTGTAAGCTGAAAGGTGAGAGTGCTCAGGAATCTCTGGTATGTGTTAGAAAAGACATGGAGGCCTGAGGCCGGAGACAGAGTGTTCGGTTCTTAATGTGCTTTTTGCACATGGAACAAGTGCTGGTCTCACTTCATGACATGTATTTCAGCTGTCACAAGCTTTCAATGGTAGCTCTTTTCTGGATTCTGCTCTTAAGACATTACACATGGCTCCTCGGTTATGGTCTCAGAACACACAGATCCTCACAAATACACACTGGCCACGACACCATTTGTGGGATCCAAACTGAGCAGGAAAAGAAACCCTTTTCTCTTCCAGATAAGCAGAAAAAGAGTTATTCTGCACTCCATCTTCATCTTCCCCTGGAAAGGTTACACAGAAACGACAGCTGCACCCGTCAGCTGTTGGTTTTTCAGGCAGCCGCAGCTGCACCCCGGCCCCCACACAAAACCCCGCAACCTTGGACCGTCCAGGCCTTAAAAAAACAAAAGTCACACACTTGTGCTTAGAATTCCAACACACTCAGCCCCGACAGCACTAATTATTAGCGCTTCCAGAAAGCATTAAGATGGACAAGCCTGCTGATTCAGCCAGCAGAGTCCATTGCCTGGGACTTTCAATGCAAAAACGGCCACAGGACACATGAAAATTTCCTTCACTTTTCTGTCCATGTCTTGAAGGGTAATTTGCTGGTCACAGACCTCTCCACCTGTCTATCTTTGCCCACGGCCTTTGCTGTTAGATTTCTGAATTAGAAAAGTGTAAGTCAGTGTCTCTCAAACTGTGTGTCTCAAAGAGATTCCAGAATTTTACTTCAATTTTAAAAATTCCCTTCATATGTATACACTAGAATAGATGACATGTACATGTAGGTGTAAAGCTTAAGATTAGCTTTCTATCTATCAGAACAATAACATAAGGAAAAGAAAATGCTTGAGTATCTGAATAAACTCATGTAAACCGTTCGGAGTTCCCTTGGGAGAACGGTATAGAAAACTGAATGAATGAATGAATGAATAAGAATTGCCATACTGGGACAGACCGAAGCCCAGTATCCTGTTTCCAACAGTGGCCAACCCAGGTCCCAAGTACCTGGCAGAAACCCAAAGAGTAGCGACATTCCAGAGCTGACGCTGTGATGTCATAATGCCTCATTCCACCAATACCTAAGAGCCAACCTCAGCGGTGATGTCACAATGGCTCCGTTTCCTTATACTTGTGCCCATTTACTAGATGCATTTGCCTCATTGAAACAAAGTGTCAAGAAAAGTGTGGAATAGCTTGTAAGTTAATGGCTCCACATCATTCTCTTCTTGTTTGGGCTGAGAACTTTTCAGTGGTCCCTTGTATTGTGATGTCATAATGCCTCATTCCACCAATGCCTAAGAGTAGAGAATAAAATTTATATCAAAAACATCCGGTTGAATATAATCTTCACACATTCATAAATAGATATTCATAAGGAAATACTTTGATACTCGATCCTCAGAGGGTTGATCTCCCGTTGGTTCTGGTGAACAGAGCTCACCGAACCCAATCTTCATAGGATCTCATTGGATCAAAATATAATATTACCACCTTAGTATTGAAAAGAAGTTATTTTATGTTCGAGCAAGAGTATTTTTTACAAATACATGGTATAGCGATGGGTGCATCTTTGGCCCCATCTGCAGCTACTATATATGTGGCAGATATGGAGGAACGCCACATATACACCCCTATCCGTCGTTCCACCATGTAAAATTATGGAAACGATACTTAGACAATGTCATATTCATATGGTCGGGCCCTAAACAAGAGTTAGTAGAGTTCTTAGAGTGGATGAATACCATTGATTCTTGTATACAATTTACAGCTATGATAAATCAAGAAGAAATTGATTTCTTGGACATTCATATAAAAAAAACTCAAGATATGTTCCATACTTCCCTATTTCGAAAAAAAACTGATAGGGCGAGTTTCTTAAATTATCATAGTTTTCATCCTCATTCCCTGAGGTCGAATCTTCCCAGTAGCCAGTTTTTACGAATTCGGCGGTTGTGTTCCTCTTTAGAGGACTATAAAATACAAGCAAAACATCTATGGCTACGTTTTTCTCAAAGGGGTTATCCCGCCTCTATCATAAAGAAAGCTTACATAAGGGCAAAATATGCTAACCGTGATTTATTATTATCTGCTAGGAGACAAAATGTCAGTAATGATTTAATTTATGTGCAGAAATATACTACTCTATCTATAAAAATAAAGCACATATTACTAAAACATTGGCATGTTATTTGGCTATTAAAGGACATGCCAGAAGCCCCTGTGTTTGCTTTTCAGCGACATCGGAATATTGAAGAAATAATTCGGAGCCCTTCAACCCCCTACCAACAGGGTTATCATGGGGGGTGTGGCAACTGTCAGTGGTGTTCTCTAACCATGGTAGGAAATAAATGGACACATCCCACTACGGGAATGGTTATACCATCTAACTGTAACACCACCAATGTTGTTTATATTATTCAATGCCCCTGTGACAAGATTTACGTAGGCAGGACGCAGCGCTCAATTAAGACACGTATGAATGAACATAAATCCGGTAACGGATACGGCACCTATAGTAAATCATTGGGTCCAAAAGAAACATTCATGGCTTGATATAAAGTGGCGTATTATAGACTCTGTAAAAATAGGGAAGGAGGGTGGGAATTATAAAAAAGCTCTTAACATAAAAGAACAAAAATGGATTTACTTGCTAGATGCTTTATCCCCCAATGGATTAAACGAGGAGATCGATTGGATGTCCTTAGTGTGACTTTATCTATAGTCCCTCGTAGTTTTTGCTGATGCAACGCTTGGGGGGTGGTTCTCTTAAAGGGTTTAAAAAACCAGATATGACGACAGACGCTTTAAAATCAGAATGATAGCATATCGAACGGAGCGAGTGCTACTGAACAAAACAGGAAGCTGAAATTTACTATTACTCTTGATTAGCCATATGAAATTAATTAAGATTATTTGAAATTATATAATGGGTGAATGCTTGATATTTAAATACATTTAATGTTTTACAGATATAAATAAGGGAGCCTTGATCCTGAGGAAGGCGTGTGAAACATGGACATGTTGGTGGAGGCGCTCCCCTCTTTAAAATAAAGCTTACAAGCTAAGTGAAAGTTTTATACTCACTATTTATATTAAAATTATTGACATAAAAAGAATTAAAGGAAAAATATATAAAAAACGTTATATTTTGATCCAATGAGATCCTATGAAGATTGGGTTCGGTGAGCTCTGTTCACCAGAACCAACGGGAGATCAACCCTCTGAGGATCGAGTATCAAAGTATTTCCTTATGAATGTGTGAAGATTATATTCAACCGGATGTTTTTGATATAAATTTTATGGACTAATTCTGGTTATAAGTATAGCCACTAGAGTAACTTTCTAAGAGTAGAGAATGACATTGGGACTTTATTGGCTCATTCAGACTAGAGAATGACACAGGGACAAATTTTTCCCTGTCCCATTCCTGTAAGCTCTACCTTAACTGCACAAGCCTCAAACACATAATTTTAAAGTGTTTTAGGCTTCTGCAGATGAGGACGGAGCTTAGGCTTTGGTGGAATGAGGCATTATGACATCACAATCTGAGCTCTAGAATGTTGCTACTTAGGATTTTAAAGGGTTTGAGGCTTGTGCAGATGAGGACGGAGCTTAGGCATTGGTGGAATGAGGCATTATGACATCACAATCTGAGCTCTAGAATGTTGCTACTTAGGATTTTAAAGGGTTTGAGGCTTGTGCAGATGAGGACGGAGCTTAGGCATTGGTGGAATGAGGCATTATGACATCACAATCTGAGCTCTAGAATGTTGCTACTTAGGATTTTAAAGGGTTTGAGGCTTGTGCAGATGAGGACGGAGCTTAGGCATTGGTGGAATGAGGCATTATGACATCACAATCTGAGCTCTAGAATGTTGCTACTTAGGATTTGAAAGGGTTTGAGGCTTGTGCAGATGAGGACGGAACTTGCAGGAATTGGGAAGGGACAGGAAAAGAACTCACCAGGACAAGACAGGAAAATGAGTTACTGCGGGAATGGGAAAAAATTTGTCCCCATGTCATTCTCTAATTCAGACCACTCAGCACCCAATTTGTTATTTCATAAATATTTGAAGACTTTTATTTATCAGAAATATTTAGAATATCATACAGTAGCTGTTCATACTATAGTGTAATTAGGAAATTGACATTTGCATTAGTTTTATTTGGGACTAGCCCAGATATTTATTTATCCCAATCTTCCCGTATCAATAGACTTGTAGTCAGTGATTATGCCTGCAACTTGGACTTAAATGGCATTGGGAGAGTCAGCGAGCCCGAAAACTACGGATTAGACGCTAAAATCTGTTGTTTTTGATCATTTTTACATGTCACTCCCTTCCCACCCCCACAGTAGTTTTTCCCAAATAGTAAGTGATATGTAGACCAAGTTTGGTTGAAATCTGTCCATGCGTTTCAGAGTTATGCTGGAACATACACACACACAGAAATACATCCAATTATATATATATAGATTAAGCAGGTTATAAATGATTATGATGATTACAATTACTCAGTCAAAACCGTTCGTGGCTGTTGTGGTCCAGCCAGGCCCCTCTCTGGTGGAGGTCAGGCTCACAGGACCTCCTGTTGGCTCAGAAGCTTCTAGAACTTGGTGAGTGCGGTGCCAGATGAGCAGCACATCTGGAAGTTAAGATGAGCACCTAACAGCTCTGGTAATCTTCATTTTCACTTTAATACAAGCAGAAGAGAAACAGCTGGAAGTGAACTTTGCCAAACGATGAACTCATACACAACTGTTCAAAATCTTTTTTTTTTGATCAGCCCATGAGGAAATAGCCATGAAGAAAAGTGGAATAGGATGACCGTCCAAGACTGAAGTGATACGGACAAGCTATTCCAAATTAAAGATGCTTAGTATGGAAAGGAATTGACTTTCTAGAGCAAAAGCTTTGAACTGACAGAAAATGCAATGAAAGATGATTTGGTGCTTTCAGAGATTTCAAGGCCCAAGGGAAGAGGGAAGCTTGAGGAAAACTCTCAGGGCTTCAAAAGACTTGTACACCAAACATGCAAATCAAAACTCAACTCGTGCTTGGAATGATGTGTGCCGAATGAAAAAATATTGTCTCCTGTTTGTTGTAAATGAGCAAGTCCCCCGCAACAGTAAACAACTGATCTGCGTTTACCTGTTCCAGTCCATTCAGGATTTTGTAGATCCCCGTGGTGTGCTGGAGCTGGCTGCTAAGTTTTCAACATAGCCAGGGCTGGCGCTAGATGTGGCGAATCTCTGAGCACTCATCGGTGCTCTCGCGATTTCCAACTGCTCTCTCCACCTGCCCCATACACCGCCTTCTTCCATCGAGTTTCTCTTTTGAAGGCAACGGATGCAGACGTCATCCGGAAGTGTGCATGTTGGTGTCAGATGAGGCACATCTAGAGAATAACACAGGAACAAATTTCTCCCTGTCCCCACAGAAACTCAATTTCTCCGTCCCTGAGAGTTTTGTGGCTCTCCATATCCCTACTCCATTCCTGTAAGCTCTGCCTTAATCGCACAAGCCACAAACACTTATGATTTTAGGCTTGTAGAGATGAGGACGGAGCTTAGGCATTGGTGGAATGAGGCATTATGACATCACAATCTCAGCTCTAGAATGTTGCCACTTAGGATCTTAAAGGGTTTGAAGCTTGTGCAGATGAAGAAGGAGCTTAAGCATTGGTGGAATGAGGCGTTATGACATCACAATCTCAGCTCTAGAATGTTGCTACTTAGGATTTTAAAGTGTTTGAAGCTTGTGCAGATGAAGAAGGAGCTTAAGCATTGGTGGAATGAGGCGTTATGACATCACAATCTCAGCTCTAGAATGTTGCTACTTAGGATTTTAAAGTGTTTGAAGCTTGTGCAGATGAAGAAGGAGCTTAAGCATTGGTGGAATGAGGCATTATGACATCACAATCTGAGCTATAGAATGTTGCTACTTAGGATTTTAAAGAGTTTGAGGCTCGTGCAGATGAGGACGGAGCTTAGGCATTGGTGGAATGAGGTATTATGACATCACAATCAGAGCTCTAGAATGTTGCTACTTAGGATTTCAAAGTGTTTGAGGTTTGTGCGGATGAGGACGGAGCTTGCAGGAATGGGGCAGGGATAGGAAAAGAACTCACCGGGATGTGATGGGAAAATGAGTTCCTGTGGGGACAGAGAAAATTTTTCCCTGTGTCATTCTCTAGGTACATCCCAGGGCCAGTGAGAGCGCAGGTGTTGAGGCAGTGGCAGTGGCCAGTTTCTGGGGTTTCCTTCCTGCTGAGCACAGTAAGGGAAGGGCAGTGAACTCTGGGTGCGCCAGTTTTTTTGGGGGGGGAGAGTCTGTTAAACATTTACCAGCACTCAGCTGTCTCTCCCTCAAGCTACATAGCCTTAACCTTTCTAGCCTGACCTACACGAGTTATTCCATCCCCTCAAATTATTTTCATTCCTTCGCTGCTTTCTACCTGACAAGATGCAGCGAAACCGGGAAACCTGAAATAAGCCTTTTCTTACTCTTCTTTGGATCTTTTCTAATTCCGTGAAATCTTTTTTTGAGATACGGTGACTAGACTCAAGCTGTGGTTGCACCATGGAGCCATCCAGAGATATTCTTTGTTCTCTTCTCTATTCCTTTCCTAATAATTCCCAGCATTCTATTTCCTGTTTTGGCCACCGCCACACACTGAGCAGATTTCAACGTATTGTCCACAATGACATCTAAATCCTTTTACTGTGGAACTCGGCAACATGCCGCTGTTCTTTGGCTTATTCCTCCCTGTGTCTCTCTCTTTACATTTCTAATGTACCAAGGGCGGTTCATCCCAGGTGCAATAGTGGGGTGAATAGAGCAGTCGCAGGGCTGTGATCCACTTGTGTACAGCTGTCGACTCTGCTGGCCCCACCACATAAAACATCAATTTCCTGTTCTGGGGCAAAAGACTGGCAGAGCCAATAGTCACGTGCATGCAGACCGTGATAACACGACCACGCCATGCAACACGCACCCCTCCACTGCCTGGAGGGGAGAGCTCTGTCCCCAGATGGCTGCCATTGGTCTACATGATAAGGCATACGGGGACAGACTTAAAGATCTCAATCTGTATACCTTGGAGGAAAGGCAGGAGAGAGAAGATGTGATAGAGACCTTTAAATATTTACATAACGTAAATGCGCATGAGTCGAGTCTCTGTCATTTTAAAGGAAGCCCTGGAATGAGAGGGCATAAGATGAAGTTAAGAGGTGAGAGGCTCCGGAGTAATCTGAGGAAATACTTTTTTACGGAAAGAGTGATAGATGCGTGGAACAGTCTCCCGGAAGAGGTGATGGAAACAGAGACTGTGTCTGAATTCAAGAGGGCCTGGGATAGGCACGTGGGATCTCTCAGAGAGAGGAAGAGATAATGGTTACTGCGGATGGGCAGAATGGATGGGCCATTTGGCCTTTATCTGCCACCATGTTTCTCTGTTTTTTCTTGTTCACATTAAATTTCATCTGCCATTTGGATGCCCAGTCTTTTACTCTCCCAAGGTCCTCCTGCATTTATTTTTTTGCAATTCACATGTGATTTAACCATTTTTCAGTAATTTCTTATCTGAAAATGTGATGACTTTTCTCAGCGATTCATTTCCAGATCATTTATAAGCACTGGTCCCAGTACAGTGATCCCTGTGGTCCTCACTGAGAGACCTGGTCATTTAACCCTTCTGTTTTCCCTTTTAACCAGTTCCTGATCTACAGCAGAGCTCTGCCTCCTCTCCCATGGCTTTTTAATTTCCTTAGGCGTCTTTGATCCACATGTTCATTCACTCTTGGTGAAGCAAGACTTCCCTTGGCTAAATCCATGTTAGTTCTGTTCTGTTAAACAATGTCTATCCTCATTCTCAGCATTTAGCTGATAACCTCTGGAATCCTTTTTGAAAATTGGCATTACGTTGGCCTCCCTCCAGTTTTCAATAGTCATAGATGTTTTTACCGATAGTAGATCTGCAATTTCATTTTCAAGTGCTTTCAGCACTCTGGGACTGATGCAGGAAGACTTCTAGCACTTGAAAATCGTAAGTAAAACCACTGCATTAAATGATAGCAGAATTGGCGTAGGACATGGCTCCCAGGATTTTAAAATAAAACTAAGCCGAAGCTTAGCTCAGTGTTTTTGTTTTCCATCTTTACGCCAGAAACAAAGGGGTCATCTGAGGTAAAAGGTAATACAGCACTCATAATTTACCTCAGATAGCTCTGACCCCAGAATTTTCCTCATTTTAAATATAGAGGGACAATTCCTGGAGTCGTTTATTTATTTATTTCAGGAGCTCAGAACAGGTCACATAAGAACATAAGAATTGCCGCTGCTGGTTCAGACCCGTGGTCCATCGTGCCCAGAAATCGCTCACGCGGCGGCCCTCTGGTCAAAGACCAGTGCCCTGAGACCAGCCCTACTTGCGTTCGTTCTGGTTCAACAGGAACCCGTCCAACTTTGTCTTAAATCCCTGGAGGGTGTTTCCCCCTACAACAGCCTCCGGAATAGCGTTCCAGTTTTCCACCACTCTCTGGGTGAAGAAGAACCTCCCCACTCCTGCACGGAATCCATCCCCCTCCAACCCCAGAGAGCGCCCTCTCGTTCTCTGTACCTTGGAGAGCTTGAACAACCTGTCTTTATCTACTAAGTCTATTCCCTTCATTATCTTGAATGTTTCAATCATGTCCCCTCTCAGTCTCCTCTTTTCAAGGGAGAAGAGGCCCAGTTTCTCTAATCTCTCATTGTACATTCACAGTGTTTGGGGTGCAAGAGTATGGCACATTCTATATTGTAGGGAAGAAACAATACAATCATAGCGTTTTAGAGGTACCTGGTTAATCGTGCGTATACAGTCTACTGCTGGGAGGGGAGAGGTCAGAGGGCATTTACAATAAAAAGGTAAAGCATCGGGTGTTACATCGAATGTTGAGGGGGGGAAGGTTGAAATGAGCACACACTCATGGCTGGGGGGCATTAGGTTTGACGCAAGGATGCTCGGTCATTAGCGGTGGTAGCTAAGGTCATGTATTCAGTCGATAGCATCGAGGCCAGGCCCATGAGTTTAGATCAAAGGCTATAGAGGGAATGTCATGTGGCCTTCAAAAGCTTGAAGGGAGAGTTTTCAGGGACAGTCTCCAAATAGCTGCGTTTTATACATAAATAAACATGAAATGACTAGGGCTTCATCAAATTGGCTAACAATAAAAGCCTTCCTTATTTGTATCAAGCGTCAATAGCAAAAACAAATTATGAAACGTCTCTTAAACAGCAGTCTCTTTTGAAAGAACAAAAAATCTTCCAGCACTCTGACTGTCCGTCAGTTTTTCATCTTGTTCCTTTTGCATAACCTTGATGGGACCCTGCCTCTCCAGTTCACTTGCCAGGGGACTTCCACTGGGCCACAGAGAGCGTCCTTCTGGAATTCACAGGATGTAACATTACCAGCGTTTGCACAGGGCCGCGGGGTGGAAGCAGCACTTTACAGACTCACATTAGAGACAGACCCCATTACTTGGAGGTTACAGACTAATCAGAGACAGACATGGCACACAAGAAAAGCAGTTTAAAAGGCTCCACGTTTAAGTGCACAAGCTGTGAGGGGAATACGTAAAGCAGGGACAAGGTGGGTTAATAGGGACCAGATTAATAAGTAAAGCAGAGAAAGTTGCTCTTCAAAAGTAATTAATTACAGTCGCTCGTTACTTCTCCGCTTGAAGTAATTGAGTTGCAGTAATTAATTACTCGTTTAGGAAAATAATTGGTTACTGATTGCACTTACCTGCTTAAAGTTTCTAGTGGATAAAATGGGAGAAGAGGGATCTCTGCGTTCTGACAACTTAGCTTTATTAAAACCAAACGCTAATGCAAAATATGTCAAATGACCTTCTGCTGTGCAGGGGTTAAACTGCGAGACTCACTTGTCAGTCAGTTACGAAAATGCTGTGAAAAGGGCAGATTTGGAAAATGACTCCAAACGCAGTTATTTGTCAATGATTGTTTTTGGCTGAACAATTTTTGTAAGATTCCTTGTATAAACCTAGTGTGGTTTTCCTTCTTTTATAGTCGATCTTCTGAGGATTATTTGTTCATGTTTGTTTGATCTTGTTTTTTTACTGAATTACGTATGCAAAGATAAGTTTAAACCAGTGGTTCCCAAACCCTGTCCTGGGGGACCCCCAGCCAGTCGGGTTTTCAAGATATCCCTAATGAATATGCATGAGAGAGATTTGCATATAATGGAAGTGACAGGTATGCAAATCTCTCTCATGCATATTCATTAGGGATATCTTGAAAATCTGACTGGCAGGGGATCCCCCAGGACAGGGTTTGGGAACCACTGGTTTAAACGGTACAGAAATTTTAAAAAATAAATAAAGTAAGTAATTGATTGATTGAGATTTATTAACCGCTTTTATGAAGAGATTCACCCGAGGCAGCGGACGGCAGGTTCCCTTTGAAATCAAACTTACAGTATAACAATGGAAATATGACCAAAGAGATAAATACAATCAATGAGGCAAATTTGAAAACAGCAAATTGAAACCTGATAAGACTACGCAAAACAATATAAAGAAATCTACACGTTTAACAGCACGTTATAAGACAATGTGAACATAATATCAATGAAGCACCGCCTGCATTAGAATATTCAAATAACATTGATGTGATGACCCTGCAATTGAGAATAGAAGGGAACAAGGCGGGTAGGACAGAATCAGTTGGGATAAATAAACGCCTGGCGAAAATCAAAGCAAGTTCTTTGCGCAATTAGACCTTCAGGTAAAATCCCCACCTTAGACACAACCCCAATGTGAATGTAGAAGCAAGATGGCCTCTCCAGTCTGCCCATCTCAGCCCACATTTTCTTGAATTCAGACAGTCTCTGCCTCCACCACCTCTACCAGGAGACTATGCCACACATCTACCAGCCTTTCGATAAAAAAGTTTTTCCTTAGCTTACTCCTGTACCTGTCACCTCTTAACTTTATCCAGTGCTATCTCCTTCCTTTGAAAAAGACTCATCTCCTGTACATTAATGCCAAGAAGATATTTTTATGGATTTTTTTTCCAAACTGCACTGTTTCTTCAAAGGACAACTTCATCCCCCACCAGTCCTCGCTGACGTCAAGCTAGCTGCCGTTTCGCCCACAAGCTGCGTCAGGGCTCTGGACCTATATTGAGGTGTACTGGCTTACATGCTCACTATGGCAATGCAGTTTGGAAAAAAATTCAGCGGGACAGGAGGGGGATTAAGAGCCGGTGAGGATTCATTCCCTTTCTAGTGCAGTTGTGAAAATCCAGCAACGCACAGGGATCTGAGGCTCTCCCCTTAGCATAATTTAAAGTGCTTTAAAGAATCTGGAGCAGGAAGATGTTTTTCAATGAGTTTGAGTCAACTTTAAGAGTTCTTAAACAAATTTGAGAAAGGTATTGGAGTTGGAATTTGATTGTGTCTTTCTCATTCCTGTATGTCATTTTTGGTGTATTTTACACTATTCCCAGTAAATTTAGTTTAAAGCCCTCTTCAGTACATTAGCCAATCTGTTACTAAAGACACTTCATCCCTTTTTTGATAGATAATAATAATAATAATAACTTTATTCTTATATACCGCCAACAATCTTGCGACTTCTAGGCGGTTCACAATAAAGAGAAACTGCGCAGGCAGCGATTTACAGAGTATAGCAGTGTACATCTGATAGAAACAGCATTAGTAATAGTAACAACAGTTTATATGCTGCAGGACCGCGAAGTTCCATGCGGTTTGCAATGAATTAGAAAAATTCCGTAAATTGATTGGAGCATTCATAGTTATTGATTAGGGGTTGACAGTTTACAAGATCAGATTTGGGGGGATTACGAAGGGGGCTATTGTCCTGATTCGTTACCTAGGTATTTCGAGAACAGGTATGTTTTTAGGTGTTTCCTAAATTCTCCATAGTTGTTTGTGTGTGTGATTAGTTTTTCTAAGTCTTTGCCCCATAAGGCTGCTTGATACGATAGAAGTTGTTGATGGTATCTCTTATATTTGCATCCTCTAGCCGGTGGGGAGACGAACTTCAGGTGTGCTCTTCTCTCATGTCTGCTGGTTGGGAATGAGAAGAGGTCTGTTATGTATTTAGGGGCTAGACCAGATAATACCTGGGACACCATCCCTGATGAGCAGGTCTTGGAAAATCATTCCATGGTCTAACCCTTACGTCAAAGAATGCAAAAGAAGGTCACAAATAAGACCCCCTCGTGATTTTCCCAACGTTCTGTTAAGTGTAACTGACCCTCAGAAATGCCACCAGCCACTCAAATGTATTTCATAGTGGTTGGATTTATACATTACATCCTCACCGGGTCACTTTGATCATTTTTTCAAATTCGTGAATATATTAATTTTTCATAAAGTGCAGTATCCCTTAGAATGGACCACCTAAGCTAAGCTAGGTATTAGCTTTATATTTAAAAAGAAGTTTTACCTTTGCACTTTATGAAAAATTAATATATTCACGAATTTGAAAAAATGATCAAAGTGACCCGGTGAGGATGTAACGTATAAATCCAACCATTATGAAACACATTTGAGTGGCTGGTGGCATTTCTGAGGGTCAGTTACACTTAACAGAACGTTGGGAAAATCACGAGGGGGTCTTATTTGTGACCTTCTTTTGCATTCTTCGTTGATTCTTACTTTCCCATCTTAATAGACCTTTCTAACGCTTACGTCGACACCATCCATGCACTCACGCCTTCAGCTCTAGAGTTAGGCAAGTTCCTGCTGAACCAGAACGTACGCAGGTAAGGCTAGTCTCAGTTAGGGTGCTGGTCCTTGACCTAAGGGCCGCCGCGTGAGCGGACTGCTGGGCACGATGGACCTCGGATTTGACCCAGCAGCGGCAATTCTTACGTTGTCTCAGTTGTCCTTTACCTAAGACAGGAAGGATTGATGAAAACACTGGCTGCTTTTGATCCATTCAGTGGGATACCTAACAGTATCATTTGTGCCAAGATGGATGAGTAGAATAGGATGACACAGGCATCAGAAATCCAACAACACTGCAGTAATATATCGAGTCGAAGAACAGAAGAAAAAACTGCAGGAGTGGTGTACAAGATGCCAAGACTTTAGTCAACAAATATAGATAAACGCATAAAACAGTTTGTATCCAAAAGTGTTGGTGAACCGGAATCCATCACAGTCTGTGTTTCAAAGAAACACTCCTTCCTCAGGGGTCCGAAAAAGTATCATATACAGTGGTGCCTCGCATAAAGAACGCCTCGCACAGCGAACGCTGCACACAACGAACTTCATGTCATGATTCATACAACGAACTTCGTTTCACACAACGAAGTCGCCCGAGCTTCCACGATCGCTGCCGATGTATTGCATCCTTCCGCGCAGGCACTGCAGGCAGTCGTTAGTCACTGCGCTTAACGCGTTTCACATAACGAACTTTTCGCATAACAAACTTGCTCCTGGAACGAATTAAGTTCGTTGTGTGAGGCACCACTGTACTAGGGAACCTTATGGATGACAACTGGAAACAGCAGGGGTAATAGACAACTAGACAAATTGTGAGAGCTCCTATGCAGTGCAGGAACAAAAACGAAAGTGAAAAAAGTTGAGTCAGTCTCAGCCAATGTTCACCAGGCAGACAACACACCTCTCTTGACATCATGTCCTGTTGGCAAATGGGCGCCTCTGTACCATTACCTTTCTTCAGATATATTTTCATCTCTTGATGCTTATTTCAAGGAGGTTTGACCAACTCATGCCAACCATATCCTCTGCCATGTCATGTCAGGTTCTACCAGCTACTCTTCAAAAGGGATTAATTAGTTCCTAGTTACTTCTCAGCTTAGAGTAATAAGATACAGTAGTTAACCCCTTCCTTTACAAAGCTGCGCAAGCATTTTTGGCACGGCCACGGTGCTAACAGCTCAGACGCTTGTAGGGATTCTTTGAGCGGCGGAGCTGTTACCGCAGCTTTGTAAAGGAGGGGGTAAGTTACTCATTCTGGTACCTGATTACTGATTGTAGTTACCTAGTTAGAGTAACTAATTGATTTTCCTTTACTGAATCCGCATCCAAGCATCCCTATGGTAAAAGTCTTAAGGTAAAATGTGCATCTTGTTCATAATCCCACTATGAATATCACATCACTTCATCTCTTGATGCTTATTGCAAGGAGGTTTGGCCAACTCATACCAACCATATCCTCTGCCATGTCATGTCAGGTTCTGCTAGTTAGTCTTCAAAAGTAATTAATGACAGTTACTGGGATAGTGAAGAAGTAGCCGATTGCCTTATTAATTACATGTTTCTTTCTGGGGTATGCAAAGCTGAAACTTTATATGTTTTTATATACAAGCATTTTTCTGAATGCATCCTTTTTATATAGTTCTTTTACATTTTAGATTTATGCATCAACAAAGAAGCCGTTTTGCTTTGTGAATTCCAATTTACAGGTGTGCTTTGTCATCCTTACCTTTTGCTTTTCAATGTACAGTAAAACCTTGGTTTGCGAGCATAATTCGTTCCAGAAGCATGCTTGTAATCCAAAGCACTCGTGTATCAAATTGAATTTCCTCATAGGAAATAATGGAAATTCGGACAATTCATTCCACAACCCCAAAACTTTAATACAAAGTACACCAAAAACATGCTTGTAATCCATAGCACTCATATGTCAAAGCAAATTTCCCCATAAGAAATAATGGAAACTCAGATGATTCGTTCCACAACCCAAAAACTTTAATACAAAATACTATACGTACTTGTATTGCAAGACCTCACTCATTTAGAACAGTCACTACACTCTTGCAGTGTCAGAGAGAGAAGAACCATCAGCTCAGTTGTGATGATATGACATGTGTATACTGTATGTACTTGTATTGCAAGACATTGCTTGTATATCAAGTTAAAATTTAATCAAATGTTTTGCTTGTCTTGCAAAACACTTGCAAACCAAGTCACTTGCAATCCAAGGTTTTACTGTAATTTGTTTTATGTATTTATGTTTTTATGACCATGTGATCATCTTTCTATTTTTTATTTATATCAGTGGCCCCTGATGCAGGCGCTTATGTTTGCTGAAACACAGTACTGTGTCGGGTCCATGTTACTATACGTCCTGAATTAAAATAAACAAGGCTTTGACTCGTACTGTTGGCTCTTGTGGATTGCTCATTGTCCATTCCCACTGCTTTCTCTGCTATACTCTATGAACTCCAGAAGGCAGCTCAGTTTGACCCAATGAAAATGTTAAAGACCACACAAGCAGTAAATCTGAGTGATTAAGATCTGGTTCTCCTGGAACGGGCCAGAGAACAGTAATAGTCATTCCTAAGGAATTTAATTAAACATCTCTGGTGTAAATGTTGCCCACTTCCAAAGGATTGTCCTGTTCCGAAAGGGCCCACAAACTGCACCTAGGGAGCTCCTTTCCCAACCCTGCTTTCCGTATGTCAGGAAAACAACTGCAAAGCACATAAAATCCACAATCAGAGCTTTGCAAATGGTTTTTTAAAAAATTATTATTTCCAGCCACCAGCGCCCTCTAGTGTTCATTCCAGCAGCTGTTGGAAGCAGGCCAGTGCCTGAAATTTCACAGCTCTGGTCAGCTCTTATTGTAAGTGCAGTGTCACTTATCTTTGCATGCATAAAGCCATCATCCGATACTTCCTGCCGGCTGTGCTCATGTCAGCTACGTTTCGTAGCATGAAATTGGACTGGTAACAGGCAGGCACATGTGTAAGTCTAAGCCCAGCTCCCAAATACTCCCTTCCACAAGCCAGCAGTGTCAGCCTCACCTGCTAGGTCCCAAACCCCGCTTCTTATCAACAGGGCCAACCTGCCCTTTTACTACCAGAGGCCCAGAAGGGGCCATGATTTTCACTTTATCGTAGCCAGGCGTGTTACACATATGTCCTCCTCTACATGTTAAGACTCCATTAACATCCAGGCGGCCAAGCAGTCTGCAAGAGGCATGACTCACTGATGCTTTCTCCATACTGGACAAGCATTGTTCATTTCCAAACTGTAAACATTCACAAATTGGATACAGTGATTCTTGAGCTTTGCAGAAAAGGCTTTTATAAAACCCCAAAAAGATAATGGGATATATGGTATTTGAAATATAGTGTGAGGGGGACTCGTTAAAAGAAGGGTCCAGTCCCCTCTGTGCTTGGAGTAAAATCCAGCAGAACAGCATGATAATAATAATAATAACAGTTTATATACGGCAATACCGTGAAGATTAAGCGAAGGTACAAGTTGATTGAGCTTGAGAGAGGTGGAAGAAAGTGATTAGTAGGACAAGAAAACCATTGTTGAGGAGAAAGGGTTGAGAGGGTCAGTTGTTTAGATACTTTAGGAATAGGTGTGTTTTTAGACCAGGGGTGTCCAATGTCGGTCCTCGAGGGCCGCAATCCAGTCGGGTTTTCAGGATTTCCCCAATGAATATGCATGAGATCTGTGTGCATGCACTGCTTTCAATGCATATTCATTGGGGAAATCCTGAAAACCCGACTGGATTGCGGCCCTCGAGGACCGACATTGGACACCCCTGTTTTAGACGCTTCCTAAATGCATATATGACCCTGATACAATGTCCAGATCTCCCCCGAAGTAACTCTCCTGGAAATACCCAGATAACCTCTTATGTAATTCGCCTTGAACCGCAAGGTAATGGCTGAATAAAAATCACTAATGTAATGTAGAGGCACAGAAAGAAATGGATTCCTAAACCATGCCAGTGAAACTCGCAGGATGTTGCTGGACTCACTCTGCCTCCACCAGCAGTAATGGGCTCTTTTGAATTCTGGGTTGCTGCTGATGCAAATGGACGGTGCCAGTTGAGAATTGAGATAGGGAACCTGGGCTACAGCAATCCCAGCAAGAGGATTTCCAAATGGAAAGGAGGGACATGGTGTGGGGGCCATGTTAGTCCACTTTTCAAGGTAATAGATATAGAAATAGATCAATAAGATAATACCTTTTTTCTTGGACTAAATGCATTTTATGATTAGCTTTTGGAGGTAACCCTTGTTGATCTGAAGAAAGGGTTACCTTCGAAAACTAATCATAAAATGCATTGCATTAGTCCTTTATGGTTTTGTTTTATTTCTATATATTACAAACAGAAAGGAGAATTGGGCTACCGCAGAGCTTTAAACGCAAAGGATCTTTTGTGTCCAGAGCTGAACTACCAAAAAAAAACCCAAAAAAACCAGAGCCGTCACAAGGACAAATCCCTAAAACTAGCCAGAATCCTTACAAGAAACCTGTGCAGATTTCACTTATTAACAGGCAGTAGGAAGAAACTGAACTTGGGACCGGTCAGCCCAGGGAGGGATATGTTTCGTGCAGAGCCTTGACAGGGTAGATGAGAAGTTTTTCACCCCAATTTAAAAGAGTCATTGACCTTTTGAGGGCACTCGAGGAACTGCGTAGAATAATTAAAATCACAAAAATCTCACAGTGACCATTAACTAAACCATATAAACTGAGTGGGGTTTTTGTTGGCTTCTTTGGTTTTCAGATTAGCCCTTTTGGCTGCCAATTTTTGGGGGGTTTGGAGTAATATGACCAATGTCATACTAGCACTACAAGGCCAGGGTTTTCTTATGTTTGAAACTAACATACCTGCTAATTGATCAATTGGATTTATTTATTGTAAATGCCATTATATGCTCAGTGGTCTCAAACTCAAAGCCTTTGCAGGGCCACATTTTGGATTTGTAGGTACTTGGAGGGCCTCAGAAAAAAATAGAAAGAAATGACCATTTTGCATGAGGTAAAACTCTTTATACTCTATAAATCTTTCCTTTTGGCTAAGTCTTAATAATAATATTGTCATTTATAGCTAAAGAGACATATGATCAAGAAACTGTTTTATTTTACTTTTGTGATTGTGATAAACATAGCGAGGGTCTCAAAATAGGACCTGGCGGGTCGTGAGTTTGAGACCACTGGGCTACAGTGTACAATACAATGGATAACTCTATGCCATTGTTTGTATAGCAGGGAGTTGCTGTCTCTTTTGATACCTGCCATCTACATTTTTATCAGGCACAGGTCCCAGAACCCCGAGTCTCTTCCTCTCCCTTAGAGATCCTGATGAAAGAGTGGTTGATCGCTGGAATAGACTTCCACTTCAGGTGATCGAGGCAAGCAGCGTGCCTGATTTTAAGAAGAAATGGGATCGTCACGTGGGATCTCTGCACAGAGTTAAATAGGGGAGGGTCATTGGGGTGGGCAGACTAGATGGGCCGCGGCCCTTATCTGCCGTCTTTTTCTATGTTTCTATGTTTCTATACAGTTACATCAGCTTCTGATGCACAAAAGTGATTTTGGTGGCTTTTACCGATCATGGTACCAGCCACCTAGAATCCTATGCAAATGCATTACAAGGAAATGAGCGCCCAGCTTTCAGCATTTTCTGGAAGGTCTGGAGCTGTTGGTAGCAAGAGGGTGACTGGTTTCTTGAATTTAAAAAGTCTTCAAAAGCAGCCACAGGCACAGGCCACACACGCACAGAAAAACATACAACAGCTGCATGCAGAATTGCCATGGATCCCCCCCCCAAAAAAAAAAAACCCTACCAAACTTCTGCCATAGCAAAAAGAAGTTTTGGCTGCAACTGGGAAGGTTTTGGGGGGGGGGGGGTTTGACCTGGCTGCGGCTTGCCTTTTCAGAGCTCTGGCAATCACAGCCCTGTATTCTGGGCCTGCGCATAAGAACTGTGTCTACTGTTCATCTCTTGTGTACAGGTACCAGGCACAGTCCTCCACCTTTTACCACCGATACTCAACACAAACAGCGTGCATATCATTTGAATGGGGTTACCACATGGCTCTAGAAAAAGAAGGACGGATTGAAAGCAATGGAAGTAAAACCCGGATGTCTCAATCTGTCCTCCTTTTTTCTCAAGCCATATGGAAACCCTAAATTTTCATGCTGTTGAGTTGAGCATTGACTGTAAACTAAAATTGCTCTGGAACCCGGTGTTTTCCAAGCAGTGCCAGGACTTCTGGGTATCTGAGACAATAGCTCAGACCTTGACTCCAGCACATAGTAAAATACCATAAGAAGAACCTTACTGGGTCAGACCAATGGTCCATCAAGCCCAGTAACCCGTTCTCAAGGTGGCCAATCCAGGTCCTTAGTACCTGGCCAAAACCCAAGGAGTAGCAACATTCCAGAATCTCAAAGATTAGCAAGATTCCGGAACCCCAAATAAGAGCAACATTCCATGCAGAATCCCCAAAGAGTAGCAAGATTCTGGAACCCCAAATAGGAGCAACATTTCATGCAGAATCCCCAAAGAGTAGCAAGATTCTGGAACCCCAAATAGGAGCAACATACCATGCAGAATCCCCAAAGAGTAGCAAGATTCTGGAACCCCAAATAGGAGCAACATTCCATGCAGAATCCCCAAAGAGTAGCAAGATTCCGGAATCCCCAAAGTAGCAACATTCCATGCTACTGATCCAGGGCAAGCAGTAGCTTGCCCTATGTCTCTCTCATAGTAAATGACGGTAGATAAAGACCCGAATGGTCCAACCAATCTGCCCAATTGTAAATTATATAAATTATGCTCTATAAATTATGAATGAAACTGCCCAGCTCTGGAGTCTGAAAGAATAAAGAGACTGTAACCCTGCATAACCCTTATTGTCCACATCTGTCGGTCAGCCAAAGGTTAACACATTCTGGAATATGTCAGGCCATCTCAAACCATATACACAGGTATTTGGCGACATTACACAGCGATCAAACACTGGTCACCTGCAAAGGGGCTTTTATCAATCACAAATGTGTGTGTTGCCACCACTAAGGAGAAATGACACTCCAAATAGAGCTTTAAAACTGACATCACTTGAAATACATTTGAGGAGGTAAAAGATGATGCTTGGGTCACACACAGGCCTGCATTCCCAAAATAGCGTCCCCTTAACCACAGAAGAAACCTTTCTGCAAACAGTGGAGGATGTCAACAATGCGACCAGGATTTGACCTCAAATTCCTGAAGTCTAGTCCTAAGCTGTCTATCCCCCTTGCTCTGTTCCGTCTTTAAAGGCCATCCCCACTTTCTCACTCTGGTTTTAAGAGCTTGATGGTGATAAATCAGTGGCTCTCCCAGTAGAGGAGACATAAACTTTCTGGATCACTGAGCACCTGAGGGCTACAGGTTAATTCCCTACTGCCACTGGCTGCATCAGCTGTTAGTGTGATACTAAATTATAAAGACACAGTATTAAAAGCAGATTTTCCCAGACTGTCTGGATTCTGGAGAGAGATTAACAGCACGCTCTCTACGGCATCTATTGTGCAAACTTTGGCAGTTTGGAAAGCAGCCCAAAGGCACACAGAAGTCCATATCTACGAGACAGTTGACTTTAACCCCCACCAGAAATATGAGAAAAGTTTACATATTTTGCAGCACAGGAGTTAGCAGAACAGAAAGAGCTATATTTGCAAATCTCGATTCCCTGGTTCCTGATTTCTAACTTTGTTTGTAGCCCCATAGATTAGCCCTGTTCCCCAACCAGGTCCAATTCCAAATAAAATTATTTTTAGAGAAGGAAAGCTTCATGTCTCAATGGCTCTCTTAAAATCTGTTGACAGTGTGTCTTATAGCTGTTATTAAAACCCTCTGTTCTGGTTTAAATCCTTATTTCGTAACAATTTTGCAGGTCAGTTTGGCACGTGGCAGCTAAAAGCTGAATCCGACACAGCCCTGACGTACTGATTTCTGAGAAGCCTTTGGCTGGGAATTCAAAGAACACATTAGACAAGACAAGGAGGAACAAGCAGAAAATGTCCTGGGAGTGGGGGGTGGGGGGGGAGTAGAAAATGAGGTCCTGGAGGTCCACCCACACTAATGCTGAAGGGTGGGAGGTGAAGACCCAAAAAGCACCAAACTCAAAAGCAGCCTTCTCTGTGATATAAAAGTAGCCACATGATCTAATTTCTGAGCTCAACGCATCCTCTAAAACTCCCACACACTTGACTGGAGGTGCCAGCACCATTCTTCCCCTTTTGAATGCCTTTATTTCTCTCTCTGAATCTGATGTGGCATTGCAGTGACTTCAGACTCGGTTGGGTACAGACATTTTTCTTCTTATAGAACATAGCATAAGAACTTAAGCATTGCCTCTGCTGGGTCAGACCAGAGGTCCATCATGCCCAGCAGTCCGCCCACGCGGCGGCCCATCAGGTCCAGGACCTGTGTAGTATTCCTCTGTCTATACCCTTCTATCCCTTTTGCCTTCAGGAAATTATCTAATCCTTTCTTGAACCCCAATATCGTGCTCTGTCCTATCACACCCTCTGGAAGCGAATTCCAGGTGTCCACCACCCTTTGGGTGAAGAAGAACTTCCTAGCATTGGTTCTGAATCTGTCCCCTCTTAATTTTTCCAAATGCCCTCTCGTTCTTGTAGTTTTCAAAAGTTTGAAGAATCTGTCCCTCTGCACTTTCGCTATGCCCTTCATGATCTTGTAAGTCTCTATCATGTCCCCTCTAAGTCTCCGCTTCTCCAGGGAAAAGAGCCCCAGTTTCTCTAATCTTTCAGCATATGAAAGGTTTTCCATACCTTTTATCAATCACGTTGCTCTTTTCTGAACCCTCTCGAGTAACGCCATATCCTTCTTAAGGTACGGCAACCAATATTGGACGCAGTACTCCAGATGCGGGCACACCATCGCCCGATACAACGGCAGGATAACCTCTTTCATTCTGGCTGTAATACCTTTCTAATACCTAGCATTCTATTTGCCTTATTTGAGGCCGCTACGCACTGTGCCGATGGTTTCATTGTCTTGTCCACTATTACCCCCAAGTCCTTTTCTAGAGTACTTTCACCCATTACCAGTCCTCCCATCGTGTAGCTGTACTTTGGGTTTCTGTTTCCCATATGCAAGACTTTACATTTCTCTACATTAAACTTCATCTGCCAGCTCGTCGCCTACTCTTCTAGTTTGTTCAGGTCCCTTTGTAAATCTTCACAGTCCTCTTTTGTCCCAACTCCACTAAATAGTTTGATGTCGTCTGCAAATTTTATTACTTCGCAGTTCATCCCTTTTTCTAGATCGTTTATAAATACATTGAAAAGCAGCGGTCCGAGCACCGACCCCTGCGGAACACCACTCGTGACCCTCCTCCAGTCATAGTAGTGACCCTTCACTCCTACCCATTGCTTCCTACCCGCCAACCAATTTTTGATCCATCTATGTATGTCTCCTTCTACCCCATGGTTCTTCAGTTTCCGTAGTAGGCGTTCGTGGGGTGCCTTGTCAAAGGCTTTTTGGAAATCTACGTATACGATATCTATGGGGTCCCCTTTGTCAAAACATCTTTTCAATTAGGGATTTTGTTGCAATAGCGCAGCCAGAACTGACCTTTCGGAAGGGTCCAAAGGTAACATATGTGGCCACTAGCTCTTGGCTGGGGTCAGTCACTGCCTGGGTGAACCTGACTGCAAACTGGAGCAGCCATAGACGATAACGGCCCACCCACGTCCAGGTTCCTAGCTTGGTGTTGACTAAGAATATTTTATATGCTGACTTCACAGGATTTCTCCCCTGAAATTGCGTTTAGTAGGCTGTCTACCATCTAGGGTTTACTTCTGAGGGAATTCAACCATGCAATGCAGAATTTGCCCAAAATTTCACACAGGGACCAGAAGGCAGTAGAGGCAGATGGAAGCATTTTTCTGTCTCTCTCCCCCATGTTGACCAAGGCTATACATTGCCTGAACCCTCCTCTGCTGCCCTGGGCCAGGCTGCTGATTTGAGCCACATGGAACTCCGTAGGGTCAGGCTCACTTCAAGCACCAGAGAAGGATGATGTGTGTGTGTGTGGGGGGGGGGGGGGGGGGAGGAGCAGACAGGGGGGGTGTCTGAGGAAGAGGAGGGAGACAGAGAGAGAAACTGTTCTGTTCTTTTGTATTACTCTATTCTTAATGTTAACCGAGTGGAGCTCCAAATTGGTTGATGACTCGGTGTATAAAACTAAGGTTTAGTTTAATTTTAGTTTAGAAATTTTGGAAAGAGAAAGAGAACTGGGCTGATGACTTGCAAATCAGCCTCTCTATACCTGAAATTTCTACGGAAATACAGACCCGAGTCCCAGCCTGCCTGTCTGACATTGATACCTGGAGGTATCGCCACCATCTAAAATTAAACATGGCCAAGACTGAATTCCTTATCTTTCCTCCTAAACCAGCCTTTCCCCTTCCTCTGTTCTTTATTTCGGTAGATAACACACTCATCCTCCCTGTCTCGTCAGGTGGAAGAAATTGCTGGGAGGGGGAAGAAGCTAGGGAGTCAGGTCTGGGATGGTCAGGCGGAGGGAACTGTAATCTTGAAAGTGACAAGATTTATAAAGTGCACTAATGCCATTAACAGCCTTAATAAGTAGGTCCCATTGTTTAACATGAGCCCAGTATTACATAATGTGCATTACTGCATGTTAGATCATGGGCCTGGACCCTTTTGGATCATGCTTCCTTTCCTCAGTAGCAGCTGGATTGGAAGATGGAACGTTGCTATTATTTGGGTCTTTTTCCCCCTCCCTTTTGTTCCTATCCTACTTGTTTTTTTTCCACGTTATTGTAAACCTTTCCTGCCCTTGTTTGCCATTTTGTGCTCAGTTTTGTTTAACCTACGTCCATTTTTCCTTGCCTGTTTTATTGATTTTAATTATTGCCTCTTTTTTTTTTTTTATTGTAAACTGCTTTGATCTGCCTTTTCTTTTGTTAAAAATGGCCGTAAATCGAATAACTGTGTACTAGAGCCCTGAATGGGGCACCATGAAGACGGACTACCGGGATAGAGGGCCCATTGGTCTGACCCAGTAAGGCTATTCTTATCGAGATTGCTGCTGTCCCATACTTTTTAAAATTAGCAGTCTGTGTGATCACTGAAGCTTCAACTTGAATCTAGCTTTCTGCTTTTCAGAGAGAAAAAAGCCAAATATTGCTTTGTCTTTGAATTCTAGTTACGATGGCCTCGGCTACAACTCTAGAGGCAACTGTTGAAGAACTCATCTTACCAGGTCATTCCTATCTCAGCCCCTTTTCTGCTTTTGTGAGGGGGAGGGCAATATAATCTACTTCTCACAGATTTACCCAGTTTATCCCTGTCTCTTCTCAAGCATTTATTTGTCTGGTCTGTCTTCAGTAGACTGAAAGCTCCTTGGAGGATAGACTGCCTCTTCCGTATACCGAGTGGAGGAGTAGCCTAATGGTTAGAACAGCAGGCTACGAACTAGGAGAACCAGGTCCAAACCCCACTTCAGCTCCTCCAGGGACATAAAAATGCCTACTGTGCCTGAATGTACACCACTGCAATAGCTTGTGGGCTTGTAAGTGGTGTATAAAAAATTAAATAGCAGTGTACTGCGGGACTGTCTTTTCTTTGTACGTGTAGAAAGTATACTTCCATATACAGCAGACCCTCAATATTCACAGGGGTTAGGGCAAAGCCAGCCCGCCTCCCTCCTGCGCCTGGTGATCTAGCAGCGATGCGGGGCAGAAGCAATTTAATCTAATCTAATACTTGGTTTTGTATACCGAGACTTCAATCCAAGAGAGTTCAACTCGGTTTCCAATAGTTAGATTAAGCTGAAAGAAACATATTGAATGGATCTCAAAAAGGATTAATTACCAAAGTGTTTAGTAAACAGAATAGTTTTCAAAGCCTTACGAAAAGAAGAAAGGGAACCAGAACTTCTCAGGAAAAGTGGAAAATCATTCCAAAGTTGTGTGAACTTGAAGGACAGAGAGAGGCCAAAAGTCTTAGTTCTTTTGGCAGGTAAGCTTAAGTTGTTGATCGCCTCTTGCAAAAGAGAATCTATAAAGATTCCAAGATAAAGCAACTAAGGGAGTAAAAATACCAAGAAGAATTTTAAAAACAACACAAGCACACTTGACTGGACTCTAAGATACACCGGGAGCCAGTGAAGGTTGAAGAGCAGTGGCGTCACATGATCAAACTTACACTTCCCAAAAATCAGCCTGGCAGCAGTAAACTGGTGAGACAGGTTTTTGTGATACCGAGGTAAAGGGTATTGCAATAATTGAGATGAGATAGAATAATCAATTGAACCAAAATGGAAAAGTGGTGTTGATGAAAAAGGTGTCTAACTTTTCTCAGCATGCGTAGATTGAAAAAACATTTCTTAATCTGGTCCTTAAAAGAAAGCGAGGAGTCAAAAAGAACTCCCAGGATCTTCCTACGCTCCTGCTCTGTGCAGAGCTGTGCTGTTAGTTCCCGTGGTCTCACGAGACTACAACAGAAACTCCCGTTGTAGTCTCGTGAGACCACGGGAATTCACAGCATGACTCTGCACGGGGCAGAAGCATAGGAAGATCGCTCCTGCCCCTAGACCACCAGGTAAGATCTGGGGGGATTTTCTCAATTAAAAATCAAGGCTAAAAAAAAAAATTGCGAATAACCGAATTCGAGATTGGGGAAACCGTGAATCAGGAGGGGGGGGGGAGCTGTAAATGCTTAGTAGCAGCAGAAATTAGTGGCGGAGGACAGATGATCAACAAACTTCTGATCCCTCATTCCACTCATTGTTCACTCCGATCCTCTAATCAAAATCTGCTTTCCATTCCATCATTATTACATTACATTACATTACATTAGGGATTTCTATTCCGCCATTACCTTGCAGTTCAAGGTGGGTTACAAAAGAATTATCCAAGATGTATTACAACAAGAACTTACAAAAAAAAATTGATCATTTTCAAAAAGAGTGAGAAATGGGTAAGGTTATTTGTTTGGGGTAGTTGGCTTTAGTGAGAGGTGGAGTTTAAGACTTGCGGTATTATTTCTTTTTTCAGAGTTTGGTCTTTATTTCTTTTCTAAAAGTCTTGTAGTCGAGGGATGCCGTCAGTAGATTGGCGATTTGGTTGTCTAGTTTGGCTGCTTGAGTGGCCAGGAGGCCATCGTATAGGTTTTTCCATTTGACCTCCGGGGGTATGAGAATGGGGTGTGAGTTTTCCTATCTCCGGTTGCGGTGTTGTGGATGGCACATTAATACTATGAGAGCTACCATATTCTCTGTTACTGCTCCCTCCCTTTGCAATTTGGCCCAAGTCATTTAAGAGAGGCTCCATCCCTAGATAAATTTAAATCCAGTCTAAAAACTTTTCTCTTCAAGGACGTCTTTGAAATTTGACCGTCCTTTTAAGGACATGTTAAATCAGTATTAGTGCTGGCCTCCAGGCGGATCCTTTTTGTACTTTTCCCATAATTGTTCTTGACTTTTCATATATTGTAGTTCTTCCCCCTCTTTCCAATTTGTTTCATGTTTATGGTCTCTCATATGTTTTATTTTTTTTGCTGTAAACATGCTATTTTACTTAAAACCGCTTTGAATTTGGATAAGGCGGGATATCAAATTTGAATAAACCTTCCTAAGTAGCACAAACACTATTCCAGGCTGCCCGGCTAAAGAACAGTGCACTCTGTGGAGGGCAAGTTGGAGCTCCGGCTGTCCTGTGCTTCCAGCTCCAGTAACTCAAAAAGCAGGAAAAGGCTTTGGGGTGAGAAGCTGAGCTTAGCGGTGCTTCCACACTCCATGTCCAAGCCACTCCTGGGTCTGCCCCATTACAGTTAGGGACTAAGAGAATTACAAGCAGGATTGGATCCGCATGTCTTTATAGGCCTATTGCCCAGTACAACTCACCCCAGCTGACTGCCTGCTTGCATCAGCCACTTTCTGCAGCGCCTGAGGCCTCTGAGTATTCATGTTTCACTGGTTCTGTCAAGGCACTAGAAGGCAACAACTGACCTCAGAGGCATTAAACACAGTATCTCTATTCATTAAAAGAAAGGTTAGGCTCAAATCTCAGACTTAGGGGTTTTAGAAGGCATTGCGCACCACCTGGGATTTCATGAACATGCGACTTTATTACCCTGTCAGTGAGGCAGCTTCCTCCCTATCAGCACTGTGCAAACTCAGACCGCTGAGCCTCTGTTATAAATCTCTCTTTTTCATAATCCTCTGCTTTCCGATATTTTACATTCAGAGAACACCAAGTAAATCCCCGTTCAGAAAGCACGGATTTCTCACTGCAAATTCTAACAGCAAGGGCCCCCACCTAAATAGCTCAAAAATGTTCCGTGTAAGGTCCACAGGCAATGGACAGGTCTGAGTAGTTCCATTTTATACTTTGGATGGGAAGTTTCTTCACTAAAAAGTATTTTCTTAAATTTTTTTTCAACTATCAGTGTTTTCAAACTTTAGTGACCACAAACACACTCGAAAGAACAAGATTGTTGATGGGTTTTCAGGATTTCTCCAATAAATATGCATGCACTGTCTCCACAGCATGCAAATAGATCTTATGGATATTCATTGGGGAAATCCTGAAAACCCAACTGAATTGCGGTTCTCAGAGCCCAAGGTTGCTCGCCCCTGTACTATTAATATAAAAAGATTAGGTTGTTACGTTGCTAATATCTCTTCCAGTAGATAGGTGTATCATTCTGGACAAGCGGGTAATCTCTTGATGGCCACGAGCCTCTGCAGAAGGAATCCACTCTGGATTTTTTCTGTATCCCTCTTACTGAGAGCTCTACTGCTACCTGCAGTTTTTCCCTTCTGCACGCAATTCTGTTCTGCCTTTTCTTCTTTATTTTAGTCGGTTTTTCATTTTTTAATTCGAGTTTCAGTGCTTAGTGCTTCCCATTTACAGGTTAGACTGCATAGAGAAGCAGACTGTGGTCTACAGCTGACAGGCCAAACCCTTGTGGTACCTGCTAACCAGCCTGCAGAAGTGTTTTTGGATCTCAGGGACCATCTGTGTACCCGGTTAGAATTGCTCACCTTCTGCTTTGCAGAGGTTGGAGCGCAGGCAATTAGGCTTTTACAAGAGACTCAGCGGTGTCTCACAGGGTGCAGGCTGCGTTTTTGCCTCCCTCCTTCTGGTTTTGTGCATCATTCGGTCCATGGGGGTTGTCAGTCACCATGTCCGACTTGCAGCCCAAAGATCAGTGTTGGAGGAGACGTTATTCATGAGGCAGTGATTTCTTTTCCCTTCCAGCTATTGTTGAGAGCTAACGCAGGCTGAAGCACTTGCCAGCACAAGTCACAGTGAGTAAGATTGTTACAGCCTATGAGGTGAACTGGGGGGGGGAGGAGGGGGTCTGAAAATCAAAGATTTAATGGTTTATGTTTGGTCCCCTAAAATGCTAAATTTGCCGGGTTTTACCTTTTCTTTTGCCGAGTTGTCAGTGTTTTTTGGTGACAAAATCCTGCCAGCAGCCATCTTGGATTTTAGTGATCTTTTTTTCAAAAGTCTCCTGCAGTTTTGAATCTTCTCTTTTTTGCCTCAAAACTGACTTTGGTAACGGGAAAGATGGTAGAGGCGCTGATAAAGGACCGCATCATTGATCACCTTGATGGACACAAACTGATGAGGACCAGCCAGCACGGCTTCAGCAAAGGAAGATCTTAATTGACAAACTTACTGCACTTCTTTGAGGGAGTAAATGGACAGATAGACAAGGGTGACCCAGTCGACATCGTATATCTAGATTTTCAGAAGACGCTTGACAAGGTACCGCATGAACATCTACTTCGAAATATTGTGAGCCATGGAATCGAGGGTGATATATTCACGTGGATTAAAAACTGGTTGGCGGATAGGAAACAGAGAGTGGGGATAAACGGACAATACTCGGACTGGAAAAGCGTCACAAGTGGAGTGCTGCAGGGTTCGGTGCTTGGGCCTGTGCTCTTCAACATATTTATAAACGATCTAGAAATAGGCACGATGAGTGAGATGATTAAATTTGTGGATGATACAAAGTTATTCAGAGTAGTCAGGACACAGGATTATGAAGACCTACAACGAGACATAAACACACTCTAGGAATGGCCCGCGAAATGGCTAATGAGATTCAATGTGGATAAGTGAAAGGAGATGCATGTCGGTAACAAAAATCATATGCATAAATACAGGATGTCTAGTGCTATACTCGGAGAGAGCCCCCAGGAAAGAGACTTGGGAGTACTTGTAGACAAATCAATGAAACTGTCTGCGCAATGTGCGGCAGCGGTGGCGGCGAAAAGGCCAAACAGAATGGTAGGAATGATTAAGAAAGGGATCACAAACCAATCTGAAAAGGTTATCATGCCGGCCATGGTATGCCCCCACCTGGAATACTGCGTCCAACACTGGTCGCCGTACATGAAAAAGGACATAGTACTACTCGAAAGGGTCCAGAGGAGAGCGGAAAAAAAATGGTTAAGGGACTGGAGGAGTTGCCATAGAATGAGAGGCTAAAGAAACTGGGCCTCTTCTTGAAAAGAGGAGACTGAGAGGGGACATGATCGAAACATTCAAGATATTGAAAGGAATTGACTTAATAGAGAAAGAGAGAACCAGAGGGCACTCGCCAAAGTTAAAAGGGAATAGATTCCGTACAAACGTAAGGAAGTTCTACTTCACCCAGAGAATGGTAGAAATCTGGAACGCTCTTCCGGAGGCTGTTATAGGGGAAAGCACCCTTCAGAGATTCAAGAAAAGGTTGGATAAGTTCCTGCTGGAACAGAACATACACAGGTAAGGCTAGACTAAAAAAGGGCAATGGTCTTTGACCTAAAGGCCGCCGCGTGAGCGAACTGGTGGGCACAAAGGACCACTGGTCTTACCCAGCAGCGGCAAATCTTATGTTCTTATGGGAATGGAGTCCTGCCAGATCTGCTCAAATTGTGCACCAGATGAGCATTCTTGTGCCACATGGGAAGGAGAGGAGGGAGCATTAGGCTTAGCTTCCCCTTTGTGTTCTCGGGCTGCGGAACAGGCGGCAAGCCCAGTAGTTTGGGATTTTTTCTCTTCTGGACCCAGAAACAGCAACCGTCCTATGTGGAAGGGCCCAAGAAGCACAAATTAGAGTCATCTGCTGGTACCTCCATGCTGCCTAGTATGGCCTTTTCCCCTGAATTTGTCAATTTGATGTGGAAAGCCTTTCAGGAAAGTAGTCCTAACAAAGTGAAGGCAGGCAGCGTTTTGGGCATGTGAGAGTCAGACCTCTCAGAGGGAATTTGTCTAGCCATCTACCACTGACCAGGGCTTGGGAGATCTTTCTGATGGGCATAGATGATGATAGAGCTCTCACTGTTCCGTCTCAAGATTCGCTCACCCTGACAGGGAATCCCAGGACAAAGTCTGGCACTTTGGATCCTGTGGTGGCCCTGGATCCTGGAGATGATCCCATAGTTCTGCACTTGTTCAAGCTCTCGGCTCTGCTGGATCTCATTTCTGAGTCCCTTCATGAGTTAAATTTGGACTCCCAGCTGGTTCCCTCTACTTCCTCCTCCCTTATGAGTAGAGTGAGGGTTCAGTCTTCTATGTTTCCCTGGCATCCTGACATTAATATATTAGTAGGCAGAGCAGTGGGATTCTCCAGAGGGGTTTCTCAAGGTGGCGAGAGACATGTGTCAGCTATATCCTATGGTACAAGAGTGTCGGCAGCTGTTTACTCAGTCAAAGGTGGATTCCTTAGTTGCACCTCTCTTCCGAGTGAGGGCGGTGTGGTGCTAAAAGATATGCAGGATTGCCAAGCGGACATAGTTCTCAAGAGACTTTTTGAGGCATTGACTGGAATTATTGTTATAGCATACAGTCTACGTAGAAGGTGATAACTTAGCACAGATGTCTAACTCCATCTAGTGTTCGTCAGGGCAGAACCGACTCTTATAGATAACACTGGACTCCTTGTATCAAACCGCTGTAGAGATTTTTCCCACAGGCTGGCAAAGTAAATGCTCTGATGCTCATAGGAATTGAATGAGCTTCAAAGCATTTACCTTGCTGGCCCTCGGTAAAAAGCTCTAATGCGGTTTGATAAAAGGAGCACATTATTAGTAATCCATGTAGGCTGCAGTATCTCAGATTATGATACCATATTAGATAAAAGTAGAGAAAATGATTTTGATTTCTTAAAAAAAAAAAAAAAAGAGATGTTTTATTAAAAGTTGATATACCATTTCATCTTCCAACAGTTCCAAGCGGACTAATTTGAACAAAAACAAACCAACTCAGACTTCTGTTTTATATCTTCAGTCTTAAGATATAATGTTAAGAATTTTCCTGCCTGAATATAATATTCAATGCTTTTCTGTATTTTATTTGATGAAATTATGATTTGATAATATCTGCATTGACATTATGATTTGATAATGTTTGTTCTGATATTGTATTACTTTTGCCTGGGGAGGATGGGAAATTTATGTTTGTCCTTTGTTTGTATCATACGTTTAGCGACTAAAGGGCGATCAGAATAATATGTATGAAGCTAATGTGTAAATCGCATAGTTTTATGCGGTTTATAAATTGTTCCATGCGTAACTAGCTTTTATTCAAGAGGCTCCCACAATAATTTCTACTAATGAACAAATGCTTTCACACAAAATTATTCCCGATTCAAGGAAAGTGCAATTATGTGTGAATTTATGTATTTGTTTGGTTCATTTTATATCCTGTCTTCCCTAACGAGCTCAGAACTGGTTACAATTCTAACGCCGACACATACCTATACACAGCTCCAGCCAAATGCAGACCCCTTAAAAATCTACATACTGTTGGCATGTGCGCTTACACGTGCATATAATAGTGAAGTATTTTGAGTGGCCCCCGTCGAGAGCAATGCAGTGTTTTCCTCTGCTGCCCCCGGGTGTTTACCGTCTTGCCAGCTTCCTCCTCTGTCTTGCTGCAGGGTTTGCGCATTTGTGCAGCCCTAGAAACATTTTTTTCAACCAATGCGGCCCAGGGAAGCCAAAAGGTTGGACACCCCGTTAAAAAAGTGCCTGTTTGATAAATATGTAGAATTTAGATAAGTTAATCATTTCTTAATGTTATACCTCTTATTGTAAACTGCACTGAACTGTGAGATATGGCGGTACGTGGCGTGTGGCCTTGCCTGGTACGATTTGGCTTTGTGCTGCCTCTGACATCGATGTTGCAACGGCCTTGGGTTGGACTGATACTATGATTTTAGATTGGTCTATATTTTATTTCTTTTCAATTCTATTCTATTTGATTTTTCTGCTAGGGATTTTTTTTTTTTTTTTGCTTTTTCCTCCTTTCTATCTTATCCTTATTTTCCAAATGTTGTTTTTTCTTTAGCACCTTTAGGGCTCCTTTTACTAAGGTCGCTAGTGTTTTTAGCGCACGCAGCAGAATAGCGTGTGCTAATCATAGAAACATAGAAACATAGAAAGATGACGGCAGATAAGGGCCATAGCCCATCAAGTCTGCCCACACTATTTACCCACCCTCTTAAATCTACTGACCCCCTAAAGAATAATTGTAATTATACTGTCACTCTGCTGACCCGCTCATTCAGTCCTAGTGACCCTGTCCCTTGGCATGACCTCGTAGGGATCCCACATAGGTATCCCATTTGTTCTTGAAGTCTGAGATGCTGCGTGCCTCGACCACCTGCACTGGAAGCTCGTTCCAATGCTCAATCACTCTCTCCGTGAAGAAGTATTTCCTGGTGTCTCCACGAAACTTCCCTCCCCTGAGCTTGAGCGGATGTCCTCTTGTGGTCGAGGGTCCCCTGAGAAGAAAGATCTCATCTTCCACCTCTACCCGTCCCGTGATGTACTTAAATGTCTCAATCATGTCTCCCCTCTCCCTACGCTCCTCGAGAGTGTAGAGCTGCAATTTGCTCAGTCTTTCTTCGTACGGGAGACCCTTTAGCCCCGAGACCATCCTGGTGGCCATCCGCTGAACCGATTCGACTCTGAGCACATCCTTACGGTAATGTGGCCTCCAGAATTGAACACAGTATTCCAGATGTGGTCTCACCATGGCTCTGTACAGTGGCATCATGACTTCAGGTTTCCTGTTGACGAAGCTTCTCTTGATACAGCCTATCATTTGCCGTGCTTTAGATGAAGCCTTCTCCACTTGAGTGGCTGCTTTCATGTCAGCACTGATGATTACTCCTAAGTCTCGTTCTGCCGTAGTCCTTGCTAAAGTTTCTCCATTCAGGGTGTAAGTTCTGCAAGGATTTCCATTGCCGAGATGCATGACCTTACATTTCTTGGCGTTGAAGCCCAGCTGCCAGATCAAGGACCAACTTTCTAAAGTACGCAGGTCTTGCTCCATAGCATCCTGAAGATTATAGCCGTTTACTACATTGCATAGTTTGGCGTCATCAGCGAATAAGGTTACCTTGCCTTGGAGCCCTTGAGTCAGATCCCTAATGAATATGTTGAAGAGGAGTGGGCCCAGGACCGAACCCTGTGGTACTCCGCTGGTCACCTCTGACATTTTAGAAAGGGTACCGTTGACCACCACCCTCTGAAGTCTGCCACTAAGCCAATCTTTAACCCATGCAGTTAGAGTCTCTCCTAATCCCATAGAATTCATCTTGTTCAGCAGCCTGCGGTGTGGGACGCTGTCAAACGCTTTGCTGAAGTCCAGGTACACGACGTCCAAGGACTCTCCTGAGTCTAGTCTTCTTGTTACCCAGTCAAAGAAGCTTATTAGATTGGACTGGCATGACCTACCCTTGGTGAATCCATGTTGGCTGGGATCCCGGAGATTTCCCTCGTTCAGGATCGTATCTAATTTATACTTAATTAGTGTTTCCATGAGTTTGCACACTATTGAGGTGAGGCTTACCGGTCTATAGTTTGCAGCCTCAGCCTTGCAACCCTTTTTATGTAGAGGAACGACATTGGCTGTTTTCCAGTCCAACGGAACTTTCCCCGTACTTAGTGAGAGATTGAAGAGCACCGCCAACGGTTCTGCCAGGACATCTCTCAATTCTCTGAGCACTCTTGGGTGTAAATTGTCCGGTCCCATGGCCTTGTTTACCTTTAGCCTTGCCAGTTCATTGTAGACGTCCCCAGGAGTGAACTCAACGTTCTGAAACGGGTCATCCACGTCTTGTATTATCTTCAACTGTGGTCCGTGTCCCGGTGCTTCGCAGGTGAAGACTGAGCAGCTAGAACTAACGCCAGCTCAATGCTGGCATTAGCGTCTAGCATGTACTATTCCGTGCGTTAATGCCCTAATGCACCTTAGTAAAAGGAGCCCTTATTTTCGATTGTAAACCCGTCTGGGACAGAGAGGGTAGTTCTATAGGCCTACTGCATTAATTTTCTAAACTGTAGAACCGAAAGGCTTTTGTTGGTTATATAAATAAAAATTTATGTTATGTTATATAAATGTTTTCTATTTCAAAAGGCATGCATGATTGGTCATAAATGGATATTGCAATATTGGTTACAGAAAGATCCTCCTAATTATTGGCATTGGGGGAATCAATTCCATCGTTTAATTTTATTTGAGGTTTGGGAGGTTCGTAAATTTCCTAGAACACGTTTATTTTTTAAAAATTTGGGACCATTATATACAAAAATTATCCTCGAAAGCAAGAAGTATGATTCTTAATACTTTATATTAAAACTATGTAAATGTTCTTTGCATTTTTATATATTTGGTATTTCATGTCACCTTTTGTTCTAGGATAGGGGGGAAATAGGAAGGATGATTTTAATATGTGTTGAATTACTTGAACTGTATTTCTGTTTAATTCATTTATTATAATGTTGTAATATTAAAACAATGGGGGGAATATGGGGGGGTCAGAAATTGAGGGAATATATTGAGAGATGTAATAGGTAATTTGAAAAATTTATTTTGAAGGAATAAGTTAATATGGTAAATTTAAATGTAATGACTATTTTACTGTATTATATTATTATGTATTTATTGCATTTGTTCAATAAAATGTTACATAGTAACATAGTAGATGACGGCAGATAAAGACCCGAATGGTCCATCCAGTCTGCCCAACCTGATTCAATTTAAATTTTTTTTAACAACTTTCGAAATCTCTGTTAAGACTTACTCCAGCCCATCTACACCCTCCCAGCCATTGAAGCCCTCCCCAGCCCATCCTCCACCAAACGGCCAAAAGATTCCTTGACAAAACTTTCGCCTTCCAGGCTGCCAAACTGAATCCATGGCTAGCCCAAATTGTCCTTGAGGCCCCCACCTCCCTCGGGTTTAGAAAATCTCTCAAAACTCACCTATTCCATGGTCAAGACACCTAACACCCCCCTCCAATGAACCACAACCTCCCCCTTTCCCCTTCCACCTCCCTACCCAGCCTACCCACCTCAATCCTTCCCCCCTGACCTACACACTCCCTCCTCTCTCTAACCTCAACTAATATAATAATAATAATAATAACTTTATTCTTATATACCGCCACAATCTTGCGATTTCTAGGCGGTTTACAATGAAGAGAAACTGTACAGACAGCGAATTACAGAGTATAGCATTGTCTGTGTCTGTGTATGGCCGTTTGGAGGAGGATGGGCAGGAGAGGGCTTCAATGGCTGGGAGGGTGTAGATGGGCTGGAGTAAGTCTTAACAGAGATTTTGGCAGTGGGAACCCAAGCACAGTACTGGGTAAAGCCTTGGATTCTCGCCCAGAAATAGCTAAGAAGAAAAAAAAAAAAAAAATTTTAAATTGAATCAGGTTGGGCAGACTGGATGGACCATTCGGGTCTTTATCTGCCGTCATCTACTATGTTACTATGTAACATCTAGTGATAGATACAGGAGAGTTACAGGGTTTCACAATGAGTAGCATTATACAGTCGACGATATTCAGAGCATAAGTAGGAGAAGAGAAAGGAGATTGCGCTTTGAGTTACAAAGGAGCAAAAGATAACATAAGATGTTGATGAGAAGTAAGTTGTTAACTACTTCGTTGCTTCTAATATTGTTCAATTGCTTTGAACCACTTGTAATCTTTTTTTGATAAACTCCTTGGGTATGGCGGTATACAAAAATAAAGTTATTATTATTATTATTATATACAGACACAGACCGTGCAAGTCTGCCCAATACTGGCCTAGTTCAATATTTAATATTATTTATATTATGCTATAAATAAAATGTATTATTATTATTTTCCACATGCAGAAAACGCTTTAGGGAAATGATATTCCCCCCCCCCCCCCCCCCCCCAAATTGCAAGCAGGGATCATGACAACGTCTTGCACGCGCCAAAGCAGGCAACGTGGGAACGTCCAGACGGCGCACGCGCAGGAGACGCTTGGCAGGACGCCATGGCAACGCCGCGGCTCGAGACGGGCCGACGCTCCTCCCCCGGGAGAGACAAGGTCGAGCGCGCCCCGAACCCACTCACCACAGACTCGCGGCCCCGGGCGGCTTCCGCCTCCTCCTCGGCGCCTGACGCAGCTTCCTGTTTCCGGCAGAGAGGGCGGGGCGCCGGAAGAGGAGAAATCGGCGGGGCTGCTGGCAGCGCGCGCGCTCTCTCTGGCGAAACTTTGAAAGGTAGGACACGGGGGGTGGGGGGGGAGGGAGGTCACGTGACATGCGGACTGCTCCCCTCTTGCCCCCAAAATAAGACACTGACTTATATTAATTTTGGGTCCCAAAAACGCACTAGGGCTTATTTGGGGGGGGGGGATGTCTTATTTTTTGCTGTGTGTATAACAATCATCTCTCACCCATCCCCCCCTGTGCAGCAGAACCCCACTGACCCTCCCACCGCAACACCGACATACCGTACCTCCGCGCCCTTTACTGGCTGCTTTGCGTTACCAGATGTCTGGATTTCCCAGGACATGGTCTCCTTTTGAGGACACGTCCGGACAGCTTCTCAAAACCCGGCACTTTGTCCAGGTTTCGAAAAGCTTTCCTTTGTGCAAGAGGACATCCACGCGTGCGTGGATATGGCGCGATGATGTGCTGCCCGATGAGAACAGGCGGGGGGGGGGGGGGGAGGCGTGACGGGGAGGGACAGGGCGGCAGGAGGGTTGGGTCTAGAGTCCGGATTTTCCAGACAGAAAATCTGGTAACCCTACCTCTGCCGCATCACTGATGATGTCATCAGTAACACGGCAACACAGGGAAGGCCCCGGTGGGGAAGACCGCAAAGTTCAGAGCAGGGCTTCGGAGTCGGAGGAAATTTCAGGTACCTGGAGTCGGAGTCAGAAGTACAAAAAACTGAGGAGTCGGAGTCGGAACATTTATCTACCGACTCCATTTTTGAACTTGGCATACCAATCACGAGCGATTCTTTCAGCTATAGCACCCACTATATACACAGCACAAATGTTGCGAGCAGCTTCTGCGGCCTTAGAACCTTGATTAAAAGCAAAAAGAAGGTGGTGTCCAAAATGCTCATTTATCTCAACTTGACATTCCATTTTAACGATCTGAAAATTAACCAGTGCTGTGGAGACGGAGTCGAGGAGTCGGAGTCAGAAGTACAAAAAACTGCAGAGTCGAAGTCGGAACATTTATCTACCGACTCCATTTTTGAACTTGGCATACCAATCACGAGCGATTCTTTCAGCTATAGCACCCACTATATACACAGCACAAATGTTGCGAGCAGCTTCTGCGGCCTTAGAACCTTGATTAAAAGCAAAAAGAAGGTGGTGTCCAAAATGCTCATTTCTCTCAATTTTACATTCCATTTTAACGATATGAAAATTAACCAGTGCTGTGGAGTTGGAGTCGAGGAGTCGGAGTCTGAGGAAATTTTGGGTACCCGGAGTCAGAGTCAGAAGTACAAAAAACTGAGGAGTTGGAGTCGGAACATTTATCTACCGACTCCATTTTTGAACTTGGCATACCAATCACGAGCGATTCTTTCAGCTATAGCACCCACTATATACACAGCACAAATGTTGCGAGCAGCTTCTGCGGCCTTAGAACCTTGATTAAAAGCAAAAAGAAGGTGGTGTCCAAAATGCTCATTTATCTCAACTTGACATTCCATTTTAACGATCTGAAAATTAACCAGTGCTGTGGAGACGGAGTCGAGGAGTCGGAGTCAGAAGTACAAAAAACTGCAGAGTCGAAGTCGGAACATTTATCTACCGACTCCATTTTTGAACTTGGCATACCAATCACGAGCGATTCTTTCAGCTATAGCACCCACTATATACACAGCACAAATGTTGCGAGCAGCTTCTGCGGCCTTAGAACCTTGATTAAAAGCAAAAAGAAGGTGGTGTCCAAAATGCTCATTTCTCTCAACTTGATATTCCATTTTAACGATCTGAAAATTAACCAGTGCTGTGGAGACAGAGTCGGCGTCAGAAGTACAAAAAACTGCAGAGTCGGAACATTTATCTACCGACTCCATTTTTGAACTTGGCATACCAATCACGAGCGATTCTTTCAGCTATAGCACCCACTATATACACAGCACAAATGTTGCGAGCAGCTTCTGCGGCCTTAGAACCTTGATTAAAAGCAAAAAGAAGGTGGTGTCCAAAATGCTCATTTATCTCAACTTGACATTCCATTTTAACGATCTGAAAATTAACCAGTGCTGTGGAGACGGAGTCGAGGAGTCGGAGTCAGAAGTACAAAAAACTGCAGAGTCGAAGTCGGAACATTTATCTACCGACTCCATTTTTGAACTTGGCATACCAATCACGAGCGATTCTTTCAGCTATAGCACCCACTATATACACAGCACAAATGTTGCGAGCAGCTTCTGCGGCCTTAGAACCTTGATTAAAAGCAAAAAGAAGGTGGTGTCCAAAATGCTCATTTCTCTCAACTTGATATTCCATTTTAACGATCTGAAAATTAACCAGTGCTGTGGAGACGGAGTCGGCGTCAGAAGTACAAAAAACTGCAGAGTCGGAACATTTATCTACCGACTCCATTTTTGAACTTGGCATACCAATCACGAGCGATTCTTTCAGCTATAGCACCCACTATATACACAGCACAAATGTTGCGAGCAGCTTCTGCGGCCTTAGAACCTTGATTAAAAGCAAAAAGAAGGTGGTGTCCAAAATGCTCATTTATCTCAACTTGACATTCCATTTTAACGATCTGAAAATTAACCAGTGCTGTGGAGACGGAGTCGAGGAGTCGGAGTCAGAAGTACAAAAAACTGCAGAGTCGAAGTCGGAACATTTATCTACCGACTCCATTTTTGAACTTGGCATACCAATCACGAGCGATTCTTTCAGCTATAGCACCCACTATATACACAGCACAAATGTTGCGAGCAGCTTCTGCGGCCTTAGAACCTTGATTAAAAGCAAAAAGAAGGTGGTGTCCAAAATGCTCATTTCTCTCAACTTGATATTCCATTTTAACGATCTGAAAATTAACCAGTGCTGTGGAGACGGAGTCGGCGTCAGAAGTACAAAAAACTGCAGAGTCGGAACATTTATCTACCGACTCCATTTTTGAACTTGGCATACCAATCACGAGCGATTCTTTCAGCTATAGCACCCACTATATACACAGCACAAATGTTGCGAGCAGCTTCTGCGGCCTTAGAACCTTGATTAAAAGCAAAAGCAAGGTGGTGTCGAAAATGCTCATTTCTCTCAATTTTACATTCCATTTTAACGATCTGAAAATTAACCAGTGCTGTGGAGTCGGAGGAAATTTCGGGTACCTGGAGTCGGAGTCTGAAGTACAAAAAACTGAGGAGTCGGAGTCGGAACATTTATCTACCGACTCCACAGCCCTGGTTCAGAGTGCTGCCACTGATGCTGAACAGAGTGGAGGTATGGTATATCCGTGGGAGGGAGGGAAAGATGATGTGCAAGGTCACTGGTCTTTGACCTAAGGGCCGCCGCGTGAGTGGACTGCTGGGCACGATTTACCACTGGTCTGACCTAGCAGCGGCAATTCTTATGTTCTTAAGGGGATGGGTGAGAGGGGAGGAAAGCTGCTGCACATGGGGGATGGGGGGAAGCACTGCCGCACTAGCTGCGTCAAATTGGGCAGATCTATTGTAAGGAGGGATGGTGTCAGGGACATTCGAGAGTGGCTGCGAGGGATCTATCTAACTAGGGCTTATTTTGGGGGTACGGCTTATGCCTATTAGGACCTACTCTGAAAATCATGCTAGGGCTTATTTTCGAAGTAGGTCTTATTTTCAGGGAAACACGGTAGGTGCATTGGAGGCAGCTGCCCTATACTGTATTTCCCTATATATAGGCCACGGTCTATACATGGGTTGCTGCCTAGTTATATGGGGCGGCCTATGTACGGACTTTAAATCATCCCTGGTATTTTTATCGGAGCCCCCTGGACGGCAACAGCAAATCTCCAGCGGTGCAGGGCAGCCACGAACTCTTCAACATCCGGCCTGCCACCACACCGCTTGCTGAGTGACGTCAGTTGTTATGAGTCCCGCGAGAGCTGACTTCGACCATTTAGCGGGCACACTACGGCTGTGAGGAGGAGAGAACCAGCCACAAGGTAACACTGGGGCATTGGGCCGCATAAAATGACCAGGTGGGCCGGATTTTGCCCTGCGGGCCTTGAGTTTGACACCTGTGCCCTAGAGGAAAGGAGGGACAGGGGAGATATGATTCAGACATTCAAATACTTGAAGGTTATTAACGTAGAACAAAATCTTTTCCAAAGAAAATGGTAAAACCAGAGGGCATAATTTGAGGTTGAGGGGTGGTAGGCTCTTTTGTGCACAATTGAAGTTTTAAAAATGAATAAAGAATTAAAAAAAAAAAATATTTGCTGATTACTTTCCAAAGATTAAGCCATTAGAGCAGTCAAGCAGTGAAACTGCAAGAGGCGTGTAAGTTTCATAATCAATAAAAAGCTTGTGCTTTTCCTTGAAGTTTTCAGTTAACATGCTGTCTGAGAGTGCAGTGGAGGAGTCAAGCATCGCAGCTGTCACAACAGAAAACAGTGTGGTTGTGATTAGTGATGATGAAGCAGAGAACACATTGGGTGATTCAGTAATAATCATTGGGTGCTTGGGTAAGTTCATCATTTGTCTCTCACTGGACTAGGATTCCCTGCAGTCCCTGCCCAGAACACTGTATCTGTATGATATTAATCAGAAAATTAAAAAGCACAGAGTCCACAATCTATTTAGATACATAGTTGTCCTGCAGGGGTTCCATGGGCATTTGTATTATAGCAAAAAGATAAACTTAAATAAGTACAAATGGATAAATGACTAATTTTATGTTTCAGAGCAATCCATTTCGGAAGAGAAGACTCCTGAAGAAGTGCTGGATGATGAACTAGCTGTTACATTCAGCAGAAAAGGGAATGTGTTGCCCCATGCCAGATATGACTGTACAACACATCCATTTGTGTAAGCAGTCAGGGCAGCACCACAGAGTAACAGTGGCATTACATACAGTAGAACCAGTCATCCATATGACACATTTTATCTATGTAGCACTTAAGACATGGTTAGTGCCTCTTTGGGTGAAAGGCTAGGGCAGCCTCCCTATGGCTGCATATTCTTTAAAACCAAGGAGGAAAGTCTTATAGTCCAGCTGTAGCTGAGTAAGTTACCACAGAGAGGTTAAATGACTTGTTAAAGTTGCAGAGTGGGAACTTGAGCTCTGCAGTAGAGAATAACATGGTGACAAAATTCATAATTGTTCCCATCCCCACAGATATCCACAGGAAACCATCCTGTATCATTCTTTAGTGTCTCTCTGTCCTTCTACTGCAGCATATGTCAATGCAAGGCTTGAGGGTCAGTGGCTGAAATCATCCCGTGTCCTTTAGTGTCCATCTCAACCTCAGTCCTTCTACAGCAGCATTCTTCAATGCAAGGCTTGAGGGTCCATTCATACTCTGATTCTTCCCTCTCTCCTTAAAGAATGACACGGGGATGGTTTCCCACAGTTATCCGCGGGGACGGGAACAGTGATGAATTTTGCCACTGTGTCATTCTCTACTCCACATACAAGGACCACAGCTAATGAAAACTGAAACTAAAAGTCACAGTGCTTTTACAGTGGCTGACTTTGGGCCACACTCAGACATAATGCCACAGAGAGGCTAATTCCTAAGGAGCTTATCTCATATTTACAGACTTCAAGTACTGCTAAAATTATTATAGGACTTAAATCACATGGTTAAAATATCCTCTATAATAAAACCCTAAGCGCGCATGCGCACTTACAATGCCGTGATCCCTGCCGCTGTGATGTGTGCTTCCGTGCCACACATGCGCACTGTCTGCCCCGATCTCCGATGCCGACTGACTTCCTGCGCTACTGCTGCTGGGACACCTCTTCTCATCCCCGAACCAGCAAACGCAGTAGCTGCGGTTTCATCTTGCAGCTGCGGGGCATTTGCTAGGCCGGCCCACTTCGATAATGCAAGGTGGGCCGGCCCATCAAAAGTCCCGAGGCTGCCCGGGCTAGCGGATGCTGGACAAGGGGAGCAAGGAAGGAGAAGGGGTACTACTGGACAGGGGGGGGTAAAAGGAAGGGAGAAGACCTGCTGCTGGACAGGGGGAGGTAAAACAAAGGGAGAAGGGCTGCTGCTGGACAGGGGGAGCAGGGAAGAGGTGCTGCTGGACAGGGGGGGAGGTAAAATGAAGGGAGAAGGGCTGCTGCTGGACAGGGAGAGCAGTGAAGATCTAATAATTTCGCTGTTACTGCACCCACCCTATGGAATTCATTGCCCAGTCACTTACGTATGGAAACCTCGATAAAGCAGTTTAAAGCAAAACTCAAAACATTTTTATTTGAGGATGTTTTTGGATAAAGTAGGACTAAACTAACTACAGTCCCTTTCCCTACCTGTTGTTTTATCCCTAAGTGTGCTTTATCTTAAATTATTATAGTTCAGTCCTACTTTCCCATTTGTGTCCAGTTAGTATATGTGTTTATGTTAAAGTCTACTAACTTGATATTGTAATGTACAATATTTTAACACTAATTGGTTTTGTTTCTTTTAAAGATTTCTTTTTTTATTGCTGTACACCGCTTAGAAATTTGAATAAGCGGTATAAAAAATTTTTAATAAACTTGAAACTTGAAGGGAGAAGGCCTGCTGCTGGACAGGAGGGAGGTAAAATGAAGGGAGAAGGGCTGCTGCTGGACAGGGGAAGAAGGGAAGGGGTGCTGCTGGACAGGTATTGGTGGACAGGGGAAGCAGGGAAGAGGTGCTTCTGGACAGGGGGAAGGTAAAATGAAGAGATAAGGGCTGCTGCTGGACAGGGGGGAGGTAAAAGGAAGGGAGAAGGGCTGCTGCTGGACAGGGGGAGCAGTGAAGGGCTACTGCTGGAAAGGGGAAGCAGGGAAGGGGTGCTGCTGGACAGGTATTGATGGACAGGGGGAGCAGGGAAGAGGTGCTTCTGGACAGGGGGAAGATAAAATGAAGAGAGAAGGGCTGCTGCTGGACAGGGGGGAGGTAAAAGGAAGGGGGAAGGGCTGCTGCTGGACAGGGGGGAGCAGTGAAGGGATGCTGCTGGACGGGGGGAGGTAAAAGGAAGGGAGAAGACCTGCTGCTTGACAGGGGGGAGGTAAAACGAAGGGAGAAGGGCTGCTGCTGGACAGGGGGAGCAGTGAAGGGCTACTGCTGGACAGGGGAAGCAGGGAAAGTGTGCTACTGGACAGGTATTGATGGACGGGGAGCAGGGAAGAGGTGCTTCTGGACAGGGGGAAGGTAAAATGAAGAGAGAAGGGCTGCTGCTGGACAGGGGGGAGGTAAAACAAAGGGAGAAGGGCTGCTGCTGGACAGGGGGAGCGGTGAAGGGATGCTGCTGGACGGGGGGGAGGTAAACGGAAGGGAGAAGGCCTGCTGCTTGACAGGGGGAGGTAAAATGAAGGGAGAAGGGCTGATGCTGGACAGGGGGAGCAGTGAAGAGGTGCTGCTGGACAGGTATTGATGGACAAGGGGAGCAGGGAAGAAGTGCTGCTGGACAGGGGGGAGGTTAAACAAAGGGAGAAGGGCTGCTGCTGGACAAAAGGAGCAGTGAAGTGGTGCTGCTGAACACAGGGAAGGTAAAAGGGCTACTGGACAGGGGGATCAGGGAAGGGGTGCTGCTTGATAGGGGGGTGATAAAAGGAAGGGAGAAGGCCTGCTGCTGGACAGGGTGGAGGTAAAAGGAAGGGAGAACTCAACTTTCCTCCGCTCTTACGTCGCATTCGCCAAGATTTGCTTAATTGGAAAGATCTGTATTTCTCTTGGTTGGGCCGGGTGGCCATTGTGAAGATGATGATTCTGCCTCGTTTGTTGTTCTTATTCCAGGTATTGCCTCTTTGGGTGGGCAGAAAAACATTAGAGGGGGTTCAAAGGCATATCTTTAATTTTATTTGGGCTGGTCGACGGCCAAGGGTGAGTAGGAAGGTCTTATGTATGGGGAGAGGAGACGGGGGGTTGGGGGTCCCGGATGTGGTGAAATATTATCAGGCTGCTCAGCTGCGCGCCCTTTTAGAATGGCAGACGCCGAAACCGTGGGTGGAAATTGAGCAAAGGTTAAGTGAGGGGGTACCTTTGTTACATCGGCCGTGGGTGCCTGGTAGGGCGCGCCTGGTAGGGGGGGTATCCTCGGTAGTGACTTCCTTGAGGGTATGGAATCAGACCAGAGCTTGTTTATTGGGGAGTAGGCGACATTCCTGGTATACTCCGTTGAGACACAACCCTGACTTTCCACCGGGAAGGGATGGGGGAGTGTTTGCAGATTGGGAGTCACGGGGCTTAGTTTGTGTGGGACAGTTGTGGGACCCAGTTTTGGGCGGTGTTAGACCCTTTACGGAACTCAGGGGCAAGTATGGGTTTGGGATAAGGGATTTGTTCCCCTACCAGCAGGTTCTCCATTATATCAGGGCCTCGGGTCTTTTGGGAGACTTGAGGGGTGGTAAGATGCCCTTTGAGCTGCTATTGGGTCCAGTGCTTCGGAAGGGAGCTCTCTCTGCAGTATATAGGTGCCTTAATTGTCGGGGGGCTCCCCTTCCCTACATGAGGGCTTGGGAAGATGATTGTGGTTCAGCTATTTCCTGGGACACTTGGGGTGACATATGGTCAGAGATCTCCTCGGCAGGTATAGCTGCTTTGCTAATCGAGAATGGTTGCAAGGTCCTCTTTCGGTGGTACTATACCCCTCAGGTTGTGGCTCGTTGGCAGGGAGGTGCGAGTGACCTATGTTGGAGGGGCTGTGGGGAAGTGGGTACATACTTTCATATGTGGTGGCAGTGTGGGCAGGTGTGTGGATTCTGGACTGAGGTTTTTGTTCGGGTGTCCCGGATCTTAGACGTCCAGATACCGGCTGATTGGCGACACGCCTTGTTGTTTTGGCATCAATTGGATTTGGCTTGGGGTGACTCTTTATTTTGTAAGTTGGCATTCATTGCTGCTAGATTGGCCATTGCCTCTCTGTGGAATCAGGCGCTCCCTCCCACGTGGGCCCTGGTGGAGCAACGCTTACTTAATTGGCAGAACCTTTATCACTTAACAGCTTTGCGTCATGGTAAATTACATGTCTATGCTCATATTTGGCGTAGTTTTCGGGCTTCTGTGGGGGTTTGTGGTAGGGTGGCTAGGGGCTCTGGGTTTGTTTTGGAGTAGGACTGGATGGGCGATACTTGGGGGGATTCCATAACCATATTCCTTTTCACGTTTTGGTTTCTGTTTGGAATAGATTGTTTCTCAATCTTATTGAGAGATGTTGGTATTGTGCTCTGTCCCTAGGGGGGTGGGTGGGGGGGTATGGGCTGTGATTTGGTGGGTATTTTTGATTGCTCTTATTAGTCTGTGGGAATTGCACATGTTTCTGTTGTTATTTTCGAGCGAGGTATTTTGCTCTATATATCTTTGTTCCTGCGTTTCCTGTGAAATTGTACTGTTTGGAGTGTATTTCAATAAAAACCTTTCATTGCAAATTAAAAAAAAAAAAAAAGGAAGGGAGAAGAGCTACTGCTGGACAGGGGGAGCAGTGAAGGGGTGGTGGTGGTGGACAGCTCAGGAAAGAGAGAGACAAAGAGACAGCAGCCAAGGAGAGAGAGAGAAAGAAAGACACGCATCTACTCTAGCACCCATTAATGTAAAGGGGCTTAAAGTCTAGTTTATATTTATTTATTTATTTCCCACTGCATCTCCTTGTGACTCTGGGCAAGTCACTTAACCCTCCATGCCCCAGATACAAAATAAGTACCTGTGTAGTTCATAAACCACATGGATGGTAACCATAGAAAGGCAGTATATCAAATCTCATCCCTCTTCCCTAAATATCTGATATCTTCCCTCCCACCCTCAGATCCAGCATATCTCCCTTTTTCGGTCTTCCCTCCTCTTCCCCTAGGTCCCTTATCTCTCTTTCCTGTTGTCCATTATCTTTCTCTTTTTTTTTTTCCTTTCCTCCATCCCATGAGCAGTGACACAGACTTGGTGGGAGCAGCACCAAACTGTTCTTGTGACTGCTAGAGCTCACTGCCTCAGTCATAGCATCCACCAGTGGCCCCTCCAGTTCTTGTTGCAGGTCCTCTGCCCACTCCCCTGTCCTCACCAAGGTTCAGCATTTTTCCTCCTCCTCCCCACCGTGTCTTCTTTTGGTCCCTGATAGCAGCAGTGTTACACTCCAGGTTCAAATCTTTCCCCAGGCCTGTCCTGCTCATGGAGAAAGGAAGTGATGTCAGCTGAGATGGATGGGCTGGACCAGAGGGAAAGCTTCAAGACCAGACCACAGGTAGCATATGTGCAGTATTGCTGGAGACCAATGAAGATCACCTTTAAAGTAGACCGGAGCAGTGGGTTGATATTGAAATGCAGATGGGGGAAAAGATTGCAAATTGTTCTGAGGACGGGTTGGGAGTGGAAGAGAGCAGAAGAGATGTTTTGAGGAAATAGGAAACGCAACTTGATTTTATTTGGAATGTCAATGAGAGCAAAGAGCCAAATTTCATCTAAAAACAATAGGCTTTTATCGATTATGACGGGTCGCCATACAACATATCACAAGTAACTGGAAGAATTGGAGTAGACTTAATTATAGTTTTTGGTGGAACTAACTTTGTCACATTTATAGAATGGAAAAAACAATAGCTATACAAAAAGGAAATTATAATAAATTTAAGGAGATTTGGGGGCCATTGATAAATTATTGTAATGAATAGATACCTTTTTTTCCAATATAAGAACATTGCAACACGGGGATGGGTTGGGGGGGTTCTGAATGTTATCAAATGTTTAGATCATTAGAAAAGAATTTTTATAAAATATATTTGATTATATATATTATAGTAGGGGTGGGAGGGAAGGGATAAAACTTTATGTTTTAATGTTGAATATGATAGAAATTCAAGTGATGTATTCAATTTCAGTGTTGATTATTGTTACACTTGATTTAAGATGTCAAAATGAATAAAGATTTATAAAACAGAAAAAAAAGTTTTTTTAGTAATCATGATTAATAGTTAATGCATTACAGAGTTAACTGCATTTAACTTGCAGCCTTGATCAAAAACATATATTTGGAGCACTCTGTTTACCATATAAACTATTGTGTAAGATCATAACTGCATTACTTACAATTACAATAAGAAAAATAAAACTCAATAAAATATCTGGGGAAAGAATACAATGAATAGTCTGTCCCCTTTCCCCCACCAGGACTAGATTACGTTCCCTGGAGGTCTAGTGCTAGTGGAGTAGTCACGGCAAGAATGATGCTCCACTCGTAGCAGCCATTTTGAGAGCAGAGTTGATCAAGAGGAACTGGGATCGCTATTGCTCCGGCTACAGTTCTAGACCACCAGGGATCTTTGAGAGGAGGGAGACAAATGGAATAAAGCACAAATTTTCATCTTTCACCAAAAATACATAGCCAAAAATTAAAATAATCTTTTGGACGAAATTGAGACAGGACAGAAGTATTTTGGACCTGTTTTGGCACCATAACCAAATCTGAAATTTGATTAGCCTCTATATTTTATTGCTCTAGTAAACATACTTTAGAGCCCTTTCCAGCTTTTTAAAATATGTGTTTTAAAGGTCATCATCTCAGGAACAACATTTGAGAAATATCTGCAATGTGCAGTATCTTTAAACTCAGTTTTGCCATGAAAATGGGATACTGGGCTAGATTGGTCTAACCCAGTAAGGCTATTCTTATGTTCTTACTTTTTCTAGGCGAAGCGAAAATGACGCGAGTGCTCCCCTAGGGAAAAATTCTGATGCATGTGGGCAGTGCTTCTGCTATCTGTGTGATAAGCTCACCTCCCTGGTAAGTGGGACCAAATATCACTCCAGTAGTGGACATGAGAGGGGGAAAAGAAGAATATACTATGTTGACTGGTGTCCTGAATGTTAGATACAGTAAAACCTTGGATTGCAAGTAACTTGGTTTGCAAGTGTTTTGCAAGACAAAACATTTGATTACATTTTAACTTGATATACAAGCAGTGTCTTACAATATGAGCAGTACATACAGTATACACACATCACAACTGAGCCGATGGTTCTCTCTCTCTCTGACGCTGCAAGAGTATAGTGACTGTTCTAAACAAACAAAAGTCTTGCAATACGAGCGTCACATCATCACAACTGAGCCAATAGTTCTCTCTCTGACACTGCGGGAGTGTAGTGACTATTCTAAACAAGCGAGGTCTTCCAATACAAGTACGTATAGTATTTTCTATTAAAGTTTTTGAGTAGTGGAACGAATTGTCAGTTTCCATTATTTCCTATGGGGAAATTTGTTTTGATATATGAGTGTTTTGGATTACAAGCATGGTTTTGGAACGAATTATGCTCGTAAACCAAGGTTTTACTGTAGTTTGACAATTGGAACATTATATATGGATTTGCAAAATTATCAAGAACTTGTGTACACATTGTAAATATAATCATATGTCTGAACTGAATTTTGTATCCTTAAATACTCCCTTCACCAAAAATAGATGCTTTTAGAATGTAAAATTGTGGTATTTCAAATCTTTCTTCCAAGAAATATATAAATATACAAATATCAAATTACTTATGTGCTAGCTTCATCTGTTTGGAACCCTAAATTCTAGAAACCATTTTTCCAAACAGCACACAGTTTTGTTGTACAGTATGCTGAGGATGTATATTTTTTAAACCTAGGCCCATTTCAGATGTGTTAATTTTTAATGTGTCAAAACATGTTTATTCTTATTTTCAGTGGGCTTATTCACTAATACACACTTTGGCACATTACTGTATCTTCTCGAATAAGGGCCTGTTCAAGATGTTAGACTGTTTTGGGTTGTTCTAGAGGATCTTACGCTTGACAACCATTTATATATTTCTTATTTGTGATGCATGAATTGGGTGTCAGTAATAATTTAGCCAAAACTTTAATAGTGGAAGAGCAAGGAGTAAGTCTGAATTATAGTTAGGCATAAGTATGGCTAAAAATTGCTTTGTAGGTGTGTTAATAAAATATTCTGTTACATCTACACAGGAGCCTATACGTTAAGTTATCAGACCCCAGCTGCAAACCAGCATTGCAGAAGTGTGTGTCACAGCTTTCGGCACCTACCTCATTCCCAGCAGAGTGTAATGCCCCATCCAGTTTTCCTTCTACAAAGGAAAACTGAGAAGCATCTGTGAGAATGAGAGGTACATCGATGAAATGGTTTATGAGGCGTCAAAGATTTCCAGCAGTGGGAAAGAAGAGGCTGTGCTGAGGGAAGGTAGCTGGACTCAGATTACGGAACACTCCAAGATTGATACTGTGATTCCCCCTGCCCTTGAACTGAAGAACCGGTATGCTGTCCTGGAAGTGGAGGAGATGAGAGCATCCCAAGGAGAGGAAGGACCAAAAAATTACTGGATCTCTGACCACTAGGAAGCGTAAGGTAGTGGTAGTTTGTGATTCCCTTCTGAGGGGTACAGAAGTGTCCATCTGCAGACCAGAAATGATGTCACGAGAGGTATGCTGTCTGCCTGATGCCAAAATCCAAAATGTTACAGAGAGTTTGCTGAGATTCATCAAGCCTGATAACTACTATCTGATGTTGCTCATCCACATTGGCATTAATGATACTGCCAGGTACCCCTGTGAACGTGGCAAAAGTGACTTTGTGGCTCTGCAAGAGAAGGTGAAAAATCAGGTGCACAAGTGGTAATCTCATCCATCCTCCCTTTCGAGGGTAAAGGCCAAGGCAGAGAAGCTCGCATCCTGGAGATGAATGCATGGGTATGTGGATGGTGTCATCGAGAACGTTTTGGCTTCCTGGACCATGGGATGATTTTCCAAGGGCTGCTGAGCAGGGATGGTATATATCTATCAAAGAAGGGAAGAAGTGTCTTTGCCAGCACACTGGCTAATCTACTGAAGAGGGCTTTAAACTAGAAGTGAAGGGACAGGGTGATCAAAGCTTCCCGGGTAAGTATAAGCCCTCAGGTAAGTAAATCACTGAATTCCTCTACATGGGTGGGAAAAGGGGGCAACATCTGGAAAGTAGTATATACTAATGTTGGAAGTATGGGAGACAAGATTCTGGATCTAGAAGCTGTGATGGAAGAAGAGGCATTGGATATAGTGGCAATCACAGAGACGTGGTTCACAGAGAACCATGACTGGGATGTAGTTATACTGGGCTATAATCTGTTCAGGAAAGACAGGGTAGAAAGAAAAGGAGGGGGGGAGTAGCATTGTATGTTAAAGATCTTATTAAAGCCACACAATTACAGGATCTGCAGGGCAAGGAAGAGGCACTGTGGATCAATCTGGAAAAAGGGAATGGTAAATATCTTTACATTGGTGTGATATGCAGACCTCCTTCACAGACAGAAGAAGGAGATAGTGATTTAATAGCAGACATTCAGAATATATCTAAAAAAGGGGAAGTCTTACTAATAGGTGATTTTAACATGTTGGATGTTGATTGAGGTATCCCTATTGCGGGGTCTTCTAGAAGTAGGGATATTCTGGATTCTCTACAAGAACTGTGCCAGCAGTTGGTAATGGAACCCTGCAGGAAGGGTTCATATTGGACTTAGTGCTTACAAACGGGGAAAGTTTCTGATGTTACAGTGGGTGATCATCTGGCATCCAGTGATCACTACATGGTATGTTTTAATAATAAGATGGATATAGAGAGGGCTCATTCAAAAGCAAAGGTTCTAGACTTTTAAAAAACTAACTTTGTTCGGATGGTGGTTTACGTCAAGGAATTACTGTCTGGATGGAACGTCTGGAAGAAGTGGAAATGCGGTGAGCAAAACTGAAAGGAGCGATTATAAGGGCGACAAACCTTTTTGTGAGGCAAGTAAGTAAAGTAAGAGGAAAAGAAGGCCACTTTGTTTCTCAAAAGTAGCTAAGGTAAGGAATAAGAGGTTAGCTTTCATAAACTACAAAAGATTGCAAAAAGAAGAAGACAGGCAAAAATATCTGGAAGAGTTAAGAGAGGCTGGTCATATAGTCAGGAAGGCTCAGGAAAGCAAAGATGCAAATGGAAGAAAAAATAGCTGACAGGGTAAAATGGGAAGACAAGACATTTTTTAGATATATTAGTGATAGGAAGAAGTGCAAAAGTGGCATTGTGAGACTCAAAGGTGAAGGGGAGGAATATGTAGAAGCTAATAAAGAAAAGGCCGAATTGCTAAACAAATATTTCTGTTCTGTGTTCACAGCTGAAGCGTCAGGAGGGGGACCACAGAAGACAAACATGATTAGGGATGGAGGAGTAATAGACCCTGATCAATTTTCGAAAGGTTGTGTTCGTGAGGAGCTAGCTAAAATAAAGGTAGACAAAGCAATGGGGCCAGATGGTGTACATCCAAAGGTGCTGAAGGAACTTAGGGAAGTTCTGATAGCTCCGCTGACTGACCTTTACAACGAGTCTCTAGAGTCGGAGGTACTGAGCAGATGTGGTCCCTCTCCATAAAAGTGGAAGTAAGGAGAAGTGGGGAATTACAGGCCAGTAAGTCTGACTTCTGTGGTAAGCAAATTAATGGAAACGCTTTTAAAACAGAGAATGGTGAAGTTTCTGGAATCCTGTGGATTACAGGACTGGAGGCAGCATGGATTCACTAGAAGTAGGTCTTGTCAGACAAATCTGATCAATTTCTTTGACAGGGTGACCAGAGAATTGGATAGAGGATGTGTGCTAGTTGTGGTGTATTTAGATTTTAGCAAAGCCTTTAACAGTGTTCCACACAGATGTCTAATAAATAAATTCGGTGCTCTCAGGATGAGTCCCAAAGTGACAAGCTGGGTCAAGAACTAGTTGAGTGGAAGGCGATAGAATAGACACGCCAGATGGTGTGAATAACATGAAGAAAGACCTGGCGAAGCTTGAAGAATGGTCTGAAATTTGGCAGTTAAAATTTAATGCTAAGAAATTCAAGGTCATGCAGTTGGCAACAAAAACGCGAGGGAACGGTACAGTTTAGGGGGTGAAGAACTTAAGTGCATGATAGAAGAGCAAAACTTGGGTGTGATTGTATGTGATGATCTTAAGGTGACCAAACAGGTTGAAAATGCAATGGCAAAAGCTAGAAGGATGCTAGGGTGCATAGGGAGAGGTATGCCCAGTAGGAAAAAGGAGGTATTGATGCCCCTGTATAAGACTCTGGTTAGAATATTGTGTACAATTCTGGAGTCCGCACCTTCAAAAAAGATATAAAAAGGATGGAGTTGGTCTGGAAGAAGGCGTGGTCTTCATAAGGCGTATGGGGATAGATTTAAAGATCTCAATCTGTATACTTTGGAGGGAAGGCGGGAGAGGAGAGATATGATAGAGATGTTTAAATATCTAAGTGATGTAAATGCGCATGAGTCAAGTCTTTCATTTGAAAGGAAGCTCTGGAATGAGAGGGCATAGGATGAAGTTAAGAGGTGATAGGCTTCGGAGTAATCTAAGGAAATACTTTTATACAGAAAGGGTTGTAGATGCTTGGAATAGTCTCCCGGTAGAGGTGGTAGAGTCACAGACTGTCTGATTTCAAAAAAGCCTGGGATAGTTACATGGAATCTCTTAGAGAGAGGAAAAGGTAATAGTTACTGTGGAAGGGCAGACTGGATGTGCCATTTGGCCTTTATCTGCCATCATGTTTCTATGTTTCTAGTACATCTTCAAAAAGACAGGAGCATCAAGCTCCCACTTCATCCGGGGCTTCTCAGTCAGGCACCAGTTCCCATGGAGAATCCACGGTTTTACGGCTTTGGTTTTACAGCATGACTCAAGTGCACAGCCCTAGTTCGCAAAGGCTCTTCAGATGTAGTTACTGCTACTGTACTCTGAGGTAAAAAGCCTTCCATTATGGTGGCCTATGCCAAGTCTTGGAAGGCTTTTCAACATTGATGTGAAAGGGATCGGGAGAAGCCACTACAGGGTTTCACAGTGAAGGTGATGTTCCTGGGGGTAATCATCTCAGAGAAACGAATATCGGAACTGCAAGCTCTAGTATCTGATTTCCACATCAACCAAGAGGTTCATCTGCCTGCTTTTCAAGCCACAGGCTCAGGTAAGCAGGTTAGGTTTTTACAGAAACTGGATGTGCAAAGAGTTTTACTTTACTACCTGGAAAAGACCAATGATTTTCATCTTTCAGACCATCTGTTTGTGTTAACCAACCAGTCCATTCAGGGCAAACCAGCGTCCAAGGCTCCTATAGCCAGATGGATTCACATGGCCATTTTATCAGCATATGTCACCTGTGGCAAGCAGCCACTGTTTTCTCTTAAGGCGCACTCAACCAGGAGTGTCACATCTTCATGGACAGAGTCTTGGGCAGTTCCTTCCAGAGAGATTTGTAGAGCAGATACTTGGTCTACCCTTATACATTTATGAGGTTTTACAGAATGGATGTGGCTGCTCGAGAGAATGCCATCTTTGGGTCCTTGGTCTTGCAGGCAGGCTCTTCTGTCTCTCCCTAGATGTCGGCTACTGCTTTGATATATCACCTAAAATGCATACTCCTGTGCAGATGTAACAAAATGAAAGAATTAAGTTCTTACTTGGATAATCTTTTTGTTAATCTTCATAGGAGTTCATACAGCCTGCCCTCAGTATTCCTGATTTGCCTGCTTTCTGCCTCGGATATTTCTAATTTCCAGAACTAGAGTTCTTCCCTGTCAGTCAGATGGCTAAGCTTTAAGAAATCCTGTATAAGTAAGTGACTTGTTGAACTCCTGACTCCTTTGATGTTAGTGCTTGTTGCATACAGCAGGTTGATTCACTGTTGCTGCTAGGTTATAAATGCTTCTTAATAATTCTTCTTCTTCTTCTTATAAGTTGTAGATCAAAACAAATATGTTTGATATTTTCGGGGAAGTTCCTTGTATCCCTCCTCCTTTGTATTCTATTCCAGTAGAGATCGATTGCTTTGGAATAAACTGAAGGGGCACTGCACTCCACTGAGAATGAGGGAGAAAGCTGTGAGTGACACACTTCTGCAAAGCTGATTTGCAGCTGGGGATTGATCACCTAATGTACAGACTCCTGTGAAAATTAACAGAAAGATTATCCAGGTCAAAACCTAATCTTTCAACATAAATTTGTGTTCAAATAATGAGAGAAATTTAAAACAATACAGAAGTGCCTTGCTGGGTCAGAACATAGGTCAACTGAGCCTAGCTTTTGGTTTTTGGTGGTGACCAGTACGTCATTAGGATGTAGTACCTCATTCCTGTGAAAACCAGTAGCTTTTATACCAGAAGCCTGTTCAGATCCTTTTTTTTTAAATTATTTTGAAAATCGCTTGCACAAGATAAATTTGTTTAAAGAAACAGAGCACAATCTTAACATTCATTATAGGGCAGGTGTGTCAAAATCCTTCCTCGAGGGCCGCAATCCAGTCAGGATTTCCCCAATGAATATGCATGAGATCTATTTGCATGCATTGCTTTCATTATATGCTAATAGATCTCATGCATATTCATTGGGGGGAATCCTGAAAACCCGACTGGATTGCGTCCCTCGAGGAGGGAATTTGACACCCCTGATTATAGGGTATTAATTGTAGAAAGAAAAAAAAAAAAGATTATGACCTCTTACTTAGATTACAGATTTAAGTAGGAAGAAGCTCTAAATGCCAGGAATTTAGGTCAGGGCTGCCCAAGTCCGGTCCTCGAGATCTGTTGGCAGGCCAGGTTTTCAGGATATCCACAATGAATATGCATGAGAGAAATTTACATAACAAGAAGGCAGTGCAGGCATATCTTTCTCATGCATATTCATTGTGGATATCCTGAAAATCTGGCCTGCAAGTAGATCTCAAGGACCGGACTTGGGCAGCCCTGATTTAGGTAATATCCTGAAGAAAGACCTAACTAGATCTAGATATCTTGAATTAACAACTCAGTCTAAGTGGAAGATGTTCCAACAATCCTCTTCAAGTCTAGAAAGGTTTTCAATTGCTTGGGAACAAAAACCACATATTTAACTCCTGCATAATGCACTAAACATTTGCACAGATAACTCAGTAGAAAGGTAGCACCTAATTCACTAGTTTGCTGTCTCAAACCTAGGAACAGTAAGGAAGGGGGGGCGTCTTGGTAAGGACACTGGCACCCATCCTCCTCTCTGCCTCCCCTGCTCCTTCCCTGCCCCACACATGCACCCCTTCCCTTCCCCATACCTCTTTAACGTTTGAGGCGAGCAGCAACCCCAACCTGCTGCTAGTGCCAGCGTCGGCTCGTCCTCTGACATCACTTCCTGGTCCTGTGCCTAGGAGGAAGTGATGTCAGAGGGGTGGGGAATGAGGGGGAGGGGAGCCACCGCTCCGGACGCCTCTCACCCTCAATGCGCCACTGCTTAGGAATACTTTTCTCCTTGTGTTCTAGAAATATCTTGAGAATGACAAAATATAAGTGGAAAACAGAATAAGATTTTGTTCAAAGACAAATGAAACCAATAATGTTGATCTTCCAGTGACTTCCAGCATTGAAGATTCAAGTAAATTGGTCAAATTGTTTAAGTTCAGCCCTGCTTCTTGTCCTTGCCCGCTAGCATTAACACCAGAGGAGTTTTGAGGGGAAACTGGTAAATAGTGCAATTTATTTAAAGGAGGAATAGAATCAGAAGAGTATTGCAAATACTTAAAGGCATCCCCTGGGGTCATTCTAAGTAGCTTAGGATAATTCAGGATCCGAAGGTTTAACTTAGAGAATGACACAGGGAAAACATTTAACCCTGTCCCCGCGAGCTCGGTCCCCATCCCCGCAAACCGTCTGATCCCATCTGCACAAGCCTCTAATAGTTATGATTTTATATTGAACTTTATTAAAGTATAAAAAGAAACAAATATTCTGTTCAATTGTCATTTTATAAACAAAAATAATACAGAGCAAGGATCAACAAAACCCCTGTCTCCCCTCCCCTTCACAAATATCCCCTCCACAACCAAGAAAACTGAATAAGCCAAATTACTACAGAATGCTACACAGAAAAATAATGCTAACAAAATACTGCAGTCACACATGACATGAATAGTGTTACAGGAGTTCAACTAGGGTAACTGCCCCCTGTCAGAGAGAGCACTAAGCCAGCTGGAAGCTAAAGAAGCAAGGCCTGGGCTTTGCGGTCCCCAGTTATGTCTAAATCTAGCAGGATACATATTTCAAATCTGATATATTCTAATCACAAAACGGAAAATAAAATTATTGTTTTCTACCTTTTGTTGCCTCATGTTATACAAATCATGTTGGTCTCAGGCACTGGTCTCTTCTTTTGTCTTCTTTTAACTCATTTGCCAGGGTCTCCTGACCATTTGACATTTCTTCTTTCTCCATGCTCACCATCCATCTGTCTCTGTGTATGCATTGTTCCCCATGTTCAGCATCTCCCTTCTCTATGTCTCCTATATGTCCCTTTCTAGTATTTCCCCTGTGCCCATCTTCCTGCCTTCATCATCTCACCATTCTATGATCCCCTCCCCCTGTGTACAATATCACTCCTCTATATCCCTATGCCCCCGTGTCCAGCATCTTCCTTCTGCATTCTTATTCTTCCTCAGGTCTAGCCATCTTCCCTCTTTGTCCATATACCCTCCTATGTCTAGCATTACTCCCATGTCCATTACCCCTCTGTGTCTATATACTACCCCCATGCAGCATTCCCCTTTTTGTCCCTGTTCCCATCCATGCCCACAATATCTCCTCTTTTTGTATATCTCCCTGTGTTCAGCTTCTCCCCTCTCTTACTCCCTTACGCCAATGTGTCTCTCATACTCTCTCTTTCCTGTCTCTCTCTGCTATGTTCAATATTTCACTCACTCTTCCTTCATTCCCTTAGTTCAGCTTTTCTCTTTCCCTTCCCTTCTCTCTTCCTCCCTGCAGGTCCTGCACCTCTCTCCCTTCCCAATGGGTCCAACACCTCTATCCCCTCACTTCAGCACCCACGTATGAGACTGGCACCTCTACCTTCCCTCTAGCTCCACTCTACACACCACATGAGCCCAGCACCTCTTTCCCTTCCCCCAATCCCCAGATCAGATCCAGCAACAGTGTCCCTTCCCTTCAGCTCCAGCCAGTCCAGAAGTCCAAGCAACCCCCTTTCACGGGTGCAGCAGCCCCTCCTCCCTAATTTCCAATCGTGGGTCAAAACTGGAAAAAAAAATCTGCGATGCCCCTGGGTTGGCCCCTTTGCGCCTCCAAGGGCAGGCTCACCAGTCTCTTAGAAGCTTTGTGGAAGAAGAAGCAACATTGCACACATGGGTGCTCTGGGACCTTCTTCCGGGCGAGTCCCTCCTTCCAATGTAACTTCCAGTTTCGCAGCAGCCAATCAGCTAGTGGCTAAGCACAGACAGGAGCGAAGGAAGGTCGCTCCTGACACTGTTCACCACTGGACCACCAGGGATTCTAAAGTTATGCACAGGGGAGGCGGGAGGGAGGTAAGAATTCTTAGACTCGGCTGGGACAGGAGGTGGGAGGGTTCCAGATGGAGCAAAGCTTGGGGATTTTGTTAGTATGTATTTAAAAATAGAACATAAATACAGATATTGCATGCTCTCTCCCACCTGCTCTGATTAGGTGTCTCAACAATGATATGCCACTAATAGAAAGTATGTTTTTTGTTTATCTCTATTGTAACAGTGTCCATATTGGACATCTCCATCTATTTGTCATTGCAATGCACACAACAAGAGCAAGTACTGGAAGGCCGCAAGAGACACTGCCCTGGTGGGTGTACTTACCATGTTCAATTTCGATCTCACGGAAATAGATGTGGACTTGCGTCAGGGAGGTATGCTTTCTGCTTCAGGGTTGTTCAAATTACAAGAACTCAATATTTTTAATTCAGATAAACTTAAGGTGAAGTCTGTTAGATGTTCCATAGATTGAGCCCCTATTTCAGATAGAACATACACATTGGAATTGATATGTCCAATTCAGATAGTATTTTAGGAAATGATCTGCAGATGTAGAGCCATTTCTAAAATACATGGATTCACTAGAGGCAGGTCCTTTCAGACAAATCTGATCAATTTCTTTGACTGAGTGACCAGAGAATTGGACAGAGGAAGAGCGCTAGATGTGGTGTTATTTAGATTTTAGCAAAACTTTTGACATTGATACCCTCTGTATAAGACTATAGTAAGACCTTATTTAGAATATTGTGTACAATTCTGGAGATCACACCTTCAAAAAGATATAAACAGGATGGAGTCAATCCAGAGGAAGGCTACTAAAACAGTTGGTGGTCTTCATCATAAGACATATGGGGACAGACTTAAAGATCTCTATGTTTACTTTGGAGGAAAGGCAGGAGAGGGGACATATGATAAAAGACGTTTAAATACCTACGTGACATAAATATGCATGAGGCAAATCTCTTTCATTTGAAAGGAAGCTCCGGCATGAGAGGGCATAGGATGAAGTTAAGAGGCTTAGGAATAATCTAAGGAAATGCTTTTTTTACAGAAAGGGTGGTAGATGCATGAATTAGTCTCCCGGTAGAGGTGGTGGTCTCTGAGTTCAAGAAAGTGTGGGGCAGGCACGTGGGATCTCTTAGGGAGAGGAGGAGATAGTGGATGCTGCGGATGGGCTGACTGGATGGGCCACTTAGCCTTTATCTTCCGTCATGTTTCTATGTTTGTATATAAAGGAATATACCACTACTACTTATCATTTCTATAGTGCTAGTAGACATACTCAGCACTGTACATGAAAACACAGACGAGACAGTCCCTGCTCAAAGAGCTCACAGTCTAGTCAAGGAAGACAAACTGGACAAGAAGGTGCAGCAATGCACTGTGGTCAGGTGGAGGAATGAGAAGACAGATATCGGTGCTTAGCAGGTGGGTGGGAGTTTGGAATTGAAAACAGCTTCAAAGAAGACGCTGACTCTGTGCTGTGGGAGCAAGCAGTTTACAATTTAATTAAAATATTTGTTATCTGCCTAAAGGGCTGATAATTTTTTTTAAAAACCCGCCTAAATCGGTACTTGGACGATCTAAAAGACAGGTTGTCCAAGTGCCGATAATCAAAATGGGTTTTAGACATATCTAAAAACAGCTTAGGCCTTTTCAGTGCTGCTGTACGCCCAGAGCTGAAAGGGGTGCTTTAGGAGGAGTGGTGAGGGCGGGATTTGGGTGAGACGTGGACAGACCTAGACTTGGTCGTACTGCAAGTATAACCGAAAGTTTAATGACACTACCTAGACCAGGGGTAGGCAATTCTGGTCCTCGAGAGCCACAGGCAGGTCAGGTTTTCAGGATATCCACAATAAATTTGCATGAGATAGATTTGCATCTCAAGGAGGCAGTGAATGCAAATTCATGGTGGATATCCTGAAAACCTGACCTGCCTGTGGCTCTCGAGGACCGGAATTGCCTATCCATGGCCTAGACTGAACTTATATGTAGTGACTTAAGCGATCTAAAAACAGGTGTAAGTGCCCAGAAGGTATCCAAAGTGACCAGATAACCACAGCAGACACAAAATACAGACCCCCCCCCCACACACTCCCCCCAGTGATCACTGACCCCCCTCACACCACCATAAAAATCAGAAGAAAAACGTACATACCTGCCTTCAGAACATCAGCACCTGGCATAGGAAAGCCTAATAGAGCTGCACAGAGTGGCTTAAGTAGCCTGGAGGGTGAGCTAGTGAACCATAGATAGGAGGACCCAGGCCCATAAGCCACTTCATTCATGGTGAAACGTGTGAACATAAGAACGTAAGAATAGCCTTACTGGGTCAGACCAATGGTCCATCAAGCCCAGTAGCCCGTTCTCACTGTGGTCAATCCAGGTCTACCTGGCCAAAACCCAAGGAGTAGCAATATTCCGTGCTACAGATCCAGAGCACCCACCAAAACCCCCCCAAACCCTATTGTACTATCATATAGGTGCCACCTGCAAACATAAGGGCTATTGGGGTGGTAGACAGGTGGGTCTAGTACAGGGGTCTCAAAGTCCCTCCTTGAGGGCCGCAATCCAGTCAGGTTTTCAAGATTTCCCCAATGAATTTGCATGAGATCTATGTGCATGCACTGCTTTCGATGCATATTCATTGAGGAAATCCTGAAAATCTAACTGGATTACGGCCCTCAAGGAGGGACTTTGAGATCCCTGGTCTAGTAGGTTTGGGGGGCTCACCATGACCTATAAGGAAATTGTGGTGAGATGTTTCTGTGGCATGCTTTTTGTGAAGTTCACAGCAGTGCCCTCTAAGGTGCCCCACTACTTTGTTGCCATGTCTGGGTGGCCAGTCCATCACTTTGCTGGTTCCTCCCACGTCCAAAAAGTCTTGTTCTAGGCATTTTTGACTTGGATGATTTTTTGGACGAGAATGGGGTACAAAGATAGAATACCATTTTTCCCAATATGAATACTAATACTAATGAAGGGTGGGGGGGTTCTGAATTTGATTAAATATTTAGTTCATTAGATAAGAATTCTTATACGGTATATTTGATGGCATATAGATGGAGAGGGATGGGAGGGAAGGGATTAAATCTTATGTATTAAAGGTTAATTTGTTAAGAAATTCAAGTGATGTATACAATTTTAATATGTCAATTATTTATACACTTGATGTAAGATGTAAAATGAATAAAGAATTAAAAAAAAAAAAAAAAGATAAGACGATTTAGCTGTCCGGACGATGAAACGGCTGGACGTATAAGTTGACAATTCTCAAAAAAAAAAAATTGGGGAACGTATTTTTCGAGAATGGACTTTAAATGCTGCTGACTTTGAGCGACTAGTGATGTGGGCCCAAAACGGACTTAGACATATCTTTTAATTATGCCCCTCCACGCGTCTTAAAACATGCACAGTCACCAAAAAACATTTACAAAATTAAAAATTCATCATTTACATCAATAAATTTAGCAGAACTTCTTTATGATCTAATACACAAGTCTTTTTAAATACAAAATGTCCTTGTTTCAATGAAATGCTGAATAAAAAGCTTTTGACTTAGTAGCTTCTTAAAACCAAGCACATTCTTACAGAAGCACAAATTTCCAGGAATACCATTTGATAAAACCAGCCACTGAAAAAGATTTGCTGTATTCACATAATGCCCCACATACCAACAACATGCATTTCTCAGTTCTTAATGTATGCCCTGGCTTTTAAATCTGTAAAATTTTACTGAAATATCTGGGAAGTTTACCATAGATGCCTTGCTGAAACAATTTCAGAATCTTATAATGCAATTTCTTCAATATAGAGGTAATATGATCAAACATGATACTTTAAGCATTGTCAACTTTGAAAACATTATCAGAAGCCACTGGCAACTCACACATTGGCACTTAGACAGTTACCAGTCTGGCCAGCAAGACCACCAGAGCCACACTTGCCACTTTGTGTAGGCTACACTCCTTCATGATTGAATCCTGGCATTACAAACGGGGCAGTCAAATTTGTTACCAGACCTTAATGTGCAATAATGTATTCAGAGCCTATGCATTTGCCACTTATAGAAACAGATGTGTATTTGCTTCTAACTAGCTACAGGGATGATCAATTCTGAGGGGGAAAAAGTGCTACCCAAAATGAGTACTTTTACAAAACCTATAGATACCCAGGAGCAGCTGTAAATTCTGATGCTGATTTCTGAATTCATTTCCAAGCATTCTCCTCCTGTAATGGGAATACACATGTAGAGTAGAGAATGACATGGGGATGGGTACCTGCAGGTACCCATGGGACAGGGACAGAGCTTTGTCCCTGTGTCATTCTCTAATGTAGAGTTTGGAGCCACTCTATCCTCCATATGCATGTAGTGCAGATTTACATTGTGTAATTTCTGGCTTTTAAAATTGGGTTTTCTATGCTTATTTGAGGTATATGTTTGAATGCCAATATTTACAATTATAACTCAGGAGTAGAACTTCCAGCATCGGGGCCATTTGTACATAAATCCAATTGTCTTTTGCGTTGTGTGACTTTATTGTTTTACAGACTATGTGGTGTTCTGTATTACAGTTAAAATTCATAAGTTCATTAACATGAAAAAACCTTTGTGAATTTTTGTTTTTAGGAAATCACTTGCTAAAATTTATGCAGGAGCTCTTCGTGCAGTATAACAATTATTTGGTAGGAGAGGAGATTTCTCGAGAGGATTTATATCCCTGCATGTGCGACTGTCATCAAGGACAAAGACGGAAAAGCATGGGATGCAATAAATGCAACTACCATCATGCAGAAACAAGAATATACAGGTGGTGTGCTATATTGATGTGTGAATGGCTGCATCGGTGTAAGCAGAGGGAGCCTGAAGGGAATTACTGTATATATGCAAAAACGGGGGTCTCTGTTTCTATTTGAGTCTTCCCTCTCTCAGACCCGTCGCAGGCCTCTCTCCCTGGGCCTACCTTATGCTCTGTTGTTCCAGTGTTGAACCAGGGCAAGAGCAATCCTATGCTTCAGCCCCGTGCAATCTCACTTTATCATCTTTTCAGGAGCAGATTCATCCAAAGCAGTTATAATGCATTGAATAGTAATCAGGTACTCTTAAGTATTTTCCCTGTCTGTCCCAGCAGGCTCAAAATTTAACTCTGCTACCTGGGGCAGTGGAGGACTAAGTGACTTGCCCAGAATCACAAGGATTGAAATCACAACCTGGGGATGCTGAGGCAGCAACTCTAATCACTAAACTGTAACCTTGCAAGACTGCCATGAGTTTGGTTTATATTTGAGTCAATATTTTTTTCCCCTTTTTTGGGGAAAAAGGTTACCGCAGTTTACATTCGACTATACGAGGGGGTGCTGAAAAGTTCTCAGTCCAACCAATTTCCTAAATTCTGAGCCTTATTTTGCCACTGTAGCTGAAAAGAGTGTTATTTTATTTTGCAACGTGCCAATTTGCAGAATTGTAATGCTATGTTTAGACATTTAATTAATTTATTTATTTATTCAGCTCAGAACAGGTTACAAGAGTACATTCACAGTAATAGATAGGACAGACTTAAGTGTGAGTATAGGCTTGGAGGACATAGCATAGTTGATATTGAAGCTTTCACAGGACAGACAGACAGGTAATATAGCTTTTGCGTTGCAGGTGTGTACGTGGTTGATAGTATAGCATTTGGGTTCTAGTGGGTAGCACAGATAAGTTTTACTGGGAATGAACATTTGGATTTTAGTATGTAGCACAATTTGGCTGTGCTTGGAGTGTTTAGAAAGATTTGTAACTGTTTAAGTTATATTTGTAGTGGCTTTTGAGTTACAGTGGGAGTCCATTTGGTGTACTAAGAGAAGCCTTTGAGTTCCACTTAGTAGGGGTGGAGGCGTCATTCGTTAAGGAGCTGGGTTTGTAAATAAGAAGATTCTTTAGCACTCTCCAGACCAGTAGAGGTTAACTTTACGATTGGGTATATATCTAATCATGACCAGCAGGTGGAGACTGAAAACAAAACTTTGGGACAGTATATCCTAGCCCCTCCTCTCTATTTCCCTCAGTCTTCTTTCAGTCTCCAGCAGGTGTTGAGTGATCTGTACCCATCTCCCTTGGTAGGGCTGTTGGAATTTGTTTAGGGGTTTATTGTCCCTGTTTTTAGCCGGACGGAGCTTGGACGGACTCTGTTTGGGGGTTCGTCCGACCTCGGGGGTGTCAAACCCGGCGGGTCACGAGCGGGGTCCCTCCCCCCACTTCCTCCACCTCCCCATATTTTTTTAGAGGAGCCTCAGCAGTAAGCCTTGCCCCCTAAATCAAGCAAGGCATATTGCTTCGAGAGCCTGTGGAGTCTGTTCTGTAAAAAAAAAAAAAAAAAAAAAAAATCCTGAGGTAGTGCTGGTCTGGAGGGTTGTATCCCTTTAAGAAAACTGTATTTTACTGTATTTTTTCATCTAACCGGCACTTTTTTATAGCTAGGTCGCGTATGGAGCAATGAGCACTTCTAAAGGGAAAAAGTGCTCATTGTAATGTAATGTAATGTAATGTAATTTATTTCTTATATACCGCTACATCCGATAGGTTCTAAGCGGTTTACAGAAAATATACATTAAGATTAGAAATAAGAAAGGTACTTGAAAAATTCCCTTACTGTCCCGAAGGCTCACAATCTAACTAAAGTACCTGGAGGGTAATAGAGAAGTGAAAAGTAGAGTTAGAGGAAAAATAAAAATAAAATAAACATTTTAACAAGACAGCATTGATCTAAATACTTTGGAAGGTAGAAGAGAGGAGAGAAAGGAATAGAAGCAGAAGGGGGAGCCGTTGAACAGTAGAATTCTGGAGAAATTTAAATGATAGAAATAGAACAAAACAAAGACAAAAGGCAAAACAATAGATAAGATTAAAGATAATTCATAAGCTGGAAAGAAAAATAAAATAAAACTTTGTCTTCAATCCACGGTTTCAGCGTCAGTGATGAAGTGGAGCAAGTAAGTTTAGGAGGAGCGATTGACGTTTCCAGAAAGGGCTTCTTCAGGGAAGAGACTTGGCAGACAGTCCCAGGATTCCTATGTCTCCTCCCCTGCGATGTTCAGGCCGGTGCGGTGGAGGAGCTCCGTCGGCAGCGGCTGCAGGCGCCCAGAGCTCCCCGCCGATGGTGCCTTGCGAGTCGGCTGGGAGCAGTGGGGAAGCCCGGTCTTCCCCAACCGCCCACGGAGGGATTCCCCGAGCCGCCAACGGTCGGGTTGTTGGGGATTCCCTCTCAGCTGACGTTTTGACAGCTGATGCCGGCTTGCCTGTTTTAGCGGCTGGGACTGTTCAGGTTTCTCAGCCGCTACAGGCTATGGAGGGAGCATTTTTGGCGGGAAAGTCGCCATCTTCTCAGTCTGGCCCCTCCATTTTGTCTTCCACCTCAGGTGACCTTCCCCCTGTATTGGAAAAACAGGGGCAGGTTTCTGCTGGGTTCCCTGCTGTGGCAGGGAGTCCCTTGGGACCCTCGGGGGGTTTTTCTCCTGATTTCTTTTTTTCCTTGTGCAGAGCCTATTTTCAGGTGGCTGGGGGTCCTGGTTGCGCTCAGGGGGTTTCGGTGAGTGGGGTTTCCTCCGCGCTCCCTGCGGCTTTGCCTCTCTCGTCTGTTGTGGCATCCCCTCCTCCTCCTCCCTTGTCCAAGCGTCCGCGGGTGTCGTGGGACAAGGATTTATGGTCGGAGGAGCGTGTCAGTCTGGATGAGGACCTGGACCTTTCTGAGGATTTCCAGGACCCTCTCGAGGGGACGGCCGCTGGCGGCGGGTTGTCGGGTTTCCCGTCCTCCGGCGAAGAGGCGTCAGTGGTGCGCCTTTTTCAGAGAGATGAGCTGCCGGACCTGATTCAACAGGTTTCTTCGGTGTTGCGTTTTGAGGATGCGCCGCCGGAGACTCCGTGTGTGGGGGACCCTCTGCTACGGGGGATCCGTTCCGTTTCCCGCTCTTTTCCTATGCATCAGGATATTCGGGATATTATACTGGAACAGTGGAAAACGCCGTTTCGTTTGGCGCGCAGCATGGCTCGTTTGTATCCCATCCCAGAGGGGGATCGGGCTACTTTAGCATTGCCAGTCGTAGACGCGGTGGTCTCGGCGATTTCTAAGCGGCATACCGTGCCTGTTGAGGGCGGTTCTGCCTTGCGGGACTCTGAGGAGCGCAAGTTGGAGAACATCCTTAAGCAAAATTTTCAAGTCTCTGCCTTTGGGGTCCAGGCGGCTATTTGTGGGGGGCTGGTCGCTCGCGCCGTGTTTTGGTGGGCTGAGCGTGTCCTGGATCGGGAGTCTGATGACTGGTCTTTGGTGGATCAGGAGGTGGCGAAGATTGAGATGGCTGCCTCGTTCCTCTCAGATGCTCTTTATGACTTGGTGCGGATCTCGGCTAAGTCTATGGCCTTTGGCGTGGCCGCGCGGCGTATTTTGTGGCTGCACGCTTGGGCGGCGGATGCTGCGTCCAAAGCTAAGCTTACTAAATTTCCCTTCCGGGGGTCTTTTTTGTTTGGGGAGGAATTGGATAAGTTGATTCAGACTCTGACGGACTCAAAGGTGCCCCGTCTGCCTGAGGACCGTGCCCGCCCTGCGTCTTGGGGTGGCGCTGCCCGGGGGCGTTTGCGGGAGTTTCGCAAGTATCGCCCTGGGCGTGGGGCTGCTTCTTTCCCGGCTCCAGGGTTTTCCCGGGGTCGGTTCTTCCAGCGCTTGCAGCCCTTTCGGGGGGCCCGTCGGGGGGCAGGGAATCCCTCCGCTGGTTCCCCCGCTTCCCGTCCTGCACAATGACTCCTTGCCGGCGCCCCCTATGGTTCCGGTGGGGGCCCGACTGTGCAAATTTTTCCCCAAATGGGCCGAGATCACGTCCGATCAGTGGGTCCTGGAGGTGGTGCGGGACGGTTATGCCCTGGAGTTTGCCCGCTCTCTGCCGGACCTTTTCCTCGCCTCTCCATGTCAGACTCCTTGGAAGACGCAGGCTTTTCGCCAGACCCTTCAGCGCTTGCTAGATCTCAAGGCAGTTGTTCCAGTGCCCCCTCCGGAGTGGGGCACCGGCAGGTACTCCATTTACTTTGTGGTGCCCAAGAAGGAGGGGACCTTTTGGCCCATCCTGGATTTGAAAGGGGTCAACAGGGCTCTCAAGATTCCCTCTTTCCACATGGAAACTCTGCGGTCGGTCATTCTGGCGGTTCAGCTGGGGGAGTTTCTCACTTCTCTCGATCTGACGGAGGCCTACTTGCATGTTCCCATTCGGGCCTCTCATCAGCGTTTCCTTCGCTTTGCGATCTTGGGTCGGCACTATCAGTTCTGTGCGCTTCCCTTTGGTCTGGCCACGGCTCCCCGGACGTTCACCAAGGTGATGGTGGTCGTCGCGGCAGCCTTGCGGTCGGAGGGCATTCTGGTACACCCCTATCTGGATGACTGGTTGATTCGGGCAAAGTCGTTGCAGGAGAGCTCCCGGGTTACGGCTCGGGTGGTGGAGTTTCTCCGGTCGCTGGGCTGGGTGGTCAACCTTTCCAAGAGTCGGTTGGTCCCGGCTCAGCGTCTGGAGTACCTTGGGGTTCTGTTCGACACCTCCTTGGGGAAGGTCTTCCTTCCAGAGGCCCGGGTGAGCAAATTGCAATCTCAGATTCGCCTGCTTTTGGCGTCCCGGTGTCCTCGGGCGCGAGATTTCCTCCAAGTCTTGGGGTCGATGGCGGCGTCCCTGGACGTGGTGAGGTGGGCGCGGGCCCACATGCGTCCTCTTCAGTATGCTCTGCTCCGGAGGTGGTCTCCCCAGAGGCACGGTTTGGATGTTCCTGTTCCCCTGCGAGGCATGGCGCGCTGCAGTCTGCGTTGGTGGCTCCGGACCCCTCACCTGGTCCAGGGGGTGGGTCTGGTCTCCCGCAGTGGACGGTGCTCCTTACGGATGCGAGTCTCCTCGGTTGGGGGGCTCAGTGTTTGGGTCACTCAGCTCAGGGCACCTGGTCCACGGAGGAGGCCTCCTGGTCGATCAACGTGTTGGAGACCAGAGCGGTCCATCTGGCGCTGTTAGCTTTCCACTCCCTTTTGTTGGGCAAGTCGGTCAGAGTCCTGTCGGACAATGCCACGGCGGTTGCTTATGTCAATCGTCAGGGGGGCACCAAGAGCACTCAGGTGGCGCAGGAGGCGGCTCGGCTCATGGTTTGGGCGGAGTCCCATCTTCTGGACCTCTCGGCCTCTCTCATAGCCGGGGTAGAAAATGTTCAGGCGGACTTCCTCAGTCGTCACTTCCTGGATCCAGGAGAGTGGTGTCTTGGCGCCGTGGCATTTCAGTTGATAGTGCAGGCTTGGGGGCAGCTCCTGATGGACCTGATGGCCACGAGTGGCAACGCCAAAGTGCCCCGCTTCTTCAATCGTCGCAGGGACGGTCTGGCCGAGGGTCTGGATGCTCTGGTCCAACCGTGGCCAACGGAGGGGCTGTTGTATGTGTTCCCTCCTTGGCCATTAGTGGGCAGAGTACTTCTTCGCATTGTTCACCATCCGGGTCTGGTGGTTCTGGTGGCTCCGGATTGGCCTCGACGTCCGTGGTATGTGGATCTGGTGAGGCATCTGGTGGCGGATCCTCTTCCTCTACCTCTCTTGGACGATCTTCTGACGCAGGGTCCCATTCCCATGTTCGACCCGTCTCCCTTCTGTCTTACGGCTTGGCTCTTGAAAGGGGTAGCCTTAGTAAGAAGGGAATATTCAGATAAGGTGATCTCTACACTCTTGGGGTCCCAGAGGCTTTCTACCTCTCGGGCTTATGTGCGGGTTTGGCGTCTCTTTGAGGGGTGGTGCCGGGCGCGGGGAGTGGTCTCTTTTCGCGCTTCCCTGCCTAACATTCTAGAGTTCTTGCAGGATGGCCTGGATAGAGGCCTGGCTTGGTCTTCTCTCTGGGTTCAACTTGCGGCCCTGTCGGCTTTTCGAGGGTTGGTGACAGGTCAGCGTTTGTCGGCCATTCCTGATGTGATTCGCTTTTTGCGGGCGGCCAAGTTGCTCAGGCCTCCCCTACGGCCCTCTGTTCCCTCTTGGGATCTCAATCTGGTTCTCTCTGTTTTGGTGCGCCCGCCTTTCGAGCCGTTGGATGGCTGTTCTTTGAAGGACCTTACTCTGAAGGCGGTCTTTTTGGTGGCCATTACTTCCGCTAGGCGTGTTTCTGAGCTACAGGCGTTCTCTTGTAGGGCTCCCTTCTTGGAATTTTCGAGGGAGCGGGTTGTCTTGCGGCCTGTTCCTTCCTTTCTGCCGAAAGTAGTTTCTCCTTTTCATGTCAATCAATCGGTGGTCCTCCCGGTCTTGAGTAGTCGGGAGGGCTCTTCTGAGCAACGGTAGCTGCGCAAGTTGGATGTCAGTCGGGTCCTCCGCTCTTATGTGCAGCGGACCTGGGAATTCCGGAAATCCGATCATCTCTTTGTCCTTCTGGCGGGTCCTCGTCGGGGGGCTGGCGCTTCTAAGGCTACTATTGCGCGCTGGATCAAGGAGACGATTGCTTCCGCTTATCTTCTGAGACAGAAGCCTGTTCCGGAGTTTCTCAAGGCTCATTCCACTCGGGGTCAGGCAGCTTCTTGGGCTGAGTCGTCGCTCGTGCCTCCAGTGGATATTTGTAAGGCTGCAGTTTGGTCCTTCTTGCATTCCTTTGTTAGACATTATCGAGTAGATGTTCAGGCGCGTCGGGACGCGGTGTTCGCTCGTGCCTCCAGTGGATATTTGTAAGGCTGCAGTTTGGTCCTTCTTGCATTCCTTTGTTAGACATTATCGAGTAGATGTTCAGGCGCGTCGGGACGCGGTGTTCGGTGAGCGTGTTCTGGTATCGGCCCTTCGGGGGTCCCACCCGTGAGAGGGACTGCTTTGGTACATCCCATTTGTAAAGATTAACCTCTACTGGTCTGGAGAGTGCTAAAGAAGGAGAAATTAGGTTCTTACCTGCTAATTTACTTTCTTTTAGCTTCTCCAGACCAGTAGAGGTCCCCACCCTGTCTGTTGTTGTTGTTGTTGTTGTTGTTGTTGTTGGGGCTGTTTCGCGGGCAGTTTTTGTTTTTTGCTGCGGGTTCTAGTATTTTTCTAGGGCCGGGGAGAATTGAAGAACAGCGGCTGTGGCTCGGCTGGCTTAGCTAGCGAGCTGTGGGGACATTTTCCTTCGGGTATTTCTCCTCTGTATTTTCCAACAGCACTTGGGTATGTTAATTGTTATTCCTGTTTGGAGTATTGTTTTCTTTCTGTTTTCCAGTTCTTGGTTCTGCTTGGCTATTCGGCAGACTGAGGTAAATAGAGAAGGGAGTATTTTATATACTGTCCCACAGTTTTGTTTTCAGTCTCCACCTGCTGGTCATGATTGGATATATATCCATTTGTAAAGATTAACCTCTACTGGTCTGTAGAAGCTAAAAGAAAGTAAATTAGCAGGTAAGAACCTAATTTCTCCTTAGAAGTCATGTAGTTTGCTATCATCTTGTGGAAGATCTTGAAGGCTAGAACCAAGGCTTTAAAGGCGCAGCGTTTTTCTTAGGCAGCCAGTGCGTGGATGTTAGTGACATGGTCATGGAAGCCCAGGTTTTTCAGGAGTCAAATTGCAGTGTTTTGCACGCTTTGGAGACTCGAGAGGGTTTTAGCGGGTTTAGCCAACTAGTAGCACGTTGCAGGATAATAAAAACACGTACAGTAGTTGAGCGAAATCGGTTTCTGAGAAGTAAGCTCAGATGCAGTTTAGCTGGCGGAGGTGGTAAAAAGATGAAGACTCTAATTTGGATACATGATCTGAGAGCGACATTGTTTCAGATCATTGACTGAACCCGATGTTCACTTACAAAATGGGGGGATCAATGCTAGGGGTCAGTAATCTGGAAAGAGACTTGGGAGTGATGGTAGACACGACATTGAAGGCGTCGGCACAATGCGCCACAGCCTCGAGGAAAGCAAACCAAATGTTAGGTATCATTAAGAAGGGTATCTCGACCAGAACGAAGGAAGTCATCCTGCCACTGTACCGGGCTATGGTGCGCCCGCATCTGGAATACTGTGTACAGTACTGGTCACCGTACCTCAAAAAGGACATGGCAATGCTTGAGGGAGTCCAGAGAAGAGCAACTAAACTGATTAAGGGTATGGAAAACCTTACATACACTGACAGACTGAAGAAGCTGGGGCTGTTCTCCCTGGAAAAGCGGAGACTCAGAGGAGATATGATAGAGACCTTCAAGATCCTGAGGGGCATCGAAAAGGTTGACAAAGACAGATTTTTCAATTTGAAAGAAACCACAAGAACAAGGAGTCACTCGATGAAATTGAAGGGGGACAGGTTTAAAACAAACGCAAGGAAGTACTTTTTCACACAGAGGGTGGTGGACACATGGAACACCCTTCCGGAGGCCGTGATAAGAAATAGCACAGTACAGGGTTTCAAGGATGACCTGGATAGGTTCCTGGAAGACAAAGGGATTGAGGGGTACAGATAAGAGCAGTGGAAGGTTTAGAGATAACTGTAGAGGTAGGCAATAAAATTAGTCAGGGACCGCTGACCAGGCAATATGCCTGATGGGCCGCCGCGTGAGCGGACCGCTGGGCTGGATGGACCTCTGGTCTGCCCCGGCGGAGGCGACTACTTATGTACTTATGTACTTATGTCAATGAAAAGTGTGGAATTTTTAAGTGTGTAACTCTGAGCCGTCATGAAGTTCCTATTGCTACAGAAGAAAACTGCAAAGGAAATCCATGAATGTATGATGTGAACTTAAGTGACAAATACCCATCATACTCCCCAGTAAAGAAGTGTGGAGATTTTGTGACCGAAGATGCAGCAAGGTCTAAGAGACCTCAAATAGTGTCAATTCAAGAAATTGTTGACCATGTCCATGACCCGATTTTGGCAGATCGGCAGATTTTATTTATTTATTTCGGCTTCTATCCCGTTCTTCCAGAAGCTCAGAACGGGTTACAAGTAGACATTCACAATCGTTTGAAGACAGACTAGTCGTGACAACATATAGGTTACAGTAGACAATAACAGAGCTTATTCTAGAGACCAGACTAGTCATAGCAAAGAGTACTAGGAGAAGTATATTGGGGAGGCAGTTTTTAATGGCCCGATTGGCGGAAGAGGAAGTTCTTTACTGCTCTGCGGAAGGTCATTAGTGGGTCTAGTGACCTGATCTGTGTGGGTAGTTGGTTCCATAGCTGAGGTAGGAAATGGCGGTAGGATCTTTTGTACGCCGTACTCATTCGGAGGGATCTCCCTGCGGGAATGCTGAGTCTTTGTTCTGCTTTGGAGCGGAGGGGACGATTAGTGGTGTATAGGCGTAGCTTGGATGCTATGTAGGCTGGGTTTTTTTTGGTAGAATCTCTTGTGTGTCATGACCAGGGCTTTGACGATGCATCGCTTTTTGACTGGTAACCAGTGAGCTGCATAGAGCGCTGGAGTAATGGGGCAATGGTAGCTGAGGTTGTATAGGAGTCGAATTGCTGAGACACTACAGATATCCAGGGAATGTGTGGGGTGTATAATCCATGAGCAGTTGGGTATGCAGAAGTGTCCAAGTGTTTAATGCTGACGAGAAACGACATCAAGTGGACACTTCCAAGCTGATTTTGCAGCATTTTCAGTGAGCTGGTACCAACTTTTTGGAATGACTAGTTACTGCTTATGAAACATGGTTACACCACAATGATCCTGAGACAAAACAACAGTCTATGCAACAGCCAAGGCCAAGGAAATTTAAGACCCCAAAGTCAGCAGGAAAGTTCATGGCTACAGTGTTTTGAGATCAGGAAGGTGTTGCAATGACTATCTTCCAAGGGGACAATCAGTTAATGCAGAATACTAATTTAACTTGCTGTGCCGATTAATAATAATAACTTTATTTTTATATACCACAATACCACAAACAGTTCAGAGTGGTTTAGAGAGGAAGAGACTGTATACAGACAGTGATATTACAGAAAACTTTCGAAATTACGAAATTACATTAGCATGTTAAGGTTGATCAAATTTGTCTGGAAGTGTTTTAGAAATACATCAAGGGGTTAGAGAAATTTATCAAAGAGATGTTTTAATTGACTTCCTAAAAGTTTGGTAAGAAAGTGTGTTTGAAATAAAGTTGGTTAAACATTTATTCAGTTTGCCTACTTGGAATGATAACGTTCTATCAAGGAATCACTTGTAGATACAGCCTTTCAAGGATGGAACAGCGAACAAGTAGGCACTATGGCCCCGATTCTGCAAAGTGCATCCTACAGCTGTCTAATCAGCCAATCAGGAGGCACATTTTCTAAAAAAAATGCTTCCCAGGCAGGCCACCTATATTGAAGGCGCCTCCGGGAGCCTAGGGAGGCCCGCAAACCCGCCTAAGCTCGCCTAAGGCTAGGCGGTAGCCTTAGGCAAACCTAGGCTCCCTACGCATTTCCCTAGTAGAGTGGGAGACTGGTGGCCATAGCCACGGCCACTATACTAATCGCAGCAGGGAGATCCCTTGCCGCGATTAAGTATAGCGGCCATGTCTAAACAAACCCAATTCTGTAACCGGCGTCTGCAACAAGGACATCGGTTACAGAATCGGGCTTAGTTTGGGTGGGTGTAGATCTGATTCATACCAAGCCACTGGCATCAACTGCCCCCACAGATTAGATCCCTTGAAGGACTCCTCCATTTTAGAAAAGCAATAAAAATATACCTCTTCACCTAACACCCCCTCCCCCCCACGACTGATAGATTACAAAGAAATGTATATTGATACAAGATCCTCGGTATGTGTCGCATTAGAATAAAAACTTGTACTGTAACTATGGCAACTTGTAATCTATTATGTATGTGAACCTGTAACCTGTTCTGAGCTCTTTGGGGAGAATGGGATAGAAAAGTAATGAAAGAAATAACTAAATGCGGGAGAGGTGCTCATAGAAGCTGCTGTGTTACAGCAGCAGCCTATGAAAGGCTTTCTGTTGAGTTATTTGTCCTTCCGTCTGGCCCTTCCAGGTATTCTGCAGTGTATGATCTTGTAAGCAAGTTTGTAACTCAAGCGGAGCAAGAAAATCCAGAAACAGCAGCTGTCATGCTTCTCGGAGTGGCCAAAGAACTGATGCTTCAGAAGGAGCCTCCACAGTAAGTATTCATCCTCCAGGGAAGGATGCAAAACCTGCTTCTAGGACATGGAGTCAGTAAAGAGCATGAATTTTTTACTCTTTTTGTCCTAAGCTTAAATTGACTTGACTTTGTCTCCCTAAAATAACCAGCTCTGTCCCTTCCTTCCTTACAAATGGGATGATATAGAAAGGTGTCTTCAAGTTAGATTGTAGCATCCACTTCCGGTGTCATGGGGATTTTAATACAAGTTTATTAAAAGCCAAATATAAAAGAGCTGATATCAGTGTACTATATATGCTAATACAATGGAAGTAATTTCATATACAGTAGTTAGTGCCATCAACTCATGTTCGAGTTCTAGCAGGGAAGCAAAAAACTTCAAATCATTCTTCAGATATGTTAAGGGGAAGAAACCAGCGAGGGAGGAAGTAGGACCGTTGGATGATGGAGACAAAAAGGGAGTGATAAAGGAGCAAAAAGAGGTAGCCGACAGGTTAAACAAGTTCTTCTCGTCAGTCTTCACAAGCGAGGACACATCCAGTGTACCGGAACCCGACGTGATCTTCCATGGTGACCAAGAAGAAAAACTGTCAGCAATAGAGGTGGGCCATGAGGATGTCCTCCAACAGATAGATAGATTGAAAAGCGACAAATCACCAGGCCCGGACGGAATCCACCCTAGGGTACTAAAAGAACTAAGAAACGAGATAGCGGGAATACTCCAAAGAGTTTGCAACCTATCCTTGAAAACTGGAGAGATTCCGGAGGACTGGAAGATAGCAAATGTTACACCTATCTTTAAAAAGGGGTCAAGAGGAGACCCGGGAAACTATAGGCCGGTAAGTTTGACATCGGTTCCAGGCAAGATGGTAGAAGCACTGATAAAGGACAGCATCTGTGAGCACATCGAAAAAAATGGGCTGATGAAAGCGAGCCAACATGGCTTCTGCAAGGGAAGATCGTGCCAAACAAACTTACTGCACTTCTTTGAGGGGGTAAACAGCCAGTTGGACAAAGGGGAACCATTAGACATCATTTACCTTGACTTCCAAAAGGCCTTTGACAAGGTACCCCATGAGCGGCTGCTTAGGAAGCTGTGGAACCACGGGGTGGAAGGGGACGTATACAGATGGATCAAACACTGGTTGGCAGGCAGGAGACAGAGGGTTGGAGTGAAGGGTCACTACTCGGGCTGGAGGAAAGTCACGAGCGGAGTTCCGCAGGGGTCTGTACTTGGACCGCTGCTGTTCAATATATTTATAAATGACCTGGAAACGGGGACGAAATGTGAAGTTATAAAATTTGCGGACGACACTAAACTCTGTAGAAGGGTTAGAACTACGGAAGAGTGTGAGGATCTACAAAGGGACCTAAACAAACTGGAGGAGTGGGCGAATAAATGGCAGATGAAATTCAATGTAGGGAAATGCAAGGTCATGCATATAGGGAGAAAAAACCCGATGTTCAGCTACCAAATGGGGGGATTAGTATTAGAGGGAAGTAACCTTGAAAGAGATTTGGGTGTACTGGTGGATACAACAATGAAGTCAACGGCGCAATGCGCAGCAGCCGCGAAGAAGGCAAACAGAATGTTGGGTATTATTAAAAATGGTATTATGACCAGAACAAAAGAAGTCATCCTGCCGTTGTATCGGGCAATGGTGCGCCCGCACCTGGAGTACTGTGTTCAGTATTGGTCACCGTACCTCAAGAAGGATATGGCAATACTTGAGAGGGTCCAGAGGAGAGCGACACGAATGATTAAGGGCATGGAAAACCTTTCATACACTGAAAGACTGGAGAGGCTAGAGCTCTTCTCCTTGGAAAAGCGGAGACTCAGAGGAGACATGATAGAAACCTACAAGATCATGAAGGGCATAGAGAAAGTAGAGAGAGATAGATTCTTCAAAATTTCAAGACAAAAAAGAACAAGAGGGCATTCGGAAAAATTGGTAGGGGATAGATTCAAAACAAATGCTAGGAAGTTTTTCTTTACTCAACGGGTGGTGGATACCTGGAATGCGCTTCCAGAGGACATAATAGGGCAGAGTACGGTAATGGGGTTTAAGAAAGGATTGGACAATTTTCTGTTGAAAAAGGGGATAGAGGGGTATAGATAGAGGATTGCTGCACAGGTCCTGGACCTGTTGGGCCGCCGCGTGAGCGGACTGCTGGGCGCGATGGACCTCGGGTCTGACCCAGCAGAGGCATTGCTTATGTTCTTATGTTCTTATCTAAAAAGAAATTGATTTTGTGTTAGTCCAGTAAGGTTTTCCAGCATCATCGCCATCTGATTGCAGGTCACCCTCTTCGCATGGTTTAGATCTTCTCAAAAATGATGCCCTTCTCCAATCATCTTTCAGTCGTAACTTCATCATTTGGGCTTTGAGTGACATAGCCAGTTTGATCTCTTCCAGAATCGATTTGTTATTTCTTCTGGCGGTCCATGGCATGCATAAAATCCTTCTTCAGCACCAAAGCTCAATTAAGTCAATCTTCTTTCTGTCTTGTTTCCGTAGTGTCCAACTTTTACATCCACTGAGAAAATGAGTGCGTGTTCAAGTCTGATCTTTATTTGGAGTGTTATTTCTTTGCCTTTGAATGCTTTGTTAAGAGCCTTCATTGAAGAGGGACCAAATGCTATTCTGCGGAGTATTTCTTCATATGCAGTAAAGCATGTTAAATGTTAGTTCAGGGTTTGTTTGTTTTGGTTTTGCTTCCCCTTTACCATTGACTTTTTTAAACATTATTTTGGAGTTTTGCCTCAACCCCACCACCCCCCTCCCCGCCATCATCAAGTTTAAGTTTCAAGTTTATTTAAAATTTCTTATACCGCCTAATCAAACTTCTAAGCGGTGTACAGTAATATTAAAAACATACATCTTTACTAAACATCTTTAAGGGTAATTAATATCCAAGGACATTTAAACCATAGACAAACAGGAACAAAAGGTAAAAAGGTAAGAACTACAATATTCTTGAGAGAAAGAGAGTACAAATAGGGGAAGTACAATAGAAAGGGTAGCTGCTAAGGAGAACAGCATCTTTTCTTATGATTCAAAGGCATCAAGAAATAAAAATGGAGACAGCCTCCGTGGGGTGGCGTTGCTTAGGGGTGTTTGTGTGATTTTTGCAGACACCATCCTGGTCAAGGGGCAGCTTCCTTTCCTTTCTCCGGGTCTCCCTGTGGCCGTTTCTTTCAGTGCATGCAGTCTTTTCACAGGGGTTCTCTTTGACACCAGCTTGGGGAAGATCTTCCTGCCAGAGGCCTGAGTGGTCAAGTTGCAGTTGCAGATTCGCCTTCTGATGGCTTCCCAATGTCCTCGGGCACAGGATTTTCTCCAGGTCTTGGGGGGTCAATGACGGCTTCCCTGGATATGGTTAAGTGAGCCTGGGCTCACATGCAGCCACTTCAGTATGTGGTGGTCGCCCCAGTTGCATGATATGGACTCTCCCGTTTCTCTTCGGGGATTAGTTTGTCGCAGTCTCTTTTGGTGGCTACAGTCTTCCAATCTGGTGCAGGGAGTGAGTCTAGATCAGCCCCAGTGAACAGTGCTTCTCACGGATGCCAGTCTCCTCGGTTGGAGAGCTCAGTGTCTCGGTTGCTCGGCTTAGGGCAGCTGGTCTCTGGAGGAGGTGTTGTGGTTGATCAATATTCTGGAGACCAGAGCCATCCGGCTGGCGTTCCTAGCATTCCAGTCTTTGCTGACAGGCAAGTCTGTTCGGGTTCTCTCGAACAATGTCACAGCAGTGGCTTACATCAATCGTTAGGGGGGAACCAGGAGTCGCCAAGTGGCACAGTAGGTGGCTCTGCTCATGGCTTGAGCAGAGTCTCATCTTCTGGACATCTCAGCTTCCCACATAGAAGGAGTAGAGAATGTCCAGGTGGACTTCCTCAGTCACATTCTAGATCCCAGAGAGTGATGTCTCGGACACGCAGCCTTCGAGTTGATTGTGCAGGCTTGGAGTCAGCTGGTCATGGACCTGATTGCTACGAGTGTCAATGCCAAAGCACCACGATTCTTCATTTGGCTCAGGGATGTTCAGGTCAAGGGGCTAAATGCGCTAGTACAGCCTTGGCCAGCCGGGGACCTTCTGTATGTGTTTCCTCCATGGCCAATGGTGGGCAGAGTTGTTCACATTGCTCGGCATCCCGGCCGCATGATCCTAGTGGCCCCGGACTGGTCCCGGGCCTGTGGTATGCAGATCTGGTTTGTCATCTCATGGCAGACCCTCTTCCACTACCCCTCTCGTCCAACCTTCTGACAGGACCCCATTCCAATGTTCAACCCAGGTCCCTTTTGTCTTACGGCTTGGCTCTTGAAAGGGAATGCCTAGGTAAGAAAGGTTATTCGGATAAGGTGATCTCCACTCTCTTGTCCCGGAGACTTTCCACTTCTCAGGCTTATGTGCAGGTTTAGCATATCTTTGAGGAGTGGTGTGCCACGCGTGGGGTAGTTTCTGGTTGTGCCTCTTTGCCTCACATCTTAGAGTTCTTGCAGGATGGCCTGGACAGGATCCTGGCCTGGTCGTCTCTCCGGGTGCAGCTGGCGGCTTTGTCTGCTTTTCGCGTGCTACTGCAGGGTAAGCACTTAACGTCTTCTCCAGACGTGATTCACTTTTCAAGAGCGGCCAAATTACTTTGGCCTCCAGTGTGGCCTTCGGTTCCAGCCTGGGATCTCAATCTAGTCCTGTCCATGCTCGTGCGCCCTCCCTTTGAGCCCCTGGGTTCCTGCTCATTGAAAGACCTTACTCTTAAGGTGACATTCCTGGTGGCCATTACTTCTGCAAGACGCGTTTCTAAGCTGCAGGCTTTCTCTTGTAAGCCTCCCTTCCTGGAATTTTCTAGGGAGCATGTTATGATGCGGCCTGTTCCTTCCTCTCTGCCGAAGGTGGTTTCACCTTTTTCATGTCATCCAATCTGTGGTTCTCCTGGTCTTGGATAGTCGGGAGGTAGTAGTGCAAGTTGGATAGAAACATAGAATATGATGGCAGAAAAGGGCCTTTGGCCCAACAAGTCTGCCCACTCAAATAACCCTCCCCTCTAAGTTCTTCTTTGAAGTGAGCCCACATGTTGATCCCATTTGATCTTAAAGTCAGTCACGTTCCTGGCCTCAACTACCTGAAGTGGAAGATCATTCCAACGGTCAACAACCCTTTTGGTGAAGAAGTACTTCCTAGTGTCACTATGGAATTTCCTGCCCCTGATTTTTAGTGGATGCCCTCTTGTCGCCGTCTTCTTCCACCTCAATACGGCCAGTAACGTATTTGAACATCTATCATGTCACCCCTCTCTCTGCGTTCCTCGAGAGAGTAAAGGTGCAACTTACCTAGTCATTCTTCATATGGGACATCCTTAAGCCTTGAGACCATCTTGGTGGCCAGTCATTGAACCGATTCCAATCTTAACACATCCTTCCGGTAGTGTGGCCTCCAAAATTGTACACAGTATTCCAGATGTGGTCTCACCATGGACCTGTACAGCGGCATTGCCACCTCGGGCTTCCGACTGACAAAGCTTCTCCAGATGCAACCCAGCATTTGTCTAGCCTTGGATGAGACTTTCTCTACTTGATTGGCTGCCTTCATATCTTCACTAATGATTACTCCCAGGTCCCGTTCTGCCACAGTTCTGGTTAAGGTCTCACCATTCAGAGTGTAAGTTCTACATGGGTTTCTGCTACCAAGGTGCATAACCTTACACTTCTTGGCATTAAAATTCAGCTGCCAAATAGTAGACCAGTGCTCTAGAAAAAGTATGTCCTGTGTCATAGCGTCGGGCATGGTATCTCCGCCCACTATGTTGCATAATTTAGCATCATCGGCAAATAATGCAATTTTACCCCGAAGTCCCTGAGGCAGATCTTGTATGAAGATATTAAATAGGATTGGACCCAGGACCGAGCCCTGTGGTACTCCACTGTGCACTTCCAACTTTTCAGAGGGAGTGCTGTTTACCACTACCCTCTGGTATCTGCCACTGAGCCAGTCCTTAACCCATGCAATTAATATTTCTCCTAGTCCTAATGAACTCATCTTGTTCAAAAGTCTATGGTGTGGGACGCTATCAAAAGCCTTGCTGAAGTCCAGATACAACACATCTAGGGACTCCCCTTTATCTAGTTCTTTTGTTACCCCGTCAAAGAAGCTGATCAAGTTGGATTGGCAGGATCTCCCATTTGTAAATCCATGTTGGTGTGGATCCCTCAGTCTCTCGTCGTCCAGAACCATGTCTAATTTGTGTTTAATCAATGTTTCCATAAGCTTGCACACTATTGACATGAGGCTTACCGGTCTGTAATTTGCAGTCTCTAACCTGCATCCCTTTTTGTGGAGTGGAATGACGTTAGCTGTTTTCCAGTCTAATGGAACTTTTCCCGTGCTCAGAGAAAGATTGAAGAGCACGGCTAATGGCTCTGCCAGGACATCTCTCAATTCCCTAAGCACTCTGGGGTGCAAATTATCTGGTCCCATGGCTTTATACACTTTGAGCCTTGACAATTCTTGGTAGATACTGCTGGTGGGAAATTCAAAATTCCTGAACAGGTCTTCTGAACTCTCTCTTGTTTGCAGCTGTGGGCCGGATCCTGGTGCCTCACAGGTAAATACTGAGCAGAAGTATTTGTTCAGTAGTTCGGCTTTATCGGATGTCTGTCAGGTCCTTCGCTCTTATGTTCAGCAGACCCAGGAGTAGAGAATGACACGATGACAAAATCCATCACCGTTCCCGTCCCCGTGGATAACCGCGGGAAACCATCTTCATGTCATTCTTTAAGGAGAGAGGAAAGAATCAGAGTATAATTGGGCACAACCATTGACCCACAAGCTTTGCTTTGAAGAATGCTGGTGTAGAAGGACCGAGGTTGAAATAGACACTAGAAAATGACATGGGATTATTTCCTGCGGTTATCCGCAGGGACGGGAACTGTGATGAATTTTGTCACCATGTCATTCTCTACCCAGGAGTTCCAGAAGATTGATCATCTTTTTGTCCTCTTAGCAGGTTCTTGTAAGGGACAGTGCTTCCAAGGCTACCATTGCGTGCTGGATCAAGGAGACTATCGCTTCCACATACCTTCTTAATACTTGATAAAGGGGGGGAGGGGTAGGTTTATTCTCTTTATCACAAAATATCAATAAATTATCATAATATTTGTTATATTGTATGCAACTATCAAAATAAGGGGAGGGAAAGGAATTATAATTGAATAATAGTTGATATAATTATTAAATATTATATGATGTCTAAAATTATAGTAAGGATTATATAATGATATGTTGTATTTACAGTAAGTTATGGAAATATCAAGTGTATACTTAATGCAATTGTATGAATTTTTATGATACACTTGTTGTTATATGAAAAATGAATAAAAATGTTAAAACAGAAGTCTGTTCCAGACTTTCTCAAGGCTGTCTCATTCCACTTGGGGTCAGGCAGCTTCTTGGGCTCAATCTTCTTTTGTGCCTCCAGTGGATATCTGTAAAGCTGCAGTTTGGTCTTCTCTCCATTCCTTTGTGCAGCACTACTGTGTAGCCGTTCAGGCGTGTCGGGACACTGTGTTCGGTGAGCGTGTTCTAGTGGCATCCCTACGGGGGTCCACCCATGATGGGTACTGCTTTGGTACGTCCTATCAGTGAACTGTGCCAGTCTGGAGAGGTGCTAAAGAAGGAGAAATTAGGTTCTTACCTGCTAATTTTCTTTCTTTTAGACTCTCCAGACCAGCACAGTCCCCAACCTGTCTGTCTGTCTGTCTGTTGTTCTTGCGGGATGTGTGTGAAGAGTGTGTGTTTTTTCTGCGGGTTCTCGTGTTTTTAGTAGGGTTGGGGAGATTAAAAGAACAGCGGCTTTTGGCTCAGCTGGCGTAGCTGGCAAGCTTTGGGAACGTATGCTGAAGTGGCTTCTTCTATGCAATTTGCAATAGTATGGCTCTATGTTAGTTGTTGCTCCTGTTGGAGCTGTTGTTGCTATTATGTTTAGCACTTCTTAGTTTATTAGTTCTGCTTGGCTATTCGGCAAACTGTATTGGGAGACTGCACATCCACTTGTACTACAGCCAAAAGTTTGTCTCAGTCTCCACCTGCTGGTCATGGTGAGCTATTACCTATCAGTGAACTGTGCCGTTCTGGAGAGTCTAAAACAAAGAAAATTAGCAGGTAAGAACCTAATTTCTCCTTTTTCCTACTTTAACTGTTCTTCACTTGGTTTTCCTTCCTAATGTGGCCTACCTTGGTGATGTATTAGAGTATTATTTAGAATTCTATTAAGATAGGTATGATTAAGAACCCTTTTGTTGGTAATATGTTACATTTTCACGTACCTTTTGCAAAGATTTTTTTGTATATATCATTTTGGAAAGTAAAACTTTTTAAAAAACTCAGTGTTTGTGGTAGCTGTATATTCTGCAAGGAGGATGTTGGAGTTGTCAGCTTTGTCTTGTTGGGAGCCTTTCCTAAAGTTTACTAGAGAGAAAATGGTAATTCCATTACTTCTATGCCAGACCAGTCCAGAATGAATGGGTTATGTCCAAATACCAATGGATGGAGACAGAGGAAAAATAGTCCCAATAACTTCACCCTTAAAGGTATCGTGCAGCCTGAAATGTTCAGTATTTTTCTCTGGAAAAAGAAAGTGGAACCAGTATCTTGATATACGATTTATTTAAAAAATGGAGCAGGGAAAACACAATAAAATATACAAAGACACGAAATACACAGTATAATAGTGGCATAGACCCGACACGGGCCATGTTTCAGTTGTGACAATGACCTTCTTCTGGGATCCGGTATGACTATGGGCCACAAGGGTAAAAGTAATAATGCAAAAACAGTTTGGTCTTTGCTGTCAGCCAAAAACTAAAAATTGCAAAAGCAATGCAAAAATGTTTGCTGGTAAGACCTAAATTCTTCTGTTTCACAAGATAAATTTAAATACAGAAGTACTTCTCAGAAATCATCAACATATCAGTCTTGTTTCAGTAATCTGCAATGAAGAGTGTAATCTAGAGAAAGACAATAAAGGTCTTTATCAGATTTAAATAATCCCATTTAATGGCACCAGTAGATTAAATGAGATTTAGACACCCTTGATAATGTTTATGTGCTTGTTATAAATGTAGATACTGTGTTCTCCATAACAACATTTTGCAAATGTACTAGTATACCCTCCACTGTTTCTTAAAAGCCATTTCTCTGGTATAAAGCATTCAGTAAGTGCAGAAAATGCTTTGTAAAATGACTCTTTTTCTGGATGGGACTCTTAATTCTGCTGCAGGCCATAATTCTTGTACAATCCCACTTTATTCCAGGACTAATGGATTATTTTCCTGTACCCACCGGAACTTGTATGAAGCCTCAAACTTCAGAGTCTTAAACTCCACTTCTTACCTGAGCCCTGTCCCCTCAAGAGCCAGTTTCTTTCCTATAAGCCAGACTGTGTTTATTTTCTCTTAAATTTAGTGTTTTCATTCACAGTTAAGTGCAAAAAATGCTTTATAAAATAACTCTCTTTATGGATGAGACTCTTAATTCTGCTGCAGGCCATAATTGAAATGCATTTTTGCTGTAAACTGCATACCCTTGAAATTCTTTTAGTTTAGTTGTAGTGGAAGGATTTAAAAGGACAACCTTTATGTTCTGTCTTTCAGGGTTGGTCAGGCTCAGGATCCCACTGAAGTGCTAAAGAGTGCTGTAGTCCAGTTAATGGAAAGGTAAGAAGCTACGAAAATTCAGGTGTGACGTTTTCTGCTTGTGAAATAATAAACTAGAACCAGGGCCTTCAAAAAGAAATGTTATGCTGTAGCTACCCTAGGTAGAATTTGTTTAAATGACTGATAAGGAGTGGCCCAGTGGCCTAATACTGCTTCCATTTCAGAGACCTGGGTTTAGCTCCTGGATCCAGTCTCCAATTTTGAGGCTAAACAGGTCTCAGGTGCAGCAGTCAGAAGCCCAAAAAAGAAGTGTGTCCCTGTCATGGCATCAATGCCAGTGGACCAGCTGGAGCATATTTGGGCCAGGTTCTGAAGCAAGGGCTGGTAGCCTGTTTGCCATGGAGGGTTGGATTTATTGTATATGATGCTTTTAAGATGCTACACAACTTAATAATGACCTAGTGCACTTAGGCATCCTTTAAAAATGGACTTAAAAGCACCATTTTAAGTCCAGCATTTTTAGGGCCCCCTTTATCAAACCGTGGTAGAGCTTTTTACTGTGGACCAGCGAGGTAAATACTCCGATTCTCATTCAATTCCTATGAACATCAGAGCATTTATCTCACTGGCCTACAGTAAAAAGCTGTACTGTGGTTTGATAAAAAGTTAGCCCTAAAAAAATAAAACAAAAACTTTAGTCATTTTGATCATCATTTAATGTATTTAACTTAGACTCTTCTTCACCCAAACAATTTGCATCAGGAAAGATTAATCAGATTCATTGTAGGTAGCTGTGTTAAGTAATCTGCCTTGAGCTCATGGTTGTTTAAGTGGAAAATAAGTATTTGAATTAAATTTTGTCATCAAATAGCCATATTGATCTACTTTAGTAAAGGGCGTAATGCATCCGAAAAGATAAGATTTAGAGCTGATTTTGCTAAGAGGTTTGTTCCAGTCTGATATCCACAGTAAATCTGCATGCTTCAAGACACAGTCACACATCTGAGTTACTTGATTTTTTTCATTTCATTATAGGATTACCGTAACCCTTCAGAAGATGTTGGTGTTGCATAATTTTCCTAACAATCTCTATCGAAAATTTGTCGATTTCTTCAAGGCTCTGGTGTTTCCACCTCACTGCTATTGCTTTGCAAATAGGTAAACTCTTGGATATCAGCACTGGTAAATACTAATAGTGTCTTCCAGGCAAGCATGAAAATGTCTAGTTAACATTCTCCTTCTCTTGTTAGGCTTAATATTTTACCATGGCATGACTACTTATTGACGTCTGTGTTAATGGGTCAGAATATCACTGGGGAGCGAACCAAAAAAGGAAAAAAGGAATTTCTTTGGGAACCCTTACCTGTGGTGCAGGCTCGGGTGGAGAGACTGAAAGATGAGGCCAAGTAAGAACCTGTGCATTTGTGTTTGAATGATATTGTATCTTCATATACTCTAATACTGTATGCAGTTTTGGTCACCACATCTCAAAAAAAGGAATTAGAAAATGTACAGAGAAGGGTGACAAAAATGATAAAGGGGATGGGATGACTTCCTTCTGAGAAAAGGCTAAAGCAGTTCAGCTTGGAGAAGAGATGTCTCAGGGGAGATATGTTAGAGGTCTGTAACATGCTGAGTGGAGTGGAACAGATAGACATGAATTGCTTGTTTGCTTTTTCCAAAAAAATACCAGAACTAGGGGACATGCAATGAAGGTACTAAGTAGTAAATTTAAACAAACCGCTTATTCATGCTAATAGAGGGCCATAGGGAGGCAAAGCAGCCTCTAAGGCTATGATTGCCAGATGGATCAAAGAGGCATATTAATTCAAAGAAAAAACAATCCCGCCATTTTTTAAAACTCATTCCACTAGGAGTCATGCTGCCTCTTAAGCAAAAAGCTCATTCATGTCCCCTCTTGACTTTTGTAAAGGGGATGTGTGGTCCTCTTTGTATACATTTACATGTCAGGATGCAGCCTTTGGCATTCAGAGGCAGGTCTTCGGGGATCCCTATCCTTAGTGATCACCACTTTAATATTCTTTAGCATCCCTCCAGACCGGCACAGATAAATGGGTTTATGCTTCTCTGCCAGCAGATGGCAACGGAGAACAAACTGAACTGTATGAGTAGTATAAATAGGCTGTGCCGTCCTCTTGAGATCAGTCTGTTCTCAGTCTCCAGCAGGTGGAGGCGGTAAGCCTGTGCAGCTTTGTTTAAATTGAAGGGGATAGGCAGTGGCACACAGCCCACCCACTTCATCTCTGTTCTGTCTGTCCTTTTGAAAGCTTAGTTTTCTCTTTTCCTTCGGGGTTTTGTGTTTGAAGTTCCAAGGGGATGATTTTACTGTATGGGAAATTCTGGCTTGGATAGTTCTTAAGTGACAGCTAAAAAAAAAAAAAAAGAGGAGAAAAATAGTAATAAAGGCAGCAGTATGAGGCATTCTTTTTTTTCAAATTCTTTATTCATTTTTCCATCTAACATCAAGAACAAAATATTACATCATTAAAACCTTGTAAACATCTCTTGTATTTCTTTTAACATTTTCTTAAAAACACATTTATACCCTCCCCCCCCCTCCCACAAACATTTCAATCAAAAATTTCATATAAATATTATCAATTGATCAAACCTTAATATAACTTAGTATGAGGCATTCGAGTGTGTCACTCAAAGAGAATAGTTGATTCAGGCTGGTTTCCTCTTAAGGGACAGTGGTGTCAACGGATGCTTGACTATTCAGGGAGCTGACTCTAAGGGGGCTGCTCCTTTGAACATTCTTTTCCTTAGTGGGGCTGAGGCTCCTTAAGGTAAAATAGGTCTGGGGAGGAAGGCACAGAGATGTTGACCGAGGGCGCAATTTTATTTTCCATGGGAGCAAGGCTTTTAACCGCTCCCATAGGGCGGTAAAAAGCTTTGCTCCTGTTCCCAGGGTAAACCAGACAAAATTTTACCCATTCCTGTGGATTTCCTGCGGTGCCCATCCCCATGTCATTCTCTAGTTTATATGTAAGTACTGTTTGGGACTCCTGCCCTATCCAGCAGCTGAGGATTACTGTGCTGTTTATATTAGTTGTCAGAGCTAGTGAAAGGCTGAGAGGTTTGATTGCACCCTGAGGCTTCGCAGTTGCTTGGATGGATTTTTTTACACTTATGGTGATTCTCTTATTTTTAGGTATAGACCGTTGGTTCGTTACCTAAAAGCAGTGAGATGCAACGATTCACTTCTGTGAGTATTTCTTAGATTTTTCTTTTTTCCCCTCAATGAAAATCTAAACCAGGGGTGCCCACACTTTTTTGGCTAATGACCAAGTCAAAATGATCTACCAACAATAAAATTTTAAAAAACACAAAGCACACTGTACGCAGAGAAAATGTTAATTCTTTAGCACTCTCCAGACCAGTAGAGGTTAATCTTTACGAATGGGTATATATCCAATCATGACCAGCAGGTGGAGACTGAAAACAAAACTGTGGGACAGTATATAATACTAGTCGTTAAGCCCGTTACATTAACGGGTGCTAGAATTTATGTCTGTCTGTATTTTTCTTTCTGTCTCTTTCCTCCCTCCATTTCCCTGTGTAGCGCTGTCTCTGCTTTCTTCCTCAGTCTGCACTCTCAAGCTGTAACATTACTGCTTAGCTTTTTCTCCCTGCAAGCATCTCTGCTCTCTTTCTCATCCCCAGTCTCTTTGCTATTTTTCTCTTCTTGCAGGGGTCTCTGCTCTCCTTTCTCTATATGTTCCTGATTCCTGCAAACTTCTGTTTTCTCTGTATGCTCTTGATCCTGTGTTTCCCTGTAGGTGTCTTTTCCTTTTTTTTTTTTATTCCTTCTTCATGTATGGTTGATTTATTAAAAGTTTTTTTATTTTTCCTATTTGTTGCATGCCTGTCTCCTTGGCCGCTGTATGTTTCTCTTTTTTTGCTTTGTGTGTTTGTTTGTGTTTTTTTGCTGATTGTCTACTTGGTCGCTGTCAGTCTGTCTGTCTCATTGGCTGCTGTATGTCTGTATGCCTTTTTTTCAGTCTAATTCCTTGGCCACTGTATGTATGTCTGGAAGGTTTTTTTTCCTGAATTTATCCTTGGGCATTGTATTTTTATTTTTTTTTCTGTTTGTCTCCTTGGCTGTTTGTATTTTTTATTTTTTTGCTGTCTCCTTGCCCACTGTCTCTCTGTCTGTCTACTTGGAGGCTGTATGTAAGTATGTCTGTCTCCTTGGCTGCTGTATGTCTGTTTGTCATTTTTTTTCCTGTGTCTCTCTCTGTGTTTTGTTATTTTTTCAATCTGTCTCTTTAGCCCCCTGTCCTTCTGTGACGGTCTATGTGTCTCTCTCTGCTTGTGCACTGTTGTTTGTTTGTTTTTTTCAATCTCTCTTTAGCTCCTGATCCCCTCTCACTGACCCTTGCGCGACTGCATGTAATTCCGGTTAGGTTTCCATGGCAACCCTGCTCGCGGGTCTGTGAGTGTAGGGCCGTTTTGTCGGGTCTGGCGGCGCCGGGTTGGGAAGAGTCCTGGCTCCTTTTTTGGTTTGGGCCCGTGCAGAGGGGCTCAACAGCGCACAACCACCTTTCCTTCCCTCCCTCCATCAGGTGCAGTGCAGCTCCACCAATGTTAAAAGCAGCCGCGTCGAAATCGGAGCCCTGCCACTGCCGTAGCACTTTCCCCTCTGCCTTGGTCCCGCCCCTTCTCTGACTTATGGGACCGCGGCAGAGGGAACGTGTTACGGTGGCGGCAGGGCTCCAATTTCAAAGCAGCTGCTTTTAACATAGGCGGAGCTGAACTGTACCTGATGGAGGAAGGGAAGGAGCGGTGGGGCAAATTTGGTCAACGGCAGGAATTGTTTGGCGGACCAAGCACCGGTTTTTGCGGGAGGGGAGGGGGGTGGAGTCGGCGACGTGCAGGCTGCTGTGAACAGGAGCGGCAGCAGCGGCAGGACCATGAGGCGGGAGTGAGTTGTTCGCCTTCCCCTATCTGGGGAAAGCGCCGTGCCGAGCAGAGGCATGAAGGCGGGAGTGAGCTGTTCGGCTTCCCCTATCTTGGGAAACCGCCGTTGCGAAAATGGAGGGAAGTACCGCGTTGTTAAATTTGTCAGTTTTGCGTGGGGCCGTAGTAAGAGCGGGGCATGCTGCACTCTTGGCGGCCACGGACATATGGATCATGGAAGCACGCGGATAAGAGTGCGCATGCGCCGCCTACGGTTTTATTATATAGATACTCCCTTTTCTATTTACATCAGTCTTCTTTCAGTCTCCAGCAGGTGTTGAGTGATCTGTACTCATCTCCCTTGGTAGGGCTGTTGGAATTTGTTTAGGGGGTTTCTAGTCCCTGTTTTTGGCCAGACAGAGCTTGGGCGGGCCCTGTTTGGGGGTCCGTCCGACCTCAGGGGTGTCAAACCCGGTGGGTCTCGAGCGGGGTCCCTCCCCCCACTTCCTCCACCTCCCCACATTTTTTTAGAGGAGCCTCAGCAGTAAGCCTTGCCCCCTAAATCAAGCAAGGCATATTGCTTTGAGAGCCTGTGGAATCTGCTCTGTAAAAAAAAAAATCCTGAGGTAGTGCCGGTCTGCAGGGTTGCTTCCCTGTCAGTTTACTGTATTTGACTGTATTTTTGCACTAACCGGCACTTTTTCTCCTAACTAGGTCGCGTATGGAGCAATTGTGCCCTTCTCCGGGGCAGTGTGATACAATTTGGTCCAGCCGCTAGGCAGTTTGGGCCGGTGTGGTCATGGAGCTCTGTTGGCAGCGGTTGCAGGCATCCAGAGCTCCGGCCTTAGTGCCTCGTGAGCCGGCTGAAGGCAGTGAGGCAGCCAGGTCTGCTCTCACTACCTCCGGAGGGATTCCCCGAACCGCCGACGGTAGGGGAAAAAGGATTCCCTCTCAGCTGATTTTTCAACAGCTGATGCCGGCTTGCCTGCTTTAGTGTCTGGGACAGTTTAGGTTGTAGAGTCACAACATCCAGGCTGTATTCTTGGTTAAGAGATCAGGACAGGTCTCCAGGTCATTGCCGTTGAACTTTTATGCATTACATTACATTACATTACATTACATTACAGATTTCTATTCCGCTTGTGCCTTGCGGTTCTAAGCGGATTACAATTTAAGAGACTGGACAAATTCAGGAATATTACAGTACATAGAATCAGGAATGTATCAAGTTACAATTGTTAGTCTGGAAGTTTCCAGGAGAAATTTGGAGTATGTAGTAGATAATCGTAGGTTGATGAAGTGAGTTGTACAATGTTTAGGTATATTTATGGAGGGGTGTTCGTGTGTGTAATTTCTAGTGCTATGTTGAGGTTAAGATGAAGGAAAGTGTTTTTTGAAGAGATGAGTTTTGATTTCTTTTCGGAATTCTTTTATGTCTATTGATTTGATCAGTAGATTGGAAATGGTAGTGTCAATTCTTGCTGCCTGAGTGGCTAGAAGGCTGTCGTATAGTTTCTTACGTCGTGTACCTTTGAGAGGAGGGTAAGTGAATAGGTTTTGAGTTCTCCTTATGCCTGTGCAGAATCTTCCAGTTCATCAGCCACAAGCTTCTCTAGTGGAACAAAGCCTGTCCTAGGGGCCCTGTTGAACAGTGGTAAGGTGCCAAGTCTTATCCATCCCCTAGTAGGCTCTAGTCCCTAGTGGCTAGGTGGTTTAGCAGATTTCCCCCATGTTTCCCTTCATCTTCCTCTTTTGAACCTTAGGGGGATCCATGTTGCAGAAGCTTCTACAGTCATGAAGCTCAGTATGCTGGGATAGAAGGACAACTGTGAGGAAGGTCCCTCTAAATTTTTGATGCTGGAAGGGGAGCCGGCACTTGGGCAGTTTGACTGATCTCACTTGTCATGTCAGGGCAGGGAGCAATCCAGCATCATTAAAGGAAGCATGAAAAGTAAACAGGCAGCGTCCTTCCAGCTGCAAGTGTGGCATGGGAGGGTCCATACAGCTCCTTCCTCTGTGATAGACTACATGCTGGTGGGAACGGTGGCCATTTTCTTTTTATGTTCTCTCTCTCCTGCACTATTACAGGGAAAGCTATGTTTTCTGTCTCCATCTTCTGGCAGGATGACAAACCCACATGTTTGGACTAGTCTAGCAGAATTCAATGAAAAAAAATGAGCAAGTAGGAATAAATAGCCCTAATCTCCTGTACATATTTTTTTCTAAAATTGTATTAAATTGTGGATTTCTGTTTTATATAATTACAGTATGTACAGAGTATCATCTGCCTAGGCTTAGGCAGAAAAAAAAACATCTGTTATTCTTGGAATGACTCTTGGCTCTGTACCAACAAATTTACACTAATCTAACATCAGCAGGGCTAACCAGCAGGCATTGCATGACTACTGAAGTTTTTGGCAGAGGTGATCCCTTTATCCCAGGACAAGCAGGCAGCATATTCTTAACGTATGGGTGACGTCACCGACGGAGCCCCGGTACGGACACTTTTAACTAGAAAGTTCTAGTTGACCGCACCGCACATGCGCGGGTGCTTTCCCGCTCGACGGAGGAGAGCGTGGTCCCCAGTTTCTTCGTTTCCGCGGAGCGAAGAAGACGCATGTGCTTTCAACGGCTGTTGAAATATCCTACTTTTGCCTTCCCGCTCGCGTAATTTTCTTCCTTTTTGCTTTTTTCCCTTGGGGTTCCTTTTTTGTTTCAAAAAAAAAAAAAAATCTTAATTTTGTCTTTTCCTTTATTTATCTGGCCGGCCCCGGCGGGGCCTGTTGCCAACATACAGGCCTCCGGGTTTGATTTTGCGGAGGCCGTGTTTCCATTCATGCCCCCTCAGCCGGGCTTTAAGAAGTGCCAGCGGTGTGCACACCCGATCTCTCTCACTGACCCGCACAATTGGTGTTTACAGTGCCTGGGTCCAGAGCATCGGGCTGACACCTGCACCCGCTGTGCCACTCTTAAAAAATGTACGTTAAAAAATAGGCAGATCCAGCAGAATATCCTTTTCGGTACCGGGTCTGCCACACCATCGACGGCGCCGCTAAAGTCGGCACCGACTACCTCGACACCGCCTGATCCTTCCTTGGGATCGATAGCGCCAGGTAAGCCGGCTAAGAAGCCTTCCACTTCCCTTGAGCGCCCTCCTGCCACAGCGGCGACGCCGGTCCTCCCGGCATCACGCCGACCCCGTAAACGCTCCACCCCGATTTCGGTGAGTGCCTCGTCATCGGCCTCCTCATCGCCGGGGCGTGGAGCGGCACCTATGGTACCAAAAAAGAAAAAAGCGGTACCGGTGCCTCCTCTGGACGACCGCATAGCGGCCATACTCCAAACCCAATTGCAGGAGCAGCTACAACAACAACTACAACACCTGTTGCCAACAATATTGGCCCCGCTTCTTCCGGTACTGGACTGGCCCGAGCCTCGCACCATACCACCGGAGTCGACTCCATCGTTACCATTAAACACGTCCATGCCGGTGCTCTCGACGGAACCAATCAATCCTCTCGTGCAACTACACTCTGATGCCGATCCTCCCCAACATCGGGAACGACATCAAGCCCCCCGAGACCGAGACGGCACCGCTCTTCTTCCCCCGGTACCGTCTCAATGCGTTCTGGCAAATCTCTCTCTAAGACTCGCCACACAGAACCATCCACACTACCGTCCCGTCCTATACACACCGACGTCAGGGACCCGGACCTCTGGGAAGAATCCCAACCCGGTACCGACGATGAGGCTTCATCAGCCGACGAGGAACCCTTGACAATCGATACCGGTTCCAAACCTGAACAATCCTCGTTCACCAAATTTCTTCGGGAAATGTCAGCGGCTCTCTCTATCCCGTTAGAATCTGACTCTAAGAAGTCACAGGCTTTCTTAGATGCCCTGGACTTCGAGCAACCCCCCAATGAATTTCTAAAGTTACCCGTCCACAACATCTTACGGGAAACTTTCTACAAGAATTGGGAGAACCCTCTCACGGTACCGGGGGCCCCTAGAAAACTGGATAGTCTCTACAGGGTCATCCCTATCCCGGGGTTTGACAAATCCCAACTACCCCATGAATCTCTTCTTGTCGAGTCCACCTTGAAAAAAACCCAGGGCTCCAGTGTTTATGCTTCTACCCCTCCTGGCAGAGAGGGCAAAACGATGGATAAATTTGGCAAGCGCCTTTATCAAAATGCAATGCTTGCAAACAGAGCTAATAATTACACCTTTCACTTCTCCTTCTACATGAAGCATCTGGTTCAGCAACTCTCTTCATTACAAAAGTATCTTCCTGAACGTAAGGTCCCTCTTTTCCAACAACAAATTTCCAGTCTACTCCAACTCTGCAAATTCATGGTGCGCTCCATTTATGATTCTTTTGAGCTGACCTCTCGAGCATCTGCCATGGCGGTTGCCATGAGACGTCTGGCCTGGCTGAGAGTTTCTGACCTCGACATTAACCACCAAGACCGCCTGGCTAACGCACCTTGTCTTGGTGATGAACTTTTCGGTGAGTCCCTAGACTCCACCACCCAGAAACTCTCAGCTCACGAGACCAGGTGGGATACTCTCATCAAACCGAAGAAGAAGACTCCGCCTGCTCGCCCCTACAGACAGCAGTCTTCCTATCAGCGCAGATTCTCAGCCAGACCTCTCCATCCACCTCCGCAACAACCTCGCCGACCTCGTCAGCAACATCAAACTCAGGCTCGCTCCCAATCTCATCAACCTGCCAAGCCTCTCCCTCAGTCAAAACCTTCTCAGCCCTTTTGACTCCTTTCTCCAGGACATAGCCAGTCTCTCACCAGCGTTACCTCTTCCTCAGCCTATCGGAAGACGCCTACAACTTTTTCTCAGCTGTTGGGAGGTCATCAAATCAGACCAGTGGGTCCTCACCATCATTCGCCACAGCTACTCCCTCAACTTCCATACTCTTCCACCAGACAATCCTCCCGTAGAGTCTGCTTCTCACTCCTCTCAAACCCTCCTCCTCCTCAAGGAGGTCCAATCCCTCCTTCTTCTCAATGCCATCGAAGAAGTTCCCCAAGACCAAAGGAGTCAGGGATTCTACTCCCGCTACTTCCTGGTACCCAAGAAGACAGGAGACCTATGTCCCATCCTCGATCTCAGGGACCTCAACAAGTGTTTGGTCAAGGAAAAGTTCAGAATGCTCTCCCTTGCCACGCTTTACCCTCTTCTCTCTCAACACGACTGGCTATGTTCCCTAGACCTCAAAGAGGCCTACACTCACATTCCAATTCATCTGTCTTCCCGTCGCTACCTCCGCTTTCAGATACAACACCGCCACTATCAGTACAAGGTCCTACCCTTTGGCCTCGCATCATCGCCCAGGGTGTTCACCAAATGCCTGATTGTGGTGGCGGCCTTTCTCAGATCTCACAACCTCCAGGTGTTCCCCTATTTGGACGACTGGTTGGTGAAAGCACCTACGTCTCCACTTGTGCTGCAAGCCACTCAACACACCATCTCCTTCGTCCATCTCCTGGGGTTCGAGATCAACTACCCCAAGTCGCATCTGCTTCCCACACAGCGACTTCAGTTCATTGGAGCCATTCTCGACACCACTCTGATGAGGGCGTTTCTCCCCTCTGACCGTCAACGGACCCTGCTCCATCTTTGCCATCAGGTGCTCCTTCATCACTCCATTCCAGCTCGCCAGATGATGGTCCTCCTGGGCCACATGGCTTCGACGGTCCATGTGCTTCCTCTGGCACGACTCCACCTCAGAACACCTCAGTGGACTCTAGCCAACCAATGGTCTCAGACCACAGACCCTCTTTCTCATCCCATCTGTGTGACATCGTCTCTTCAGCAATCTCTTCAATGGTGGTTGAACTCCTCCAATCTTTCCAGGGGTCTGCTTTTTCATCTACCCCCTCACTCCATGATCATCACCACGGATGCCTCCCCCTACGCATGGGGAGCCCACCTGGGAGAACTTCGCACCCAGGGTCTCTGGACTCCTCAGGAGTGTCAACATCATATCAACTTCCTGGAACTCAGGGCCATGTTCTATGCACTCAAAGCTTTCCAACACCTTCTCTACCCTCAGGTTCTTCTCCTGTGCACAGACAACCAAGTCGCCATGTACTACATAAACAAGCAGGGCGACACCGGTTCTTCCCTCCTCTGTCAGGAGGCCATCCGCATCTGGACCTGGGCCACGGCCCGCAGTCTCTTCCTCAAGGCTGTCTACATCCAGGGTGAACAGAACTCCCTGGCCGACAGTCTCAGCCGCATCCTTCAACCTCACGAGTGGACTCTAGATCCGACCACACTCCACTCCATCTTCGATCGGTGGGGCACTCCTCAGGTAGACCTCTTTGCAGCTCCTCACAACCATCAACTGCCCCTTTTCTGTTCGAGACTCTACTCCCCTCATCGTCTGACCCCAGATGCGTTCCTGCTCAACTGGACGGGTCGGTTTCTCTATGCCTTCCCTCCACTTCCTCTGATGTTGCGGACGCTGTCCAAACTCCGCAGAGACAATGCCACCATGATTCTCATCGCTCCTCGGTGGCCTCGCCAACACTGGTTCTCTCTCCTGCTCCAGCTCAGCTCCAGGGAGCCCATTCCTCTTCCTTTGTTTCCTACTCTACTTACACAGCAGCATCAGTCTCTACTACATCCCAATCTGTCTTCGCTCCACCTGACAGCTTGGTTTCTCTCGGGCTGACCTCTCCAGAGAATCTGTCTCAGCCTGTCCGTCATATTTTGAATGCCTCCAGAAAACCGGCCACCCTCCAATGTTACCATCAGAAGTGGACCAGGTTCTCCTCTTGGTGTCTACTGCATCACCACGATCCCACCTCGCTGGCGGTGGAAACTGTCCTGGACTATTTGCTCTCTCTGTCCGACGCTGGCCTCAAGTCTACCTCCATCAGAGTCCACCTCAGTGCCATCACTGCGTTCCATGAGCCTATCCTCGGAAAACCTCTTACAGCTCATCCCCTGGTTTCCCGGTTCATGAGAGGCCTCTTCAATGTCAAACCACCTCTGAAGCCTCCTCCAGTCGTCTGGGACCTGAATGTGGTTTTATCAGCCCTCATGAAACCTCCGTTTGAGCCTCTTGCCACAACTTCACTCAAATTTCTCACATGGAAGGTGCTTTTCCTCATTGCCATCACCTCTGCCAGGAGGGTTAGTGAGCTGCATGCACTGGTTGCCGACCCACCTTTCACTGTTTTTCACCATGACAAGGTGGTTCTGCGCACCCATCCTAAGTTCCTTCCCAAGGTGGTCTCGGATTTTCACCTCAACCAGTCCATTGTTTTGCCTGTCTTTTTTCCCAAACCCCACTCTCATCCTGGGGAGCAGGCGCTACATACGCTGGACTGTAAGCATGCCCTTGCTTACTATCTTGACCGCACCAGGGCTCACCGCTCATCCCCTCAGCTCTTTCTGTCTTTCGACCCTAACCGTTTAGGTCGTCCTGTCTCTAAACGGACGCTTTCCAACTGGCTTGCTGCCTGCATTGCCTTCTGTTATGCTCGGGCCGGTCTCTCACTGGAAGGTGCTGTCACGGCCCACAGGGTCAGAGCTATGGCTGCTTCTGTGGCTTTCCTCCGTTCCACGCCCATTGAGGAAATCTGCAAGGCTACCACTTGGTCCTCAGTTCACACGTTCACTACTCACTACTGTCTGGATGCCTTCTCCAGACGGGATGGCTCTTCGGCCAATCTGTGTTACAAAATTTATTTTCCTAATGGCCAACCATCCCTCCTCCCCCTCTGTTAGCTTGGAGGTCACCCATACGTTAGGAATATGCTGCCTGCTTGTCCTGGGATAAAGCACAGTTACTTACCGTAACAGGTGTTATCCAGGGACAGCAGGCAGATATTCTTAGGACCCGCCCTCCTCCCCGGGTTGGCTTCTTAGCTGGCTTATCTTAACTGGGGACCACGCTCTCCTCCGTCGAGCGGGAAGGCACCCGCGCATGCACGGTGCGGTCAACTAGAACTTTCTAGTTAAAAGTGTCCGTACCGGGGCTCCGTCGGTGACGTCACCCATACGTTAAGAATATCTGCCTGCTGTCCCTGGATAACACCTGTTACGGTAAGTAACTGTGCTTTCTCTTCCAGTATAGGAATGGAGGTCTAATCTAATGGATAGTGCAGTGAGCTGGGTTCAGTTCCCATGAGCATATTAGGTACAAATAACACCTTAGATTGTGAGTCCTCTGGGGACAGAGAAAGTACTTGTACATAATGTGTACAGCGCTATGTACATCTAGAAAGCACAATAGAGATGATTTCTATTGTCAGTAGTAGAAATGATTACTATTAGTAGTAGTATTCAAACCTTCTTGCTGCCAATTCCTCATTCTCCTCACGTTTTGCTGTGCCAGCTAGCAGCTCTTTTCCAAGAATGTTGGCAGTCCGGGAGTTGAGGGAGGGGAAAACAAAAAGCACTGACAGGTTTCTGGATCCCTCTAACCTTCTGTACCCTCTGTCACCCAAGAACAGTGTGTTTCCCTCGGGATGTATGATGGACTCCTTGAAAAGAACATAAGAACATAAGAAGTTGCCTCCGCTGAGGCAGACCAGAGGTCCATCTCGCCCAGCGGTCCGCTCCCGCGGCGGCCCATCAGGCCCATTGCCTAAGCAATGGTCCCAGACTATCCCTATAACCTACCGCTACTCTTATCTGTACCCCTCAATTCCTTTATCCTCTAGGAACCTATCCAAACCTTCTTTGAAGCCTTGTAACGATAGGTGCTTCCACTTTCTAGGACACAAGGAAGCACTGGGCTTTGACTGAATGGTGCTTCATCACAATCTTCACCATGGGGCTTTTACCCACTTCCCAGCCATAAGAATAGCCTTACTGGGTCAGACCAATGGTCCATCAAGCCCAGCAGCCCATTCTCACAGTGGCCAATCTAAGTCACTAGTACCTGGCCAAAACCCAAGGAGTAGCAATATTCCATGCTACCGATAAAGGGCAAGCAGTGGCTTCCCCCATGTCTCTCAATAACAGACTATGGATTTTTCCTCCAGGAACTTGTCCAAACCCCTCTTAAAACCAGCTCTCTGCTCTTACAATCTTTGGCAATGCGTTCCAGAGCTTAACTATTCTCTGAGTGAAAAAAAAGATTTCCTCCTATTGGTTTTAAAAATATTTCCCTGTAACTTCGAGTGTCCCCTAATCTTTGTAATTTTTAACAGAGTGAGAAATCGATCCACTTGTACCCGTTTTACTCCATTCAGGATTTTGTAATCATATCTCCCCTCAGCCATCTCTTTTCCAAGCTAAAGAGCCCTAACCTTTTTAGGGACACTCAGGGAGGATAAGGCCATAGCGGAAAACTGAATGAATTCTTTGCTTCGGTCTTTATGGAAGAAGATGTAAGAGATCTACTTGTACCGGAAATGGTTTTCATGGGTGATGATGTGGAGGAACTGAAAGAAATCTTGGTGAATCTGGAAGATGTACTAAGCCAAATCGACAAGTTAAAATGTGATAAATCGCCTGGACTGGATGGTATACATCCCAGGGTACTAAAAGAACTCAAACATGAAATTGCTGACCTGCTGTTAGTGATCTATAACCTGTTGCTAAAATTGTCTATAGTACCTGAAGATTGGAAGTGGCTAATGTTAATGCTGATTTTTAAAAAGGGCTCCACACTTCAGTGCCGGGCAAAATAGTAGAAACGATTATAAAAAATAAAATTGTGGAACACGTAGACAAACATGATTTAATGAGACGGAGTCCGCATGGGTTCATCCGAGGGAGATCTTGCCTCACAAATTTGCTTGACTTCTTTGAAGGTTTGTGAATAAACGTGGATTAAGGTGAGCCAGTTGATAGTGTATCTAGATTTTCAGAAAGCTTTTGATAAAGTTCCTCACGAGAGGCTCCTGAGAAAATTAAAGTGTCATGTGATAGGTGGCAAAGTTCAGTTGTGAATTGCTTATCGGATAGAAAACAGAGGGTAGGGTTAAATGGTCATTTTTCTCAATGGAGGAGAGTAAACAGTGGAGTGCCACAGGGGTCTGTATTGGGACTGGTGCTATGTAACTTATTTATAAATGATCTGGAAATTGGAACGACGAGTGAGGTAATTAAATGTGCAGATGACATTTAAACTGTTCAAAGTTGTTAAAACGCTTGCGGATTGTAAAAAATTGCAGGCAGACCTTAGGAAATTGGAAAGCTGGACATCCAAATGGCAGATGAAATTTATTGTAGACAAATGCAAAGTTATGCACATTGGGAAGAATAACCTGAATCACAGCCCTGAGACTCGTCTACTCACTGAAAAAATTTGACCATATCACAGAGGCATACCATGACTCACACTGGCTCCCAATACAAGCAAGAGTACACTTCAAATTCTACTGCCTACTTTTCAAGGCTATTAACAGAGAAAGTCCAACCTACTGGAATAACCGACTAACTCAATCCTCTTCAACCAGGCACAGGAGAACCCACTCACTATTCACACACCCATCATCCAAAAATGTCAAACGAAAAAAACTATATGACAACCTAATAGCCTCCAAAGCAGCTAAACTGGACAGACAAATCACCACTCGGTTATCATCGACCACAAGCTACAAAACCTTCAAGAAAGATATTAAAACCATACTCTTCAAAAAAATACATAAAACCCATCTAGCACAACCAGTCCCTACCCAACCCCCCAACCCTCTCTATACTCTTAATACTCTCTAATGTTCTTCTATCTACCCAACATAGTCTAAAATGCTTCTAATTTACCCAATACTTATCTCCTTAAGATCTTGTCTTCTCTTTGGTAATTTTTTACCCAACATTTATCACCTTAAGATCTCGACAACTCTTTGGTACTTCTTAAGTAAATATTATGACATCGCTTATGCCGTTCCTGCAAGCTTTTAATGTAATTCTTGTTAACTTTGATGTAATCCGCCTTGTACCGCAAGGCATTGGCAGAATAGAAATCACTAATGTAATGTAATGTAAGAGTCCACCTTGGGGTTAGCACCCAAGAAAAGAATCTGGGTATCATTGTAAACAATACGATGAAACCTTCTGCCCAATGTGTGGCGGCGGCCAAAAAGCAAACAGGATGCTAGGAATTATTAAAAAAGGGATGGTTAACAAGACTAAGAATATTATAATGCCCCTGTATCGCTCCATGGTGCAATCTCATCTGGAGTATTGCGTTCAATTCTGGTCTCCTTATCTCAAGAAAGATATAGTGGCGCTAGAAAAGGTTCAAAGAAGAGCGACCAAGATGGTAAAAGGGATGGCACTCCTCTCATATGAGGAAAGACTATAAAGGTTAGGGCTCTTCAGCTTGGAAAAGAGACAGTGGATCGATTTTTCACTCCGTCAAAAATTACAAAGACTAGGAGACACTCGATGAAGTTACAGGGAAATACTTTTAAAACCAATAGGAGGAAAAAAATTTTCACTCGGAGAATAGTTAAGCTCTGAAACGTGTTGCCAGAGGATGTGGTAAGAGTGGATAGCGTAGCGGGTTTTAAGAGGGGTTTGGACAAGTTCCTGGAGGAAAAGTCCTTAGTTTGTAATTGAGAAAGACATGCGGGAAGCCACTGCTTGCCCTGTATCGGTAGCATGGAATATTGTACTCCTTGGGTTTTGGCCAGGTACTAGTGACCTGGGTTGGCCACCATGAGAATGGGCTACTGGGCTTGATGGACTATTGGTCTGACCCAGTAAGGCTAGTCTTATGTTCTCATACAAGAAGAGTTCCATCTCCTTTACCATCTTGGTCGCTCTTCTTTGAACCTTTTCTAGCGCCACTATATCTTTCTTGAGATAAGGAGACCAGAATTGAACGCAATACTCCAGATGAGGTTGCACCATGGAGTGATACAAGGGCATTAGAACATTCTTAGTCTTGTTAACCATCCCAGTTGTTAGCATCTGTATTGAAAAAAGTACCTTAGGCTATGTTGGGTAAGCCCTTGCTCTCCCTGTTCATAACTAGCTGCAGTTAGGTTAACTTTTATCTCATTATCATTTGATACTAGACAATTAATACCAATGGTATTCTTTTCCTATAAAACTGCCACAAATTTGGTCTTGGAGGATGAGTTGTACAATGTCAGCATCTATGAGACAAACTTGTTTTTTTCTGTTGCACCGACCTTTCTGGGCTCCTGTTCGTTTACAAAAGTTAGATAGCTCTAAGTCAAATAAATGTTGCCATTGTCATCTCGAAGCAGGGACTTTAGATCATTTATTATTCTACTGTCCATTCGTTTTGGCTTTTTGGAGATCGATTTGGGGCCAAATAAATTTTTTGTTAGAAAATCCTGTGGCTTTATCCTGTGATACTATTTTATTTGGAATGTCAATGAGGAAGAAAAGTCAAATTTCTGCAAATAATAATAAATTATTACTTATTATGACAGGAGTTGTCATTCAGCAGATTACATTTAATTGGAAAAACTGCAATAGATTAAATTACAGTTTTTGGTGGAATTCACTGTGTCCTATGTATAAGATGGACAGAATGTTAGCGTTGCAGAAAGGAAATTTTAATAATTTTCAGGAGGTTTGGACCCATTAATAGAGTATTGTAATGAATAAATTATCATTTTTCCCCAGCTGATATAATTGTACAGGGGTGGGGGTGGGGTGGGAGGACGTTTAATTATATATTGATGGGTTGGATTAATAGAGAACAATAACATAGCAACATAGTAGATGACGGCAGATAAAGACCCGAATGGTCCATCCAGTCTGCCCAACCTGATTCAATTAAAATTTTTTAATTTTTTCTTCTTATCTATTTCTGGGCAAGAATCCAAAGCTTTACCCGGTACTGTGCTTGGGTTCCAACTGCCAAAATCTCTGTTAAGACTTACTCCAGCCCATCTACACCCTCCCAGCCATTGAAGCCCTCACCAGCTCATCCTCCACCAAACGGCCATACACAGACACAGACCATGCAAGTCTGCCCAGTACTGGCCTTAGTTCAATATTTAATCTTATTTTCTGATTCTAGATCCTCTGTGTTCATCCCACGCTTCTTTGAACTCAGTCACAGTTTTACTCTCCACCACCTCTCTCGGGAGCGCATTCCAGGCATCACCTCTCATGTAATCACATGTGTAATAATAGGGTTGGGAAGGAGGGATTTATTTTTATTTTTAATTGTGAAATTGATAAAAATAGATACTCAAGTGATATTGTATAAGTTTAACTGTTATTTTATGTTGCACTTGTTAGATGAAAAAATGAATAAACATAAGCAATGCCTCCACTGGGTCAGACCCGAGGTCCATCGTGCCCAGCAGTCCGCTCATGCGGCGGCCCAACAGGTCCAGGACCTGTGCAGTAGCCCTCTATCTATACCCCTCTATCCCTTTTTCCAGCAGGAAGTTGTCCAATCCTTTCTTGAACTCCAATACCGTACTCAAAAAATAAACTGCCACATATCACTTGTCTTGGAAGTAACACTTCTGTTAAATTTTATTTCTCAAGGTTGAAAGTACTGAAAGACAAAATTCCTTTTTATATGTGTAAATATGGAGATTTTGATGGTGCTGCACAAGTGCTGTTGAACTGGAAGTCAGTTGACTGCTGTATCGTTTGCCGTATCACACCTGCAGAGTTTGCAGTCTATCTGAAGATGTTTAGAACGAGAAGCTACCCTTCTGGCAACGAGCTGCTCAGTCAGGAGCAATGGTTGATACACCCAAGTAAGTAACCAATGCTGTTCTCCAGCTGTACTCCCATATATAGAGATTGTGTCGGGTGAGGGGGGACTTTAGTTGAAGCAATGGCTTGAGTATCTAGACTTCTATAAGGAGTTGTGATTATATAGTAGAAAGATACTACAGAAATGCAGATAACAAGTGAAAAGGCTTTAAAACATTTAAAAATGATTTGTAATATGGTAATAATGGGGGAAAGCCAGCTTTAATTGAGTCTACAAGCATTCTGCTTTTTCTTCAAAGGTCATTAAGCTTATTCTTTTCCCATAGACTCTGCCTTGAAGAGTGGCACTACAATAAAACTTGCAATACAGATGTTGTATACCAACCAGACGCTGTACAGGAATGTGAGTATTATACAGTGGTGGGAAGGAAGCAGGGCATGCTGACAAAGCTGTACTGAGCGGAGTCAAAACCAGTTCCATGTTATCAACTGCACACACATCCCCCCCACCCTCCTCCCAGTGTACTCTGAAGGACAGGAGCCAGATTCCTTTAGCAAAGGGTTACAAAATCAGGACCGGTCTGGCATCTTGTGATGACCTGGAGTGAGGTTGTCTGTTCTGATGCAGTGATGCTCGTGCCATTGAATATAATGATGGGGAATGCCTATGATAAATCTAGCTCTAGACTTGGTTCTTGGAAGGCCAAAGGGCATTTATGAACTGGTTCAGGAAGAGCAATTAAAAACCTTTGAACAGTTATAACAAAATGATGGTATCCGTGAATCGGACTTCTTTCAGTTCCTCCCAATAAGGCATGGATTGTTGATGGGAGCTTGAAATATTCTCCTGAAAAGATCTTTGTATGCATTGAAGCAATTGTGGTTACAGTTTAGAGAGACTAAGAGCTTGATTTCACATGTATATAGAGCCGTTCTTTATTGTCCCTCCAGATCGGCACCAACAGATGGGTTTATGCTCCTCTGCCAGCAGGTGGCGACTGAGAACACATTGGGCTAGCCCAATGGTCTTAAACTCAAACCCTTTGCAGGGCCACATTTTGGATTTGGAGGGCCTCAGAAAAAATAGTTAATGTCTTATTAAAGAAATGATAATTTTGCATGAGGTAAAACTTTATAAATCTTTCAAGTTTATTCATTCATATTGTTTGATTAAACGCTTATCCAGAAGTACAAAGTGTTGTACAAATAGTAAAAATAAAAGGACATTAACATTTTAAGAAATTAAATGTACATAATTCATTACAGGACATACTAGGGTAACTGCTTTATAAAGCCACAGGAAATAATAGGAAAGAGGGGGAGAACTACAATTTTAAAGAAAAAGTACATAAGGGGGGTGAGAAAAAGAGGATTGCTGGCGAAGATAAAGGTCGAATTAGGAAACTGCTAAAATTATTAATTTTGGAAACTGCTAAAGTTGATAAGTATTACATTTTAGTTAGACATTTTATTTTCAGTTAAAGGCATCTTTAACAAGAAAGCTCTTTAAACTGCTTTTAAATTTCTGCAAATCTCGTTCCAATCTTAGATATAGGGGAAGAGAATTCCAAGTCATTGGAGCAGTTACAAAAAAAAATAAGAGCACGGCGAGTTCCAATTATTTTCAGGGAAGGGACATTAAGGGTAAACTGTGAAGTAGATCTAAGAACTCTCGAAGGGTCATACGGAATCCTTTTGGCTAAGCCTTGATAATAATAAGTCTTAATAATAATATTGTAATTTATAGACATATGATCAAGAAACTCAAAGACCAAGGGCCTCAAAATAGTACCTGGTGGGCCACAAGTTTGAGACCACTGGGCTAGCTGCACTAAAGTCAGTCAGTAATACCGACTGGATCACTGTTGGCTGATTCTGTGACTGATTCTGGCCGAGCGATCGATGCCCTGCCAAGTTTGCATGCAAACCCGACAACATTCAACACGGTCATACTTTGGATGCGATTCTTGTTCCCAGTAAATTAAGTTCCAATTTTTCACAACCTATTTCACTTCAAGTCCCCTGGTCAGATCACTACTTGATTCAAACCAAATTATCATTGCCATCCTTTAAGTCTGCTTTTCCAGCCCCTAAAATCATTACTATAAGAGACTTTCAACATATAGATCATTCACTTGTTCCAACAGCATTTACAATAGACTCAGAAAAATTTAGCTCTGAAACTCTAATCGAACAAGTAACCGTGTGGAATAAGGCTTGCAAATCTCTATTAGACAAAATAGCGCCGTTAGTAACTAGGAAAATTTCTTCAAAAAAACAAAGATACCCATGGTTTAATGCTTCTTTAGGCCTTTTAAAACAACAAATGCGGTCAGCGGAACACAAATGGCGATCCAAACCTACCCAGGAAAACTTAGACAATTATAACAAACACTCACAGTATTATCGGCAATCAATCAATAATACTAAGAAACAATTCTATGCTAGAAAAATTTCTTATACTAATAACTCATCTACCTTGTTCAAAATTCTTAAGCAACTAACAGTTTTCAAAAATGAAAAATTCAGCCTAACTGAAGAATCTCCAACAGCTCAAGCATTAGCAAATTATTTTCAAGAAAAAATTACTTTGATCAGATCCAAAATCACTAACAAAATATCTTCCCATTACCAACTTAACTAGTCCTTCTGAAAATGACAATATGATAACTAGGACCCAGACATTTCACGCTACACTATCCAATTTTCTCCTTCCATCTTTGAAAGCCATTGAAAACATTTTACACTGCATTAATATTAAAGGCTCCAAACTAGAGCCCATTCCTCCATTTTTTTTTAAACGACACTTTACAGTTTTTGGGCCATATATTCTTCAAATTATCCACACTTGCTTATCTACAGCTAATATTCCACCAGACTGGAAACATTCTATCATATCTCCAATCATCAAAGACCCAAAAAATAATCTAGACAATTGCTCTAACTATCGTCCTATAGCAAACTTACCTTTTCTATCCAAGTTAACCGAAAAAATCGTGTTTCAACAATTGGCTGATTATGTTGAAAAAACCCATGTACTCCATCCAAATCAAACTGGTTTCCGTATAAACCATTCTACAGAGTATTCATTACTAGGTCTCACTACATCCATAAATTACTATCTTGACCATCATAAATCCGTCCTTCTAATCTCCTTAGATCTTGCTGCAGCTTTTGACACCATCGACCATCATCTCTTATTGCAACGTCTTTCTTCTATAGGTGTAGTCGATCAAGCCCTCGAATGGTTTCGTTCTTATTTTTCTGAAAGAGCTTCTACAGTACATTTCAATAATTCAGAATCAAAATCCTATCATTCTAACTTTGGTATTCCACAAGGCTCTATTTTATCACCTCTATTATTTAATATCTATTTGGCCCCTCTTCTGACCCTCTGTCAATCAATAGGGTTTACGCCTACGCCGATGATCTTCAATTATTGCACCCCATTGATCCAAATAATCAAACCGAGATTCAGGCAATTAATCATAAATTAAGTAAAGTCCACGACTGGTTAAATATTAATAAGTTTTCTCTAAACATATCAAAAACTAATACTCTCCTCTTCCCCGGAAAAGAGGGAGCACAATTAATTTCTCCAATCATCATCGAAAACATCCCGCTTCCACCAATCACAACTACAAAAATTTTAGGTTTCCTTATAGACAATAAGCTAACATTTCGACCACAAATAAGTGCATTGGTTAAAAATTGTTTTTATAAATTAAGAATGATTCGATCATTGGCCCCTCTTCTTGATATTAATTCCCTGAACGTTCTGATCCATGCACTCGTAATATCAAAAATGGACTACTGTAACTCACTATTAAAAGGAATCTATCACAAAGACTTAAAACGCTTGCAGCTTATTCAAAACACGGCCATTAAGATAATCTCGGGAGCAAAGAAATATGATCGTGTTACCCCTTTGCTTAAAAATGCCCAATGGTTGCCTGTCCCACACAGGGTAACTTATAAAATCGCCCTTCTGACATTCAAAACTATGCAGACCAATACACCAGCATTCATAGACAGAGTTTTGATTCCATACGACCCTCCGAGATCTTTAAGATCTATATCTCAATACAATCTTAACATTCCTTCTTTAAAAGTTATTGGCACACGTCGCACCTCCACTTTTTCTGTGACAGCCCCTGCTGTTCAATATATTTATTAATGATCTAGAAACAGGGACAAAGTGCGAAGTTATCAAGTTCGCGGATGACACAAAACTCTCCAACAGGGTCAGAACTGTTGAGGAATGCAAAGAACTGCAGAGCGACCTGAACAAACTGAGTGAGTGGGCAAAAAAATGGCAGATGAGCTTCAATGTGGAGAAATGTAAGGTCTTGCACATAGGGAAGGGGAACTCCATGTACAGCTACGCGATGGGAGGGAGGGTACTCGGGGAAGGCAGCCAAGAAAAAGATCTGGGGGTATTGGTGGATAACACAATGAAGCCGGTGGCACAATGTGCAGCGGCCTCAAAAAAAAGCGAACAGAATGTTGGGCATTATCAAGAAAGGTATCACTACCAGAACGAAGGAAGTTATCCTACCACTGTATCGAGCAATGGTGCGCCCACATCTGGAATACTGCGTCCAATACTGGTCGCCATACCTCAAGAAGGACATGGCAATACTCGAGAGGGTCCAGAGGAGGGCAACGAGGATGATAAAGGGTATGGAGAACCTTTCATATGCCGAACGGTTAGACAGGCTGGGGCTCTTTACCCTGGAGAAGCGGAGACTGAGAGGGGACATGATAGAGACTTATAAAATCATGAAAGGCATAGAGAAGGTGGAGAGGGACAGATTCTTTAGACTAGCAGGGACAACTAAAACAAGAGGTCATTCAGAAAAACTGAGAGGAGACAGATTCATAACGAATGCAAGGAAGTTCTTCTTCACTCAGAGGGTGGTGGACACCTTGAACGCGCTTCCCGGAGAGGTGATAAGACAGAGTACAATTCTGGGGTTCAAAAAGGGACTGGATGACTTCCTGGAAGCGAAGGGGATTACAGGGTACAGATAGAGGTACCTTACAAGACATTGAGCGAATAGGGTATAGATATTTTAGGTTAGGTAGGGAACACTTTCAGGTCATGGACCTGGGGGGCCACCGCGGGAGCGGACTGCCGGGCACGATGGACCCCTGGTCTGACCCGGCAGAGGTAATGCTTATGTTCTTAAGATATCTTCTTTTTCAAGGGTCCCGCAGCAATAAGGGGGCATCCGTGGAAAATCAGGGGCGGGAAACTGCACGGTGACACTAGGAAGTTCTTCTTCACTGAAAGGGTGGTTGATCGCTGGAACAGTCTTCCACTTCAGGTCATTGAGGCCAGCAGCGTGCCATATTTTAAGGCCAAATGGGATGTGGGATCTATTCGCAGAGTGGGATCTATTCGCAGAGTCAGGTAGGGAGGGTCATTGGGGTGGGCAGACTAGATGGGCCGTGGCCCTTATCTGCCGTCTATTTCTATGTTTCTATGTATTCCGTCAGTTGGATTGTCTCTTTGTCCTTCTAGGGGGGCCCTTGTAAAGGGGACAGTACTTCTAAAGCTACGATTGCGCACTGGATCAAGGAGACTATCGCTTCGGTGTACCTACTTCAGAAGAAAACTGTTCTGGCTTTTCTCAAAGCTCATTCCACTTGGGTTCAGGCAGCTTCTTGGGCTGAGAGTTCTCTTGTGCTCCCATTGGATATCTGTAAAGCTACAGTTTGTCTTCTCTTTGTCACTACCGCATGGATGTTTCAGGCGTGTCGGAACATGGTGTTTGGTGAGTGTCCTTGTGGCAGCTCTTCAGGGGTCCCAGCCGTGATTGGTACCGCTTTAGTACATCCCATCTAACTGTGCCGGTCTAGAGGGATGATAAGGAGAAATTAGGTTCTTACCTGATAATTTTCTTTCTTTTCGTCCCTCCAGCCTGGATCAGAGCCTTCCCTGTTGTTTTACTCGGTTTTTCGCGAAGAGTCATTTTTTCTGCGGTATCTTTTCTTGGTTTTGGGGAGTGTAATAGGAGCAGCAGCATTTGGTTTAGCTGGCAAACTTTGGGGACATTGAAGTTTTTTTTGTTCTAGTCAGTATCCAACAGTGCCTTGGTGTTCAATCCGGACAATTAATTTGTCTTCTCTATATGAGAGTGGAGTTGTTGTGTTTATATATAAGTTCACAGTTCCTAAGCTCTTGGTTAGTTCCTGCTTGGCTATTCATTAGACTGATTGTAGATGGAACTGCCAGAAGTCAATGTGTTCTCAGTCTCCACCTGCTGGTAGAGGAGTGTAAACCCATCCGTCTGTGCTGATCTGGAGGGACTAAAAGAAAGAAAATTTATCCTTCCAAATAGCTCATTTGGTAAATTGAAGTATATGACTGGTTGGGAAAGAGACTTGGGAATTGATCTGGATGAAACACAATGGGGTGAGATTGTGAAATCTGCTCATAAGATCTCTGTTTCAATGAAATTGCAAAAAGCTAAATTAAAGGTTTTTATGAGGTGGTATCTGTCTTCACTCCACTGACCATTTTAGCAGCTACCTTCTGGACCAAGCCCATCCTGTTTATATGTTTTTGAAGGTGTGATCTTCTGAATTGTACACAGTACTCTAATTGAGGTCTCACCGGAGACTTAAACAGAAGCATTCGCATCCCTTTTTTCTTGCTGGCTATTCCTTTCTCTCTCTGCACCCAATTATTCTTATGGTTTCTGCTGTCACCTTTTCAACTTGTTTGGTCACTTTAAGGAGTAGTGGCCTAGTGGTTTGAGCAGCTTCTTCAGCACCCTGAGGTTGAGTTTGATTCCTGCTGCCGCTTCTTGTGACTCTAGGCAAGTCACTTAACACTTCATTGCCCCTGGTACAAAATAAGTACCTGTCTAAAATATGTACCGTATTTTTCGCTCCATAAGACACACTTTTTCCACTCCCAAAAAGGGGGTGGAAATAAGGATCGCATGTAAAAAAAAAACCAAAACAGAACCCATACCTCTTTTTGACATCCTGGCGGTCCAGTGCACTTTCTGCGCTCCTTCCTCAGTTCCCCTGCTCTCTTCCGGCAGCGGCACAGCGGTGCTTGAGGCAGGCGCGTGCTTTTTGTGTGCCTACTTGGTTCCTCCCTGCACTTCAAATGGCTGCCTGTCAGTTCTCGCGGGACGAGAACTGACAGGCAGCCATTTGGAGTGTAGGGAGGGACCAAGCAGGCACGCAAAACGCACGTGCCTGCCTCGTGTGTCGCTGATGCTGCTGGAAGACAGCAAGGGAATCAAGGCAGGAGTGCAGAAAGCACGCTGGACCACCAGGATGCCAAAAAAAGATACTGGGGGGGTGCCTGCCTGCCTTTGGGCTGGCCGGATTGACTCGGGGCTGGCTGGCTGGCTTGAGGTGGGTTGGCTAGTTAGCTGGCTGCCTTGGGGCTGGCTGGCTTGGGACTGGTTGGCTGGCTGTCTTGGGGCTGGCTGGCTGACTTGGCACTGGCTGGGAGCTGGCTGGCTGGCTTGGGGTTAGCTGACTGGCTGGGAGCTGGCTGGCTGGCTTGGGGTTAGCTGACTGGCTGGGAGCTGGCTGGCTGGCTTGGGGTTAGCTGACTTGGGGTTAGCTGACTGGCTGGGAGCTGGCTGGCTTGGCACTGGCTGGCTGGCTGCCATTAGACGTGTCCACCACTAGACGTGTCCTGTACCCTGCCCAGCCTACCACTAGACAGGGTACAGGGCACACCATTTGGTTCAGAATTTTTTTTCTTGTTTTTTTCTTCCTCTACAGGTGGGTGCGTCTTATGGTCAGGTGCGTCTTATGGAGCGAGAAATATGGCAAACCACTTAAATTGCACAGAAAAAGCAGTATACAAGTCCCTCCCCCTTTGCCCCTTAACATAGAAATGTACCTCATGTATATTAATTGTGTGTCTCCTGAAAACCTGACTAGCTAGGTGTATCCCACTGGCTTAAAGTTTGGAGATCCCAAGACACTTGACAGATTGTGGAGTATGGTTTCAGCTTATTTGATGGCTGCAAGTGCTTTGCGAATGCCACTAACTTTCTGGAAGTGCTCAGATTGAGTTGGTTATATTCTATAAAATGTCTAGCAATTATATGCATTTTCTGTATGAGCTTAGGACACATGCATTACCCAGGACACATTGTTGAGGTGTCTTTTGGAAACATCAGAAGATTGCTTTGCTGAAAAATAATAGTCTGTTTAGTGACTGCTGCAGTTGCTATAAAACTGACCAGTGTCTGCTGGGGGGATTCTCTTCGCTGCATAGAACCACCTGAATTATCTCCTTTACCACATAGAGAGGAGCTTTTCAGAAGGGGGTGTTGAGGACAGAGGGGGGGGGAGAGTTAGGAACAGTTTATTATACTTCCACTTTTATTGTAGCATAATGCTTCTAATGTTTTTATAATTCATTGCCACACCAAAAAAAAATCTTTATTATTGCAGATTTGAGACCATTTGTGTTTCTAATGATGGAAATGTCTTGCGTCTTAGCCAAAATGTTGGAGCAGTCTTATCCAGACCTGGTGCAGTAAAACCATTTTGGGAGAGAATGGAGAGCTAGAACCACTATCGTGTGTTGAACCAGCAGTGGTTTTCCAAAAGGTATGCTAAAATCATTTTAGACCGAAAAGCCAAGAAATCTTTTACTGAATAAGAGTCCAGGCTCGGGTTGGAGAGAGCCACAGGTCTCTTTGAGATGGCAAAAAGTTAATTCAGGAAGAAATGATTTTGCCCCTTCCCACTCTCAAATTCTTTGTGCAGAACAGAGCAGCATAAAATCTCTATCCACCAAAAGGAAATAACATCTTCCTTCAGACCAGTATGGATGTGTAATTTGTGCTCCTCACCCAGCAGATAGAAACAGAACATCTGCTTTGACCATGACATCTTCGAAGGAGCTGTGTGCAGCCTTCTCTCTGGCTCTGGCACAGAGAAGTAGACCAAAAGAAAAAATACTCTTCACCAATTTTGTTCATGACAAAATAAGCTATTAAAAAAAATGTATACTAAAACAATTTTTCTTTTTTTTTTTTTTTTTTTTAATTCTTTATTAAGTTTTTCAACTACAATTGTGCAACAAATGATTCACAAATATGAATACTTAAAAACAAGAACAATGGAACTTAGACTTCAACGTACAATTATATTATCCCCACCCTCCCACCTCATATACAAGTAAAATAAAACTCTTCATGAAATCCCTAAATCAAGTTCCCATTCCATTTCCTCCTCCCCCCTCCCTGGATGTTTACAGGTCTCTAAAATAAAACTCATTTATTCCTCCTTACAAAATTTAGCCAATGGCTCCCAAACATCCATAAAGCTCTTGTAACGTCCCCGTTGTGTGGCCATGCAACGCTCCATTTTAAAGGTATAACATAGAAATTCCCACCAGAATGTGTAGCTCAACCTGTCCCAGTTTTTCCAGTTTCTTAAAATGAGTTGCAAGGGAACCCCTGTCATTACAAAAAGTAGCTTATTATTTCTTATTGATAAAATTGGCTTTTAGCTCTCATAAGTGTACCAAATAAAATAGTATCATACGATAAAGCCACTGGATTCTCCAAAACTGCAGTATCAAGGGACAATAGTATAATAAATGATCCAATTTTTCTTCTATCTGCTAAACCTTTCCAGAACTTTCTTTTCTATTCTTCTTTCTCAAGCCAGCTTTCGATGCACACTCAACATACACAGCCCATTCAAGCGATCCTCTGTCCTTATATCCATTGTTTCACTTACAACACCAGGGCCTTTCCATCGGAAATGATGTGGCAGAGGAAAGGCTTTTGGCAGGGCTGGCTACAAGTATTTAGCATTGCATTTGTTTTCGGTCAGGGGGTGCAGCTACACCCCGCTGGCAACGCCCATAATTGTAATTGAGAATTTGATTGCAGTGTTAAGTATGATTATTTTGATTGGAATTCATGGAATAATTGCCAGATATGTTGTTGTTACTCACATTGAAGACTATATGCAGGTTATAAATTTTTCTAATATAATATAATCTCTTCCTCCTGAGATTTAAAGATAGTGATGGTGTTTTTACTATTTAAAGAATCAGGTGACATATAACCAGCCTGTAAACTTAGAGTTGAACAAGTATCATCCATTCTAATTTGACGTTAAGCCTGTAGGGAGAATTTAAATAGTAAATCCATTGTTATTCCCTATAATTCGACCATATTCAAGATTACCACCCTCTTGTCCAATTAAAACGGTGCCCAGTATTCATCACTGCAAATCTAAAATTTCAGGTTTATCAAACCAATGTTGAACTAATGGTGCTGATGTCGCCTTGTTCACCTTATGAAATCTGTCCTGTGTTAATCTTAGTGGAACAGGCCTTGACGTTCTACCAGTATAAACCATTAAAAGAACTGCAAAAGGTTTGTTCAGGTAGTTATTTTGCGATGAGTCTGGGGATCTGTCCACGTTGGTCCCTCTAGTGTCGTCACGTTTATGATGATCACCAATTGCTGATTTTTTATTGCAGTAGATCTATTTCTTCCAATGTTTTGCCATGCTTAAAAGCAACAAGTACCAGCTCCATAAACACAGGAAAGAGTTTACAACGTGCCAGTTCTTATAAATAAGTTTTGTGATCCAAGGGGGCCATCAAAGAACATGAAATGATAATGTCAGTGTCCGCATATAATCCAAAAGGAAACCAAAATTGTATGTTGGTGTCGGTAACCAGATTGGTCAAATTCTCTCACTTTAATATACCAAAGATGTGAAACTCAAATTTTGATCGAAATTAAATATGATGGGCCATAAATTCACATGTATATCCACATGTTTTAAGTTAATCAGCATTATGAATATAGAACCCATGGATTAACTTTGTTGTATTTCAGAATAATACATGAGTGTGTTGTAATAATAAGTTGCGTTTCTCTTCTAGGATATTCTACATTTATCACTTGGTGTGCTGGAAGACCTGAAGCAACAGATCCATATCAAACTACCCATTCAGTTTTCCCTTGTAAGCTTTTATATATACACTGGGTTCGTTCCTCTATTTGGCTGCCAGTGGTGTGTGTATCTCCTTCGGCCCATGCTGTCTGCTGTCTGAACAATGTATCCTGGTGGTTTCCCACGGTCTTTCAGTCTTTGAAGGCTAATCCCTGAGCCTGCACAGCTGCTAGAGTCATTTCTGGTGACTGACATCGATGTCATCTCACCTAACCAGTCTCCTTCATTAACACAGGGTTATTTATTCCTAAGGTTGGCTAAATTTATTGCCATACACGTTTACCACAGGAATAAAAGTAGCCTGGTTCACATTACCTTTTTATTTTAATTTCATTGAAAATAGCAATACTAAATCGCATTACAGAAAGATGACAGGTCACTTCATCCTCCATTTGCTATAGTGCATCATGCAAACTAATAACCTAAATTAACATATTATCACAGTTAATACACCTTAGCTTATGTTAATGCAAGTTAATACACTGTATTTAAAACATTACCTATTATACTTGGTGGAGTCTCTGTACTGAGTACGTTAACTTGCATAGCATTAATGCCTGATTCTATAAATCTTGCCTAGCAGCTAGGTGCATGGTTGTCAATCAACTGCTAGGGACTGTTGTAGAATCTCACCTAGTTCAAGGTAGGCGTCATAATGTTAAACCAGGGTTTTCTTGGCCTAAGGCAATCCACACCCAGATTCTGCCTCTGACCTCTCCTACGTGGCACCTATCTGAAAATGATTTTTAATTGGTTTTTAATGGTGCTGTTCAATTAACAGTGCCGATTGAACTAATTAAAAAATGATTAGGCACTTTTTATACAGTAGAATCACGGGGACAAATTTTTCCCCATCCCATCCAGGAGAGTTCTTTTCCTGTCCCTGCCACATTCCTGCAAGCTCCATCCTCGTCTGCACAAGCCTTTAACCCTTTAAAATCCTAAGTAGCAACATTCTAGAGCTCAGATTGTGATGTCATAATGCCTCATTCCACCAATGCCTAAGCTCCGTCCTCATCTGCACAAGCCTCAGACACTTTAAAATCCTAAGTACAACATTCTAGAGCTCAGATTGTGATGTCATAATGCCTCACTCCACCAATGCCTAAGCTCCGTCCTCATCCGCACAAGCCTTTAACCCTTTAAAATCCTAAGTGGCAACATTCTAGAGCTCAGACTGTGATGTCATAATGCCTCATTCCACCAATGCCTAAGCTCCGTCCTCATCTGCACAAGCCTCAAACGCTTGAAAATCCTAAGTGGCCAAGACTTGTGCGGTTAAGGCAGAGCTTACAGAAATGGGACAGGGACAGCCACAAAATATGCGGGGACGGGACAGGGACAAATTTAGCTCTGTGTCATTTTCTACCTCTGAGGACAGGGTAAGCCAGGGGTGCCCACACTTTTTTGGCTTGCGAGCTACTTTTAAAATGACCAAGTCAAAATGATCGACCAACAATAAAAATACTAAACATATACCGCCCTCTTTTACTACGTGCACTAGCTGATTTAACGCATGCCAAGTGCTAATGCACCCATTATATTCTATGGACATGTTAGCATTTAGCACACGCTAAATCAGCTAGTACTCCTTACTAAAAGACCCCCCCATATTTATTTATATATATATATATATATATATATACCAAGTGCATCTCTTCTGTCCTCCAGACCTTGTTCCATTCCCCAACCATCTCTCTCTGTCCTTCCAGGAGTCCAGCTTTTCTTCCTCTCTCATCCACCCTTATTGGCAACATGTCTCCCTCCTCTGTTCTGATCTTGCATCTCTCTGTTCTTCCTTAGGGTCTCTCCCCCTCTGTCTCTTCTGTCTGCACCTCCCATAGTCCAACATCTGCCCCCTATCTTCTGCCTCCCCCTTTGTTTCAGGTTTCTCCCTCTCTCTCTCTCTCTCTTCCTTCTGCCAATATTGTGAGTCCTCCCACCTTTGGTCCAGGTCTTTGTCTCTCTCACTCTCTTTGTCTTCCCCCTCCCCAGGGCAGGGACATCTCTCTCTCCTCGGTTCAGAGTATTTCCCCTCTCTAACCCCTCTAGTAGTCCAGGATCTGCCTTGTCTTCACCCTCCCTTTTGGTTGAAGGCTGCTTTCCCACCCCTCCTCAAGATCCTTTTGCCTCCCCCCCCCGATCCAGTGTCTCTAAGGCAATCCTTCTCCCGCCAGGGTCCTTGCAACAGGCATAATTTTACCCCGACATGCGGGGCCTCACCTCCGCTGCTTCCCTACATACAGTGACTGTCAGGTCATTTCTCACCTCCATTCTTCCCTCTGGGCCTACTACAGTTGAAAATTAATTACGGCAGCCTGCAAAGCGAACGTAGCAGGCTGCTGTCGGCTTCTGTAGCACATTCCCTCTGCCGCGGTCCCGCTCCTCCTCTGATGTCGAGGGCGGGACCGCCACAGAGGGAACATGCTACAGAGGCTGACAAAAGCCTGCTACGTTTGCTCTGCAGGCTGCCGTAATTACAGTACTGTACTTTAAAGATGAGAAAGTGACTGAGGGAATGCTAGGGAGAACACTGGCTCTGCAATCTACCGGCATTGCCTTTGCGATCGACGTGTTGGGCACCCCTAGGGTAAGCAGTTGGCTTTGAGGTACCTCTGAAAAAGTATGTGCTAAATCTAAAGAAATAACATGAAAAGACAGTAGTGACAATTCTCATCTGAAGTCCATTTCCTTGGGAGCAAGGTGCTAGCTCCAGCCACTCACAGGGCCAAGATGTAATTAATCATCAGGAACTACCCCATCTTCACTAGTTAATCACTGGCCTCTCATTGGTTCAGGCGTGTTTATATTTACTTTTCAGTAAGTCCTACCCACACAATGGTGGCACTGTTGCTCAAGGATGGGGTTCAAATCCCAGTCTTGCCACATCAGATGAGAAATAACATTTGCCTAGTATATGTAAATCCAAAATGGTTTCTATAAGTAACATGTTTGTTTCTGTTTGACATTTTCTTAATTAGCTGAATTTTGAAGCTGAGCTCATTCTTGCAGTGCAAGCTGTGGTTCGGATACTTTTGGACCTTGATGGCCATTATATGCTGAACTCTGTTCTCGAAATGGTGTTTGCTTTTGGGGTAAGTCAACAATTTCAACACAGAACAAGTCTGTTCCTAAGAGCCAACCTGAACTGATAGAGTCAAACTTTTTCCAATTTTTAGAGGTAGTGATTTGCTTTCCTTTTGTTGGCCATATGAGAGATTTCAGAAGAATCATTGATTATCGTTTATTAGATTTAATATACTGCCTTTATTGTAGAACAAGTTAAGGCAGTATACAATAAACTAAATTGATAAAAGAAATAAGCTAATCATCTTACATTCTGGTGCTCCAGCGCTGTGCCTCTTCCCTCATCACTCAGGAGAACCAATTTAGCCAACAGGTAAGTTTTCAGTGCAGCATGAAAAAGAGAATGTGATTGCTACATTCGAAGATGGTGGAGCAGAGAGTTTCAGAGAGCAGGTGCAACTATATAAAAAGCTGAATTTCTAGTGGACTCCCACTTGGCCTAAGAGGAATGGGGAATAATGAGTCTACTGTCCTTCAGAGACCACAGAGTACGAGTGGGTGTATATAGAATAATCAGTGTTGATAAATGAGTAGGAATGTTAGAGTGTCATACTTAGAGCTAATGGTAGTATTTTATGTTGGATCCTGTACTGTACAGGTAACTAGTGAAACTGTTTTAGTAGAGAGGTGGCATGATCATAACGTTTTTGCACTGCATAATATTCTTACAGCAGTATTTTGAAGAGTCTGTAAACGTTTAAGATTAGATGTTGTTATACCAGCATAGCTAGAATTGCAGTAATCATTTCTCAAATTTCTAAATGCATAAAACAGTGTGCAAAGCGATTCTCCGTTTGCCAAATTCCAAACTGTCCTAAGCTTACGAAAAAAATAGAAACCTGTATTGATCACATTAGAGATTTGGGGAAAAAAGGAGATTGTTGAATCCAGAAGGATATTATCTGCCTAAGAAAATGAGCTAAACGAGCACAGCTGAATTAAAAGAGCCAGTGGACTTAGAAAAAGATTAAAAGAAGCGGAGACAGGACAGACGCTTGGGGGACTCCACAGAGTAATGAGCAAATGAAGTCTGAAAATTGCACAGCAATATCCAACAAAATCTTATCATGTAAAAATATTTACCAAATCACACGTTATGTTTAATTAAGTACATGGTGGGTTTTTCTGGTCCTAAAGATGAAGTGTTAACACATAGTGCCATGCAGCATGATTTCACCCCAGGACTTCTCAGGCTTTTTTTCCTCCATTTTTACATGGTTGAGTGAGATCTTTGTTGGATATTGCGTTAACTAACAAATAACACACAGAGGGGCACAGTGAAACTCCCCGCATAATAGTTATAACTCTGTTCTGCTCTGTAAGTAACATGCATAAGCCACATGATATAAACATTTAAACACAAAACTAGGTGGAATAACATTTGCCACTTACCTGAGTACAACCTGCACTAACAGTTAAGGTGTTTCATACTCTGGATAGACTTTTGGACTTCAGAAGCCTCAGCATTCTGTGACCCTGCTTGAAAGGGGAATTCAAACAGTCTATCACAGCACTCTTCAAAAACAGGAACCAGGCGACAGTAATATCTGAAGGGCGGGATTCAGGATCTCTGCTCCCGTTTATAGGAAAGAAGATTATCGCAGTAAGAACCTGATCTTTCTTTCCAGTGCAATGGGAGCAGATCCCTAAGCAGTCCCTAGAGCTTGGGGTGGGACAGATGAGCTTACTGCAAGCACTGAGGACCCAAAAGCTGTATTCAGGCGAGCTGTTACATCAACCTTGTAAAACTTTGTGAAAGTAAGGATGATGGCCCATGTCGCCACCCTACAAATCTCCTTGGGCGGCTCCGCCCAGGAAGCTGCCACTCTCCTAGTGGAGTGTGCTTTCAATGAGATTGTGGATTATTATCCACTCCCGATGTACGCACAAGATATTGTCATACAAATCCATCTTGAAATGGAAGCCTTGGAAGCTGGTCTTCCACGCCAGCTCGAATTTGTTAAGATGAACAAATGATCGGATAGTTGAAACTCATTGGTCACTTTGAGGTATCTGAGAAGAACTATCCTGACATCTAGCAACTGCAAAATCTTAACTTCTTTTCTGGAACCTGTCAGACTGAATGCGAGCAATTGGATCTCTTGATTAACTCGGAAGGCCAAAATGTCAGCATTGGCTTCCCTGGTTCTCAGATCATTAGGCTACCCCTCCACTCTTGTGAAAGAATATAACGTTGTTTGAGAGTACAAAATCAGTATCTGTATAACGTGTGCCAGCACTGTATTTGACATCTTTGGTTTTTAAAATAACACTTAAAAGTATCAACAAAATGTACATGGCCAGCACTGGAGGTTATTTTGTATTTATATGTGTGGCTGGAGCTGACAGTACTTCAGTAGAAGAGAAAGACCATATTAGTCAACTAGAAATAAACTTAGGTTAAAGATTACATGAGAGTAGGAGGCCTTCAGCCCGAAAGCTTATACAGTCAGCGCCCCCCCCCCCCCCAATACCCATCTCCTCCACCCCCACCCCCAGCATAGTCTGGAATCTTGTAGCTCACTCTTTATCGGGTCCCCTACCCCTGGTGTACCTTCGCATCCTGGATCCATGCAGCAAAGCCAGCAGCCATACTCAAGGCTTTCCCTCTGACATGGCCCATCAAGGAAGTTGTGTCAAAAAGGGTGAGCCGAGTCAGAGGGAAAGGCCTGGTGCAGATTGCAGCCTTTGAGTTCAGCTGTTGCTGCAGAGACTCAGCAGGGTCGAAGACAGGGTGCGAAGGTATACCAGGGGTGGAGTCCTGATTAAGAGAACCGCAGTTGGTTCAATCTGCAGCACTAGACCCTGTGGATGTGGAGGGTTAACTATAGTTGATATTTTATAGCATTGCCAGAAATGGGCAGGGCATGTCTGAAACTTCCTGCACTAGTACTTGCCTTCTCCTTTCTTTAGAGCAATATCTGGGCCCTGAAGCTTCTGCTGGAAGGTATTAGTTTCAGTGAAAACCTGCTGTATGAATTTTCCACAGCATTTAAACAAGAGCTGTATAGCCAAAGCCTGTTTGCACAGAGAATGTGAGTAGGTTGTGCTTTAATTTGTTTAAAATTTACTGTACATCCTGCTGCTAGTGTCATGATGACGGTGCTACATATGGAAGAGGGGACTTGCTGCTACTGGTGTCCATGTGGCCTGAAGACCATTTCCAGCCTGACAAGTGTCTTTACCTAGCCCACCCTATGGTCAGAGTGCAGAATTGTTGGCAATATTTGTGGTCCTTCCTACCCAAGGTTACAATGACAACAGCAGCAGTGTGACACCTCAGGCTACATCCCTCTCTTCTATTGCTGGTCCCCAAGTATCAAAGCGTGGGTTCTTCTTTCTCCTCCTTATTCTGTATGAGTCTTTCGAGAAGGAGGAGAAAGACACTAGCAGTTTTGGCTTGCTTTTCCTTTTGTGCTGTCAGGCTCAGAGTTTTGCACTCTGAAATGCATGGTACTACTGTGATTAATGCAGTTCAAGATACTTTGGCGACCTAGGCAGCAGAGGAGAAGGACATGGTTGGAGATGCTACATTGCCACTGTTGTCGTTATCATCCTGACAATTGACCTGATCATGGGAGCATCAGCAAAAGGAATCGGGAGGAGAAGAAGAGAGGTTATAGGTGGAGTGAGAGGATGGATGTGGGGAGATGAGAAAGTGATGGAATCTGATGAACTATGATTTGTGAGAGGGAAGAGAGCAATTGAAGAGATTTGAGAGCCTATGGCAATGTATCGCAAACTGTGTGCCTGCTGCGAGGCGCTGGCTGACTGCTTACAGGATGGGCCTCTTGCGGCGAGAGGCACGTCCTGTAGGCAGTCAGTCGGAACTGGTGCCTTTCCTCCTTGCTGGCACCTCTCCTCCAGCACCCCCCACCGGCATTGTAATTGCTGACTTGGCCCCGTTTGGAGGGCTTCCATGCATGCCAAGTTTAGTGTGCCACAGCTTTAAAAACATTTGTGGGACCACTGCCCCTGTGAGTTGTGTAGGACAGAGTTTCGCTACATGCAGTACATGTACCCTTAGGGGTACTTGAGCCGCTTGTTGGGGGTACACAGCATTTCACGGATCTACTGCCCCCTTCCTCCTTAACGGCCACCAACCAAGGGAATCCCATGCCCTCCTTCCTGCCTGCTCCTCTCCGCTGAAGCCACCGCCAGGGATCCCATGCCCTCCTTCTTGCATTCCCCCCCTCAGGCAAAGCCAACCCGATGTCAGAGCTAATATCGGAGGGAAACCTTCCGGGTCAGTGGGGTATCCCAGTTACCTACTTCAGGCAGTCCAGCTGGGCTGTTCCTTCTGGCCTTCAGCCGCATGTGGGCAGCAGCTCTTACATGCTACATGTGGCTGACCCAGAAGCCTTCTCTCCAACATCAGAGCTGACATCATAGGGAAGAGCTGACATCATAGGGAAGGCTTGTGGGTCAGCCACGTGCAACATGTAAGAGCCGCTGCCTGCGTGTGACTGAAGGCCGGAAGGAGCAGCCCAGCCGGGTGGCCCTGAAACGAGCAAGTAAGGGAGAGATGGGACATGATAGTGGGACAAAGGGAGAAAGGAGAGTGGGAGGGGCATGAATTTGGGACAAAGGCTGGAAGGCAGGAAGGAGACGCAAAAGGAAGGGTGGAGGCATTAACTTGGGACACAAGGGAGGGAGGAAGGGGCATTAACTTGGGACATAAGAGGGAGGGAGGGAATAGAAATGGAGAATTGTTGGGCATGAGTGTGTGAGTGAGAGAAAGAGATGGTGCACATGGAGAAAGGAAGAAAGAGGAAAATTGGGCATAGAGAGAAAGGACTGAGGTAGAGATGCTTGTGGAATTAGAAGGATGAGTTGAAGAAATGTTGGATACAGTGGTGGAGGGAGCGGGAACAGAGGGACAGATTGAAGGGGATACAAGGGGGAGGAATGTTGGGCATAGTGATGGAAGGAGAGTTGTGGCATGGTGCTGGAGAGGGGTGAAAGAAGGAGAAATTTGCATGGGGCTGGTAGGCAGTGGAGAAAAATTGTGCACATGATCTGGGGGATGGGAGATGGAGAAATGTTGGATGTAGCAGTAGAGGGGGCTTTCCCTCTCCTTCTCCCATTCCCATTGCAGCAAGGGAGGGAATGAGAGAAAGAAAAGTTGGACTCCTGGAGGGACAGAGAGAGATGTTGGTTTTTGGAAGGAAATGAGGTCCAGAGGAGGGGATGTGTGCAGGAGGCAGAAAGAAAGAAATATTGGATCCACAGTCAGAAGGAAGTGCAACCAGATAACAAAGGTGGAAAAATGATTTAATTTTCAATTTAGTGCTTAAAATGTGTCCGTTTTGAGAATTTATATCTGCTGTCTATATTTTGCACTATATTTGTCTATTTTTCTATAGTTGTTACTGGGGTGACATTGCATATTTTAACATCATCTGCCTTGACCTCTTTGAACAACCCCCAAATATAAATGATAATTAACAATTTCTCTGCATATAGTGTGCTTTGTGGTTTTTTAATTTTGTAGTTACCATTATGTATTAAATAAGATTATATTGTGTGTATATGAAAAATGGATGGAAGAAATTGCATTACAATTAGGACTATGATTAGGGGGGTGAGGGCTGGGGTGGAGCTTGAGCTTGAGTAGTCTGTTGATATTTGTTAGACGTAGGGGATACTTGGCTTGAAGAAGCTGAGAAACTAATGTAGGAGACAGGGTGAAACGGTGGAGCTGGAGAATGTGTGTGAGAAGCTATAAAGAGAGAGTGAGAGGGTGAGGGAGTGACAGGATCTCAAATACAAGAAAAGGTGGGAGTATGGGGAGAGTGAGGATCATCTCACTCTCCCTCCCCTCAAAGAAGTATCTTCCTGTTCAGTTTCCTTCTCTTTCCACCCTCTTAAATCCCCTCCCTCTTCCTTTGCTTCTTGATTTCCCCTAGCCTCACTTCTGTCTGTTTTTCCATCCCCTATGTCTCGATCCCTTCTCCATTTACCTCCCCAGAGAACCTCTCATCTTACCTTTGCCCAAATAATTAACTAAACACACAAGTAATGTCAGATAAATATATTACGTTAAAATAAATAATTTAATATGCAATTATATGCCTGCGCTTCCTTCCCTGGGTTAGTCCACTCAGTGTATTCTTTATCCAGCAAGAGCTTGTCTCTTCTTTCTTTCTTTCTTCTGTTTGCTTTATTTTTATTGAATTTCAACTAAGCTTCTGTAATCACACTCACATTTTAACAAAACACAAGGATTTCCTCCCCTCCAGCCTTCAAACAGAACTGCCTGACCCAGTCATCACCTTTGTGTCCTCCCCTTTTCAACCTGGGTTAACGGAAACATTATTGACTATAAGAGTGCATTTCTTGCTTCATGTCATAAATGGATCCCAAATAAAGACATATGGAAACTACCCTGCAAATAGAGTGATGTGAAAAAGTTCAACACCCCCCCTCATGATTTCTCCCTGTTATTTGCAGTTATCTGCCCCTTCCCTCCATCTTGCACAACCATTACAATAGGATACTGGCTGAGAGATAGAGAATGACACAGAGACAAATTTGTCCCGTCCCTGTCCCATTCCTGCAAGCTTTTTCCTCATCTGCACAAGCCTCGAACACTTTAAAATCATAAGTGTTTGAGGTTTGTGCGGCTAAGGCAGAGCTTACAGGAATGGGACAGATCTCTATGTGAGAGGCACAAACTGTGGATCCCTCCAGAGGGCAGTCTAGGTCTTGCTCTTGATTGGTTGGTTTGACTAGTTCCCCAATCTGTGCAATATTTCTACCTCTGCCAGAATGAGATACAGGAGCCAGGTGCAGAAATTTAATCTGGGTCTCTGTGACTATTCAAGGATAGGAAATGAAAGCTGGTGTTTGCTGCGATGTGCACTGGAGAAGAGGAAAGGCAAAATGAATTACAGCAAAACCCTTCTTTGGGTGCTGGTCTCTTTTTCCATCGCTGGCTAATACTGTCGAGACTTTCTCAATCATCTGCTGTTCTGCCCTAGAGCATCAGGAGAAGGGTCTAGATGACACCCTACACCAGGGGGCTTGCGAGCTACTTTTCAGATGACCAAGTCAAATACGAAACATATACCCCCTCTTTTACTACGGTGCACTAGCCGACTTAGCGCATTCCAAGTGCTAATGCGCCCATTCTATGGATTGGCACGCGCTAAATCGGCTAACGCACCTTACTAAAAGACCCCCATATTTCTTTATTATATATTGGGTCCTCCAGACCTCGTTCCATTCCCCAACCAACATCTCTCTCTGTCCCTCCAGGAGTCCAACTTTTCTTCCTCTCTCCTTCACCCCTATTGGCAACATATCTCCCTCCTCCGTTATGATCGTGCATCTCTCTGTTCTTCCTCATGGTCTTTCCCCCTCTGTCTGCACCTTCCATAGTCAACATCTGCCCCCCTCTCTTCTGCCTCCCCTTTGGTTCAGGTTTCTCCTTCTCTCCATCTTTCTTCTGCTAACATTTTGAGTCCTCCCACCTTTGGTTCAGGTCTTTATCTCTCTCATTCTGTCTTCCTACTCCCCAGGGTCTGGCATCTCTCTTTCCTCGGTTCAGGGTGTTTCCCCTCTCTAACCCCTCTAGTAGTCCCGGATCTGCCCTGTCTTCCCCCTCCCTTTTGGTTCAAGGCTGCTTTCCCCCTCCCCTCATTAAGGTCCTTTTGTCTTCCCCCTCCCCGATCCAGCATCTCTAAAGCAACCCCCATCCTACTGGGGCCCTCATGATGGGCACAGCCTTACCTCCGCTGCTTCCCGCACACAGTGACTGTGAGGACCTCAGACCTCTTGATTGCAACTGTCCTCGTCTCCGTTCTTCCCTCTGGACCTATCACAGTTGAAAGTTAATTACGGCAGCCTGCAGAGCTAACGTCAGGGGCGGGACCGCGACAGAGGGAACAGAGGGGAGGGGGAAAGCAGCCTTGAACCAAAAAAGAGGGGGAAGACTGGTTGCTCTCTCAACCAGTCAGAAAGCAGGATCACTGTCTCTCAATTGCGTTTGATGTGGAAGCTGGAATATAATCCAAATCCATTTCCTTTTCCTCAAATTCTGACCAGGTGGAATAACCAGGGCCCTGTGTATGTGAGTCAGCTGATCACCATATTCATAACCCATAACCATGCCGTGGTGCGTTCTGCTGCCTTTGTCATCATGAATATTATCCTGGATCATTTCAGCCAGTAAGTTTGGTTTGTTCTGCTTCTATTGAAGGATGTATAGGGAGAGATTTGAAGCAGGTGCTGTGAATGCACACCTGTCTTACACTGTGTTGCATTTGCAAAGCTCAGTCTGCCTTTTTCCTCCTCCTTGTCGCAGTAGTCCAGGAGCTGGTGCAGTTTCTACCCATTCACCATGTTCAGACTCTGGCTTTGCCACACTTAGTTATTTGACCTTAAACTCCTTTTATTTTGTGTCAAATCTTGTCATTTTGTTCATATGCTAAAGTAGGTTTGAATGGAAAGATCTGGGAACTAGTGATGGGAATTTAGGGATTTTTTTAATTTTATTTTTTTTTTTTAATCTTTATTCATTTTTATACTTCCAACAAGTGTTTCATAATACAATACAATCATACAAACTTTAATATCACTTTTTATCACACATATATTGAAATATAATATATAAATCCTCCCTTCCACCCTCCCTTCATTATAACTTAATAATTTCATATAATTTAAAAAAATAAACCCACCCTCCCCCCACCCTATACCTCAATAAATAAAAGAAGAATAAATAAATAAATAAAATTATTAAATATAATCAATCCTTACAATAATTTGCTAATGGCTCCCAAACATCATCAAATTTATTATAGCGTCCCTGTTGAATAGCTAATATTTTCTCCATTTTAAAGATTTGGCACAACGAATTCCACCAGAAATTATAGTTTAATCTATCATAATTTTTAGTAATTTGTTGAATAGCAACTCCTGTCATTATGAGTAATAACTTATTGTTTTTAGAGGATATTTGACTCTTTATCCTCATTGATGTGCCAAATAATATCATATCATATATGAAAGCGCTACCGGATTCTCAAGTAAATTATTAATTTGACTCCAAATAGATTTCCAAAAATTATGTGTTAGAGGACAAAAGAACAATAAACGATCCAATGTACCAGCTTCAAGATGACAATGTCAACATCTATTAGACTTAGAGCGATCTAATTTTTGTAAACGCACCAGGGTCCAGAATACTCTATGCCTTCCTCTTTCAGACACATCAGAAAATGAATTTAACTGTTTTTGGTTTTGTGTTTCAGATGTCCATGGACACCGTATGTTGCTAATTTTCTAAGGAACAGAGTAAGTGCTTCCTCTCCCTCGTATCTTTGAATCCAGTGTGGCAAGCTGCTCCTGTTAACCAGTAAAACCAGCCTTTTTGTCTTGCCACTTTTCTCTAGTTGGTCTCTGTGACATAAAAGGATCGTACAGCCGGAGAGAACAGGCAGCAGGGAGAGATTGGTTGAGTGGGATTTATTCCCACTTTTCTCCATTACTGCTGCAGTGTTAATCCTCTGACTAGGAGGGTGGATTTGTATAGTAATATAGTGGGTGAAGGAAGCCCAAAAGGTCCTCAAATCCATTCTTTTCACAAGTGCTTAATAGTTAGAGGAGATGAACAAACATTGCAGAGACAAAACTCCTTCAGGTTACAAGATGCTTATAGGTAGCTAGAAGCCATTACATTCTTTGCCTTACAGGTGCTTGGCTTAGTTGCCAAAGCTGCCATGTAACCCGCAGGCACTCTTTATGACCAATGGAACATAAGAATTGCTGCTGCTGGGTCAGACCAGTGGTCCATCGTGTCCAGCAGTCCGCTCACATGGTGGCCCCCAGGTCAAAGCCCAGTGCTCTAAATGAGTCCAGCCTCACCTGCGTACGTTCCAGTTTAGCAGGAACTTGTCCAGCTTAGTCTTGAAACCCTGGAGGGTGTTTTCCCCTACAACTGACCACGTTCACTTCCTAAATCTGGTTCCTGCTTCTCATAACTGGCAGGGTGTCACTGATGCCTCATGACCACATTCAAATTCACAAGGACTGAGTCCAAAGGGTGCCAAAAAGATGAGGGAAAAACCTGGGATTCTTTGGAAAAAAATGAGCACGAACCAAATATTGATATCATTTGCTACCCAAGTTTCACATTTCTATGCTAACAAATAATTGCATTGTATGAGAGTAAGAGCAGCTTATTTCTCTTCAAGTATTTTTTTGTGGAAAACATACTCCATACATCTCCCTGCTGCACATTTGAACTTAGAAGGTTCTGCAGGAGACCAGACCAAGAGTCCTTGAGTTTTACCCGATAGGATCTGACATTAGTTATACTAGACTTTGAATAGGTTTACTTTGCAGGAGGCATGGGGGACAGCATCCTCAAATGTCCCCTTAATCACCTGCAAATTTGACTTCCTTTCCTCCTCCCTGCCTCCCCCCCCTCAAAAAAAGCAGCAACAGACAAACTAGACCTATCAAATTCTCCTTAATTCATCTGTTTTATAATGAATTTTGAGCCAGTCTTCTGGCTCAGTGGTAGGGGCTGTGCCTTAGTTTGATTACCAGATTGGTTCTTCAGACTGCTGAGTTGGGATAGAAATGTTGTGAATGGAGTGGCATAGTAAGGGGAGTGGGGGAGCAGTCCGCCCTGGGTGCCGTCTTGGTGGGGATGCTGGCACACACACCCCCTACCATGCGCCCCTTCCCCGTACCACTTTAACATTCCCGGCACAAGCAGCAACCTCAAGCTGCTGCTCACGCCAGCGTTGGCTGTTCCTGTGACGTCATTTCCTGGATCTGTGCCTAGGAAGTGATATCAGGAAGAGCTGGCCCAAGCAGCAGCTTGCGGTTACTGTTCGTGCTGGGAATGTTGACGAAGTACGGAGGAAGGGAAGAGAGAAGCACAGCAGGAAGGGGGTGGGGAAAAAGCGGATGGGGCAGGGGAGGGGCGCCTCTCACCCTCCCTATGCCGCTGGTGACAGCTGCTGATTGCATTTTGATTGCAGGGAGTTGGGGGTAGTTGTGAATGTGGGCTCATTTGGACTGAACCTCTCTTCCTCTGCACAGGTTTTAATCGTTTCCTGCAGTGTGTTGACCCCTTTGGAGCAACATGAACTCAAGGACAAAATTGCAGTTTTCCAGAAACAAAATGCAACGAGTCCTGCCATTGGGAAGTAAATAAGGACTTATGTAAGAGCAAGAATCGGAAGTCACCATCCAGCGTCTTCTGCTCAGTCTTTCCCAAAGGCCTGGAGTTGAAAAGAAGAGGACTGTGTAAAACTATTCACTGTACATATCCAAAAAAGGGCTTCAAAACACAACTCCCTTTACTTTTTCTCTCTTGATTTTGAAAAATAAAAAGGATTTTTATTGAAATAAAGTTTTACAACAAGCTTCTGGTGCCGATTGCCAAACGCATCCTGCTTCCTAGCTCTGCATTGACCAGTTAGGCTTTCGTGCTGTTTTGAGGCCTGAACTTTTTCCTTCTCCTTTCCCATGGTCAATGGTCAGTCCTGTTTGCTGAGTGACGTTGGTTGGGGTAGTAACAATCACTAGAAAACATCCCTACACAAAAGGAATGACATGAAAAAATACAAACAACGTGGACCCAATGATTTGAATAGTTAAAACTACCCTTGTGATGGTTGCTGAGACTCAAAGATCTGGATCAATATCTCTCAACCATTAAGGGTTATCGAGTACTAAGGTTTTTTGACCAAAATTTGGAAACTTTTCAACAGGATTTAAAACAAGTAAAGTTGAAAAAAAATAGGAAATTCTTTAGTTTCCCTCCAGACTGGCACAGAATGGATGAGTTTACACTCCTCTGCCAGCAAGTGGAGACTGAGACATTGAGCAGTAGAGAATGACACAGTGGCTGCTAGCCGCGGGTAACCCGCTGAAACGGTAGGGAAAAAGAAAGTGCTCACTGCGGGTACGGTGACAAGGCCATTCACTGCCCCATGGAGCGGTGAATGGCCTTGTCTCTGCAGTTAAGGGAGGGAACGCGCGTGGCCCCTTCCCTTCTACTGATCGCCGCCGCATCTATCTCCCTCCCACCCTCCCCCTTATCTTTGTGGCACGGTCTGGAGGGACTAAAAGAAAGAAAATTAGCAGGTAAGAACCTAATTCTCCATATGGAGATTACATGCTGTTCAAAAAACAAGAAATCTGTTTCTGTAGAAGTGAACTCGATGGAGGGATTTGTAATAGGCTGTTCATAATATTTTGGATGCAGGCTTTAAACCTCAGAATCTTGCAGTCCCCTCGGTCCTACAGTCCAGTTTGACTGCAATCCACACCACCATTGAGATCTGTAGTCTCAGGCATGTATCAATTTGTCATCTTGATTTTGGTTGCATGATCTATTCTGAATGCAGGGTGGTGGTTAGTTCCATGTGCAAGATATGATTGTTATCCCAGGACAAGCAGGCAGCATATTCTTGACTGATGGGTGACGGCACCGACGGAGCCCCGGTATGAACAATTTTAGAGTGATTGCACTCTAAGAACTTGGAAAGTTCTAGCAGGCCGCACCGCGCACGCGCGAGTGCCTTCCCGCCCGACAGAGGCGCGCGGTCCCCAGTTTCTTAGTTTCCGCGGAGCTAAGAAGACGCACTTTTCAACGGCTGTTGAAAACTTTTTTCTCTTTCACCTTCCCGCTCGCGTAAACTCGAAATATTATTTCCCTCATTTTATTTTCTTTTCTTTGTTTAAAAAAAAACAAAAAACTTAATTTGTGTTTTCTTTCATTTTTTCGGTTTCGCCCCAGCGGGGCCTGTTGCCACCATCGAGGCCTCGGCCTTCGATTTGGCTGAAGCCGTTTTTACCTTCATGCCCCCTCAACCTGGGTTTAAGAAGTGCCAGCGGTGCACTCGACCAATTTCACTCACAGACCCGCACAACTGGTGTCTACAGTGTCTTGGTCCTGACCATCGAGCGTCCACCTGCACCCGCTGTGCCACTCTTAAAAAGAGAACTTTAAAAAATCGCCAAATCCAACAGCGATTATTATTTGGTACCGAGATGTCGGATTCAGCGGCACCGGTTCCGGCTTCGGCCCCGACGCAGTCGGCACCTACTTCATTGACACCGCGCGATACCGCGCCGGCATCGCATCCCTCAGGTAAGCCGGCTAAGAAGCCTTCCCCGCTGGAGCGTCCTCCGGTCTCAGTGGCAGCGAGCCCAATCCTGCCGACCTCGAGGCGCCCGCTCGACATCGGGTTCCTCTTCGGAGTGTAGAGCAGCACCCAAGGTACCGCAGAAGAAAAAAGCGGTACCGGTGCCTTCACTGGACGAGCGCATTGCCGCTGTCCTGCAGGTCCAGCTCAAAGAACAACTCCAACAGCTGCTCCCTGCTCTTTTGACACCGAGCCTTCCAGTCCCGGTCCGATCTGAGCCGCTGGTACCGGCAGTGGAGCAGCCTCCTTTATCAGCATCCACCTTGTCGGTACCGATGCATACCACTTCCTCGGTATCAATGCCGGTCTTAGCGCCGGAACCGAGATCCTTACACCAGGCTGTTCAAACCTCGGCGCCGACTCAGCCTTTAACATCTCCCGGTACCGTTTCACAGAGGTCTGGTAAGTCGATGCATAAAACTCGACACCTAGAACCCTCCACACCGGACTCCCGGGACCGCAGTTTTCAGATGAGGGACCCTGATCTGTGGGGTTATTCGGAGGACTCTCTCCTCTCGGAGGGAGAGTGTTCATCAGGAGAAGAGGATCCTTCTGGGTTAGATCCCTCCTCTAAACCTGATTCAACTTCTTTTACCTCTTTTCTCAAAGAGATGTGTGACTCTCTCTCTATTCCCTTGGAGGCTGAATCCAAAAAGTCCAAGGCATTTCTAGATGCTCTGGACTTTGACCAGCCTCCAAGGGAATTTCTCAAACTGCCTCTCCATGACATATTAAGAGAGACATTTTACAAAAATCTTGAGACACCCTTGACCATCCCAGGAGCTCCCCGCAAACTGGACTCCTTATATAAGGTCATACCTATTCCAGGCTTTGACAAGCCGCAACTCCCCCATGAGTCTTTACTGGTGGAATCTACTTTAAAGAAATCCACGGGGGCTAGTGTATATGCTTCTGTCCCTCCTGGCAGAGAAGGTAAGGCCATGGATAAGTTTGGCAAGAGGTTGTATCAAAATGCGATGCTAGCAAATAGATCAGGGAACTATGCTTTCCATTTTTCTTTTTACCTTAAGCATCTCATTCAGACTTTGTCATCTTTTGAGAAATACCTCCCTGACCGTAAAAGATCTGCCTTTCGCCAAACTTCTTCATCGCTCTTACAACTGCGCAAGTTCATGGTCAGATCAATCTATGACACCTTTGAGCTGACCTCTAGGGCCACGGCTATGTCGGTAGCTATGAGACGACTGGCCTGGCTCAGAGTTTCAGAACTCGATGTCAATCATCAAGATCGACTGGCCAATGCACCTTGTTTGGGGGATGAGCTGTTTGGAGAATCCATGGACTCCACTACTCAGAAGCTCTCAGCTCATGAGACTCGATGGGATACTCTCCTTAAGACAAAGAAGAAGACCCCCACCTACCAGGCCTTTTCGCCAGCAATCGGCCTATCAACGTAGATTTGTGGCTCGTCCTTTACCTCAGGCCCAGCAACAACCCAGGCGTCAGAGGCAACAACAGAGGCAAGCTGCTAGACCAGCACAGCAGCAACAGCAGGTGAAACCTCCCCCTTCACAGAAATCAACTCAACCCTTTTGACTTGGTTCTCCAGGACATAGCCAGTCTCCCTCCTTCTGCCCATCTTCCGCAGCCCATAGGAGGACGCCTTACTCATTTCATAAGCCGTTGGGTAATCATCACCTCGGATCAGTGGGTCCTCAACATCATCCGCCACGGCTACTCTCTCAATTTCCAGACTCTTCCTGCCCAAAGTCTGCCAAGAGAGTCTGCTTTGAACACTCCTCAGTCTTCCCTCCTTCTTCAAGAGGTTCAATCCCTCCTTCTTCTGAACGCCATAGAGGAAGTTCCTCTAGATCAAAAGGGGCAGGGATTCTACTCCCGTTACTTTCTAGTCCCCAAAAAAACAGGAGATCTCAGACCCATTTTAGATCTTCGCGATCTCAACAAATGCTTGGTAAAAGAGAAATTCAAGATGCTTTCTCTGGCTACTCTTTATCCTCTTCTCAATCAAGGCGACTGGCTATGTTCCCTAGATCTCAAAGAAGCATACACTCACATACCGGTCAATCTGGCCTCCAGACAGTACCTCCGCTTCATGATCAACCATTGTCATTACCAATACAAGGTGCTACCCTTCGGTCTTGCCTCCTCTCCAAGAGTGTTCACCAAATGTCTGATTGTGGTGGCTGCCTTTCTACGTTCCCACCACCTTCAGGTGTTTCCTTACCTGGACGATTGGTTGATAAAGGCCACTTCTTCTCAGACAGTACTCCAGGCCACCAACCAGACCATCCTGTTTCTACAACTTCTGGGATTCGAGATCAATCTACCCAAATCTCATCTCATCCCCACTCAGAGACTTCAATTCATTGGAGCGGTGCTGGACACAGTCCTCATGAGAGCATTTCTGCCATCCAACCGTCTTCACACTCTCCAATCTCTGTGTCAGCAGGTGTTTCATCAACGTTCCATCTCTGCCAAGCAAATGATGATACTCTTGGGTCACATGGCCTCCACAGTTCATGTCACACCCTTCGCACGTCTCCACCTGCGCACTCCTCAATGGACTCTAGCGACCCAGTGGTCCCAAGTGACGGATCCTTGCTCACGACACATATCTGTGACATCATCTCTTCGTCAGTCTCTACAATGGTGGTTGATATCCTCAAATCTCTCCAGAGGTCTTTTGTTCCATCTACCTCCTCATCAACTTGTCATCACCACCGACGCCTCCCCTTATGCCTGGGGAGCTCATTTGAACGAATTCCAAACTCAAGGCCTTTGGACAGCCCAGGAAATGAAACATCACATCAACTTCCTGGAACTCAGAGCGATGTTTTATGCCCTCAAGGCATTCCAACATCTTCTCTTTCCTCAGGTCCTCCTGCTGTGCACAGACAATCAAGTTGCGATGTACTACATCAACAAGCAGGGTGGGACAGGCTCTCGCCTATTGTGCCAGGAAGCCCAGAGGATTTGGGCTTGGGCCACAGATCACCATCTATTCCTGAAAGCTATCTACATTCAGGGAGAACAGAATTCCTTAGCGGACAAGCTCAGCAGAATTCTCCAGCCTCACGAGTGGACACTCGATCCTTTCACTCTACAGTCCATCTTCGCTCAGTGGGGCACTCCTCAGATAGACCTCTTTGCAGCTCCTCACAATCATCAGCTGCCCCACTTCTGCTCCAGACTCTACTCTCCTCACTGTCTGGCAGCGGATGCATTTCTCCTGGATTGGTCCAATCTCTTCCTGTATGCTTTCCCTCCTCTGCCTCTCATGCTCCGGACCTTGTTCAAGCTCAAGAGGGAACAGGCCACCATGATTCTGATTGCGCCACGGTGGCCCAGGCAACATTGGTTCTCCCTTCTACTTCAACTCAGTTCCAGGGAACCTATTCTACTTCCACAATTTCCTTCTCTGCTTACACAGCATCAGGAGACCCTTCTGCATCCCAACCTCCAGTCTCTGCACCTGACAGCCTGGTATCTCTCGGGCTGACTTCGAATGATACTCTTTTGTCTCAGTCCGTTCGTTCTATTTTGGATGCCTCCAGGAAACCTACCACTTTGCAATGTTACCATCAGAAGTGGACACGGTTTTCTTCCTGGTGTCTTCTTCATCATCATAATCCTACGTCCATTGCTGTGGAGACCTTGTTGGATTACCTTCTTTCTTTGTCTGACTCTGGTCTCAAGTCTACTTTCATCAGAGTCCACCTCAGTGCTATTGCTGCTTTTCATGAGCCAGTCCATGGGAAACTCCTTTCAGCTCATCCCTTGGTCTCCAGATTCATGCGAGGTCTTTTCAATGTGAAACCACCTCTTAAAGCACCTCCTGTGATCTGGGATCTTAATGTGGTTCTCTCAGCCTTAATGAAGCCTCCGTTTGAACCTTTGGCCACGGCTTCTTTCAAATTTCTCACTTGGAAGGTTCTCTTCCTGATTGCTCTCACCTCTGCCAGGAGGGTCAGTGAGCTCCATGCACTAGTAGCAGACCCACCTTTTACCGTCTTTCATCATGACAAGGTGGTTCTGCGTACACATCCAAAGTTTCTCCCTAAGGTTGTCTCTGAATTCCATCTCAACCAATCCATTGTTCTGCCTGTCTTCTTTCCGAAACCTCACTCTCATTCTGGAGAACAGGCTCTGCACTTTGGACTGTAAGCGGGCTTTAGCTTACTATTTAGACCGTACTAAGCCCCACAGATCATTCCCTCAACTCTTTCTGTCCTTTGATCCGAATAAATTGGGACATCCTGTTTCTAAACGTATGCTGTCCAATTGGCTCGCAGCGTGCATTTCTTTCTGTTATGCTCAGACCGGACTGACACTGGAAGGTTCTGTCACAGCCCATAGAGTTCGAGCCATGGCAGCATCTGTGGCTTTCCTCCGTTCCACACCTATTGAAGAAATCTGCAAGGCTGCTACTTGGTCCTCAGTTCATACTTTTACATCTCACTATTGTCTGGACGCATTCTCCAGACGGGATGGTCACTTCGGCCGATCTGTTTTGCAAAATTTGTTTTCCTAATGGCCAACCTTCCCACCATCCCTCTTTTTGTTAGCTTGGAGGTCACCCATCAGTCAAGAATATGCTGCCTGCTTGTCCTGGGATAAAGCACAGTTACTTACCGTAACAGGTGTTATCCAGGGACAGTAGGCAGATATTCTTGCGTCCCACCCACCTCCCCGGGTTGGCTTCTTAGCTGGCTTATCCTAACTGGGGACCGCGTGCTTCCTTCGGGCGGGAAGGCACTCTTGCGTGCGCGGTGCGGCCTGCTAGAACTTTCCAAGTTCTTAGAGTGCAATCACTCTAAAATTGTCCGTACCGGGGCTCCGTTGGTGCCGTCACCCATCAGTCAAGCATATCTGCCTGCTGTCCCTGGATAACACCTGTTACGGTAAGTAACTGTGCTTTTTGAAGTTTGTGTGTGTTACAGAGATTTTGTCAGGTCTCTTCATCTACATCTGAGATTTTCATAGCTTACACGGAATTACTTTATACTTAAGGGGGAATTTTTTCCATAAATTAAAGGCACTTCTAAGGGGGCCATGGCCCCTGATATTACTTATCTGTACATGATAGCTTGTGAGGAACATCGGGTTACGCATCTTCTGCTCATCACCCTAACCTAGTGTCTTAAACTGTGTGCCACAAGAGATTCCAGCATTTAACTTTATTTTTACACTAGATTAGCTGACATGTACTTCGTGTATTCCTATATCAAGTGGCAGCTGAAGTAGTTGAACAGGATACTTAGGGAATAGACAGTAAATCCACTATTGCATAAATCACTTTGGTGTAAGCACAAGCTTACCTAAGACTTAAATCCTGCCTCCACAAGGTGTACAGAGCTAATAACAACAGGCAGCAGGAGCTCTGAAGTGATGCCCAGCACATTCAGTGTAGGAGGGCTCTCAGGTAGCAGGAGCTGAACAGAAAGAGAATGCACTGCCAAGGCAGGGACACGAGTGGTTGCAGCCCAAGTCCATCTGCTGGTTCAGACTTGAGGAGCAGACATCTGGTATTTGCCACAAGGAACAGATCTCAGGATCCAGGCTTGTGGAACCGAACCCCAAAGATCTCCAGGGCTTATCTTTGGAGTGAGATGTTCTCCCTGCTTCCTGTTCTGACCTCTTGACCTAAGCAGCTCCAGAAATATCTCATTAACATCACCTCAGCTCCTTGCTGGTGGCATCCAGAGAGTTCTGGCACCCTGATTGCTCTGAATCATGCTCTGGGCAAGAGGGTGATGATGCAGTTAAGTGAGCCAAAGAGTTCTCATACAGGAGCAAATGTAGGCCGGAGTTGACCTCTGTTTCAGGCAGTGTCTTAGAATGTGACAGCAGGTTCATGAAGCTCTGTGTACAATCTAGGGTTTAACCCTTCTAGGCACAGTGAACAGAATCTGGTCAGTAGAGCTTGTTCTTTGGACACCTGCTTTACTCTCCATTATTGGCTCCCTTTTTCTGCAGTTCTGTTTGAAGAGTTTCTCCTGCTAGCAGCTGCACCATTCCACCTCAACTTCTTTTGTTATTTTAAAAATTGAGTGTAAAGGAAGAACGTGACTTCAAGTTGTTCAAAACCAAAGGCTTTTTCTTTGCAAATATAATTTACAATTCTATGAGTGTCCACCATGGCTGGCGCTAAAAAAAGCACTAAAGGGGGGGTTAGTGTGCAGTCGGGTCAAGTGTAGATGATTGTCAACACAATGTGCTTATAGAATGTCAGGCGAAAACTCATTTTGTCTTCATTAATTGATGTCAAAATTATACATTCATCAGCATTGGCTCCCCATTCAATTGGGAGTTACATTTAAGATTCTGGCCCTAACCCAAAGCAATCTTGAGTTAACGCTATTTTGCCCCCAGGTCTGCTTGTCTGGAGACCACAGCATTTTTCTTCCTGGCTTTGGCTCTTCCTTCCCCTGCATGCCAAACTACCTTACAAAAAATTGAGACTTTTTTCCCCAGTAAGCTTCTAGTGATCAGGGTATGAGGACAGGTGCCTGAAGGTGATTCCACCTGCCAACACTTTAGATGTCTTGGTACTGGATGGATATGCAGCTCTTGTTCCTATTATTAAAATGGATTTCTATCGCCTGATTTTTATATTTCATTTGTACCCGTCTTGACCTGTGTGCCAGATAAGATAGTAAAGCATACAACAATAGCATTCATATATGGTAGATATGATAAATTGAGGTTTTAAAATTGCAGGATTTAAACCAAGTCTTCTGAGTGGTCCTCAGTTCAGAAGAGGGGGCTTTTTAACTGTGTGGCTAAACATTTGACTTGTTGTTTAATCCTAGACAAAGAGGAATGGGGGAAGGTGGCTCACAACTCCAGCATATCTTTCACTGTATATCTTTGTTAAATGGTTATCTGCTACTGTTTCCCTTGCTAGTTATTCATGGAGAATTTTGACAGCTGATTTAAGACATTATGCTGGGCTGCTAATTAATTTTTCCAACTCCCATCGAATTGAAAAATAAAAATCAGTGAGATAAAAAAAAGCCTGCAAGCAAAAGAGTTTCCACAATGCATAGCTTCAAGCAGACTGCTTTGGGTAAATTTGCATTATTTTTTTTTTTGCTCAGTATGGAAAGCGTGTTGGAGTTTATTTTGCATTTTGGTAAGACCTGAATTACCTGCAGACAGCCAAAGAAGAGCTCGAAGGGGTTTGTTCGCCTTAGCCTTTTGTTTTCTGCCAGCACATTTTTGTGGCATGTGTCAGTAAAGTGTCGCTGCTTCCACACATACTGGTTTCCCCTTCTGGGGTACATTTCTTGCCAAATGCACAGCTATATGAAACTCGGTTTGGAAAGAGATTGTTTCGAGCATTTTTCATTCATGTGTGATCTTCTTTTGTGCTTGCAATACTTAACAGAAATGAAAATAATTTCTATAACAGCCTTTATTTTAATGTTGCCAGTTACAATATTTTTCTGTAACTTTGGTATTAAATTTTTCTGCTTTTTTTTTCAATATAACATTCATTAGCGTGACCATATCTCCCGGTACAATAAATAATGGGCAGAATAGGTTAATACATGGTCCTGGAAGGTTTTTTAAAATCTCTGCTCTAGTCTCCTTAGGCAATTTATTTGTTTATTAGAATAATTTACCACCTTTTGGATAAATTTACCAAGGCAGAATACAGCAAGAATATATCAAACACAGGTAATACAATTACAGCAGTAAAAACATTCAAATAACTCTGATTTGAGTACTTTGCGATCCAGACATGGCCTGTTTCAGAACACTGCAAAAAAGACAAAAGTAGAGCTGACATCTCCGATTGAATCCCTATATTGCCGCTGCTGGGTCAGACCAGTGGTCCATCGTGCCCAGCAGTCCGCTCTCGTGGTGGCCCCTAGGTCAAAGACCAGCGCCCTAACTGAGACCAGCCCTACCTACAAACGTTCTGGTTCAGCAGGAACTTGTCTAACTTTGTCTTGAATCCCTGGAGAGTGTTTTCTCCTATAACAGCCTCCGGAAGAGGGTTCCAGCTTTCCACCACTCTCTGGGTGAAGAAGAACTTCCTTACATTTGTACGGAATCAATATTTTTTAGGAAAGATTGAATGTGCATTACATGAAACAAAGATATACCCACATCCTCCATTTGTTTAAGGCCAGCATCCAGTAGTAATTATCAGGAAGTTGCATGTCTGGTGATCCAGTGAAGGAAATTGCAGAAGGTTTTAACCTATAATCATTCAGTGTGTGCTAGGTAGAAAGTGTATCGGATGTGATCCCTAGAGCAGGGGGGCCTCAAGAGATTTCAAATCACTGTCCACAATGTACTTAAGGCAAGATTAGAGAGCAAGGGGTGTAGAATGATATACAGTGGTACCTTGGTTTGCGAGCATAATTCGTTCCAGAAGCACACTCGTAATCCAAAGTGAATTTCTCCATAGGAAGTAATGGAAACTCGGATGATTCATTCCACATCCCAAAAACTGGCTGGTGGTGGGAGGGAGAGAGGAGGGTTGGGGTGGAAAATCTGCTGAACTGAGTCAGGATCTGGGCAAGATCGTGCTCATTGATGAGCATGCGTGAAGTGCTTGTGCATGAGGTACGCGCTGGTATATCAAGACAACGCTCGTTTTGCGAGTTAAAAATTTTGTGACCGTTTTGCTCGTCTTGCCAAACACTTGCAAACCGCGTTACCACAAACCGAGGTTTGACTGCATTTGATATACTGCCTTTCTGTTTACATATTGTGGGCAGGGACTTATTTTTTACCTGGGGCAAAGGAGGGTTAAGTGACTTGCCATGAGTCACAGGGAGCTGCACTGAGAATTTAACCCAGTTTCTCGGACCGTTGTACCAAGACTTAATATGTAGATTAAAAGGAAGTGGAGTTGGGAGAGGTTTGGGTGGACAACAGAAGAGAAGCTGGATTAAGGAATAGCCACTGTTCTCTGCTCCAGGCTCACCACCTCACTTCCTCTTCCCGGCAAACTGCTTGGAAGGAGTTAAGTGAAGCTCTGAGTCTGAATATAAGTTGTTGAATTGCATTCCAGGCTGTTGCTCCTAAAATTCAGCCTTGCACTGCACTAACCATTAGGCTACTCTAGTCCTTTAGTGGGCTCTAGGCAAAATAAAAAGCATTTTGGGACCCTCGTAAATATGAGGTCTGTTCAAAAAGTTTGTATTAAACAATCTTTCAACTTATTCCTTTGGGTCCCCTTCAAAGTACTCCCCTTCCCTACACTTTTCCCAACATCATTTCCACTTCTGGAAGCAGTCTCCAAATGCATCTTCAGGAATTGCAAAAGTTGGTGCGTCAAATTTTCCTTTATGTCTTCAATGGTGTTGAACTGCTTTCCTTTCAGCATGGATTTAAATTTAGGAAACAAGAAGAAGTCAACTGGGGCCAAGTCAGGAAAGTAAGGTGGCTGGGGAAGAACTTGCATTTTGCACAAAATTTGTGAATTTTGATGGTGGCAGGAGTGGGTGTATTGTTGTGATGCAGGAAACACGATTGCTTCCTCCAAAGTTCAGGCTGCTTCCTCCTGATTCTCTCACGGAGTCATTGCAACACTTTCAGAAAGACTAGGGGACACTCAATGAAGTTACAGGGAAATACTTTTAAAACCAATAGGAGGAAATTTCTGTTCACTCAGAGAATAGTTAAGCTCTGGAACACGTTGCTAGATGGTGTGGTAAGAGCAGATAGCTGAAGCTGGTTTTAAGAAATGCTTGGACAAGTTCCTGGAGGAAAAGTCCATAGTCTGTTTTTGAGAAAGCCATGGGGGAAGCCACTGCTTGCCCTGTATTGGTAGCATGGAATGTTGCTACTCCTTGGGTTTTGACCAGGTACTAGTGACCTGGATTGGCCATTGTGAGAACAGGCTACTGGGCTTGATGAACCATTGGTCTGACCCAGTAAGGCTAGTCTTATGTTCTTATGTCCTTGTGGCAGAAATTCATAGTGAAAAACACCGCAACTGTCAAAAAAAATGAACATCACTTTGATGTTCAACCAAACTTGCCAAGCTTTTATAGGTCATGGCAATGTTTTGGTTCTCCCTTGAGATGATTGAGCTTTGGTTTCCATGTCATAACCGTAGACCATGTCTCATCCCCAATTATCACTTTATCAAGAAATGTTTCATCTTCATTTGCCTGCTCAAGAAAATTCTGACAGATTATGATGCGGTTTTTTTCTAGTCATTGGTCATCAACTGTGGAACGAACTTTGCCGCAACGCAAGACATCCCCAACTTCTCTGTTACATTACATTACAGTACATTTATAGACCGCAAAACCTTCCAGATCGATGCGGTTTACATAAGCAAGAGACTGTACAAATCAGCGAATTGCAAAATTTGTGACTTAATCAGTCATTTCCCAAAAATCTTACAAACAAATATATTTTCAATAGTTTTCGGAAGTGCAGATGGGAGGCTGAGGTAGCAAACAAGATATGTAACTTGGAATCCTGCCTGGCTGGCTGGAATGCAATTGTTCAATGTAAAATTCTCTTATATAGGCAGACACACGCTGAAGGAAATACAAACATCTAAGTAATCCACAGCAGACGTTCTACTTTAAAGAGCGCAAATTGATCCAGCAAATAACTGGGAGCTTGACTGTGTAAGGCTTTATAGCATAAAGTCCCAAATTTAAATAATATCCTAGCCTCAAAAAGGCAACCAATGCAGTTCTTGAATCTAGATTTGAGTTACAATAATCCAATGTACTGAGAATGTTCTGACATGACTCAATGGAGATTTTGCATTCCTCTGCTAATTCTCTAACAGTTAATCGCTGATTAGCACACCCAAGAACCCTCACTCAATCAACATCATGATCATCAGTTTACGTTGATGGTCTTCTAGTTTGTGAATTGTCTTCCACTGATTCACGACCACTTTTGAAGTGTGAATACCATTCAAAACACCTTCCACGACTCATGACATGTTCCCCCATAAGCCACTTTCAACATTTCATAAATTTCTGTAGTGGTCTTACCCTATTTAAAACAGAACTTCACACTGTCGCGCTGCTCATTGAGGTTGGACATGATGAAAAATAGCCAATCACGAAAACATACTTTCACAAAAACTGCTGTAGCTTGGAGACAAAAACAGATATCAATGAACAGATAAAAGGAGGTTACTCATGAGGCTTAAATCTACTCAACGCCACCTAGCGCATCTCAAAAGAACTTCCCATTGGATTGATTTTTTACTCTGACAAAAATTACTAACACTAGGGGACATTCGATGAAGTTATAGAGAAATACTTTTAAAACATCAGAAAGGAGCCAAGGTTGGCGCAAACAGCAGGTACAAGATGCTGCTCACACTGGCAAACATTTCAAGAGGTATGTGGCGGGTGAAAGGCGCGGCAGGGGCCACCCTATGTTACGATGCTGGGCGCCACCCTCCCCAGCTACGCCACTGTGAGTGGAATGCCTCCAGGATCAGGTTTGGGAACCACTGGCTTAAAATCTAAGTTTGTATTCTAGGTGATAGAGGGTTAGGTGACTTGCCCAAGATCACAAGGGATTTGAACCCTGGCTCTCGGCTCACTGCTGTGGCCATTAGTTTATTCTTCTGGTTTGTTATGGACTTTAGGGTTTGATGGAAAATAAGTCTCTGAAAAGGAAAAATTAAGTTTTTACATACCATTGCCGATTTCCATTGGCATTGACCCAGTAATAGTTGTATTGTATAGCATTGAATCCTACCGATTCCTACTGTATCTTGCATCTTCACTGATATGCCTCAATTCTCTTGCTGTGAACCGCCGGAATCTTCTGGTTGGGCTGTATATAAGAATAAAATTATTATTATTATTATAGAAAGATAGGACATGGTTGATAACTCTTCATGCCAGCTACCAAGCTCTGCAATCTCGTTCTTTCCCACATGCCTTCTTTAGTTCAGATATGTTCTTTGTCTCTGCCACCTGTCATACATCCATTACCCAAATGTTTTCCTTAGGTCACTCCTGAGTCTGCCCTTTTCATCTTGTTTCAGAGCTTTGTATCAGTTGAAAGAGGCCCATCCCCTGTGCATCTTTGCCATACAGAAGGTAGACAGGGACAAATTCTTCAGGCTGTGGGGAGCCACAAGTACAAGGGGGCACTCGGAGAAATTGAAAAAGGACAGGTTTAGAACAAATGCTAGGAAGTTCTTTTTCACTCAGAGGGTGGTGGACACATGGAACACGCTCCCGGAGGCTGTGATAGGCCAGAGCTCGCTACAGGGGTTCAAGGAGGGTCTAGATAGGTTCCTAAAAGAAAAGGGGATTGAGGGGTACAGATAGAAGTAGAGGTAGGTTATAGGAATAGTCAGAAACCACTTCACAGGTCATGAATCTGATGGGCCGCCGCGGGAGCGGACCGCTGGGCACGATGGACCTCTGGTCTGACCCACTGGAGGCAACTTCTTATGTTCTTATTGTCTCTATCTCCTGCCTTTCTTCCAAACTATACTTATTGAGATCTTTAAATCTGTACCCTATGCTTTATGATGAAGACCACTGACCATTGCAGTAGCTAGGAATATTTTTTAAACAACTATTGCTTAGAGGTTGGTATTATATGTATTAGTAGTGGGATAATCAGTAGGTCAGAGGAGCATTTTCATGTCTTTCTACCCCTTGCCAAAATGCATTTTTACTGATCAGATTATGCTATAGAACACCAGATGGTACAGGCTGCCAGATTAAAGGATTTTCTAAAATCATTAATATTGCAAACCTTTCGCAATTCATAATTCCTTAATCTATAATGCTGGGAGCAGAGATAATACCCATGCAAGCCATAAATCTACTGTGTGTGATCTCGACCAGTGTTCTTCAACCTTTTGACACCTATGGACCGGCGGAAAAAAAGAATGATTTTGCGGACCAGCAGTTGAACACTGGCCTAAGTCGTGGGCCAGACCCTGCCATCTCCACCCCAGACCCCACCCCCATAATAGTACTAATTGTAACACCATTTTTCCATTCATTTTTCACATATATACACACACACATACAATAATCTTATTAACCACAAAATTAAACTACACAAAGCAGACTGTATGCTTCTCAACATTCATTCCTATCAGAACAGATAACCCCTATGCAAATACGGGACCAAAAACTAAAAGTACTAATATATACAAACAAACCCTAAGATGCAAGACTTTGCATGCAGTACAACCCCAGAGAAAAAGAAACAAATGCATTTCCTTCTGAACAGTGCAAAACACAGACAGCAGATGTAAATTCTCAAAATTGACACAATTCAATCACTAAATTTAAATAAAATCATTCCCCCTACCTTTGTTGTCTCCCTCCCTCCATGCTGTGCCTTACCTTCTGGCCTGCTCCCGCCTGCCCATTTTATGCCGCCCCTAGTGTTATCTTCGGGCCGGCTCCCTCTTCCTCACTAACGCAGTGCACAAAGCCGCGGGCAGCAGCTCCACATGCATCCCGCGCCTCATCTGGAAGCCTTCCCTCTGACGTTGCGATGTCAGATAGAAGGCTTCCAGTTCAGGCGCAGGACACACGTAGGAGCTGATGCCCACGGCTTTGTGCACTGCAGCACTGAGGAAGAAGGAACTGGCCCAAAGATAACACTAGGGGCGGCATAAAATGGGCAGGCGGGAGCAGGCCAGAAGGTAAGGCACAGCATGGAGGGAAGGAGACAACAAAGGTATTGATCGCACAGCAGACCGGCGATTGAAGAGCACTATCTTGAGCCCGATGCACATGCCAGCTGTGGACCGGCACCAGTCCATGGACCGGTGGTTGAAGAACACTGATCTAGACCAGAGGTTTTCAATCCAGATCTTGGATTTTCAGGATGTCTTCAAGGAATATGCATGAGAAGATTTGCATACCAAAGAGGCAGTGTATTCAAATCTCTCTCATGCATATTCATTGTGAATATCCTGACACCTTGGCCTACCTGTGAACCTTGAGGACCAACCTGACTGGGTGGGTGTGTCCCGAGGTGTAAACTAAAATCGCCAACCTCCAACTCTGCCTTTCTAACATGAAAACCTGGATGACAAACAAACTACAGCTGAACGCCTCCAAGACCGAACTTTTATGGATCAGGAAAAACTACCAACACTACACACGCCCAACACTATCCTGGGATTCCACCTCACTAACAGCAGCAGATCAGGTACACAGCCTAGGAGTAACTTTAGCCGGCCACCTGTCCCTGTCCGCCCACATTTTGCAAGTAGTTTCCACCTCCTTCTACTACCTCTGCCAACTGAGAAGGATCAAACCCTACATCTCCAAACCAGACCTACGCCTATGTTCTCTCCAGGATGGATTAATGCAACTCCCTATTTAATGGAGTGGCCAAAAAAAATCTCAAACGCCTCCAGCGTGTACAAAATGCAGCAATCTGCCTCCTTCTCAATCTCAACTACCACGATCCCATCTCCCCAGCCCTCTGCGCAGAGCACTGGCTTCCAATTAGCTAATGCTATGCATTCAAAGCCCTGGTAATAGAACATAAAATAATTTAAGCCACCACCCCAGCCTACATGGGATCCAAGCTAACCCTATACATCCCCACCCACTTCCTCGGCTCTGAAACGGAGAAACGCCTATGCATCTCCCCCCCCCCCCCCCCCCAGGAAGGTCTCTCCTGTCTGAAACTGCCCGCAAATGCTCCTACAGCCACTTCATCCCCCAACTCTGGAATCAACTCTGCCCGCAAATCAGATTACAGAACTCATTGATGACCTTCTGGAAAATGGTGAAGACCCTCCTCTTCAACTAAAATTCCAACTGCAATCAACCCCCCATCCCACCCCCTTAAATTTCCCCTTCCTTTCTGCCCTCTCTTCTTCATTCGTCTTAACTTGTACTTAAGTTGCTGTATATTCATTGTACTGTCCAAATGTATTCCACTATGAATGTTGACTTGTAACCCGTTCTGAGCTACTGGGAGAACGGGATAGAAATCGAATTAAATAAATAAATTCATACCATAGCTGAGAATAAATCAGCAGAAAGTCAGAATAGGAGCACTGGTGTTGCCTTGTAGAGCACAATTTTCTGTATAGAAACATAGAACACCATGGCAGATAACAACCATATGGCCCATTCAATCTGCCCATCCACACCTCCTGCTCAGCCATACAATCCCTCCTCTCCCTCGGAGATCTTCTGTCTTTTATCTTCTGCTTTCTTGAGTTCTGATACTGAACAGAAACACAAATTAACCCTAAAGCACTTTTAAAGTAGGCAGGGGTTGTTAGATGAGATGATTTAAAAGCAAGGGTTCCAGCAAACATATTTTAAGGAACTCAAGTAATATTTAAAAAGCAGAAGAAAGAAGGAGGTTGTGATCAGAGCTTGTAAAATAGGGATATATATATACACAGAAAGATGCACTTTCAAAAGAATGAGAGGGAATGAAAGCCACAGGATGGAAAGGTGAGCAAAACATAAAGAAAGCCAAGAGCAGACTGGTTCACAGTCCTGTCCTGCAGGACCAAAAGCCAGTCTAATGAATATGCATGGAGCAGATTTGCATGCCTGTCACCTCCATTATATGCAAATCTCTCTCATGCATATTCATTAAGGTTATCCCAAAAACCCAACTGGCTGGTGGTCCTCCAGGACAGGGCTGGGAAACCAGAGGTCCTTCACGTCCAGGTTACTCTGGACTTTCTTCCAGTTCATCAGGCCCAGGAAGCAAAGAATCCCCTGCATTGGTACCCAGTTCCCTTTCTGGGTGTAAAACTGGCCATTTGGTGTGAAAGTAGAGTTTTGTGCCCCCCTAAATAGGTAACTTTTCCAGATCAAAAAGAGACGCTTTTACTCCACAATCCAGGACTTCCTCGTCTTCTTTTCTGAAATTATTGCATTTCACCCTCTATCCTCTTGGTTTCTGTTTTGGTCCCCTCAGTTTAATTGTATCGTATAATAGGCGATTCATCAATTCCCGAGGTCGGGCTTTGGGTGCTAGACCCGGCTGCGCCCCCTTCCCCGGAGATGCTGCCGTAGCCCCCCGGGATGCAATTAGGAAAGACAAAAACACTGAGCAACTAATGAGGCTTTTTTTCCGCGTCCTGAAGCCCGACGGCCGCCAGTCTGTCTGCGAGCAGCTGAAGGCATTTAAGCCAGGCTTGCGGGCGGCAGCTCCGCCTGGATCTGCTCTGCTGCAAGGCCGGCTTTGCTTTCGCTCCTTTCAAGCGTGGCGAAGGCGAGCTCGGGGCTCTGCTTTGGGGAAGGGGTGCGAGGCGGACCTGCAGGTAAGTTTCCCGGGCTGGAGCTGGGGGCGATGTCCGTAGTTCCAGATGTGCAAATCCTAAGCCTGGCCTGGCAAAGTCTCAAGAAATCGGGGGCGGTGCAGATGTCATGATGTCGCTCTGGTTGGCATCCTGCAATGCAAAGCTTTGCCCAACCCCTGCATTAAAAGGCTGGGGCTCAGGATCTCTCCACTGGTGTCAGCCGGGGCTGCCGAGGTAAGTGGCTGAGCAAAACCTTGGTGGGTCGGGAAGGTCTGGACGGGTCACCCAAGTTCCCTGAAGTGAGTCAGGATGTCACTTTTGCAAGGTGCAGGATGCTGGATTTAGGAGAGGCTTAGCGGGATGGATGGTCCAGGTGCTGAGATGCCTTAGACTAGAGGCACAAAGCCATCAATCACGGGGGGACCCAGCTGGGGCTGTGTGGCAGGGGGTTCACCTAGGATTTGCCATCATGAAGAGTAGAGAGAACCATTGCAAGACAATTCATCCCTATTTTCTTGTCCCCCTTCTCCCAGGCGGGGCTGGTGCAAAGACATTAAGCCATTTAACCTGCCCCCCCTCCCCCCCCCAACAATTCCCATAGAATCCCTTCTTTCCCAGATTTTGTTATTCAACTCCACAATGATAATTCCTGGAACTATCCTGCAAACACCCAGCCCTGGACATCTTCACAGCCACAGCGTAACCTTAAACACCACAGTCAGAGTTTCTTTCATTCGTGTATTTTTTTAAAACGTATAACCCACCTAAAACCTCAGCGGGTTCCAAACACTACGCACGTAACTAGATAACACAAAATTCTCAGCCCAATCCACAAAGTTGGGGCAGACTCCATCCGAGAGCTTCACACTTAGCCCAGTGGTTTTCCAGCTCTGTTCAAATAAATACCCACAATATTAAGGACCATTTATTTCTTCAGTTTTCGACACCCTTCTCCCAGGGGGGCTCAGAACAGTTCACATGAATTTTCCATGTCTGTACTGATGGGCTCACAATCTCTCTAATGTACCTGGGCAATGGGGGATTAAGTGACTTGCCCAGGGTCACAAGGAGCAGCGTGGGATTTGAACCCACAACCTCAGGGGGCTGAGGCTGTAGCTCTAACCACTGCACCACTCTAGAAATCAAACTTAGTAAAAGTGAGCTGAGTAAAGGACAATCAAGCCATTGTGACATCACTGATGAGCTTGGCTCTTATTGGTGGAAAGAGGCATTATGACATCACAATACCAGCTCTGAAACTTTTCACACTATTTATTTATTCAATTTTCTATACTATTCTCCCAGGGGAGCTCAGGATTGTTGACATGAATTTATTCAGGCACTTGAGCATTTTTCCCTGTCCGTCCTGGTGGGCTCACAATCTATCTAATGTACTTGGGGCAATGGGGGGGGGGATTAAGTGACTTGCCCAGGGTCACAAGGAGCAGCTGAGGCTGTAGCTTTAACCACTGCGCCACACTCTCCCCTTTGGCAGTGCAATTAACTCTACCCCAACTAAGGCCACTTGTTTCACCTCTGGTTGCCTCAGGAGTTTGAAGTCACATGCTGAGAATATCCTTTCAGAGTCCCCATCACTCACTGAGGTGCTGGTGTCCTTGCCCTCTCATTCAAAGAAATCTCCGGGATGCTGTATGGCTCTGCTCCATCATCTAGGACCTGCTGCTGATGTGTCCACACTAGACCTTGAGTATGCCTCCTCATCCTCATTCGGTTACCACCCATGCTGTCAGGAGGGGTAGGTGTGTGTAGCACTGACCGGACTGGAAAGCGCTGGCACAGCGCATATTACTCTCCTCTGCCGTGGGCAGCTGTGGCGCTGATAGAATGGGAGAGTGTGGCACAGTGGTTAAAGCTACAGCCTCAGCACCCTGAGGTTGTGGGTTCAAATCCCACGCTGCTCCTTGTGACCCTGGGCAAGTCACTTAATTCCCCCCCCCCCCCCATCAGTCCAGGTATGTTAGATAAGATTGTGAGCCCGCCAGGACAGACAGGGAAAAGTGCTTGAGTACCTGAATAAATTCATGTAAACCATTCTGAGCTCCCTTGAATCAAGCTGCCCTGGAGGGTACTTGCTAATGAGGGGCTAAGAGGTGCAGTAGCCCCTGAAATGCCTTGGCCTGATATTCAAAGGATTTGGGCTCTTTGAAGACTTGACCAGGGATTTACTCAGTTCCACTACACTAGAAGTATAAAAAGTGGGTGGGTGGCAAGAGGAGCAGAGACGTTAAGAGCTTAGCACTGAATTTCACCTCTAGGCAAATGGATGGCAGAAGGCCATTTAAATCACCTCTGGCACCTAACTGGACACTTGCTGCCGAACCCAAGGCAAATCTTTTATTCTGGGGGCAGAGTCAGCACTTAAACCAGCTAAGACGGTGGGGTTTTCAAGGTATCCCTAATTCAAGTTTCAAGTTTAATAATTCTCTTGATTAATCGCTTAATCATATTTCAAAGTGATGAACAATTTAAAATACATCCATCATATATATATATATAAAAAAAAAGAGCAAAAACAATACAATACATACTTTAAATAATAACATTGGGTTAAAAACTAAAACATCATTTTAAGAACATAATTAATATGCATGAGACAGATTTGCAAATAATAGAGGTGACAGGCATGCAAATCTATCTCAGGACAGGCTTAAGAACAACTGGGCTAACAGAAATGCAAATACAAGACCACATAAGGTAATGTAAAGCTCTTGAATTCCTGAACTCCCACCAACAGTTGCTCCAGGTGGATAACAAGAGAAGAAAGACAAAAGGGAAAAAAAGATTAAGGAAGTTTGGAAATAGTAAGAGGTGGAAGCTCTTAAGTCAGAAGGCAAGGATTGCCACAATTGGACTACCTGATAACAAGTACAATTCGCTAAACTCTGGGAAATGATGGGAAAATTGCACGACAGGAGTATCTGGCCCTTGAAAACCTGAAAACAGTCCAAGTAAATATTCCAGAGTGGCTTCATCTTAAATATGAATCTATACGAGCCAGTTTAAAGAGAATGTGAATGTGGGAGTTTGATTTCCAAATCAGTATTCAAATCAGGTTGGAATTCAAGAAACATATACATAATAATAACGAGAATGTGGACCAGTACAGGGAACCAGTGAAGACTTATCAATGCAGGAGTGACTCGATCACATTTTTACAAATAGGAGTTTAGCAGGAGTTTACTGAATAATCTGAAGCTTTATGTATATTCTAACTGGGAGAGATAATAATAATCACTTTATTTTTATATACCACAAACAATTCAGAGCGGTTTACAGAGGAAGAGACTGTATACAGACTTTCAAAATTGCACTAGCATGGGAAGATTGTTACATTAATGGCCTCTTTTACAAAGCCGTGCTAGCGGCTGCCCTGTGCTAACGGCTCCGAAGCCCAGAGATTTAAAGGGCTTTGGGGCTGTTGCTGCACGCCAGCCACCAGCGTGGTTTTGTAAAAGAGGCGGTAAGTTTGTCCAGAAAACCCTAAAGTTGGAAAAACTGTGTGAATTGAGTTTTTTTCCCCATGGATTGCATTGTGCTTGATCAGAAAATAATTTTTAAAAAAATATTAAAGCCCATCCTGGGGTCACTCAAAGCCACCGATTACATAAAGCTCCATTTTTCTTAAAAGTCGCTGGAGCAAATTTCTTGGCATTATAGCTATAACGTTTGTTACATTGATAAAAAGATATTTTCTGCAAAAGTTTTAGCACTTTATTGTGGGAAATAACAGAAATTTGACATACTTTGCTAATAGCTAAACACGTAAACTTTGGTGGAGTTATCTCCCAATGGCGTTCCAAGCACTCGATGCCTTCTTGAGCGAGGATAAAGCCTGCGATGCTAGTCAACTCTTCGCTGGGTCTCTGGTGATGCCAGCGGCAAAGTCAGTTATCAATTAAACACCTCGCTCAGCTGTGTCATTAACAACCTTCAAGATTTTGGATGGGGAGTTAGGAGTTGAAAACAGCCTCGTGACTTCCCCCCCCCCCCCCCCCCCGTTTCACTTTCTACCTCCTTCAGTCCCTCACTATCATACTAGTATGCAGGTTATCCAATCCCTCCCTTGCTACTAAAATTTCAATATTGTTGCTTTGTAGGAGAGATGTTGTTTGTTTCTTCCTACTTCATGCTCACGATGTAACTTCGCTGCATTCATGCAGCCTCTCTTGTTGTAAACCATCTTGAACTGATATAAATAAAGATATTATTATTATAATAAAGACTTATCGTTTGATTCCACAAGTCCTGTGCTTGATGATTCATTCAGTTCAGTATCTGCCAAAAAATGCTCTGTACATTCCTCAGAGGGGAACCAGGTGCATTTCTCTTCCCCGAAAGCTCTCCCTCCAGTGGTTGCCTTCTTTTAACTCTATGTGGGAAGAGACATTGAACCCTGACTCTCCAGCTGCTGCTGTTTCATTTAACCCCCTCCCCCCCCCCCCGTCCTTATCAAGGCTGTGGGGTATCCCACATATCATTACCAGAAGTGCTTTTGTAGGCTCTAGATCTCTGTGGAGGATAAATGAACCTTCCTCCTCGGCTTTTCCCCTTCCCACACCCCTGCCTCAGGAAATGACTGACATGACTGAATGAAAATTAACACCTGGAGAGCTTGTGTGCTGGATATATTGTGTAGGGGGATTAGCAATATTATAGAATACAACCAGCGTTGGGGTGCTCTCTCAGATACAGCAACTTGACCATGCCTTATATAGACTCTGACATACTTATTCCTCAAATAAAGAGCTTGGCACAGTCTGAAATGTCCTTCTCATACACAGAGAATTTTGTTTTCCTGCGTCTTGAGAAGCAAAGTAGGGTTTTAAAAAAGTTTGGATAATTTCTTAAAACAAAATTCCATAAGGCATTCTTAAGATGGACTTGTGGAAGGATGAGCAGCATAAAATCTGTTTTACTACTTGGGATCTTGCCAGGTACTTGGGACCTGGGTTGGCCACTGTTGGAAACAGGATACTGGGCTTGATGGACCTTCGGTTTGTCCCAATATGGCAGCTCTTATGTTCTTATCTGAGCCAAGTCTAGGATAGTCGAGCCATTGTGACATCACTGAGGTTGGCTCTTAGGCATTGTTGGAATGAGGCTTTATGACATCATAATCTTGCTACTCTTTGGGATCATAAGAAGTGCCTGTGCTGGGTCAGACCAGAGGTCCATCATGCCCAGCAGTCTGCCCGCGCAGTGGCCCATCAGGTCTAGGACCTGTGTAGTAGTTCTCTATCTGTACCCCTCTTGCCAGGTACTTGGGACCTGGGTTGGCCAATGTTAGAAACAGGATACTGGGCTTCATGGACCTTCTGTCTGTCCCAGTAGGGCAACTCTTTTGTTCTTATTTTCATGCTAGTCCATTTAGATATGTGGAACTAAGGATCAGTCAACATAATTTTAAAAAGGTATCACCTACATCCTTTCTGTTGACCTATATCATATACATAGCACTTGCTTTAACAGACCTATCGGTGACTCCATGTAAAATTTTAAAAACTCTTTCCCTTTAGAAAAAGCTTAAAGCACAGAGCTGTTTTCTACACAACTTTTCTGTGTAAAATGCAACACAGCACTAACTGCAAAATGGTCCTTATTCAGTTTCTTTTGGTTTCATACTCAGTGGTACCTAGGGTATGTGACACTCGGGGGCCGATCATTGTTTAACACCTCCCCCTCTATATAAAAAGGGATCAGAGGAGCTGCACCTGGGCAGACCGATCCCCCCCTCCCTGGTATGCCACTGCCTGAGGAAGGAGCTATTGGGTTCCAAAAGTTAGTAAAAACAAGTATTAAAATTAGTCCAGTAAAAAGATTACCTTATTTCCATTTTCTATTTATAAATGTTTATCAATACAGCTACAATACCACTTTATTCTAAAGCAACAAAAAAAATATTTTTTCTATCTTTTGTCATCTCTGGTTTCTGCTTTCCTTATCTTCTCTTCACTCTCCGTTCCATCCAGCGTCCACCCTTTCTCTGACCCCTCCTTTCCAAGCACACTACCAATCCCTTATCCATACTCTCAACACCTCTCGCTTAGATTATTGCAACTGGCTTCTTTCAGGTCTTCTACTCAACCATCTCTCTCCCCTTCAATCTGTTCAAAATTCTGCTGCATTACTCACATTCCACTAAAGCCACTATTCTCGCATTCCCCCTCTCCTCAAGTCACTTCATTGGCTCCCCATACATTTCTGAATACAGTTCAAACTCCTCTTACTGACTTACAAGTGCATTCGCTCTGAAGCCCCTCCAATATCTCTCTTCACTTATCTCCCCCTATGCTCCTCCCCGAGAACTCCATTCATTGGCAAGCCCCTCTTATCTGTACCTTTCTCTTCCACTGCCAACTTCAGACTCCGTCCCTTCTATCTTGCTACACCACATGCCTGGAACAAACTGCCTGAAAACCTACAGTGGGCTCCATCTCTGGCAGTGTTCCAGTCCACGTTAAAAGCCCATCTCTTTGAGACTGCTTTCAATTCCTAACTCCCTCTTGCCATAAGACACTCATGTACATCTTTTCATTCTCTCTGCAAGAAACTCCCCAATCCCTATATGTCCTGTCTGTCTATATTAGATTGTAAGCTGTTCTGAGCAGGGACTGTCTTATTACATGCTAAATTTACAGCGTTCTATAGAAATGACAAATAGTAGCAGTATTAGGGAGGATAAGGGGAATCATGGAGCAGAGGCAGGAGAGGGAAAGGGAAGGATGGAGAAAGGGGATCCTGGAGTGGGAAGGAACAAGTCCTCATCTCCCAAAGATCCCCATCCCCTTACTCAAACCCCAGCACCCTTCTGATTCCCTTACTTTCTCCCTGCCTACTATCTTCATTCATGCCTCATAACACCATCACTGGTCTGCTTTCTCCCTTCTCCCCATCTTGAATCCCTTCATCCACTCTATCACCCCAAACTCCCTCAGATTCTCTGCTCTCCCATACCCTTTTGAATCCCATCACTTTCTTCATGCATCCCTTTCTAATCCTCTTACTCACCGTCTTGCATCTTCAGAAGCCACATCTTCAATAACCTTATTCACAGACTGCACCTCTCTGATCCCTCCCCACATCCCCAATCTAGACATCCTCTTTCATGTTCTTCCTTCACACTCCATCTTGTAATCTCCTCACTCATCCCCCATGATCTTTTCACTCATTTTGCGATATCCAGATACCCTCTGCACTAGTGCTACCAGATTTGTTCACTGAAAAAAGAAGACACGTGGCCCCATCCCATTCCACCTCCAGCCCCAACCTCGCCCCCCCCCACCCAAACCTCATCTCTTCTTCCCAAGTCTGGGCTGCGTCTGGAGGGCCTCCGAGCATGCAGGATGCAATGCGATGACATCACATGCATTCGCGCATATTTGGAACATCATCGTATCGCATCCACACATGCTAGGAGGACTTCCAGATGCGATCTCAAGCTTGGGGCCTTCCAAAACCCATAAAAACTGCCGGGTTTTGAAAATCCTCTTAAAAAGAGGACATGTCTGGCTTTTCCTGGGCATCTGGTAACCCTACCCTGCACCATCTCAATCATCCCTTTACTGCTGCAGCCTCGGACACCACCATCACCACCTGATCCCTTTCTGCTGCTATCGTTGACCATCCAGCCCCTTTTGCTCAGAGCACATGTACAAGATGTGACATCTAACTCCGAGGAGGACTTGGTAACTTATCTGTATTCTAAATTTAGTGAGTATTGATATGAGCTGTTAAGAAATGTTAACTGCTGTGTATTCATTGGATTTGTTCAGTTATTATTTTTTATGTACCGCGTTGAACCATAAGAACATAAGAATAGCCTTACTGGGTCAGACCAATGGCCCATCAAGCCCTGTTCTCACATAAGAACATAAGAAGTTGCCTCCGCTGAGGCAGACCAGAGGTCCATCTCGCCCAGCGGTCCGCTCCCGCGGCGGCCCATCAGGCCCTTTTGCCTGAGCAGTGGTCCCTGACTAGCTTTATAACCTATCTCTACTCCTATTCCTGTAACTTACCTCTACTCCTATCCCTATAACCCATCTCTACACTTATCTATACCCCTCAATCCCTTTGTCCTATAGGAACCTATCCAAGCCTTCCTTGAAGCCCTGTACAGAGCTCCTATCTACCACAGCCTCTGGAAGCACATTCCATGTATCCACCACCCTCTGGGTGAAAAAGAACTTCCTAGCGTTTGTTCTAAACCTGTCCCCTTCAATTTCTCCGAGTGCCCCCTTGTACTTGTGGTCCCCCTTAGTTTGAAAAATCTCACGGTAGCTAATCCAGGTCACTAGTACTTAGTACCTGGCCAAAACCCAAGGAGTAGCAATATTCCACGCTACTGATCCGAAAGGTATTGCGGCATATAAATAAACTTTTATGCTATGTTATGTTTAGGGTTACCATATGGCTTTCAATGGAAGTAAAACCCGGATATCTCAATCCATCCTTTTTTTTTTTTTCTGGAGCCATATGGTAACCCTATTTACATCTTTACTAACCAGATCAAATACACACACATTCTCTGACACCCCTACCCATGACAACAAAAAAAACAGAACCCCTGATCGTACCCATGCCAATCACACGGAAACCATGATATCTCTAGTCCTGCCAAACACGCACAAAGCCTCACTTAAAGAATAAAAGAATTGCCGCTGCTGCGTCAGATCCCTCATGCAGTGGCCCTTAGGTCAAAGACCAGTGCCCTGAGACTAGCCTTACCTGCGCACGTTCTGGTTCAGCAGGAACTTGTCCAACTTTGTCTTGAATCCCTGGAGGGTGTTTTTCCCTACGACAGACTCCGGAAGAATGTTCCAGTTTTCTACCACTCTGGGTGAAGAACTTCCTTATGTTTGTACGGAATCTATCCCCTCTCATTCTCTCTACCTTGGAGAGGGTGAACAACCTGTCTTTATCTACTAAGTCTATTCCCTTCATTATCTTGAATGTTTCAATCATGTCCCCAGTTTCTCAAATCTCTCAATGTACGGCAACTGTAAGAAAAACTGCACACCTAAACAGAAAACAGAATTCTTCACGCTCAAGAAAAGTGCTATATACATTTTGCTTCCCAAAAAGGAGTTCTGTACATCTCCTTTGTGTAAAAACTGTTTTAATACTCAATCACAACCTGCAGCAAACATAAAACCAATAATTTAGCTTTAGAACAACCTGATTCTCCATAGTTTTAATCATCTGGGTCAAATCCAAATTTTATTTGAACTAAATATCTTTGCCACCCACTATCTCTCTCCTGCAGATAGCAAAAAAATATCTTGTGGCGGTTGTACACCATTAAGTATCGCAAGACTAAATATGTTAAAATTTAATTATTCAGTCGAAGAAACCCCCCCCCCCCCCCCCCACATTAACTGCTGGAAAACTACTATATATATAAAGATCTTTTGCTTGCTAGAATTTTCTACCACCTTCTCTTCACCGATGGATTATCTTTAAGTGAATGCCAGAAAGTACCAAAGACATCCAAATACTTTGATTGAATCCAACATTATAAAAATCTTGCTGGATTATAATGAGCTCCTATTTGCATTCGCAGAGCCTCCTCTCTCTTAACAGCAGTTTGCAGAGTTGGAACTTAGAACTCAACTTTACCATTAAGATGGTTCATTACATTTTATTTATATGGATAACGTGCTGGAAGATTCTCTTGAGAAAGAGATTAAGGCCCACATGCTATAAACAGTGTCTTAACTTAGGTGTCCTACTGGTACCTAACTTAAGTAAAAATCTGATTAAAAATCCTAGAAAAATGGCACCTTCATCGCTGCTATGACGGAGCTTTACGAAGCCTAACACCAGTGTAGGCATGGCTATCACCTGAAGTGGCGTTGAGTGTGAAAGGTAGGCGCTGGAAACGTAAGTCTTTAAAACCCTGGCGCCTACCTTTCACAGAGTTGCGATTCTTGAAATGGTGCTGTTGTGTGATTGACGCCCGATCAGCGGCTGTTTTTAAGGCAGCTGCCATCGCCGTTTATAGAATCTGACCCCAAGTGTGTCTCTTTTCTGTCCTCATTTTCTTTAAGGATATAATTGTCTTGATGTTTCAAAGCACTTTTCCATCAAGAGTGCCAAAAGCCATCTAAAGGACTGGTGATCCTCAAGCTAGAAGCGGAAGTAACCTCTCGGGCTCAATCCATCAACACCCCCCCCCTTCTGTCAGCCCATTAGCAGGGTTTAAAAACACCATCACCAATCCTTCACTACCCCCTTCTGCCATCACATAACAGACCAGCAACAATAGATGAGACCATTAGTTATCATCTAATTACAGTCTATCTTTCTATTCGTCCTTTGCAGGACATTGTCTTGGAATTTGGAAATCACTTGTCAGGTGCTCAGTTGAAGCAGATAGACATCTCAAAACGGCCCAAAAAATCCATTCATCTGCCGACAACATCTAAACCATGATTTTTGAAAGGCAGAATTTGGCTATTTTTACACTGCAATTCATCCAGATAGCAAGAAGGCATGTTGGGGGGGTGTTTTGGATGGGAGTAGGGAATGTACGATACTTCTTTAGAAAGAAGTCTACAACTCAGGAGCCATCAGAGACTCCCCCCGTCAGCCCTTGAATTGCTTCCCTACACCAGTGTTTTTCAACCTTTTTACACCTATGGACCGACAGAAATAAAATAATAATTCTGTGGACCAGCATCGATCTGTGGACCAGCGGTTGAAGAACACTGGGCTAAGTCGTGGGCCAGACCCCGCCCATCTCTACCCAATCTCCACCCCAGACCCTGCCCCCATAATAGTACTAATTGTAACACTATTTTTTCCATTCATTTTTCAGATACACAATACTGTATAACCTTATTAACAACACATAATGGTTAACCACAAAATTAAACTATATAAAGCACACTGACAGATGTAAATTCTCAAAATTGACATAATTCAATCACTAAATTCAATAATAAAATCATTCCCTCCTACCTTTGTTGTCTCCCTCCCTCCATGCTATGCCTGGCCTGCTCCCACCTGGCCATTTTATGCCGCCCCCGGTATTATCTTCAGGCCAGCTCCCTCTTCCTCACTGATGCAGTGCAGAAAGCTGTGGGCAACAGCTCCTTGCGCGTCCCGTGCCTCATCTGAAAGCCTTCTTTCTGATGTTGCAACGTCAGAGAGAAGGCTTCCAGTTCAGATGCAGGATGTGCGTAGGAGCCACTGCCCGTGGCTTTGTGCACTGAAGAGGGAGCTGGCTCGAAGATAACGCCGCATCGATCGCACCGTGGACCGGTGGTTGAAGAACACTGTTTTGGGCCTGATGCACGTGCTGGCCCTGTGGACCGGCAGAAAATTTCTGTGGACCGGCACCAGTCCATGGACCGGTGGTTGAAGAACACTGCCCTAGACTCCTTTCTTTACTATAATGATTGTAGTTCAACCCTTTTCCCTGTCGTATCATGTCTGTCCTTGTGTGATTTGAGATGTATTCTTATTTTATTATAATGTACCCCATTGTAAAGTGTACATCGCTTAGAAGTATTATAAACGATATAATCAAATTTTAAATAAACTTGAAAGGTCCAAAATGAGGACGTCTTTCAGTGATGATGGAACAGGAAGAAACATCCAGGGCATAAAAGAAGGATGTTTTTATCTAGACCTATTTCAATCACATCTAGGATACAAAAAGGTGCCCTGATTGAGCAGCTGACCCCTGGAGGGCTGAAGGCATAATCCCTCCTTCATCCCCCAGTGGTTACTGAGCTCCTCCCACCTCCCATAAGAAGTGAAAGTGAGAGCAGATACCAGGATCTATGACCGCTTCAGGGATTATGGCCATTTGGCCTTTACCTACCATCATGTTTTTAACAGAGTAACAAGTGCAAGGAGCAGCCTAGTGGTCAATGCAATGGACTTTAAAGAACAGGACCTGGGTTTAACACCCAATTTAACTCTCATTTCACTACAAATACGTGAGCCTTCCTGGAAAGCAGAAATACCTACAGCACCTGCAAGTGTGATGGCCCTTTTAATTGTTCTTAAGAACAGACTTACTGGGTCAGAGCAATGGTCCATCTAGCCCAATCTCCTGTTTCTAACAGTGGTCGATCCAAGTCACAGGACCAGGCAGATAGTCAAACAGGATCAACATTCCAATAAGGGATTTGTACCCGGGTCTTGTTGTTTAGAGTCCACTGCACTAACTGCTAGGTTGCCCTCGGCAACGACATTTTCTACAAATTATGCCAGATCGCCATCTTTGTGCTTGCTTTTTTGGCGTTCCTATTTTGGACATTTAATTTTGGAAAATGGCTGGTCGTTTTGGATGTTTTCATTGCAAGAACGTCCTTCTCACGTATTTCTGAACGGGAAATCCTGACATTGTTTCTGTTCAGAAATGGCCGTGAGATGGACGGTTTTTTTGAGCATTACGAGCAGGGTGTCCCAATTCTGACTTGGATATTCTTTTGAAAATGTCCCTCCACATCACCTTATTTTGAAAGTGAAAGGTTAACATGGTCATGTAGAAGTACAAAGAGAACCCATAAGTTATTGTGAAATTTCCAATGATAAAATCAAAGGTTTATCATGTGATTCCCTACAGTTTTTTTCCTAACTGTCTGGTTAGGATAAATGAGAACATAAGAGCTGCCCTACTGGGACAGACCGAAAGTCCATCAAGCCCAGTATCCTGTTTCCAACAGTGGCCAACCCTGGTCCCAAGTACCTAACATAAGAATGGTAGTCTCTATAAAACCCGCAGTTTTCCACCAGCTAAAGGAGGCTCCAACAAGCAGAGATTTTATCTTTGGGTGACAAGACTTCAGCTGTTCTGCTCTTTGTTACCTTCCAGTGGTGAGGTCTGTTGCTAGAACTTCTACAAGAGGTTTCTTAGAAAGAAGAGTGGCAGTCTGCGGACTAGGAGGTCCTCTCCAAAAAAATTGTTTTCATTCTCCCCAAAGTGGATTTAAGAAACTCTGAACTTTACTGACTGATCTTTGTCTCATTGCATTTCAGCTAATATTTGACTGCGACAGAAAAAGAGGCCTTCAAATTTGCCATCATGGAGGAAGATGAAATAGATATACCCCAGATGAAAAAAGAACTGGAAAGTCTGAAACATCAGCTGGCTTTCAAGCGAGAAATGTCCTCCAAGTCTATACCTGAGTGAGTAGCTACCGAGCACATGAACACCCCACACCATACACCTTCTGCCTAGAGACCTGCTCTACCCAGGATAGGAGGTGACCCGGCCGTCTCTCCACCATCACATCTCACGGTGCTACATAGGACTCCACCCCCCCCCCCCACACACCTTTTAAGTCCTCTGTGTATGTTGTTGGTTTTTTTGTTGTTTAAATATTTGTATAATTTAATTCAAAAGGCAAAGTACAAAATTCTGACAGTTATACATCAGGTAATATATGGTATGTGATGCAAGCACTGAAAAAGTGTTCACAGTCAGCAATGAGGTTATCACTTGAACATCCAAATGAAGTACACTATAAAAAAACTCCATGGATGACAGCAATCTCTCTGGTCGGGCCTCAAATAGGGAATGCTTTGAATGGTTCACTAAAGTCATTTCAAGATCTGAAGTCCTTCAAAACATCTTGGCTTGTAAAAGCATTTTTTTAGATTTTAGGATGTTTCTTCTGCCTCACCCTTTTATTTATTTATATCTCCAATCTACTGATAACAACCACAGACTACAAGTTATTCAGAAGAGAAATAAAGACCATACTCTTCATGAAATCCCTGATTAAATCTGAACATCTCGAATACTTCCTTCCACCTCTCTTCTTCCTCACTCTCTGAAAATACCCACCCTCTTCTCTACCTTCACTTGTCATGACCACTGATCTCTTCTTGTAACAGACCAACCTTAAATTCTTTTGTAATCCGCCTTGAACCGCAAGGTAATGGCGAAATAGAAATCTCTAATGCATGTAATATAAGCAGAATATAAATTTTTTTAAAATAAACAAATAAAATCAACTGAATAAAATTTACAAAACACAATTACAATAATAAAAAACAAAACAAATGGCCCATCTACTCTGCCCATCCACAGTAACCATTATCTCTTTCTCTCGCTGAGAGATCCCACATGCGTATCCCAGGCCCTCTTGAATTCAGACATAATTCCCACCAAAATGGCTTCCCCTGAACTCCTGAAGCTTCTGGAAAGCAGCCATAGATCATAACAAGGAATCGCTTTCCCTTAGAACATGGGCTCATTTCTGCCAGATAGGATAAGGGAGTGGGTGACAGTATGGATTCTTCTAGCACTAGCCAAATTGGCTTATTCTGTAAGCCAATAACCGCCCCTGTCGCAAACTATAGGCCTAATGATAATGTTCCAAATTTGGTAAATTCACTCCTAACAATTCCTTAACCTGCTGTAACTTCCACAATGCAACCCTAGGAGGACGTCTTTGCCAGAAGAATTTTGAAATAATACTTTGCAGAGACTTATAAAAAGCTGCCAGGAAAAGTAATGGTAACATACTTAAAATATAATTTTTTTTGGTAAAAATTTTATTATTTTAAAAACTACAACAGTGTAGTACATTTGATTGAATACAGAAAAATATTACAGAGATTACACCATTTTATACAATTAGTATATAGTGCCATAACTTTACCCACCCACCCTTCTATCAATTATTAATAATATAATACAACTTTATTTACTACATTGATATGAAGAATTAATATCAATTTCTCAAATACCTCTCCCTCCCCCACCCCGGATGTGTAAGGAAAAACTTAAAGAAGAATACATAAACCATTAATGTGAAGCAGCAAATAAAGCCAATGGACTCCCTACTTTGTTAAATGAAACACTTGACCCCAAACATTCTGCATTCATTCTCTCATATTTGTATGTATTATATACATTTGTCCACTAAAATGTGTAGTTTAATCTATCATGGCTTTTCCAATTTCTCGTGATCAATTGAACAGCTATTCCAGTCAAAACCAGGAAAAGACGGCTTTTATATTTATCAAGGGGAGGGTTAACGTGTAACATAGTACCACAAATTATGGCTTCATATGTTAAGGGAATATCCGATTCTAAAACAATATTTATTTGTCCCCAAATTGACTTCCAAAAACTAAATATCAGTGGACAAAAAAATAACAGATGATCTAAAGTCCCTATATAATATAATATAATTATATAATATAAAATATAATTAATTTTTGGTATCAATACCATCTTGGTGGTCTTCATTCTACCTCAAACCAGCAAAGAAGAGGCAAGAGAGATGATGTCTGTACCAACCAACCGTTACATATATATTTATTGACACAATGACAATTGTCCAACAAGTCCTTGATTAGAAATGTCAGACATAGTCCCAGCTAGGATCCAAGTTTCGGTGGCAATGTTGCTTTCCTCAGGGGACAACAAATGGACTTGATAAGACAAACAAATCACGCAAAACTTTATGCATTGGTGTCTCTGAAGTGCAAAGTGCGCCAATTATTCATGTCTCTGCAAAAGAACCATAACTAGTATGCTCCTGAAAGAAACACTAATGCACTCTGTGCACAAGGGGCAACAATTCCTTTCCCAATGCTCAATAAAACTCCACATGAAAACCATCTGGACCTGGCTAGCTAAAACATCTCGTATCTCCTCCTCCACATCTAACATCTCCCTATAAGCATCTGACAAAACAGGATGTTCCACCTTGAAAGTATAAGTATGATGGGGAAATACTATTTAATTTAAAATGTATTTTTAAACCTTAAATGTCAGAAGACCACAGAATAGGAACTAAAGCCGGGAAAATGACCCTGTTGCTGTGGGAGTTCTTGTTTGCCATAGGTGCACTCTTTGTTCCTTGTTAAAACATTAATAGTGACATAGTGTACAATTTCCTTGACATTTCAGCCACGGAGATCATACTTCACTTACCCTGGCTTAGGCGTGAGGTTCATTACCGTCATAGTAGGTGCAAAATTAACCCATTCGGAGACATTGACCTTAAAGGAGAAATGTGTTTCATGCTCTGATGTGCTGCATGAATATCCTTTAGACCCATCACAACCCTATCAAATGAAAGCACAACAGGATTATTGAGTTTACTTTTCAGTTGATTAATTGTCATAGTTCTGTTTCTGGGAATAAACTGCTCTTGATTTAACCCTATTTGCTTTCCTCTTTCTAGGCTGGTTAAATGGATAGAAGACGGTGTTCCAAATGATCCATTCCTGAATCCCGCCCTTATGAAAAGCAACCCATGGGTGGAAAGGGGGAAGTGCTCCATCCTGTGATGCCCGTCTCTTTTTAACCACTCCATCTTCCTGCTAAAATGTTTAAAATCCTGTATTAAATCAGAATGTACTTTTGTTTCTTAATTTTAAATTAGCAATGCTCCAGATCTAGCCAAAAAAGTGTCTAGAACTTGTCTTTCTATGTATACGAGTGAAGGTTTGAGACAAGATGGAACATGAAATGGTGGACGTAGGCAGCTGCTAGTATAGACAGAGACTATAAGCTATAGAAACCATGTCAGGAGATTTACATAACAGATGATAGTACCCAGTTTGCCTAGTTAAACCAACCAAATAATTGGTTGTAGGGTTACCAGATTTTTTGTTTAAAAAAGAGGATGTGTGTTTCCCCTTCCCGTTCCGCTCACAGCCCTCCCTACTCCTTTCTGCCCCCCAACCCCACACAAACCTCATCTCTTCAGGGCCGCGGCTAGAGGGTCTCTGTGCATGTGCGGATGTGACACGATGACATCATGTGCAGAGCCCCTCCAGATGCGGCCCCGAACACAGCGCTTTTCAAATCCTGGACAAACTGCCGGGTTTTGAAAACCCATCCGGACATGTGTGGGTAAATCCGGACATCTAGTAACCCTAGATGCTTCAAAACCTACTAGTCCCAAAGGGAGAGGGAACTAAGGCCCCTTTCAGTAACGCTCGATGCAGGTTAACGGGCATTAATGTGCGCTATCTGCCACAGCGCCAGTGGAAATATGAGCTATGGTGGCAGACGATGCAGGCTAATTAATTTACCCCACTTTCACGAAGCTGCGGTAGGCTTTTTTTTTATCACCGGCTGTGACAATATTAGCTCCGAGCGCTGGAGCCAATACTACCGTGGCTGGCAATCGAAAAGCCTAACGCGGCTTCGTATAAGGGGTGGGGTAGTCTGTACTAACGGCTCTTTTTACAAAGCTGCTGCTGCTGCGGTGATCGCTCAGACGCCCGTAGGGCTACCATGGCTTTCTTAAAGGGGGGAGGGTAAGTGTTAGCAAATGGAGCTATATGTAATGGATCCAGTCCTACGCTAAACACAACCGATTTTAAATGATAACTTGAAAGGGGGATAAAAGTGTTTAGGATGCTCCATATTAATATGCTGAATTGTGAAATGGTCTTCCAAAGCAGGTACCAGACCAACCAGCACTCCTTTCCTTTCACTGAGCTCTGAATTTGTAATTACAACTAATAGAGGATATGTTTTATATATTTGTACAATCCTGATAATGTTGTCAGCTTTTTTATTATAACTGTGAGTCACCCTGAACCTTTACTGGGAGTGGTCAGCTAACTAATAGACTAGAATTCATTGTGGTCAACTGCGGGTCTGGAAAAATTAGGTGCTAGCTAGGTTTTACGAGCCTTGGAAGATGCTTTCCTTAAGAAAAAGGGTTTGCTTTTTTTTTTTTTTTACTTATTTAATTTTTTATATATTACCTACCCAGGAACAGGCTACCTAATGCTGTTTATAATCGTATACCAAATTAAAACATAAGCCACCCCAACTACCTGTGACAGTTAAATTCCACCACACCACCCAGCAATGCAGCAGTCTAGCACCAGTGAACAGCCAGGCCTTCGGTTTCTTCCAGAAATGCAAGTAGTGATCTTCTACCCTGAAATCAAGGCCAAGCTAGTCCACAAACTGGGCCCCGTCTGGAAATAACTCTTATCCATCACCTCCCTACAAAAATAATCCCTATGAAGGCCTCTAGACTCTTCCTGTCCCGATTCCACCTTGCTAAATTTGACAGGGAAAAATGGTCCCTCTACCCTGAATGCCCAAAACAGGGAAGACAATGTAAAACTTCCAACCACCTTCTAGCGCTTGCTCTTCCCAGAGCCAAAGATCACTCTGGCGGCCATGTTTGAAGCACCTGATCAACTTTCTTGAAAGCCCCATCTAAAGGTTGAGGTCACATAAGCCTGGTTTGCCCTTTACGTTCCTAGGCTCTGCCATCCTCCTCCTTTCTTTCTCCACTTAGACCATGGGAAAAATTGCATGTTGCCAGTTAACATGGGCCACAGCAATTTGGAGCAGCGAGCCCTCCTTTCCAATGCACTAAGATGCAGTTGCAGGGTCTCCTCCCTGCTGGTCTAGCTAGGGCTGTGGGACATAAGGTTACCAGATTTTCCTTTCGGATCCTTCGGATTTTCCCTGCCCCCAGGCCTGCCTAGATCTGCCCATCCCCAACCATATCCCACCCCCAAGCCCTGCCCTAGCCCCACCCCCCCTCCCATTGCCTACTCATCAGACATGTGCGGATGTCCTCCCTGCCCGACACAGCTTTTGAAAAGCTGTCCGGACCCCCGAACATGTCCTGGGAAATCTGGACATCTGGTACCCCTAAAAGAGGCACAGAAGTGAGTCTTATTTCCTGTGCTAAGCTGCAGCAGCAGGTTCTCTTCTCTGCTGTCTTAGCTGGGGTTGTGCCTTCCATGCAGGCACTAGGAGTAAATGTTGTGGTATGTGGCAGCCAGACAACCCGGTTTTTCTGCCCTAAACACTACAGCCATACTGAGCCAAAGCATCTCCCCCCTCTTGAATCAGTTTAGTTTTCCTTCCCATGCTGATCAGCAGCTTTGGACCTTTCGCTTTTCAATTCAATGCCATCTTTAGCTGATCAAGTTATTGCTATGGGACATTGAACACATACCATCCCGTTGCACTTCTTGAGTACCACCATCCCAGTTACTGTGAACATGTAATTGGCAGAAGTAGCAAGGTGGTGAACAGAAAGAGTGTCAAATAGACAAAAAAGGAGCAAAAACACTTGTACTAACTAATAGACCATAAGAAAAGTGTCATAACTTAACGCAGGGTGTTCCAGAACCGGCAAACAGAAATATTTTACCAAAGGATATAACTCCCTAACGTACAAAGACTTAAGAAAGGGAGATTTAAAGACCATCACTGGTCCGCTCCAGGGAAAAACCCTCTTTACAACAGAAAACCCGGGCATAAAGCTAAAGCTTCAGTGTTCAGGATGGCAGAAGTTCAAGCAACCAAAAGACGCTCTTGATTGAATTCACTTGTTGAATATCTAAATTAGACCCGGGCTTTTGGCAGCAGGTGACGCATTGTGGATTCCCTGCTTGATCTGTGACTTGAAAGCTGTAAACTGCACTACACAAGACAGCGATTTGAAAAGTGCAGCAAAAGCTAAGTGAACGTCTATTGTCTTTAGTTCAGTCCTTTGTTTTAAGTATTCTGGGCTATTGCAATATTGCTCATCTAGCTGGTAACCAAAAAAAATCCATACAAATGTAAGGAAGTTCTTCTTCATCCTGAGAGTGGTAGAGAACTGGAATGCTCTTCCGGAGTCTGTCATAAGGGAAAACACCCTCCAGGGATTCAAGACAAGGTTGGACAAGTTCCTGCTGAATCAGAATGAATGCAGGTAGGGCTGGTCTCGGTTAGGACACTGGTCTTTGACCTGGGGGCCACCACCTGAGCGGACTGTTGGGCGAGATGGACCACTGGTCTGACCCAGCAGCGGCTGTTCTTATGACTTTGACTAATACTGAACACAGCAATCTGTCTGACTTTTAAATGGGAAAAAAAAAAATCCGGACCATATAACGCCCTACTATAGGGAGTTCCACTGGCTCCCTATGGAAACAAGAGTGCAGTTTAAGTTTGGTTGTATATGCTAGAAAGTGATATCTAGTCTGGCTCCAGCCTATTTAGTAGATCAGTTCATTTTCTCTCATCACAGACGTTCCACTTGAATAGCTACACTTTTTGATTTTCCATTGCCCAAAGGCTGCCTCTATAAAAGATATCACAACCGATTACTGCCATTTCAAGCAGCTATTTGGGATGCAGACTTTCATCATCTATATATCAACACTTTAGGAAACTGCTAAAGACTTATTTATTTAGGAAATTTTTTAAAGACTGAATTTGTATTTCATTCTGTGGTTGTAGCAGTTTTCTATTTTGTTAAACCGCATAGATCTGAAGGGAAATACGGGATACAAATGTTATGTTATGGCACTGACCTGTTAAGTCATCCTGGTGGTCCCCTACCCCATGTTGCTCTCCTTTTCCATGCTTCAACTTCTCTGTAAAGACTTGTCGTTCTTTTCCTCCTTCCAAATTGTTCGTAAACCACTTCAATATTTTGAGAAGCGGTATTCGATAGCGCTGTACATTAGAACATTCAAGACACAGTCCCTGGTTCAGAAGATCTTATAATCTACTGAACAGAGAAATATGACAAGTAGGGGGTAAGGGAGTGCCTTAGAGCGAGTGGAAAAGAAGTGGGTCTTTAGCCTGGATATGAACATAACCACCACATTTTCCATCTATAAAGTCTTTGAGATTTAAGAGATTCTGCATGTATACATTTTCCCATCAAGCACATGGAATGCCCATCCTTTTGCCACTAGATCAGAAATGTTATGTGAGTTTGTAAAGAAATTTCTTTAATGAAGGGTAGTATGACCTTATTGCTTCAAGGAAGTGCTTAGGGGAGGGTTCTTCGAGTGGGCCGATGGCCCTTTTTTGCCGTCATACTCTATGTTAGTCTGACTGTAAGATTTTGTACATTGGGTTAGTCCTTTGTTGTTGTATTGGATTACTGTCACATCATCTGAAAAGAGGTTCAGAGAAGAGTCATAGCTCATTTATGAAGGCAGGCTTAACAGGTTAGTGTTTATCAACCTAGAAGAGAGAGAACCAAGAGGGGATATGATAGAGTGGTGTGAAATGATTATTTAGTCTTTGAAAAAGTACTAGAGGCAAATGCTGTAGGAAACTTAACTAGTAGTAGATTTCAAACAGATAAAGCTGTTCACGGAGTTGCCTCTGGGCTTTAGCAACTATGATCCAGACAGGGATCCCCACATTTCAGATCACTCATTGGGAATCTGTTAGGTACAACGTGATCCATACTGGTCCCCATCTATGACAGGAGAAAACTAATGTACTTCATCCTAATCAAACTGGCTTCCATCATTGTCATTCTACAGAATTTTCTTTGCTAGGACTTACTACCAAAATACTATACCATCTTGATCATCATCAATCAGTACTGCTTATTTCCCTAGATCTCTCCTCTGCCTTTGATTCTATAGATCACAGCCTGCTTTTAACTCGACTTCACGAAATCGGTTTGTCTGACCAGGCCATGGACTGGTTTGTTTCCTACTTCACTGATAGATCATCTAAGGTTATTTTTAACAGCACGTCGTCTGAACCTTTTACCGCTAAACATGGAATACCACAGGGATCCATTCTGTCACCATTGCTTTTCAATATCTTCCTGTCGCCCCTTCTGAAGGTGGGCCAATCTATTGGCTTTACCACATTTGCTTACGCGGACAATGTGCAACTAATCCATCCCATTGATCTCAACAATACGGAAGAGGTAGCTTCCATTAACCATAAATTAGGAACAATCAAATCATGGTTAGACTCAAGCAAACTGGCTCTCAATATCAACAAATCAAAACTCATGATTTTTCCTTTTAAAGAAGGAACGACGCTTCAGGCTCCTCTGAAGCTTGAATCGCTCCCCATCAAAATTGTCCCTACTTTAAAACTATTAGGAGTTACTTTGGACAGTAAATTTTCTTATCATTTTCATATTAGCACGGTCGTTCAGAAATGTTTCTATCGACTCAGGATGATACGTTCCCTTGCTAAGTTGCTTGAACCAGCCTCCTTGAACACACTGATCCACTCCCTAGTAATCTCTTGTATAGACTACTGTAACGCCCTGTATAAGGGCATTACAAAAAAGGAAATTAGACGGCTTCAGATTGTACAAAACACAGCTATTAAGATCATTTGAGGCGCAAAGAAATACGATCACGTCTCGCCCTTTCTGATTAGTGCACATTGGTTACCAGTTCAACATAGAATCAGTTATAAAATCCTACTTTTAACATTTACAACAAAATTAAACAACCAACCAGAGTTCATCAACAGACTTTTAATTCCCTACAATACTTTAAAATCTCTTCATTCAACGTCTCAGAATCTTGTTATACCTTTTTAAAATTGATTAATACGTTGCGCTCCAACAGTTTTGCCGTCACTGCCCCTACTCTCTGGAATTCGTTGCCCAACCATTTGCGCAATGAGTCCGATTTAAAACAATTTAAAGCAAAACTAAAAACATTCTTGTTCCAGGATGCTTTTGGACAAAATTTAGATCAAATTGTTACTTTTTATCCTAACGTATTGTACTTTCCCTTTAGGTCGCACTCTTCTTTAACGATTGTAGTTCTTCCCCACTTTCCTATTGTGCTTTATTATGACACTTGGATTTTATCCAGTATCCCTTGTTTTAATATGTTTTTATGTAATTTTATATTATACACCGCTTAGAAAACTGATTAAGCGGTTTAAAATTTTTTTTAATAAACTTGAAACTTGAAGGTGCTGGGTTGAGAGACCATTGGTCTGACCCAGCATGGCATGCCTAATATTCTTATTTTCCTTGGCTTAGCTATCCCTTGATGGTGCTCTCACTGTAAGATTTTTTTTATATTTACCTTTTGAAAATGAGTTGTTGAATTAGTCCATAATAGGACTTCATATTTTTACACATGGCACACAGAACAAAAATTGTAAAAACTCCCCAGTCTTGCAACTTCATTTGCAGATGCAAATGGTTTGCAAACATCATTGTTTATACACTATTTTGACAGGAATGCAGCAGTGAAAAAATGAATCATACACACATATCCATGTTCTATCCCCCTTCCCTGGCTCAATATTTTTAGCTTTTATTTGGAGATGCTAAATGAACTGAATCTCCTGGTGGATGCCTTCATATCCGCTTCCTCGAGCTTACCTCCCCTCCTTTCACTGGGAAATTAAAATAAACAAGGTTCTACAGTTTTACCCATGTGAATGAAGCTGGTTTCATTACAGGATCAGATGGCCCTACAACAGCATTCGAATTTTGATAAGGACTGTAGTGAAAAATGAAGCAGAATTATCTACCGGAAATTGTATCACCATTAGACATTAAAATGCACTTCTTTCATCTTGGAAAGATGCCCTTTTAAGTCTAGCAACATTCTTTAACTTAAGTTGAGAATAAACATCAACAAAAATCTTAAATATTTTTTATTCAACTTCCAAGAGGAAAACCTTTTATATAAAAACTATTTTCAATAAATTTAAGCACTTCTGTATATTGTAGAATATACAACTTTATAGATCTGAAAAGAAATGAAGAGTACAAGAGCATTTAAGGATTTGTAAAAAAAATAAAGCAATAGTCCATGAAACTATTTTGTTACTTTAATTTTACAAAATGGCTGCGTAGCAAAACATCCCAGGAGCATCTTCATTCCTTTTGGTCTTCAGCTTCTTTATGATCTACAACAAATCTTTGATATAGACATTCCTCCTGACAGCATTTGACATGCCTTCATTGAAGCGAAACCAGACATCACTGTTCCCCACTGCTTTCCCGATTTGCTTTTCTATTGACCGAGTCTCACATTCTGAATTTGATTTTGCTATGAAAGTTAAAGCAAGGCAAAAAAATTTAAACAAATGTACTGCAACTTTAAAAAAAAAAAACACGATAAAAAATGATAAAAAAGAGCAGATTCATCCATTTCTATCAGGTTTCTCTAACTGAACATTTAAAAAGATATCTAATTTTCTTTTTTTACTGCCAAGGAATATGGCATTTCATATGTAACACTTGGCCCTTGAAAGTCAGAGGCAATATTAGGGAAGAGGTTTAGCATTTGCTCCATTGGATTTACAGAGATTTTAACAAAATTGAATTTTGTGGTGTTAAAGCAACCAACTAGCCCTAGATAATAATAATAATAACTTTATTTTTGTATACCGCAATACCAGAAGCAGTTCAGAGCGGTTTACAGAGGAAGAAACTGTAAATAGACAGCAAAGTTACAGAGAGTATTGTCAATTACATTGGTAGAGAATCCTTAAAATGGTGACTCTCAGAGATAGGGTTGGAATACAATTTCCAACATCAGTATCACATATTTACATGAATTAGGCCAAAGCTCATAAATATTTACCTCGGGAGCAGCACCTGCTGGATCCCATTATGTGCCACCCAGGGCCAGTTGGTAGTTTTCAGTGGCATTATCTGAATAACAACAGACCACTTGGGCATTATCTGGATCGTATCAAGATAATTCATGGCCTCTGGAGTTATCGGATTACCAGCGATATTCAATCTGCTAATTGAATAATTACGCAAAGAAAGTTAAGACAGCAAAAGGGCTGTCCTAATAGGCTGACTATCACCTTTCTCCAGATGGAGCTGGCAACAACTCGGCACTACCCGCTATCCAGATATTGATGCTAAACACAGAGGTGTCGAAATCGAGCCAGAAATGAAGCCCTTCAAAACCTAAGCCAAGAATTTCTTGATGTACGCAGCTTACACAAGCAAACTTTATACATATACCTGTAGTTGAAGACACCAGCTTCTTGATAACTGGACGCCCAAAGAAGTCCTTTTCAGGCTGTGAATGAAAGCAAAAGGTACCTCATTAGCTTCCTTTCTTTTACTGAAAGGGGAAATATGTCTAATCGTCACAATACCCAGATGGTGACTCTCTCTAAACAAACAGGACCTTACGGTCTATGCGGTCTGAACATCCCCATCAACGACTCAGACAGATCTCTGAGGGAGAGGACGGAATTTTAGAGCTATCTCCACCACCTCCACACATCTACTGCTCTTTCTATCTATAAAAAAATATTTCTTAGAGTTGGGACTAATCTAGTGACTTTTACCTTCATCCTAGGACCCCCCTATTCCAGAACGTCTTTTCCAATGAAAGGACTTGCCTCTTGTGCACTTAACACCTTGGAGTTATTTAAAATATCTATCATATCCTTCCTTTTCCACATTTCCACCGAGGTACACCAGTGCTACTAATCAGCATCTGTTGATATCTGTAAACAAATCAATTTTCAGCTACAACAACAAAAGTACATGAGACATCTGCTGTATTTACTTGTAACAAGCACATTTTGTAGGTTGGGTTAGTCCTTTGTTGTTGTATTGGATTACTGTCACATCATCTGAAAAAATGATGCTTCAAACAGGTTCAGAGAACAGTCATAGCTGGCCAATATTCAAAGTGAGTTAACTGACAGGAAACAGCCATTTTCCGGTTAACTCGCTTGTTTTCTGATACCCCCAGAAGAGGATCCTTGGAGGAATGACCTTCCTCTATCACAATTCCATAATTCCTAGAGCTCCAAGCAACGATCAGAAACAGCAACTCATCCTTCTTAAAACTGTAGAATCATTGTCCTTGTTAGCCAAGAGCTTCCCTTGATAGCTGGCTATTTCCCATAGACTTCCCCAGATTACCACAGAACCGAAATTGGGGACAGGGACATCTTGTCCTCCTGGTCACAGACAAACTCCCACAATGCCTATTGACTAGCAAAAGCAATCGTAATCTGGATGATAGAGAGGGAAGAAGAAGACCTCCGAACACCCCTCCCTGTTTAAGGCAAAAAGACCAACATACAAGCAGAACAAACTTCTGCAAGAAAGAGCTGAGAGAACAGCCACTCAAGGTGGATAAAAATCAATGATTAAAAAAAAAAAAATCAGATTTTTATTTAAATTGGGTTTTTTATTTTAATCAGATTTTTAAAATTTTAAATGGATTATTTAAAACAAAATGCTTTTTTGAGGAAAATCCTATCCAAAGCGCGTTTTCTATTTAAGATACATTATAGTCCAAAAGTTATTTATAATGAAATAAGATTTCATTTCTAATTATGTAGCATTGGGCTGTATATTTATAAAATGTTTAAATTTTTTGGTAAATGAATTAATATTACAATTTTATTTTTATATCGCTGTACCTTACTGTTCCCCTACAGTTTAAATTATAAAATAATTGACAATATTTGTGAAGTGTACACAAAAAATACAAAAACTTTTTCTAATAAAACTTTGTTAATAAGTTTTCAAAGATCACTTGAAATGCACCAAAAATCAAAGGAACAAGATCAGGAACCAAATGAGCTGCTTGAAAGGATATCAGATGCTCCATAAATCAGTTTTGAGGTCTACCCTTCATACAGGGGAAGACAAACACCAAAGTAGAGCTAGATGGAAGTCTAAAAGTGGTAAAAACAAAGTCCTCTGTCAGATAATTAGGCACTAAACCATGTAGAACATTATAAAGTGAGCAGCCAGATTTGAACCCAATCCTGGCCTCCACCAGGAGTCAATGAAGTTGGCAATAATAGGAAGTAACATGATCATATTTCATCAGCAGATTGCTATGTTCTAACTAAACTATACATAGCCGATGAAATGCTTGTTTGAAGCTTGGTTTTGCATTTCTCAAAACTGTGAACTTGTGTCTGCAGAGATCACAGCAAAAATATTATAAAATAAATAGAATTGAGAAAAAGACCTTAGCCCCATTGTTCCTTTGCAAATCAATATACACAGAATCAACCCCTTACCTCTTAAGTGCTAAGTTTATATATTTGTCTAAGGAGCTAAGTGTGAAGAACAAAATGCTGGCCTACATTTAACACAATAACTCCAAAAAAATAATAATACCGCCAAAGATACTTATCAGATCATTAACAAAGGTTCTTAAACCAGAAGCACTTAACATTCTTATTCACTCCCTAATTATTTCTAGGTTGGATTATTGTAATTCTTTATACTGTGGCATAACTCATAAAGAAATAAGAAGACTACAAATAATACAAAATACAGCTATAAAAATGATAACAAACTCAAAAAAATATGATCATGTTACACCTCTCCTACAAGATGCACACTGGTTACCTATTATACACAGAATAACGTTTAAAATCGTATTATTAACATTTAAAATCATAGAAACATAGAAATAGACGGCAGATAAGGGCCCACGGCCCATCTAGTCTGCCCACCTTAATGTCCCTTCCCTACCTTTGCCCTGTGAATAGATCCCATGTGCCGATCCCATTTGGCCTTAAAATCAGGCACGCTGCTGGCCTCAATCACCTGTAGTGGAAGACTATTCCAGCGATCAACCACTCTTTCAGTGAAAAAGAATTTCCTGGTGTCACCTCGTAGTTTCCCGCCCCTGATTTTCAACGGATGCCCTCTTGTTGTCGTGGGACCCTTGAAAAAGAAGATATCTTCCTCCGCCTCGATGCGGCCCGTAAGATACTTGAACGTCTCGATCATGTCCCCCCTCTCTCTGCGCTCCACAATCCAACAATCACACGAGCCGTTATTTCTGGACAGACTACTAATCCCTTACTCTTCACTAAGGACGCTGAGATCGACGCAACAAAACTTATTAACCATCCCTTCTTTAAAAATAATTGAGTAACCATATTTTCAATACAAGCACCCCAACTGTGGAATAATTTACCAATTTATCTACATAGCGAACCATCACTGGTCAAATTTAAACGCGGTTTGAAAAGCATTCTTTATAAAGATGCATTCAATACATAGAGAAATAATTGTAATAAACACAGTACCTATTCTTTAAAGAATCAAATGAGTAGGACATCAACATGGAAACTATATGTGCTTTTGCAATTTTAATTTTAATCTTAATCCTCTTTTTTCCCTTCATTCAAAAGATCATTAATACTAATCTGGATCTTTATCTATTCTTCATATTAAAACTATCTACTTTTAAACAAATTAATTATTCCTAACATTACCACTTTCCATGAATCATTTTAAAATAACTGAAGCTCTTTCTATCAATTAATTTTCTTCATAATTTTTTTCTTTTTTCTAAATTGACCCTGCCCTTATGTACAAACCTTAAACATTTTTTATATTTATTTTTTCTTTTTATTCTTTTTTAATTAATTTTATAAATTGTATTTCTCCCTTTTCCCTACTTGTTTCAGTTTGTATTAATAGAACATAATGATTAGTCTGTATAATAGTCTTATTTGTATTTGTCATCCCTGGCTTTTACAATTATGTAATACGCATTGAAATATTGGATATTGCGTAAAATCAAAATTTAATAAACTTGAAACTTGAACTTGAATAGAGGCCATATGAAGCAGTAAAAAGTCTAATGAACTCACAGGGCGACCAAATATTTAATCCAAAATATAATATAATATAATATGTGAGGGAGAAGGTCCTCAGTGTGAAGGATAAGCGAAGGGAGAAAGTCTCCAGCGCTTTACACACATTAATGAAGATATAATAACCTCCACCTGCACACCATCACTGGCAGCGGTTTTCTTTGCCTCACCATTGATTCCAACTCTCCGGACCGTGCCTACAAGCTAAGTTGCTTTTTTTCATCTAGGAGTCGTCCTACTCTGTCTCTTTTGAGCACTATAGTGTTGTGATTAATCACTTAATTAGTTATTCACTGCTTTGTGATTATTTTGGGCAGGTGGAGTTTATTATATCTTCACTAATGTGTGTAAAGCGCTGGAGAATTTCTCCCTTCACTTATCCTTCACACTGAGGACCCTCTCCCTCACCTATTATATTTTGGATTAAATATTTAGTGCTCCAGACAGTCGTCCTGTGAGTTCATTAGACTTTTTACTGCTTCATTTGGCCTACATTTAAGGCATCAGATCAGCAATGTAGACACAATTCTCTTTAGGTCACCAAAGCAAAACTGACACGCGATCAACAGCCGCCTCCTATAGAGGCATCCTATAGAGCAGTGGTTCCCAACCCTGCTCTGGAGGACCACTAGGCCAGACGGGTTTTCAGGATAGCCCTAATGAATATGCGTGGAGCAGATTTGCATGCCTAGCACCTCCATTATATGCAGATGTCTCTCATGCGTATTCATTAGGGCTATCCTGAAAACCTGACTGGCCTGGTGGTCCTCCAAGACAGGGTTGGGAACCACTGCTCTAGAGAATCAGATTCTTATTCTCTACCTTCATCCAACCCTTAGCTTCTCCGGTGTGCTTGGCAATGGAGATGGGTGTTTTAATCATACGCCTTCCCATTGTCATCCCAGTATTTCTCTCTCTGCATCCCACCCTTACTTACCCTTTCTTCAAAGGCAGCTTTCCTCAGGATGTTCTCTAGCCGCTGTTCGTGGTTTCGGATGGAGGATTTGGGCTGTCCTTTGCCACTGTTCTTCTCCTTTGTATTCTGTGGGATTTCTGAGGAGTTTTCAGCCTGTTGAGAAAGAGTAAACTGAAAACTAGTGTAAACTGATAATGCCTTAAAATATTAGCTACCATCTCTGCAATATCTTCCTCTTTAATGCTTTCTCATATCAAGGACATCTTGTCAATGACAAACTCCAAATTCTATGAAGTCTGACTAAACTTAGGCTCCTAAATTAACGAATGGGCTTATTTGCTACTGATAATTGGCACTTAATAGCTCATACTTTTTGTTAACTGGACTTACTTGAAAGTTAGGTGCCTATTCCAAAGTGTGTAGTTAAAATGTGGATGTGTTTTTGAGTTAGACCAAGAAAACCCTGGTATAAATATAGTACACCTAAAAGGATGCCTAGCAACGCCTATAAGACTATAAGACTCTATAAGAGTCACACTTAATGCCCTACTAGTTGGCGCAGATATTTTAGGTAACATATATAGTTTCAAGTTTATTAATATGTTTGATGAATCGCTTATTAAAATTACTAAGCGATGAACAAAATCAAAATAGAGTATAATACAAAGAAACTAACATTTTAACAATATACTTTCATAAAATACAAACATGAGTCGGGAGGGAAAAAGCAAAAGTTACAATTTTCAATTTTGGTAGAAAAATGGAAAAAACAAGAGGGTGAGGGGTGGTTAAACTATAGCACAATTTGAAACCTCACTTAAGAAATTTAAATATTAAAAGCATCTTTAAACAGATAAGATTTTAAAGATTTTTTGAATATTGTGACATCTTTTTCGTTTCTAATATATTGTGGCAGAGCGTTCCATCATTGAGGGCCCATCACAGAGAACATGTCCGATCTTCTTATTCCTATAATTTTCAGAGAAGGAACTGAGAGGAGATTTTGGCCAGATGAACGAAGTGGGCGTTGAGTACTGTGTGGTATTAATAATCTAGATATAAGTTGGGGTTCGTTGAATGCTAGAGTTTTAAAAATTAGCAACATTATTTTAAAAATGATCCTATGGCCGATTGGAAGCCAATGGGCATCTATCAACAACGGTGAGACATGGTCATATTTCCTAGCATTGTATATTAATTTGATTGCAGTGTATATAGAATCAGGGCCAAAATACCTCCCCCTTCCCCCCCAATTGTGCTCAAATCAATTAATTTTCTGTCCTTAGAAACCCTTGCTCTGGTACTTTTCTGGACATACCTCCTTCCCAGTACTTCATTAATGCAGCATTAGTCTTCAATTGCAATTCATTTCAAACAGTCATAAGGGCTGCATTCCTTAAAAATACCAACTCTCTTCACTTCTCTCTGATGGTCTCTAAGATCCTTTGCTTTAAAAATCCAAACTCTTTTCACTTCCCTCTGATGGTCTCTAAGATCCTTTGCTTTAAAAATCCAAACTCTTTTCACTTCCCTCTGATGCTCTCTAAGATCCTTTGCTTTAAAAATCCAAACTCTTTTCTCTTCCCTCTGATGGTCTCTAAGATCCTTTGCTTTAAAAATCCAAATTCTCTTCGCTTCCCTCTGATGGTCTCTAAGATCCTTTGCTTTAAAAATCCAAACTCTTTTCCCTTCCCTCTGATGGTCTCTAAGATCCTTTGCTTTAAAAATCCAAACTCTTTTCACTTCCCTCTGATGGTCTCTAAGATCCTTTGCTTTAAAAATCCAAACTCTTTTCACTTCCCTCTGATGGTCTCTAAGATCCTTTGCTTTAAAAATCCAAATTCTCTTCACTTCCCTCTGATGGTCTCTAAAATCCTTTGCTTTAAAAATTCAAATTCTCTTCACTTCCCTCTGATGGTCTCTAAGATCCTTTGCTTTAAAAATCCAAATTCTCTTCACTTCCCTCTGATGGTCTCTAAAATCCTTTGCTTTAAAAATTCAAATTCTCTTCACTTCCCTCTGATAGTCTCTAAGATCCTTTGCTTTAAAAATCCAAATTCTCTTCACTTCCCTCTGATGGTCTCTAAAATCCTTTGCTTTAAAAATTCAAATTCTCTTCACTTCCCTCTGATAGTCTCTAAGATCCTTTGCTTTAAAAATCCAAATTCTCTTCACTTCCCTCTGATTCTCTCTAAGATCCTTTGCTTTAAAAATCCAAATTCTCTTCACTTCACTCTGATGGTCTCTAAGATCCTTTGCTTTAAAAATCCAAACTCTTTTCACTTCCCTCCGATGGTCTCCAAGATCCTTTGCTTTAAAAATCCAAATTCTCTTCACTTCCCTCTGATGGTCTCTAAAATCCTTTGCTTTAAAAATTCAAATTCTCTTCACTTCCCTCTGATAGTCTCTAAGATCCTTTGCTTTAAAAATCCAAATTCTCTTCACTTCCCTCTGATGGTCTCCAAGATCCTTTGCTTTAAAAATCCAAACTCTTTTCACTTCCCTCCGATGGTCTCTAAGATCCTTTGCTTTAAAAATCCAAATTCTCTTCACTTCCCTCTGATGGTCTCTAAAATCCTTTGCTTTAAAAATTCAAATTCTCTTCACTTCCCTCTGATAGTCTCTAAGATCCTTTGCTTTAAAAATCCAAATTCTCTTCACTTCCCTCTGATAGTCTCTAAGATCCTTTGCTTTAAAAATCCAAATTCTCTTCACTTCCCTCTGATGGTCTCCAAGATCCTTTGCTTTAAAAATCCAAATTCTCTTCACTTCCCTCTGATGGTCTCCAAGATCCTTTGCTTTAAAAATCCAAACTCTTTTCACTTCCCTCCGATGGTCTCTAAGATCCTTTGCTTTAAAAATCCAAATTCTCTTCACTTCCCTCCGATGGTCTCTAAGATCCTTTGCTTTAAAAATCCAAATTCTCTTCACTTCCCTCTGATGGTCTCTAAAATCCTTTGCTTTAAAAATTCAAATTCTCTTCACTTCCCTCTGATAGTCTCTAAGATCCTTTGCTTTAAAAATCCAAATTCTCTTCACTTCCCTCTGATTCTCTCTAAGATCCTTTGCTTTAAAAATCCAAACTCTTTTCACTTCCCTCCGATGGTCTCTAAGATCCTTTGCTTTAAAAATCCAAATTCTCTTCACTTCCCTCTGATGGTCTCTAAAATCCTTTGCTTTAAAAATTCAAATTCTCTTCACTTCCCTCTGATAGTCTCTAAGATCCTTTGCTTTAAAAATCCAAATTCTCTTCACTTCCCTCTGATGGTCTCTAAAATCCTTTGCTTTAAAAATTCAAATTCTCTTCACTTCCCTCTGATAGTCTCTAAGATCCTTTGCTTTAAAAATCCAAATTCTCTTCACTTCACTCTGATGGTCTCTAAGATCCTTTGCTTTAAAAATCCAAATTCTCTTCACTTCCCTCTGATGGTCTCTAAAATCCTTTGCTTTAAAAATTCAAATTCTCTTCACTTCCCTCTGATAGTCTCTAAGATCCTTTGCTTTAAAAATCCAAATTCTCTTCACTTCCCTCTGATGGTCTCTAAGATCCTTCGCTTTAAAAATCCAAACTCTTTTCACTTCCCTCTGATGGTCTCTAAGATCCTTTGCTTTAAAAATCCAAACTCTTTTCACTTCCCTCTGATGCTCTCCAAGATCCTTTGCTTTTATCCATGTTTGTATTTATTTGAAATTAGAAGGCATGCACTGTATCTCCTATTCCCCAAGGACACACTCACGGCAGCCACAGTATAGGATCCTACTATTACTACGACTACTTGTTTGTACAGTGCTGTAGACGTTACATGCACTTTCTCTCTCCCTAGTGGGTTCAGAATCTAAGGTGTTTTTGTATCTGGAGCAGTGTAGGATTAAGCGACTTGCTCAAGGTCACAAGGAGCTGCAGTGGGAAATGAACCTAGTTCCCCAGGATCTCAGCTCACTGCACTAACCAATAGGTTGCTTCTCCACTCAGCAGCAGAATCCCAATAAACTGGCACAGTAATACAGGAGCTGTTAGTCCATCCAAGTCCTTGGGTCCACTTTTCCCAGCTCTTTCTGCTGATTAACACCATCTCTGCTGGGCCACCATCTTCTCAGTAGAAAAGCATTTCCTTAACATTCAATTTTGTCCATAAGCTGCTGCTTTCTAATTTTTTTAAATACAACCTTTTGGTACCTCATGGAAAGCTAACACAGCCTACACATCAACCTCTATTCCTAACCGACTTCTACGATCACAATGCGATGGAAGATTTGCTATTCCGTCAGCATGAGCCCTCTACTAGAAATCCCACCAACCACCAGATCACTGGTAGGACTATTAAACTTTAGGGAAGCGGCAAAACCCCATCACCCACAAGAATAACTCCTAACCAACTTTGACTAGATCTCCTGTATACTTATCTTGGGAACCCTCCCCGATGACTTAAAAAGAACAGTTACAACTGATTCGCAACTGAAATAAGACCCAACTCAAATGTTAGATTTCTCACACTGAGTACAGAAACTATTCTGATACCATAAGAAGTCTGGGCCTCTACTGTTAAAACTGACCTATCTTTACTTGAAGTCCTCACTCCACCTGTCTTATTGCTAACTCAGACTATGCCTATATGTCCTATCCTGATTTATAGTCCTTACACCAACAATTTGTAACCTGTTCTGGGCTCTTTTGGGAGGACGGGCTAAAAAAATTGAACACATAAATAAATACAGTAGACTCTCTGTTAACCAGAACTCAATGACCAGAACTCTCAAGCAAGCATTTATCTGGCATCTATCAATCCCCATGGGTGCAAGACTCTACTCTACTTACTTTATTTCATCTTCCTTCCTCTTTCTTTCTTGCACTAAGGTTTACTTGTATTCTATTATATAGATCCATGGAGGAGGAAATAAAACAGGAAAACAAGCTTTCCCTGAGAATGAAATACAAAACAGAAGGAAATAGGAAGGTGTGGAGGAGTAGTTGGTGATTAGAACAACAGGATGAGAACCAGGGTTCAAATCCCACTGCTGCTCTTTGTGATCTTAGGCTGAGAATTCAGAAATGCCTTCTGTACCTGGATGTAAAAGTGAAAACGCAAGAGCTAAAGCAAAACACAAAATTGGCCCTTGGATTGCATTTTGTAGTATAGCATTTTCAGGGGCTGTTGTTTTTCCAGCCCAAACAGAAAATAAGAATCCTTGAGTAATTTATAGTCACTTTTCCACACTTGTGCTCACAAAAAACATGCTCTAGAGCAACCAACAGGCCCTACAGGATTAATTATCTGGCACTGCCGAATCCAGGGAGAGCGCTTGGCAACAGCTCATTAAAACAGATCGGAGCTTAAGTCAAGAGACTTCGCCTTCCTTTATTTACTTAAAGCTAGCAGCACTGGGTTTTGTTTGAGGGTCTCTCTCCTACTGGTATTGCATTTTATTTCTTGTGAATGAGATTAGCAGTAGAAGATATTCTCTGAAACATGGAAGGTTAAGTAGTTTTGGTGGATTATATTATTGTACATGATACAACCGAATGAACCTAAGGCTTAACAGTAAATTTGAGAGACAGAAATCATACTCCACTTCGACCCTAACTTAGTAGCGAAGTTCACTGCTGTCATGGTATACACAAACCTAACTCATTTGGACACACTGCTCCCCCTAAGACTCTTGATTTATCTAAGCTTTTTGCAAAATTCTTAGGAAAATAAGGAAGATGAAATTTCTCTTGTATTTCACTGTGATGTTCAGTCTGTTGACCGCATCAATCTGGACGGTATTGCGATTTAGAAATGTATTTTAATGTAATGTGGCACCCTTTGATAACTGAATCTCATGAGCCACTTGTGAGGTCCTAAAGTATTTACTCTCTTTCAATATAGCTTCATGAAAGAGAAGTGTAGGAGGTTCCTTAGTGCTGTACTTAGAAAAGTATGAAGCAAGAAAACACGTCCTGCGCAAGGCAGCACCACTTTCCTCCGAGAGTGTCTTGTAGGATAAAAGAACAGTAAAAACACACATCATTGAAGACAAAGTTCTTGTGAAAAGGAAGCATTTTTTTAAAGCTAATAAAATGTGAAATATGGAAAAGAATCATCTGTGAAGAAAAGAGAAAGACGAACCCAGGAGACTAGTGAAAAAAGAAAGAGCCAAGAAAGAAGAGAACTGAAAGTGAGAATTAGCTCAGATCATAAAGGGAATAAAAAAAAGAATGCACAGAATAAATTAGGCAAGCAGCAACTTGTGCGACAACCACCAGGGAAAGTTTTGCTCATTCTTGGACAAAATCCTAAACCAGTTTCTGCAATTTCTAGTAGATTTTTGTTCCTTCAGAAGTCTCTGGAAATTAAATCTTTAAGCAGAAAGATACGTATTTAAAAAATGGGCAAGTTACTCGAGTTCAATGTGGTTTACAATCATTAGACAAGTTCCTGCTAAACTGGGTACGTAGGTAGGGCTGGTCTCGGTCTTCGACCTAGGGGCATGATGGACCACTGGTCTGACCCAGCAGCGGCAATTCTTAGGTTCTTATGATTCTGGAAAACAAATGATACTTAAATAGTCTGACAGATCAGAGGATGGCTCCGGCAACTGTTAACATATATTAACAATTTTGTTTTTAAAATACAATGGTATTTCATCTGCTAAAGGAAAACAATCTAATTCTTTGTATTAGATAGATTATATCCACTAAAAGATGAAGCTATTTGTTCTCTATATAGGAGGAATAGTAATTAAGCTAATTGTCCTCCATGCTAATTGCACCTTTTTGTCCTAGATCAAGTGTTAAAGAGCAAAGACTTATATACAGCAGTTCTACTACTTAGAAATGATTTTGCTCTATACAAAGGTGGCAAACAGTTGCTCGCTTACCCAACCAGCTGTCCGTGCCTGTTGAAGGGCCTCTATTCGTCTCATTTTCTCAAGCTCAATTTCTCTAGCGATAAGCTGTTTGGATTGGTAACTCAGCTGCTTCCGAGTCGGCAGATTGGGAAATCTGCACACATCTTCCACATTACTGCATGATACAAGGGAAAAACAATCATAGATAGGCAAAGGCACAATTCTGCTCACATTATGGGTCATCAGGGAAAGGGAAGATCGTTCTCAGCTCCTAGGGTACCAATATAACCGAAGAATGTTTGCTGGTATGGGAACAGGACAAAGGCTTCCAAAGCTTTTAGGTTGATATGGTCTAATTCTTTTTCTTTGTTACTCTTTTGCTATGGTTTTATATTTTTTTTAATCATATTTCCATTATATTAGCGAAAAGACAACAATCAGTTGTATAATGGCTTCAACAAAATCCCCTTCTCTTTCCGTATTTTCATTATTTCTCAAACCGTGAATTTTCATTGCTGTTTCATCTGTTCTTCTTCCCTCCGTTTCAAATATTCAATTAAAGAATGCACTATTACTCCACCCCTCAAAGGTAAAACAATATTCTGCCATCACCCTTTTAATGCTGTAGTTACTTCCCTTGACTTCTCACCCACTGAGCAGAGTTTCCAAATCTTTTCAAATTGGTCTTTCAGTTTACCGTGACATATATACATGGCAATATTTCTGTTGTACAGTTTCCATGGCACGTGGCTTTTTCTTTTTGAGAGATATGCTGCAGAAGGACACCTCGCCTTAGAGTACAAACAGTCAAACAAAAAAGACAAGGGAGGTCTCTTTTCATGATAAGTGGTGCTCCCTGTATGGCTCTGGACCACAAAGACGTACACCAGATGATATACCTGCTTGCATGGAGCTCCAGTGTGCTGGAATAACAATGCTAGACTTAGTCCTTTGGCTGAGTGGTCTATGCACTAGATTCCTACCCAAATGGTAGGCAATTGACATAGGTATATAGACTGAAAAACCACAAGCTGAATAGAAAAAAAAAAATCAAACAACAACAAAGCCCCTTCAAAATATGTAAGAAAGTAATAATCTAAATTTTCCTAAAAAATAGAGAAAAGACCTCAGTGTCACCTAATGTGCAGCATTTGACAAGGTTCCTCATGAGAGGCTCCTGACAAAATTAAAGGCATGGGATAGGTGGCAAAGTGCATTAAGAGGGTAGGGTTAAATGTGGAGGAGAGTAAATAGTGGAGTGCTGCAGGGATCTGTACTGGGACAGTGTATTTAACTTATTTATAAATGATCTGGAAAGTGGAATGATAATAATAATAGCTTTATTTATATCCTGTCATACCTTTCAGTTTGAGACGATGCTGATAACAGCGAGTTAACATTGGTTGGAATTGGGAAGGGGTAAGTGGGCAGTTATGTGGTTGGGCAGCATAGGGGGGTGGGAGAGGAACGTGTAAGAAGAGGTAGATGTTGAACCATTTTGGAGGTTCAGACAAATTTGTCGAATAAGTGTGTTTTTAGTGATTTTCTGAATGTGTGGTATGATAGTGAATTCAGGATTAGGTCGCTCAGGATGTTGTTCCATATCCCTGCTTAGAAGGCGAGAGTCCTGTTGAGGAATATTTTGAATCGGCATCCTTTGGGGGAGGGGAATGTAAACAGGAGTGTTCTGTGTGTTTCAGGAGGTAGGTGGGAATGGTGCCGAGGAGAGTCTTGTAGCAGAGACAGCCGAATTTGAAGAATATTTTGGCCTTGATGGGTAGCCAGTGAAGTTTCTTGGAATATGGGGTGATGTGTTCAGATTTTTTCAGGCCAAAGATTAGTCGAACGGCAGTGCTCTGGATTAGCCTCAGTTTCTTGATGTTTTTTTGTGCGACCTTAGGTAGATTATGTTGCAGTAATCCAGTGAGCTCAGGGTCAGCGACTGGACCAACAGTCTAAATGATGCGAAATCAAAGAATGGTTTTAGTGTGCGTAGTTTCCATAACAAGTGGAAGCATTTTTTGATAAGGATGTTGGTGTGAGCTTCGAATGTCAGTTGTTGATCTAAGGTGACTCCTAGGATTTTAATTGAAGGATCAATTGGGAAGTTTTTTCCATTTAGGTTGATGGAAGGTTTGGCGGGATTGTTCGGAGGGGAGGCCATAAATACTTTGTTTTTTTTCCAGGTTTAGTTTTAATTTGGAATTTGTGGATCATTGTTCTACTTGGTCGATGATTGAAGAGATGAAGTGTCTGGTTTTGGTTGATAGGATGGAGATGGGAACTATGATTGTGATGTCATCTGCATAGATGTAAGATTGGAGGTTTAGCTTGGATAGTTCTTGGCCTAGGGAGGACATGTATAGGTTGATAAGGGAAGTGATTAACCCTCACTTTTACGAAGCTGAATTAGGCTTTTTTATCAGCAGCCGCAGCAGCATTAGCTCCGATGCTCATAGAATTCCTATGAGCTTCGGAGCTAATATCGCCACAGGCGGAGATAAAAAAAAGCCGAACTTAGGGGCTGGGGGTATAAATTTGTAGATGACACTAAACTATTCGCAGTTGTTAAAACGCATGCAGATTGAGAAAAATTGCAGATAGACCTTAGGAAATTGGAAGACTGGTCTTCTGGCTGCCTCACCTCACCTCAGATCACGACCACCAGGACCCCTCAGGGAAATCAGAGAAGACATGCGGCATGGTTCAAATCCTGGCGTGCCTCCTCGGAACCATAGTAGCCTACGCTCCACCCATTTGCGGACGAACCAGGAAAGATATGGCTCCCGATCCTGGAGACCCGATCCAATCTGCAGGCTGTCCAGAGGGTTTACTACAGTTTCAGGCTTACAGAGCATCCTCCAAAAGCAGACAAAATTTAAATTGTCTGGGATCTCCTGCCGAAGGATCACTCGCACAGAGTTGATCTGCACCATGTGGGCAAACCCGTGAAAAAAAAAATCGAGAGAGACGAGGAATTGAAAATAAATCATGAGCAGAATTAAATGATTTCAACCATATGGCGAAGCTGCAGGAACAAACAGACCAGGACAGGAAGCTCCTGGGCAGATAGCCCAAAGGGAAGGGATCATCTTTTAATTGCCCTGCAGCTGAAGCTATCAGACATACAAGAACCTCTAGTTCAGCCTCCAGAGGGATTGTACAAGAAACCACATGCTAGGGTCCACCTTGGGGCTTAGCGCCCAAGAAAAAGATCTGGGTGTCACTGTAGATAATACGATGAAACCTTTCACCCAATGGCTGAGCTTATGAACTCACAATGTAACAAGATGGATAACAGAGGATATTGATTCTTTTTTAAATACATATCTTTCCCCCTCCATCTTATGTCAGACAGAGGCCTGTGGAAGGGGCCACATGCACGGAAATTTAAGTTACAGTGTGTCAGTTTGCAAGGCTCTGGCTGAAAATTTGGACTAGAAGTTGGTGTTTGACACAATGGAAGAACTAGGTGTCATTCAGGGTTTTTTAAAAAAAAACAAAAAACATTGTTTTATGAAAATACTCTTTACAGATGTCTATACATTTTTCATAGGTATGACAGAGTGCACACATATGTACTCATACTACGAAAAGCAAAGAGGATAGAAAAATAATCCTGATTAGTATGTGGGAGAAGCTATGTGTTTAAACTGAATAAAAATGAATTTGTTATTTATAAGTGATCCTGCCATCTGGTTGGAGCTTCAGAAATAGCTAAGTGTCTTATGCAATCTACTATAGCTAAAAAAAAACAACCCAAAAACCCAAGCAAGAATTTGAGATGTGAAGAGAGAAATGTTTTTCTATATAATTCTATATGACTTGTGCTATGTCCGATTTCAGAAGTAAAAAAAAACACCCCTTCAATTGTGAGCCCACAAGAGAAAAGTGCCTTTATATGATATATAAATTGCTTTGGTGGTACCACAGAATGGCAGTACAGTGGAACCTTGGTTTACGAGCATAATTCGTTCCAGAAGCATGCTCGTAAACCAAATTGCTCATATATCAAAGCAAGTTTCCCCATAGAAAGTAAGGGAAACTCGCTTTGATTGGTTCCACCTTTCCCCCTTTTCTAGCAGACAGCAAACAACTAGTTTTCTTGCTGACAGCCTTGCAAATTCACCAGATGCCATCCCTGCTACCTGCACTCTCACTGTTCCTCTCCCCATTTTGAGCAGTCTCCCCTTTTCCTCTTGCTGAGCCTTGTTCCACACTTCTTCCACCCAGCATTCACACCTCCTCCCCCCTGAGGCTACCGGCGCTGCTCCATTCCCCCCCCCCCTTGAGGCCATTGACGCTGCTCCATACCTCTCCCCGCGATCTGGCATCCCCCCCTGCGAACCGGCATCCTCCCCCCGCTCGCGCTGCCCCCCCTCCACCGCAATCCTACATCCCCCCCCCCGAGCACGGCAATGACATCCCTTACCCCGACTGGGCACCAGCACCAGCACCAGTGCCCGAAGATCCTCCCTCTTCTGGCGTGGCCTAGGCTGGGCGGTGCGTCGGAGATCCTCCCTCTTCTGGTCTGGGCTGGGTGGGACTGGCTTTGAGCATTTGCACATGCTCAAAGCCAGTGCAGCCCAGCCCAGCCCAGAAGAGGGAGGATCTCCGACGCACCGCCCAGCCTAGGCCACGCCAGAAGAGGGAGGATCTTCGGGCACTGGCACTGGTGCCCAGTCGGGGTAAGGGATGTCATTGCCATGCTCGGGGGGATGTAGGATCGCGGAGGGGGGATGCCGGATCACGGGGGGGGGCAGGGGTGCGCTCGTACAGCGTGGCAAGCTCGGTTTACGAGGCACCAAGTTTGCAAATGTTTTGCTCGTCTTGCAAAACACTCGCAAACCGGTGCACTCGTAAACCGAGGTACCACTGTATATCAAATGCATGACCCATATCCATATTACTATCCTCTGCTTGCTAATTCAATTCTCTAGGTTACAGGGTTTAAAAAGCTCCATTAGATATGAAAAAAAATAGATGACCTATACATGGTTTTCTATTTGGGAGAGCATAGTGCCTTTTGGGGATGATTCTATAAACAGCTATCCTCAATTGTAGGCGGCGGTAGGCAGCCAATCAGGATGCATGTTTAAAAAAACCAAACAAAAAAACAGGTGAGGAAGGTTGCCTACATTGTTGGCATCTGTCATAGGTTTACAGAGATACAAGCTCACCCAAGGCTGGGCATGGTTTCACCTAGAAGTGGCCTTGGGTAAGGTTACAATTCTGTGTGCGCTAATTTAAGCATAGCTCGTCTTGAGCAAGCTTAAGCATCCCTATGTGTCTCCCAAGAGCCACAATGGACGTCTGAAATGTAGGCCAGCAAAAGGAGAAATTAGGTTCTTACCTGCTAATTTACTTTCTTTTAGCTTCTCCAGACCAGTAGAGGTTAACTTTACGATTGGGTATATATCTAATCATGACCAGCAGGTGGAGACTGAAAACAAAACTTTGGGACAGTATATCCTAGCCCCTCCTCTCTATTTCCCTCAGTCTGCCGAATAGCCAAGCAGAACCAAGAACTGGAAAACAACAGAGAGAAAAAACAATACTCCGAAAGGAGTAACAAATAACATACCCAAAAATGCTGTTGGAAAATGCAGAGGAGAAATTCCCGAAGGAAGAAGGTCCCCACAGCTCGCCAGCTAAGCCAGCCGAGCCACAGCCGCTGTTCTTCAATTCTCCCCGGCCCTAGAAAAATACTAGAACCCGCAGCAAAAACCAAAAACTGCCCGCGCAACAGCCCCAACAACAACAACAACAGACAGGGTGGGGACCTCTACTGGTCTGGAGAAGCTAAAAGAAAGTAAATTAGCAGGTAAGAACCTAATTTCTCCTTCTTTAGCACTCTCCAGACCAGTAGAGGTTAACTTTACGATTGGGACGTACCAAAGCAGTCCCTCTCACGGGCGGGACCCCCGAAGGGCCGATACCAGAACACGCTCACCGAACACCGCGTCCCGACGCGCCTGAACATCTACCCGATAATGCCGAACAAATGAATGCAAGGAGGACCAAACCGCAGCCTTACAAATATCCACCGGAGGCACGAGCGACGACTCAGCCCAAGAAGCCGCCTGACCCCTAGTGGAATGAGCCTTGAGAAACTCCGGAACCGGCTTCTTACTCAGAAGATAAGCGGAAGCAATCATCTCCTTGATCCAACGCGCAATAGTAGCCTTAGAAGCGCCAGCCCCCCGACGAGGACCCGCCAGAAGCACAAAGAGATGATCGGAGCTCCGAAAATCCCGGGTCCGCTGCACATAAGCATGGAGGACCCGACCGACATCCAACTTGCGCAGCTGTCGTTGCTCAGAAGAACCCTCCCGACTACCCAAGACCGGGAGGACCACCGATTGATTGACATGAAAAGGAGAAACTACCTTCGGCAGAAAGGAAGGAACAGGCCGCAAAACAACCCGCTCCTTCGAAAACTCCAGGAAGGGAGCCCTACAAGAGAAAGCCTGTAGCTCAGACACCCGTCTAGCGGAAGTAATGGCCACCAAAAAGACCGACTTCAGCGTAAGGTCCTTCAACGAACAGCCATCCAACGGCTCGAAAGGAGGGCGCACTAGAACAGAGAGAACCAGATTGAGATCCCAAGAGGGAATCGAGGGCCTTATGGGAGGCCTGATCAACTTGGCCGCCCTAAGAAAGCGAATCACATCAGGAATGGCTGACAAACGCTGACCTGTCACCAGCCCCCGAAAAGCCGACAGGGCCGCCAGATGAACCCGAAGAGAAGACCAGGCCAGGCCCCTATCCAGGCCATCCTGCAAAAACTCTAGAATGTTAGGCAGAGAAGCGCGAAAGGAGACCACTCCCCGCGCTCGGCACCATTCCTCAAAAAGACGCCAAACCCGTACATAAGCCCGAGAGGTAGAAAGCCTCCGGGACCCCAAAAGTGTAGAGATCACCTTGTCGGAATATCCCTTCTTACTCAGGCGGCCCCTTTCAAGAGCCAAGCCGTAAGACAAAAGGGAGACGGGTCGAACATGGGAATGGGACCCTGCGTCAGAAGATCGCACTCGAGAGGCAGAGGAAGAGGATCCGCCACCAGATGCCTCACCAGATCCGCATACCACGGACGACGAGGCCAATCCGGAGCCACCAAGACCACCAGCCCCGGATGGCGAACAATGCGAAGCAGTACTCTGCCTACTAATGGCCACGGAGGGAACACATACAACAGCCCCTCCGTTGGCCACGGTTGGACCAGAGCATCCAGACCCTCGGCCAGACCGTCCCTGCGACGACTGAAGAAGCGGGGTACTTTGGCGTTGCCACTTGTAGCCATCAGATCCATCAGGGGCTGCCCCCAAGCACGCACTAGCAACTGAAACGCCTCGGCGCCGAGACACCACTCTCCCGGATCCAAGAAGTGACGACTGAGGAAGTCCGCCTGAACGTTTTCTACCCCGGCAATGTGAGAGGCCGAGAGGTCCAGAAGATGCGACTCCGCCCAAACCATGAGCCGAGCCGCCTCCTGCGCCACCAGAGTGCTCTTGGTGCCCCCCTGACGATTGACATAAGCCACCGCCGTGGCATTGTCCGACAGGACTCTGACCGACTTGCCCAACAAAAGGGAGTGGAAAGCCAACAGCGCTAGCCGGACCGCCCTGGTCTCCAACACGTTGATCGACCAGGAGGCCTCCTCCGTGGACCAGGTTCCCTGAGCTGAGTGACCCAGACACTGGGCCCCCCAACCCAGGAGACTCGCATCCGTAAGGAGCACCGTCCACTGCGGAAGATCCAGACCCACCCCCTGAACTAGGTGAGGGGTCCGGAGCCACCAACGCAGACTGCAGCGCGCCAAGCCTCGCAGGGGAACCGGAACATCCATCCCGTGCCTCTGGGGAGACCACCTCCGGAGCAGAGCATACTGGAGAGGACGCATGTGGGCCCGCGCCCACCTCACCACGTCCAGGGACGCCGCCATCGACCCCAGGACCTGGAGGAAATCTCGCGCCCGAGGACACCGGGACGCCAAAAGCAGGCGAATCTGAGACTGCAATTTGCTCACCCGGGCCTCTGGGAGGAAGACCTTCCCCAAGGAGGTGTCGAACAGCACCCCGAGGTACTCCAGACGCTGAGCCGGAACCAACCGACTCTTGGAAAGGTTGACCACCCAGCCCAGCGACCGGAGAAACTCCACCACCCGAGCCGTAACCCGGGAGCTTTCCTGCAACGACTTGGCCCGAATTAACCAGTCGTCCAGGTAGGGGTGTACCAGGATGCCCTCCGACCGCAAGGCTGCCGCGACGACCACCATCACCTTGGTGAACGTCCGGGGAGCCGTGGCCAGCCCAAAGGGAAGCGCACAGAACTGATAGTGCCGACCCAAGATCGCAAAGCGCAGGAAACGCTGATGAGAGGTCCGAATAGGAACATGCAAGTAGGCCTCCGTCAGATCGAGAGAAGTGAGAAACTCCCCCGGCTGAACCGCCAGAATGACCGACCGCAGCGTTTCCATACGGAAAGAGGGAACCTTGAGAGCCCTGTTGACCCCTTTCAAATCGAGGATGGGCCGAAAAGTCCCCTCCTTCTTGGGCACCACAAAGTAAATGGAGTACCTGCCCGTGCCCCACTCCGGGGGGGGCACTGGAACTACTGCCCTGAGATCTAGCAAGCGCTGAAGGGTCTGGCGAAACGCCAGCGTCTTCCCAGGAGTCTGACACGGAGAAGCGAGGAAAAAATCCGGCAGAGAGCGGGCGAACTCCAGGGCATAACCGTCCCGCACCACCTCCAGGACCCACTGATCGGACGTGATCTCGGCCCATTTGGGAAAAAAGTCGCGCAGCCGGGCCCCCACCGGAACCAAGGGGGGCGCCGGCAAGGCGTCATTGTGCAGGACGGGAAGCGGGGGAACCGGCGGAGGGATTCCCTGCCCCCCGACGGGCCCCCCGAAAGGGCTGCATGCGCTGGAAGAACCTACCCCGGGAAAACCCCGGAGACTGGAAAGAAGCAGCCCCACGCCCAGGGCGATACTTGCGAAATTCCCGCAAACGCCCCCGGGCCGCACCACCCCGAGACACCGGGCGGGCACGGTCCTCCGGCAAACGGGGAACTTTCGAGTCCGACAGAGTCTGAATCAACTTATCCAAGTCCTCTCCAAATAAAAACGACCCCCGAAAGGGAAATTTAGTAAGCTTAGCTTTGGACGCAGCATCCGCCGCCCAAACGCGCAGCCACAACACACGCCTTGCGGCCACGCCAAAAGCCATGGACTTAGCCGAGATCCGCACCAAGTCATACAGAGCATCCGAGAGGAATGAGGCAGCCATCTCAATCTTCGCTACCTCCTGATCCACTAGAGACCAGTCGTCAGACTCTCGATCCAAGACCCGCTCCGCCCACCGAAACACGGCGCGAGCGACCAGTCCCCCACAAATAGCCGCCTGGACCCCAAAGGCAGAGACTTGGAAATTTTGCTTAAGGATGGTCTCCAATTTGCGCTCCTCAGAGTCCCGCAAGGCAGAACCGCCCTCAACAGGCACGGTATGCCGCTTGGAAATAGCCGAGACCACCGCATCCACGACTGGCGAAGCTAACGTAGCCCGATCCCCTTCAGGAATGGGATACAGGCGAGCCATGCTGCGCGCCAGCCGAAACGGCGTCTCCGGCGTTTTCCACTGCTCAAGAATAATATCCCGAATATCCTGATGCATAGGAAAAGAGCGGGAAACGGAACGGATCCCTCGTAACAGAGGGTCCCCCACACGCGGAGTCTCCGGCGGCGCGTCCTCAAAACGCAAAGCCGAAGAAACCTGTTGAATAAGGTCAGGCAGCTCATCTCTCTGAAAAAGGCGCACCACGGACGCCTCGTCACTGGAGAACGGGAAACCCGACAACCCGCCGCCAGCTTCCGTCCCCTCCAGAGGGTCCTGGAATTCCTCAGAAGGGTCCAGGTCCTCCTCCAGACCGACACGTTCCTCCGACCACAAATCCTCGTCCCACGACACCCGCGGACGCTTGGACAAGAGAGGCGGCGGAGGGGACGTCACGTCAGACGAGAGAGGCAAAGCCGCAGGGAGCGCGGAGGAAACCCCACCCCCCGAGACCCCCTGGGCGCAACCGGGACCCCCAGCCGCCTGAAAATAGGCTTTGCATAATGAAAAGAAAAAATCAGGGGAAAAAACCCCCCGAGGGTCCCAAGGGACTCCCTGCCACAGCAGGGGACCCAGCAGAAACCTGCCCCTGCTTAGCCAAAACAGGGGGAAGGTCACCTGAGGTGGAAGACAAAATGGAGGGGCCAGACAGAGAAGATGGCGTCTTTCCCGCCAAAACAGCTCCCTCCATAGCCTGCAGCGGCTGAGAGACCTGAAAAGTCTCAGCCGCTAAAACAGGCAAGCCGGCATCAGCTGTCAAAAGATCAGCTGAGAGGGAATCCTCTAAAACCCGACCGTCGGCGGCTCGGGGAATCCCTCCGTGGGCGGACGGAGAAGACCGGGCTTCTCCACCGTTCCCTGCCGACTCGCGAGGCACCATCGGCGGGGAGCTCTGGGCGCCTGCAGCCGCTGCCGACGGAGCTCCTCCACCGCACCGGCCTGAACACCGCTTGCACAGGCCGGCCGCGAGTGCCTCGCGTCTGGAGCACAATGAGCACTTTTTCCCTTTAGAAGTGCTCATTGCTCCATACGCGACCTAGCTGTAAAAAAGTGCCGGTTAGTTGAAAAAATACAGTAAAATACAGTTTTCTTAAAGGGATACAACCCTCCAGACCAGCACTACCTCAGGATTTTTTTTTTTTTTTTTTTTACAGAACAGACTCCACAGGCTCTCGAAGCAATATGCCTTGCTTGATTTAGGGGGCAAGGCTTACTGCTGAGGCTCCTCTAAAAAAATATGGGGAGGTGGAGGAAGTGGGGGGAGGGACCCCGCTCATGACCCGCCGGGTTTGACACCCCCGAGGTCGGACGAACCCCCAAACAGAGTCCGTCCAAGCTCCGTCCGGCTAAAAACAGGGACAATAAACCTCTAAACAAATTCCAACAGCCCTACCAAGGGAGATGGGTACAGATCACTCAACACCTGCTGGAGACTGAAAGAAGACTGAGGGAAATAGAGAGGAGGGGCTAGGATATACTGTCCCAAAGTTTTGTTTTCAGTCTCCACCTGCTGGTCATGATTAGATATATACCCAATCGTAAAGTTAACCTCTACTGGTCTGGAGAGTGCTAAAGAATGATGGCTTAAATTTCAATCCTTAAAAGTAGACACCACTGCCAGCAAGGGAATCCCCGATCAGCTGAGCTGGCAGGACTCCTCGAAACTGCGGCTTTAGGGAGCCCTAAGGCTCAGCTGATTGGGGGGGAAATACCTCTGCCATGATCAGTTGAGGAAAGGGATCCCTTGGAAAAGATAGGTGGGTGGTTTGCAAACCAGTGTGAACAGGGAAGTTATAATTTTGAGTTTTGAGGCTTCATTCAGTGAATATGAAGATCTGCACTTTCATTAGCTGACCAATGGTTTTCTTTTGCGATTGGTCCTTTGCAGGATTTTTTCTCTCTGCCATTTGCTGTAGATTTTTTGTTTTGCTTCCTTCCCAAGGGAGATATTTAAATTGTGATCATATGTGATTGTATAGCAGTGTCTTGTAATCTTTCTCAAGCCATGGCACACTAACCATCGTGGTCACAGGCTTGAGGCACCCTTTAGACGGGCCCTGAGCTACCAGTGGTGGTGGTGTCAACAGGGAAGAGGGCTGGAGTGAAGGAGAGGTGCTGGTGCTGGTGATTGCACTGCAAGAGGCACGCCCTGTAGGCAGTCAGCTGGTGCCTCTCCTTCTCCCCAGTGTGCAAGAAGCACAGTTTGTGATACACTGCTGTATAGGCTGGGGATTATACTTTGATATCAATGACATATGCGTGCATTGATTATACTATATCTTTGTCTACATTAATATATATTACTATTTATTTATTTATTCAATTTTCTATACAATTCTCTCAAGGGAGCTCAGAACGATTTACATGAATTTATTCAGGTACTCAAGCATTTCTGTCTGTCCATGGACTCACAATGTATCTAACATACCTGGGGCACTGGGGGGATTAAGTGACTTGCCCAGGGTCACAAGGAGCAGTGTGGGATTTGAACCCACAACCTCAGGGTGTATGGAGAAACTGGAATATGAGGATCGACTTAAAACACTGGGATTGTTCTCCCTTGAGAAAAGGAGACTGCGTGGGGATATGATCGAGACCTTCAAAATACTGAAAGGAATTGACAAAATAGAGCAGAGAAGATTATTTACAATGTCCAATTTGACACGGACAAGAGGACATGAAATGAAGCTAAGGGGGGGCAAGTTCAGGACTAATGTCAGGAAGTTCTGCTTCACACAGAGAGTGGTTGACATCTGGAATACTCTCCCAGGGGAGATTATTGCGGAATCGACAGTCCTAGGTTTCAAAAGCAAACTAGATGCATATCTCCTTGAGATAGGCATATAAAGATATGGTTGGCTATAAAATAAGCCAGGTGAATACCTAGCAGGGCCTCCGCGTGTGCGGATCGCCGGACTTGATGGACCGAAGGTCTGATCCGGAGATGGCGCTTCTTATGTTCTTATGTTTAACCACTGCGCCACACTCTCTCCTACTAATCATTTCTATAGCACTACTAGATGTAAGCACCGCTGAGCATTAAAAATGGAAGAGGCGATTCCTGCTCAAAAGAGTTTACAATCTATCGTATATACTCGAATATAAACCGGGATTTTGGGGCCAAAAACTGGCCCAAAAATGGGGGCCCCGGTTTATATTCAGGGCAGCGCCCCCCCTCCTCTTTGCAGGCTGCCACCAGGCTCTGCACCCTACCCTGTCCGTCGTACCTCCTCTGCCGATCCCTGGTGGTCCAGAGGTGCAGTGGGCACACCGAGCAGGAGCGTGCTTTGGTGCTGCTGCTCGGTGCTAGATTGATAATGGGCATTCCTAGGGTTGCCCATATTGCTCCAATCTTAAAAGCTCTCCACTGGTTCCCTGTTTAACAGAGAATTTGCTATAAAGCTCTGTCTGTTGTTCATTAAATTTTGTACTCTTCTCCTATTTGTTTTCAGAGCTTGCGGGAAATCTATCAACCTGAGATCTGAGGGAGGGATTTTGCTCATCAGTTTAAAAAAAATGGGATTTGTTATGTTAAATCTAGAATATCTATTTTCTCACTTGTTGGTAAGAATCTCTGGAATTCAATTCCAGGTATAATGAGATTATGCAAAGATCGTATGTCTTTTAAGAAAATGTTAAAACCACAATTATTTGTGGATGCCTTTCTCTAACTCTGTGGTTATTATTTGTTTTAGATTTAAAGAATTCTGTATTGAGAAAATTTGTGGGGAAGATTTATTTGTTTACTGCATTTTACAAAGTTCGTTTGTGCTTGAAATTGTGTACATCGCTTAGATTTAAGCAATTCATAAATTTTTAAAACATAGTAACATAGTAGATGACGGCAGATAAAGACCCGAATGGTCCATCCAGTCTGCCCAACCTGATTCAATTTAAATTTTTTTATTTTATTTTTTTTTTAATTTTTCTTCTTAGCTATTTCTGGGCAAGAATCCCAAGCTTTACCCGGTACTGTGCTTGGGTTCCAACTGCCAAAATCTCTGTTAACCCTTTCAGGACCATAAGGATCGTAGGCCAATTTTTGTGGTTTTGACGACATTTTTATGGTAAAAAGGGCTTGCAGATGCCAAAAAATTGATTTTTTTTGTGAAATATCATTATTTTTATTTTAAAAAAATCACACTTCTGGCTTATGGACAGTGTGGCAAGTGAATCTTCTCGTCAATCTAGCAACGACGCTAATGAATGAATGTCGGAACCAGTTTGTTTACATAAAGGCAGTATCATATGGAATCCGTACATATCAAATTTAGAACTGTAGACTATCCCAATCAAAATTTATAGGATTTTAAAGTTATGGGACAAATATGTCCCTTGGTCCTGAAAGGGTTAAGACTTACTCCAGCCCATCTACACCATCCCAGCCATTGAAGCCCTCCCCTGCCCATCCTCCACCAAACAGCCATACACAGACACAGACCGTGCAAGTCTGTCTAGTAACTGGCCTAGTTCAATATTTAATATTATTTTCTGATTCTAAATCTTCTGTGTTCATCCCACGCTTCTTTGAACTCAGTCACAGTTTTACTCTCCACCACCTCTCTCGGGAGCGCATTCCAGGCATCCACCACCCTCTCCGTAAAGTAGAATTTCCTAACATTGCCCCTGAATCTACCACCCCTCAACCTCAAATTATGTCCTCTGGTTTTACCATTTTCCTTTCTCTGGAAAAGATTTTGTTCTACGTTAATACCCTTCAAGTATTTGAACGTCTGAATCATATCTCCCCCGTCTCTCCTTTCCTCTAGGGTATACATATTCAGGGCTTCCAGTCTCTCCTCATACGTCTTCTGGCGCAAGTTTCCTATCATTTTCGTCGCCCTCCTCTGGACCGCCTCAAGTCTTCTTACGTCTTTCACCAGATACAGTCTCCAAAACTGAACACAATACTCCAAGTGGGGCCTCACCAATGACCTGTACAGGGGCATCAACACCTTCTTCCTTCTACTGACTACGCCTCTCTTTATACAGCCCAGCATCCTTCTGGCAGCAGCCACTGCCTTGTCACACTGTTTTTTCGCCTTTAGATCTTCGGACACTATAACCCCAAGGTCCCTCTCCCCGTCCGTGCATATCAGCTTCTCTCCTCCCAGCATATACGGTTCCTTCCTATTATTAATCCCCAAATGCATTACTCTGCATTTCTTTGCATTGAATTTTAGTTGCCAGGCATTAGACCATTCCTCTAACTTTTGCAGATCCTTTTTCATATTTTCCACTCCCTCTTCGGTGTCTACTCTGTTACAAATCTTGGTATCATCTGCAAAAAGGCACACTTTTCCTTCTAACCCTTCAGCAATGTCACTCACATACATATTGAACAGGATTGGCCCCAGCACGAACCCTGAGGGACTCCACTAGTCACCTTTTCTTCCTTCGAGCGACTTCCATTAACCACCAACCTCTGGCGTCTGTCCGACAGCCAGTTTCTGACCCAGTTCACCACTTTGGGTCCTAAAGTTGTAGTGGTTTTGTAAAGGTCTGGTCTAGTAAGCCCCCAAACCAACAGGAGAAAGGCCTAGACCAGTGGTCTCAAACTCAAACCCTTTGCAGGGCCACATTTTGGATTTGTAGGTACTTGGAGGGCCTCTGAAAAAATAGTTCATGTGATATTAAAGAATTGACAATTTTGCATGAGGTAAAACTCTTTATAGTTTATAAATCTTTCCTTTTGGCTAAGTCTTAATAATAATATTGTCATTTATAGCTAAAGAGTCATATGATCAAGAAGGAGAAATTAGGTTCTTACCTGCTAATTTACTTTCTTTTAGCTTCTCCAGACCAGTAGAGGTTAACTTTACGATTGGGTATATATCTAATCATGACCAGCAGGTGGAGACTGAAAACAAAACTTTGGGACAGTATATCCTAGCCCCTCCTCTCTATTTCCCTCAGTCTGCCGAATAGCCAAGCAGAACCAAGAACTGGAAACAACAGAGAGAAAAAACAATACTCCGAAAGGAGTAACCAATAACATACCCAAAAAATGCTGTTGGAAAATGCAGAGGAGAAATTCCCGAAGGAAGAAGGTCCCCACAGCTCGCCAGCTAAGCCAGCCGAGCCACAGCCGCTGTTCTTCAATTCTCCCCGGCCCTAGAAAAATACTAGAACCCGCAGCAAAAACCAAAAACTGCCCGCGCAACAGCCCCAACAACAACAACAACAGACAGGGTGGGGACCTCTACTGGTCTGGAGAAGCTAAAAGAAAGTAAATTAGCAGGTAAGAACCTAATTTCTCCTTCTTTAGCACTCTCCAGACCAGTAGAGGTTAACTTTACGATTGGGACGTACCAAAGCAGTCCCTCTCACGGGCGGGACCCCCGAAGGGCCGATACCAGAACACGCTCACCGAACACCGCGTCCCGACGCGCCTGAACATCTACCCGATAATGCCGAACAAATGAATGCAAGGAGGACCAAACCGCAGCCTTACAAATATCCACCGGAGGCACGAGCGACGACTCAGCCCAAGAAGCCGCCTGACCCCTAGTGGAATGAGCCCTGAGAAACTCCGGAACCGGCTTCTGACTCAGAAGATAAGCGGAAGCGATCGTCTCCTTGATCCAGCGCGCAATAGTAGCCTTAGAAGCGCCAGCCCCCCGACGAGGACCCGCCAGAAGCACAAAGAGATGATCGGAGCTCCGAAAATCCCGGGTCCGCTGCACATAAGCATGGAGGACCCGACCGACATCCAACTTGCGCAGCTGTCGTTGCTCAGAAGAACCCTCCCGACTACCCAAGACCGGGAGGACCACCGATTGATTGACATGAAAAGGAGAAACTACCTTCGGCAGAAAGGAAGGAACAGGCCGCAAAACAACCCGCTCCTCTGAAAACTCCAGGAAGGGAGCCCTACAAGAGAAAGCCTGTAGCTCCGACACCCGTCTAGCGGAAGTAATGGCCACCAAAAAGACCGACTTCAGCGTAAGGTCCTTCAACGAACAGCCATCCAACGGCTCGAAAGGAGGGCGCACTAGAACAGAGAGAACCAGATTGAGATCCCAAGAGGGAATCGAGGGCCTTATGGGAGGCCTGAGCAACTTGGCCGCCCTAAGAAAGCGAATCACATCAGGAATGGCTGACAAACGCTGACCTGTCACCAGCCCCCGAAAAGCCGACAGGGCCGCCAGATGAACCCGAAGAGAAGACCAGGCCAGGCCCCTATCCAGGCCATCCTGCAAAAACTCTAGAATGTTAGGCAGAGAAGCGCGAAAGGAGACCACTCCCCGCGCTCGGCACCATTCCTCAAACAGACGCCAAACCCGTACATAAGCCCGAGAGGTAGAAAGCCTCCGGGACCCCAAAAGTGTAGAGATCACCTTGTCGGAATATCCCTTCTTACTCAGGCGGCCCCTTTCAAGAGCCAAGCCGTAAGACAAAAGGGAGACGGGTCGAACATGGGAATGGGACCCTGCGTCAGAAGATCGCACTCGAGAGGCAGAGGAAGAGGATCCGACACCAGATGCCTCACCAGATCCGCATACCACGGACGACGAGGCCAATCCGGAGCCACCAAGACCACCAGCCCCGGATGGCGAACAATGCGAAGCAGTACTCTGCCTACTAATGGCCAAGGAGGGAACACATACAACAGCCCCTCCGTTGGCCACGGTTGGACCAGAGCATCCAGACCCTCGGCCAGACCGTCCCTGCGACGACTGAAGAAGCGGGGTACTTTGGCGTTGCCACTTGTAGCCATCAGATCCATCAGGGGCTGCCCCCAAGCACGCACTAGCAACTGAAACGCCTCGGCGCCGAGACACCACTCTCCCGGATCCAAGAAGTGACGACTGAGGAAGTCCGCCTGAACGTTTTCTACCCCGGCAATGTGAGAGGCCGAGAGGTCCAGAAGATGCGACTCCGCCCAAACCATGAGCCGAGCCGCCTCCTGCGCCACCAGAGTGCTTTTGGTGCCCCCCTGACGATTGACATAAGCCACTGCCGTGGCATTGTCCGACAGGACTCTGACCGACTTGCCCAACAAAAGGGAGTGGAAAGCCAACAGCGCCAGCCGGACCGCCCTGGTCTCCAACACGTTGATCGACCAGGAGGCCTCCTCCGTGGACCAGGTTCCCTGAGCAGAGTGACCCAGACACTGGGCCCCCCAACCCAGGAGACTCGCATCCGTAAGGAGCACCGTCCACTGCGGAAGATCCAGACCCACCCCCTGAACTAGGTGAGGGGTCCGGAGCCACCAACGCAGACTGCAGCGCGCCAAGCCTCGCAGGGGAACCGGAACATCCATCCCGTGCCTCTGGGGAGACCACCTCCGGAGCAGAGCATACTGAAGAGGACGCATGTGGGCCCGCGCCCACCTCACCACGTCCAGGGACGCCGCCATCGACCCCAGGACCTGGAGGAAATCTCGCGCCCGAGGACACCGGGACGCCAAAAGCAGGCGAATCTGAGACTGCAATTTGCTCACCCGGGCCTCTGGGAGGAAGACCTTCCCCAAGGAGGTGTCGAACAGCACCCCGAGGTACTCCAGACGCTGAGCCGGAACCAACCGACTCTTGGAAAGGTTGACCACCCAGCCCAGCGACCGGAGAAACTCCACCACCCGAGCCGTAACCCGGTAGCTTTCCTGCAACGACTTGGCCCGAATTAACCAGTCGTCCAGGTAGGGGTGTACCAGAATGCCCTCCGACCGCAAGGCTGCCGCGACGACCACCATCACCTTGGTGAACGTCCGGGGAGCCGTGGCCAGCCCAAAGGGAAGCGCACAGAACTGATAGTGCCGACCCAAGATCGCAAAGCGCAGGAAACGCTGATGAGAGGTCCGAATAGGAACATGCAAGTAGGCCTCCGTCAGATCGAGAGAAGTGAGAAACTCCCCCGGCTGAACCGCCAGAATGACCGACCGCAGCGTTTCCATACGGAAAGAGGGAACCTTGAGAGCCCTGTTGACCCCTTTCAAATCGAGGATGGGCCGAAAAGTCCCCTCCTTCTTGGGCACCACAAAGTAAATGGAGTACCTGCCCGTGCCCCACTCCGGGGGGGGCACCGGAACTACTGCCCTGAGATCTAGCAAGCGCTGAAGGGTCTGGCGAAAAGCCTGCTTCTTCCCCGGAGTCTGACACGGAGAAGCGAGGAAAAAATCCGGCAGAGAGCGGGCGAACTCCAGGGCATAACCGTCCCGCACCACCTCCAGGACCCACTGATCGGACGTGATCTCGGCCCATTTGGGAAAAAAGTCGCGCAGCCGGGCCCCCACCGGAACCAAGGGGGGCGCCGGCAAGGCGTCATTGTGCAGGACGGGAAGCGGGGGAACCGGCGGAGGGGTTCCCTGCCCCCCGACGGGCCCCCCGAAAGGGCTGCATGCGCTGGAAGAACCGACCCCGGGAAAACCCCGGAGACTGGAAAGAAGCAGCCCCACGCCCAGGGCGATACTTGCGAAATTCCCGCAAACGCCCCCGGGCCGCACCCCCCCGAGACGCCGGGCGGGCACGGTCCTCCGGCAAACGGGGAACTTTCGAGTCCGACAGAGTCTGAATTAACTTATCCAAGTCCTCTCCAAATAAAAACGACCCCCGAAAGGGAAATTTAGTAAGCTTAGCTTTGGACGCAGCATCCGCCGCCCAAGCGCGCAGCCACAACACACGCCTTGCGGCCACGCCAAAAGCCATGGACTTAGCCGAGATCCGCACCAAGTCATACAGAGCATCCGAGAGGAATGAGGCAGCCATCTCAATCTTTGCTACCTCCTGATCCACCAGAGACCAGTCGTCAGACTCTCGCTCCAAGACCCGCTCCGCCCACCGAAACACGGCGCGAGCGACCAGTCCCCCACAAATAGCCGCCTGGACCCCAAAAGCAGAGACTTGAAAATTTTGCTTAAGGATGTTCTCCAATTTGCGCTCCTCAGAGTCCCGCAAGGCAGAACCGCCCTCAACAGGCACGGTATGCCGCTTGGAAATAGCCGAGACCACCGCATCCACGACTGGCGAAGCTAACGTAGCCCGATCCCCTTCAGGAATGGGATACAGGCGAGCCATGCTGCGCGCCAGCCGAAACGGCGTCTCCGGCGTTTTCCACTGCTCAAGAATAATATCCCGAATATCCTGATGCATAGGAAAAGAGCGGGAAACGGAACGGATCCCTCGTAACAGAGGGTCCCCCACACGCGGAGTCTCCGGCGGCGCGTCCTCAAAACGCAAAGCCGAAGAAACCTGTTGAATAAGGTCAGGCAGCTCATCTCTCTGAAAAAGGCGCACCACGGACGCCTCGTCACTGGAGAACGGGAAACCCGACAACCCGCCGCCAGCTTCCGTCCCCTCCAGAGGGTCCTGGAATTCCTCAGAAGGGTCCAGGTCCTCCTCCATACCGACACGTTCCTCCGACCACAAATCCTCGTCCCACGACACCCGCGGACGCTTGGACAAGAGAGGCGGCGGAGGGGACGTCACGTCAGACGAGAGAGGCAAAGCCGCAGGGAGCGCGGAGGAAACCCCACCCCCCGAGACCCCCTGGGCGCAACCGGGACCCCCAGCCGCCCGAAAATAGGCTTTGCATAATGAAAAGAAAAAATCAGGGGAAAAAACCCCCCGAGGGTCCCAAGGGACTCCCTGCCACAGCAGGGGACCCAGCAGAAACCTGCCCCTGCTTAGACAAAACAGGGGGAAGGTCACCTGAGGTGGAAGACAAAATGGAGGGGCCAGACAGAGAAGATGGCGTCTTTCCCGCCAAAACAGCTCCCTCCACAGCCTGAAGCGGCTGAGAGACCTGAATAGTCTCAGCCGCTAAAACAGGCAAGCCGGCATCAGCTGTCAAAATATCAGCTGAGAGGGAATCCTCTAAAACCCGACCGTCGGCGGCTCGGGGAATCCCTCCGTGGGCGGACGGAGAAGACCGGGCTTCTCCACCGTTCCCTGCCGACTCGCGAGGCACCATCGGCGGGGAGCTCTGGGCGCCTGCAGCCGCTGCCGACGGAGCTCCTCCACCGCACCGGCCTGAACACCGCTTGCACAGGCCGGCCGCGAGTGCCTCGCGTCTGGAGCACAATGAGCACTTTTTCCCTTTAGAAGTGCTCATTGCTCCATACGCGACCTAGCTGTAAAAAAGTGCCGGTTAGTTGAAAAAATACAGTAAAATACAGTTTTCTTAAAGGGATACAACCCTCCAGACCAGCACTACCTCAGGATTTTTTTTTTTTTTTTTTTTTTTTACAGAACAGACTCCACAGGCTCTCGAAGCAATATGCCTTGCTTGATTTAGGGGGCAAGGCTTACTGCTGAGGCTCCTCTAAAAAAATATGGGGAGGTGGAGGAAGTGGGGGGAGGGACCCCGCTCGTGACCCGCCGGGTTTGACACCCCCGAGGTCGGACGAACCCCCAAACAGAGTCCGTCCAAGCTCCGTCCGGCTAAAAACAGGGACAATAAACCTCTAAACAAATTCCAACAGCCCTACCAAGGGAGATGGGTACAGATCACTCAACACCTGCTGGAGACTGAAAGAAGACTGAGGGAAATAGAGAGGAGGGGCTAGGATATACTGTCCCAAAGTTTTGTTTTCAGTCTCCACCTGCTGGTCATGATTAGATATATACCCAATCGTAAAGTTAACCTCTACTGGTCTGGAGAGTGCTAAAGAAACTGTTTTATTTTACTTTTGTGATTATGGTAGACATACTGAGGGCCTCAAAATAGTACCTGCGGGCCGCATGTGGCCCCCGGGCCACGTGTCTGAGACCACTGGCCTAGACCATCTTACAAACTCTTCTTCTTTTCAGCCAACTGATTGGCCACTTTGCCTCCATCAAGGACAAGTGCCCTTGTGCTAACTCACCCAGACAACTCAGGCAAGTACTCTTCATAACTGGGACCCATGTCAGGTTTCTATTCACTAAATGGAGAAATTAGGTCTTACCTACTAACTTTCTTTCATTTAGGTTCTTCAGACCAGACCAATTCGCAGACAGAGACTGAGAACCACTAGCTAGTGACATCATTCATTAAGTATTCTGTGCTGTTTCTCACTAATCAGCATTTTGATAAAGCAGAAGACACATATTATCCCTAACAGCCTGGGAAGAAGAAACACCTGAAATTTAAAATCAACCCCAGGCACAGAAGATGCCATTGAGCTTCAGCCCTCTCTTGGCCTGTTTACAGAACTTGTCATTCAACAGTCTACCAGCATACCAACGCTGGGTGAGTTCTGGGCTAGTCTGAAATAAAGAAACTTAGATGGTGAGATCTTAATTTCTTCTTCCTTATCCTCCCCTTCAGGCCAGTCTAGGATGAGTGACAAGTACCAAAACGGTAAAGAGGGAAACAGAGGCCAGTCCTTAACGCCAAAAGCTACATTCTATGAATCGTGAATATTCAATCTGTAGTGGCAAGCAAAAGAATGTTTGAATGACTAAGTCGATGCCTTCTAGATCTCTTTTGGGGGAACAAGGTTATATTCTACCCCTAGTAAATGTGCCTTCATCACCATGGGGACCAGATGCCCCTTGAGTAAGTACGCAATGTTACTGCCACCTTGGGGGCCACCTCTTCCTTCTTTGAATAACAGCTTAACATTCTCTTTGTGTCTAACCAATGAAGTCAGTCTGAATCTTTGCCATGAAACACTGGGAGAGAAACAGACTGAGGTGGAATGATGACACTACTTTAAGGGAGAAAGGAAGAAAGAAACTAACCGTATTTTTAGTCTGTGTAGCAAAAAATAGCCAATCCCTGCACAGAAAAGAGCAGTAATTCCACCAAAAGTACTTACGGGTCTAACTTATACACATACTGGCCATCAGGCGTTCGCTCCTGATGATACGTGAGGTTATAGGACAGCATGGTGTTGATCAGGTCAGCGAGTTGCTGCTTCTCTTTAAAGCTGTACAGCTGGATGTTCACCTGGATGGAGCATCAAAAATGTGGCAGTACGATTAGAAGAATTCCCTCCTCACCACATCAGAAACTAATCCAAATGCTATTGGCAGAAAACTTGCTACACACTGTGCTAAAACAATAACCAACCATCAGCTACTCAGTAGCTCTCAGCAGATGAATTACCAATTAGGAGGCTTAACATATCTGTGTGTCATGGATTTTTATTTTGTATGTATTTTTGGAACTCACTTAGATTTAAGTGGGCTCTAAGCTTTATTAACTAGATAAATAAAATTAATTCTGCTGCAAACTATGGCTCTTAGGCACGAGACAGAAAATCATTTGCTCGTGTCCAGCTGATCTATGCAAGCTTTATTTTTATTAGCGGATTTCTAGTTCCACCAGTCTCAGATTTTCCTCCTCCTTCATTCTTTTACACACAGAAATCCCAACTAAGGAGAGAAGCTGGCCAGCTGAGATTTGCGAGTTTTGACACCACTGTTGCCACTGGCTTGATGTGAACCTGAGCAACTAATTTACCTCCCAGGATTTTTATTGACCCTGCACTGTAACTGAGGATTAATATTATTTTGCAGCAGGCAGAAGTCAACAGTAGTCCTACTCTGGAGCTGGCTGCACAGATGATTCCACAAATGCTCGCACTTTGCAGCAAGTTACGGGATGAAATTGCCCTTTAAAATTACAATTACTGCAAATAATGCCACCCAAATCCAATTTTGCAGGGAATTAGGAAATTGAAATTGGTGTCTCAAGGGCCTCTAATATAGCCCAACTGATTGCAAGTTTGCTTTCCTTCCCAAGATGAGTTCCTCCACAAGCACACTGAAGCTTAGCCATTACTTCTGTCAATGACATCACACCCATTGCCATAGTAACAGAGTTGGATAAAAATACCCAATTTGCCAAGTTAAAAATAAGGTTATGAAGATGACTTCTTTTAAAGATGCAATTAACTTTAATAATTAATTTATTCAGGAAAGAGAGCCACATACTCTGTACAAAGAAAGGCCCAACAGCCTCATTAACTTAAATGACACTTCCAGCGTGATCAAGCACCTGCCATCATGATCCAAGGGGTAGAGCCAGAGATTTCCTGTCCTCCTTAGCTCTCCATTTATGCTCTCCCTGTGAGGTTGTCCAGTCCATCTCTTCTGACTCTCATTATGTATAGCTGGCTTATGGCCAGTTTTTTAGTAAAAGAGATTTATTTTATTTACTAGTGTTTAAGCCCGTTACATTAATGGGTGCTAGAATATATGTCTGTCTTTCTTCCTGTCTCTCTCTCTCTCCTTGCCCACAATCTCTCTCCCTGGCCTCCTGTGTGTGTCTTTCACTACCACCTTTTCTGTCAGTCTGTCAATGTCTCGTCTGTTTGGCCCCCTATCCTTCTGTGTGTGTGTGGAGATGTTAGGGGGGATGTCAATTATTGTGCCCCTTCTCCCACCTACCTTTTTTTTAATCAAGCGGCAAAAGGCACAGAATAACCACTGCTGGGTAAAGTAAACCGCCACTCACAGCAAATCGAACGTACGTGCGCACGTGCCGCACACTTTACCAACTTCTCTGCCGGCCATGGAGCTACGGACGCACAGAGCCACCAGGTTTGAAGTGTGCATGCGCGCTAAGGGAATTATTATAGTGGATGGTATTTATACACCACTTATAACCTAAGTACTAAGTATTTTTCCCTATCTGTCTTGGTGGGTTCACAATCAATCTAACGTACCGAGGCAACAGTGTTAGGTGACTTGCCCAGGGTCACAAGGCGCAGTGTAGGGCTTGAACCTCCACTAGGCCACTCCTCCAACAAGCAATAGCAATACAAAGAGGGACATATACTAACTTTATAAAAATATGGGGGCCATTGGCAAAATATTGTGATGAATAGCCATCAATTCTTCTCTTTTCCTTTTCTTTTTTAGCACACTAAAGGGGGGAGGGAGTTGGGAATACTTTTACATAATATGTTATAATTTGATATATAATATGTGTATATTTCTATTGAAAATGTGATGAAGGGGGGAGTTATTGTATCACTAGATTTTTATGTGGTAGATATTAATGTGCTATTGTGGAATAATTTGTATAATATATTCTTTTGTGCACTTGTTGTTCAATTTGAAAATGAATACATAATTATTAAAAAAAAAAGGGGGACAGATTCAGAACCAATGCTAGGAAGTTCTTCTTCATCTAACGGGTGGTGGACACCTGGAACATGCTTCCAGAGGGTGTGATAGGGCAGAGTACAGTATTGGAGTTCAAGAAGAAATTGGACATATATAAATAATAATTTTTCGGATGCTTTTAAATTGCAGAGGGGAGTTAGACAGGGTTGTCCATTATCTCCTTTGCTTTTTGATATAGTTCTTGAACCCTTGTTGTTAGCTATTCGACAGGCAAAGGACATACAGGGTATTCCATGTGCTGGAGTGGAGTATAAAGTATCCGCTTATGCAGATGATATTTTGCTTCATTTGAGGAATCCGGAAACAACAATTCCATGTCTACTTGAAGTAATAGATACATTTGGAAAATTCTCAGGATACAAAATAAATTGGACTAAATCTGAGATTTTACCTTTAAATGTGCATTGTACAAAAGGTATACTTGATTCTTTTCCTTTTATTTGGAAAGAGGAAGGAATAAAGTACTTAGGTATTTGGTTGAATAAGACACTCGAAGAGACAATGAGAATAAATGAAAAATTTTTATTACAAAAAGTAACAGAGTTGTGTGAGCAATGGAATCCTTTGCATTTGTCCTGGTGGGGAAGAGTACAAACTGTTAAAATGATGATTTTGCCTGTGGTTTGCTATCAATTGGGAATGATACCAGTGTTTTTTTCAGGGGTCTTTCTATAAAAAGTTAAATAGTATTCTGGTTAAATTTATTTGGCTGGGTAAAATTGCAAGAGTGGCTCTAGTGTCCAAAGACCAATTGAGGAGGGTGGGGTAAATTTCCTCAATTTTTATAGGTATCATCAGGCCTATATCATGCGCCAAGGTATGTATTGGGTCCTCCCAGAGCTTTTGGAACAACTACCAGAATGGTTATGGGTGGAGAGATCACTTATATTTCCACTCAGGCTTGATCTTCTGCTTAGTATAAAAATGCCTAGAATACGTAAAGACAATAGAGTATTAATGGATACTTGGAAAACATTAAGGTTTGTAGACAAATTAACTACTGATTCTATTTTAAAATCGAAACAACAGACTATTTGGGTAAACTCCAAGATACAAATAGGCGGGTTTAAGGTTGTCTGGAAAGATTGGATTAAAGCAGGTATAAGATCATTAACGGAAGTAATTGATAATGATAAGATGCTTGAATTTTCACAATTGCAACATAAATATGGTCTGAATAAAAAACAAAATTATAAGTGGTTGCAATTGAAGCAGGCTATTCAGGTGGGGTTCCCTGAATGGAAATCTTTAAATGATCATTACAGCTTAGAATTCTTATGTTTCCAGGCAGATTTTCTGGGACACCAGGCCGCAAAGTGGTATAAAATTATATCTAATTATTTGAATAAGAAACCTAAAAATGGATTAAGAGATATTTGGAGCATTGAGATTAAGCATCAGATTAATGCATCTCAATGGCCACGTATTTGGTCTTAGAGAATTAAAGGTACGATGTCGGCATCTATTAGGCAAACATGGTTCTTTTTGTTGCATAGAGCATTCTGGACCCCTACTAGATTACAAAAATTAGATTGCTCTAAGTCTAATAGATGCTGGCATTGTAAAATTGAAGTTGGAACTTTAGACCATCTTTTATTCTATTGTCCATGTATTCAGGCATTTTGGATATCAATCTGGGATCAAGTTAACCTAATGATGGAGAGTCATGTGGCATTGTCCTATGACACAGTGGTTTTTGGAATGTGCATGAGGGCTAAATGCCAAATATCTGCAGCAAATAATAAGTTACTGATGATTCTTACTGGTGTGGGGATCCAGCAAATAACGACTAATTGGAAAGACTGTTCTAGACTGAATTGTAGTTTCTGGTGGAACTCAGTATGTCATATATAGTTTCAAGTTTCAAGTTTCAAGTTTATTAGGATTTTATATACCGCCTATCAAGGTTATCTAAGCGGTTTTTACAATCAGGTACTCAAGCATTTTCCCTATCTGTCCCGGTGGGCTCACAATCTATCTAACGTACCTGGGGCTATGGAGGACTGAGTGACTTGCCCAGGGTCACAAGGAGCAGCGCGGGGTTTGAACCCACAACCCCAGGGTGCTGAGGCTGTAGATCCAACCACTGCGCCACACGCTCCTCATACAAGATGGAAAGACTACTTGCAGTACAGAAGGGTCATTTTAAAAGATTTCAGGAGGTGTGGAGGCCATTAATTGAATATTATAATGATTAAGGTTTATTCTTTTTCCTTATGGGATAATTTGGAGAAATGGGGGGGGGATAGGATTTTCTAATTAAATAGCAGTATATTTTAACTGATTAAGGCATATAAGAAATATGGTATATATGTATGAACAGAAAAGGAAAGGGGGTAAATATATTGGAAATATATTGCTATGGAATTTTAGGGGATATATGTAATATGATGAGTTATATTTGTTGTGCATTTAATTTATATAATACAATGAACAAAGAGTTTGAGGAAGAAAGGGTGGGGGGAGGGATAGGTTAATGTAAGATTAATTGTAATATAGAAGAGAGATGTCTAGGTATGTATATGTTTGGATAGATTATTTTGTGGATATGGGGAGGGATGGGAGGTAGGTGGGGGGAATTAAAATATGTATAATAACGTTGTTTAAGAATGTCAAGTGAGTTATGTGAATCATTTGTAACAATATTGTACACTGTTGAAAGAAATAAAATGAATAAAGATTTAAAAAAAAAAAGAAGAAATTGGACAATTTTCTGAAGGAAAAGGGGATAGACGGGTATAGATAGAGGACTACTATACAGGTCCTGGACCTGATGGGCCACCGCGTGAGCGGACTGCTGGGCATGATGGACCTATGGTTTGACCCAGCAGAGGCATGGCTTATGTTCTTAAGTGTCTTGCCCATTGATCACAAGGAGCAGTGTGGGTTTGAACCCACAACTTCAGGGTGCTGAGGCTGTAGGTTTAACTACTGCACCACTTCTTGTAAGCAGCACTTAGAAACCAGATCGTTTTTAGCCCTGTGTATCTGAAGCTGCAAAGGACATTCCTGTAGATTTCTGAACACAAGAGATATAATAGGCCTGCACTGTTAGGAGAAAGACCTTGTAAGGATAACTACAATACCTAAAAGCAGAAAACCACAAAAGGATGCATTGTGTTTCTTGGGAAAACAGATGAGCATGTAACTTATTACCCTGAAGCCAAGCACAATTAACTTTTAATACCTCTGAAAAAAAAAAAATAACCCGAAGCATTTTTGTGTTAATAGTGAAAAAATCCACAGCCATCAAAACAGAGAAGAGTCTACTATTTTCTGGAAGAACAAGATGTCCTAAAAAGGGGAAGTATGCGATTGGCCTCTGTAGGAATGTAGAGATCCTGTATTGTCTTGCAATTAGAGGGATGTCACGCGTTGGCAGTGCTTACATGACACAGCAGAACAGTTACTTTAATGTGTCTTAAAGTACATACACAACTAACCCTAAAATATGACACATGCAGAGGATTGCTAGAATTACTGGTAACATTGTTTTGTTTTGGTTTTTAACAGGACTGATGATTTCCACATCATAGTCAAATGTGTGCCTGCTGACTGGTTTTACTTAATACAATATACATCTCTTTTTTACAACCACAAACCTGGCATGAATTTATTTATTTAGATTTTTATCCCGTCCTCCCAGTAGCTCAGGACGGCCTACAAGCAAACATTCAAAGTGGAGTACCGGTACATTTGGACAATACAAAGACTATACAATAGTTTAAGTACAAGGACTATAAGGCAATTTAAGTACAGGTTAAGAATGGAGAAGATAGGGTAGAAGGGGGGGTGAGGGGTAGATTGCGGTTGTAATTTTAGTTGAAGAGGTGGGTCTTTACCGCTTTCCGGAAGGTCATCAATGAGTTTTGTAATCTGATTTGCAGGGGGAGTTGGTTCCTGAGTTGGGGGATGAAGTGGCTGTAGGAGTGTTTGCGGAACGTTCCGACAGGAGGGACCTTCCTGGGGGGATGCATAGGCGTTTCTCAAGTGAATTATTTTGTGAGACCTCCTAGAGAAATTACTGTGCCCTTTAATAGAGACTTATATAAAATAGGCACCTTCTTAGAAATTTCATTTTGGCATCCTGAACATATGAAAAGCTATGCTGAGACAGACCAAGGTCCATCAAGCCTAGTCTCACAGTGGCCAGTCTGGGTTGAACATACCTGAAGACACTAAAAAGTAGATCCGATTGCTCATACGTATCCTGTCATAAATTTTTTCCTACTAGCCGGTGTTATTTTTGACCAGTTTGTGTTGCGATACAGAAACTATTTTTATTTCTCTCCAAAATTCACTGGAATCTTATGACCCAATGGAGTCTGACTTGATATGTACCCCTAAATGTTATCACTGCATGCAAAAGGATTAGCACAATAATAATAAGGGGGCGAGATTGGAAAAGCAAAGCACAGCAAAAGAAAATCTCAGTTAGGGAAACAAGATTTCTTTCAGACATTACTGCTATTTGTTTATAAAACTTTCAACACAGCTAATGCATATGCAAATAAGACAGAACAAAGGTCACATGCCGTTAGGCTATCCATTTCAGTTTCGCTATAAGTGCACCATGCAAAATAAAGTCAAATAAAGGGCTGTTTTCTCTATTTGCCTAATTCTTCTGAGCCCTTTATTTGACTTTATTTTGCATGGTAGAACATTCTGAAAATACACTAACTACAAAAAGGAAGGAGAAATTAGGTTCTTACCTGCTAATTTACTTTCTTTTAGCTTCTCCAGACCAGTAGAGGTTAATCTTTACGAATGGGTATATATCCAATCATGACCAGCAGGTGGAGACTGAAACCAAACTGTGGGACAGTATATAATATACTCCCTTCTCTATTTACCTCAGTCTGCCGAATAGCCAAGCAGAACCAAGAACTGGAAAACAGAAAGAAAACAATACTCCGAACAGGAGTAACAATTAACATACCCAAGTGCTGTTGGAAAATGCAGAGGAGAAATACCAGAAGGAAAATGTCCCCACAGCTCGCCAGCTAAGCCAGCCGAGCCACAGCCGCTGTTCTTCAATTCTCCCCGGCCCTAGAAAAATACTAGAACCCGCAGCAAAAAACAAAAACTGCCCGCGAAACAGCCCCAACAACAACAACAACAGACAGGGTGGGGACCTCTACTGGTCTGGAGAAGCTAAAAGAAAGTAAATTAGCAGGTAAGAACCTAATTTCTCCTTCTTTAGCACTCTCCAGACCAGTAGAGGTTAATCTTTACGAATGGGACGTACCAAAGCAGTCCCTCTCAAGGGTGGGACCCCCGAAGGGCCGATACCAGAACACGCTCACCGAACACCGCGTCCCGACGTGCCTGCACACCAACCCGATAATGTCTAACAAAGGAATGCAAGGAAGACCAAACTGCAGCCTTACAAATATCCACTGGAGGCACGAGCGACGACTCAGCCCAAGAAGCTGCCTGACCCCGAGTGGAATGAGCCTTGAGAAACTCCGGAACAGGCTTCTGCCTCAGAAGATAAGCAGAAGCAATTGTCTCCTTGATCCAGCGCGCAATAGTAGCCTTAGAAGCGCCAGCCCCCCGACGAGGACCCGCCAGAAGGACAAAAAGATGATCGGAGTTCCTAAATTCCCGGGTCCGCTGAACATAAGAGCGGAGGACCCGACCGACATCCAACTTGCGCAGCTGCCGTTGCTCAGAAGAGCCCTCCCGACTACCCAAGACCGGGAGGACCACCGATTGATTGACATGAAAAGGAGAAACTACTTTCGGCAGAAAGGAAGGAACAGGCCGCAAGACAACCCGCTCCCTCGAAAATTCCAAGAAGGGAGCCCTACAAGAGAAAGCCTGAAGCTCAGAAACTCGCCTAGCGGAAGTAATGGCCACCAAAAAGACCGCCTTCAGAGTAAGGTCCTTCAAAGAACAGCCATCCAACAGCTCGAAAGGCGGGCGCACCAACACAGAGAGAACCAGATTGAGATCCCAAGAGGGAACAGAGGGCCTTAGGGGAGGCCTGAGCAACTTGGCCGCCCGCAAAAAGCGAATCACATCAGGAATGGCCGACAAACACTGACCTGTCACCAACCCTCGAAAAGCCGACAGGGCCGCAAGTTGAACCCGGAGAGAAGACCAAGCCAGGCCTCTATCCAGGCCATCCTGCAAGAACTCTAGAATGTTAGGCAGGGAAGCGCGAAAAGAGACCACTCCCCGCGCCCGGCATCACCCCTCAAAGAGACGCCAAACCCGCACATAAGCCCGAGAGGTAGAAAGCCTCCGGGACCCCAAGAGTGTAGAGATCACCTTATCTGAATATCCCTTCTTACTAAGGCGACCCCTTTCAAGAGCCAAGCCGTAAGACAGAAGGGAGACGGGTCGAACATGGGAATGGGACCCTGCGTCAGAAGATCGTCCAAGAGAGGCAGAGGAAGAGGATCCGCCACCAGATGCCTCACCAGATCCGCATACCACGGACGTCGAGGCCAATCCGGAGCCACCAGAACCACCAGACCCGGATGGTGAACAATGCGAAGAAGTACTCTGCCCACTAATGGCCAAGGAGGGAACACATACAACAGCCCCTCCGTTGGCCACGGTTGGACCAGAGCATCCAGACCCTCGGCCAGACCGTCCCTGCGACAACTGAAGAAGCGGGGCACTTTGGCATTGCCACTCGTGGCCATCAGGTCCATCAGGGGTTGCCCCCAAGCCTGCACTATCAACTGAAACGCCACGGTGCCGAGACACCACTCTCCTGGATCCAGGAAGTGACGACTGAGGAAGTCCGCCTGAACATTTTCTACCCCGGCTATGTGAGAGGCCGAGAGGTCCAAAAGATGGGACTCCGCCCAAACCATGAGCCGAGCCGCCTCCTGCGCCACCTGAGTGCTCTTGGTGCCCCCCTGACGATTGACATAAGCCACCGCCGTGGCATTGTCCGACAGGACTCTGACAGACTTGCCCAACAAAAGGGAGTGGAAAGCTAACAGCGCCAGACGGACCGCTCTGGTCTCCAACACGTTGATCGACCAGGAGGCCTCCTCTGTGGACCAGGTGCCCTGAGCTGAGTGACCCAAACACTGAGCCCCCCAACCGAGGAGACTCGCATCCGTAAGGAGCACCGTCCACTGCGGGAGATCCAGACCCACCCCCTGAACCAGGTGAGGGGTCCGGAGCTACCAGCGCAGACTGCAGCGCGCCATGCCTCGCAGGGGAACAGGAACATCCAAACTGTGCCTCTGGGGAGACCACCTCCGGAGCAGAGCATACTGAAGAAGACGCATGTGGGCCCGCGCCCACCTCACCACGTCCAGGGACGCCGCCATCGACCCCAAGACTTGGAGGAAATCTCGCGCCCGAGGACACCGGGACGCCAAAAGCAGGCGAATCTGAGATTGCAATTTGCTCACCCGGGCCTCTGGAAGGAAGACCTTCCCCAAGGCGGTGTCGAACAGAACCCCAAGGTACTCCAGACGCTGAGCCGGGACCAACCGACTCTTGGAAAGGTTGACCACCCAGCCCAGCGACCGGAGAAGCTCCACCACCCGAGCCGTAACCCGTGAGCTCTCCTGCAACGACTTTGCCCAAATCAACCAGTCGTCCAGGTAGGGGTGTACCAGGATGCCCTCCGACTGCAAGGCTGCCGCGATGACCACCATCACCTTGGTGAACGTCCGGGGAGCCGTGGCCAGACCAAAGGGAAGCGCACAGAACTGATAGTGCCGACCCAAGATCGCAAAGCGAAGGAAGCGCTGATGAGAGGCCCGAATGGGAACATGCAAGTAGGCCTCCGTCAGATCGAGAGAAGTGAGAAACTTCCCCGGCTGAACCGCCAGAATGACCGACCGCAGAGTTTCCATGCGGAAAGAGGGAATCTTGAGAGCCCTGTTGACCCCTTTCAAATCCAGGATGGGCCGAAAGGTCCCCTCCTTCTTGGGCACCACAAAGTAAATGGAGTACCTGCCGGTGCCCCACTCCGGAGGGGGCACTGGAACAACTGCCTTGAGATCTAGCAAGCGCTGAAGGGTCTGGCGAAAAGCCTGCGTCTTCCAAGGAGTCTGACATGGAGAGGCGAGGAAAAGGTCCGGCAGAGAGCGGGCGAACTCCAGGGCATAACCGTCCCGAACCACCTCCAGGACCCACTGATCGGACGTGATCTCGGCCCATTTGGGGAAAAATTCGCGCAGCCGGGCCCCCACCGGAACCAAAGGGGGCGCCAGCAAGGAGTCATTGTGCAGGACGGGAAGCGGGGGAACCGGCGGAACCGGCGGAGGGATTCCCTGCCCCCCGACGGGCCCCCCGACGGGCTGCATGCGCTGGAATAACCGACCCCGGGAAAACCCTGGAGCCGGGAAAGAAGCAGCCCCACACCCAGGGCGATACCTGCGAAACTCCCACAAACGCCCCCGGGCAGCGCCACCCCGAGACGCAGGGCGGGCACGGTCCTCAGGCAGACGGGGCACCTTTGAGTCCGTCAGAGTCTGAATCAACTTATCCAATTCCTCCCCAAACAAAAAAGACCCCCGAAAGGGAAATTTAGTAAGCTTAGCTTTGGACGCAGCATCTGCCGCCCAAGCGCGCAGCCACAAAATACGCTGCACGGCCACGCCAAAGGCCATAGACTTAGACGAGATCCGCACCAAGTCATAAAGAGCATCTGAGAGGAACGAGGCAGCCATCTCAATCTTCGCCACCTCCTGATCCACCAGAAACCAGTCATCAGACTCCCGATCCAGGACACGCTCAGCCCACCGAAACACGGCGTGAGCGACCAGCCCCCCACAAATAGCCGCCTGGACCCCAAAAGCAGAGACCTGAAAATTTTGCTTAAGGATGTTCTCCAACTTGCGCTCCTCAGAGTCCCGCAAGGCAGAACCACCCTCAACAGGCACGGTATGCCGCTTAGAAATCGCCGAGACCACCGCGTCTACGACTGGCGATGCTAAAGTAGCCCGTTCCCCCTCTGGGATGGGATACAAACGAGCCATGCTGCACGCCAAACGAAACGGCGCCTCCAGCGTTTTCCACTGTTCCAGTATAATATCCCGAATATCCTGATGCATAGGAAAAGAGCAGGAAACGGAACGGATCCCCCGTAGCAGAGGGTCCCCCACACGCGGAGTCTCCGGCGGCGCATCCTCAAAACGCAACACCGAAGAAACCTGTTGAATCAGGTCCGGCAGCTCATCTCTCTGAAAAAGGCGCACCACTGATGCCTCTTCGCCGGAGGACGGGAAACCCGACAACCCGCCGCCAGCGGCCGTCCCCTCGAGAGGGTCCTGGAATTCCTCAGAAAGGTCCAGGTCCTCATCCAGATCGACACGCTCCTCCGACCATAAATCCTCGTCCCACGACACCCGCGGACGCTTGGACAAGGGAGGAGGAGGAGGGGACGCCACAACAGACGAGAGAGGCAAAGCCGCAGGGAGCGCGGAGGAAACCCCACTCCTCGAAACCCCCTGAGCGCAACCGGGACCCCCAGCCGCCTGAAAATAGGCTCTGCACAAGGAAAAAAAGAGGGTCCCAAGGGACTCCCTGCCACAGCAGGGGACCCAGCAGAAACCTGCCCCTGTTTTTCCAATACAGGGGGAAGGTCACCTGAGGTGGAAGACAAAATGGAGGGGCCAGACTGAGAAGATGGCGACTTTCCCGCCAAAAATGCTCCCTCCATAGCCTGTAGCGGCTGAGAAACCTGAACAGTCCCAGCCGCTAAAACAGGCAAGCCGGCATCAGCTGTCAAAACATCAGCTGAGAGGGAATCCCCAACAACCCGACCGTCGGCGGCTCGGGGAATCCCTCCGTGGGCGGTTGGGGAAGACCGGGCTTCCCCACTGCTCCCAGCCGACTCGCGAGGCACCATCGGCGGGGAGCTCTGGGCGCCTGCAGCCGCTGCCGACAGAGCTCCTCCACTGCACCGGCCTGAACACCGCTTGCACAGGCCGGCCGCGAGTGCCTCGCGCCTGGAGCACAATGAGCACTTTTTCCCTTTAGAAGTGCTCATTGCTCCATACGCGACCTAGCTATAAAAAAGTGCCGGTTAGATGAAAAAATACAGTAATTTACAGTTTTCTTAAAGGGGAACAACCCTCCAGACCAGCACTACCTCAGGATTTTTTTTTTTTTTTACAGAACAGACTCTCGAAGCACTATGCCTTGCTTGATTTAGGGGGCAAGGCTTACTGCTGAGGCTCCTCTAAAAAAATGTGGGGAGGTGGAGGAAGTGGGGGGAGGGACCCCGCTCGAGACCCGCCGGGTTTGACACCCCCGAGGTCGGACGAACCCCCAAACAGGGCCCGCCCAAGCTCTGTCCAGCCAAAAACAGGTACTATAAACCCCCTAAACAAATTCCAACAGCCCTACCAAGGGAGATGGGTACAGATCACATCAACACCTGCTGGAGACTGAAAGAAGACTGAGGGAAATAGAGAAGGGAGTATAGTATATACTGTCCCACAGTTTTGTTTTCAGTCTCCACCTGCTGGTCATGATTGGATATATACCCATTTGTAAAGATTAACCTCTACTGGTCTGGAGAGTGCTAAAGAATAGAATGTTTGATATGGAGAGCTACAGTATAACAACCTCTGCCGTTTATCTCTTTATCTTTCAAAAGCATCTCTTCCTTGGTACATTAATATTGACAAGCATGTGACTGCACTGTTTTACAAAAATGGATATCACGCCTGATATAAACGTTGCAGAAGCAAAGGAGAAATTAGGTTCTTACCTGCTAATTTACTTTCTTTTAGCTTCTCCAGACCGGTAGACCTGCTGGTCATGATGAGATATATACCCACTTGTAAGATTTAACCTCTACCGATCTGGAGAGTGCTAAAGAATTTGCAATATAAATTCATCTCTACTTGAAATCCCATCTGTTGTACACTTACAGCGAAGCTCTTCAATACAACATCGAAACATTACTCACGGGTCTAAGCTTTGGAGCAATTACATCAAGCAGGAGACAAAGCATCTCCAGGACCAGAGACTGTGGTGCCAAGTGGCTTCGGATGCAGGGATTTATCTCACAAATCATGGAATTTAGAAGATTCTGCATTTGATTCAGCTTTGTCTGGGCCTGTTAAATAAAACATTCCAATAAAACATACTGGTAGACAATGATTCGTCACAGGCATAACAATGTTCACAGTGGAATATGAAGAGATACCACTGCTCATAATGCAGTTTATTGTAAATAATGTGTGTGTGTCTTTAGTGTGCATATTTGGAAAGTGCTCAATGCCCTTTAGTGAACAGGATGAATAAATGAAATTAGGTCTTATCTGTTAATTCTCTTTCCTCAAGTACCTCCAGACCATTCTGGGTTTATACCAGTGTCTCTCAAACTTTTTAAGAGCAAACGTTTTTTGCGGCACATTATAACTGAAATTATAAAATTGCAAAACCAACAAAAAATTAAATTTGAGAGTTATTAAAAGTTTTTAAAGCTATGGTGAAACTAAGGGCTCCTTTTACAATCGGTTAGTTTGCCTTAGTAAAAGGACCGCTAAAGTACCGTATTTTCACGTAGATAACGCGCACCCGTGTAAAACGCGCACACGGGTATAGCGCGCAGGAAACACAAATTTATGTTAAAAAAATTTAATATAGCGCGCACACGCGTATACCGCGCATGCTAAAACCTCCTCCCGCCTACTCCGAACCGGCTTCCCCCCCCCCGCTCGTGTCACCCCCCTCCCCCGTGATCCTACATCCCCCCAGCACCAAACATCTCTTACCCGATTGGGCACTGGCACCAGCACCAATGCACAGGACGTGCCAGTACCCAAAGATCCTCCCTCGTTGGTTTGGGCTGGGCGGTGCAGGAGAGATCCTCCTTCTTCCTGCGCCGGGCTGGACTAGGCTTTGAGCATTTGCGCATGCTCAAAGCCTTCTGGTCTCGCTCTCTCCGAGATAGAGAGCGAGTCCAGAAGGCTTTGAGCATGCGCAAATGCTCAAAGCCTAGTCCAGCCCGGCGCAGGAAGAAGGGAGGATCTGTCCTGCACCGCACCGCCCAGCCCAGCCCAGCCCAAACCAACGAGGGAGGATCTTCGGGCACTGGCACGTCCTGTGCATTGGTGCTGGTGCCCAATCGGGTAAGAGATGTTTGGTGCTGGGGGGATGTAGGATCACGGGGGAAGGGGGGGTGAGGCGAGCGGGGGGGGGGAGGATGCCGGTTCGCAGGGGGATGCCGATCGGATTGAAAAAAAAAAGTTGTAAAACGCGCTCACGCGTATAACGCGCAAGGTTATGCACGGTTTGTAAAATCGTGTATAACGCGCGCGTTATATACGTGAAAATACGGTAGATAGAACAGAGTTGCTAATCAATGTAATGGATGTGCTTGTTTTTGAGTGCAAATTAAGTCAAAATGTAGCTCAATAATCGGCAAGCAAACGCAAATTTCATTATCCACTATTTGCAGTCATTTTCTTTTTTTAATTTAATTTCTGTTAAGAGCTGAAAATCCAAGTTCGCAAAGATAAGAAGATCCAAACGGTAACAAAGCCTTGATTGCTTTGTTGCTCAAGTTAGGATAACGTCTGCATCAAAAATAAAATTAAAATTAGTTGCCATTAGTTTTCAAGTACCAATTGCATCAAAGAATGATGCTTTTCTGGGAGGTTGTATCCTTATGCACACAGACTAGAGAGTTGCACGGGGACAAAAATCCCATCCATCCCTGCCCGTCCCCATCAGAATCCTCTCCGTCCCCACCCGTCCCCGTCAGGATCCTCTCCGTCCCCACCCATCCCTGCAAGGAATTACCTCCATCCCTGCCCTTCCCAATAAAAAGCAGCAATTACTTCTGACAGGATCATCAATTCCACAGTTTCTTTTGCTGTTTTCCTTGTGGAATCTCTTTGGTGGAACCCTTTTTTTGTTTTCTGTTCAGGTAATTAACTTATAAACCCCCTCTTTTACTAAGGCTGACGTGTCCATTATATTATAAGGACGAACCCTGCTTCCAAAGCCTTCCATCCCTGTGGGAGTCCCGTGGGCCAGAGGGGAGTCCCCATGGGATTCCCGCAGGTTAGGGGGGGATTCCCGTGGGAACCCCGCGGAACCCACAGGATTCCCACGATCCCTGTTCCTGTGCAGACCTCTAACATAGACACTCTCTTGTGTATGCAACGTACAAGTCATCTATTCTACTGTATACTTATGAAGGGAAATTTTTAAAAGTCAAGTAAATTTCTGGAATCTCTTGAGGCACACAGTTGAGAGACACTGGTTTATTCTCTCTTACCAGCAGCAGACTAAGAATCACTGGCCTGATGATGTCACCCTGTGCAGTCTCCTAGCAGTCAATATTTCTATAAGAAAGCAACAGATCGACATGTCCCCTTTCCAAAACAAGAGGGTAAAGAAACCAACTGAAAACCAAGACGCAAGGAGCCTAAATGCCACCTAACGCCACGGTTATCAATCAATAGCTAGGCACCATTTCTAGAATCACACCTTGGGGCGCCTAAGTGTCCGAGACATGTGCCACTCCATTAGGCCAGCTTTTCACTTGCCTAATTTGGCTGCGCCTATGTTGACGCCTAACAATGGCTAAGTCAATCATGACTATTCTCTACCCCTGAGATAGGCGTAATTTAGCATCCTTAGAGTTTAAACTGATTAATTAAAGGGTTGGGTTTTTTTTTGGATTGGCTGAAAACCGGTGTGGTCAATTACTAGGCCGATTAAGCCAATTAAAAAAAAAAAAAGGTTAGGTGCTGATCCTGAACTTAGGTGTTACTAGGCAACCACAATGCCTAGTGGGGCCTAATGTAAACGCTGTTTATAGAATATGGCACAAGATGGCTCACAAAAGCCCCAAGGTAGAGGTTTCTACCAATCCAGCAGTCTGGTTTATAGTCTTCTACTAGGAAATGGAGAGCAAGAACATAAGACTAGCCTTACTGGGTCAGACCAATGGTCTATCAAGCCCAGTAGCTTGTTCTCACAGTGGTAGTACCTGACCAAAACCCAAGGAGTAGCAATATTCTATGTTACCAATCCAGGGCAAGCAGTGGCTTCCCACATATCTTTCTCAATAACACATACCATGGACTTTTCCTCCAGGAAATTCTCCAAACCCTTCTTAAAACCTGCTATGCTATCTGTTCATACCACATCCTCTGGCAAAGCGTTCCAGAGCTTAACTATTCTCTGAATGAAAAAAAATTTCCTCCTATTGGTTTAAAAAATATTTCCCTGTAACTTCATCGAGTGTCCCCTAGTCTTTGTAATTTTTGACCGAGTGAAAAATTGATCCATTCAGGATTTTGGAGACTTCAATCATATCTCCCCTCAGCCGTCTCAAGTATCAAGGGATTTGAGTTACAAGTAATTCAGGATATCTGGGGAAACTATCGGGAATCTCTCCATATGAGAACTTGAATGCTAAACAGCATAATTTGAATCTGACCTGCTTGTCTACCAGAAGCCAGTATAAGTCCATAAATAGTGGTATACCATGATCAAATCTTGCTGAGGTATTCTATATCAGCTGGCGTTCTCTCATTAATCTCAATGAAATTCCTGGTAATAATGCATTACAGCAGACTAGTAGTGCTGCTGGAAAAAATATGGTCCGACTCTTCTCCGTTTTTGTAGTATAACAAAAGACTTTCGAACTAAATTGTTGACAAGTTTCAAATCTCAGTGAGCTGTCTAGAATGACTCCCAAAACCTGCAGTATTTTTTTAACATTAAAGCTAACTCCATTTGCCAGTTTGATAGAAGATGGAACTGAGTGTGACTGCAGCCCGAACCATAGTACTTTGCTTTTAACATAAGAACATAAGAACTGCCATCTCCGGATCAGACCCATGGTCCATCGAGTCCGGCGATCCGCACACGCGGAGGCCCAGTCAGGTATACACCTGATGTAGTTTTAGTCACCCATATCCCTCTATGCCTCTCATAAGGAGATGTGCATCTAATTTGCCTTTGAATCCCAGCACAGTGGATTCCTTAATAACCTCCTTTGGGAGAGCATTCCAGGCGTCTACCACTCGCTGCGTAAAACAGAACTTCCTGACATTTGTCCTGGACTTGTCCCCCCTTAGCTTCAAACCATGTCCTCTTGTCCGTGTCGCGTTGGACAATGTAAATAATTTATTTTCCTGCTCTATTTTATCGATGCCTTTCAGCATTTTGAACGTCTCGATCATGTCCCCTCGCAGCCTTCTCTTCTCAAGGGAGAACAGTCCCAGTTTCTTGAGTCGTTCCTCATATTCCAAGTTCTCCATACCTCTTATTAACTTCGTTGCTCGTCTCTGCACCCTCTCCAACAGTTTTATATCCTTCTTTAGGTTGGGAGACCAATGTTGGACACAGTATTCCAAGTGTGGTCTGTTGATCATTGAAAGTGTGCTTTGTTGATCATTCTTGCACTCCACTTAGAACTTTAGACAGATTTGAAAGATTTGAATCTGCAGGAATTAAAATAAATACGAGATCATCTGCATATGAGCATAGCCATTCCCCAAGGCTTAGGATGATAGAATTTAGGGTGGTCATAAAGTTGTTGTCTAAATCTCAAAGAATGTAAAATATTTTAATTATAAAGGAAATAAAAATACATCAACCTATCCCACAGTTACAACACAACCCTGTTTAAACAACTCAGCTTAAACAGATTTTTATTTCATTTCAAAAATTTGAATGTGAGTTTGTCACTGATTTTGTATGTTTTATTGTTTCCTGCCCAGATTTGTAGATAGGCGGGTTATAAATAATTTTTAAATAAACCTCCCCATTCCCCAAACCAAAGTGTATTAACATACAGATTTTTCATGTGCTTTATATTACCCACCTCAAAATGGCTGTTGGGATAGGAGATTCTGGGCACATGAGCGGATGCAAAGAACAAGTGAAAGACCACAGGTAGGAAGGGCAGATATCGCATCAGTTGAAAGTTCTGTCCATGTAATACTGCCATATTCAGAATATCTGTGAATTCCAGCCAGTCCAGAGCCAGGCACACTGTACCAAGACTAGGGTCCTTCACCCTCATGTTCAAGAAATTGTCGTACAGACCCTGGGAATAATGAAAGAGAGAAGGGATGGATCATATATTAGCATTTTTCTCCAGCTACTGGGAAGTGAAAAATTCAGGATGATAAAATGTGTCTGGCAATTCATCGCTCACCAGCTGGACCTTCCTACAGACACTGGCTCTTACTACAGAATCATAAAGGAGCAGGACAATTTTCAAGTTACTTACCTGGGCAGCCTGAAAACTGCCTCTATCCTAGCTAAAGGTATGTGCAGAGATCCACCAACATTCTCAGGCGTGCTTAGGTCTGGGGTGAAAGCTAGAGAGTTGTGCGAGGACAGAAATCTCACCCGTCCCCATGAGGAATCCCTCCATCCCCACCTGTTCCCACGAGGAATCCCCTCCCATCCCCCCCTAAAAGTTACTTGTCCCCATAAAAAGCAGCAATTACTTCAGAAAGTTTTGATTTTTTTAAGCCTTACTTTATTTAAACCAACAATAAAATACAATTATTTTTTTAACACCCCCCTCTTTTTTAAATCTCCCCTCCCCTCCTCTTTACAGCGTCCTCCGGTTTCCCCACAGGCCTCCCAGTCTCACCTTCAGCTAATTGGGGCAGCCTAGATCCTTTTCCTGGGCAGTGTCTCCTCTGAAGGGAACTTTTTCTGTTATGCCCGATTTATGTGGCTTTTTGGATCAGATGAGATCTCTGCCCTATTTCTCTCAGAAGTCCTGGACATAACTCTCAAAGTGAAGTCCGATGCAAATTCCCCCTTTGCCAGACTTCTAAGCACTGGCCACTCCCCTATCATGCTGGTTCTTCATTTCTGTGTACCTCAAAAGATAAGACTCAGCTCTTTTGCACCTGAACTCCGATCTCCATTAGCCTAGAATCAGCACAATGACTGGCAGCGAGAATTCAGGTGCACCAGCGATCTTTTTGCAGGCTGCCCTAATTACCATAGCTGCTGAAGGGCAGCACTATTTCCAGCCGCACTTCTTCGCAGGGCAGCGGGCTCTGTATGCTACACGTAGCAGACGGGAAGACTTCCCTCCGACGCCAGCTCTGACATCGGGGAAGACTTCCGGGTCAGCTACTGGTGGTGTGCTGAGAGCGCTGCATGCTGCAAAGAAAACTACGTGAATGGAAAAATCTCACTAATCAATATAGCTTGGAATTCTTATGCTTTCAGGTGGACTTCCTGGGGCACCAGGCCGCACAGTGGTATAAATTAATATCTGGATTTATGAATAAAAAACCAAAAACTGGTCTTCGGGACATTTGGAGCATTGAGATCAAGCATCAAATTACTGTGTCTTGGCAAGGTATACGGTTGAGGCACCACTAGAGAAAAATTGGGGAGGGGCAAATGGGGGGAGGGACTCGGTCGTCTGAGTGCGATACCCCCAAGGTTTAATGGGCCCCCCATAGGACTCCCAGCTCAATCCAACAGAGAAAAAGGCCACAGCCTAACCTTTCCAAAAGACCCCCCCCCAAGACATAAAAAAGAAGGCTGCACGGGTTTACCACCTTCACCTGCTGGAGACTGAACAGACTGGTTCTATAAGGGTCTACACAGCCCACTTATACTGTAAGAATTCAGTGTGTTCTCAGACTCCATCTGCTGGCAGAGAAGAGTAAACCCATCTGTCTGTGCCGGTCTGGAGGGACAATAAAGAAAGACCTATTTCTTCTTTTCAAACCAGTATCTTGAAAGCATAGACATTCTTCCCTTGATCTATATGTCATTGTTCATGATTACCAATTAGAAATCTTATAGAAAGCCGCACTGAATCCTTGTCAAAACTTGCGATATAAAAGAAATTGAATGGTATGGTAAAACGTTTGTGGATATTTTGCTAGCAAGGCAATTTTCATAGCAACAGTACATGTGTATTTTCACTTTGAAAATCAGTGCAGAGACTATAGGACTTTAGCAATGAAGACACTTTTGAAAACTGCCCCTATTGTTGCATTGTAACTTCACCAAAATTATCCTGTTCATACATCTCTGCTGTAGCTTGCCTTGAATACAAACGCACAATACATAACAGCAGCAAGATCTCATTAACACATGCATTAATAATTACAATTTAGGTGTACAGCAGTTACACTTAACTTGGCAAAAATACAAAAATTATTATAGGTATTGCTCAATGCAAACAGATTATTTATGTAGAGCTTTTTTAAATACTGTATATATTTAATCAGTTTCCTCTGGTAAAATTTCACTTGTAGTAAAATCATTTAAAAGTCCTCCCTACCCTCTTTCACTAGCACAGGCATAGATACCTGGGTGAGTTTCTCATACTCCCCTGAGGAAGTCGTCACATGCAGAATATTATGAAACCTCTGTGATACAGCGTTCAACACGGTCCGGCCCAGCACATTTAAGGTTTCATTCTCATCTCCTGGTACAAAGTGATTTGGCAGTAAGACATCCTGACCAATCCGCTTCCTGACAATCAAAGATAGGAAAGTCAGTCTCTAGTTTTATTTCCCTTATAATGAAGTTAAAAATCAGTCCACAAGCTTTTATAATTACGATACATACTTAACATGTTGGGTCTTAATTTACAAAGCACTTTTTCTCATAGATATGAAATATCTACTGAAGGTTCTCTCCTAAGTCCCTTCATTTTCTATCCTGCATTTTTACTGAAGAATGCTGCCCAAAAACTTAAAATCCACAAATAAAATGCAATATAAGATGCAAAGGTTTGTGAATACTTTGTCCCATATATGCAAATTTAATAGGCAAATTGTTTTCTATTCTTAGAATAAATAAAAGGGAAATGAATGTCCTTAGGTACAGCAGGTACTCTTCAAAGCTGGCATGTGAATCAGGGAAGCAGACAGCCCCATACAAACATATGTTTGAACCTAATAGAGAACTAAAAAGATAGCTTAGGCTGAACGCTGTTTTTTTAAAAAGCTGTTGCTGGCTAAATTAGCCACGTCTGGGCACCAGAAATGACTATCTGGTGTTAATTTAAGCAGGACTGGCCACTGGAGATTATATGAATCCTGGCTGATATTCAGCTAGGGCTCATGTAACTTTTTAAGATAGCAGCATTTCTGTCTCTCCTCCCCAAACTGAAACAACTGCCCTCCTTCATATTACCCTTTCTCTGGCAAGGAAGGAAACCCCTCTCCCTCCTCAAAGCCTACCTGGGATTCCTGGTGGTCCAGTAGGGCATGAGGGGGTTTCCAGGTCTGAAGAAGGGTGGCTGGTCTGGGTGGGTGGATGAGGGCTTGCAAAGGCTGCTGTCTTTAAAATGTTCTGTAGATATTCACGCAGGGTCTGCAGAGCTTTTGAAGCTGTCCAAAATTTGGTTCTAACACTAAATATTTCCATTAGCTACATAACTGTGGGCTCCTCATCATACTGCCCCCGACCTGCTCACTTTAAATGTGGCCAGTCAAAGCAGATATTCTGCGGACTGCTGGTTAAGAGGGTGGGGTGCCCCCCCCCCCCCGCCAAAGCGATTTAAGTGGATAGGAGCCTCTCCTGCAGGCTTAATTTGTTTCGAATATTGACTTGAATGTTTGCCATCTTTCCACCTGACTTTCTCAGAAATCAAAAGTTTCATCCTCTACTTTTGAAAAGGGAAAAAAAATGGGGTAGTGAATACATTTTCTATAGATAGGGCCACCTATTAAATATCTTCTACTGCACCCTTCAAATTCTCTGAATTCCCATGGGCAACAAAAGCTTCTCTTTACCTTTGCATTTTAGGGAGTTGGAAGATTTCCTGCCAGACAGAGAACAGTCCTTTGTTCTGGTCCTTTAAACCTATTTTCATTGTCTGAACCATTCTTGTGTTTAGCTCCTTCTTGCCTCGACCATGCAAAAACTTTAATCACACACACACAAAGAGAAAAAAAAAAATTACAAGTTAACACAGTCCAGAAAATTACAATATGTTCAGCTGATGAATCTACACTTCTCTTAAGATGATTAAGTCTAGCAGTTTCCAAATCAGTTTATCAAAAACTGCAAATATGGTTAACCTCTGGAATTAACTGCCAGAGAATATAGTGAAAGCAGTTAGCTTAGCAGGGTTTAAAAATGGTTTGGATAACTTCTTAAAAGAGAAGTCCATAAGCCATTATTAAGATGGACTTGAGAAAATCCACTGCTTATTCCTAGGACAAGCAGAATAAAATCTATTTTGCTGTTTTAGGATCTTTCCAGGTACTTGTGACCTGGGTTGGCTACTGTTGGAAACAGGATACTGAGCTTCATGGACCATTGGTCTGTGTCAGTATGGCAACTCTTATGTTCTTATGGTTTCTACTGTCCCATAAGGCTTTACTTTTCATTTTTGTGTACTCTTAATGGGTAGAGAAAGTAGCAAATTTGCTTACCTGTAAACAACAGGATTAATTAAGCACACAAGGGGTAAGGACACTGCACAACCTCAGTGCAGAAAACAGCTCTTCCAGAATTCAGAAGCAGTGAAAGATCCGAGGATGTATGGCCTCCCTCCTCAATCTTGTTTTACATCTGTTTGATTGGCAGGGCAGAAAAACCAAAATTGAAGGAAGGAACCAAAGAGACTGCTATGCATGAAAATGGTCACACACGCTCAGAATGTTTCCCAGGTCTGAGTTCTAGGAGAACTATTTCACCCACTGCAATGACATGCCACCCACTGGTGTGCCTCATCAAGCCTGCTTGTCTATGGAAAGCACAGTGAAAGTGAAAGTGATGGGAGTCATCTTGCAGTCATGCTTCATCCCACAGAGCTCTGAAACTCTTGAAATATTATGCTAAAGACCTGACCTACTAAGGCTGGTATCCCTTATTATATTACTTGAGGCATAGGAACTCCGCAAAATTGATCAGGGACTCAATAGAGCCCTTCCACACTCTATAGTTTGTAAAGCAACATAGGAAAGAACAATTATTTGCCAAGTTAAAAATTAAAAGAGACAGAAGATATCCACATAGTTCTCATCTAAGACATTTTTTCAGTGACCTAAGTACCACATAGTAAGCATAAAATATTTTCCTATAAAATATCAAAGTGAATAAAGGCTTCCACACCTGCAAAGTATTTAAACACGATCTAATATCATTTTCAGTTTTTTCACACAGAGCCATCAGGGCGCCTGTATCCACCTTCATGCCTTTCCTTGTAGAAATCTGGAGAAAAAAGGAGTAGTCATGTCATCTGTACAATTTATAAAACATTTCAAGAACGTTTTTCCAATGCACTTTGTCAAACAGGTCTCTAGATCAGTGCTTCTCAACACACTCCTGGATCATTATTATGTAGTCTTAGAACCCGCCAAAACCTCGCACAACGGAGTTCGAGGTGGGTTACAATAGGCATTGCCATTACAAAGTTTTACATACAGTGTAAGGTTGCAGATAGCATGTCATAGGTTTAGTTCTAATACAAATACCTGATCATCGCTTATAGGTTTTATCTTAGACCAGGATCTAAAACTACATATAAGCTTTTTGAAACAGCCAGGTTTTCAAACGTTTGCACAGTACATACCAGTTAGTGGTTCAAATCTCTCTAGGAAGTGAAACCTTTACGATTCAATAATTGAATGATTTACAGTGCATCCCTTTAAATTTTACCCCTTTCAGGGAAAGGAAAAAGAGAATGAAAAAATCAGTTTCGTTGTTCGGCTGATCTTTCTAGTAGTTTCGTGAATCTAGGGAAGCTGTTGGGGCATCTCCACAGAGACTCTTAAATGCTAAGCAACATAATTTAAATTCAACCTGCTTCTCCGATGTAATTCTGTAAGTAGTGGAGTAATGTGATTGAACCTTAATTTGTAGCATATGAGTCTTGCTGCTGTATTCTGGATCAGTTGAAGATTTTTCATTGATTTCCAAAATTCCTGAGAACATTGCATTACAAGTCTAGTAACGATAGAATCCTTGACTGGACCAATATCCTGAAATCCTGAAATTTCCTGTCTTGGGAATCCTTGAACAGCTCAAAAAGTAAAACCCTAAGGACAAACTTGTTGTCGATAATGTCCAATATAATATCCAATCTGAGAATTGGCTAACACTCGAATTCCCTCGGGGAGAATGTTTGGACTTAATACAGTTTAAAGTATGAAAGAAAAATTATGATAATAATGGACATCAGTATGGGCCCATCTCACAAGAGTGAGGGACTATGGGCACGGGCAGTAACTCATAGGTGACCAGCACCAGACAATAAGTCTAAATAAGAACTGCCCCATACATCATTTTAGTCCAATTTAATGCAATGTATAAGTCTAAACAAACCTTCACACCGATTCAGAAGAGGAAAAAGCTTAATAAACTCCCCAAATCAACAATAAATATCAAAAATATGAAAGCGCAATGTGTTCACATAAAAATTCATGCTAAGAAGTTGAATGAAAGTGCTGTGCGTGACTAAATCCCATTAGAATTTCATAATGTCACTTAATAATTGATTTTCAAACTTCATAAAAAACACTGAAGAAGTTCATTGAAAGTTGTTTGTGAATGCAATAAATAGAATAAAAAGTTCACAGAAAAATTAAGAAAGTTCATGGAAAAAGTTCTATCAAAGAAAAACACTTAGCTGAATCTCATTGCAAGTTCATGCTACTACACAACAATTCAGAGCTCTGTTTCGACACCTCCTATGGGGCTTAATGAAAATTAAGAAATTTCAGGATATTTGGGAGCCATTAACAAAATAGTGCAATGAATGAATACCATTTTTTCCCCTTAAAAATACACGTCCAAGGTGGGGGTATTTTGGTTCTCTTATGTGTGCAAGTTGAATATAGAGGAGGAAGGGATATGGAATCTGAATTAAATGTTGATAGGCTATTAAGTGATGTATTTAAGCATGAAATGATGTTATATGCTGTTACACTTAGTGTAAGTTTTAAAAATCAATAAAAGACATTACAGGAGCACCAATGATATAAGTAAATCAAACTTTGCTCCAACACTGTTTGGATTAACTTTATTTATAAATAATTTTATGCCAATTATTTTGTAAAAGAATTCTCAAAAGTCAAAAAATCAGTACTAAACCATTTGAACTCTAGCGTTTCCAATTATACTGACCTCATATAGCCTCTGAACCAGCCTTGATGGCAGCGTCTGTGGAAAATGGAGGACGAAGGCCTGCTGCCTCAGCTGCCTTAATGCCGGAACGTACCTATAGAACGCAAAAAAGGTTTTATGAAGAGCAAATTCAAAAGCTGGTGGAGGTTTTTTAGTAAGATGTGCTTTTCCAGGAATTCTGTGCTAATGCAGATGAGTTTTCTTCAAAGGTAAATGTTTTAGGGCCGGATTCTGCAAACGGCACCTTAATCAGCAGCTGCCTACAAAAACAGCACTGGCCGCGTGCCAATCAAGCTTAGGCGCCTCAAGTGCAAATGTCTAAGTTCTTTTGAGAATCACATCCAATGTAAGGTCAATTATTTATTTAATTTTCTAGACCGTTCTCCCAGAGGAGCTCAGAACGGTTTACATGAATTTATTCAGGTACTCAAGCATTTTTCCTTGTCTGTCTTGGTGGGATCACAATCTCTCTAGCATACCTGGGGCAATGGGGGGATTAAGTGACTTGCCCGGGGTCACAAGGAGCAGTGCAGGGTTTGAACCCACAACCTCAGGGTGCTGAAGCTTTAGCTTTAACCACTGCACCACACTCTCTGCCCCAACCATGTCTACTTTGATCTTAGGCGCCATTAGACGCGATTACGGTGACTATCTTTGTAGGCATCTACCAACACTTGCCTTTTTTTAACAAATTTTTAATCGGGTTTTAATGGCACAATTACTACACTGATTAAAACCAATTAAAGCAATTTAGTTAGGCAGTGGAACAGCACCTACCACTGCCTAACTTATGGCGCCATTTATAGATCCTGGCTCTTTGGGTTTATTTAGCCCCTTGTTTTACAGATGACATAATACAGTTTGTTGCTGCCACTTTCAAGTTTTATTTTGATTTGATGAATCGCTTATTCAGATTTACTAAGCGAGTTACAATAAAAAAATATATAAATATACATAGTAGATGATGGCAGATAAAGACCCGAATGGTCCATCCAGTCTGCCCAACCTGATTAAATTTAAATTTAATTTTTTTTCTTCTTAGCTATTTATATTTAGACCTATCATTTAAAATTTAAAAATGATGGGTTAGACCAACAGACCTTACAGACTAATCAATACACAAGGTAAGGAGGGATAGAGTTACAATTCAGTGCTTTAAAGTCCAGAAAAGAACCACAAATGGAAAGAACATTAGGGAGGGAAAAGTAGAAACCTGGAAGGAAACTAATACAAAATTTGAACATAATTTAAAGATTAAAAGCATCTTTAAAAAGGAAACTCTTTAGGTTATTTTTAAAACGGCTGAGATCATTTTCCTCTCTTATATGCTGAGGCAAAGTGTTCCAAAGTTGCGGAGCCATCACTGAAAACATATCATGTCGTCGAGTTCCGATAACTTTCAAAGAGGGGACCACTATGAGCTTTTGGTTAGTGGATCGAAGAGAGCGCGATGTACTATAAGGGATAAGCAGTTTATTAATAAATTGCAGTTCATTAGTGGAAAGAGTTTTAAATACTAAGAGTAACATTTTAAAAGAGATACGGGAGCCAGTGCGATTTCATCAGAAAAGGAGTGACATGTTAATTATGGGAAGAATCATCTTGAGTGATTAAATAAATGAAACAAAAACCCTCGATCTGAATGAAGCTCGTCTGACAGGATGTCGCTGATGACACAGGGCTGGATTTCATTCCCATCTCATGAACACCTAGTTTTCTCTTATAGGGGTTAGTCAAAGTCCCATTTAATGAGAAATACTAACTGATCGTTGCATATGCAAATGATTGGTCGCAGTAAAAGTCCACCTTCCTTCTTTTTCTTCTTTGCAGCCCCTCCAGGTTCAGCTTGTGGCTCAGTCTCTTTGTTATCCTTGCGGTTGACTAAACTCAGCAGCATGTTAATAGTAACCTAGGAGGCAGAAGGAAGGGAATACCAAGGTTTATTTGGTTACAGAGAATAAAATGAATGGTTACTTAATAAGACTAAGACAGATCTACCCATCCACCTACTCTACTTTTGTAGATCATACATTTGCTTTGACTCACTTTAAAAAGACAGAGAAGTTCTACCTTTCCAGCTAAAAATTTAATAGATTACAAACTTTCACATCAAGTTACAGCAGATGGTGTGAATACTGGCAGCTAATGCCGACCATTCTTTGGCCCAGTTACAATGAGCTACTTCATGGGGAGTCCTTGGAGAGACACACTTGTGCCTCTCATCCAGATCTGGCAGCGACTATTACTGTAAGTGTGAAATGTCTCAGGACAGGGACTCACAGTGGGGGCTCCATCTATTTCATCAATGATTAAGCAGTTGGGCTGCTCGTTTACTCCCAAAACAGACTTCATTTGAGTTGCAGCTTCAATCCGGGTCTTGAAGACATCAGGGCTGCGATCGTCGCTGTAATAAAACATAGGATTGCTCAGACTTGTGCATGATAACAGTGCAGCCCAAATGAATGGGCTCATTAGTATTCAGAAAACAATTTTACCCTTTAAAAAAACACATGTGGATTAATCTTTAGATTCTTTGAGGACAGCAATACGAAAAGACTCAGAGAAACAAACCTCACAGGATTCACTGTATGGACCAGGGGTTTCTGGGAACAGACTATGCTTTGTCTAGTTCAGTGTTCTTCAACCACCAGTCCTTGGACCAGTGCCGGTCCACAGACATTTCCTGCCGGTCCACAGGGCCAGCATGTGCATCAGGCCCAAAACAGTGTTCTTCAACCGCCGGTCCACAGTGCGATCAATGCGGCGTTATCTTCGAACCAGCTCCCTCTTCCTAACTGATTCAGTGCACAAATCCACGGGCAGTAGTTCCTACGGGTATCCTGCGCCTGAACCGGAAGCCTTCTCTCTGACGTCAGAGGGAAGGCTTCCAGATGAGGCACGGGACGTGCAAGGTACAATTAGTACTATTATGGGGGCGGGGTCTGGGGTGGAAATTGGGTAGAGATGGGCGGGGTCTGGCCCACGACTTAGCCCAGTGTTCTTCAACCGCCAGTCCACGGACCGATGCCGGTCCACAGAATAATTATCTTATTTCTGCCGGTCCATAGGTATAAAAAGGTTGAAAAACACTGGTCTAGTTCACACCTTTAGAGGTTAAGAGCTCTCAAGCATTCCAACTGCATTTGGAAAAAAATATCTTAACACCAATTCACCTGGCGTTCATTTCAACCACGTTGTACCCAGCATGCTTTGCGATTACATGAGCCAGCGTGGTCTTGCCCAACCCAGGAGGCCCACACAACAAAGAAACCTGCAGGAAACAGAAAGACAACATCAGATACATGAAAAGCTGACAACTAACAGACTTATGATGAGCTAACAGCAGAAAGGCAGAAGATTAAAGAAATTATAATAGATTATCTGAAATGCTGGGCCATCTATGTGCTTGAGCGTTTCCAGGGAAAAGCACCAACCTTATACTTGGGCCTGTTGTGCTGATCCAATTCAGCCTCCAGTATCTCCTCCATGATCTGCTCTTTGCTCTTCCACTTGCTCTGCTGCTCCTTTTGCTGATGTTTTAATAGGGAGCGAGTTCCTGTGTTTTCTTTTGGTTTCCTTGCTGTCTTTTCCTTCCCAAATACCACGAGATCCCACAGCTTCAGCCATTTCAAAAGGCAGCGGTTTATGTACTGGATACAAAGCAAAGAAAGCAACAGCTGGTTCTTGAAAATGGTATCTTTCTCCAACATCTAGGAGAACCAGAATACTAAGCACAAATAAAATTTCTCAGAGAGAAAGAAAGAAATATTGGCTTTACAGAGGAAGGAAGTGGAACTGGAGACTCATGAGGTCACCAGACAAAAAGGTAGGTAAAGTGATTTTTTTCAGTTTGGTGATCGGGGTGTGTCCGTTTTGAGAGTTTGTGTCTGCTGTCTATATTTTGCATTATGGCCCCCTTTTGCTGAACCGCAATGGCGGTTTTTGGTGCAGGGAGCCTATGAGCATCGAGAGCAGCGCAGGGCATTCAGCGCAGCTTCCTGCACTGGAGGCCGCTATCGGGGTTTAGTAAAAGGGAAGGGGGTATATTTATCTATTTTTGTATAGTCGTTACTGAGGTGACATTGCATATTTTAAAGTCATCTGCCTTGACCTCTGATAAAAACCCCGAGATGATAGTTAACATTTTCTCTGCGTACAGTGTGCTTTGTGGTTTTTTTTAATTTTATTGTTGGTAGATCATTTTAGAACCATTCTATTCGACAAATTCATCGCCTAAACAGATGACCTTCACTCACTATGATATTTCCCCTTTGCAAACCTGATGTAATTTCTCATGTAACACGTCTCTTCTTTCATTCTGTAATTCGCTGATTGTCAAGCCTTCTTTCAATGTGAACCGCCTAGAAGTCATTTGACTATGGTGGTGTAGAAGAATAAAGTTATTAGTTATTATTATTTATACTGTGGGTTAGAACAAATTACATGATCAGGTTAAATAAAATGAGTTTTCACAAAGCTAGAACCCTGATTTTGCCCAATATTGTTCAATAATGTCACATCTGATTCATGTTTGTTGATCAAAGAATTTGTTTTAAAATCCTGCCATTTCCCCCAGGGGACTTTTAAAAAGTTATCAATTTTATTGTGAGGAGGATTTGATAATAGGCTTTTTTAATCAAGGGTGTATTAGAACTTCGTAGCAATCCCTTGTCCTCACTGGTAGCCTTCCCTCAGCTGCAAGCACTATACTGATTGCTTGGATTTACTCTGATCCTTCTGTGTTCCAAAACTGAATACCAGTTTGAAGTCACTGGTGAAAATATTAAAAGAAAAACAAAAAAAAAAAACTTAGGCAAAATATTACCACTTTTATGAGGCTCTGAAAACAGTAACTTTTTATATAACACTTCTCATGAGTTTCTATGAAAGGGGGAATAAAAGCTAAATAAATGAAAAGCCATGATTACTGCCTAGCTCTTTGTATACTGTGCTTGCTTACATCTAGCATCAGGAGTAAGACTCTCTTGCATGTGAAAAACAATAGTCACATAAGCAGGTGCTTTCTTTCTAGGGATCTATGAAGAAGTATAAAGGATAACGAAAGGCCCAGCCTATGTCACTGAGGCTAGCTTACATCATCACTGAGCAGCTCCGTGTAGTGTCTAGGTGTGAAGTGGTCAACCCAAAGAAGGTGAGATGTCAATTCATCGTCATTTTCTTCCTCATCTTCTGTATCATCTCTGGGTTTCGGTTCACTTCCAGGCTCCTCCAACTCACCATTGATATGGCTGCAACATATCCATCATATCTGTCAGTAAAGGTGAGCTTAAAGCACCAATGGCAAATGAAAACCTAAGGTTTCAGCAAAGTACAGTCAAACCTTAGATAGCGAATAAAGCACAGTTACTTACCGTAACAGATGTTATCCAGGGACAGCAGCCAGATATTCTCAACATGTGGGTGACGTCACCGACGGAGCCCCCTAGTGGACGTTTTCGCAAGCAGACTTGCTTGAAGTCCTTCAGGCTTGCGATTGGCCCGTGCATGCACGCGTGCCCCTCCCGCCCGACCTAGGGCATGCGTCTCCTCAGTGTGACCTCAGTTCAGATAGCTAGCAAAGAAGCCAACCACGGGGAGGTGGGTGGGTTGCGCGAATATCTGCCTGCTGTCCCTGGATAACACCTGTTACGGTAAGTAACTGTGCTTTAACCCAGGACAAGCAGGCAGCATATTCTCAACATGTGGAAGACCTCCAAACTAACCAGAATGGGATGGAGGAAGAGTTGGCAATTTAGGAGAACAGATTATGCAAAACGGACTGGCCAAAATGGCCATCACACCTGGAGAAAGTATCCAGACAGTAGTGTGAGGTAAACGTATGAACCGAGGACCGAGTGGTAGCCTTACAGATTTCCTCAAGCGGAGGGACGGCAGTGTAAACCTTCGAGGGGTTGGACTTCTTCAAGGAAGACTCAACCACCAAGGATTGGTGAGAAAGCTGAGAACTTTCAAACCCCTTAACCGGGATTGTCCGGTAACGGGACTCCAACTTGGAGGGAATGGCCATGACTGCATAGGGGGTCTCCAGGTTCCGGAGAAATGTTTGCTGGAGAACCTGGTGCAATTGCAAGCGCAGCGCCTCACGGGGCGGATGATCAACACCCATTTCTGCCAGGAATTCCTGGGTATAACAGGACTCAGACTGGAGGTCCAGGTTCAAGGCCCTACCCATGTCAGAGATGAAACGAGTAAAGGAGGAGTTTCGAGAAGAAGACTCATCCTCCTGAGGAGACCCCGAGCGAGATCTGGGAGTAGCTGAAAAAGAGGGAGAAATTTCCCTCGAATATTAAGCCGGGGCCTCGGAGTCCTGCGAATGGGAGATCGAAGAGGCTTAACTAAAGTGTCTGAGGGGGTCGAGGAACGACCCCGTGCAAGGTGGACCGGGAAGGACTCCGGAGTCCAAGGAATCAGCTGGCGGAGCCTCAGAGAAGATGGAGCAAAGGAAAATTCCTCCACCGGTTTCGAAGAAGACCCCCTAGAGGCTGGCATCTGCCTTGATGGGGAACGCAAATTAGAGTCCAACTCGAGGACAAGGGTGTGCCTGGAAGGCTTTGCGGTCGGAGACCTGCCCCGAAGGGGCGGAGAAGACCGTAGCTTTTTGGGAGGGGCAAGCCTCGACATAGTAGCGGGTGAAAAGCGGGCCCCTGTCCTGGACCATCGAAAAGTCACAGGTGACTCGGGAGATGAAGAATTGCTCGAGGGAACCCGACGAGTCTTGCGGGCACAGCCCCGAGACACAAGAGAAGGACGCTCAGGCTGGTCAGACCGAGGCTGGGTCAAGACCAAGGTCAGAGGCATCGAGGTTGGGACCAGTTGGCTCACCACTGAGGAAAGCTGCGTGGTAAGGAGAAATTAGGTTCTTACCTGCTAATTTACTTTCTTTTAGCTTCTCCAGACCAGTAGAGGTTAACTTTACGATTGGGTATATATCTAATCATGACCAGCAGGTGGAGACTGAAAACAAAACTTTGGGACAGTATATCCTAGCCCCTCCTCTCTATTTCCCTCAGTCTGCCGAATAGCCAAGCAGAACCAAGAACTGGAAACAACAGAGAGAAAAAACAATACTCCGAAAGGAGTAACCAATAACATACCCAAAAAATGCTGTTGGAAAATGCAGAGGAGAAATTCCCGAAGGAAGAAGGTCCCCACAGCTCGCCAGCTAAGCCAGCCGAGCCACAGCCGCTGTTCTTCAATTCTCCCCGGCCCTAGAAAAATACTAGAACCCGCAGCAAAAACCAAAAACTGCCCGCGCAACAGCCCCAACAACAACAACAACAGACAGGGTGGGGACCTCTACTGGTCTGGAGAAGCTAAAAGAAAGTAAATTAGCAGGTAAGAACCTAATTTCTCCTTCTTTAGCACTCTCCAGACCAGTAGAGGTTAACTTTACGATTGGGACGTACCAAAGCAGTCCCTCTCACGGGCGGGACCCCCGAAGGGCCGATACCAGAACACGCTCACCGAACACCGCGTCCCGACGCGCCTGAACATCTACCCGATAATGCCGAACAAATGAATGCAAGGAGGACCAAACCGCAGCCTTACAAATATCCACCGGAGGCACGAGCGACGACTCAGCCCAAGAAGCCGCCTGACCCCTAGTGGAATGAGCCTTGAGAAACTCCGGAACCGGCTTCTGACTCAGAAGATAAGCGGAAGCGATCGTCTCCTTGATCCAGCGCGCAATAGTAGCCTTAGAAGCGCCAGCCCCCCGACGAGGACCCGCCAGAAGCACAAAGAGATGATCGGAGCTCCGAAAATCCCGGGTCCGCTGCACATAAGCATGGAGGACCCGACCGACATCCAACTTGCGCAGCTGTCGTTGCTCAGAAGAACCCTCCCGACTACCCAAGACCGGGAGGACCACCGATTGATTGACATGAAAAGGAGAAACTACCTTCGGCAGAAAGGAAGGAACAGGCCGCAAAACAACCCGCTCCTTTGAAAACTCCAGGAAGGGAGCCCTACAAGAGAAAGCCTGTAGCTCCGACACCCGTCTAGCGGAAGTAATGGCCACCAAAAAGACCGACTTCAGCGTAAGGTCCTTCAACGAACAGCCATCCAACGGCTCGAAAGGAGGGCGCACTAGAACAGAGAGAACCAGATTGAGATCCCAAGAGGGAATCGAGGGCCTTATGGGAGGCCTGAGCAACTTGGCCGCCCTAAGAAAGCGAATCACATCAGGAATGGCTGACAAACGCTGACCTGTCACCAGCCCCCGAAAAGCCGACAGGGCCGCCAGATGAACCCGAAGAGAAGACCAGGCCAGGCCCCTATCCAGGCCATCCTGCAAAAACTCCAGAATGTTAGGCAGAGAAGCGCGAAAGGAGACCACTCCCCGCGCTCGGCACCATTCCTCAAACAGACGCCAAACCCGTACATAAGCCCGAGAGGTAGAAAGCCTCCGGGACCCCAAAAGTGTAGAGATCACCTTGTCGGAATATCCCTTCTTACTCAGGCGGCCCCTTTCAAGAGCCAAGCCGTAAGACAAAAGGGAGACGGGTCGAACATGGGAATGGGACCCTGCGTCAGAAGATCGCACTCGAGAGGCAGAGGAAGAGGATCCGCCACCAGATGCCTCACCAGATCCGCATACCACGGACGACGAGGCCAATCCGGAGCCACCAAGACCACCAGCCCCGGATGGCGAACAATGCGAAGCAGTACTCTGCCTACTAATGGCCAAGGAGGGAACACATACAACAGCCCCTCCGTTGGCCACGGTTGGACCAGAGCATCCAGACCCTCGGCCAGACCGTCCCTGCGACGACTGAAGAAGCGGGGTACTTTGGCGTTGCCACTTGTAGCCATCAGATCCATCAGGGGCTGCCCCCAAGCACGCACTAGCAACTGAAACGCCTCGGCGCCGAGACACCACTCTCCCGGATCCAAGAAGTGACGACTGAGGAAGTCCGCCTGAACGTTTTCTACCCCGGCAATGTGAGAGGCCGAGAGGTCCAGAAGATGCGACTCCGCCCAAACCATGAGCCGAGCCGCCTCCTGCGCCACCAGAGTGCTCTTGGTGCCCCCCTGACGATTGACATAAGCCACTGCCGTGGCATTGTCCGACAGGACTCTGACCGACTTGCCCAACAAAAGGGAGTGGAAAGCCAACAGCGCCAGCCGGACCGCCCTGGTCTCCAACACGTTGATCGACCAGGAGGCCTCCTCCGTGGACCAGGTTCCCTGAGCAGAGTGACCCAGACACTGGGCCCCCCAACCCAGGAGACTCGCATCCGTAAGGAGCACCGTCCACTGCGGAAGATCCAGACCCACCCCCTGAACTAGGTGAGGGGTCCGGAGCCACCAACGCAGACTGCAGCGCGCCAAGCCTCGCAGGGGAACCGGAACATCCATCCCGTGCCTCTGGGGAGACCACCTCCGGAGCAGAGCATACTGAAGAGGACGCATGTGGGCCCGCGCCCACCTCACCACGTCCAGGGACGCCGCCATCGACCCCAGGACCTGGAGGAAATCTCGCGCCCGAGGACACCGGGACGCCAAAAGCAGGCGAATCTGAGACTGCAATTTGCTCACCCGGGCCTCTGGGAGGAAGACCTTCCCCAAGGAGGTGTCGAACAGCACCCCGAGGTACTCCAGACGCTGAGCCGGAACCAACCGACTCTTGGAAAGGTTGACCACCCAGCCCAGCGACCGGAGAAACTCCACCACCCGAGCCGTAACCCGGTAGCTTTCCTGCAACGACTTGGCCCGAATTAACCAGTCGTCCAGGTAGGGGTGTACCAGAATGCCCTCCGACCGCAAGGCTGCCGCGACGACCACCATCACCTTGGTGAACGTCCGGGGAGCCGTGGCCAGCCCAAAGGGAAGCGCACAGAACTGATAGTGCCGACCCAAGATCGCAAAGCGCAGGAAACGCTGATGAGAGGTCCGAATAGGAACATGCAAGTAGGCCTCCGTCAGATCGAGAGAAGTGAGAAACTCCCCCGGCTGAACCGCCAGAATGACCGACCGCAGCGTTTCCATACGGAAAGAGGGAACCTTGAGAGCCCTGTTGACCCCTTTCAAATCGAGGATGGGCCGAAAAGTCCCCTCCTTCTTGGGCACCACAAAGTAAATGGAGTACCTGCCCGTGCCCCACTCCGGGGGGGGCACCGGAACTACTGCCCTGAGATCTAGCAAGCGCTGAAGGGTCTGGCGAAAAGCCTGCTTCTTCCCCGGAGTCTGACACGGAGAAGCGAGGAAAAAATCCGGCAGAGAGCGGGCGAACTCCAGGGCATAACCGTCCCGCACCACCTCCAGGACCCACTGATCGGACGTGATCTCGGCCCATTTGGGAAAAAAGTCGCGCAGCCGGGCCCCCACCGGAACCAAGGGGGGCGCCGGCAAGGCGTCATTGTGCAGGACGGGAAGCGGGGGAACCGGCGGAGGGGTTCCCTGCCCCCCGACGGGCCCCCCGAAAGGGCTGCATGCGCTGGAAGAACCGACCCCGGGAAAACCCCGGAGACTGGAAAGAAGCAGCCCCACGCCCAGGGCGATACTTGCGAAATTCCCGCAAACGCCCCCGGGCCGCACCCCCCCGAGACGCCGGGCGGGCACGGTCCTCCGGCAAACGGGGAACTTTCGAGTCCGACAGAGTCTGAATTAACTTATCCAAGTCCTCTCCAAATAAAAACGACCCCCGAAAGGGAAATTTAGTAAGCTTAGCTTTGGACGCAGCATCCGCCGCCCAAGCGCGCAGCCACAACACACGCCTTGCGGCCACGCCAAAAGCCATGGACTTAGCCGAGATCCGCACCAAGTCATACAGAGCATCCGAGAGGAATGAGGCAGCCATCTCAATCTTTGCTACCTCCTGATCCACCAGAGACCAGTCGTCAGACTCTCGATCCAAGACCCGCTCCGCCCACCGAAACACGGCGCGAGCGACCAGTCCCCCACAAATAGCCGCCTGGACCCCAAAAGCAGAGACTTGAAAATTTTGCTTAAGGATGTTCTCCAATTTGCGCTCCTCAGAGTCCCGCAAGGCAGAACCGCCCTCAACAGGCACGGTATGCCGCTTGGAAATAGCCGAGACCACCGCATCCACGACTGGCGAAGCTAACGTAGCCCGATCCCCTTCAGGAATGGGATACAGGCGAGCCATGCTGCGCGCCAGCCGAAACGGCGTCTCCGGCGTTTTCCACTGCTCAAGAATAATATCCCGAATATCCTGATGCATAGGAAAAGAGCGGGAAACGGAACGGATCCCTCGTAACAGAGGGTCCCCCACACGCGGAGTCTCCGGCGGCGCGTCCTCAAAACGCAAAGCCGAAGAAACCTGTTGAATAAGGTCAGGCAGCTCATCTCTCTGAAAAAGGCGCACCACGGACGCCTCGTCACTGGAGAACGGGAAACCCGACAACCCGCCGCCAGCTTCCGTCCCCTCCAGAGGGTCCTGGAATTCCTCAGAAGGGTCCAGGTCCTCCTCCATACCGACACGTTCCTCCGACCACAAATCCTCGTCCCACGACACCCGCGGACGCTTGGACAAGAGAGGCGGCGGAGGGGACGTCACGTCAGACGAGAGAGGCAAAGCCGCAGGGAGCGCGGAGGAAACCCCACCCCCCGAGACCCCCTGGGCGCAACCGGGACCCCCAGCCGCCTGAAAATAGGCTTTGCATAATGAAAAGAAAAAATCAGGGGAAAAACCCCCCGAGGGTCCCAAGGGACTCCCTGCCACAGCAGGGGACCCAGCTGAAACCTGCCCCTGCTTAGACAAAACAGGGGGAAGGTCACCTGAGGTGGAAGACAAAATGGAGGGGCCAGACAGAGAAGATGGCGTCTTTCCCGCCAAAACAGCTCCCTCCACAGCCTGAAGCGGCTGAGAGACCTGAATAGTCTCAGCCGCTAAAACAGGCAAGCCGGCATCAGCTGTCAAAATATCAGCTGAGAGGGAATCCTCTAAAACCCGACCGTCGGCGGCTCGGGGAATCCCTCCGTGGGCGGACGGAGAAGACCGGGCTTCTCCACCGTTCCCTGCCGACTCGCGAGGCACCATCGGCGGGGAGCTCTGGGCGCCTGCAGCCGCTGCCGACGGAGCTCCTCCACCGCACCGGCCTGAACACCGCTTGCACAGGCCGGCCGCGAGTGCCTCGCGTCTGGAGCACAATGAGCACTTTTTCCCTTTAGAAGTGCTCATTGCTCCATACGCGACCTAGCTGTAAAAAAGTGCCGGTTAGTTGAAAAAATACAGTAAAATACAGTTTTCTTAAAGGGATACAACCCTCCAGACCAGCACTACCTCAGGATTTTTTTTTTTTTTTTTTTTTACAGAACAGACTCCACAGGCTCTCGAAGCAATATGCCTTGCTTGATTTAGGGGGCAAGGCTTACTGCTGAGGCTCCTCTAAAAAAATATGGGGAGGTGGAGGAAGTGGGGGGAGGGACCCCGCTCGTGACCCGCCGGGTTTGACACCCCCGAGGTCGGACGAACCCCCAAACAGAGTCCGTCCAAGCTCCGTCCGGCTAAAAACAGGGACAATAAACCTCTAAACAAATTCCAACAGCCCTACCAAGGGAGATGGGTACAGATCACTCAACACCTGCTGGAGACTGAAAGAAGACTGAGGGAAATAGAGAGGAGGGGCTAGGATATACTGTCCCAAAGTTTTGTTTTCAGTCTCCACCTGCTGGTCATGATTAGATATATACCCAATCGTAAAGTTAACCTCTACTGGTCTGGAGAGTGCTAAAGAAGTATAGCCTTAAGCATGTCCTCGAACATAGGCTGTTGGATCGTAGGTGCAGCAGTGCGCTCCTTCGGGGGCGACCTCGAGTAAGAGTATTCCCTACGTGAGGAGGCACGCTTAGAATGATGTCTCAAAGACGCTGACGAGGTGGCACTGACATGAGACTCTGAGGTAGGCTTCTTTGCCGGCACACCTGAGGAGGAAAGAGGAGACTTACCCGAGACCAGAGTTGCAGGAGGAGCCGAAGCCGGAGTCTTTGAGGTCGAAGGGGACTTCGAGGCTGAGGCACCCAATGAGTGCGCCATGGCCAAGCTCAAGGCCTGTCCACAAGATCAATGGGGTCAAAGAGTTGAAGAATCTTGGCCATCCTCCGACGAAGAGCCTGCGGTTGCAAAGTCGCACAACGTGGACACGACTCAGTGCGGTGCTCCACACCCAGGCACTCCACACACCAACGATGAGGGTCGGTGATGGAGATAACCCGGTTGCACTTAGTACAGTTTTTAAACCCAGATCGAGGCCGGGACATAAGAAAAAATACGGCTGCGGTCCCGCGAGGCCAGGCGGCCAGAGCAAGACCGGTTAACCCGGTCAAAAATATGTGAACGGAAAAAAAGAAAAATAAAGGCACGGGCACAGCGACTTAACTGAAATTAACCAAATAAGCTTTGGTGCAAGAGAGATAACAAGATCACGCGAAGCAAGGGAGCAGTGCTTCTTGCTCTGCGAAAAACATAGAACTGAGGCCACGCTGAGGAGATGAATGCCTTAAGTCGGGCGGGAGGGGTACGCGCGCATGCGCAGGCCAATCGCAAGCGAAAACGTCCGCTAGGGGGCTCCGTCGGTGACATCACCCACATATTGAGAATATGCTGCCTGCTTGTCCTGGGATAACGTGGTTTACGAGTGTTTTGCAAGACGAGCAAAACATTTTCTTAAATTTTAACTTGATAAACGAGTGTTGTCTTGCAGTACGAGCACATATACATGTGTCACGTCAAATACACATAACAGCATCACTGATTGCGGCTGAACGTAATACATGTGCCCGGCGTGAAAGTACGCACAACATATGCACATCTCACGCTGAGTGTGGCTGAACGTAATAAAAGCATCACGCCCAATTCACCCGCAGGGTAGTGACTGTTTGAAAAGAGTGAGATCTTGCAATACAAGTATTAAAGTTTTGGGATTTGGAATGAATTGTCCGTGTTTCCATTATTTCCTATGGGGAAAATTGCTTTGATATACGAATGCTTTGGATTACAAGCATGCTTTTGGAATGAATTATGCTCGCAAACCAAGGTTCCACTGTACTATAAAGAAACAAAATCCATTTTCCATCTTACACAGAGACACCATGTATTATGCCTTTAATCAGGTCCACAGCTTCTACTTTCATTTCTGGATAGAATTTAAACCCCAGGCACTGACCTCTCAATATCTGAGCTATCTATTTCCTGTTCCCTTCATCTTGGTGCAAATAATTCCCAGTGTTTTACTTTTAAAACTAGGCCCGACATTTGAGCACCAGTTGTCTTATCTTCCATTATAAGAACATAAGAACATAAGAAGTTGCCTCCGCTGGGTCAGACACGAGGTCCATCGTGCCCAGCAGTCCGCACCCGCGGCGGCCCATCAGGCCCATGATCTGTAATGTGATCCTTCTCTAATCCCTTTTATCTTTCTATCTATACTCTGTCTAAAACCTATCTTTACCCCTATTTGTATCCTTCAATCCCCCTATCGTTCAGGAATTTATCCAAACCTTCCTTGAATCCCCGTAGTGTACTCTGTCCTATCACAACCTCCGGAAGCGCATTCCAGGTGTCCACCACCCTCTGTGTAAAGAAGAACTTCCTAGCATTGGTTCTAAAATTGTCCCCTTTCAGCTTCTCTGAGTGCCCCCTGGTGCTTGTGGTTCCCAATAATCTGAAGAATCTGTCCCTTTCCACCCTCTCTATGCCCTTCATGATCTTGAAAGTCTCTATCATGTCTCCTCTGAGTCTCCTCTTTTCAAGGGAGAAGAGCCCCAGCCTTCCCAACCTGTCTGTGTATGAAAGGTTTTCCATACCTGTTATCATTTTCGTCGCTCTTCTCTGGACCCTTTCAAGTATCGCCATGTCCTTCTTGAGGGACAGTGACCAATACTGGACACAGTACTCCAGATGCGGATGAACCATCGCACGATACAGCGGCATGATGACTTCCTTCTTCCTGGTCGTAATGCCCTTCTTAATAATACCCAACATTCTGTTTGCTTTCTTGGAGGCCGCTACACATTGTGCCGTTGGTTTCATTGTAGTATCTACCAGTACACCCAAGTCTTTTTCAAGATTACTATCCCCTAGCACTGACCCCCCCATTTTGTAGCTGAACATCGGGGTTTTTTTTCCTAAATGCATGACCTTGCATTTCTCTATATTAAAGCGCATTTGCTTGCCCACTCCTCCAGTTTGTTTAGGTCCCTTTGTAGGTCTTCACATTCTTCCGTGGTTCTAACCCTGCTGCAGAGTTTGGTGTCATCCGCAAATTTTATAACTTCACACTTCGTCCCTGCTTCTAGATCGTTTATGAATACATTGAACAACAGTGGTCCGAGCACCGACCCCTGGGGAACACCGCTCGTGACCTTCCGCCAGTCCGAGTAGTGTCCCTTCACTCCGACCCGTTGCTTTCGGTCTGCCAACCAGTGTTTAATCCATCTGTGTACGTCCCCTTCCACCCCGTGGCTCCACAGCTTCCTAAGAAGCCGCTCATGGGGCACCGTGTCAAAGGCCTTTTGGAAGTCGAGATAGATGATGTCTATGGGTTCTCCTTTGTCCATCTGGCTGTTTATCCCTTCAAAAAAGTGCAGTAGGTTCGTTTGGCACGATCTTCCCTTGCAGAAGCCGTGCTGGCTCACTTTTAGTTGTCCATTTTTTTCTATGTGTTCGCAGATGGTGTCCTTTATTAGTGCCTCCATCATCTTGCCTGGGACTGAAGTCAGGCTTACTGGCCTGTAGTTCCCCGGGTCACCCCTCGATCCCTTTTTAAAGATAGGTGTGATATTTGCTATTTTCCATTCTTCTCATTTCATACCAGAGATAAGAAAACCATACACAGACTTGGTTTTCCGAACAACAAAGGAGAAATTAGGTTCTTACTTGCTAATTTTCTTTTAGACTCTCCAGACTGGTACAGTTCACTGATGGGTAATAGCTCACCATGGCCAGCAGGTGGAAACAGACAAAACCTTTTGGATGTAAAACAAGTAGCTGTGCTTCCCCTTGATATAGCCAGTCTGCCGAATAGCCAAGCAGAACTAAGAAGTGCTAATTAAAACAGTAACAACATTCCGAACAGGAGTAACAACTAGCATAGAGCAATACTGTTGGAAATTGCATAGAAAAAGCCCCTTCAGCAAACGTCCCCACAACTCGCCAGCTACACCAGTTGAGCCATAGCCTCTATTCTTTAATCTCCCCAAACCTAGAAAAATACTAGAACCTGCAGGAAAAAAAAAAATCACGCTCTTCACGTGAATCCTGCAAGAACAACAGACAGACAGGGTGAGAACTGCACCGGTCTGGAGAGTCTAAAAGAAAGAAAATTAGCAGGTAAGAATCTAATTTCTCCTTCTTTAGCACCTTTCTATACTGGTATAGTTCACTGATGGGACGTACCAAAGCAGTACCCATCATGGGTGGGACCCCCTTAGGGACACCACCCGAACACGCTCACCGAACACTGCATTCCGATGCGCTTGGACATCCACATGATAGTGTCACACAAAAGAATGCAGAGAAGACCAAACCGTGGCCTTACAGGTATCCACTGGAGGCACCAGAGAATATTCAGCCCAAGAAGCAGCCTGAGTCCGAATGGAATGAGCCTTGAGAAAATCCGAACAGGCCTCTTCTGAAGAAGACATGCAGAAGTGACAGTCTCCTTGATCCAGTGTGCAATGGTAGCCTTGGATTATCAAAAAATGTCAATTGCAAGGTACTGATACAAGTGCTAAGGACAGTGTCTAACGTCTTCCACACTTTGCTCAACAGTAGCTGGTGACAACATCAAAAGAAAACACAAAGATGAAGATCCAACCAAATCTGCAGTGAGAAATGCAAAAGCAAAGCAAAGGAAAACTGCAGAAATATGTACAATGATGCAGGCTAAGTTTATTGTATGAAAAAACGGTAAAAACAACACCTTAAAATACACCAAGGGACCCGACACGGTCTGTTTCGGAAAACACGCCTTCATAAGGGGTTCCAACTAGAACGAAAGTCAATTGAAACCTCCAATAAACTGTAGCCTTTAGGTATAACGAACGCCACAGGCAATCTGTATACGGACAGCTGTGTAACAAGAAAAAGACAACATCAAAAGGACATAATCCCTTCAAGTTCTTTCCTCCCCTGAAGGCTACTCTGAAATCTACATTCTAAAATACAGGATGAACTGAAAGCACATGCTAATTTCTCTTCTAAATCTTAGTCAACAGTGTTCTCCCCAGGGCTTTTTAGCCGTGCGATCCGCCCGGCAAATTTAGATGACCGCCCAGCTGTCATCTATCGGGAATCCTGCTGCTGCTGCCGCTCAACATAAAAAAATCCCCCCCAAAACCATCTCTCACCGGCTTGGAAATGCGAACTCAAGCTTCGGGGCTCTAAGGTGTGCATGCCGGCTTCTCTTCTCTTCCCTCCGAAACCGAAGCAAGTTGTAAGCTTCCCTCCATCGCTGACCTATGCCTAATGAGGCAAAAATGTCACGGTGCAAGGGAAGCCTCCCCTTCGCTTGCTTGGAAACTTCACCGCAGCGCAGGATGCCTGTGGTGCAGGACAGGACACTGAAAAAAATCGGACCTCGCACTCTCTTCCATGCTGTCCTTCGCAACCTCGCTGCTTAAAGCGTGGTCACCACCTATTTTATACCAGTTCATCGCCGATTCTCCCTCTCCCGTTCTCCGAATCATCATTATGTCCAGATTATCGCAGGATGAAATATACAATGGCTACCCGACGCAGGTCTTCTACTGTAACAGGGACCCTTTCTTCATTGGCAGGAAATTGGTGATCAATGGCAAGCATGTGCCCACTTTTGACACCCTCCTGTCAGAGTTGATTGCCAGGCCACACCTACGTCATAGCGAACAAGGAATCTTTCCAGGAGCTCGAGTACGTGATATCATTGTGCAAGGGGGTTGCCGGTAGTAGAAGTCAGGTGGACTGGTACGTTATAGGGGTGTGAGTGACATATAACTCCATGATTGATATGACTGATTACTAGTTGACAAAGGGCCAAAATTCATTTGTGGATATGTTTTCATATTAATTTATATTTAGCAATTTGTCACTGGAAAAAAAACTTTACAGGTACAGTAGTACTGTGGTATTTTTTCCCCCCAGGATTTGAAGTCACTGTAAAATTATTTAAAGTTTGTTTAGTTCAGGGTTCCCTGAATGGAAATCTCTTAATAATAATTTAGTTTAGACTTCTTATGCTTTCAGGCAGATTTTCTGGGTCACCAGGCTGCACAGTGGTATAAATTATTATCTGGCTATTTGAATAAGAAACCAAAGACTGGACTTAGACATATTTGGAGCAATGAGATTAAGCATCAAATTAATGCGTCTCAATGGCCACGTATTTGGTCTTGTAGGATGAGATGTACAATGTCTGTGTCTATGAGGCAAACATGGTTTTTCCTGTTGCATAGAGCACTCTGGACCCCTGTTCGTTTACAAAAATTGGATTGCTCTAAGTCTAATAGATGTTGGCATTGTCATCTCGAGGCTGGAACTTTAAATCATTTATTGTTTTATTGTCCATTTATTAAAGCTTTTTGGCAGTCAATTTGGGATCAAATAAATTGTATGCTAGAAAATCATGTAGCATTGTCATATGACACAATTTTATTTGGCATGTCTACGAGAGCTAAAAGCCAATTATTTGCTAATAATAATAAACTTTTAATGATTTTAACAGGAGTTGCCATTCAGCAAATAACATATAACTGGAAAGATTGTACAAGATTAAATTATTGTTTTTGGTGGAACTCGGTGTGTCACATGTATAGGATGGAAAGAGTGCTTGCAGTTCAAAATGGATATTTTAATAAATTTAAGGATGTGTGGGGGCCATTAATAAGGTATTATAATGAATAATCAGCATTTTTCCCTACTTAATATATATTGTTTTGAGGGTGGGTTATGTGGCTTTCAATATTAAATTATAAAACAAATGATCTATATTATTATATTATGTGATATATTTCTACTTGATTATAATTTTTGGGAGGGTGGGTTGGGTTAAAATCTTTTTCTTGAGGAATTGTAGTTTCAAGTGATGTTGTATATTGAATGATGATTTTACTGTACACTTGTTGAAAAATCTAAAATGAATAAAGATTTGCAAAAAAAAAAAAAAAAAGTTTGTTTAGCTCTTGTTAGAATAGTAATTGTGAATCATTTCTAACCAAAATTTGTATGTCTACTCAGTAAACAGGGACGTTCAAGATGCTGAGTGCAAAAAAAAAAAAAAAAAGAGAGAGAGAGAAAACTTAAAAAACGGTGAACCTGTGTCATATGAATATAAAGGAGTGAAAAAGCTAATATAAGAGGCCTGTATGCAAAAACTTAAATAGCTATGTGTAGAAAATAGCTTGGTTTGCATCTTGGAGATAAGGATTTTTAAAATTGAAAATGCAAAATTATGCCAAAATTTCTGGGATGTGGTCATTCGTCCCCCTTCCTCCCAGCAGGTCTACCATCTCTCCTCCCACACTAGGTCCAACATCCATAGTCAGTGGAATGCTTTTTTGTTTGGGGGGCCCGAAAGCACTGCCCAGGCTCCACCCCAGACCCAGCTGCAATACTAATAATAGTACTAATTGTAAATGCCATTTCTTCCATTCATTTTTCACATACTCACAATATAATCTTATTAATAATACATAATGGTAACCACAAAATTAAACTACACAAAGCACACTCTTTTACCCCTCCCCAACTTGCACAGCATTTCTTCCTCTCTCCTCCACCCCCATGTGCAAAGTCCACCATCTCTCTCTCATTCCTTCTCTTGCTGTAAAGGGAGTGAGGAAAGAAAGATAGAGGGATCCAGGGTATATCGCTCCAACTCCTTCTACTGCCACATCCAACATTTCTCCCTCTCTCATCCCCCCAGACTGTGTGCAGCATCTTTTGCCTCTGCCCACCAGCCCCATGTCCAACATTTCTCCTTCTATTACCCCTCTCCAGAACCATGCGACATCTCTTCCTCCATTCCCTCCACCACCAGGTCCAACATTCTTCCCTCTTGCATCTGTCCCACTGTTCCCTCTCCACCACCACATTCAACATTTCTCCCTCTCATCTCTTTCTATCTTACTCCTCTTCTACCCTGTCCAACAATTCTCTTCCTACGCCCAACATTCTCCTCTTTCTTCCTTTCCCCATGTACTCCATCTCTTTCCCTCACACCCATGCTCAACAATTTTCCCTTTCTATTCCCTCCTCCACCTCAGCATCTCTTTCCTTCTATCCTATGTTCCAAGTTCATGCCCCTTCCCTCCCTTCCTTCTGTATCCCTCCCTTCCTTCTGTATCCCAAGTTTGTGCCCCCTCCCTCCTTCCTTACAGACTTTGTCTTACGTTTGTGTCCCCTCTCTTCCTTCTGTGTCCCAACATGTCCCTCTCTCCATTCTGTGTCCCAAGTTCATGCACCCACCCTCCTTCCTTCCTTTGTCCCAAGTTCATGCCCCTTCCTTCTGTATCCCAAGTTTGTGACCCCTCCCTCCTTCCTTACTGACATTTTCTCTGCTTACAGTGTGCTTTGTGTTTTTTAAATTTTATTGTTGGTAGATCATTTTGACTTGATCATTTTAAAAGTAGCTCGCAAGCCAAAAAAGTGTGGGCATCCCTGCTGTAGAGCCATTTCTTGTATGACTGGATGAGCTATATTTATCTTTTTTTTTTAGTTGTTTAAATTCATGCAGAAATAAATGGCTAGATTGAACCTAATGACTTCATTAACGCCTTTCCCTTTTTTAAACCTCTATTCCATTTGAAAGAGGGCAAATATCTAATTATTCCCTTCTAGCATTGGATGCTTCTTAAATTTAGTAAAAATATTCTGGCCCAAGTGTCAAACCTTAAAAAAGGAAGTCATATTGAGCATTGGAAAATAATAATAAACTAATAAAAAAATAGTACACATTTAGGGCACATAAGCATTGCCTCTGCCGAGTCAGACCATAGGTCCATCATGCCCAGCAGTCCGCTCCCGCGGCGGCCCCCCAGGTCAATGACCTGTAGTGATCTATTACTCAAGAGCATTTTGTACTGTATAGTAACCCTCTAATTGTACCCCTGGATCCCCTTTCCCTTCAGGAACTCGTCCAATCCCTTTTTGAAACCCAAAATCGTACTCTGCTCAACCACCTCCTCTGGAAGCGCATTCCAGGTGTCCACCACCCTCTGGGTGAAGAAGAACTTCCTAGCATTTGTTCTGAACCTATCTCCCTTCAATTTTTTTGAGTGCCCTCTAGTTTTTGTTGCCCCCGCCAGTCTGAAGAATCTGTCTCTCTCTACCTTCACTATACCCTTCATGATCTTATAAGTTTCTATCATATCCCCTCTAAGTCTCCGCTTTTCCAGGGAAAAGAGCCCCAGCTTCTCAGCATATGAGAGGTTTTCCATACCCTTTATCATTTTTGTTGCTCTTCTCTGGACCCTCTCGAGTATCGCCATATCTTTCTTTAGGTACGGCGATCAGTATTGGACGCAGTATTCAAGATGCGGTCACACCATTGCCCTGTACAGCGGGAAGATAACTTCCTTGGTTCTGGTAGTGATACCTTTTTGATAATGCCCAACATTCTGTTCGCCTTTTTTGAAGCCGCTGCGCATTGTGCTGCCGGTTTCATTGTTTTATCCACCAAAACCCCCAAGTCCTTTTCTAGGTTGCCTTTTTCCAATGTCATCCCCCCCCCCATCTCCACATTGAAGCTCATCTGCCATTTATTTGTCCACTCACTCAGTTTGTTCAGGTCCCTTTGGAGTTCTTTTCATTCCTCAACAGATCTAACCGTACCGGAGAGTTTTGTGTCATCCGCAAATTTTATAACTTCACACTTTGTCCCTGTTTCCAAGTCATTAATAAATATATTGAATAGCAGTGGTCCCAGCACTGACCCTTGTGGGACGTCACTTGTGACCCCTTTCCAGTTAGAATAGTGTCCCTTTAATCCTACCCTCTCTTTCCTGTTTGTCAGCCAGTTTCTGATCCATCTGTGTATGTCCCTTCCACCCCGTAGTTCCACAGTTTCCTTAGAAGGCGCTCATGAGGTACCTTGTCAAAGGCTTTCTGGAAGTCCAGGTATACTATGTCTATGGGGTTACCTTTGTCCAAGTGTTCGCTTATCCCCTCGAAGAAGTGCAGCAGGTTTGTTTGGCAAGATCTTCCAGTACAGAAACCATGCTGGCTTGTTCTCATCAGCTTATTTTTTTCTATGTGCTCACTGATACTGTCTTTGATTAATGATCCGGCTATCTTCCACGGAACTGAGGTTAAGCTGACCGGTCTAAAATTCCCCGGGTCGCCACTGGAACCCTTCTTGAAGATAGGTGTAACATTCGCTATCCTCCAGCCTTCCGGTATTACCCCTGTTTTCAGGGATAGGTTGCAAATCTGCTGCAATAACTCCGCTATTTCATCTCTAAGTTCTTTTAATATTCTTGGGTGAACTCCGTCCGGGCCTGGGGATTTGTCAGTTTTTAGCTTTATCTCCATGCACGATAATTGCACAATAATTTTTCCTCTTGGTCCCCCTTGAAGAATTTTTCCGGTTCCGGAACATTGGATGTGTCCTCTTTCATGAAGACCGACGAGAAGAATGTGTTTAATTTGTCTGCCACTTCCTTTTCCTCCTTTACCATTCCTTTCCTATCCCCCTCATCCAGGGGTCCCACCTCCTCCCTTGCCGGCTGTTTCCCTTACACATATCGAAAGAAAGGTTTAAAAGTTCCGTGCCTCCTTTGCAAGTCTCTCTTCATACTCTCTCTTTGCTGTTCTGACCACGCGGTGACATTCTTTTTGGTGCTTCCTGTGCTCTTTCCAATTTTCCTCAGTTTTATCCTTTTTCCACGTCCTGAAGGGTTTTTTCTTATCTCCTACCACCTTCTTAACTTCTTTTGTTAATCATGCTGGGTCTTTTGCTTGATTCTTTCTGCACCCTTTTCTAAATCTGGGTATATACCGGTTTTGCGCCTCGTTCACCGTGTCCTTGAATAAGGTCCAGGCTTGGTCCACCGTCTGTGCCTTTCTGGAGCTGTTTTAGAATTTTCTCTTTACCATGTGTCTCATGGCATCATAGTTCCCTTTCCTGAAGTTGAACGTTGTTACAGTGGTTCTCCTCCCCTTTGGCATATTTAGTTCCACTTTGAATTGGATCGTGTTGTGGTCACTGTTCCCTAAAGGTCCCGCTACTTCCACTTCTTGGGCAGATCCTCTTAGCCCGTTGAGGATTAAATCCAGAATAGCTGTCCCTCTCGTTGGTTCCTTGACGAGCTGTTCCAAGTAGCAGTCCCCTACAGCCTCTAGGAACTCCAATTCCTTTGAACAATTGGAAACTCCATGGCTCCAGTCTATCCCTGGGTAGTTGAAATCTCCCATAACTATGGTGTTTGCGTTTTTACATTCTCGACTCAACTCGGCTCTCAGTTCTTCATCTATTGCTTCTGTTTGCCCGGGTGGGCAGTAGTACAGCTCCATCTTTATCTCGATTCCCTTTCTTCCTGGTATTTTAACCCATATTGATTCCAGTTGGCCATTAGTTGTTGGTGCGTCCACTCCGATCGATTGAATTGTATCCGTTACGTAAAGTGCTATTCCTCCTCCTTTCTGATATGTCCTGTCTCTTCGGTAGAGCTTGTACCCTGGTAGTGCTGGGTCCCATTTGTTGTCCTCGTTCCACCATGTTTCCGTGATTGCTATGATGTCTAGATTCTCATCCCTCTTCTTCACACCATCTCCTCAGCCATGCATTGATTGTAGTTCCATCTGCCTCTTCACATCAGCCCTCGGTACTAGTAAGATCTCCGAGAACGCTATCCTCTGTGTCCTCATCTTCAGCTTCCTTCCCAAGATCATGAACTGTTCGGTGAGTGCCTTCCTGCTGTAGTCTCTCCTGGCGACATCATTCGTCCCGACATGGACTATCACTGCCATCTCTTCCGTCTCTGCTCCCTCCAGGAATTCTGTCGATGATGTCCTTGGTTCTTGCTCCTGGGAGACAGGTCACTAGCCGATCCTCTCTCCCTCCTGCTATATGACTGTCCACCTGTCTCAAGATCGAGTCTCCCACCAGGATTGCAGATTTCCCTTCTTTCAGTATCCGCTGTGGTCGCAGATCAGTGTCCTTGGTGGTTCTCATTTCTTCTCCCTCTAGTTTCTGGTAGGATCCTGCTTCTTCCTCCTGCAAATACCCTCCATGGGATCCTTCTTCCTTGGTGTCGGATAACTCGTGTCCTCCGCTCAGTGCATCCTCCTTGTACAGGCGCTGCTCGTGTTCTTATTCTTCTACTCTCTTGTAGGCGTCCTCGATGAACTTCTCAAGTTCCCTGACCTGTTCTTCGATGTGCCTCTCTCTCGTGGGGTAATCGGCTGTCAGGAATGGGTCTTCTGAGATGTAGAGTCCCTCCAGTTCCTGGATCCTGTGCTTCAGATGACTAACCTCACTCTTCAAGCTCTTCAGTTCCTGACATCGTACGCACACATAAGACTGTCTCCCCGAGGGGAGGTAGTCGTACATGTGGCAGTCTGTGCAGAACACTGGGAAGCTCAATCCCTGGGCTCCTGCAGCTTCCATACTTGTCCGCCTTCTAGAAGTTCGTATACTCTTTGCTTGCGCGCTCACTCCTGATCCTGGCTCTTCCTGATCTTCTTCGTCCTCTGCTTCCTTCCGCCTGTGCATGCGCGCTGTCCTGTTCTTCCTAGCCCTCTCTGCCTGTCTGAACTTTTTGCTTGAGTTTGCCTTTTCTTAACCCTCCACCGCTGCCTTCTGCTTTTGTGAGTTCCCCCTGTTGATGTGTGTTTTCTCTTTTCTAGTGTGTGCTCTCTCTGTGTATGTTACCTCTTAGGTTTGCCTCCTGGACCTGCCCTTTATCTGTCTTCTGTTCTTACTGCTACACTTCTGTGCCTGTCACTTCTCTTTTGTTTTTGTGTGGGTGCGGCCCCACTGGACCTACCTGATTCCCTGTCTTCAGTGCCTTCTGTCCCTTTTGCTTCTCTTGTCTGTATGTGGCTTTACTCCTGTGCACCTGCTACCCTTTGCCTGTGTGCCTGCTACCACTTACGGTGCTGTCTCTCCTTATGCTCTTGGGTGTAGTGGTCCGGCTCTTCTTACGGCTCTTCGCAAAGGTGCTCTTGCTAAGGCGAGCGCCTTTGCCGTTCGCCTTGCGCTGAACGGCTGCGCGCCGTTGGCTCCCTTCCTGTTAAGGGGGAGTCCGGGCGCCGACGCTGGTGGTGACTCAGTGCGGGTGGGCGGAGCTAACTCTCGCCGCTACCCGCTCCTACTGTTCCCTGCTTCCTCCTTCACTAGCTTCTCACCTGACTCTCTCCCATAAATTTAAGGATGTGTGGGGGCCATTTATAAGTTATTATAAAGAATAATTTACACTTTTCCCAAGTTTTAATTTTTTATTGTGGTATGGGGGGTGGATTTTATTAACAATATATTCTAATGATAAGATATTATATTTATGTGGTATATCATTTTGTTGGAAAAGTGATATGGGAGGGGGGAGGGTTAAATTTTTTTGTTGAAAGATTGCTGATTTTCAAGTGATGTTGTATCTTACGTGTTTGTTATTTATTGTACACTTGTTGTAAATTATAAATGAATAAAGAACTTAAAAAAAAACAAAAAACCTCTCTCTTCTTCAGCTGCCGCCTGCTCTGCCTGCCTCCATGCGGTTTGCTGAGTTCTTCACGCCGCGGCTCCCTTCCTGTTAAGGGGGAGTCCGGGCGCCGACGCTGGTGGTGACACGGTGCGGTTGGGCGGAGCTAACTCTCGCCGCTACCCGCTCCTACTGTTCCCTGCTTCCTTCTTCGCTAGCTTCTCACCTGACTCTCTCCCAACTCTCTCTTCTTCAGCTGCCGCCTGCTCTGCCTGCCTCCACGTGGTATGCTGAGTTCTTTGCGCCGCGGCTCCTTTTACTAAGTTGTGTGCGCTTAGCACATGCAGAATTGCCATGTGCATTAGACGCTAATGCCAGCACTGAGCTGGCTTTAGTTTTCCCGCTTAGCGCGGGGGTTTGCACGCGCTAAAAATGCTAGCGCACCTTAGTAAAAGAGGGGGTTAATTTTTCCCATCCCACCCCACCCCACCCGGCTATTTTTTCATGCCACCCGGCTGGAAAAAATTTCTGAGGAGAACACTGGTCAAGAGAGCAGGCTATGTTATATAATTTTAGATACATGTCACTTTAGTGTCCTCAGTCATCTTTGCACTATTAGAGTATAACAATAATGTCTTATTATTAGTACTACAACTACAATGTATTTTTTCTATAGCAATGAAACGCTTATGCAGTGCTGTACATTTAATATTCAATAGACAGTCCTTGGACAGACAGGACTTCTCAGGGTTGGGGTGTTCCTAGCAGAAGGAATGATATGATGGGTAAAGTGAGTTAAGAGTTGAAAGCAGTTTGAAAATAGAGGGCTTTTAGTTTGGATTTGAATACCGCTAGATGTGGGCATGACGTATTGACACTGGCAGTCTGTTCCAGGTATACAGCACAGCAAAAAAGAAGGGACAGAGTCTGGAGTTGGCGGTGGGGGAGAAGGGTACAGATAAGAGGGAATTACCCAACGAACGGAATTTATTGGGGGTGGGTGGGTGGGAGATAAGTGAGGAGAGAGATTGAGGGCTACAGAGTAAATGCATTTGTAAATCAGTAAGCGTTTGAACTGTTTTTGGAAATGGATGAGGAGTCAATGAAGTGACTTGAAGAGAGGAGTAATGTGAGCGTGGTGGCTCTCGTGGAATTTGAATCGTGCAGTAGCATTTTGAACAGATTGACGGGGAGAGAGACAGTTGAGTGAAAGACCTAAGAGAAGTACACTGCAGTAGTCTAAGCACATTTAAAGGCAGTTAAGTATAATATGATATCTATATTCCCTCTGTAACAAACAGTTCTTCAATTCTTACGCTTGAACTTTAATATCAGTCTCATCAGAACATGGTCTGCTTCTCAATCTCCACCTGTGAGTTGGAGTGCATAACCCAAAAGTCTGGAATGTACAGGAGGAACAGATATGGAAGCAGGGTTCTAACAGCCATTTAGAAAAGATGGCCTATCAAAACTCAATAAAGAAAAAGTACCAACAGTGCAATAAGCATGGCATATTACATTAGCACACTGGGTGTGTGACTGGGCAACTGCCCAAGGACCTACCTGTTTAAGAAATCGGTCAGTTGCTGTGATTCTTCTAAAACCTGCCTACGACGCTGAAAGAAAAAGATCAATTATTACTACAAAGGATCCTAATTCTCATATTTTTCAGCTGTTATTACAGGGTTGTTGACTTTTCAAGGAATTTATTTCATCTCTTTATAATCCAAGTTTGGCATGACAATCTGGCACAATCATCTTCAACACTGAGCACAGTATCCAGCACTGCTTGCCCTGGATCAGTAGCATGGAGTGTTGTTATTTCTTGGGTTTTGGACAGATACTAGGGACCTGGATTGGCCACCGTGAGAACGGGCTACTGGGCTTGATGGATCATTGGTCTGGCTCAGTATGTTCTTAGAGAGGTTATGCAACTGCATTATGGTTTGAGGAACCTTGCTACAAAATAGTTTCTTATTTGAGGTTAATTCACACAAATCGAACTGCAGCCAAGCAAGCATCAACATACCATTGTATAACTCTAAAATGTAAACATAGGCATGTTTTGGATATTGACTAGATTTACTTACTATTGTACACTGCTTTGATGAGCTATTTCCTGAAAAGCAGTTACTATCAATTTTAGAAGTGCATTAAAATTTCTCACCTTCCCAAACCTGAGCACAAACATGTTTCAACCTGTTCAAAAGGGTTCATAATCTAAGTTTGCACTACTAAACCTGGGATTTGAACCCCAGCTTCTCTGGTTCTCAGTTGCTGCTCTAACCACTGGACTACCCAATACATTTCAAACTATACAAGTTTAAGATACGGTTCTAGCTATTTCTGTAAACACACATGCTGTGTCTATACTGGGAACTTAGTACTCTAATTTTTCTGATAAAAACAACCTTTTGCTTAATCTGCTACAAGTCGAGAAAGAATACTGGTACCTCATCAGCAACTTGCTCCTTCAGGTAGGAAAACGGAACGCCCAGCAAGTGAAGCTGATGCTCACCATTGCAACCAACACCTCCAGGTCTAATCAGCTGTAGAGACCAAATGCTACAGATTATCACCACAGTCCACATACATCTACTACTGTGCAAAATCTCATGCTCTTGCACTCAAGTTTTCAAATAGATTCACTTTATGAAGCCTATAACAAGAATTGCATAAACTGCAGCCCCTAAAGTCTGAAGTGTGGTTGAGAAATTGTAATTTTTTTTCCTCTTTTTAATATTTGTGAATATTTCACAATGACATGTTAAAATAATCTTGATAGGGAAAACACGAGTTAATCTGGTCTTTCCATGCCTTCTTTTTAGTATGTAACATTACTAAGCTGAAAATTTATAAGCTATGTACATACACTTGAGCCATCAGGTTAACTTGCATAGTTTAGCTTTTCTAAACACTATATACACCCTCACATGGGAACAAAAAGGTACACACTCAAATATATTGTGAAATACAAATCAACACAGTGCAACCTTTTAGAACCTTAATTTTTATGAGGAAAAAAGACCTGAGTGAGTGGGGCAGACTGCGCTAGTGAAATTCACTTTGCAGATCAAAAAACCTCCTAATTTATTTATTTTAAAAATTTATATACTGTTTAAACCTAAACGGTTTACTTATCGTTACATACATAATTCAATAAAACAAATAAAATCAAACAAACATTAACATATAGGGTTCCTTTTATGAAGCCACATTAGCAGCTTTATCGCACGGGACTTTTCATCATGCGCTAGCCCCTGCACTAGCCGAAAAACTACCGCCTGCTCAAGAGGAAGCGTTAGAGGCTAGCGCAGCTGGCAGTTTAGCACGCGTTAAACCGCTATTGTGGCTTCGTAAAAGGAGCCCATAATCATCAGAAAATCACGTAACATGTCCATCAAAAGAACAACCACAAAGATCAGCTCCTAGAAAAATGCATTAACAAATAACTGCGTTTTTAATAGTTTTCTGAAATTACTCGTCATGACATTTTCGTAATTGACCAACAAGTGAATTCCACAATTTGACCCTCGCACAGCAAAAGGCCATTTTACTGGTCTCAGCATATTTTGGATTAGCATTTGTTTTTAATAACGCTGAGTTCTCAGAACGCAGAGAACTAGACGATAAATAATTTGACATCTTACTTTTAAACAATTCAGGTTTGGTTCCATACAAGAACTGATGGCAAACCATTATTGCATTATATTGAGATCTAAAAACAGGCAGCCAGTGCAATTGCTGGAGATAGGGCGAGATGTGATTATATTTAGATAAGCCTGTTATCAATCTTGCTGCAGCGTTCTGTGCATTTATCTTAGAAATTCCTATGGACCGCATCCGTTTCACCTACGGCTTCTTCAGGGGACGTGAGGAGCTGAAGTATGTTTGACCTTTTGGCGGAGAAGGCGACCTGTGGTGCTCAATATCTTTATTGTGGTCAAGACTCGGCACAAATGTATTTCGGCCGTAAGGCCTGCCTCAGGAGTCTGAGCCTCAATGCAGAATTTTGGTTTTCTCCCTTATGGATGTAATGCTTAGATCAAATAGTCAATTGTACAAACAAAGCGAACAAAATAACCAATAAAAAAGTTTGTCTACTGCGCCAAACAGTGTATCGATATTGCTGTTTGGCACAGTAGACAAACCGTTCATTTGTTCGCTTTGCTTGTACAATTGACTATTTGATTTAAACATTACATCTATAAGAGAGAAAAACAAAACTTAGTGACAGGCCTTATGGCCGAAACACGTACGTGTCGAGTCTTGACCACCACAGATCTCCTACTCTGTTTTCTTTGTGTCTCTACCGTGACAAGGTAGGATCTCCTGTTTGGGTGCATTGACCTTTTGTCGGTGCAGGCAGTGGTTTATTGCTCTGCCAAATCATAATTCAAACCTTCCCGAGCTGCCCAATGGGTTGCACTGTGTTATTTTCTAAACACTAAACTTGTTTGTGGCATTTGTAAAACAAAGTTTACCATCAGTAGTCTCAGTTATTTTCCTCACTGCTTTCACAGCCTTTCCCAAAGAGGATTCAGCATGCTTGAAAGTCACCTAACGCTGTAATCATTTGATGCAGATTTTTTTTTTTAGCAGTTTTAAGATTCATCTTGTACAATATTTTGTATAGACAGAACTGTATTTCATTCAGTTTTACCTCTGCTCGAGGTTCCAGGAGTTCATCCTTTAATGCCATGTAGACTCTGGTTCCCTCAGTTGATGTAACATGGACATAATCTTCCAGGACAGGCGGCCGTTTTAATATACGTTTCCTAGCTTCTTCTGTAGGGGTCACCTGCAAGGGTGCTACGTCACTGACTTCAAGAGCATCTGTGCTCAAGAAATCTGTACTCCTACCAATACATATGCACATATCAGAACTGAAAGAACAACTCTGGCAAAATTTGTGGGTATTATTAGTACAGTGTTGATGTCCAAGCTGAATCTTTACCTGGTGGTTTGCTTTTGGGAATTCTGTTCAGGAGAAGGTGGCAAGCTGTTCTCAGGAATAAAATCTAGGATGGGCAAGTCATCTGCACCAAAGTCTAGCTTCTTGACAGCCTCGAGTTTTGGCCGTTTGTGCTTTGGAGCTATAAAAAAGAAATGAGTTGAAAAAAAACTGGTGCATTAGTGAAGCTAAGAACTGGCATGTGGAACTTTTTAAGATGACTAACTGACTCCAAGCTACAAGGATAAGAAAATAACCCCCTATTTTACTGCTTTTCTAATCATCCCGTGACCTATTGTGAATACCACACTGGCAGAGGTGGGACCGACATTTGCAATCAAAGTGCTTTTAGATAAAGAGGTTGTATTGTGGAATGTTTTCCCCATTGCTGTTGTTTTATGATAAAATGAACTATGATAAGGTAAATTTCATTCATATATGTTGAGATGGTTATGTATAAGTTAAACTGTAGAATATTAGGATAATAAGTAGATGGACTTAGAAGTGGCATCAGCTGACCAATTTCTAAGTCACAGTCATTTATGAGTTATGTCTGAGGCCAGCAAGCACAAATACTAATGAGGTCATAAAAAACGTCCACCTGAAGGACTGGCCCACATTCCAGAAGGACCACATCTGGCCCAATGCAGAACTGCTCTGGTTATGTGACCACCACCTGTACTCTCAATTAGAGAATGACACGGGGACAAATTTGTCCCCGTCCCTTTAGGAACTCAATTTCCCCATCCACGCAAGTTTTGTCGCTGTTTGCTTGTTTTATTTATAAACTGTTTTTAACCAAAGCAGCTCACAGTGTAAACATATATAATAAAAAAAATACATAAAATACAAGTAAGAACACAAAAATAAGCAACCAGCGCTTACACAAAAGCAGATGCCTTAATGCCAATATTTCATATTACAAAATAAATGTCTCTTCATTAACTTCTTGAACCCATTAAGATTACATTGCTTTCTAATGTACAAGGATAGCAGATTCCATTCTTGAGGTCAAACAGTTACACGCGAGATATTCAGTCTCAATTCCCTTACAGATGACACAGACAAATTGCCATGACGAACAAAATGCAATTTTGATAAAGGGACATAAGCCTGAATAGTACCCACCAAACGTGCAGGAGCCAAATCATTCAAAGACAAAAATACCATCACAAGCAGTCTGAAGTATATACGATCTTCTAACTTCAACCAATATAGCTTCACGTAATATTCTGTGACATGTTCAGTCCTTTCCAAGCGAAAAAGAGTTCTAATCACTGAATTTTGGGCAACATGTAATGCACTCAACAGGGTTATTGGCAAACATAAGAGCACAAGATTATAATAGTTCAGACATGATAATAAAATTGACTGCAAAATGACCCTAAATATGCAAGGAGACAAATACAGTCGAAGTCTATTGAAAAGCCGCAATCTGAAAAAAAATCTTTTTATCAATTCCTGAAAATGACTTTTAAAAGTCAGTTTCGAGTCCACCACAACACCTAGATACTTAAGAGAGCTTTATTGGGGTGTCCCAGAGCTGTAAAGACCCCGGAGTTTCCTGTGCTTGCAGTCTCCGAAATAACATTATTTCGGATTTGATTTTAAAGTGTTTGAGGCTTGTGCAGATGATGACAGAGCTTGCAGGAATGGGGCAGGGGCAGGAAAAGAACTCTCCGAGATGGGAAAATGAGTTCAGCGGGACAGGGAAAAATTTGTCCCCGTGTCATTCTCTATTCTCAATACCGCAACTCCATCCTGCCATTACAGGCTTCCTTAAGGGCTGTATTGCTCTCTACTGAAACTGTGGTCTTCTTGCTGACTGCTATCACCAGGGTGTCAACTTTAGGGACCTTGAACAGAGTAGGTGGTTCTGGACCTGATTCTCAAAGGGCCAAGATTGATGAGCAGACTTTATCCCCTTCCTTAAGATGATGCAATGAAGTTGTTCAAGGTCTCTATCAATTTCACTGAATCATCCTAAGGAAGGGGATAAAGTCTACTCATCAATCTTGGCCCTTTGAGAATCAAGTCAGGCTTATTTAAAAATTTGATATACTGCCTTATTAAAATTCAAAGCGGTTTTACATAATATAAAAACAAAGTATAAAAAGAATGTACATTAAAAACAAATTACAAATAATGCTACAAACAATCAAACGCACTGGCAAACAACTTACCGATAGGGCAGAAATACAATTTGTATAAAGAGAAAGCGGGGGAGAAGGACCAAAACAAAAGGAAGGGAAACAAACAAAACAGTCTAGTATAATGTAAAATAAGCTAAAATGATTAAAAGATGGCAAGGAACAGATTTCCATTACCGTCCTTAGAAGGACTATTATATACCTAAAGTGTCTTTAAAAAGAAAGGCCTTCAAGTTACTTTTAAATTTATCCAGGGATATAATTTCTCTTATATAATTTAGTGCTGAATTCCAGATGGTAGGGGCCGAAACAGAAAAGATGCTAGTACGCATGTTAATGTATTTTAAAGAAGGGATGAGCGTAACGTACGATGGGGGGTATGGGAGATAAGTAGCCTATTAATAAAATCAGGTTGGCTGGAAGTTATGGTCTTGTACCTACTCTGTTGGCAACAAAAAAGGGTCCCCCTCTAAGGCAGACTCCATTACCACAGCGGGAATATCAAATGCCACCCAATATCTGGTCTACAATGGAGGACTCCTCTCGATGAAACATTCATATTACCAGAGATACAAAGCCCTCCTCTCTAGACTCTGAAATAGAGCTCCTACATGGAAACCCCTTCTGGGGAAAACTCATCTACTTAAACCAAACAAATTTCCACTGAAAAACATTCAACATTATTCTTGCAATCTTTTATATTTTTAACCAAGTGCTTTCTGAAATAGTCTTTTATCCCTGATGCAGCTTTTTCAGCAAAACACTGGCCATCATTGGAAGGGCCATTAAATAAATATGCTTGCTACATACACTGGTAAAGTAAATAGTTTTGATGCATCTTGCTTTTTTACAAATTGTATACTGGAAGGTTTTTGACTGGTGAAGTAACAGTCCTATTGAGTAACTGAACACCGATTGGGATTCTGGAGACTTTTCTTTCTTGATAAAAGGGGGGAATATGTATACATAAAAATTATAAAAAGAAAGATTGCAACAATAAGTTTTAAAATATTATAAATGGATTAAAAATGTCCTTACTATTGTTTTAATTAAAAAGGGAGTTCCCATACACACTCCAGAAAGAGTACAATAAAAGGACCTTCAGAACTATCCTACCCTATAGATTATCCCATAATTATCTAGTGTCCAAAAGAAATATTTATGTGCTAAATCAAGGGTGCTCAACACGTCGATCGCGATCGACCAGTAGCTCAGGAAGGCAACGCGAGTCGATCGCGGAGCCCATCCCGGGCTCCGTGATAGACTCGTGTTGCCGTCCTGATCTACCGGGCCGATCAGCCTTCCTCTCCAGTGTTCTCCCTTGGGCCTTTTAGCTGTCATCAGCTGTCATCTGCTGCTGCCGCCGCTGCTGAACATTTAAAAAATAAAAAAACAAAAAAAACCGGCTTGGAGATTTCAGCCCGTAGCGAACTTATGCTCCGTGGCTCTAACGTGTGCGTGCCGGCTTCCCTTCTCTTCCCTCCGAAACCGGAAGTTATGTCTGGGGGGAGGGGGAGAAGGGAAGCCAGCACGCATATGTTGAGAGCCCTGAAGCAAGCGTTCGCTATGGGCTAAGGCGGGAGACAGGTTAGTGAAGCATTTGCTCTTCTTGCTGCCGGGTCCTGCCTACTTCCTGTTTCCGCGAAGGCAGGTCCCGGCAGCATTTCTCCCAATAGGTCGATCGCGATCTTAGGCCAATCAGCCTTCCTCTCCCCGATGGCAGAATGCTGGTAGGCCGAAGCAGGGAGAGCTTGGGGCTGCGTCGGCTTTCGGGCCTGTTATTGATGGCGGTTTGGGTCCTGGTCCCCGATGGCAGTGGCTTGGGGGAGGGCATGGAGAAAGAAAGAAAAAGGGCAGGCAGGGAGACAGAAGGAAAGAAGAGAAACAGAAAAAAAGAAAGGGAGGCAGAGAGAAAGAAAGGGCAGGGAGAGAGGAAGGAAAGGTTGGGGGGAGGGAATGAGGTCTGGAGGAGAGGAAGCATACAGGCTAAAAGAAGGGAAGAAAGATTGGATGCACAGTCAGAAGAAGAAAGTGCAACCAGAGACTCATGAAATCACCAGACAAGGTAGGAAAAATGATTTTATTTTAAATTTAGTGATCAAAATGTGTCTGAATTTATATCTGCTGTCTATATTTTACACTAAGGTCCCCTTTTACTAAACCATTTTTTAGCGCAGGGAGCCTATGAGCGTCGAGAGCAGCGCTGGGCATTCAGAGCAGCTCCCTGCGCTCTAAAAACTGCTATCGTGGTTTAGTAAAAAGGGAGGGGGGTATATTTGTCTATTTTTGTATGGTTGTTACTGAGGTGACAGTGCATAGAGTCATCTGCTTTGACCTCTTTGAAAAACCCTGGAATAGGAATGATAATTAACATTTTCTATGCGTACAGTGTGCGTTGTGTTTTTTTAAATTTTATTGTTGGTAGATCATTTTGACTTGGTCATTTTAAAAGTAGCTCGCAAGCCCAAAAAGTGTGGGCACCCCTGTGCTAAATGTTCACTATTAGAACCTTCCACTTGCTATGTAAAACAAACTTCTAGGAGAAAAAACCCACATATGAGTGGCTTAGTACTTGTGGCCTAATGTTTACCAGCTGAATGATGTAAAGCAGCTTTTTTCATATTGCTGAAGATGAAATGTTGAATCATAGTGCATTTTTAAACTTGCATGGTTGTTCTCACAAATATTAGTGTGGTAGCCCTAATACATCCTGTAGAAATCTGCTATCCTGTAATGTAGTGTTGACAAGGAATTGCAGCTGCATTAGCAAGTATAAATCCTTCTATTTTAAAAATATCCATTTAAGATTGCACTTTTAAACGTACTAAGTAAATGTTCACTATCCGAAAGCGCTTCCTCCACATCATATTTCTTGGGATTGGTGTTATTGAACTCTGAAGATCTGGAATGGTTTTCAGAACTTGATTTCTGCTGTGTCTTGTGACTTCCACTGGCAGAGCTCCATGTGGTATCCCCAGCTGCAATTGCTTCTTCAAAGCTGCGCTTGGTTCTGAACTGTGACCTTTTCGGCTCTGCTATCTGCAGTCTTTCATCTGTGAAAAGTATGCTTAGAATCAATTCATTAAAAACAAGAATGTGGATGTTTCATGGTACAATAAGGAGTCACAAAAGACACATTGTGACAGCAGCCTGGGACTCTCCCTGTCCTAGAGTGAACTTGAAATGTGAAAACTCAATTACCCCCCTTTTACAAAACCGCAATAGCAGATTTTAGTGCCAGCTGGCATGCTAAATACTCCAAGCTGCTCCCAACGCTCATAGGAACTGAGCATCGGGAGTAGTGCACAGCATTCAGCGCGTCAGCCAGCGCTAAAAAATGCTATCGTAGTTTTGTAAAAAGGGGAGGGAGTTATTTTGATAATAAGTAAAAATATACAAGTCATGGCAACTATTTTTTTCTCTTGAAAATGTGCCAACACTTAGCCTGCATTAACAGTAGTGTGGGTTATTGAATCAGCATCCCTAAGTACCAGGGCCGGATTTAGATGAAAAGAGGCCCTAGGCTATTCCCTTTCACCTCCCATTTTTAAGTTTGTAAATTACATGAGAGATAATAAAATACATCATTATTGTGATATATATATCAATATGTTAAATGAAACATGTTGTTATTGGTACTAACTTTTATAAAAAATGTGACACGGATAATAAATAAAAAAAAGTCGAGAACACTTATTTGGACATTTATTCTCAGCACCATATATAGTACTTGTAACAATAACTAATCAAACATAACACACAACATTTACAAAGAAACAAAATTCAAATAATGAAAATCTTTGACTACGAAAATAAAATACGCAATAAAAATTATCATATTTTCTATCAAATTAAATAAAATATATTCAATACATTGAAGATTAAACCAAATTCAATTCAGATAAATTTATTTCATAATAATTTGCATTTAAAGTTTAAGTATGAATTATTATGAATTTTAAGTCTTAAACTAAACCAAAAATGGAACTTTATTCAAACAAAATCCAGATCACAAAAAAGAAAATATCAAATTGTATATCATATTAAATTTTATGTTAATAGTTATTTTATTTAAGAACTAATTCAATCCAAGTATACATTTAAAACGAAATAGTAGATTAGAAGAATTTCTTTCTAAACTTTTTCACACAGAATTCTTCTATAAATTCATCAAAATCTATTTTTCCGAAGGTCTCATTTTCGATGCACAAAATACTCAATGAAGACAACCTCATCTGGGTCATTGTGCTTAATTGATTTTTGATATTTTTAAGTCTTGAAAATGACCTTTCTCCTGTACAATTAGTGACTATTAAACTGAGAAACAGCCATAAGATTGATTCCACATTGGGGAAGGCCACCTGAATATTTTCTTTGAATATTATTTGATGCAAGTCTGTATGCAACAATGTGGAATTTTTTGAAGGTTTATGTGTTTGTCTCACATATGTGTAGAAATGAAATAGTTCTTCAGTAAGATTTTGGTTGACATCTTCTGGGTATTCTTGCATTAACAGCTCAACACCTCTTTGAAGTTCTACCTTTGATAATGTAAGATCGGCAAGAAAGGAAAATATTTTCACTACATCATCATAAACAGAAGCTCTTCTTCCTAAATTTGATTCTAGTGCATCTAATATAGGAATAAATGATTTAATCCTAAATTTATCTCTTGAAGAGAGTTCGTCTAAGGCATCAGGGTCAGATGAATTTTCGTAATTCCCTTGCCTTTTACTTCTTATTATCCTTCTGGCAGTTCTATATTCAGTATTTGGCAACGTGTTTTTTGCTTGTTGCATCAAAATCTTCCCTAATTCCACGTAAAATATCCAAAAGTGACTTGTACCAATCTGCACATCTACTAAGTAAAATATTAGGGCTTTGAAGAATTTTATTTACTTTTGAAAAATATCTCAGTATTCGATTCCAGAAATGGAGCATAAACACGAATTCAAATTCTTCCATCTTCTCTAAAAGATTGTTGGCCCTCAATCTAGTATCACCCTTTGTATTATTATCTGAATGTAAATAACTGAGTGATATCATTGTAATTTTCTAAAATAGCTTCTGCAGCTTTTGCGTGTGCCTCCCACCTAGTGTCTGATAAATATTTAGGCACTTTAGAATGAGGTTTCAAATGTGATTTCAGAACTGCCCATCTTTTTGTGGAAGACGAAAAAAAGATATAAACTTCGTTCACAACACCAAAAAAATTAACAGCATCAAGGCAACAATCAACAGCTGAACGACCTACTAAATTTAAAGAGTGACCAGCACATGGAACAAATCTTGCAAACTTGTTTTTTCCGATAATTTTTTGCTGCATACCATTGTATCTACCAGCCATATTGGCTGCATTATCATAAGACTGTCCTCGGCATTTTCTGAAATCAATTTCAAGTTCAGTAGTGATAGTTAAATACTAAATCAGCTATGCTTTCCCCTGAGTGATCTTTTAGCTCAAGGAAAGTTAAAAATCTCTCAATTGGCAAACCGTCTTCAAGTGACACATATCTAATAATTAAGGTCAACTGATCAGTATGAGATAGGTCAGGAGTGGAATCTACTGAAAAGCTAAAATAGCCAGCCTTTTTCACTTCCGCCACAATTGTGTCTTTCACTTTATTTGCCATAAGTTGATTAATTTCCTCACATATAGTTTTAGACAGATATGAAGGTTTTCCTGAGCCAGTATTTCCATATTGATCGATATGATCTCTTAAAAATGGATCGAATTTTGCTAATTCTAGAAGACCAAAGTAATTGCCGTTATTTGAAGTTCCAAACTTTTCATTGTCTCCTCTAAATGGTAAGCCTCGCTCTGCAAGAGTGCAAATTACAGCGAAAACTCTTTCTATAAAGCAACGCCAGTTTTGCTGCTCTTTTCTTATTTCTTCCTCTAGTTTTGAAGTTAAAGTTTTCACTTTTGCACTTGTTAAGTACGTTAACATAGCATTCCTATGATTTTCCGAATTTTCATGAGTTTGAATGATAGCAGGGTTTTTCCAATCCTTCAGAAGTTAATGCTGTTGCAGAAGATGCAATATTTGGAAAGAGTTTACAAACAAAGCAAAAAACGCGGCCTTTTGAGGGAGAGTACACAAGCCATTCTAGGGTATATTTTTCTCCATTGGCTTTTGTTGAATAAAAAATTGTTTTTTGTACAAAATCTGGACTGATTCTTATATTCTCGCTTATAATTTAAAAATGGTCCACAGTGATACTGAACTTGAGAAGGGCCCTTCTCTACCCAATAAGATACATCATTTTGCGATAAATTTGTCCACAAGCCAACATCTGTTACAGTAGACATATATTTGACATCACTATCTAAATTTGCAACATCTTGAACATGGTGTTTCTCATTAGTTGTCTGAAAAAATTTCTGAATATTCGTATTATTTTCTTGTGGCTCGTTTGTATATTCATGTTCAGTAAGTTGCTCTTGAATTAGTTCCATATTTTCACTTTGAGTTGGTGCAACGGCCGTGTCCTCACATACAACGTGCTGCATTGCTTCCAATTGAGTAGTACTAGTTGGCACATGCATGTAAGCAGTAATCGGTGTTAGCTTCTTTGCCTCATACTCTTGTAGCTTCTTTTTCTTGCGTTTGCAAGCATCACTTTCAAATCTTTTACTCATTCTTAGATTAGAATCTAGAACAAATTATTTGAGTTATTAATTATTGTGCATAAATAAAAGTTAATTATTTATTATTAATACAAAAAATAACATTTTACGTATTTGAACTGTGGTAAGTTTTCTTTTGTTTATCGAAATTTTCGATAAACAATTCATTTTCGAATAATAAATTGAAGTAAAACAAAAACTCATTTCCGTGAATAGCGCGTCTCTTATAATAGTCATTGTTTATAAAATAATAAATGTTAATTTCATAATTTCTGAATTTCAAACACTAATCAATTTAAAAAATATTTTCAAAATATCCTTAATTCAATAATGAAACGAAATTATCATTTTTTAATCAAGATTGTATGGAACTGTTATTTTGTCTCATTGAAAAAAATAGCAATTATGAATAATGAATTATATATATACTAGTCTTTAAGCCCGTTACATTAACGGGTGCTAGAGTAGATGTCTGTCTGGGTATTTTTTTTCTTTGTCTCTCTCTCCTTGCATGCTGCCTGTCATTTTTTCTGTCTGTGAATCTCTGTGTTCTTAGTGCCCCTTCCTATGTCCATAGTGCCCCCAGTGCGTCCTTCCTCACCTCACACCCCCTCTGATGCCCGCCTGCCTCCCATCCCCCTTCCATTGAACACCCCCATGCCATCCTGCCTGCCTTCCATTAAACCCCCCACCCCACCTCCGATGCCAGCCTGCCTGCCTCCCATCCCCCTTCCACTGACCCCCCCACCCCCAATGCCAGTCTGGGCCGCCCTGTCCTGACGGATTCACGTTTTGCCTCTCTCCCCGCAGGGCTGGGCTTTGCCCAGCTGTTTCCGGACTGACGTCTTTCCCTCCCCGATCCTCCTCCCAGGGCGAGAAAAAGAAAGGGAGAAGCCGAGTCGACGCCCAGTTGCAGCCGGAGCTGGTTCCGATCCCGAAGCGGAACTGAGGAGCGGCTAAAACCTGAACCGGAGGCAGAATCGGACCGGGGACCGGCATGCGCCCCCACCCGGGGCTGAGAACGATTCCCCTCCGGAGCCAGGAAAGGGGTGGGGGGGAGAGAGGAGCAGCGGGATCCAATCCGGAGCACGTGTGCAATTCGGATTCCCCACCCCCGGCTGAATTTTGATGAGTCGCTGGTGCAGGCGCCGTGAGGAGTGACACAGAAGCACACCTCACGCCACCAGGACTCACGATATTTCAACAGCGCATGTGCGCTCTAGGATTTTATTATTTAGGATATAATCATGAAAATATAAAATAAAGCAAGTAATATACATTTTTAAATATGCAAATTAAAACATGTTAAGAATTTACTTAGAATTCCGCGAAATGAAGATATTGTCACAAAAATTTTTTTCAATAGTCTATAAACACTTCACTAAAGTATTAAACCTACTGAACTCAAAAGGCGAGAATCAAATGATCATGTACGCAATCCTAAAATAAGAATCTTTTCTAATAACATTAACACGTGTTTCATATTATCGAAGTAACACGAATATAACTGAACGTCGGGATATCAATAGGTCTGTTTGTTTGTCTGTTCCAATCTACACCAATCTGCTTTATTTATGCAAGAACAAACCAGAGTTTAGTAGCATAAGGCACCTCAATATTTGCCATAGCAATCAGTGAACGTATGAACTATACTTTGGTGCAATCTAGTATATACAAACGAACAGACCCAATGAGCCGAAAGCGTTGATCTTAACCAATACATTTTTATGTTTGTTTATTAGTCATATGTGTAGAATTTCTCCTTATTTTCAGTTCAGTGTTTTAGTGTTCACTGTTTTTAGAGTAGTGTCATTTTAATTTTGCTAACAATTTGAATGTAGGCCCCTCTTGATCTTGAGGCCCTAGGCTGAAGCCTAGTTAGCCTATAGGAAAATCCGGCCCTGCTAAGTACACACTGCTGGGCTTGAAATAAGAGATACCACCTCTGAGAAGGATTTTGCAGTCACTGTGATGGATGCTTTTTAATGCAAAAAAAATCCAAATTGCTATTTTTAAAACTCATTTTTTAGATGCTCTTCTCTACAGCTCATCTAAATCTCAAGAGGCTACGTTTGGACATCTTTTTGCAATAATAGAACATTGTAAAAATGTTCAGGGCAAAAAAAATAGGATGTTTGGGCTAGACCCAATTCAGAAATGACTAAGGTGCTAAATTGGTTAAAACGCCTTAGTAAAAGGACCCTTAAGTGCCAAAAAGATGCTCAAACTGACACTGGATCCTCCCCCTTAGATATACCAAGCGCTTGACAGCTACAGATGTAATGGACATTTTTCCTAGAGCAGCAAGCTGGTCCCTGGAGTAGTCTTGTGGTTGGTGTATTAGATTGTATAAAAGGGGATCCAGGCCCATATTCTGCTCTTGTGATTTTTATTTTATTTATTTGGATTTATATCCCATCCTCCCAGAAGAGTTTACATACATAATAAAACTTAACAGGGTTTTTACATAGGCTGAAAAATTAGTTTTTAAAAAAAATAGCAATTTGGATGTTTCTGCATTAAAAAGCATCCATCTGGCACTTTGTGCAATTTTCTGGATGTCTTTCTGTTTGGAAAATGGGCTCCTAAATGTCATGTCCAGTCTCCCAATATCCTCTTGTAATTCTATACAATCTTCCAGTGATTTAAGAACTCTGAATAATTTTGCACCAGCAAATTTAATTGCCTCACTAGTTATTCTCATCTCTAAATCATTTATGAATATGTCAAAAAGCAGCGGTCCCAGAACAGACCCCTGGGGAATCCCACTTCTTAATCCACAAGACACGGCCTCCTATTCCGTGATTATGTAATTTTTTTCAGGAGTCACAGGAATAGTCCAATAGTGCAGTGGACTGAGATTGGATTGGGGGGAGGGAGGGTAAGGGAAGAAGATGGCAGCCAGACCTGTGTGGGAAGAAAGATGGGGAGGAAAGGGGCAGGGTAGAGAGAGGGAGGAGATGGTGCATTTGGATGGAGAGGAGGAGGGGAAGAAAAAGTAGCCGGATCGAGAAGAAAGTGAAGGAGAGAAACCCAGCAGATGGAAAAGGTCCCAGAACAGACGGAAGAAAAAACGATGATATGTTTGGAGAATTGACATCTGCTGACGTCCACAATGAAAATGCAGGGAAATGGAGGCAGCGGATGCAACTTTCTTTCTGGCATATTCCAATGCAAGTCTTCATCTCCTTCAGGGCCTTGCCCTCGCTCACCTTCCAGCTCCGCCAGCACCTCCAGCTCGGACTCAAACTGGCTCTCGAAGTCATCCTCCACCCCGTACAGCTCCTCGTACTCGTCCATGGCGACGCCCGCTCCACACAGAGAGCTCCGAACCGCCGCGCCAAAACAGCGCGCTCCGTCACTTCCGCCCACCCTCACGCCGTCACTTCCGCTTCAGAGGCACCGGCGGGCGCGGGCTGCGAGGCTGTGGTGGGAGGGGGGGGGCTGAAAACAGCGCGCTCCGTCACTTCCGCCCACCCTCGCGCGCACGCGCCGTCACTTTCGTCTCGGAGGCACCGGCGGGCGCGGGCTGCGATGGGAGGAGGGGGGGCTAAAAACAGCGCGCTCCGTCACTTCCGCCTACCCTCACGCCGTCACTTCCGCTTCAGAGGCACCGGCGGGCGCAGGCTGCGAGGCTGTGGTGGGAGGAGGGGGGCTAAAAACAGCGCGCTCCGTCACTTCCGCCCACCCTCGCGCGCACGCGCCGTCACTTTCGTCTCGGAGGCACCGGCGGGCGCGGGCTGCGATGGGAGGAGGGGGGGCTAAAAACAGCGCGCTCCGTCACTTCCGCCTACCCTCACGCCGTCACTTCCGCTTCAGAGGCACCGGCGGGCGCAGGCTGCGAGGCTGTGGTGGGAGGAGGGGGGCTAAAAACAGCGCGCTCCGTCACTTCCGCCCATTCTCGCGCGCACGCGCCGTCACGTCCGTCCCGGAGGCACCAGCGAACGTAGGCTGCGGGGCTGTGATTGGGGGAGGGCTCGTCCGGCTCGCGCCGCCAGCCCACGGGAGAAAGCGCTATGCGCGCGCCGCCTGCGGCCGCAGAAGCAGCTGTCGGGCTCCTGCGCTCGGGGTGCCAGTCCCGCCCGCTGTGCTCGTGCACGTGACTTTCGGTGGGTTGGTTTACTAGGAAGCGATGTCAAATGAGGCTTATATTGCAGACGCCTAAGTTCTTCTCTTAGGCGTCCAAGCTCATCTCCAGCCTAATGTGACCTTAGGCACCTTTAGACGCTCGGTAGTAGACTTTCAAAACCAGGCAGGTGGTCTGGCTTTTGGAAGACCCCGAGCTTGGGGCCACACCTGATGATGATGATGTCACATGCGTGCACACGTGTGTGATGTCATCGCGTCACATCCACGCATGCCCTCAATATGGGGATGGAATGGGGTGGGGGCCAGGTGGCCTCTTTTTTTTTTTTTCTTCAAGAAATCTGGTAACCCTACTAGAAGCGATTACAGCGCTTACCTTCATAGGTGTCTACCATCGTATACTTTTATTAACAAAGTTTTAATGGCGCAATCAATTACCATGCCAATTAAAGCAATGAAGTTAGGCAGAGGTACAGTGCTTTTTATAGAATCTGGCCCAAAGTGGCTATTGGTCAGTATACACCTTATTATGCAGTGCAAACTAACCCTACTGCAATATGTAAGTGCAATGTTGCATGGCATGTGTGCGTCTTTAGTGAGAGACTTCCTTTACAGTACCTTTGAAAAGATATAAATAGGCTGAAGGCGTTCCAGAGGGCAGCTACTAAAATAAGCCAGGGATCATCATCATCAAAGTTTATGGAGACAAACTTACAATATGCATAACTTTGGAAATCATGCTGGAGAGGAGAGATATAATAAAAACATTTAAATATAATCGGGGCGTAAATTGTAGGATTTTTTATGATCCCCTTGGAATCTAGATGGAAGTTAGCAGAATATAAGAGTTATTATGTAGTATAGTTTCTTTTAGTTGAAGTTCTAGAATGGGTTGCAAGGGATATCTCTATCACATCTCCCCTCTCCCTTTACATATTTTGTACTGCTTATGAAATTGCATTCCTTATTTATCTAATGCAAACTCACAGTAAAACATCTTAAATCCATGCTTTGGCAATACAATTACATACTCTTGCAATCTCTGAATATGACATCAAAGCGAGGTTCAAAATGAAAATTCCCTCACATCGATAGCCTTAAAAATACTCAGTACATTTTCATATGGACAGCAAAGGCTGTACTGTACTGGAGATCTGTAAACTAGCCTACCACGTGATCTGAAGGGATTCTCAGCACACTGTATTTTTTTTCAGCAACGATGTATTAACAAAAATGCTTGTCAGAAAACACAACAGAATATAGATAAGCTTTGATAAGAACTGCAGAGCCTCTTATGTTTTACAAGTCCTTAAATTGAGAAGGTGTTGGAGAAGGGAGCTTAATTTCCTCGTTTTCAACCATACATATATATTACAACAGTAAGTCCTTTAAAATGCGCTACAGAAGCACAGAACTGGAAGCACAAATGTTCACAGTAATAGTATCCATGGGTCTATCTCCAGTAGAAGGGGTGACAGTCTGTTTGTATTACTGCTTTCTAAAGGTGTCTGCAATGGAGCCAGGCAGCCTTGAGAACCTCTCCATCTTGTACCAGAGCCGAGACTTCATCGTTGTAAACAAACACTGGGATATCCGTATAGACAGCAAGATGTGGTATGAACAGCTGACAGTTCAGAGCCAGCTGAAACACAAGTTCCCAGAGCTGGCAGACCCAGGCACATACCATGGCTTCAGGTGAGGGGGTGCAGCATTTAATAATAGAGGCAGATTGCAGGATGCCTGCCATCCCTTCATCTACCATGGTCTGATTGGACCAGAATAAAACATCTGTCTTGTTTAGAAACAAAGATGCAGATCTAAGGGAAAAAAAAGATAACAGAATGAGTGGAAGGGGAAAAGCAAGTGTCTGATGAAGGTAACCCTCCAGGACCTGAGGATGGATATTGAGATAGGATGCTTTAGGCCTTATAATTAAAGTGCCTTCATATTCTGAACCTGTACAGGGATATTATGGTTTGTGGTTTATTCAGTTTGCTGTATTGCCTTTTCTAATATAAAAAGGCGATTTACAATATTACATAAAAGAGAAATGGAAAAGAATGTCAGGTCAATTGCGTTTATGCAATCCCAGCGACACCTTTAAAAAACTCTTGAAGACACAGTTATTTGTTGATGCGTTTATGTGATTGAAACAAGCATGGTCAATAGGGTGGACAACAGGACAGCTTATATTGGACATGTTAAATATTGTTTTTCATTATTTTGTAAACTGCCTAGGTTTTTAGGCAGTATATACATTTTTTAAATAAATAAATCTTAATACAAGAGAAAAGAATCTATATTCTGAATTTAGGATCTATAAGTGTGCAGCAGCTTATATCATTCTTCAAAGATGGGAATAGTTAATCAGATTCACAAGAATATTCTATTTTCTGGTGGACAGTGCCTAGACAAATCGTCAGCCCCTCTAAATTCACCTACCGGCAGCAGGGCTCAGCACAGAGTTCCCTCCTACTGATGACAGCTTTGGTACAGTTCTCCCTCCTTTGATGGTGGTTACAGCTTCTGCATTGCATTCACTCTCTTTCCAGGATCTGCTCTTTTGCCTCTTTCTCCTTCTTCCCCAGCATCCACCCTTTTGCCTTCTCCCATAGCATCTACTACCCCTATATCTCCTTTCCTCTTCACAACCTCTGGTCCTGCCTCCTTCCTTTTCTCTACCTCCCAGGGCTTTCTTAAGCAGTACAACTGCACAGGGCACAAGGGAGACAGGGATGCAAAAGTCACTCCCCATCCACTGTCTCCCCTAAGGTAGCCGTGGTGGGGTGGGGTGTATCTCACATGACACGATTCCAGCTCAACCTTTCCTTCCACATCTCCTACTTCTCCATCCACTTTTCCAGTAGCCATCGTCTTTGCCTCTCCCTGTCTCCTTGCATCTAAGTCCTGCCTATCTTCCTTCCCTTCTTCAGCATCTGCCTCTAGTGCTTCTCCTTACCTACAATAAATTGCCCGCTCACTAATTTTGGCATGCTCTTGGTACAGGCACAGCAGGTATGATGTTAGAGTGGTAGCAAAAGCTTCTGCTGCTCTGGCCACTGGCAGCTCTTTCATCTCTTCAGCTAGGAATCTATGGCAGCAACACTGTTTGAGGCTTCTAGTGGAAACCTCCCTCCCCTCAAATTTTGAAGCTCTAGGTAACTGCATGGTTTGTCTAATGGTGGAGCCAGCCCTAAAGAGTGAGGGAAGGAAGGGAGAGACTTGCAGGCAGCACCTCTCTCAGTCATACTGGGCTTTGCTCTTCTGTTTTTCAGGTTTTGCCATCAGTTGGATTTCTCCACCAGCGGAGCCTTGTGTGTCGCTCTGAACAAAGCAGCTGCAGGCAGAGTATACAAATGCTTCATCCAGCAACTGGTGACTAAAGCTTACCTCGCTCTGGTACATGTCCCTTATCCTTATCAAAGACTCCTTTCATCTATAAAGCACCAGGCCAGTGTAAAGGCCCCATTTCCCCGACTGCTTCCTTTGCTAACATCTGAACGCAGATCTTATAAAGTGTGAGCATAGGCTGGGGGACAAGGGGACATTTTCCATGTCAGGTAACTCATGGTGTCGCTCCTTTCTGCAGGTTCGGGGGAGCGTAAGGAAAGACCGGCTGACAATTAATTATGCCATTGGGAAAGACACCCGAGAAGGACTGACTCATATGATGTGTGCTGAGGGAACAGAAGGTAATTGCCCTGGCTAAGGCTTGCTGTGCAGTTGACACCCCTTTGTGTTGGGGGAGGTATCTCCTGCCTCTATGCACTTGTTAAGTGCTGCAGATACAGTGTCCAACACAAGCTAATCTTGTTGCTCTACAGAGTGACACGGTGAAAATTTGTCACCCTGTCCCTTGGATAACCATGGGAAACCATCCTGTGTTATTCTTTAATGTCTAGCTCAACCTCAGTCCTTCTACACCAGCATTCTTCAATGCAAGGCTTGAGGGTCAGTGGCTGGGCCCATTCAGTCTCTGATTCTTCCCTTTCTCCTTAAAGAATGACATGAGGATGGTTATGGTTATGGGGACGAGAATGGTGATGGATTTTCTCACCATGTCATTCTCTACTACAGAGCAGGTGTCAAAGGGAGAGAAGAACTGGCCCCCATTGCATCAGTGTACAGGGGCTGGTGCCTAGACAGTCTGAACATGAGCAATAAAATTCAAGGAGGGGTATAATGTGCATGAGAAGGGAGAGAGAGCATTGGCAGACAACTCCAGCAGGATTAAAGAGAAAAGGACAGGGAAGCGAAGGGATTTTGGATCCAGCCTTTTTCAGGTGTAATTCAAAGCGAGTTACAAAGCTTTTCTTCCAGCCTCGATAGTTAATGCAGAAAGCTTGTGCAAATGGGGTTAGGGGCATACAATTTTATGGGTGCCCAATGCAGAGAAGTGTTATTCCCAGGAGATACCTCTGCATAAATGTGCATTTAGGACCCCTACACACAGCATATTAAAATGAATGTTAATGAGGCTATTTAGCTTTTTGCCACTGATGCAGAGAAATGTGCAAAAGACAGGCTGAGCAGAAGGCAGGAGTTTTATCTGGATCGATGGCATGGAATGTTGCTACTCTGGGGATTCTGAAATCTTGCTACTCTTTGGGGATTCTGCATGGAATGTTGCTCATATTTGGGGTTCCGGAATCTTGCTAATCTTTGAGATTCTGGAATGTTGCTACTCTTTGGGGATTCTGCATGGAATGTTGCTCCTATTTGGGGTTCCGGAATCTTGCTAATCTTTGAGATTCTGGAATGTTGCTACTCTTTGGGTTTTGGCCAGGTACTAGGGACCTGGATTGACCACCGTGAGAATGGGACACTGGTCTTGATGGAGCATTGGTTTGACCTGGTAAGGCTATTTTTATGTGTAGATGAGTTAGTCTGATTTTTCTACAGTACCGCCTCTAAGGATTTTGTATTCAGCACCAAAACCATCCCAAAATCTGGGTTAGGGTTTTGGCCAAAAATGACAGCGCTGAAACCGAAGCTCTTCACTCTGCAGCTAGTCTGTGCCGCCACCACAAACCTGCGCCAGCCACTGCTGCAGCAAGCTCAGGCCAACCCCTTCCCCCAACAGAAAATGTGTTCTCCTGGGCTGCCTTCCCTCACCCTTAGGCCCTCCCTGAGCCTAGCTTTTAAAAGCCCTAGCGTTGGCCTTTTCTGAGCAAGAGTGATTCCAAGTTGCTCCAGCCTCCACTCACTGCATAGTGATAATAGCAGCTGGGACTTCTGCGGCAGCCTCACAAGACTACCATGGGAGGTCGCAGTCTCCATTTTAGGACTGGAACCAGCATAGGCAGGAGCAAATTCCCAGTCGCTTCTGCTCTTGCCATTCTCATTTCAAAAAATGGCAGCTTCGTGAGACTGCCATGGGAAGTCGCAGCCATCATTTTGAGATTGGAAATGGTATGAGCGAGAGTGATTGGGCTTTGCTTTTGTCCAATCTAGTACCAGTGCCAAAATGGTGGCTGTGACCTCCTGTGGCAGTCTCAGCTGCTGTTTTCACTACTCAGCAGATCTCATAAAAGTTGCCATGCTTGGACAGACCAAAGGTCCATCAAGCCCAAAATTCTGCTTCCAACAGTGGCCAACCCAGGTCCCAAGTACTTGGCTATATCCCAAGTAGTAAAACAGATTTTATGCTTCTTATCCTAGGAATAAGCAGTGGATTTTCCCAAGTCCATCTTAATAATGGCTTATGGTCTTTCTTTTAGGAAATTAGCCACACTTTTTTTTGTGGGGTGTTTTTTTTTTTTTTTTGGTTTGTTTGTTTTTTAACCCTGCTAAGCCAACTGCATTTACTAGATTCTCTGGCAATGAATTCCAGAATTTAATTACACATTGAGTGAAGAAATATTTTCTCTAGTTTGTTTTAAATCAACTACTTAGTAGCTTCATCGCATGCCCTGAAGTCGTAATATTTTTGGAAAAAGTAAACAAGCAATTCATATCTACCTTTCCCACTCCACTCAGTATTTTATAGACCTCCATCATATCTCCCCTGAGCTGTCTTTTCTCCATCTTGAAGCGCCCTAGCTGCTTTAGCCTTTCCTGCAAATTGTAGATTACACTGTCCCCCCTTTGTGCTTTATACTTTTCATTTTATGTTACTTAGGTTGTGATAATGCAAAACCCTGCCAGACAGAGCTCATTGTCCTCCAGCACGGACTGTACAGTGGAGAGCCAGTGACCAAAGTGCTGCTACAGCCCCTCACAGGTGCATTTCCTTTTACCTATATACTCATTACAAGAGAAATAGTAGCTCTGTTCAGCCAGTGTACTTCAGGATTCTTCTGTGGTGAGATTGGAACTTGGCTCTGATAGTTTCAAAGGCTTATTTTCTCTCTTGTATTATTCCTGTCATACATGCTCCTGGGGCCACATTGTGCAGGAAAAAGTAGCTGTAGAGGGTAAATCATATAGAGGGTACAAAATAGAGCATGATGGCGACGGCCAGGAGTAGCAGGTGGAATAAGTGACAAAATGGGCAGAGTCTGGAAATTCCTATGGGAGCTGCTTGAGTGTGCCACAGGCTGCACTGGGTGGTGGGGAAGGAAAATGAGATGGAAATTGGCAGGAAGTTGAGGAGAAATCCTAGTCGCTGAAAGGTGTCCTCTAGGAAGTTCCAAAAAAAGTTAAAACCGAGAGGGATGGGCTGTGGACCCTGGCAGCAGCGAAGTTAGCACAGGGAGGCCTTGGCCATAGAGGTTTTGTACAGGGAAGAGGTGGCAGCAGAGGCTTATCGCTGGTTGGGGGAAGGGGGGTTGAGAGAGGGGGAAGTACAGGTGGAGGTCACAGCAAGGGTTTTAATGGGAAGTGCAGTTCTATAAGTGGGTGTTTGCATATGTGGCACGCAGCTGCACTGTGGTATTCTCAAGGGGGTGCACAGGTGGGTGGGGCGAGGCATGGGTGTCAAATTCTTATGCCAATGCCAACATACACTAGCATTGTATAATGGATTCTAGGCACCTTAATAGGGTTACAGAATTGCTTTTCATCAAGGCTCCACATTACAGAAGTGCCAACATAGTTAATTTAGTTGCTTCGATGTTGAGCTTGAATTTCTGTAATCCAGTGGCCTCCCACGCATGACCCTCAAAGTCCTCCATTGTGGCCCTCATACAGTTAGCTAAAATGCTCTTCAAATCTTGCCAATGCGTTAATTTCAATCTTTCCCACTTGATATAGTAACTGCAAACAATCTCTTAAGTGTGTTACTCAGAATTTGCTACTGTCGACAATCCCAAATAAAGTGAGTTTTAAAAATATATCCTTGAAGTATTGTAGAATCGATATTAGCATTAATTTTTAATACCCAGACTGAACAAGCAGGTCAAGGCTTTTGGTGACCCTATGGCCCTTTACATGAAAAAGGTCGGAGACCACTGTTCTCATTTGTATTCTGGTTCCTGGTATCTTTGCTCACTTTTTTTCTCAGTGTGCATTTATTATTTATTTATATACCTCTTATATCCTAAGTGGTTTTACATTCTCTGTCCCAGCAGGCTCAAACTCTATCTAGTGTACCTGGGGCAAGGGGGGATTAAGTGACTTGCTGAGGAATTTAAACCCACAACCTCAGGGACATGGGGCTGTAGCTCTAACCACTGCACCACACACTCCCCACTTGTAGATATTGTTCTGACTGGGGGGGGGGGAGGTTGTGCAGCTGTAAAATCACTAACTGATCAATGCTAAACTCTGAACTTGTCCGTCCTTGCAGGGCGCACTCACCAGCTACGAGTGCACTGTGCAGCCATCGGGCACCCCATCGTGGGAGATTTCACCTACAGCTTTAAGAAAGACACCGAGCCGTACAGAATGATGCTTCATGCCTATGCCCTGCGTATCCCCATGGACACAGAACTCATAGACGTGATAGCTCCAGATACATTCGTGAGCATGGTGGATAAGCACTGGAGCCCTCAGCACACTATTTGCGAGGTGGATTTAGCGGTGCATGAACTGAAAGCCAGGGAAACCGGGGCAGGGATGGAGAAGACAGAATTCCCACTCAGGAAGGAGATGGAGGGAACAGGCAAGGAAGAAGCACGCCCGGAGAGTGAGGAGCAGCGGGCACTGTGTGAGCAGTGGCTAGCAGAGATGACGCTGGCATGAGAGCTTACTGGCTGCGTCTTCTGTCTTCTTACAGATGTGTCACTGGGGAGCCTTTTTCACTCTTATGTTTACGCTGCCTTGTTTTTAAACTATTTATCATCATGGTTATTATTATTATTGGTGGTGTTGAAGTCTTTGCTTGTTTTAGGGCAAAGTTCTAATTTTAAAACCTTGAATTGTCTATCATTTTGTGGAGTTTCGATCCTGACCAGCAAAGCATGAGATAGGAAAAGGAGTGCACTACAAAATCAGCTTCTGTCACGGATCTTAAGATTAATATGGGGACAGCAGAAAAGGCAGTTGGTCCTTAGGAACGGACTCAGCCAGGCCTGTTTTCCCTGTTGCATCCACAGATGGATGGTGGAAGAGTTGCCTAATGGTTAATGCAGTAGGCTTTGATCAAGACAGACTGGGTTCAATTCCCCTTGGGTAAGTCACTCAACCTCAATTGTCCGAGGTACAAAACCCAGATGGTGAGACAGAGAAAGCAAAACAAAACTGCAGGAAAATGTACAAAGTCCTGGAATTTTATTAAAATAACTAAAACAAAAGTCTTAAAACAAGTACATGAACTGCATAAAAATACCCAGAAAACTGGTCCTAATATTGGTGTGGACCTGACCTGACACAGTCTGTGTTTCGAAGAAACACTCCTTCCTCAGGGGTCCCTAATGTTGGTATTTAGAAAATCAGGAAACTGGTCCACTCCAATATTAGGATCAGATATTTTTATGCAGTTCATGTACTTGTTTTAAGACTTTTGTTTTAGTTATTTTAATAAAATTCCATTACCCTGTATATTTTCCTGTAGTTTTGTTTTGCTTTCTCGTTATGATTTTCGGCAGCTCTTGTTCTTTTTTGTTTCTCTTTTGAGACAGAGAAAGCACCTGCATATAATGTACAGCATTGCATACATTTAGCACCGCTATAGAAATAGATCTGTAGTAAGGGGAAGGGGGTGGACTGCCCCGGTCACCAAGTCGGTAGGGATGCTGGCACCTCTCCGTCCTACCCCCCCACACTCCGTACTTCTGTATTATCTTCACTAACTCAAGCAAGTTCTACCTGTTGCTCGTGCCAGCCTGGGTCCCCTCTGAATCACTTACGGGTCACAGGGCCAGGAAGTGATGTCAGAGGGAAATCCAATTCTGGTGCAAGGAGCATGCTTGCAGAAGCCACTCGTGCTGGCGAAGATTAAGAGGTGTTGATGGGGGGGGGGGGGGGCACTGCCCCGTACTACACTGTTTGTAGTTCCAGTTTTCCATGGAGTCATCTGGGAACTCTGCTGTGCAGAGTGGAAATTATAGAATGTTTTTCTTTTTCAATATAAATTTTTATTAATTTTCCATGAGTGAACACCAGGACAGAAACATACCAACAATTACTTGCAATATAGCAGACAATATAAGGACGGCTATGTTGGTTCTTCACGGAGGCTTTAAAGAAGAGAACAGATAACAGGAGAAGCTAGACAACCCCCCCTTATAGAATGTTTTTGACTGGATAAACTTCTTCACGTGTCTGGCTTGCAGCCTGGTGGTCTCTGTCAGCCCTAAAGGTATTCACTGGAAAAGTAATGACAGGTGAGATGAGGTGACAGTGTACAGTGGCACTTTTCGTAGGGCGCAGTGGGCAGAAGTTTTAACATTAGGAGGAAATATTTTTTCACCCTTTCCAAATAATCATTCAAAATATGTCTGCTGTGTTTTAATCATATGATTAGCCTTCAGGTTTGGAAAAGCTCATGAGTATTACACATTAACCACCTCCTTTACTAACGCCTAGCATGGGTTTTAGCTCCAACGCTCCTAGGAATTCCTACGAGCGTTGGAGCAGTTACTGCCTCGCTGCCGGTGCTAAAAGGCTTGCTACGTGTTAGTAAAGGAAGGGGTAAGTTTATGAGTTTTAAACATATAGATATGGTGAGCACAGGGTATGCGTTTTACAGAGTGGCTGCGTTGGTGAAGATCTAGTGAATCAAAACGCTTTCTTTTTTTTTTTTTCTAATTCTTTATTCGTTTTCAAATTAAACAACAAGAGCACAAAAGAATATATTACAACAAATTATTCCAGAATAGCACTTTGATATCTGCCATATAAACATCTGGTAAAATCAGTACCCCCCCCTACCACCCACCCTTCATCATATTTTCAATAAAAATATACACATATTATATAAGTACATAAGTAGTCGCCTCCGCCGGGGCAGACCAGAGGTCCATCCAGCCCAGCGGTCCGCTCACGCGGCGGCCCACCAGGCATATATCATAGTATAACATAATATGTAAAATTATTCCCAACTCCCTCCCCCCTTTAGTGTGCTAAAAAAGAAAAGGAGAAGAGAAGTGCTGATTATTCATCACAATATTTTGCCAATGTCCCCCTTATTTTTATAAATTTAGTATATGTCCCTCTTTGTACTGCTATTGCACGTTCCATTTTAAATATATGGCATAATGTATTTCACCAAAATGTATAACTAAGTTTGCTGTGATTTTCCAATTGTTGGTTATGTGTTGGATGGCAACCCCTGTCATAACTAATAAAAACTTGTTGTTCTCTGATGATATTTGACTCTTTTTCCTCATCATCATGCCAAATAGCACTGTATTTACTTGAGACAAATTGAATTCCAAAATTTCTTAATATAGGGACAATAATAAAGTAGATGATCAAGTGTCCCAGGTTCCAGATTACAGTGTCAGCATCTATTGGACTTAGAACTATCTATTTTTTGTAACCGAACAGGGGTCCAAAACACTCTATGTAACAAAAATAGCCAAGTTTGTCTCATAGATGCTGACACTGTACATCTCATTCTCCAAGACCAAATTCGTGGCCATTGAGATGCAGATATTTGGTGCTTGATCTCAATGCTCCAAACATCTCTTAGACCATTCTTTGGTTTTTTATTCAAGTACCCAGATAATAATTTATACCACAGTGCGGCTTGATGTCCTAGGAAGTCTGCTTGGAAGCATAGGAACTCCAAACTATACTGATTGTTCAAAGTCTTCCATTCAGGGAACCCTACCTGAATGGCCTGGTTCAGCTGCAACCATTTAAAACTTTGTGTTTTACTAAGACCAAATCTATGTTGCAGTTGTGAAAATTCAATACTATAAACAAAACAGACTGACTCTGTAACAGTAACACAACCCCAGAGGAGTACTCGTTTTACAAAAAGTTAAGCTCAGAGATATAAAACTCTGAAGAGGGAGAGGTAGCACGGAAATTTTTCAACAACAGAACGAACCTGTGTTTGAATTTCTTATGACTATCATTCTTTGTAAAATTCAACTTTGTCAGACGGGGTCTCCTGAAGTAGACACCGAAACGGGGCTGCGTCGGGACCCTGATAAGTATTTTTGAGAATTAATCATATGAATGCTGAAAATTCTAGTGCTTACCTGAATGCAGAATACTTATCTATTTTTGAAAGCCTGTTGAATGCATATTGCATTCACACTGAGATATATACACAGTTAAAACTTTCATACCTTGGAGTTGGGCTCGTTTGTCACAATTATGAAGCAATGATTGGAAGATAAACTCTTTCCCTAAGAGGGGGTTACCTCTCCCTCTTCAGAGTTTTATATCTCTGAGCTTAACTTTTTGTAAAACGAGTACTCCTCTGGGGTTGTGTTACTGTTACAGAGTCAGTCTGTTTTGTTTATAGCATAGTGCTTTTTCTGACTCTCAGTTACATTGTTCCTGCTTGTAGTGGAAACATAGTTGTGAAAATTCAAGCAGTTTACCATCTGAAATAACATCCTTTAAATCCCAGAACTCATAGATAATGCACCAGATAGGTTATACTTGGAATGGCGCCTTATGTTCCCTTTGAATTTAGTTCATGTTCCAAGCATTAACATGCCTAGAAGATATAGGGAAAATAAAATGTTAATGGATACCTGGAAAACGTTGAGATATATCAGCAAATTAACACCTATCCCAATTAATAAGTCAACTAATCAATCTTTATGGATAAACTCCAAGATTAAAATTGGCGGAGCCCAAGTCCTTTGGAAGAACTGGATTATTGCAGGCATTCGAAAACGCTTTCTTGAAAAATTTGCAAGTGTCAGGAGCCAGCGCCGGAGTCTTGTTGAGACTGTTAAGATAAGCGTTGCCATTTTTTTGAATGATTATTTGGAAACACATGAGCTTATGAATCAAGTTTGAAAATTACAGTAGTGTTAAAAACAACAGTGCTTTAGTCCAAATAGTTTAGAAGTGTTGGTCAGATGATTAGAATCTGGATCCCAGGATGGGGATACAATACAATACAGTATTAGTTGATATTCCTGTTCGGAGTCCTGTTTGTTTTCTGTATATAGTTCTTAGTTCTGCTTGGCTATTCGGCAGACTGAAGTAATTAGGGAGGGGGTCACATGATATGTACAGTTCCAAAGTTTTGTCTCGGTCTCCACCTGCTGGTCATGATGAGATATAACCCGCTTGTAAGAGGCTAAAAGAATGAATTAGCAGGTAAAAACCTAATTTCTCCACCAATACCTCTTCAAAGTTCACAGCGGTTCACAAACAATAAAGCAATCAAATATTAGGTGCTTAGAAAAATATCCCTAACTATCCCATAGGCTAACAATCTACCTAAAGCACCTGCAGGAACAATTTCTTACATACTAAGACAGGGATCTCAAAGTCCCTCCTTAAGAGCCGCAATCCAGTCAGGTTTTTGAGATTTCCCCAATGAATATGCATGGAAAGTAGTGCATGCACATAGATCTGATGCATATTCATTGGGGAAATCCTGAAAACCCGACTGGATTGCGGCCCAATGAAATCAAAATAAAACAGAAGTTAAACTTAGATCAGTTTGTAGCTATCAACCTTTCCAGATAAATTAAGAAATTAAAAAACAAGAAAATAATCTGGGATCTGAAATCACTGGGGGTTTATAAGAGATCCCATGATCTGATTCATTGATTTCTATGATAGCCTCACCTCTCTAGCTTTGTTTTATGAAAGTTTTTTTCTCCTGAACATGTGATATTTCCCACAGTGAGTCTTGACTAGTCTAATGTCATTGCAAATGTCTCCATCTCTGCTGTCTGATCCTTTCTTAAATCCAATCTAAGTGCGCCCAGCCCAGACCTTGCTTGGGATCGAGAGATTGGGGGATCAGGATCTACTCAATCTTTGTGGTGTCTATCTATGCCAAAGTAGTGTCCCTAGAATGAATGATGGGCTACATTAATATATTGAACACAGACGTAAAATGTATTTTTCTTTTTCAAGATGTTGCATATTATCCATTTACACTGCCAACCAGAATCTAATAAAAATGGTTTTTCCTACTCATTTAAGGTGATTTCTTTTATTTAATATAAATTTTTATTAACGTTTTTCAAAAATAATACAATTACTACACACTATATAACGCAACTGACAAAGCAAGATGCTCCATTACTCCCACAATCACTACCTAAATTAGGAAAATCCTGACTAGCGAAGGAACATCACCCCATCACAGAACCCCCCTAAACCAAAGCTGTCCCCTACCCATATAGCACATCAAGAACCACTCCCCATACCTATCCCCCCATTATTGCAAAAAGGGGGCACGCTGTGTGTCCTTCAACGCGCCCCCCCCCCAGACAACTCCACCTCCATACCCCCGCTTTAAGGGGATTTCTTATGCCTCACCTAGCTGGGAAGGTAGACACAATGGCGTATTTTTCATCTCCGATAGCCAGACCTTCATTGGCTACATTGGAAATTTGGAAAGGTCTTATTCTAAGGTGCTGATCTGCAAAGGCCCCTGTCTAGGTGGGGTGTTTCTATCTGGAAAAGTACTGGTGAGAGGGATAGTCCGCAGCACTTACCATATAGCACCACTATCTGGATAGGGCCAGAAGGTCCATGGGTCGAGCTTAGGTGGAGACCTCTAATGAGACTGAGGATAGCAAAGAGGCTGAATATAGCCATTGCCAGACAGTACAATATCAAAACTGATTTCAGGCATTCACAAACTGGATACTGTGACTGAACAGCCAGAGTTGGGGGGGGGGGGAGGGGGTTTACCGCTGTTGCAGTAGCATACCTATGGGTGGGCCTGGGTGGACAGAGGCCTACTCAGTTACGGTTCAATCCCATCCAGTGGCAGCACAAATAGTTTAGCTGGCAGGGATCCCAACCCTGCCAGCTGAAGAGTCCTCTCTGGAGCACCCCCTCCCCTACTGTCTCCAACCTAGGGCATGTGTAAGAGGCTATCAGCATCAGGGGCTGGAAGCATAGTGCCAACTGCCCCAGTTTTGAGACAGTTCAGGGGATAGGAGCTCTGGTGAGGACTCTGGCTGGTGGGTCTTTACAATCCCCATCAGCTGAGAGATTTTTATTTTTAACCACTTTGAGGTAGCAAGCAGAGAGGAAATGTGAGGGCTGTGCCCACCCAGAACTGAAATTGAGCCCTGGCTTTGTTAATGCCATGGTGGCCAGCATTTAACATAGAAACATAGAAATAGACGGCAGATAAGGGCCACGGCCCATCCAGTCTGCCCACCGCAATGACCCTTCCCCACCTAACTCAGTGAATAGATCCCACGTATCTATCCCATTTGGCCTTAAAATCAGGCACGCTGCTGGCCTCAGTGACCTGTAAGTCAGAGCTTTCCAAACTGTGAGTTGCAACCTCGAATGAAGTCCTAAAACTTGCACTTGGGGTTGCATCCTGGACAGACCATAAGTAGTCACTGGTTCTTGCTGTCCAGGGTCCATGTACTTTCGGTGGCTGCACAAAAGGGGTTGCAGCCACTGAAACACTGATAAGCCAAGCAGTGAGCAGTGTATTTCATCATCCTAAAGAGATGAACAAAATTAAACCCCTACTGCTATATTTCCCTTATTCATTCCATTTTGTATTTCATACAGTATCAACCCGTCAGAGACCATCATAAAACCTCCTGGTGATGCAACACATAAGATCCCAGAATGCACTCTGTTTCCTGCAAAATCTGTGCCCTACCTGCCTCTATAAAATCCTGGGGATAATTCTGTAAAACAAAGGCTAACATTTATCTGCCAATTACATGTGGAAATGACTGGGATAATGGAATATGTGTGTGTAAATACTAAAAAGCCACCTAAGTGCTATTATCAATGATAGTATTTTACAGGTAGATGTATAAGTAGGTGGAGCCTGGGCAGAGTGCAGTTAGAACTTGCATACATGTATTGGATCGGATTTATTATATTCAATATACCGCTTGTACATGAGTATTAAGCGGTTTACAATACAAATATACAGTATTAGAAATTAGGGTTACAAAACCAATTACATTACATTATTCAATCCATTGGAGGGAAGAAGAGAAGCAAGGGAATAACAGAAAATATGATAGGGGAAGAGATGAGAGATGTTCTTATAATGCACATATGAGGACAGAAGTATAGTATCTTTTCACCTTAGGGACACATAACCAGCACTATGGTTGATATAAGAACGCATAGGGACATATAAACCCAGAGGGGACATGATCGAAACATTCAAGGTAATGAAGGGAATAGACTTAGTAGATAAAGACAGGTTGTTCACCCTCTCCAAGGTAGAGAGGGAACTCTAAAGTTAAAAGGGGATAGATTCCGTACAAATGTAAGGAAATTCTTCTTCATCCAGAGAGTGGTGGAAAACTGGAATGCTCTTCCGGAGACTGTTATAGGGGAAAACACCCTCCAGGGATTCAAGACAAAGTTAGACAAGTTCCTGCTGAACCGGAACGTATGCCGGTAGGACTGGTCTCAGGACACTGGTCTTTGACCTAGGGGCCACCGTGAGAGCGGACTGCTGGGCACAATGGACCACTGGTCTGACCCAGCAGTGGCAATTCTTATGATCTTATGTAGTCTAAAAAAAATAAAAAGTACTGTAGATGCTTGCTGCCCTTTGTAGAATGAGTGCCTGAACAGAGGCACATAGTTATAAAATTATGCCCATATCACCATGTGGTGTACTTATAGGATTTGCTGATTGACCGGCTTTTCTTGATATAAACCGCCTAGAACTCATTGGTGTGGCGGTATACAAAAATAAAGTTTATTATTATTTATTATTCTATCTCTTTTGTTATTTAAATTTTGTCGTACTGTCATATTTTCTCATTCATTCTACAATGTATAGTATATAATATCTTTCATAGTAAGTAAGGTACATTTGCCACAAAGTCTACCGTGCTACAAATTCTCATGCTATGCCCACTACATAATATTCACCCTCCCATGTCTACTGCACTAGGTTCTACCATGTTACATATACTGTATCACACTTATATATCTACCGTATTATGTTTGTCATGCTATGTTTGTATATATAATACTATGTTTACCATACTATGTCTGCATATATAATACTATGGTTGCCATGCTATGTTTTGTCATAAAATGCGTGTTATGCTATGTCTCATCATACCATGTTTGTCATGTTATCTTTTGCCATGTTTTGCCATCTCTGTCAGACATTTCCTGCCATGCCATGTTTGCCATCACCTTGTATAAATACACTTTAATATGTATGTAAACTTGTAACCCATTCTGAGCTCTCCTGGGAGGACAGGATATAAAACCAAATAAATAAATATACAGTAGTATCGCAGTGTCCCACTGATGGTGCTATTAATTCAATATGTCATCTAGATCCATGCACTCCTGGCTTAATATTTTGTAGCAAAAGCCCAATGGCAGACTAGGAACCAGTATGCCCAGGTTCAAATCCCACAGAAGCTCCTTATGGTCTTGAGTCTGATCTTGGGCAGGATGTGGCAACAATGCCAGTTCAGAACATCCAGATCCCCTGCACACATCTTTAACCTCCGTAGACACCGTGAAAGAGCTCGCTCAGTAGTGGGGCTGCTCACGCACTCAGACTTGTACCTATGCTTAGCCCCCTCTCCACTTCAACCTGCAACTGACAGCTGGGGATCCAGTGCACACTCCTAGGCCCTACCCCCTTCTGCTGCGTAGATCAGGAATCAAGAGAGAGCAGGGCTACATTTGTCATCTTGCAGCTGCAGCTTTTGGGTGGGTAGAGGAGGAAGGTCTGTTGGGGAAGTAGTGATGAGGGGAACCAGAGTCTGTTGTTTTGTTTTTTACAGCATTATCAAGGGGGGTCAGGCGCCTTTCAACAGTTAAATGGGCCATAGGGCCATCTACCCTCATTTTCTGTGGCAAGCAGTAATGGGGCTTGTGTGGTGAACGGAGGCTGCCTGTCTGCTTTACAAGTACCTCCAGGGGCAATGCAAGCAGAGCTTCACTAACTTTTGCCCCAGTTTTCATAATTAGTGTGATTTCTTTTTTACCTTTTTTTTAAATTACCTTATTTCCTTTGTTTTATTATTATTATTTAATACTACCTTGGCAAGTGGATTAACAAGGCCACCACCCCATTTTACCATTTAAGTAACGTCCCTCTCCTTTCCAAGCGGCAGCGCAGGGCATTTAATCGACGGAGGAAGTGACGTTCAGGCCCCGCCCATCCCCAGTACTTCCTCTTCCGTTCCGCAAGTGCGCAGGTGCAAAACGCTGGCCTTCGCGGCGGTGTGGCGTACGAGGCGCTGGCGTTTGACGGCGCTTTGCGGCACTCGGTCCATCTTCCTGCCGCGCCTGACGGCGGCGTGGCAGAAATGGCGTCGCACTTCAGCGGGGCGCTACAACTGACGGACCTCGATGATTTTATCGGACCCTCCCAGGTCGGTGCCCCCGAAAGAGCGAGAGGGGGGGGGGCGCTTGCTTGCCCTCATGGAGCTCTGTTAGGGAACTGCCCCGGGTAAAATCCGGATTCTCCGGATCATACCCCTTCATGTGTTGACCTACAAGCCTTGAAGTGCAACTGTGGACGCGGCACATTGGGGAGGGGGATGACTCAAAGGTGGTGCCTTTAATGCACAACCTGTCAGAATGAGATTGGCTTTGATTATCTATAATATTAATGGAAATGCTCACTTGGCACAGGGTATCTAACTGGCACAACACGTAAATGCAGGCGGAGTGTGGGCAAGGCTAGGGATACCATTTTTTTTATGGAACAAAAAGACCATGTGGCCCCAACCCAGCCCCACTCAACCTCATTTCTTCTTTCCGGAGCTCAGTGCCACCTCTGGAAGGCCTCCGAGGATGTAATGCGATGATGTCGCATGCCTGCATGCCATATCCGTGCATGTTCAGAGACCCCGAGCTCTGGCAGAGCCAGGGCCGTCCAAAATCTGGACAAAGTGCCAGGTTTTCTAAATCCATCCGGCCACCCAGATAGTCTGGATTTACCTGAAAATGTCCTGTTTTTAGAGGACATCTGGTAACCCTAGAGAGGGCTCCCTGTTACACGCATAACTTTAAGAGTATTGTAAATTACCTGGGTCCCGGCAGCATTTAGATGCCCACATGTACATCAGGTTTATGGCTGGTGTAACTGTGGACGATCTATTGCTGAGCACAGTGTATAGATGTGCCTTCTTGTCTGGTTTGTCTGTCTTGACTAGATTGTAAGCTCTTATGAGCAGGGACCACCTCTTCCATGTTTTTGGTGTATAGCTCTGCATATGTCTGGTAGTACTATAGAACTAAATGTATAAGGGAATTCAATCGTGTATATTAAAATGTATATGAAACGTATTGAAAATGATGTTTAGTAGCAGGGAATCATTCATACCACATTAACAGAAACTCTTAACATCACACCATCAATATAACAAAGTATAAAACAACAGAGAAAAATAAACCTCAATTGTGAGAGGCCGGGACTACACAAGTACCCGAGCCAGCTCACATCATCACTGATTTATGAAAAAACTCCGTGTACATTTAAATAAATAGTTTTCATTCATGCTTTTCAATGATTTTTTTCAAAGATTTTTTTAGGGTGAGCAATGTAAGCAGAGTTCAATATATTAGAACATATTCATAGCATGAACAGGATCCCAAACTAACTACAAAATAGGCGAGGGCTACAGCTCAACTTTACGGGTATAAGCAATTGTTGAGGCATGGAGTTTGGAACAAAAGTAAGAGAAAAACATCCACTCATCTGAAGATGCGAAGTGACTCAAAAGATTCTCAATTCCTTATCCCGACAGAAAAGTGTTTCGCCTAGAAGGCTACTTCAGGGGAAAAATCCAATGTCCAAATATCTCCCGCTTTTTCCAACGCCACAATTGTAAAGCTGGAAATTGTAAAGCCTCTCAAAATGGTTCTGGGACTGCGAGACGCGCCCGGCTCGAACAAAAAGACGAACGAACCGGGCGACTTGACGTCATCACAAAAACGTGATGCGTGATAGGCTAAACCTCAGCTATTAACAAACCAAATTAGATTACAAGTCCTATGTCTCATAGGACTTTACAAAGTTCAAGATTAGCGATCTTAAGTTTCATGTGATATTGCAACAGTCAGAAGAAAGGTTGCCATTCATATACAGTGTTAAGACCACGAGGCTCTAAAGTTTGTAAACGATTGATCCATTGTTGCTCTTTCTGCCATAGCACTCTCCTAATGTCTCCTCTCCTTAGAGATACAGTCAACTTCTCAATCACACAACATTTCAGATTCTCGAACCTATGTTCATGTTGGATACAATGGGTCACTATAGGAGCCGTCAACTTCCGGGTGTTTAAACAGCTTTTGTGCTCCGTCAATCTCACTGTTAAAGTGCGTGAGGTTTGGCCTACGTAAAGCAGGTCACATGGACACTGAAGTATATACACAATGTTCGTTGATTGACAAGTAGAGGTATGATGTAAACTGTAATTCTTGCCGTCACTCGGATTATTAAAGCTAGAGGCAGTGACCATTATGTTACAATTAGAGCAATGGCCACATGGGCTATGTCCCAGTACAATATCCATACTTTCTTGATCAAAACGTTCTTTAGATGTATGACATAACCAGTCACTTAAATTCCTATTCCTTGACTGAGAGAAAATGAATCTTATTTTCAAAGCAAGGAAGCGTTTTGAGTAATGGAAGATGTCTTTTATATCTTTTAATGATTTGCTGAGACATTCGAGTTTGTTTTATTATGCATGGGATCAATTCTTCTTCTACTTGAGGTCTTCTATATTCCAATAAAGTTTCTCTCGGGTAGTACTATAGACCAGGACCCTTAATACCCCTTCATTGAATCCCCCCCTGACTCCCCCCTCTCCCCCTTACTTCTCTTCGCTGTTCGCAACTCTGATCAATCTTGTACGGAACCACTTGTAACTCTGTTTAATTAATGTGAACCACCTAGAACTCATCTGGGTATGGCGGTATACAAAAATAAAGTTGTTATTATTATTATTACTACTTCTTATCATTTACTAGACATACACAGCACTGTACATCAGAACATAGAAGAGAGAGTCCCCACTCAAAAGAGCTTACAATCTAGTCAAGACAGACAAACTGGACAAAGAAAGTGCATCAATACACAGTGCTCATGTGGGCAAATTAGAGAGGGAATGATAAGACAGATATTGGTGCTTAGCAGGTGGGTTGGAGTTTGGAATTGAAAACAGCTTCAAAGAATGGGCTTTTAGTCTGAATCTGAATACTTCTAGAGCTTGATGTACCCTGCCAGGCAGTTTGTCCCAGGCATTTGGTGGTGGAGCAAAGTAGAAGGGACAGAGCCTGGAGCTGGCCCTAGAGGCTATGGTGAAACTGGAACGCTCAGGTACTATTATAGAATATGCTCCTACTGTACCTCATTGAGGGTCTCGATTTGGAAGCCCCCAGTTATACAATTGCCCCCATAGAGTTTTGATGAAAATTCTAATACAGCTTTAAGTCTCAGGGTCTGAGTACACATTTAATTTCTTTGCTTTCTTAATTAAAGTTAGTCACATATCTAGAATCTTCACATTCAAGCTTTTCAAAGATGTGGCATATAACATCCAAGACAAATAAAGACATTTAAATGGCATTTAGTTAAAGGATAGACCTTAAAAGCCATCTCGAGCAATGGGACCATTAGGTTGTCACAGAAAATGCTGCAGTGCTCCCCTTGTGACGTGGGGTGATTGTTTTCCATTTTACATCTTTCTCTTTTGGGTTTCTTTCTCGTCAGGATTGTATAAAGCCAATAAAAATTGAGAAGAAACTTGGCAAAGCAGCCGCAAAGATAAAAATTGAAGACGATGGGAATTATTTTCAAGTTAACCAGGTCAGAACATTCTATTATCCCCGATTAAAATAATGTCATTCTAGTACTTGGCTAGGAAGGGATTTCAGGACATAAAGAGAAAAGAGCCCATTAAATTTTACCAATTCGTGTATTTTCTGGTGGTTTTCTGTCCAGGATGGAAGTGCTCAAAAGCTGGAAAAGGCAAAGATCACTTTGAATGACTGTTTAGCATGTAGCGGCTGTGTCACATCAGCAGAAAGCGTTTTAATCACGCAACAGAGCCATGAGGAGCTCTACAAGGTGTTAAAACACAACCAGGTATGCGACTACATTAGCAGGATCCAGCAGGAGTTTAAGAAAACATACTATATCCAAGTGTAACTTGCCTTCAACCTCCTTTGAAGGGGTGTGAACTGAATAAATGAGCATGTCAGTGGATCTTATTTATTTAACATCCCAAGCTGTCCCAGCAGGAAGGCTGAAATATGGTATAATTCAAGCTACCACAATTATTATTTTCTTTTAAGGTACACATCTCCTGTCTAACATCACACACAAAGGGGGCAACTCTATGAGTTGGCATCTCCTTTTAGGTGTCCCAAAGACTTGTGGTGAGAGTGCTGGGATTTCATTATACGAGATACTGTCAGGGCACCCACCATGTACACATCTGCCGTTACATCGGCCACAGACTGGCATAACTGAAGTGTAAATTCAGTAGGGTTGTGTACAACTAGCGCTTCACCCTTGCATTTACACACCATGCCACTTACATGTGCCATTAGTCGGCCAGCTACCACTTACCTGTGAATGTGCTAGTTTTCTGTACACTTTTGTGGCATATGAACACGGACACCCTTATAATGTCTGTTCCATGTGCTTGTTAAAAGTTGTTACCCATGTTTTCATGTAATTACATGCCTTGTTTTGAAGTTTATACATTTGGTAAAAGATCTTACCAGGTACTTGGGACCTGGGTTGGCCACTGTTGGAAACAGGATACTGGGCTTGATGGACTTTTGCTCTGTCCCAGTATGGTAGACTTTATGTTTTATGAGACTGGTTGCTGATATGGGAAGACAGATATATGAAATTAGTGATGCCGATCTGGTGCAAACCTCCATTGTGAAGCAGCTGTTGCTCTGACTGCAAGCTGTATCTCTCTCTTGTTAGGCTGCAGAGTCCGATCAGCAAAAGCTGGTTGTAGTGTCTGTTTCACCCCAGTCCAGGGCATCCTTGGCAGCAAGATTTCACCTGAGCATTGTTGACACAGCAAAGAAACTAACTGCATTCCTCAAAAAAATAGGTGTGTAACTTTCTAATAATCCTTTACATTTAACCATTACCAAGACACCAGGAAATTCTTTTTCACAGAAAGGGTGGTTGATCGCTGGAATAGTCTTCCACTGCATGTGATCGAGGCCAGCAGCGTGCCTGATTTTAAGGCCAAATGGGATCGTCACATGGGATCTATTCACAGGGCGAAGGTAGGGGAGGGACATTAGGGTGGGCAGACTAGATGGACCGTGACCCTTATCTGCCGTCTATTTCTATGTTTCTAATGGTTAGGGCTACAGACTGAGAACCAGGGAGCTGGGGTTTAAATCCTGCTGGTACTCCTTGTGACCTTGAGCAAGTCACTTAAACCTCCATCACCTCAGTTCCCAACTCAGGAACAAGCAAATATCTACTGTAGTTGAACTTTGAGGTACATCTGAAAAGGCAAGAGCTATATCCAAATCTCGTTCCCTTTCCCCCAGCTCAGTGACCCATTTCTTCTTGGTACTGGGATCCCCATCTTAAACTATAAGGCAGAAATACTTACATGAGTTTACTGTTACTTAGTAATATAGTAAATGAAAACAAAAAAAAGACCCATGTGATCCATCCAGTCCTCCCAACAAGGCGGCCAGAGCTCTACCTACTACTCCAAGCAGGTTATGCTCTGTCTGGCATCTTAAACAGGGCAGTTGGCAATTCACCACTATTCCAAGCACATATAGGCAGTTTATATGTGATACAGTCTTAGAATATCGTAACAGAATACTATGCCAATAGTCCGAAGAGTGGTTTTATTACAGCTGCAGTATATTTATTTATTTTTAGAATTTATATACCACTTATAGTTTAAAGTGGTTTACATTCAGGTACTCAAGTATTTTTCCCTATCTGTCCTGCTGGGCTCACACTCTATCTAATGGGGGATTAAGTGACTTGCCCAGGGTTACAAGGAGTAGCATGGGGTTTGAACCCACAACCTCACGGTGCTGAGACCGTAGCTTTAAGCACTGCACCACACTCTCCTCTGGTACAATATCAGAGGTGAGCCAAGTATAGAACAATGAAGCCATTGTGACATCACTGATGAGGTTGACTCTTATTGGTGGAATGAGGCGTTATGACATCACAATCTGTTTTGGAATGTTGCTACTAGCTAAGTTTCTGCCAGGCATTATAATATCAGGGAAAGGGATTGGGACTTGTAGACTGCCTTTTTGGAGGTCTCGACTTATATTCGAGTATATATGGTAAGTTTTGTTTTTGATTCCATCCCCTTTCTATTTAGGGATTCAATTTCCTGATGTTTCTCCTGCAACCTTTGTTCATGTCCTCTAATTCTACCATTTCCCCTTTTCCTAAAAAGATTTGATTGTATATTATTATTTTAAAACCATTTTATTTGTACATACCTATATGTCATTCCGGTCATTGTATCTAAAGGCTTTGAGGATAATTTTCAGCTAGTGGCGGTCAGTGTTTTGTTAAACAGTGGCTAAATTGTGTCTGGCTATTAAGTGCTGGTTCCTGTCTGGGTAACTGGCACTGAACATCCAGCAAGGCAGCTGCCGGGAGTTACCCAGATACCACTGATGTTTGGTGGTACTATCTAGATAGCTTCCTGGCCAATGTAAGACAGCCTTTTAATTCAGTGATTCCCAACCCTGTCCTGGAGGAACACCAGGCCAATCGGGTTTTCAGGCTAGCCCTAATGAATATGCATGAGAGAGATTTGCATATGATGGAAGTGATAGGCATGCAAATTTGCTTCATGCATATTCATTAGGGCTAGCCTGAAAACCCAATTGGCCTGGTGTTCCTCCAGGACAGGGTTGGGAACCACTGTTTTAACTGACTATCGGGGCTGCCTTGCTCTGCCCAGATTTTGCCTCAGAACGTCCTCAGCACTGATGGTGGTGTAGCTAAATTTTCAGCAACACTGTATGGTTTTGTACCACTGAATATCCAGATAAGACCTAGTCAGCGTTATTTAACTGGGAAGGAGTCTTGCCTACCCAGTTAAGTAGCACTGGATATTGGGCAATTTTTTAAAATCCATAACAGGTGCAAATCCTGAATTATCACTCTTTTACCTAATCCCAGATTAATTGCTGGGAATATGCAACAACTAGATTGCACAGCTCTGGGTGATGAGAGCTCTTGGTTGTACAGGAACATACATTGAAAAGCATGAATCGGGGGGCGGGGGGAGGGTTCCCTAGGTTTGTTTACCCTAAGACATGTTGGTGGTGGTTGTTTTCTAGGTGTGCACTACGTGTTTGATACAACCTTTGCAAGAAATTTCAGCCTGCTGGAGAGTCAGCGAGAATTTGTGCAACGTTTTCAGAGACAGAATGAAGAGAGGGCGGCTTTGCCAATGCTGGCATCTGCCTGTCCAGGTACACTGCTGGCGAGGAGCTAGGCCTGTACTTTCTTCCTCAGTAAAGCAGCAGGGAAATTGAGAAAATAAGGGCTGTTTTTGCTGTTTGGTGGATTTGTTTGCACACATTGTATTATGCTCCCTATTTAGTCAGTGATAAGAGCAAATGTGCTTTTCATTACATCTATGCCAGACCAGTCCAGAATGAATGGATTGTGTCCATCTAGCAGTGGATGGAGACAGAGAAAAATCTGGAACAATTACTTATGCTTACTAATACTTATGGTGAATTTAGGAAATAACTAAAAACGTGTCTGTTCCTGAAGTACTTAAGTAGCTGATCTGTACAATCTTTCCCACAATAACTGATTTCTCGAGCTATTAGTTACTAGTTTTCAACTTTGTCAGTTCTACTCAATTTGAAGCATTTTTAATCATTGTAAACCGCATAGAACTTCACGGTCCTGCGGTATAGAAACTGTTATTATTATTATGTTATTATTATTTATACTTGCAGGTGGTGATAGAGAACGCCAGAACTCTGCCATATAGACCCCAATGCAGCAGCGTCATTTCCAGTATTCTGTCTAACAGTTGGATGGTCACAACCTGTGCAGCTCGGACTGGTCTGTTCCTCAGATTTAGTAGAGACCTTGGGGATTATTAGAGGCCAGTTCGGCCCATGGTACAAACCTGGTGGCACCAGGTCTCTCCCCAGGGCAGTTGTTGCTGGTAGTACATCCGATTCAGCCTATTGAATCAATTCTTTTGATTTGATTTTCCCGCCAAATTGGACATTTGTTTCAAATGTCCTGGCAGGTTTATTTTATAGTCTTTCCACCCACCCACACCACTCCCCCTTTGCTCTCTCCACCCCCACGTCGGCGCTGTGGTGTCGAGAACAAAATAAATAAAAAAGACATTTCCTCTCTGTTAGGTCCCAGCTCATGCTCGCTGTCTTAACACCAGCTCTGGCCTGTTTTCGAGGGCATCTTAGGGTTCCTTATTAGCCGTGCATCCGGATGACATGCGATTCTTTAAGGGAGTACATCATCTCAAGCCTCCTAGAAGGCCAATTTCTCCTCTGTGGAGTAATGCAAAGGATGCCCTTTGAGCAACTGGTTTGATTTTCCCTGAAGGATCTTATGTAGAAGACAGTATTTCTGGTGGCTATTACTTCATCCAGGAGGGTGTCAGACTTGCAGGCTCTGTCCTGTCAGGATCCGTTTCTCCACATTATGGAAACGGATGTCTCTCTCTGTACTGTGCCTTCCTTTGTTTCTAAAGTGGTTTTGGCCTTTCATCTTAATTAGCCGATTGCCTTGCCATCGTTTCGCAAAGAGGATTACCCAGAGGATTTCTGGGCTTTGCGTTGTCTGGATGTGAGTCGTGTTCTGATCAGATACCAATGAGTTTAGGCGCTCTGATCATTTGTTTGTTTTGTTTGCTGAACACAGGCTACGATTGTGAAATGGCTCAAGGAGGCTATTTCGTCTGCTTATGTGTTTGTCAGGCAATTGCCGCCTTTGTTGGTAAGGGTGCAGTCTACGCCCTGGACGGAATCACAGTTGGTTCCGATTGTGGAGATTTGTTGGTCTGCCCCTTGATCATTGATTCATACCTTTGCAAGGCATTACTGGTTGGATAGTCAAGGTTTTAAGGTTTATTTAAAATTTGATTAATCGCCTTTCATAGTTCTAGGCGATATACAATAATATATATATATTTTAAAAAAAGGGATTTACAGATTTAAAATAAGGAACAAAAGGAGTAGGGATAAACTACAATATAGTCAGAAAAGAGATCAATGAAGGGAAGAACAAAAGTGAGGGGAAAATATTATTCAAAGATGCCTTTACAGAGTCCATGAAAAAGAACAGTATCAATGTTCAAAAGCGTTTTAAAGCTCCTTTGAATTGATCTATATTAGATTCTTCCCTGAGATGGGAGAGCAGAGAGTTCTAGATAAGGGGAGCAGTAATAGCAAATGAAGTTGCACGGTGAGTATGGAAAGTCTTAAGGGAGGAGACAGAGAGAAAAATTTTGGGAAGAAGATCTAAGATATCTAGAAGGGGCGCGCGGAATAAGTAATTTATCAATGAAGACTGTCTGTCTAGACTTGAGTGTTTTCAAAGTGAGTAGATTAATTTTGAAAGCATTTCGGTGAGGGATGGGAAGCCAATGGGCGTTTTTAAGCAGAAGGGTGACGTGAACATATTTCTTGGAATTGGTGATAATTTTGATTGAAGTATTTTGAATGAGTTGAAGCCGTCTGATTTCCTTTTGAAGTATTCCCTTATAAAGAGAATTGCAATAATCAATTTGGGAGATTACTAGCGAGTGTATTAAGATGTTTAAGGGAACTGGAAAAGGGACCTAATAATTCGATGTTGCAGCTTGTGAGGCCTTGGTGTTAGTGGTTGGTGTTGCCAGGTCCCTTCTGACATGAGGACTGCTACAAGTATCTGGACTAATCTGTGGAATGCAACGGAAGGAGAAATTAGTTTTTTGATAATTTTTTTTTTCCATTGGCCCTGGCAGATCAATCTAGAGGTCTGCCCTGACATGGGGTCTGGTTACTCAGAAGAAAAAAAAAGAGAAGAGCGTGCACGTTTGTTTCCATTCCCTTTTCAGTATAGACTGGTACAACATAGTTTGGTTTGGGGGGATTTTTGTTCTTTTACAGAGGCAAAGAAAATTCAAGGGATTTCCTTGGTTTATTGCTCTGATATGTGGAATACTGGAAATGAGGCTGCTGCACAGAGGTCTGTATTTCAGAGCGCTGTCTATCGCCACCTGCTGGTAGATGGACACAATCCACAAGTATCTGGATTGATCTGTCAGGACTAACGGAAAGAAAATTATGAGGTACGAACTAATTTATCCTTGCACTTCACATGTAGTATAAAGAAATAAAAAAACAAAGGAAATAAGGTGATACCTTTTGTTATTATTGGACTAACTCAATGCATTTTATGATGAGCTTTTGAAGGTAACACTTCTTCAGATCAGAAATCATGTGTAGACATTCAAGGTGGCAGCAATTCCTGGCTGGGAATGATTTGTGCTTTGCCTGATGCTTTGTTTCTGATACCAGGTTGGATCTGCTATGCCGAGAAAACACATGGACAATCCATTCTTCCTTACATCAGTACCACACGGTCTCCTCAGCAGGTCATGGGTGCCCTGATCAAGGATTACTTTGCAAAACAACAGGTAAAACATGTCAGGTTTGCAATGGGTCCTTATTAGCTCTTGTTAGACCTCTTAGAATCTTTGGACTTTATTTAACTGGTACATGCACCCACCCGTACCCAGTGCAATACCCTGGATTTGATATTTGTTCTAAAGAATTTGACCCAGAAATGGCTTTTGATCGCTGGGAATCTGATATTGTGGTCTGACCACTGCATTCTACAGTTTAAGTGCTCTTGTGGGAAATTTATAATCCAGGCACCTATGAGTATGCATAAAAATGTTTAGAATGACATGGGCGGGACTCAATTTGCAAGCATAATTAACAGAAGGCTGTAAGTTACACAGGTATGGGTGGTACAAGTGTGGGGGCCTAAATGTTTGATGTCTGTAATGGAATTTGAGTGCCTAGGCTCCTATCCCGCACCCTTAAGAGGGCCAGCGGAACTGAGAGAAGAGCTGTTTTACTTTACTCTCAGCTGATGTTAGTGCCAGGATCGGGATGAAATTATTGAGAAGCTGGCTGTTGGCCTAACCACAAAGTATTTTAGAATCTGGTGCCACAGCTTGAGAGACATAAAAGCATGACTTGAAGATGTGTTGTAGGATTTTGCACAACTGCTATCAACTGAATGTTCAAATGAGAATTTACTAAAAAGAAACTTTAAAAAGACAAGATCGTGCCCAACTGCCTCTACGGGCTATTTAGTCAAATAACAGAGCAGGAGTGAGCTGTTATTCTCTGGTCTTGTAAGGCCAAATGACTCGATAGGTTCTGGATTTTACTTCCAAATTGTCCCAAGATTGGATTCAGTCCATTAAGGATGTTGAAGACACTGTCGCTGATGGCTCGGGTGTTCCTGAGAGCAGAAACCTCTTTATTTCCCATGAGATTCCATTTAATAAATGTTAAATGGATGTCCTGTCACTCCACTCAAGCTTCTCTGGGTTGTTTTTTTTTTTTTTTTTTTTTAGCGTGTACTGCCAGAGTGCATCTATCACGTGAGCGTAATGCCCTGCTATGACAAGAAACTGGAGGCATCCAGGCCAGACTTCTTTATCAAAGAGTCCGAGACCAGGGAGGTGGACTGTGTGATTACTACAGGTAAGGGAGCAGGAGGAGTCTGATCAAAATGCCTTCATCCTAAATCAAATGCTATCCCTGGAGACTGGATGTGTTTTTTAATGTGACTACAGGATTATTATTGCACCTGGATCTGTGAAAAAGGAAGTGAAAACTTCACCGAATGCTCGTGTAATAATTTCCTGACTATTGAACTTCAGAGGAAGTTTCTGTTCTAACTAGAGAATGACACAGGCACAGGTTCCCGCAGTAAAAACACAAGTATGGGAAAAACTGCAGTTAGTTCACTGTGGGTTGGCATCCCCTAAGCCATCCTCCCCAGGTCCCTCTTGCCCAGTGCCTATTTTACCTTTAGGAGCCTCAGACATGCCACAGAGAAGAATCTTCAGAGGCCTGCCGAGTCCCTCCGTGATGTAACTTTGGTTTTGTGAAGAGGAAGTGAAATACTGAACACAGCGAAGAGAGGGCAAGAGATACATTGGTGTAAGGGAGTAAGAAAGAGAAGCTGGACACATGAGATACGAAAAAGGAGAGATGATAGGCATGGATGGGAGCATAGGGACAGGGACACAAAGGGGACGCTGCTTGGGGGTGGTAAATAGACACAGAGGGGCAATGCTAGACTTAGGAGGGTATATGGACACAGAGGAAAGATGGCTAGACATAGGGGAGAATACGAACACAGAAGGGCGATGCTGGACTTGGGGGGGGGGGGTGGCATAGGAACACAGAGCAGTGACGCTGGACACGGGGAGGGGACAGAGCCACAGAATGGTGATGATGGCAGGGAGTATAGGAGACACTGAGAAGGGTGATGCTGAACCCGGGAAAAAATACATATACAGAGATGGGAGACATGTCAAATGGGCAGGAGACCCTGGTGAGTGAGTTAAGAGAAGACAGAAGGAAGCAGAAACCAAAACCTGGGATCAACGTGATTTGAAAAATAAAATGGCCAGACAACAGGTAGAAAAAACTTTTATTTTCTCTTTTGTGATTAGACTGTATCAGATTTCAAATGCAGATTCTGTCAGAGCTGGTGTTAGATATAGCTGGGGACCACAAAGCCCACTTCAAGCAGGCCTAGGACTCTTCTGGCCAGGGGACAGTTGCATTTTGCTAACACCAGGCCTGGCATGTGTGATCTTTATACTTTGTGCAGTATAGAAGGAAATGGATCGATCTTTGGTGTCATATTTCATGGAAGGTGCAGCATTTTGTAGTAATTTGGCTTGATAGTGGAGGGGGGAAGGGGTTTTGTTGATCCTTGTTCTATATTTGTGATTTATAAAATGAACAGCTGTACAGAATATTGTTTCTTTTCAATAAAATGAATTTATTATAAAATCATTCGAGGCTTGTGCAGGGGACAAACTTTGTCCCCGTGTCATTCTCTAGTTCCAGCCCATGCCTGCAAGAGGATGTGACTTGTTTAGCTTGAAGCATGCAGAAGTTGTACGACTGCTTTGTCTTTTCCCCCTTTCCTTTGTCTGCATCAGGATAACATACCTTGTTTAATGTCACAGCTGTAAATGTAGTATTTTAATACAGTCTAAATTAGAATTTAACAATAGTTGTTTTATTTTTCTAATAAGTAGACATGAGGATGATATTTTTTAATGAAAAGAATTGTCTAACGTTTGTGATATGATTTTCCCTGCAGGAGAAGTGCTGCGGATGCTAGAGGAAGAGGGTGTGTCTTTGTCAGATGTGGCACCAGCCTCTTTGGATTCCATGTAAGAAGCCCTGTTCTAGTCTTTAGAGCTATTGACAATTTTTTTGTTTTTTTTATTGGTCTTTATCACGATGCCTGGTGCCCTGTAGCCTAGGGTTTTGTAGAACCTCTCTACAGGAAGAAAGCAGGGCTGGATCTAATTCCTATCCAGACGAGTTTGGACACTGATTGTTTGGAAATAGAGCCTCCACGAGTGCATCATTATTCTACAACAGGGTTTCCCAACCCAATCCTCAGACACATCCCTAGATACCTGTCATACATATAGGGCTAAAGTGTGCTAATGTCCTTAATGTGTATTATTAGAAAATAGGCCCCTTTGCTGAGACAGTCCCTCCCTCCCCCTTCTGTTTACATCATTGTGAAACGTGTAGATTATGAAACTGTGTGTGGGTTTGTACAGAGGTCTAGGCTTAGGTGTTTTCAGGCAGAGTTGCCATGTAAGAAATGTTCAAGTTCAAGTTTTATTAACATTTGATGAATCGCTTATTAGAAACACTAAGCGATGAACAGAATCAAAAATAAAGTATAATACGTAAAGACAAACAAATTAACAAAATTCTTTCATATAATACAAACATGAGTAAGGGGGGAAAGAGGAAAAGTTACAATTTTTGTCTTAGAAGAAAAGAACGAGAAGAAAAAAAACAAAAGGGAGTGGGGTTAAATAAAACTTTGATGTATTTAGAAATTTATATTTAAAATAGTAGGCACGAGACGATGGGCCCTCAATGGTGGAATTCTTTGCCACAATACATTAGAAATGAAAAAGATCTTACAGCTTTCAAAAAATCTTTAAAAAAATAAGATTTTAAGGATTTTTTGAAAGCTGTAAGATCTTTTTCATTTCTAATGTATTGTGGCAAAGAATTCCACCATTGAGGGCCCATCGTCTCGTGCAAATATAAGCAGTATTACTTTAAAAGAGATGTAAAAGCTTTGTGTGAACTGAAGTGCCCCGGGGATCATTCTGAGAGTCTGTTTGTTTTATAAAGGCACACAGAGGCCTGTCCTGAAAATCATGAACACACCCCATTATGACAGAAGGAAAGATGAAAATGCTGTGATAGTCTCATTGCAACCAAATCAGTGTGAAAGAAGCGTTCCAACAGTACGGAAACAGCAGAGCAGATCTTTCCTCCTTTGCCAACAGCTGATTATTTTCTGTGTGGAATTGCACAAGGTTATGTTACATTTCGTCTCTTATATTCTGCCTATACCTTGAAGTTGAAGGCAGATTACAAACAGAGAAGTAGAACATACACTTTGCTATTCTCAAAAGAGCTATAAATAAATAGATAGAGTCACCCAGAACATCTAAAACCTAAGAAATAATAAACTACAATGTTTTGAGATTCACTAAACAAAATAAATGTTTATATAGTTCTTCCAAAAACAAAGCAAACCTGCTTTAAGAACTGATAGAGATTGAAGAGTTTGCTCTGATAAATCTCGGGCGTCAGATGAACAGGGCAATGTCATTTTAGCTCTTTAATTTGGCAGCAGCAAAAGCAGGGATTGCAAACCTGAGACTTTCTCTCCAACAAGTACTACCAGCTCCCTTGTGCTTTGTGTCTTTGCAGCTTTAATGTTGCTTTGGAGCAGGAGCTGCAGAGCCATTCAGGAGGAGGGTCTGGGGGATACCTGGAGCACATCTTCAGACATGCCGCTAAGGAGCTTTTTGGAATTCCAGTGGAGGAGATAAAATACAAGCCTTTGAAGTAAGGAATATTTATGGCTCATCGTCAGGACACATTTATTTCTGTTGCCTAACAAAAGAAATGGTTTTTTACTTTAGCTGCATCTGTTCCCCTGGAAATGCTCACATCAGGCTTTGGGGTAGAAATATTTGCACCATCCAATTTTTCCGTTATTACTTCATTAAACAATTAGCATATTCTGAGATAGCAAAGTTTTGGGTCTGTAATGGGGGCTTTCTGAAGACGGAGCCCCTGACATCATTTTGACAGCGTGCCAAAGCAGAGGTATTTCTAAAACTTATGGCAACTTTTTAAAAACCTTCCTTAGCTCATGCTGCATCAGCAAAAGTTACCCTCATTCCTTTCCAGCTTATCACCAAGTGCTGTAGTGGAAAAGTGTGGCTTCATTCCCTTACTGTGAAAGGTTGTGTGGATGAGTTTAATTTTTTTTTTAAATTTGATAAATCACCTTCACTGTCACACAGAGATCAAAGGCATCTTCAAAAAAAGAAAATGATAGGAAAAATAAAGTATAAAGGAACTACGGTATTAGAGAGGAAATAACCAACCTCCATATGAGCAGGAACTCGTGGACTTGTAGGCTTTACTTTGAGGATTCAGTGGGCACGCAGCAAGGCAGAGTGGTTTGATAGTGTGAATGTTGGCATCTGGTAGGAACGCCTTGTTCTCAGGGCTTCTCTGAAGTTTCTAAGGAAGCCTGGTGTCTGCAATATGATCTAATATAATAAAATGCTAGGCCGCGCATGCGCACTCAAAAGTCGTGTTCCCTGATCCGTCGCGGAAACACGAGTGCGCATGCGCGCGTTTTACATCACCACCTGCTCTCCACCTCGAGCTGGAGAACCGCATTGTCTGCTGCCCACCCCTTCCCGACGTCTTCCTATTTACCAGTGCACCTCCAGTCGCATACTGAGGACCTTGCAGTCAGTCTTCCGACCGCAGCAAGCCGCTGGGAGACGGACAGAACGCGGGAAGGGGAAAGGGCAGCAAAAGACTACGCCGCTAAGTTTTTAAAGTCGTGAAAAGGCTCATCACTCCCCCCTTCTTCCAGCGACCGGCAAACAACATGGAGGACTGCTTCCGGGAGGAATCGGCTTCCTGCCTTATATGTCAGGCCTGACCCGCGACTCCATTGGAAGAAGAAAGGAGTAAAAGGTGATGGGCGGAGAGAGAGATGAGGTGTTGGAGGAAAGATGGGAGAGGATATGCTGGATGGAGGGAGCAAGACAGATACTGGTTAGAAGACTGAAAATAAAGGGGGAAGAGAGAGAAAGAGAAGATGCTGGAAGGGAGGAGTTAGCAAAAAAGAAAAAAAAAAAAAAAAAAACTCCCCAAAAAACAAACAACTGGAGAAATAGAAGCAGATAGAGATGCAGAAAAATAAATGGAGGAAAACTGAAAGATAAGGTTAAAGTCAGAGATGGATGTAGGAGAGGAAGTGAAGACAGGAATGAGAGAAGAGCCAGATAGACTGCAAACCCTGGTAAGAAAATTGAGAGAAGAGAGCAGAAACTGGGATAAACATGAATAAAATGGCCAGACAATAAAAGTAGAAAAAAAAGAATTTTATTTTTAATTTCATGAACAGGGGGGAGGTAAAATAAAGGGAGAAGGGCTGCTGCTGGATAAGGTGAGAAGTGATGGGGTGGTGGAGGACACAGGGGAGGTAAAAGGAAGGGAGAATGAACAGGGGGAGCAGGCAAGGGGTGGTGGTGGACAGCCAAGGAAAAAAAAGAAAGAAAGAAAGATACAAATACAGAAAGCGGCTAAGGAGAGAGAAAAATAAATAAAGACAGACACACACACACATATATTCTAGCACCCGTTAATTTAACGGGCTATAAGACTAATATGTAAATATTGTTTGTATTTCTTTATACCCAGCCTTTCCCAAGGCGGGTCACAGTAAAGTACATACATACAACAAATCAAACATCAATATGACATAATAGTGATAACGTATAAAATTACAAAGAGGCTACCAGCGCCTTGCATCAAAAAAGCTATAAATCAGGTCCCATAGTTCAACTTACAGAAGAGATGTTTCTTTAACATTTTCTTCAAACTAGATTGCTGTCGTAAATATCCCGGAAGTTTATTCCACTGGCTTTAGGCACGGAATATGTAGGTCATCGTGAGTCACCGAGCGCAACATACGCTGTGCTATCCATCAAATGTTTTGGAGCCTTATTGTGTATACAAAGATGCCTCATGACCAGTAATTTATAATGGATTCGATGTTCTAATTTTAACCAATACATAGATATATAGCATTCTGTATTACAGTGACTTTTTTATATATATTTTATTTTAGATCTAGGACTTACAGCAAAAGGTAACAGTGATCATGATTTGAGTTAATAACTGGAGTGAAAACACTAAGGAAATTTACTGTCTATATACATGGTGACATCAGGAAATACTTCACCAAAAGAGTGGTTGATCGATGGAATGGTCTTCCACATCAGGAAGTTGAGGCCAGTAACGCACTCGACTTCAAGGGACGATGGGATAAACATGTAGGTTCGCTCAGAGGAAATGCTTAAAAAGAGGGTTCTTGTTGAAGAAGGGTTCTTAGAGTGGGTTCGCTCCGGGAAATTCTTAGAGGAAGGGTTCTTCAAATGGGCAGACTTGTTGGGCCGACGGCCCTTTTCTGCCGTCATACTCTATGTTTCTATGCTTCGTGTCATATGCAGGATGGATAGTCTGGGGACCTGAGCATTTGTGGCACTCATAAACTCCTTGATTAAATTTAGATCAGAAAACTCCATGCTGCAGGGCCGTAGGGGAAGGCCGACTTCCATATCCCAGCTACCGCTCTTACCTTCCCTTACAGTCTGTTAGCTGTCTTTGACCAATGGACTGAGGAGGAAAAGGGAACTACTGAGTCCTAGGATGGACACACTTCCTGACCTTTTGTATACTTAGGCTAGTTCAGGTAATCGGGTGGAGTAGTAAGTTGCTTGTATTCTGCTTTTTGAGATAACCTTCTGGTGCTAACTTCAACCCTGGAAAGGCTGAGCAGGTGGGCCTGCTCTGCTTTCCTGCTTTAGATTCATTTGATAGTTCTAAGTCTAATAGATGTTGGCACTGTCATCTAGAAGCGGGGACATTAGATCATCTTTTATTTCATTGTCCATTCATATTGCTATTTTGGAAATCAATTTGGCCTCAAATAAATAGGATGTTGGAAAATCCGGTAGCCTTGACATATGATACGATTTTGTTTGGTACTGCAATGAGAGCTCGGAGTCAAATCTCGTCAAATAATAACAAACTTTTATTTATATTGACTGGAGTAGCAGTTCAACAAATAACATACAATTGGAAGAATTATGACAGATTAAATTACAACTTTTGGTGGAATTCAGTTTGCCATATATATAAGATGGAGCGTACATTTGCAACACAAAAAGGATATATCGATAAATTTAAGAAGATTTGGGGACCATTAACAGATTTTTGTAATGATTGATATAATTTTTCCCATAATAAGATACTTGATAAAGTAGGGGGGGGGTAGGTTTATTCTCTTTATCATAAATTATAAATAATCATAATAGTTGTTATATTGTGTGCAACTAACAAAATAAAGGGAGGGAAAGGGATTCATAATTGAATAATAGTTGATAAAATTATTAAATTTTTATATGATGTCTAAAATTATAGTAAGAATTATATAAGATATGTTGTATGTACAATATGTTATGGAGATATCAAGTGTATACTTAAGGTAATTGTATGAATCTTTATGACACACTTGTTATATGAAGAAAAAATCAATAAAAAATGTTAAAACAACAACAAAAAAAGATTCATTTCCCGCAGGTGTGTTAACATGGCCTGCTGGGAAAATGGCTGAGGGGCCTATGAGGTTTTCCAAAACTTCTCATGCCATTTTTTAAAAGAAAGGTCTCATACTTTTGCGGAGTAGATAAGTAAACAGGAACAGAAAGGGGTTGTTGCTGGTGCTTCCTTGGGATGGGTTTTCTTTCTTTTGGATTAACTGCCTTTTCATGAAGAGATTCACCCAAAGTGGTTTGCAATACATTGACTAGTAGTCAGGCACTCTTAAGTATTTTAAAGATTACCATAAGGGAGTCACGTGATGCCATGAGCCGGTGAGGACGCTTCCTTGCTAGCTCCGGGGCTGCCCTGCACACCGCTCAATAATTGATCGCTTTGCTGCCGAATTTGTGGCGATTTCTCCGTATACAAGATCGTTCGGGGTGCATGGACAGATATCTAACCAGATCGAAGGAGTTCATGCACCCGAAATCTGCCCGCAAGGATCGAGATCGAGCGAGGCCGGGGGAGAGGAAAATGGCGGCAAGTCCCGCGGCGGCGGTCTCGAATTTGACCGAGACCGCCCTGAGTGATATCAGGGAGGCGCTGGCCCAGGTACTAGGTCCTAAGCTGGAAATTATTACAGAACGCATGACGAATATTGAAACCTTGCTGGCGGCGGCGGCGACACGTACGACCGAGGTAGAACAACGAGTTTCTGACCTAGAGGATACATCCACGTCTCGGGGAGCGGAGTTGAGTGAGCTGCGGGCGCAGGTTCGGGCGCAGGCAGAGAAACTGGACGATTTGGAGAATCGCTCCAGACGCTCGAACCTGCGCTTGCTGGGCATGCCTGAGACGGTCTCCGACCACGATTTATTGGGGGTCCTGGAGACCTGGCTGCAGGATGAATTGCCACTCCCGCCCTCTTTGGGGCCTCTGCACATTGAACGTGCTCATCGCCTGGGCCGCCGCCATGATCGGGAGACACGTCCACGTGTGGTCATCCTGAAGCTCCTCAATTTCAGGCATAAAGTGGAACTGCTACAACTATACCGTAAGAAAAGGGATGCCCTGAAATATGATGGAAACCTAATTCGTATTAGCCAGGACTTCTCTCAGGCATTGCAAGAACGGAGGCGGCCTTTCTATCCACTTTGTACACAGCTCTCTGACCTTCACCTGAGATTTCAATTCAACTATCCGGCTCTGCTGCGAATTTACAGTAATGGAGTTTGGCAGTCCTTTCAATCACCCGAAGCAGCCAATGATTTCATTAAAAAGCTTGAAAAATCCACTCCGGGACAGGCTTGACTCTGGTAGCTGAGCTCATTTTATTGGGCTGTTTTTGCACCTTACCTGTTATGTTTTCTAGTTTCACTATTTGAAGACACACTGGGGTCTGGAAACCATGCCAATCATCTGAGGTGGCTGTTGGACTTTTGCCTTGCTTAACAGACCTGATTCTGGACCAGTTTGACATTGGGGCTTGTGTCCTCTCTGGTTTTGACTTGTGTGATTTGATGGTTGCTGTTCTCGTGTTTGCTTATAGGGAGACCTTGTGCTGAATATCTCCTGAGTTTATTTTTGCAGGCCGGGGTGGCCCTGGGAGAGACATCTATCGTGCCTCTTTTTTCTCCCACATGTGGGGAATTGTGAGAAGTGTTGGGGGGTTTTGGGGGGTGGGATATTCCTGGGTGGCAACAGCGGTACTTATAGGGCAGACTGTGTCTTTCTTGCAGTGTTTTCTATGGTTGCTATATTTTTTGGGACATTGTGCATGGTATGAATGGAGTGTGTGTGTGCAGTCTTGGGGTGAGGCTGGGCACCCCTGGACTCTCCTGATGGGAAGGTTTTTGTATTCTGACTTGACTAGTGGGGAGACTCATGAGCGATAGGAATTTTCGTATACTTTCCTGGAATGTATCAGGAATTACCTCGCCTGCCAAGCGAACAAAGATTTTGTCACAGTTGAAACATCACTTAGTTGACATAGCTTGCCTCCAGGAAACTAGACTTACTGACACAGAACACCAAAAACTGAAGAGAGGTTGGGTTGGGGACCTCTATTATGCATCCTCCTCGGGGAAGAGGGCGGGGGTGGCTATATTGATCAGAAAGGGTTTGCCATGTTCTGTCCAGGTCCTGAGGCGTGACACTGATGGTCGATACTTATTGGTGAGGGTGACTGGTCCGGGCGGGTCGTTCCGGTTACTAGTGGGATATGGCCCTAATGGATACCAACACTCTTTTTTCCAAAATCTGGTTAATATATGTTTACAGCATTCTGGTGACCCGCTGATATTGGTGGGTGACTTGAATCAGGTTCTGGATCCTGGTGTGGATCGCTCTGGAGGGTTGGGGCCTACGACGGCGAGACAGACAAAGGGCGTTCCTTATCTGTGTCGGACTTTGGGGCTGGTGGATCCCTGGCGGTTACTCCACCCCACTGACAGAGATTATACGCACCAATCCAGGGCTCATGGTACATTTTCCAGAATTGACTACACTTTGATTTCTGAACACAAATTTGCTTGGGTTTCTGAGGCAACCATAGGCCCCCTTGAAATCTCTGACCATCATATGATTTGGCTAGACGTGGCAGTGGGGGGATCGGTGGGTGTTGGGTCGGGATGGAGATTTCCCTCTTACTTGCACTCTGATCCTCACTTTAGGGAATTTCTATCTGGGAAATGGGAAGAATACAGTGCTTTTAATGCTCAACATTTAAATCAACCCATATTATTCTGGGACACTGCCAAGGCGGTACTCCGTGGGGAGGTGATTGCTTATGTGGCGGCCAGAAATCGGAGAATTGCTCACCATATAGTACTACTGGAGAAACGGTCGACGCAATTGAAACGGGAGTTGCTACACTCTCCCTCTCCGTCTGCTAGGGAGGCATATTCCGCCGCTTTGGCGGAGTTGAACTCTCTCATTCATGAGCGTACTAAGAAATTATTATTTTTTCGCAAATACCAATTTTATAAATATGGCAATAAAACCGGGAAGTTGTTAGCTTCTGTCGCCAAGAGTTGGAAGGGATCTCGATATATCGCGATGTTGAAGGAGAAGTCGGGGAAAACACTGACATCCGCGGAGGATATTTCTAATTGTTTTCAAAATTATTTTGCAGACTTTTATTCGGCCCCTGGTCCTTATACGGGCCCGGACGTGGGGGATTACTTAGAGGACGCGGGGATGCCTAAACTATCGGTGGTTCAAATATCTCGGTTGGATAGACCATTACAACTCCCGGAAGTGATACAGGCGATACAAACTCTGAAACCGTGTACGGCTCCGGGCCCGGACGGCTTTTCTCCGGAGTTTTATAAGATCTTGGCGACCTCAATAGGGGGGTCTCTCTTAAATTTTTACTCTGAGGTACAGAACTCCGGTGCCCTCCCGCGGTATGCAAATGATGCTTTGATCACCTTGATCCCTAAACCTTCTAAACCGCCGACGGATATTGAATCATACCGCCCGATCTCACTGCTGAATGTGGATCTGAAAATCTTGGCCCGTATTTTGGCGGAAAGGTTGGCCTCCCTGCTTCCTGCCGTGATCGTGCCGGAGCAGGTGGGCTTTGTACGTTCTCGTCAATCGGTAATCAATGTACGCCGGGTGCTACTGGCCTTTTCTCGAGCCCAGAGGGCCCACATTCCAGGGTTGTTGGTTGGGTTAGATGCGGCTAAGGCTTTTGATAAAGTCCACTGGCATTACCTCTTTCGGGTGTTACATTACATGGGGTTCCCTGATAGTTACCTAGCGTTGATTCGTGCGCTCTACTTGAGACCCAGGGCATCGGTCTTGGTTAATGGAGTGCGCTCCTCCTTTTTTGAGGTGGGCAGAGGGACGCGTCAGGGATGCCCGTTATCGCCACTCCTTTTTCTCTTATACTTAGATCCGCTATTACGCACATTACAGAGGGACGACGTACTAGTGGGGTTACCTGAGGGCTCCTCTCAGCTGAGGGTGCTGGCATTCGCGGATGACCTTCTGCTCACCTTGGGTGATCCGCATCACTCTTTGCCGCGAGCTCTGGAACTCCTGGATGAATTTAATCTCTACTCCGGTCTGGTGCTTAATAAACAGAAGTCCATAGTGTTGCCCACCTCACCGGGGGTGCGTTTGGGTTGGCAGGGAGAGTTTCCCTTACAGTGGGCTACATCTCAGCTGACCTATTTGGGGGTAGTGATCCCTCAGGACCTGGACAGACTGTATGCCATTAATGTCTCGCCTTTATTTCAGCGCACTCTATCCACTCTCACGGGTTGGAGGAAGCTCCCCCTGTCACTTTCGGGCCGTATTGCTTTGTACAATATGATGCTTTTACCGCAATGGCTCTACATTATGCAAATGCTGCCCATTATGCTTACACCTAGACACTTGGCACGGCTCAACTCCCACCTTTCTGCTTATTTATGGCAGGGACGGCGGGCTAGGATAGCTTTGTCCAAATTAATGCTACCACGACATCGAGGGGGGATGGGCTTACTGGATGTTTCCCGATTTGCACTTGCATGTCAATTTAGACATCTACACGATTGGTTTTGTAATACTTCATGGTTTTCCCAGCCTGAGAATGAATGCTTTGAATTTAGACCGTATCATTTCAGTTTTCTCTTACATGTTCGACAGTTGCCCGACTTGCCTTCTCTACATAGTCATCCTTTTTTGCAGGTGATGCGAACAGCTTGGAAAAAGTTATGTCGGATACTGAAAGCTTCTTCTGAAACAACGCCCTACCTTCCAGTGGCGGGCAACGGAGCATTCCCGCCTGGCATGGACTCTGCTGTTTTTGGCCGCTGGACTTCTCTGGGTCTTCATTATTTGTTCCAGGTGGTGCAGGACGCGGGTACTCCGACCCCACTTACTGACTTGCAGAGGGAATTTACTTTTATAACTGGGGACTGGTTCGCCCACCGACAACTGTGCCACTACATACAGACTTTGACCCCTGAATTATTGAAAGACGAGGTTCGATCTAGTTTACGTGAGGCCCTTGACCTCACGGCACTCGACCATGTACCTTTAAAATTTTACCATAAATTCTTGCAAGACCTATCCGGAGAGCTGGATTTTATCTCTCTTGCCCAGAAATGGTCGGCTGACCTGCAGGTACCAATATCTGATGACATGCTGCGAAGGGGACTTCGCGTGGGACGCGACCCTACCTTGTCTTCACCGGAGAAAGAGCGTAATTATAAGTTTTTGCTGCGAGCGTTCTACCCACCCAAGAGGGCTCTGATAATGGGGATTAGTACGTCTTCTGGTTGTGGAAAATGCTCCTCTCCTATGGCATCCTTTGGACACATGTTTTGGACATGCCCCCTGGTGTCTACATTTTGGTTGACTTTAATGCCTACGCTGGCGGCACTATGGGGATGCTCGTGGAGGTTGCATCCCAGTTTTCTTCTTACTGCACAAATTCGATTTCACCCACCGAAGCCAGGATGTGCGGCCTTTCTCCGAAAGACTGTTCTTATGGGCAGGAAATGCATTCTGACACAGTGGCTTTCACCTCAACCTCCTTCACTGCAACAGTGGCGCTCCCTTATGCTACAGCAAATGCTGTTGGAACGAAGGGACATTGTGGATTTGCAATCTAAAAAGGGCAGGCTGTTCCGACAATGTTGGTACCTATTTAGTCTCACGTTTGTCACCCACATTCAACAACAACTATGGACGGACTGATTTGATTACTACTTTACTGCTCTAGGTGTTATATTACTGTAGTATTCCGCTGTTGCTGCCTGGGTGGGGTGGGTTGGGGAGGGATGAGGGTGGGGGGAGGATTGGGTGGGTTGGGGATTTGGGAACGTTTGATCATTCTATAACATGACATTCTAGTTTACGTATTTGTTTTGACATGCTGTTTAATAAAAATTATTTCACATAAAAAAAGATTACCATAAGCTTTAGCAGACCATGTGCAGTGGAGAACAGTCACGCTGATGTCACCATTTTGATGCACCTGCATTCCCCTTGCTGTGCTCAGAGCAGGTTCATAGACCCCTGTTATCGCTGTCAGAAGAATCTTCTCTGAAAACGGCAAGTCTGCTGATCTGGGAATAAATACAGTCCTTAAATGAGGCTGTCCTGTGAAGGTGCTGGGAAATCTGAAAAGAATTCACTGGCAAGGGCCTTATTCTTTTCTCTGGGCACTAAGTGAAGAGCCTGCTGTAATAAAGTGTGCATTACAACTGCATGTGTGTGTGGGTCTGTTTGCATGCCAACCGCATTCACTTTTTGCATGGTGAGTTTTCTGGATCATTTTTCTATGCTAAATCGGATAGTAATATTCGCATGGGAAAATCCAGAGTAAGGCACCATGCTGAAGGAAAACGCAGCAAGGGAAGGGACGAGGGGGCAGCTGCATAATGACAAAATACATTACTTCAGTTCCTGCAGTATTACACAGTCTGGACATCTCGGACTGAAAACTGCTCTAGGGATGCTAGTGTTAACCCTCTAACTTTCAGTCAGGTAGTTTTTATATACCTTACTTTGCTTTGTATTCGTTTGACTAGAAACAAGGATTTTCAAGAGGTGATGCTAGAACAGGATGGGAAGATTTTGCTGCAGTTTGCTTTAGCTTATGGATTTCGAAACATTCAAAACCTGGTTCAGAAACTGAAACGTGGAAAATGTCCCTATCATTACGTGGAGGTCATGGCTTGCCCATCAGGTATGTGTGTCGTAGAGCCTAAGACTCCTTTTCATTTGGTTTTCGGATGTATCCATAAGTGGTGTGCAGGGAATACAGTAAAGTATGCATAATCTATGCCAGAGCCTTCTTTTAGCTGGTTAATAATAACAGTTTATATACCGCAAGGCCGTAAAGTTCTCTGCGGTTTACAATAGTTAAAAATACAACAAATTGAATAAAACTAAAAAGGTAAAAGCCAAGAACTAAAAAACCCTAAAAAGATCTGATTGTTGCATGATATAATTCTACAAATCAGCTACAGAGATGTTTTTAGATGTCTCCTAAATTCCCCATAAGAGTCAGTAAGCCAAAGCAATTGTTCTAGATCTTTGCCCCATGATGCTGCCTGATATGAAAAAAGATATTGATGATGTTTTTTAAGTTTACATCCTCTAACCGGCGGAAAAACAAAATTCAGGTGTGAGCTTCTCTTGTGTCTTTTGGTTGCAAAAGAGAAAAGCTCAGTTATGTATTTAGGAGCTAAACTTTAAAACAAAAACAACCATCGGCAACCACTCGATAGGAAGATGTTACATGATCGTATTTCTTCAACCTGAAAATTAACCTGACCACCGCATTTTGCACCATTCGCAATCGTTGCATATTCTTCTGAGAAACTGCGAAGTAGGCAATATTGCAGTAATCAAGTTGACTTAATATAAGAGATTGTACCAAAATTATAAATGATGAAACATCAAAATACGCTCTAATGGACCGAAGCTTCCAAAGAGTAAAGAAACCCTTTCTAACCAAAGAGTCCACCTGGTCTTTCATAGTCAAACCCTGGTAGATTGAATAGGATAGCTAAGTTTATTGCTACACACTGATGTTTTAGTATCAAATGGGTGAGGTGAAGCTACAAAAAATTTCATTTTTTCTGAATTAAGCTTTAGTCTAAATTCAGTCATCCATTGCTCCATCAAATTTAACACTTCTGTTGCCTTAGAAATGACTTCAAGAGAGGTTACAAATGGAATGATTGTAAAATCATCTGCATAACTAACTTTATCCACAGCAGGGACAATTGCACACCTAACGATGACATATAAACATTAAATAGCAATGGGGATAATGGAGACCCTTGCAGAATGCCAGATGAATTAGTCCAAGCACCAGAAAGATCATAATTAAAACGTACTTGATAGGTACAAGACACAAGAAAACCCCGAAACCAGTCCAACACCTCTCCACTGACGCCAATAGCATCCAAGCATTGTAACAATTTCCCATGATCCACTAAATCAAATGCAGAACTCATATCAAATTGCATGATCAAGGCATTAAGGCCCCTGCTGAACAAAGAACGCAAATTGTCCAAAATGGCCACAATTACTGTCTCAGTGCTAAACAAAGGTCTAAAACCAGATTGAGATTCATGCAAAAGAGAAGCTGATCAAGATATTCCATTAGTTGGAATGGATGCTACTGGTCTATAATTAGTTCTTAATGCTAATGATGCTTTACAGTTTTTGGAATCGGAGTTATTATAATGTGACCATTTCTAGTAAGGAATTTTCCATTCTCTAAATTATCAGTCAAATAATTCAGCAAATTTAGTTTAAAATCTAATGGAGCTGCTTTCATAATTTCCGGAGGACAAGAGTCCAAAACACAATATGATTTAGCATACTTATCAGGGCTGTGGAGTCGGTAGATAAATGTTCCGACTCCGACTCCTCAGTTTTTTGTACTTCAGATTCCGACTCCGACTCCAATACCCGAAATTTCCTCCGACTCCGACTCCACAGCACTGGTTAATTTTCAGATCGTTAAAATGGAATGTCAAGTTGAGAGAAATGAGCATTTTCGACACCACCTTCTTTTTGCTTTTAATCAAGGTTCTAAGGCCGCAGAAGCTACTAGCAACATTTGTGCTGTGTATATAGTGGGTGCTATAGCTGAAAGAATCGCTCGTGATTGGTATGCCAAGTTCAAAAATGGAGTCGGTAGATAAATGTTCCGACTCCGACTCCGCAGTTTTTTGTACTTCTGACTCCGACTCCAGGTACCCGAAATTTCCTCCGACTCCGACTCCACAGCCCTGATACTTATTATATAATTTAATATAATTATTCCATTCTAGATCATGAAAGGAACTCCAAATCATGTCCACTTGTATTACACTTTCTTGCATATTAAGTGTTTGATATTCATACGTATCATTTATCGAACAATTATTTCTTAAATTTTTAATTTTTGAATCAAAATGAAGGTAACTTAAAATTGTGTATGAATTGAGTGTAGTGTGAGGTTCAAATAAATTTGTAACCAAATTGAAGAGTTCTTTTGTATTGAAACCCTTTGAACCAATATTAGATGAATAAAATGCTTTACGTTTTTCTTATATCAATTGTTTGTAAATTTTTATTTTGGATCTCCAGTTATTCCGGTCTAATAACTTTCCCATTTTTTGCCAAATCCTTATTAATTGTTTCATTTTTAGAAGTTCATTATCAAACCACTTATTTATTTATTTGAACAACTTTTACTCTTTCGTTTAGGGGCCATTTTATCTAATAATAATAATTTTATTTTTATATACTGCCATACCAAAAAGGTTCAAAGCGGTTCACAACAAGAAAAGTTAATACATACGGTGAAAATAAAATAGCATGAAGGTAAAAACAAGCGGATAAAATTGGAATACATCAATTAAAAGCATAGATAATTTAAAACGGAACGCATTAAGATACCAGCCTATCAAGCAGGTGTGTCTTTAAGTTTTCTAAACTCAAAATAGGAAGTAGCCTCTAGCATAATTTTTCCAAGCCACATATTCAACTTGGTGGCCTGAAAGTTCTCTCAAAGAACTTCTTATAATGACAAGATTTTAGAGAGGGATAATTAATCTAGAATGGATATACTTGCTTTCATCCAGTAATCCCAGAAATCAACCCCTTCTCCTACCTCTGCTAACAAACTCTTACTGTGACCAATATTCCTCTGGATTAATGTGACCCCTTTTAAGATGTGTCTTTTTTATCCTTGGTGATTTTTAAATTTTAAATGATTCCAAACTAAATTAAAATAAGTAAAATGGTCAGACCAAATATCATGACACCAGCTACCATCAGATAGAAGGATCTAAAATCTGCTACGACATCTAGATGATGGCCTTTTTCATGTGTTTGTGTAGATTAAAAAATGTTTTTTTAAAGTTTGTCTAAGCATGCAGTTCTGAGCCTCTGCCCATGTGCTGCTTCTAGGTTGCTTAAACGGTGGAGGTCAAATCAGAGCAGATGGAGAAGCCAGCAAGGACCTGCTTCAGCGCGTGGAGATGCTCTATGACACCATCCGAAATGCGATGCCTGAGCAAAACTCAAGCGTAGGAGAGCTCTATGAGCAATGGCTTAACGGGCCAGGCTCCAAGAAAGCGGAAAAGATGCTGTACACAGAATACCATGCAGTGGAGAAGATGAGCGCCGGATTCAATATCAAGTGGTAATAGGATGTTGTCTGAGTCACAAGCAGGGATCCTGAGAACATTGTGAAGCCCAGATCCCTGCCTATAGCTGTAAGCAGATGGATAAGACCGCAGCACATGCACAGACCTTGGTTCCAGTAAGTGGTTGTAGCTTGCGTGTGTTTAACCTGCAACTGGTGCAGTAACTGCCTGACTGACTGACATGCTGCGGCTTTGGACAAGTAACGCAGGATTCAATAACATACAGATATCACTAATTTTGAGGTCTACTGCTTGACGATGCTAACGGGAAAGTCCAGGGGAGAACAAGGGTCCGCACTCTAAAGCCACAGTTAAGGACTGGGAGTACAAGCTGTAACTCACACGATGAGAAATTATGTGCCTGAACTCTGAATTAGAGCATGACATCGGGATAAATTTGTCCCGGTCAAAACTCAATTTCCTCAGTCCCTGTCCCATTCCTGTAAGCTCTGCCTTAACTGCACAAACCTCGGACACTTATTTGTACAGATGAGGACAGAGCTTGCAGGACTGGGGCAGGGACAGGAAAAGAACTCGCCGGGATGGGGAAAAACGTGTCCCCTTGTCATTCTCTACTCTGATAATGTCTAGAGTAACATGTAATGCAGTTGGTTTATTTTCTTTTAAATAAAACTCTTAAGATCACAAACTGTTTGCTGCAATCCTCATTGCAAGAGAGAAGAGGTGAAACTGCCACGTTAAGAACATAAGAACTGCCATCTCCGGATCAGACCCATGGTCCATCGAGTCCGGCGATCCGCACACGCGGAGGCCCAGTCAGGTATACACCTGATGTAGTTTTAGTCACCCATATCCCTCTATGCCTCTCGTAAGGAGATGTGCATCTAATTTGCCTTTGAATCCTAGCACAGTGGATTCCTTAATAACCTCCTTTTGGGAGAGCATTCCAGGCGTCTACCACTCGCTGTGTAAAGCAGAACTTCCTGGCATTTGTCCTGGACTTGTCCCCCCTTAGCTTCAAACCATGTCCTCTTGTCCGTGTCGCGTTGGACAATGTAAATTTTTTATTTTCCTGCTCTATTTTATCGATGCCTTTCAGCATTTTGAACGTCTCGATCATGTCCCCTCGCAGCCTCCTCTTCTCAAGGGAGAACAGTCCCAGTTTCTTGAGTCGTTCCTCATATTCCAAGTTCTCCATACCTCTTATTAACTTCGTTGCTCGTCTCTGCACCCTCTCCAGCAGTTTTATATCCTTCTTTAGGTTGGGAGACCTGAAACGTTCTGGAACTTGAAAATGAGAATGAGAATGAAGACAAATGTCACCCAGCAGACCTCCATCCCAGAGTATTAGGGAAACAGCACCTAATGAACTTCCATGTGTATAACTGCTTTTTACCATCTGCCCACTCTTAATTTTTCATATAATTTCTTGTATTATACATACAATCTGACAAGGTACAAAGCACAGACTTTATTATCCTTCTGAATACAGATACATGTTGTGACAGGGAAGCCCCTGTCACAGTTAAAAAGACAGTCAAAAGTGCAGCCCTTAAACCTGTAATCCCTAGAATAAAGCCTGGACACCCTGCTAACAGCCATAGTTCAGTACAGCCAGAGAGAGGGGAGACAAGGCAGGTTATGTCACAGCCAGGAATTCAGGCAGGGAGGGCACAGAAAACAGTCTATCCCCTATTACTCCTTTCCCAGAGCTAGGGAGAAACATGAAACCAACCCAGAAGGGGGTGGAGTCAGCCACCGTGGTCTGCAGGCTCATAAGCCTCAAGTAGCAAGACTGCAGGGAGAGCAGGGAAACACAGTTGATCCCAATTGGAGAAGCAGAGCACCACACAAGGAGGGCAATTTCCAAACTTCTATCCACTAGAAAAGAGGGTTTTCAGGAGGCCAGCCAGCAAGGAAAGAAAGCCTGACTCCAGGGAGGTACAGTAACTTTCCAATTAAGCCTTGGGGTGAAGGGCTGGAAGTTTATTATGATGATGAAGAAAACTTCAGAAAAGCTCACAAGCACTCAGAGAGGGGGATGGGAGGTAAAGCAGGAAGTGGAGGACGTAGTGGAAACCTCCAGTCCCAGAGATACAGAATGGGAAATGTACAGTGAAGCTGACCTAGGAGAAAGTGTGCTAGGGGAAGACATGAACATATAATTGAGCTGTGTGTGGTTACTTTCTTCCTCCCAGTAATGAGACAAGTCTCTGCCAAAGAAACCTGAGCTAGAGTGAGGCTACAGGTAGTGATAAGGCAGCAGTGCCTAATTAAAACAGTGTTTCTTTAAACCTCATTGCACCCTGTCCCCAAAGAACTAAAGCTGAAGAACGTCAGGGGCATATCGGGTGGGCCTGGAGACCTTGGTAAAGGGAGGCTTGCTCCACACAGCCGGCAAGGCAGGGCTGTGAGCGTCCTTAAGGGGGACAAAGTGCTAAAGAGGGAAAGTTGGGAGAGAAGACATTTTTTTTTCTCTCTGACTGGAAAGACATTTGAAAGGAGGGCTGGCACCTGCAGTGCTCAGCTGTGCTGTCAAGAACTGTGGCTAATAGAAGCCAGCTACCCTGAGAAGGGAGAATATTGGGCATTGAAGGGACTGAAAAGCATAATTGATTTTAATTTATCCTTTTTGTTGACAAGGACTGTCCAGTCCCTGCACTGAGGCACAGAGAGAGTGCATGGGACTTAAGTGAAAAGGAACTGCATAATCAATGCCTGGGAGAAACAATTGTTCATTTTGGAAAGTTTTTCTTTTGCCTTAATAAACCCGGTAAAGTTTTGGTTAAGAAATCCAGTGTCCGGGTTTTCCTTCCACCCACCATATAAAAGGCACACAAATAAATCTTGCCTGCGGTCCGAGCCGGGTTTGCCCACTCACCTTGGGCCTGGCCCGGCCACAATGTATAGGGACAGGTGCGTGCAGCTCTAAAAATCTCAAGCTTAAGGTAGTTTTTCAAGTGTATTTCGAAAATGAAGGCAGCTGTTCGGTGCAGAGCATTGGTCAGGGTTTCTAAATTCAGCAGGAACAAAGAGCCTTCCTCTTCATTTCAGATTCAGGAGTCCAAACTCTAGAACATAAATGTTTTATCGCTGTTTCTTCAACAACAGACAGTTCTAAGCAGCAGAGCCCAACTCCTGCAAAGCAGACAGGTTCCCTGTAGTAACTCTGAGCTCTCCAGTGGAGGTAACACTCCCTGGCCTCGAAGGCTTGAGATATTTATTTACAGGTTTTATCACTCAGTGAAACTTCAGGGAAAAGCAGAGTCAAACTGCCAATATTGGTGGAAACTCCATGGTCAGCATTTCTACCAGTAAATCAGGAAATAAATCACCCAGAAATCTGAGCCTTCAATTCTGCTTCGGTTTTGGCTCCCCCGATCTATTCCTTCCATGGTATACAGATAAAAGTTATTGAACTCGCACCGAGGGTACCTAATATCCAAACAGCCCATTTCTATGGCTGAAATTTGCTTAGATATTGCCCTCAAAATGTTATTTTTCATTGAGAAACAGGATCACTTCCAAAAACAGTATGATGATTACAGACGATTGGATGCTAGATGTGGACATATTTCAGAAAACTTAGAGTGATTCTCATTAAGACAAGAAATGTTAGCTAGCCGAAAGTTACATGGGCACAGAAATCAAACCCGCTACCTCTGGAATTGAATCTGTCCCCGCAAGTAATCAATCAGTCCCTCTAAACTTCAGAAGTAGTTTTAGAAACATGATGGCAGATAATGGTTACTGCAGATGGGCCATTTGGCCTTTATCTCTTCCTCTCTAAGAGATCCCAAGTGACTATCCCAGGCTTTCTTGAAATCAGACAGTGTCTCCACCACCTCTTCCGGGAGACTGTGCCACACATCTACCACCCTTTCTGATTTAATTATGCTGAACAAAGACACTTTAATTTGGAAATACTTTGCAAATGGGTCTCAGCCAGAGCCTGTAATGTAAATATAAAATACTCCAGCTAACTCAAGTTATGTCAGCTGAAGACTTCCTCTTTTACCAAGCCTGGCAGGCAGCAGCAACGCCCCTAAGACACAGATGCTGATGTCAGAGGGAAGGCTTCCGGCAGCGTGTTGGAACCACTGCCCGCGGCTTGGTGAAGGAAGGAGCAGGAGGCCCACAAGAGGTGCTTCCATCGCTGTGGGGACTGTGGGATTCCCGTCAGCCCTGTTTCCGTGCAGCTTGAACGAGCCCATTTACTTCTTTAGGGTTTAAGGGTAATCTACTTAATTTCATGAACCCATCCCCTCTCCATGTTGCCAGAAAGCTTCATACTTCCTCCATGGCACAACTAACCCCTAAGAGCCATTCATTAGCACAGGTCTTAACAACTAATAGCTAATCTGATGTCAATAGGGATCCCCCAGCCATGATATGAACACTGATAAGAGCACAGGCTTTTAATTTGCATCTCATAATTAATTTTTTGTTTAATTTTGGCTGGTGTGCAAGAATTACTAAGCACCAGTGAAAGATTTACCAGTAAGATTCATACTGCTACCACCTACTGAATCCATTTCTGCCTAAAGTCAGGGGAAATTGCTTGATGGCAAAACAAGCAGAAAAAAATGAATGAATCTCAACATACATTGTGTTGTCATTCCCCCCCTCCTCCCCAAGATCATGGGCGAAAGAGCCCCCACTCCAAAGCCAGCAGCGCTGGGACTGGCAGAGTCTCTTTTGGCTTTTTGAAATTGTCCTTCATTGTCCGGAGTGCAGCCATCACTTCCACAGGATCAGTCTGACCGGTAAACTTCTGCACGGGTTCTTCTCTGCAATTAGATTAATTAGAAATTAAGTGTCATATTATCTGACATTGCTAGAGGAAGAACCTGCCATACTATATTTACCCCTTCCCTCACTTTCCCCCCTTTAGTTTTAATCTCAATGTATATCCCTCCCTTTTTGTTTCAGTCTGTCATGCACTTCTTTTATTCATTATTTTTTTTTGTACTTTTCATTTTTTTTAAAGATATATTTTATTGTAAATCATTTAGGTAACTGTTTGATATATCAAAGAATAACAAAACTTTGAATCAATGCAAGTAATATATGAAGAAGATAGTAAACACTTTGCAATGCTTAGAATGACAAAATCACAAGACAGAGCAGAGAAGATCAGACCTTCAAGCTGAAAATGATACTTTAACGACTATGTTTCAGCTACAAAGCCTGCATCAGGTGTCCTTGAAAGAATCCACTTAACAGATGGTCAAAGTTAGGTTAAAAAAGCATCTTGTCAACTAAAACCAGTGTGTTCAGTTGTGGAGACTTGTTAAGGATGTAAAAAGACTTAAAGTGGTCAAGAGGAAGGTGACAAAAATGGTATGGGGCTTGCGTCAAAAGACATAAGAGAAGAGACTGGAAGACTTGAACATTTATATTCTAGAGGAGAGGAGGGACAGGAGAGATATGATACAGACGTTTGAATACTTGAAAGGTATTATTAATACAGAATCACCAATTGTTAGGCACACTTTGTTTAAGAGCAAAAACAGTCAAGGTTCACTGTGTAGAGAAAACGGATCTCAAGTGTCTGCAGTCCCGTAGTGATTGTCTTTGATAAAATCCTTCCCTTCTGAAGAAGCCCGACAAAATAATGTGTTTTTGGGCAAAACGGAGATCTTCCGTCGGATTGGATTGAATTTACTGAAGCGGGCTGGGTTGAGACGTTTGACCCAAGCTAAGTATCTCTCTAATCTAAATATAACTTAAGAAATAAGCAGTAAAAGTAATAAAAAACCTTTTGAGAGATACAAATATCTAAATACTCACAGTCAAAATTGTTCACTTGAATTGTTTGTTTGGGTCAACATATGATCAATGATAGTCTGCATATAAGTCCCTCCTTACGACTTGCTCTGAGGTTTGACTGCAAACACTTGAGATCTGTTTTCTCTTGACTGTTTTTGCTCTTAAACAAAGTGTGCCTAACAACTGGTGATTTAGTGTGTTTTACACAATATTTTGAAGAGTTTGTATTATTAATACAGAACCAAATCTTTTCCAGAGAAGGGAAAAAGGTAAAACTAGAGCACATGAACTGAGGTTGTGGGGTGGTAGACTTAGGATGTCATTCCAAGCATCAACCACCCTTTTCCGTGAAAAAGCATTTCCAATTATTACTCCTGGAGACAAAAATGGTAAGAGCAAAGAGATTGACCCTGGGGAATCCATAGAGAAACCAAAGAAGCACTGTGGAGAGACGATGTTCCCAATATGGACTTTATTATAAAATTTTAAAAAAATCAACATTAATAGAATATTGTAATGAGTAATTATTGGATTATTATTTTTCCCTAATAGGTATAATTGCAAAGTATGGGGGTGGGTGGGATTTTTGATTTGATATTAAATGATTAGATTAATAGGACAGAATATATAATATATTATATGATATATGTACTACATATGAATTAGTAGGGTTGGGAGGGAGGGTTTAAATATTATGATTTAAGTTAAATTGATAGAGAATCAAGTGATATTGTATAAGTTCAAATGTTATTTTATGATACACTTGTAAGATGTAAAATGAATAAAGAATTTAAAAAAAAAAAAAAATCAACATAGCAATCCACATAAAATCTTTAATGACCTAGTCTACTTAGAGCATTGGACCCAAGGAGATGAAAATGGTGACAGAATTCAAAAAGGCCTGGGATGAAAATTAATGGTATAGAAAAGAAAACCTTTGCTGAAGAATGCACACAGGTTCCCCATCCCTCATCGGATCACCTATAAAATTGCTCTTTTAACTTTCAAAACTCTACAGACTAGTGTTCCTGCTTTCATAGACAGACTTCTAATACCATATGATCCCCCCAGAACCCTAAGATCTGCCTCACAACATACGCTTAATGTTCCGTCACTAAAAATCATCGGCCCCTGTCAGGGTTCTCTCTTTTCGGTCATAACATGGATAAATTCAAGAGTAGCTTGAAATGCTAGTCATATGTTCTTATGCAAATGAAAGTGTAGCAGGGATTTAAAAAGGTTTGGACAAGTTCCTGGAGGAAAAGTCCATAATCTGCTATTGAGACAGACATGGGGGAAGCCACTGCTTGCCCTGGGATCAATAGCAGGGAATTTTGCTACTCTTTGGGGATTGTGCATGGAATGTTGCACTATCAGGAATTCCGGAATCTCGCTTTGAGATTCTGGAATGTTGTTACTATTTGGGGTTCTGCCAGGTATTTGTGACCTAGACTGCAAACAGGAAGCTGCTAGATGGACCATTGGTGTGACCCACTAAGGCTATTCTTAAGTTCTCTCTAAGAGACCACCAGGGAAGAAGAGTCAAAATGACTGGCAACCACATATTCCAAAAGCCTTTAAATCCTCAAGTCTCTCCAGGCTCATTAACCAAAGCAGTAGAGATTACAATTGGTGCTATCTGATCATGTCAAGCCACCTCTGGAAAGGGATTGAGGGTACAGATAGGAGTAGAGGTAGGTTATAGAAATAGTCAGGGACCACCGCTCAGGCAATAGGCCTGATGGGCCTCCGCGGGAGCGGACCGCTGGGCGAGATGGACCTCTGGTCTGCCTCAGTGGAGGCAACTTCTTATGTTCTTAACCTGTTGCAGCCACGATTAAGTTTAAGATATTGGTCTTGGCTTATAAGGCCTTTTATACCAGCTTCACCTTTCCTTCCGCATCCTCACAGTGCCAAGATTCTCTCATACAGGCTACTTATTGCTCCTTGGTTTTATATTAGATGGGAATCAACCAGGCAATCTGTTTTGCCTTATGCAGGCTCCTTTGCTGGTCTGATTTGTCTTGGGGTTTCCCTCTTAAATTTGTACACCCCCGAAAGATACTGCTGAAAATTTATGTTCCCTCTAAACTGAGTACATGAACAGTTGTTCACACATTCTAGGAACGTCACTCACAAAAATACTTGCAAATCTGGAAAATTGTTGGTTTTCAGAATTTGGCGCTCACATGAGAAAAAATGTGTATGCACCCGGCCAATCCTTAGAAGGGAGCATTGTTGAAAACCCAAATGGGTGTCTTAAGTTATATAATAAATCAATCATGGACAATGGTAGCAGCTACCAAATGCATTCATTACATCAATATGGCCCTCATAATTTCTCTGTCTAACGAACGTTACTCACGTTACTCTCATGAAAGGGTTGTAATCAAACTCATCTTCCAGTGTAGAAGGCACAGTGGGCAAGTCCTTGTCATCTCGAGCCTGGAAGTACAACACAGACAGATGTCAAAATGACAGGGCAATTACTGAAGCTTCTGGAAAAAAAAAAAGGGGGTGGCAAACACAAGCTACCAGCTAAGGAAGAGACCCCCCCCCATGGTCTCCTGACATCAGTGTGCACTCCAAAGGGCAGAACACAGAGCTTGGACTATGAGCAATTCCTCTGCTTTAAAATATACTCTGTGAGCTCGAAGTAACCTATTGAACCCGTAATAATTGGATTGATAGAGGATGGAATCTTGTTCACTTAGGAGGTTGGGGGGGGTGGGGGGAAGAAGGCAGGGAGGGGGAGGAGGGGGGATGATACCTGTTTGAAAATGATGTACACTGTTAACTTTGTTTATTATATAACCCAATAAACATATTTACACATAAAATATACTCTGTGAAAGGAAATAATTGCTTTAGATATACCGAGAACCAAAGGGCAGCAATTTTCAAAGCATTTCCACTGCTACCAAGGATTATACCCAAGTGTGTCTCAGACATGATGTGCTTTTGCTTGCATTTGGGGAAATGTTCCAGAATTGCAACACCACAATAATAACTGCCACAGGGGGACAAGACTTTTTTAGGTATATTAGTGATAGGAAGAAGTGCAAAAGTGGCATTGTGAGACTCAAAAGTGAAGGGGAGACGTATGTAGAAGCTGATAAAGAAATATTTCTGTTCTGTGTTCACGGCTGAAGCGCTTTGATTTATTAATAGCACATTGTGAGTTTATTTTTGTATTGTGTTCATGAAAGAGTTATGTTGTGATTTGTCAAGTGTTTTAATATGGATGTAATGCTTGTAATCCACTTTGGATAAAAGCAGAATAGAAATAATAAACTAGAAATGATCTGAAAATCAGATTCCTCAAACTGTGCAGGAGATTCTGCGTCTTCCGGGCTCTTTTCCTAATTTATGCCTCCCACCAGGTGCCAGTGTATGAACCTCAAACAAAGCCTATTACACTAATCTCAGAACCACATCCTTACTTTGGCCCAAGCAAGCTTCTCTTTCACAGCTTCATTGTCTGGTTCCACTTTCAGTGCAAACTTCAAATTTGTGACGGTACATTCATGACCACAAAATACTTTCTAGGACAAAATAAAATTAATCAGGTAATTAGTGTCATGTCAAGGACAGAGTTGGAAATACACCACATAAGCAGCTGTCAATAAAGTACTTTCTGGTAGTAGTAAAAATAGAGTGTTGAAATTTATTTGTTTTAAAATGTATTTCTCGCCTAAAACCTACATAACCAGTCTCCATACATATGACAAATATTCCATACTCTTTCTGAGGGAAAAAGGTTGACTATAAACCGAGGTTAGAAATCTGGATACGAGTGTCGTTTGTCATGGATCATGCCATAAGTAATCATTTTTCAGTTGGGGCCATTTCGAGTCCAAAAAAGCTGGAGAGCCAACAAATATTTTCCTACTTGGGGCCTCAACGCCAACCAAAGTTTCTGGACTTCTATCCTCACCAGAACAGCAGCCCCACATGCAGAAAACAGAAAAAAAACAAACCCAAACCCTTTTCATAAATTAATATGCCAGACTCTGCACAGAGTAAACCACAAGAGAAAAAGAAAAAAAATGAAGTTTGCCTGAACAGTCTAAAATATAAAACATTTTTCTTACCTTTGTTATCTGGCGATTTTGTTCCATCTTTGCTCTTAACTCTGTTTCCAAGGCCTCCTTATGCATTTGCTCTTTCTTTCCTCTCCATTTTTTCACCACATCCTCCTTTGGCACTGATTTTCAGATTCAGTTTTCTTTCATTTTTCTGCCTCCATCTCAAATCTATCTTTCCAACTCTTCCCCTGTGTCCCCATTCAGCATCTCTCCCTTCTTCGCTCCCCACCCCCTAGTACCACCAAGTGTTTTTCCACCCAGTTCTGAGCCCCCCCCTCACCACGAAAGCTACAAAGAGGTCACCAGCATGGGAGTGATTCTCTTGTACTGCCAGGGCCTCCTCTGAACATGTAAAACAATGCTGAGGACAGGGTGGAACCTCCAACTTCACCAATCTCCCTATGGATTCATAGCCGTTTACGGTTCCATTAGATAACAGATTTTAGATGGACTTAAATCTAGCTGCAAAGCCTCAGAGATTGAAGACATGAGAGCAATGTATCAAATGCCACCAAGATACCAGATGACAGTAAAAGGAGTCCAGCATCAGTGATGTCACCCTTCATAAAATCACTCTGAAAATGACCATGGCAAGAGTGAGAGAATAAAAATCTCTTCTAATTGCCTCAAAATATATTTCTTGATAACCCTAGACATAACTGACTTATTAGAAATAGGCCTGAAGGCTTCTAAACATCAGGTTACCCTACTGCTTGTTTCAAGAACACAGCCCTTATTATTTACTCATTCAATTTTTTATACTGTGATATTGGCTCTTCTAAGCTTCGTTTTACATGTTCAGGAATTTTTGGACCCTCTAACATTTTCAAAAATTCTAAACCATCTTTTTCTTTGTCTAAATAAGTCTCGGAAGAATAAAGAGATCTATAAAACTTTAGGAATTGTTTTAAAATAGGCTCGATTTGTGTAAATATTTCACCATTTTCATCTTTAATGGCAATTAATTTTGATTTTCTTTTTTTCACTTTAAGATAATTTGCCAATATTCTTCCCGCCTTATTTGAGTTACCATAATACAATGCTTGCTGAGAAAATAAATCCCTTAGAGTTGGATCCGCTCCAGGTGGTGATGGATATACGGTGGAGTTTTATAAAACATTTCAAAATTTCCTACTACCTTATTTATGAAATCTTTATCAGTATCAACTTAATAAAGGTTCTATTATTGGCACTATGGCAGAATCTTTAACTATTGTTTTGCCAAAGCCAAATAAAGATCCTACTTTGGTTTCAAACTATAGGCCAATATCTTTAATAAATGTAGATGGTAAATTACTAGCAAAAATATTGGCATTAAGATTGGCTAAAGCTCTCCCTCATATTATAGGCATGCATTAAACAGGATTCGTTGCTCAAAGACATTCATCTCATAATACCAGATTGGCATTCCATATATTATATTTAACAAAGAAATGAGAGAGCCTACTTTTTCTGTTTCCCTGGATGCAGAGAAGGCTTTTGATAGAGTGGAATGGACATTTATGTATCAGGCATTGGAATGGTTTGGTATAGGTCCTGGATTCATACAAATAATACAAACGTTGTATAGTTCCCCTTCTGCTAGATTATATATTATTAATAATACTTTTTCAGAAAGTTTTAATTTGCAAAGGGGAGTTAGACAAGGTTGTTCCTTATCTCCTTTGCTGTTTGATATAGTTTTAGAACCCTTATTGCTGGCTATCCAACAAGTAAAGGACATCCAAGGTATACCACATTCAGATAGAGAATATAAGGTATCTGCTTATGCAGATGATATACTATTGTATTTGAGGAATCCAGAATCTACCATTCCATGTTTACTTGAGTTGATTGAGAAATTTGGAAAATTTTCAGGATATAAGATAAATTGGAATAAATCAGAAGTTCTTCCATTAAATGTACATTGTACAAAAGGTTTATTTGATGCATTCTCTTGTTTGGAAGGAAGATGCTATTAAATACCTAGGAATTTGGATTACAAAAACAATGGATGAAACAATGAAAATTAATGAAAAATGTCTATTACAAAAGGTGACAGAAATATGTGAGCAATGGAATCCTTTGCATTTATCTTGGTGGGGAAGAGTACAAACTGTTAAAATGATGATTTTGCCTGTAGTTTGTTACCAAATGGGGATGATACCAGTTTTCTTTCAAGAATCTTTTTATAAAAAATTAAATAGGGTTTTGACAAAATTTATTTGGCTTGGTAAAAATCCCAGAATTGCTTTAGTGTCGTTGCAAAGGCCAATTGTGGAGGGTGGGGTAAATTTTCCCAACTTTTATAGGTATCATCAAGCCTATATTTTGCGTCAAGGTATGTATTGGATCCTCCCAGAGCCCATTGATAATATTCCAGATTGGTTCTGGTTAGAATGGAGACTTATGTTTCCCTTGCGTCTTAGTCATGTAATTAGTATCAAAATGCCAAGGTTATATAAAGTCCGTTAGGAAGGTACAGGGAGATATATTAATGTAGTCAGAAAATCGCTAAATAGGAAAAAAAGATCAGACTGACTATGATGGTAATAATGATAGATGTCAGTGAGAAGAGAGTAGAGCTACTGGTATTCAAAGAAATGCTCAGAGAAGTGAAACCCTGAAGAGGGGTTGAAAACCACCTCTTGAGAGGAAGAGTTTACCATCCAATCATTGCATTCACATGTAGAAAATTACTCTCTGGTCACTGAAAAAATATATTTTGTAACACTTATGTGGTATTATTCAAAAAGCTATATCAGAGACTCTCTATATGGACAAAATATGATTGCACTTAGCTTGCAGAAAACTTAGAAAAGTTAACAGTCTCAGGGGTCCCAACGTGGCCCCGTTATATAAAGAGCATAAAATATTTATGGATACCTGGAAAACTTTAAGATTTATAAGTAATCTAACTCCTATTCCAATAAGTAAATGAACAACTCAAACGATTTGGTTAAACCCCAAGATCAAGGTTGGCGGTTTTAAAATCATCTGGAAGCATTGGATGATAGCAGGTATTCGTATTTTGGAGGATGTAATAAAAAATGGTAAGTTGCTGGAGTTTTCACAATTGCAACATAAGTTTAGTCTTAATAAATTGCAATATTTTAGATGGTTGCAATTGAAGCAGTCCATTCAGGTAGGGTTCCCTGAATGGAAAAATCTTACTAACTATCATAGTTTGGAATTCTTATGTTTCCAGATGGATTCAATAGATCATAGAGCCGCACAGTGGTATAAATTAATATCCGGATTTGTAAATAAAAAACCAAAAAATGGTCTTAGAGACATTTGGAGCATTGAGATAAAGCACCAAATTACTGCATCTCAATGGCCACGACTTTGGTCTTGGAGGTTAAAATGTACGGTGTCAGCATCCATGAGACAAACTTGGTTTTTTCTATTGCATAGAGCTTTTTGGACCCCTGTTCGTTTACAAAAGATAGATAGTTCTAGGTCTAATAGATGAAGTCGGAACATTAGACCACCTTTTATTCTATTGTCCATTCATCTTAACATTCTGGAAGTCAATTTGGCCTCAAATCAATAGGATGTTAGAAAATCCGGTAGCCTTGACATATGATACTATTTTATTTGGAACAACTATGAGAGCAAGAAGTCAAATTTCGTCAAGTAACAACAAACTTCTGTTTATTTTAACTGGAATAGCAATACAACAAATAACATATAATTGGAAAAAGCATGACAGGTTGAATTACAATTTCTGGTGGAATTCTGTATGTCATATATTCAAAATGGAACTCACCATTGCAACACAAAAAGGATATGTAAGTAAATTTCAAAAAGTCTGGGGACCGTTAACAGATTTCTGTAATGAATGATTAACTTTTCCCATGATAAGATATTTGATTAGAGGGGAATGGGGTGGGATTTCACTTCTGATTATTACATATTATATCAATATTTGAATAAATTGCAATAAAGTTGATTTTATGTATTATTGATTGGGAGGGAGGGAGGGGTGGGGGATTATTATATTCAATAAGAATTATATAAATTTAGATTTCTGGCATAATAATACAACTTTATATTAATTTTCTAAAGAAATGTTAAATTTGATGTTAATATATGAGTTAACCAAGTGTGTATATTCAAGTTTCTTATGAGTTTATGTGATACACTTGTTGTAACATAAGAAAATGAATAAAGATTTATAAATTAAAAAAAAAACAATTTTTTATACTGTTCTCCCAGATGAGCCAGAATGGTTTACATTAATTTATTTGTTTACTCAAAAATTTTTCCCTGTCTGTCCTGGTAATGTGCCTGGGGCGATGTAGGGATTAAGTGACTTGCCCAGGGTCACAAGGAGTGGTGTGGATTTTAACCCACAACCCCAGGGTGCTGAGGCTGAAAGCTCTAACCACTGCACCACTCTAGAAATCAAAATGTAGTAAAAGTGAGCCAAGTCTAGGACAATCCAGCCATTGTGACATCACTGATGAGGTTGACTCTTATTGGTGGAATGAGGCATTATGATGTCACAATACCAGCTCTGTTTATCAGAAGCTGAAACTTTTCACACTTTATTTATTCAGTTTTCTATACACTTCTCCCAGGGGAGCTCAGAACGGTTTACATAAATTTATTCAGATACTCAAGCATTTTTCTCTGTCTCACAATCTATCTAATGTATTTGGAGCAATGGGGGGATTAAGTGACTTGCCCAGGGTCACAAGGAGCAGCGTGGGTTTGAACCCACAACCCCGGGGTGCTGAGGCTGTAGCTTTAACCACTGTGCCCCTCCTCACTCCTCCCCTCCCCCCGGTCATTTTACTCTCTTCTTATTTTCCCTTTCTGGAGGTGTTCTCCTACAAATCATCTGAGCCTCTTCTGAAAAGAGGAAGACCAAATCCGCTGAACACTGCCACCATTATGAAAGGACAGCATAAGAACATAAGAATTGCCGCTGCTGGGTCAGACCAGTGGTCCATCGTGCCCAGCAGTCCGCTCACGCGGCGGCCCCCAGGTCAAAGATCAGTGCTCGAAATGAGCCCAGCCTCACCTGCAAACATTCCAGTTTAGCAGGAACTTGTCCAACTTTGTCTTGAAATCCTATAGGGTGTTTTCCCCTATAACAGACTCCAGAAGAGCGTTCCAGTTTTCTACCACTTTCTGGCTGAAGAAGAACTTCCTTACGTTCATACAGAATCTATCTATCCCCTTTCAACTTTAGAGAGTTCCCTCTCATTCTCCCTACTTTGGAGAGGGTGAACAGTCTGTCTTTATCTACTAAGTCTATTCCCTTCATTATCTTGAATGTTTGAATCATGTCCCCTCTCAGCCTCCTCTTTTCAAGGAAGAAGAGGCCCAGTTTCTCCAATCTCTCCTCCAGCCCCTTAACAATTTTAGTCGCTCTTCTCTGGACCCTTCTTCATGTATGGCGACCAATGCTAGACGCAGTACTCCAGGTGAGGGTGCACCATGGCCCGGTACAGCGTCATGATAACCTTCTCCGATCTGTTCGTGATCCCCTTCTTTATCATTCCTAGCATTCTGTTCGCCCTTTTTGCCACCACTGCGCATTGCTTGGACGGCTTCATCGACTTGTCGATCAGAACTCCCAAGTGTCTTTCCTGGGAGGTCTCTCCAAGTACCGCCCTGGACATCCTGTATTCGTGCATGAGATTTTTGTGACCGACATGCATCACTTTACACTTATCCACGTTGAACCTCATTTGCCATGTCGATGCCCATTTCTCGAGCCTGATTATGTCACGTTGCAGATCTTCTCAATCCCTCTGTGTCTTCACTACTCTGAATAACTTCGTATCGTCCGCAAATTTAATCACCTCACTCGTCATACCAATGTCCAGATCGTTTATAAAGATGTTGAAGAACACGGGTCCAAGCACCGAGCCCTGCGGCACCCCACTGTTGACGCTCTTCCAGTCTGAATATTGTCCATTTACCCCCACTCTCTGTTTTCTATGCTCCAGCCAGTTTTTAATCCACCTATTTCACCCTCGACAAGAAGCCGTTTCATTTTTTCCTGGCCCAGCCATTTCTTCTTGCTCCTTTTTGGGCTTCCAGTTCCTCTGGCACCAGCCACCTGGAGAGTTTCCCTCATTCAATAACCCTTCCCCCCTCTGCAATACCAGTCTTTTTATTATGGATGTTTCATTGTAATCCACATAGAATTGTTGGTTATGCGGACTATAAATTTTTTAAACAAATAAATAAAATAGAGGCATTAGGCTATGGCTCTCTAAAGAATCTGGTACACGTGCACCCTGAGTCTGGTCACCAGGTGATGGCTGGCACTTCCTCTGCTAAGATCTTGATATCTATTTTCGAATGCTGAAGCATTTTCCTTTCTCCCTGCAAGTTCAGGCACATCTAATATAATAAAGCCCTAAGCGCACATGCACACTCCCACTTGCGTGCTCCCGTTTTCCGTGTGCTGTAGGGACCTGCAGGTAGGAGTGCGTATGCGTGCGGCGGCGCGGAACCTGTCGGCCGCGGTCGCTCTTGCCGTCTGAAGGATAAAGCCAAGAAGCACAAAATCTACAAGAAGCATATCTGAAGATCTTATGAGAAGGCTGTAAGTTGCAGTATATAGTACTCCCTCCCTCCCTTCCTGTAAGTCTGCCGCCGCCGCTGCCGTCCTTCCCCAGAACCCATGCTTGCGGCAGCAGAAAGAAGAGGCCGTACAGCGCTGCGTCTCCCACGGCTTTGGAGTGTGAACTGGCCAGGGTGACGTCAGTGGGGGCCGGACCGTTGCTGGAAGGGAGAGGAGCTGCTCTCCTCCCTCTTCCAACAGATTTTAATTCCTGCCTCCCAGGCTTCTCCTCCTGCTCCGGCTGGGCCCGCGTAAAAAACCCCAAAACCCCCAGAGCTCGCTTCGGGTCCAGCAAGGGCTGCGGGTCCTGAAACCTTCTGATTCAAGCATTGTCTGCAGCACTCTACACACACTGCTTCGGGGCCTTCTACTGCCCTGATTTGCTGGGCAGTAGAAGGCCCCGAAGCAGCGTGTGTAGAGTGCTGCAGATGCTGCTGGAATCGGAAGGTTTGTCGGGACCGCGGGAAGGGAAAGGGAGGGCGGTAAGGGACTAAGGGAGCCAGCCAGACCGCAGGAAGGGAAAGGGGGGTAGGGGAAACACTGTTGCTGCATAGGGAAGTGGTGTGGGGGGAGGGAATGCTGCTGCGGCTGCTGCACAGGGAAGTGGTGGGAGAGAAATGCTGCTGCAAAGGAGGCAGGGAGAGAGACAGATAGATAGAAAGAAAAGAAGAAAGACAAGGGGCAGGGAGAGGCACAGAAAGACAGACAGACAAAGGGGGCCAGGGAGAGAGACAGACAGCGGGAGAGAGAGAGAGACAGAAATAAAGACATATATTCTAGCACTCGTTAATGTAACGGGCTAAAATACTAGTAAGAGATAACAGCTGAAACGTTTTGCTATAAGTTTCAACACAAATTTCTACACACACTGCCACAAAAAAATCTGAATTAGGGTATTGAAGCTCCTTTAAAAGTTTATAAACAACGTATCGGAAAGCACACATATGTAAAATTATAGCACTTACTGTTTCTTTGGGTAAGGTGCCCAAAATTTGCGTTAGATTTTTGTACATCTGGTCAGCTGTTCCTTCATAGAACCTCCCACAGCCACCAATGAACAAGGTGTCACCTGTGCAATTAAATATTTCATTCTGAGGCTTTCTTGGCAGAAGGACCACACATTATATTAAAGAGACACTTTAATCTAGAGCAAAGGTTTTCAGGATGCACCTAGTCAGGTTTTCAGGAGACCCATGATGAATATGTACAAGAGAGATTGTGATACAACAGAGTAGTGCATGCTCAGCTCTCGTGGATATTCATTAGAGGCATTTTGAAAACCTGACTGACTGGGTTGAGAACCTTGCTCTAAACCACTGTTTTTCAACCTTTTTATACTTATGGACTGGCAGAAATAAAAGAATTATTCTGTGGACCGGCATCAGTCCATGGACCGGCAGTTGAACACTGAGCTAAGTCATGGGCCAGACCCCGCCCATCTCTACCCAATCTCCACCCCAGACCCCACCCCCATAATAGTATTAAATTGTACCCCATTCATTTTTCAGATACACAATATAATCTTATTAACAACACACAATGGTTAACCACAAAATTAAACTACACAAAGCACACTGACAGCAGATGTAAATTCTCAAAATTGACATAATTCAATCACTAAATTCAAATAAAATAATTCCCCCTACCTTTGTTGTCTCCCTCCCTCCATGCTATGCCTGGCCTGCTCCCACCTGGCCATTTTATGCCACCCCCGGTATTACCTTCAGGCCGGCTCCCATTCCTCACTGATGCAGTGCACAAAGCTGTGGGCAGTGGTTCCTTGCATGTCCCGTGCCTCATCTGGAAGCCTTCCCTCTGACGTTGCAATGTCAGAGAGAAGGCTTCTGGCTCAGGCACAGAGCATGGGAGCCACTGCCCGTGGCTTTGTGCACTGAATCAGTGAGGAAGAGGGAGCTGGCTCGAAGATAATGCCACATCGATCGCACCGTGGACCATTGGTTGAAGAACACTGTTTTGGGCCTGATGCACATGCTGGCCCTGTGAACCGGCACCGGTCCATGAACCGGTGGTTGAAGAACACTGCTCTAGACCATTCCCAAAACAGAAATACCCTTTGGGGAGGACGAGATGACTTTTCTGGGTCTATTCTGTAGGTAGCTCCCCCAACACTCTCAGAGCAGGAAAGTAGAGAATGACATGGGGACAAATTTGTTCCTGTCCCTGCAAAAACTCAATTTTCCCGCCCTGCCCACGTGCGTTTTGTCACTGTCTCATTCCTGTAAGCTCTCCCATAACCACACAAGCCTCAAACACTTATAATTTTAAAGAGTTTGAGGCTTATGCAGATGAAGACAGAGCTTGCAGGAATGGGGCAGGGGCAAGGACAGGAAAAGAACTTATAGGGATGGGATGGGAAAATGAGCTCCTGCGGGGACGGGGGAAAATTTATCTCCATGTCATTCTCTACAGGAAAGTCAGAGATTACCTCACTCCACTGGTGTAGTACGAAAGGTAAGGAAGTACTATTGGGGGAGGGGGATCAATTCACTTTCAGCTACAACACATGGGAGGCTTCTGCTTTCCTATATACCCACCCTAAACTACACTTATGCCTTACGCTCATTTAATACACTAAGTTATGCTGCCTACGAAACAAAATCCCAACAGCAAAACCACCAGGAGAAGAACCTTATCTGCTATTAATTTGGTCCGTCACAAACATTAAAGTCCCATCAAAATCCAAATTGGGATCATCTCGACTTAGGACAAATTTTTTAATCATAGGTTCATGTTATTTTTCTATAACCTATTATGTGCTCAAGGGGAAAATAGTAGATATTTTTGCAGCAGTATCTTTGAAGAGTAGCAAAATAATCTTGAAAATAAGTCATGTTTTCTCTTAATTATTAGAACTGACACTGGATGTGGAAAAAAATTGAGCACGTAATGGTTAACAGAAAGTAACGTGGAGCTATGATGAAAAATATGGCCTAAGTTGAGATGATCCCAATTTGGATAGACTTGAATGATAGTCCAAATTAATAGCAGAAAAAATATTCTCCTGGTGATTTGTTATTGGGCTATTTCTCTATTAGCACTGGGAAAGTGTGACCGTTGTGTTTTTTGGGGTTTGTTTGTTTTTTTTTTTGCATATAGGGTCTACAAAAACAATGACATCGTCGGTACACTACTGAACCCAGAGGAAGTGGAAAAGAATGAGCCACTGGAGCCATCACGACCCAAACGTTCTTTTCCACAAGTCATTATCACTTAGTTTGGGAGTTTAGTAGAATTTATCTGGTTGGTTAGTTAGCCCTGCCCGCCTCCCCCAGTCAAAATGATGTCCCACTGCACTTTATTGAATCAGATTCCCTTCTGTGTGCATGATTCTTGGTAACATTATTCTAGACAAGGGTTTCTGGAATAGTTTAATGAATTCAACCAAAATGATGGATTTTGGACCTGATTTGCTAAGTTTCCCCCCACAGAAAGGAGTATGAAGAAAAGTCTCAGTGATTCAGGCTTTTAACTGTAATGATATTACTTGCTACAAAAAGGGACCATTTGGGAATGTGGCTTTTCTTTACATAACAAAGGACAGAGCAGGTGATATTCTCTGAAACACAGGCTGTTCCCTTCCCTGCCAGTTCCTAGTGGGAGTCACTTTGTCCGCTGCTGTTTTGGATCCTTTTTAGAAAGGGGGAAGCGGGGGAACACATATAAATAGGAGTGGAGGGGTAGCCTATTAGTTAGAACAGCAGATTGAGAACCAGGGAAGCCAGAATTCAAATCCTACCGATGGCTCCTTAGGATCCTGGACAAGTCACACAACCCTCCGTTGCGCAATGGCTCAGGACGTGTTTCAACCACGAGACTAGAGAAAATATTCTATGGTAATGCAGTGAGCTAATGAGATGCAACTTCACCGCTGTGGTAAAAGCTTAACTGTGTTCATGTCTGAAGAAAATGAAAGTGCTAGCACACATCTGGCTCTGCAGATAAATAGTCTCACAAAACATTCTTGCACATAAGGTTTCTGTGATGCTACCGTTTATGCCCAGAACTTTCCAGTTCATGCCCAGAACTTTCCAGTTCATGCATGGATGATGCTGGTACTTTTGTTTTCTTTAGACATACACAGAACTGGCTTTTAAAGTTGCAGGTACTTGCTATGGTCGTGGAAAGAGGAAAAAAAATGGCAGTACATCCAGCCCCCTAACCCTTCCACACTGCCTCAGGTCCTCAAATAATGTACACATTAAAATCCCATTTACTTCTGTATATTGTGGGGGAATACCTAAAGGACTCATTATCAGCCATTTAAATATATTATGCACCCATGTGAACCGTGCAAGTTCACTGTGCTGAACCCTTTGGTATACCATGCACCCAGTAATGTGTAAATGCACCATACTTTCTGCATCGGCCTCTTGGATGGTTAGCCTTACAGGGGCAGAAAACTAACTGCTCTGCCTGAGCCTAACTTGCCTCAAAATATAGAAAAAGTGTAAGCCAAATCCACCCCAAATGAAAACTGTCCTGTGGTATAACTCTTGAAGTTTCAGAGCTTCTCTCTCATTCAGTGCCTCCGCCCTCTAGGAAGTTGCCAGGGCTCTCCCTTCTTATCAGTCTTTACCAAGACAGGTGGCCTGTATGATAGTCTTTAGTGACCCTGCCCCCCTTGCCTGTAGCGTGCGATTGACCTGTGTTCTCCTTCCCAGGGACGTGGTGCTTTTTATCAAGTCAAGTCAACTCAAAGCACAGCTGCAGGGCAGTGATGTGACCTAACTATTGCAAGCCTTAAGTGGAATGAACAGACATTCTGAGACCGGAGCATGCTCTTTCACAGCACACTCCTCTTCCAGGGTCTTAGAATGTCAACTATAATTAATAATAAACAACACTGTTACATTTCCACTGTCTCCTACAAAATCTCCTACTTAATGTGTATTAATGTCATGCACCCCAGCAATGGCTGCATGGAATGTTGCTATCTGCAAGGTGCTTGTGATCTGGGTTGGCCACTGTTGGAAACAGGACACTGGGCTTGATGGACCCAGTATGGCAGCTCTTATGTTCTTCTGTGAGCCAAGTATAGGACAATCGAGCCATTGTGACATCACTGCTGAGGTTGGCTCATAGAAACATAGAAATAGACGGCAGATAAGGGCCAAGGCCCATCTAGTCTGCCCACCCTAATGTCCCTCCCCTCTTTGGGTTTCTGCCAGGTACTTGGGATCTGGGTTGGCCACTGTTGGAAACAGGATACTGGGCTTGATGGACTTTCAGTCTGTCCCAGTAGGGCAATTCTTATGTGAGCCACGTATAGGACAATTGAGTCATTGTGACATCACTGCTGCGGTTGGCTCTTAGGCATTGGTGGAATGAGGCATTATGACATCACAATCTCGGCTCTGCAATGTTGCTACTCTTTGGGTTTCTGCCAGGTACTTGGGACCTGGGTTGGCCACTGTTGGAAACAGGACACTGGGCTTGATGGACCCAGTATGGCAGCTCTTATGTTCTTCTGTGAGCCAAGTATAGGACAATCGAGCCACTGTGACATCACTGCTGAGGTTGGCTCATAGAAACATAGAAATAGACGGCAGATAAGGGCCAAGGCCCATCTAGTCTGCCCACCCTAATGTCCCTCCCCTCTTTGGGTTTCTGCCAGGTACTTGGGACCTGGGTTGGCCACTGTTGGAAACAGGATACTGGGCTTGATGGACCTTCAGTCTGTCCCAGTATGACAGCTCTTATGTTCTTATCCAATTTCAATTCTAGGAAAATGGAAGGTGGGCCAGACATTTTTTTAAATGAAGTAAACTCTGATAAAAATCACCCAACGCAGTGAACAGCATCACTTTACAGTTATCCAGCTGACAAACAATTACTGATACAGAATAATAATTCCTTTAAACATAATCAACAGAAAAAAGGCAAATACTTTTTAAAAAAAAGAAATTGGTTGATTTCAAAAAAGTTTGACATTTTCTTTCAACCTGATAAAGGAAGATTAAGTACCAAAAGCTAATCAAACTTTTATTTTTAATCCAATAAATAGATTTCATTTTCTGTGTGTGATATGTACATATCTTTTTGTGGTCATGCATTTTCTAACACTGTTACACAGCAACCACAATTCTTTATCTAAAATCTTTAAGATATCTCAAAACTGGTTTTCAGCACTTGTTTGGCAAACTTACTTCATTTATAGATTTCTTTTTTCAGTACTGCAAAGTCTATTCTTATCAGCTTTGCAGAAAACATAGAAGATGATGGGAGATAGAGGCCATATGCCCCTCTTTTCCTCCCCCTAAGATATCCCACATGCCTGTCCCATGCTTCCTTGAATTCAGACACAGTCCTCTTCTCCACCATCACCGAAACTCAGCTGCAGACTGGAATAGTTTAGTTTTCCTTCAAGTTCTGGCGCTCACCTTCCTAACTTGCACTGATGTGGTCTTAGATATCTTGGAAACAGTATTCCGACGGGCCAGTTTCTCTGTTTGAAGAGGATTTGTTCGGAGGATAAAGATTTTGATTCACATGCAAGGAGGATGTACAATAAATTTAAAAATAGAGGCTATCCAGGGAATATCATTAAGAAAGCATGGAAAAGAGCCAAAAATTGCCATCGGCAATGGTTGTTGTACCCTACCCCTCACAGTGAGGACAATAATCTGGCCTGTGTCTTACTGTATACTAATCGCAGTAATGAAATTAAGAAAATCATTCAAAAGCACTGGCCGATTGTCCAATATCATACAGTTTTGTCTAATAGGCCCGAATTTGCGTTTACCAGGGCTCAGAATTTAGGGGAAAAACTCAAATATAAGAAATGGAATAATGGTTCAGTTTTGTTACCTCCGCACACACAGTGTGGTAGATGCGACAATGTCAGTTTGTGTTACAGCAAACTTTTGTAGACATTCCACGGTCTGGGGGCAAATGCTTTAGACTCTCCACTGGTACTGATTGTGAGTCCAGTGGAGTAATCTACTGCATTATTTGCCCCTGCAATAAGTACTATATAGGCCATACAATCAGAAAAATTAAAATCCGAGCGACTGAACATCTTAGCAATATACGGAGAGAAAGAATATTAGCCCCGCTGGTGGCTCACTGGCAGCAGCAGGTTCATCCGATAGATTCTCTGAGATATACTGTGATTTAAAGAGTGACACTTAGATATCTTGTGAAATATACATTTGAATAGTGTCTCTGAGGATGTAAAGGGCTGGAGGGAGATGCTGGGATAGTTTAAGACAGAATAGTTCAGAATAATTACCATATAGAAACATAGAAGATGACAGCAGATAAGGGCCATAGCCCATCAGGTCTGCCCACTCTACTGACCCACCCCCAAGTCTACTATCCTAGGGATCCCACTCCTGGTGACAGGTTCCCTTGGCTTAACCCTCTAAGGCAGGGGTGTCCAATGTCGGTCCTCGAGGGCCGCAATCCAGTCGGGTTTTCAGGATTTCCCCAATGAATATGCATGAGATCTATGTGCATGCACTGCTTTTAATGCATATTCATTGGGGAAATCCTGAAAACCCGACTGGATTGCGGCCCTCGAGGACCGACATTGGACACCCCTGCTCTAAGGGATCCCACATGGGCATCCCATTTGCTCTTAAATTCTTGCACGCTGTTTGTCTCGATCACCTGCACCGGGAGCTCGTTCCAAGGATCAACCACTCTCTCGGTGAAGAAATATTTCCTGGTGTCACCATGAAATTTACCACCCCTGAGTTTGAGCTGATGCCCTCTTGTGGCTGAGGGTCCTTTGAGAAAGAGAATCTCTTCTTCCGTCTCGATACGGCCGGTAATATACTTAAACGTCTTGATCATGTCTCCTCTCTCCCTACGTTCCTCGAGTGAGTACAGCCACAAATTTTTCAGCCTTTCCTCGTACGATAGATCCTTGAGCCCCGAGACCATCCTGGTGGCCATCCGTTGCATCGACTCTACTCTCAGCACATCTTTTCGGTAGTGTGGCCTCCAGAATTGCACACAGTATTCCATATAGAGGCCTGCTGTTAACTAGAAAAGAACCAAGTTCCTCTTCTAATACCAAAGCCATCAAAATCAAGCTGAGAGTGCATTCCAGGCCTTATTCCCCCCAGACACAGAATGGAAGAGCTTCAGTAAACATGGCCATAATCCTGCTGTGTTAACTGAACACACCATCCTATGGTTTTACTTATACAACAAATGGGAACAAGAAGAATTCAGCAAACAGCAACAAAACTGAGATGCAAACTAAAAACCAAAGGGAACCAGTTCCAAAGGTCAACTATTTTTATAAAAAAGACAAATGCCAGAGTAGTGCAACAGAAAGTGTGACCCGCCATGGGCTGTTTTGGCGATGTTGCCTGCATCAGGGGTCCAATCCTCTCTATAGCACAATATCTTCTATAACAGGAAAAGATTCACAAAAGTACTGCTACTAAACAAATCCACTCATTTTTTTTACCATGAATGGCTCTCGTTCCTATGTGCATCCAGAAAATCCCATTCCTCCCGGATCATGTCCAGAGATCTTAATGAAAGGTTTTAGAGAGCTTTCAAATCCTCTTTAGCAAAGGACCAACCTTCCGAACCTCAACCTGAAACCTGTGCAATAAATTCCAGCAGCTCATATTTATGAAAAATTTAGGCCACCAAGAAGACCTCCAGCCAAGCATTTTCTGCCTGCTCAGAAAGCATCACCCCTTCCAGGACCAGGTTCTGATCAGACAGAATCAAGCCAATATCATCCCAGTTATAAGCAGGGTTACCATATGGCTCCAGAAAAATGAGGACAGATTGAGACAACTGGGTTTTACTTCCACTGAAAGCAATGGAAGTAAAACCTGGATATCTCAAAATGGCCTCCTTTCTTTATTCAGTTTTGCATTAAAAAAAAAAATGGCCTCCTTTCTCTGGAGCCATATGCTAACCCTAGTCATAAGGCCAATCCAGTTTCTGCTATACTGGAACCTCCCTGGACCAATTCCTGGGACTGCCCTAGCTGTATTCTCATTTTCTTCAGGCAAATTCTTTGTTTATAGCTAAAAAAAATAATGTTAAGGGAAGACCTCCCCTCCAATGGCCTCCCCAAGAGGTCTGTCACTTGCCTGCCTTGGGAGCACCTCCATTGCTTCTAGGCATGTGAATGAATCCAAAACGGTGGCAGTTTCTGCCTAAGCCAGGACTACTGCCCCATCAGAGACAGGCACCTGCTTGAACTCCAGCAGAACTCCTTGCAGGGCCATAGAAACCTTGGAGACTGGGAATGCATCCTTCAGCTGCTTACAGGACCACTACAGTGCTAAGAACTGCTCAATCTTCTCTACCCAATGGCTTCTCCGTGCTCAGAGCTGCTGCACTCTTCCCGCCCAAGCCCACAGCCCTGCTAAAACCAGCAACCACAATCAATACAAAGGAGATGGGTTTTGTTTTTTAAACTTCAAAGAAAAATCTATGCAGACCCCAGGGATTGCCCTAGCTCCCCTCCTCTACCCTACAACTAAACCAAACCGCACAGGTTTACTACATCTACCATCTGCTGGAGACGGACTAGCTGAGGACTGTACAAGACAGCTATAGGCTCTCTGTTTCCACCTGCTGGTAGGAGTGCATAATCCAAGCATTTGGACCAATCTAAAGGGATGCTAAGAAAGCATTATTATACTGCAGTTAAAATGCATACATAGGATCGGAATTTATTTACTAGTATAATGCCAGACTCCCTTTGGAATGTTTAACAAACACTCATACCAGCAGAAGTGATAAACTGTCACCTCTTTGCCTTCTCTTGTCCCAGAAGTTTTACCTTTGAAAGATAAAAACTGAGATACCTGAAAAAACTGCAGGAGCATCAGGACAGTTATCTTCCCATATGAAGTAGCACATGTGGGTCACTGTGTGGCATGGAGTAAACAGGCACCTCACATTTATGTCTCCAAACTGCAGAAAGACATTAAGAAAAGGAGTTTATTCATAATGCTTCCATTTTGTGCTCCATGCACCATGTGAGACATACAAATTTCTAGTGTTATATGTTACATAGGTACAGTACATTAGAACATAAGAATAACCTTACTGGATCAGACCAATGGTCATAAAAACATAAGAACTGCCATCTCCGGATCAGACCTTAGGTCCATCAAGTCCGGTGATCCGCCCACGCGGAGGCCCAACCAGGTGTAACCTGGCGAATCCTTAGTCACCCGTATCCTTCTATGCATCTTGCGAGGAGATGTGCGTCTAACTTGCCCTTAAATCCTAGAACGGTGGGTTCCACAGCAACCTCCACCGGGAGAGCATTCCAGGTGTCCACCACTCGCTGGTCCATCTAGCCAAGTCACAAGTACCTGGGAAAAACCCAAATAGTAGCAGCATTCTATGCCACCGATCCACGGCAAGCAGTGGCTTCTCCCATGTGTGTCTCAAAAGGAAACTGTGGACTTTTCCTCTAGGAACTTGTCCAAATCTTTTTTTAAACTACCTACGTTAACCGCTACGCATTTCAGAGCTTAACTATTGTCTAAGTGAAAATTTTTTTCCTCCTATTGGTTTTAAAAGTATTTCCCTGTAACTTCATCGAGTGTCCCCTAGTCTTTGTAATTTTTGACGGAGTGAAAAATTGATCTACTTGTATCCGTTCTACTCCACTCAGGATTTTGAAGACTTCAATCATCTCTCCCCTCAGCTGTCTCTTTTCCAAGCTGAAGAGCCCTAACCTTTTTAGTCTTTTTTCTGCATTGCTTAATTTTGACTGTTGACAGGGTTTTAAGAAAAGGAATTAAATGCTAATGAAAAAAAAAAAAAGAGTGTAAGGAGGAGGGATTCCACCTTTAATTCCTCGTCGTGTGTGACCTTGTTTGTTAATGCTCCTATCCGCTTATCTGCTCCATACACCTGCAGGTCTGGATAGTGTCTGGCCAGCTCCTCATTTCCACGGCAATGATCTCTTCACAAACAGAGAACAGAATAGAAAATGATGAGAAACGCAACACGAGTTATTAGATATCTGTTTTATTAAATGATAGCAATACTATTCATTTTTTATTAGTAACTAAACTAGTGCTTACAAGTGGTGGTGAGTGGTGAGGATCGCTTTAAGAGTTACCCCTTCTTTCTTGATAATTTCTAATAACTAAAATGAAAAATTCAGTTACTTTAAATGAAATGGAAAATAACGGGCTCACTCCAACAACAATATTCCATTAAGTGTAGTATGCGAGGTGAGAAATGGCTAATAAGCTGAATTGCCAACAGTTATGAATCAACAGATGCAAACAGAAAGATGGAGCAAAGATTATGCATCAGTTCTGTGCCTGTTTTTTACCAATTTAAGATATCATCAGGATATTTTCTATGATGTGTTGGAAGCAACCATTCAATAAATCAGCCTCCCAAATCAGTATTTTGCAATCCACCAGGTCCTCTTCTATTGGGTTTTAAAAGGGGACTAGTTTTGCAAACTATTTAATTACCTTTTTAGAGACTGAAGCATCCACTGCTATAGCATCCTTTGTCTTTTCGTCAATCACCAAATACATATAGTTATCCTCCAGGACTGAAATCACTTTTACTCTCATGGTCCAGGCACGCCGTGTTGCAGCTTTAAAGACAAGAATAGTTTATAGTTTAAAATACTTAATATATCACCCTCCAGCAGTTGTCAGTCATAGAAACATGATGGCAGATAAAGGCCAAATGGCCCATCTGGTCTGCCCATCCACAGTAACCATTATCTTTCTCTGTCAGAGAGATCCCACGTGCCTATCCCAGGCCCTCTTGAATTCAGACAATCAAAACAAAATATAAAAATGAATAAAACTTCAAATACGAATGCCATTATTATAGAAAAGATGAATCATATTGTAACTCAAACATCACAGGTAATAAAGTAATTGAATAAAAGCTGTTCTTTAATGTGATCCTTCAAATGTTTTCTGACAACAAATTTTCCATTTCACCTTAAGAGAACTTCAAGGAAAACTTTCCCTGTAATCCCTCTGGAACACTATGCCATAATGCTGAAGCTTTCCAATAAAATCTTCCTTCTCTCGTGGAGGTAAAACAGGCTGCACTAGACAGCAGGAGAGTCAAAAATGCCCCCCCCTCCCCCTGATCGCAGCATCCCTGATGGCAGATAAGCTTTGAGACTTCAGAGTCCAGCGAATCAAAACCAATAGTTGACACTGTGGCCTATATTCTATTGGTAACCAATAGATTCACATATAAAGTGGAAGCACAAGGTCATACCGTCTACCACCCCCCTAATCTCATACCAACATTCTGCAGTTCATAGATGCTTAAGTAAATAGCAAAACTGTCCCGCATACAGCATATCTCCATAATACTACTTAGCAATGAAAAGAGAATATAAAAAATCATGCAGTACAGCTTCATCAAGATAAGGGTGAACTGCCCACAACAACCTCAAAGCATAAAACCCACTGCAAATCACCCATAAACCCTGTGGCTCACAATAATTCACAATAAAATATCATCCGTATACACATAAAATCCCAAATAAAACTCATAGATCACTCTCATGAAAGGGGCTAAAAATATATTAAACAACCGTGATAAACCAGACCCCCGGGGTACCCCACAACAAATATTATGTATTGCCAAGCACTCTTCTTCCCCATGAACCAAAAAAGTGTGATTATTCAAAAAAGAAGCAAAACAATTCAACCCCAGTCAACAATATCTGATGATCCAAAACATGAAATGCAGCTGATGGTGAGATTACAAACGCAACCTGCCCTTTATCCAGGTGTGCTCTAACACCACTCAATAATTTTGCCAGTTAACATGGTAAAGTTATTTTATGAGCAACTTTGACATTAATGCAAAGCTTAAAACCGCAGCTTCATTAGTCTTGCTGCTGATTACTTGTTAGAGTGACTTGTGTGCCCACTGGAATTTCATCGCATACTGCACCAGTTTATCTGGTTTTCTCAACTCAAAACAAAGATCTACATCTTACTGTTTTATTCATGTAGCCTGATTTATAACTGCTGTCATTTGAAAGTTTCTAGGTATGAAAGGTGACTTTAGGCAGCCACAAAACTTAGAGACTTGAAGAAAGCACAGATGTTTATTCAGCATATTCGGACCCCTGAGCCCCAAAGCTGGCTTCAGAAGTCCCGAAACCAGGAAGTTACAGAAATATTTATACATTCTTCTGGCTAAACAACTGAATTCTAGAAAAAACTTTTCACGTGTTACTTTTCTTAACAATCATTGGTGCTAAGCTCACACTAGCAGGTCATTATGTCCCAGCTAACACCCAGTGCAGGCAGGCTAGAACAGGAGATAAGTTAGGTCTGCAGCTAAACATAATTCAGCATTTCATTAAAGAGAAAACCAGTCCCAGACTCCTTCAGGTAGACAGCAAGACATCTTTTTTGTCTCCTAGTGGCAAGCCTTAGGGAGGAAAATGAAAAATGGTGGCACTAGAAAGAGTTCCAGCAAGCAATTTTGCTGTTTCACTTTTCCAGCTATTAGCAAAATTCTCTCGTCTCTGCCACAAAGACTAGCAAATAGAACAAAGCTACTAGGAATGGAAAATGCAGCCATCCCAGGCAAGAAAGCAGGGCCAGATTTCAGTTTGCTTCTTTCACAATGACACCTTTTGCCCCCCCCCCAAAAAAAAACCCAGATGATTTCCGCACCAGGGCAAGCACTAGAAATTCCAGGGAAACATTTGGCCACAAGAGGGGCAGAGCTCTTCTGCGCAGACTCCGTTGCCGGGGGTAACTCTAAGAGTGCGGCCGCGCGGATGACGTCACCCGAGGAAGGGACGGGGCAGTGGCACTGCGCAAACGCCTGGCGCCAGCGCTTTGTGACGTCACAGAGGAGGCGGGGCCGACAATGAGGGTCGGTTGCTCCGGGTTCAAGCGCTGCGCTCGAGCCTTGCTGGGCGGCGGAGGTACGTGCGCTGCGGGCCGCCTTGTCGTCGCGGGGGGCTGGCTCTGGAGCCCCCCCCGGGGTTCTTCCGACTGCGCCTGAGCTCGGTGGGCGGTTCGGGTGTCCGCTGCTGCAGGGGACTGGCTGACGCCTCCGCCCTACGTCCCCTCCCCCCAACCACGCCGTCGGCGCGTGCAGTCTGTGCGTCTCTCTGGCGCGCGCAGCCAATGGGAGCCGCCGGTCTGCATTGCCGTGCAGCTGCCCTAGGCGGGCGCCTAGCCCGTGCGGAATCTGGGGATCGGAGGCAAATCGCTTCACTTTGGGAATCAGGTTCTCTCTCTCTGACAGATGTTGCTTTAAAACTCTCCCCCCCCCCCCCAGGAACTTTAAAATGCCACCAGTTCTGAACCTTCAGACTTTGAGAGGGAGACCAGACTGGGGGGTGCCAGTCCTGCTTGTATGCATAAAACAGGCAAATGCTTGTGACATTGCTAGAAAAAAAGGGGCTGGATAGACTAATTTCTGGATTTAGTAGTACCTGATCCAAGATGCTTTCTGTTTATTTTAAAGTTTTAGTGCATGATCAAACATTTAATGGAACTCTTTATTTATTTAGTTAGTTAGTTAACTAGTTGGTTTCATATCCCGTCCTCCCCAGAGAGCTCAGAATGGGTTATAATTTAACAATCATATCTGTTACAATATAACAATTTGTAGGGTTACTCTTTAAACCTTGCATGTGATCTAGCCTCCAGCTGGCAGTTCAGTTTTCATCTTCTACCTTGTAAGCCCTCTCATAAACTTCCAAAGCTATAGCTGCTGGCCTAACTGCATAGCTGACAACCAGATAAGTGCCCGTGGCTGCTTTATACTGGGTGTAAACTGGTTTGGGTGGAGCTATGAAATAGGTGTTTTGGTCATAAAACATTCATGTATCTTAAACAGTTGTAAATGTCTGTGACCACTCGGAGCTGCAATTTCAACTGCTTTTGTGCTGCTGTTTCATATTTTGTAGGCACCTATGTGCCTTTAGAGAATAGCCTTGATCAGAGGTGTAGTGAGAGCACGACCTTTTATTAAATTTCAGTGTAAATATAAAATTTCTCATGGAAGCATGCAAGTGACTTTTCAATGTATCTGATGATGTGATATTCTTAGCTAAAGAGCTGTATATCGCTTTAAAGATACCCAGATGGAGATATTCTATGGCACCGCTTGCTGTAAGGTATAAACAAGTGTTGCCAAGTAAAGCTGGACATCTCCATGCAGGCAGGAGTTTTAGCATGACATTGTTTATTGAGAGCTTCTATACGGGGGAGTCAGTTCACAGTGGTTTACACGAGCTTCTGTAGAGACGTTAATGAAGAGCTTCTGTGAGGTGTACATGGGCTCTATGCTGAAATACACAGAGTTACAATGCAGTTATGAATCCTGACATGATTATGCCATAATCATCCGACTTTCGTTACTGGCACATTGATCCTCCTTGTACCAAATCAGTCATCCTATGTATACATAGTAACATACATGGTAACATAGTAGATGACGGCAGATAAAGACCCAAATGGTCCATCCAGTCTGCCCAACCTGATTCAATTTAAATTTTTAATTTTTTCTTCTTAGCTATTTCTGGGCAAGAATACAAAGCATTACCCTGTACTGTGCTTGGGTTCCAACTAACGAAATCTCTGTTAAGACTTACTCCAGCCCATCTTCACCCTCCCAGCCATTGAAGCCCTCCCCAGCCCATCATACGTATATACATATAAGACTAGCTTTACTATTGCGGCTAAATATACTATATTTATACACCTCCTAAAGAGGTTGGCCGTTTCAACTAAATATCATCTATTTACACGCATCCCGGAAAGTTCTAGGTTCCTCTCTGTCAACTTCGTCATTTTTTTCTGCCAGATCTTTATTGTACTGTTTTTGAATTTTGAGATTTGTTTTGATTTATTGATTTTCTGCGCTATATGCCTAGAACGGGCTTCCTGAATCACTTCATCGAGCTCTGTCTGTGGCCACGTTCAAATCTAGGGAAAAGCCCACCTTTTTGAAGCTGCTCTTAACTCCCAACTCCTACTCACTTCTTCAGTATCCATGTCTCTTAGAAACATTTCCTTATTTTTCCTTCTTGTATATCGTGTACTTGTTTCGTGCACAGCGCTGCGTATGTCTAGTAGCACTATAAGAAGTAGTAATTTCCTGAAATATGTCTTTGCATTTTAAGGTTATTTGGGAACTCGATTCTTGGGAGCTCACATTGAATCTGATTTTAGAAATTCTAAAGTGGTTACTCAGTCAGATATGAAGGTGGAACTACTTCCAGCATTAACCGATAATTATATGTATCTCCTTATTGATGAGGAAACCAAGGAGGCAGCTATTGTGGACCCAGTACAACCCCAAAAGGTAACGGGTGAAATCAGATGCTCTTGCTTTTGAATAGACTGGGCTAGCACACTGTGTCTTTGTCCTGTCAAGTCTGGCTCTGGTGCATTGCCTTGAGTCTATATGTACCGCTTCACACACTTTTTTTGTTTTCTTACAGGTTGTGGATGCTGTCAAGAAGCATGGGGTTAAGCTGACTACAGTACTTACCACACATCACCACTGGTAAATTTAATTTTGAACATTCATTTCTTTTTGTGAGTGTGATTTTAGGAGCTGGTTCAGAATAATATCAAAATCTTTATCTCTAGAAAGTGTATTTAACAAGTAAACCCTTTCATTAAAAAGGCACATTTAGAAAATATTGCAGTGTTTATGGAATTGACTTCTTTTGCCTGAGGGTTGCTACCTGGGAACAGTAAGGGGGCCACGGAGCTCCCTGACCCCCAACCCGCCTATCTTGTCAGGCATGTAAAACCTGAGGCGTCTCTCCACTCAAAGCTTTTTTAATACATTGTTACACCTGTCCATATATTTTAGAGACTACCTGTAAGCAGGGCTGTAAGACAAACTTTTTTAAGGAACCAGGTCAAATATTTCTCCCTCCTTTGTCATTTTTTGTGTGAAATTGTTTTGTCATTTTTCTGTATCATTTTTGCTTCAGACGTTTTATTTCTTTACCTTTCTGTTCTATTTATTTATTTTATTTCATGCTTATATGCTACAGGAATGTAAGTTGAGCCATGTGAAGCTGGACCAAATCCATTAATTGCAGCATCCTGTCTCTGACAGTGGCCAGTCTGGGTCACAAGTACCTGCCACATCTCAGAATAACTTTCCTCCCTAAGGACTCAAAACAATAAATACATCAAAGTACCATACAAACATATCAGTATCTAAGTCAATGACATAACAGAACTCCTACCAGTTCCCATCTCTTGTCCCTTCATTTTCAGTGGAAGGGGAAAGTTATAACTTTTTCAAGATATGATTTACATATTGGCCCCTAAAAATAAAACATTTGTACATGCCCCTTCAGCGCTGCCCAGCATCCTACACAGAAATGACATTACTGGATAGACCCTGTACCACTCAGGATTTTGTACACCTCTCTCGTATCCCCCCCCCCCTCAGCCATCTCTTTTCCAAGCTGAAGACCTCGGTGCTGCATCCTTACTGTACATTGCATTTCTTGCAGTAAAATGGATATTTATCTTAAGATAAACTTGCAGGAATTTAGTTTGTGTATCCATAAAGTTCTCTGTAATGTTTTTGAAACGAGATACTCTTGAATGTCTTCCAGGGCAGGTCTGGGATAGACTTACTGCAATTTGTCAAATCTATAAATTCATTAGGGTAACCAGAAAGGATAAATTTAGAGAAAATGTGTGCCACGGCTTGTTGCTAAGATGTGAGTCTTATAACGCTCATCTTCCTGTCCCTGAAGAATTTCATTTTGGCCTTGTAGGGACCATGCTGGAGGCAATGAGAAACTTGTGAAATTGGTGTCTGGGTTAAAAGTGTATGGAGGAGATAGCAGAGTTGGCGCGCTCACTCAGAAAGTATCACACCTAATGACATTTAAGGTAAAACAAATAATCTGAGTCTTAAAAGTGTCTGTAAATAGAAGCTAGGTCTTCAGATTGGCATAGTTGTTTAGCTCTTCTGACATAGTGCTGTAGGTGAAAGGTATTGGGTCCTAGTTTAAAGCACTTTGGGCCGGATTCTGTAACCGGCACCCAAGTCAGCAGTCGCCTTAAAATCGGACACCAATCACCTGTCAATCATTTGAGAGTGCTGGTTACATAATTGCGCCTATTCAGTCAAGATTGGCAGCTGAAATGTAGGCCCAGAAAACTCTGGCCTAAATTTCAGCTGCTTATCTTTGCCACTAGACCGCAGCAGCTGATTGCAGCAGGGGAATTCCCCCCCTCCCTCCCCCATGGAAGCGACTTTAGGAATCTGGCCAATCGGAGTTTTAGGCCCCTCTCCAGTGCATCCCAGGATGCATCAGAAAGGGGAAGGCCCACCATTCTGAATAGGTGAGCCTGCTAGCCGGAGGGAGTAGGCATCCCTCTAGCTGGACTTGCAGATAATGGTCCGAGGAGGGCTCCAGGTGGATTTCAGGGTGTTGTGCTTGGGGGGGTGCTGGCAGGAGGGAGTGGGCATCCTTCCTGCTGTGGATGTTAGGGGGTGCTGGCAGGAGGGAGTGGGCATCCCTCCTGCTGGGAATGTTGCAGGTGGGGGGTGCTGGCAGGAGGATTGGGCATCCCTCCTGCCAGGGATTTTTTTGGGGTTCTAGCAGGAGGGAGTGGGCATCTCTCCTGCCGCAGACAGTGTGTCTGGGGGGGTTCGGGGTTGGCTGTGGGAGGGAGTGGATATCCCTCCTACTGGCCAACTTGTGGTGGAGTTTGGGGGTTCCCTACTGTGGCTTCTCAGCTGATTGCGGCAGGGAAAATTCCCCTCCCATCAGCTGAGCGGCAGGGTCTCCCCAAAGCCGTGATTCTGTAACTGGCACCCTCAAATGATTGACAGACAATCCAGCTTGGGCGCCGGTTACAGAATCATGGCTTTGGGAAGTTCCTGCTGCTCAGCTGATGGGAAGGGAGGAATTCCCCTGCTGCAATCGGCTTCTGCGGTCTAGCCGCAAAGATAGGCGCCTGAAATGTAGGCCATGGTTTTCCAGGCCTACATTATGGCTGCCTATCTTGGTGTGAATTGTGGCTGGGTAGCCGCTTTAGCCCACCTAACACCACTTCCGGTGTTGGCCATTCCTACTTTGACGTTCTGCGGCATAAAGCGGCTACCTAGCCACGATTCCAGTCGCCTTTTATTTAAGCATTGATAAGTGCTTCAATACTGCTGTTTCTGACTGCTATTTTCAATTGCTTAGGCATTGGCATTGAATAGTAATCAGGTATTCTTAAGTATTTTCCCTATCTGTCCTGGCAGGCTCACAATTTAACTGTGTAACCTGGGACAATAGAGTCACAAGTAGAGACTGACATGAGAACAAAGTTTGTCTCCATCCCCACCCCATCCCCACGAAATCTGTCTTCATTTGCACAAGCCTTATATTTAAATCTTTTTATTAAAGTATAAAAAGGGACAATATTCTGTACAACTGTTTATAAATCACAAATAGAGCCTTCCATTTCGATCAGTGCTTATGTTTTTACATCATCTGAGAAGGTAATTAGAACCTAAACTGTGTAGTGGATGAACAGGAAAATAAGTGTCTATTAAATGTTGGAAATGTCTTTTGATTCCAGCAATGATGGACACATGATGGAAGGACATTGCAGATGGTAGGAATCTGATCCAACATACAGGACTCAAAGGCAGAAAAGACACAAATGATGTCACTAACAGTAGTTCATTGAAATCCAAAAGTAGCTTATGCCAATTGTCTAAGATGTGTTAAGTTTTTACATATTGATACTAGTCTCAATATGGGAACAAAGATTGTCTCTATCCCCGACAATTAACTGTGGGTACCTGTCTCCATGTCATTCTCTGGTCACAAGGAGCAAGCAGGTTGGGATCAAACTCACAATCTCAGGGTGCTGAGATGGAAGTTCTAATCACTAGGCCACACCTCCCAGAACTGCAGATTGCTTGAGTTTGGTCTGGATCGAGTAAGACTCAGTTAAAGGCTTCCTATATATTTGTACTCTTAACAAACCCTACTGCAATGTCTCTTGTTTTCATGACCCAGTATTACACCTTTTCCGAAACTGCAGAAATGCTTTGCTGACTAAAACAATTCAATGCTAAGAGAAGTACATTAGAGTTAATCTACTTCAAGAGAACTTTCACCCAGGTCTAACGGAGCCTCCACTCAGAATCCCCAAACAGAGAAAATGAGCTGGGGACATGCACAGACATGGTGTTCTCATCAGAAAGTAGCTTAAAACTAGAAACAGATTTTAATATTAACTCCTCCAACCATTTGCATTTTAACCATATAATTGCCTTTTGTTTGACAACTTGTACAAGAAGAGGATGAATTATGGGATTAAAGCTCACTAAGATTTCCATGAAAAAGCGGATCTGTGTAGTCTTAGTATGAGAGTAAAATATGAGATGCAGAGTTTAAAGGCTACCCAGACCTGCTTTCAGTCTATGTTTTGGTAGTGATCTGGTATTGCACACTCAGAGATGCCATGGGATAAACCAAGGCTAGACTCGGGTTGTCCCAGTGTCCAAGGTTGCCTGGATGGAATTTAGGACTTTGGCACAGGAGGGAGAAGGGAGGAAAAACACTGTTTAGGCTCCTCTAAACCCATTTCTTCCTCTTTTTTCAAATATGTCTATTTTGCATGTAATGTACTGCTGTATTGTTTATAGGTGGGATCTCTCAATGTGAAGTGCCTATATACCCCATGTCATACATCTGGACATATCTGCTATTTGGTGATGAAACCAAACAGTTCTGAGCCACCTGCTGTTTTCACAGGTCAGGGCTTTATTTCTCCTACTGATGTATGCTTCTGTATCACTGGAGGGCACTCAGCTAGGTTCTGTGACATCCACGATACTGCTTCTGATTGGAACTAAAAGGCAAGGGCCGCTTCTTACAGATTGATAAAATCACTGTATTAATGACATCATAAACCTCAAACTAATTTTCTCATTGTAATTACATTATTTGTACCATGCCAACAATTATCTAAGCAGCTTGCGAGCAGAGTAGAACTGCATGACTTAGGATGATAACATTTTATTTGTTTAAAAGAATGCATTACTCAAAGCGCAATATGCAGGCAGTATAAAATAAACAGCAGAATATTTTTAATTTTGTGTAAGTATATCTAATTCCTTAATGACATGTAATTGTTTCAGGTGATACACTGTTCGTAGCTGGCTGTGGAAAATTCTTTGAAGGAACTGCAGAAGAGATGTATAAAGCTCTGATTGAGATTTTGGGCAAACTTCCACCGGAGACAGTGAGTATTTTTTCCTGTTCTAATGTGGTAGTAAAAGCATGTTAAGATGTACTACATAAAGCTCCATTTTACATAGGGTGTCTGAGCTGTAAATGTTCACATTTTCCAGCTTGTTTTACAAATGGCTTGCTGAGTGTGGGATTGAACTACTTTACTATTTATTAATGGCATTCTATTTTTTTAATTTACTATTTTGTACATCACTTAGGTATTATCTAAAGTATAAATGATAGGGCAATTTATAAAAAGAAGATAAAGATTTGCCTTTATGTGCAAAGGCTCTAAAAAGGCCTCCTTATAGTGAAAATGAAATGGAACCTATGGAAGAACCGGAGTCTTTTGAGGACTAGGGTTATCAGATGCAGGAAAATCTGAAAGATGTTTCTTTGCCAATCAGTTGTAAGATCAGTTAATTGTTTAACATAAGCAGAAACCCTGCAAACCGAGACTCCAAAATCCTGAATGTAATAAACAGAAATTAACCAAAGAAAAGAAAATAAGATGATTAGACTAACTTAATACATTTTTTTATTAGCTTTTGGAGGCAATACCTTCTTCAGATCAGAAATATATATGTTAGTCCAATAAAAAAGTATCATCTTCTTTTCTGTGTTTAAAAGTGGACTAATACAGCTATCCTACCACTTAAGAATTCTGAATGCAGTTTATTTCACTACATTTCTACTCTTAGATTTAATTTCTTTGTTCTTTTCTGTTGCAGAGAGTTTACTGCGGTCATGAATACACAATCAATAACTTAAAGTTTGCACGCCATGTGGAGCCACACAACAGTGCCATCAAAGAAAAATTAGCTTGGGCAAAGGTAAATGGGACAACAGTACTCAAAAAACGATCTCCTCGTACACACCTATAAGGTTTTTTTAAAATAATTCTTTATTCGTTTTCAAATTAAACAACAAGTGCACAGAAGAGTATATTACAACAAATTATTCCAGAATAGCACTTTGTTTGTTGTTGTTGTTTTTTAAATCATTATTCATTTTCAAAAATTACAAGTGTACAATAATCATTCATAAATATCTTAATTCATCACTTGACATTCTTATTTGTATTATTCCAAATAAATAATTATATAAGAAACCCACCACTCCCACCCATATACTAATAAATAACAATTATCAATTATTATCCTTGATAATCCCACCCCCCTTATCTTGTCCAATATTTAGGTGTTTAAGATGTCTGATCACCAGAATAAATCGTCAATGGCCCCCAAATATTTTTAAACTTATTATAATTGCCTTGTTGTAGAGCAAATACCCTTTCCATTTTATAAATGACACACTGAATTTCACCAAAAAGTATAATTCAGTTTAGTATAATCTTTCCAATTCCCTGTAATCTGCTGAATGGCAACCCCCTGTTAATATTAATAAAAGTTTATTTATTTATTTTTTTTTTTAAATTTTTATTTATAAATTTTCCATTCTTACAATATCTGAGTCATAGTAAATATTATTAATTATTACATATCTAGTATATTATCATTAATAATTCATAGTATTTAAAATATAATATGATAAAGATTATACAATAACATAAAAATATAAATCCCTCTCCCTTTTTATATAACATGTTTCCAATAATTAATCAAATCCCACCCCAATCATATATAATTTTTATCATTGTGCTAAGAAAACTAATCATTAGAATAATTAGTCAATGGTTGCCAAATTTTCTTGAAATTAAGAAGATTCCCTTGTTGTAACGCTAATATTTTTTCCATTTTATAAATATGACAGACAGAATTCCACCAGAATGTATAATTTAATTTGGTATAATCTTTCCAATTTTGAGTAATTTGTTGCATGGCGACTCCTGTTAGTATTAGTAATAGCTTATTATTATTTGCTGAAATCGGACTCTTAGTTCTCATTGCAGTGCCAAATAATATGGTATCATATGAGAGTCCTACATAATTCTCTAGTAACTTATTAATTTGGGGCCAAATTGAATTCCAAAATGCGTTTACACAGGGACAGAAAAAGATTAAATGATCTAACGTCCCTATTTCCAATTTACAATGCCAGCATCTATTAGATCTAGTACTATCTATTTTTTGCAGGCGCGTTGGGGTCCAGAACACTCTATGTAATAAGAACAACCATGTTTGATTCATAGATGCTGACTTTGTAGATCTTAATCTCCAGGACCAAAATCGTGGCCATTGAGACTCAGAAATTGTCTGACCAATCTCAATACTCCAAATATCCCTAAGACCTGTTTTCTTTTTTTTATTTAAAAATCCGTATATCAATTTGTACCATTTTGCGGCTTGGTGACCCAAAAAATCCGCCTGGAAACATAGAACCTGTAGACTATATTGATTATTTAGATTTTTCCATTCAGGGAACCCTACCTGAATGGCCTGCTTCAATTGCATCCATTTAAAATATTGTGTTTTATTTAATCCAAATTTATTTTGCAATTGTGAAAAACTAAGCAGTGAACCTTCTGATATGACATCATTCAATGTTCGTATTCCTGCATTTATCCATTGTTTCCAGACGATTTTAAATCCGCCAATTCTGATCCTGGTGTTTATCCATATTGATTGATTTAGAGATTTAGCAATAGGTTCTGGTGACAGATTACTGATGTATCTCAATGTTTTCCAAGTGTCAAATAAAATTCTGTGGTCTTTGTATCTTTTAGGCATTGTTATAGTTATTAACTGTTCTGGATATAAAGGGAACAGGAGCCGCCATTCTAAATACAGCCAATCTGGTACATTTTCTAAAAGATCTGGGAGGATCCAATACATACCCTGTCTTAAAATATAGGCTTGATGATACCTATAAAAATTTGGAAAATTTACCCCCCCTTCCATAATTGGTCTTTGTAATGATACTAAAGCGATTCTTGGTCTTTTCCCACACCAAACAAATTTTGTAAGAACATTGTTAAGTTTTTTATAAAATGACCCCTGAAAAAATATTGGAATCATACTCATTTGGTAACAAACCACAGGCAATATCATCATTTTAATTGTTTGAATTCTTCCCCACCAAGAAAGATGTAATGGATTCCATTGCTCACACATTTCTGTTATTTTTTTCAATAAAAGTTTTTCATTCTCTTTGACTGTGTCTTCAATTGTATTTTTGATCATAATTCCTAAGTATTTTATTCCATCCTCTTTCCAAATAAATGAATATGGGTCAAATAATCCTTTGGTACAATGAACATTGATTGGGAGAATTTCAGATTTGTTCCAATTAATTTTATATCCAGAAAAAGTACCATATTTTTCTATTAGATTAAGTATACATGGAATAGTAGTTTCCGGTTCTCTTAAATATAATAATATATCATCTGCATATGCAGATAATTTAAATTCAAAACTGGTAAATGATATTCCCCTTATCTCCTTAGTTTTGTTTATTGCAATTAATAAAGGTTCTAGGACAATATCAAAAAGTAAAGGAGACAGAGGGCATCCTTGTCTAACTCCCCTATGCAAGTTAAATCTATTTGATAAATTATTGTTAATATATAATCTTGCTCCAGGAGAGCTATACAATGTCTGAATCATTTTAATAAAACCGGATCCTATACCAAACCATTGTAAAGCTTGGTATATAAAATTCCATTCCACTCTATCAAAGGCTTTTTCTGCATCTAAAGATATTAAAAAAGCTGGATCATTTATATTTTTTGCTAAATTTAATGAGTGGAATGCTAATCTAGTATTATTTGATGAATGTCTTTTAGCAATAAATCCTGTTTGATGTACATCAATAATGAAAGGAAGAGCTTTTGCCAATCTTAATGCTAATACTTTAGCCATTAATTTGTTATCCACATTCAATAATGAAATAGGCCTGTAATTTGAAACCAGAGTAGGATCTTTGTTTGGTTTTGGTAAGACTATAATTATCGATTCTGCCATAGTACCAGAAATATTTTCATTCTTTATTTGATATTGATACAAATTTAACAGATGTGGTAATATGATATTTTGGAAAAATTTATAAAATTCAACAGTATACCCATCTCCACCTGGAGCGGATCCAACTCTAAGAGACTTCAATGCTGTTTCTAACTCTTTTAAAGATATAGGTTCTTCTAAACTTCCTTTTATATGATCTGGAATATTTGGTCCAATATATGAATTTAAAAAAGTTAATCCGTCTTGTTCTTTATTTTTATAAGAATTGGAAGTGTATAATTCTTTGTAAAAATCAAGAAATTGTGTTATAATATCTTTTGTGTTGGTATGTGTGTTACCTTGTGTATCTTTAATTGCAATAATCTTAGATTTTCTTTTCTTTACTTTAAGAAAATTTGCTAATAATTTCCCCGCTTTATTTGAATTTCCATAATATTGTACTTGTTTATTGAAAATGTCTTTCCTCACAATTTGAGAAGAAATCTCATTATATTTAACTTTTAATTTTAATATTTCTTGTAATGTATTATTTTCCCATTTCTCAATTAATTTATTTTCTAATAATTTAATTTGCTTTCCCATTTCAAGAAATTGTTTTTTTTTTGTTTATTAATAAATGTTGAGTATGAAATAATATTTCCTCTCATAGTTGCTTTAAAAGCATCCCATAAGATCTCAGCATTAATAGTATCTGATTCATTAAATTGAAAGAATTCTTGCATTTTTATTTTAAAATCTTCAAGAAATTTTGAATCCGCTAGTAAATCATTATTAAATCTCCATATTGAATCAAAGTTTTCAACATCATAATTTTGAAGATTAATCCACACACCAGCATGATCTGAAATTATAATGGGATCAATTATTGCTTTTAGTATACGCTGCGCTATATTATTAGAAACAAATATATAATCAATTCGTGAAAAAGATTTATGGACCTGAGAACAAAAAGAAAATTCCTGTTCATTAAAATGAAGAATTCGCCATATATCTACTAAATCACAAGATAGTATCAAATTATCTAAGCCTAATGATTTCATAACTTTACTTGGTTTTTTATCCAAAATCGGATCCATTACAGCATTGAAATCCCCTGCTACTATTAAATTAGATGTAGCCAGTGGTAAAAGTAATTGTTGAATTTGTTTAAAAAACTCCATTTGATTCGTATTAGGAGCATATAAATTGAATAAATTCAGGGTTGTATTTCCCAGAACCATTTCGATATGTACCCATCTACCTAAGGGATCATAATTAATTAATTTAAAATCTGCATTACATTTTTTGTTTATTAGAACAGCCACTCCAGCTTTTTTCTTTAAAGCCGGTGCAAATAAACATTTAGAAATCCAACCTCCAGATAATTTTTTTGATTCAATTTCCGAAAGATGGGTCTCTTGAATGAAGTAAATGTCCGCATTTTGATTTTTAAGGAACGATAATAATTTCTTCTTCTTAATAGGATGATTTAAACCATTGACATTCAGCGAATACATTTTTATATCCATCTAATTAATAATTATGTTTTAACCAATATTCTATGATAATTTACAAGATTAGTTCCTAGCACATTCAATAAAAATTTATCTCCTATCCCACCCATTATTTTCCCTCCCCCCCCACCCATTATCATATTCTGATTTGGAACACGCATTGGTCATGCAAAACCTAAATCTCCATCCCCAGGCAACTAATAATTCATTATATTATTTAAAAACATATTTCTAAATTCAATACATTCTTTATACTTCCACCCTTATATAATTGAAAATTATATCCATTTAATCTATAAAATTTTATAAATTTACTGAGAATTATATATATTTGATTCATAAAATTAAATTCAATATCATGCATACATGTAATATAATACTCTTAATAAATAAACATATTACAAATATAGCTCTTATTCTCTATATATCTGTTATTCATCATGTAAATTAAATATATCCATTTTTATAAAAATATTAATATTAATAATAATGCATTTCAATCATTTTCATAGATCATCTTCATAATGAATTAATTTGAATGAATACTTGAATAAAATATACATTTTATATCAATAAATAAGTTTTATAATGAATTCCTATTTTATTAATTATCTACCAATCAATTACTTAATTCCTTATTTTTCCATAATAAGTTAATATGACTGAATAATTGAATTAAATAAAAATTTTATAATAGACACCTATTTTATTAATTAATCCCTTCAATAATCAAATTATTATCTTGTATATATTTCATAAAATTACAATCTTCTTACATAGAATTAAAATATTGTTTTTATAATAAATTAATATATTTCATTTTTAAGTCTTATTCTCAATATAACAACAACAAATTTTCCTTTCAATATTTTTAATGATAAATTCATTGTAAATCATGTTCATTATTCATTAATCATAATAAGTTAATATGCTTATATAATTGAATAAATTCTCTATTTTGATTAAAATATATATTTTATATAAATATTTTAGTTTTATAATTTATTTATTTATATTTTAATAATTAAAAAAAAATTTTATTTTTTTTTCACTAGTATTAATGAATGTGGATGCTAGTATTTTATTAATAATTAATTTGATAAAATAATATTATATTATTGCATCCACTATATCAATAAATTATCTTTCCAGTTAGTAACATTTCTTATGTCTTATTTTTTTTTTTTTTTTTTAATAATCTTCTTTATTTTTCCCTTTTTTCCATCTTCTTTCTTCTTTCTTCAGCTGAATTGTTCCTTTTATTCTGTTTTTTATGTAAACATAGGTTCTTCTTGTGTCAAAAATTCTTTCAGTTTTGCAGGGTCTTGAAAATATATGGATTTATTTCCACTGGATACTCTCATAGTGGATGGATAATATATTCCATATATGTAACCTTTTTCTTTCAACTGCTGTCTGTATGTGAGGAATTGTTTTCTTATGTTTGCAGTATATTTAGCAAAATCAGGAACTAAAATCAGTTTTGATCCTTTATAATTCAAGTTTTTATTTGCTTTTGCCATTTTTAATATTTCCTGAGCATGTTGGTACCTTAATACCTTGAATATCAAAGGTCTTGGAGCAGCCTGGTTTACTGGCTTTCTTATGGGGATTCTGTGGGCTCTTTCTATTTCTAACGGCATTTTTTGAATTGAGCTGAAGCAGTTTAGGTAAAAGATTTTCCAAGAATTGTACAGGATCTCCCCCTTCAATATTTTCAGCCAGCCCTAAAATTCTGATGTTCTTTCTTTTTCCTCGGTTTTCCATATCCACCAATTGATTTTTTAAAGCTGCTACTTCTTTTTTATCTTTATCATATTCTTGTGTGAAGGATTCAAATTTCTCCATTTTTTCTTCCATCACTGCCATTCTCTGTCTTTCGGTTTGGATCTCTTGTTTCATGTTGAGAAGTTCTTCTTTAACTTCAGAGATTTTATTGGCATTTTCAGTCAGCATCAGTTTTATTTTGAACAGTTCAGTCATTATATCGGACTTTTCAGTGAGTTCTTCAGTTTCCATCAGGAACGGCACACTCGATGGTGACAGGGGAGTTACTTTTGTTCTTTTTGCTGATATACCCGATGTTGAAGGTTTTTCAGATTTTCCCTGCTTCATACTTGCCATTTCCGACGTTGTTTTATGTTATTTTTATAGCGATTAGACAAAGTGAAAGTTTTATTTTTTTTCCGTTTGTTGCCTGGATACGGGAGCGCTGCGGTTAAGCTGCCATATCGTGCGCGCTCCAAGCCACGCCCCTCTTAATAAAAGTTTATTATTATTCGCTGAAATTTGGCTTTTAAATCTCATTGAAGTACCAAATAATATAGTATCATATGAAAGGGCAACATGATTTTCTAACAATGAATTAATTTGGGGCCAAATTAACTTCCAAAAGGCATTTATACAGGGACAGAAAAATATCAAATGATCTAATGTCCCAACTTCTAAACCACAATGCCAGCATCTATTGGATCTTGAACTATCCAACTTCTGTAAACGAACTGGGGTCCATAAAGCTCTATGCAACAAAAAAAACAAGTCTGTCTCATAGATGCTTCCCTTGTAGTTTTTATTCTCCAAGACCAAAAACGTGGCCATTGAGAGGCAGAAATTTGACGCCCAAGCTCAATGCTCCAAATGTCCCTAAGACCAGTTCTTTGTTTTTTATTCAGATATCCATATATCAATTTATACCACTGTGCGGCTTGGTGACCCAAGAAATCCGCCTGAAAGTACAGGAATTCCAAACTATACTGAGAATTAAGAACTTTCCATTCAGGGAACCCTTCCTGGATGGCCTGCTTCAACTGCAACCATTTAAAACTTTGTGAATTATTTAAACCAAATTTATGTTGCAATTGTGAAAAACAAAGCAATGATCCATTTATAATCACATCATTCAAAGTCTGTATACCTGCAATGATCCAATGCTTCCAAACTATTTTAAACCCGCCAATTTTGATCTTGGAGTTTACCCAAATCAGAATAGCACTTTGATACCTGCCATATAAACATCTGGTAAAATCAATACCCACCCCACCACCCACCCTTCATCATATTTTCAATAAAAAATATACATATATTATACATCATAGTATAACATAATATGTAACATTATTTCCAACTCCCTCCCCCCTTTAGTGTGCTAAAAAAGAAAACGAAAAAGGAGAAGAGAAGAAGTGCTGACTATTCACTACAATATTTTGCCAATGGCCCCCATATTTTTATAAATTTAGTATATGTCCCTCTTTGTACACCTATAAGGTTGCTAAGGTCTTCCCAAGGAATATCTCTAACCATCACATAAAAATTACAAAGACTAGGGGATACTCGATGAAGTTACAAGGAAATACTTTTAAAACCAATAGGAGAAAATTTTTTTTCATTCAGAGAATAGTTAAGCTCTGGAACGCATTGCCAGAGGTTGTGGTAAGAGCAGATAGCGTAGCTGATTTTAAGAAAGGTTTGGACAAGTTCCTGGAGGAAAAGTCCATAGTCTGTTATTGAGAAAGACACGGGGGAAGCCACTGCTTGCCCTGTATCGGTAGCATGGAATATTGCTACACCTTGGGTTTTGACCAGATACTAGTGACCTGGATTGGCCACCGTGAGAATGGGCTACTGGGCTTGATGGACCATTGGTCTGACCCATTCACCAACAAGCCTTCTGGAGTAGCCCCCACTCTCTGGAATGTAATCCTTGTCAGCAATCTGCTGAACTTCACATACCAACACTTTCACAGCGGTGGATTTTGTTTCCTGCTTTGCTGATGTAGACCGGAGGTTAAACTATTATACCATTTTCTTTACAGGAGCAGTATGACAGGGGCGTACCCACCATACCATCCACTATTGCAGAAGAATTTACATTTAACCCTTTTATGAGAGTGAGGTATGTGTTTATGGGGAATTACAGTGCAAAGGTCAGACCTGCCAGCCTGCTATAAAATCATGACCTATTTCAAAGTTTAGCTTCTCTGTAAATATTAATCTCGGATTGCAAACAGGCAATACAATCTGACATTCCCAAACTGCCTTTTGTAGAAACAACCTGATTAGATTGCAAAAAAAGACTCCTTTCCTTTGCTCGAACTAAAAGCACCTTGCTCATGTCCTCATAATAATCAGCACTGGCTTCCATCACACCAGGGGTAGCCAATTCTGATCCTCAAGTGCCCCAGGCAAGGCAGGTTTTCAGGATGCAGAAGATAGATTTGCATGAAATAGTTTTCCTTGTGTTTTTTCCCCCAAACGGAACATCAAGAAGTCAAGTTTCTCTTTGGTATACAAATCTATTTGATGCATACTTGTATTAATTTTTTTTTTTTTTTTAAATTTCTTTATTCATTTTATAACTAATATCAAACAATTCTAGTACAACATCACTTGAAAATCTACAATATCATACAACAAGAAGATTTAACCCCCACCCCCCTCCCAAATTCATATACAACTAAAATATACCACATGAAAATAATATCTTATGTCATTCATAAATATATTATTAGTGGAAAACCAAGAATCCCCCTTCCCACCCCAAATCCACAGGAGTATTAAAATTGGGAAAAGTGTAAATTATTCATTATAATCCTATATAATAAAAGGCTAACTCGCGCATGCGCACTCATATTTGCGTGTTCCGTGCGCTGTAGGTCTGTGGTCGCAGGAGTGCGCATGCGTGAGTCCCCAGCCTTCTTCCCAGCACCTACCTTGGCTGTCAGCAGCGGCGCCTCATCTCCTGTGGGGATCTCATGTGTGCTGTGTCCAGCGGCCTGCACATCGCCGACTCCCCCCCCCCCTTCCCGCTACAACCGCTACCGCTCCTGTTCAAAGCGGCCTGCTGAGGTTCGCGGCCGGCTGTAACGAACCTCGCAGGCCGCTCTCCACATGGTAGCACGTTCCCTCTGACGTGATCGCGTCAGAGGGAACATGCTACCGAGTTGGAGAGCGGCCTGCGAGGTTCGTTACAGCCGGCCGCGAACCTCAGCAGGCCGCTTTGAACAGGAGGATCAGCCACCACGGGGATCGTGAGAAGAGCCGCCGAAAAAAAAAACCTTCAGCCCCAGCAGAGAACCTTCAGCACGCGAGAAGGGAAGGGAAGGGGCCGAACAGAGCAGGGCAGCTCACTGTAAGAGAAGGGAATGGGGGATGGGGGAAAATGCTTCTACTGCTTCAGCAGGGACCTGGAGGGGAAGGGAAATATCACTGCTGCTTCTGCAAAGAAAAGTGGTGGGGGGGAGAGAAGGGAATGGGGGGGGGGGAAAATGCTTCTACTGCTTCAGCAGGGACCTGGAGGGGAAGGGAAATATCACTGCTGCTTCTGCAAAGAAAAGTGGTGGGGGGGAGAGAAGGGAATGAGGGGTGGGTGGGGGAAAATGCTGCTACTACTTCACAGGGATCTGGAGGGGAAGGGAAATATCACTGCTGCTTCTGCAAAGGAAAGTGTGTGTGGGGGGGAGACAGAAATAAATACAGACAGACAAAGGAGGCTAGGGAGAGACAGACATAAATAAAGACAGACAGGGGACCAGAGAGAGTCAGAAAGAAAGACAGACAGAGACAGGAGAGAGAGAGAGAGAGAGAAATTGCAGGAGGGAGAGAGACAGGAAGAAAGAGACAGGAGCAGGGAGAGAGACATAAATAAAGACAGACAGCCATATATTCTAGCACCCGTTAATGTAACGGGCTAAAATACTAGTACTTTAATAATGGTCTCCACACATCCTTAAATTTATTATAGTAACCTTTTTGAACTGCCAACGCTCTTTCCATTTTATACACATGACAAAACTGAATTCCACCAGAAACAATAATTATCCCAGGACAAGCAGGCAGCTATTCTTGACTGATGGGTGACGGCACCGACGGAGCCCCGGTACGGACAATTTTAGAGTGATCTCACTCTAAGAACTTTTAGAAAGTTCTAGCTCGGCCGCACCGCGCACGCGCGAGTGCCTTCCCGCCCGACAGAGGCGCGCGGTCCCTCAGTTTCTTAGTTTCCGCGGAGCTAAGAAGACGCGTTTTCAACGGCTGTTGAAACTTTTTTATAACTTGCCTTCCCGCTCGCGTAAACTTTTGACTTTATTACTTTCTTTTATTACTTTACTTTTATTTTGGTAAAAAAAAAAAAAAAAAAAAAACTTCTTTTTTCTTCAATTTCGGTTTTTCCCCGGCGGGGCCTTCTGCCACCATCGAAGCCTCGGCCTTCGATTTGGCGGAAGCCGTTTTCCCTTTCATGCCCCCTCAACCGGGTTTTAAAAAGTGCCAGCGGTGTGCTAGGCCTATATCTCTCACGGACCCACACAACTGGTGCTTGCAGTGTTTGGGTCCTGAGCATCAGGCCTCTTCTTGCACCCGCTGTGCTACTTTAAAGAAAAGAACATTAAAAAATCGCTTAATTCAACAGCGTTTGTTATTCGGTGCCGAGATGTCCGACCCCGTTCCTTCGACTCCGGCTTCGGCACCGCTTCAGTCGGCACCCTCGTCTTCGACGCCGCGTGATTCCACACCGGCATCCCAACAGTCAGGTAAGCCGGCTAAGAAGCCTTCCCCGCTGGAACGTCTTCCGGCCTCGAGTGCAGTGAGCCCAGTCCTGCCGCCGGTTAGACGCCAGCGGAAGCGCTCCGCCCCTATTGAGGTGAGTCCCTCGACATCGGGCTCCTCATCTCCGGGGCGTAGAGCGGCACCGCAGGTACCGCAGAAGAAAAAAGCGGTACCGGTGCCATCCCTCGATGACCGCATTACGGCCATCCTTCATGTGCAGCTTAAGGAGCAATTAGAACGACTCCTTCCTGCTATAATGACACCGAACCTTCCGGTGCCAGTCCGCACCGAGCCATCGGTACCGGTTGTACATCAACCCGTGTCGGTACCGGTTGTCGAACCTGTCTTACCTGCTTCTACTGTCTCGGTACCGCTTCACCTAACTTCATCGGTATCGATGCCAGTCCTTGCACCGGAGCCGACAGCTCACCATCAATCGGTACAGACTTCGGCACCGGTGCGACCGATAACTTCGCCTGACTCGGTATCGATGAGGTCGGGTAAGTCGGTACGCAAAACCCGACACATGCAAACATCGACACCTGAGTCTCGGGACCATTCTTCCCATGTCAGAGACCCTGATCTGTGGGGGGACTCAGAGGAACCCTTTCTTTCTGAAGGAGAATGTTCCTCAGAGGAGGAGGATTCGGCTCTCCCTGACCCATCCTCCAAGCAGACCACTTCCTCTTTCTCCAATTTCTTGAAAGAGATGTGTGAGTCTTTGTCCATTCCTTTGGAGGCTGAATCCAAAAAGTCTAAAGCTTTTTTGGATGCCCTTGATTTTGATCAGCCTCCAAAGGAATTTTTGAAGCTTCCCCTTCATGATATCTTGAGGGAAACTTTCTATAAAAATTTAGAGACTCCTTTAACTGTTCCAGGGGCCCCACGTAAACTGGATTCTCTATACAAGGTAATTCCCATTCCTGGGTTCGACAAGCCTCAACTTCCACACGAATCCTTATTTGTCGAATCCACCCTTAAAAAGACTTCAGGAGCCAGTGTATATGCATCTGTCCCTCCTGGCAGAGAAGGAAGGGCCATGGATAAATTCGGTAAGAGGCTCTACCAAAACGCTATGTTAGCAAATAGAGCTAGTAATTATGCTTTTCATTTTTCTTTTTATTTAAAGCATCTCCTTACCACCATGGCTTCCTTCGAGAAGTATCTTCCTTCAAGAAAACATCCATCTTTTCACTCCTGCTTGTCGTCTCTATTCCAACTTCGTAAGTTTATGGTTAGGTCCATATATGACACCTTTGAACTTACATCCAGAGCGACAGCTATGTCGGTGGCTATGCGCCGTTTGGCCTGGCTTCGGGTATCCGAGCTTGATGTTAACCATCAAGATCGGTTAGCCAACGCCCCATGCCTAGGGGATGAGCTCTTTGGGGATTCCATGGACTCTACCACCCAAAAGCTCTCGGCTCATGAGACGCGCTGGGATACCCTGCTCAAGAATAAAAAGAAGCCTCCTCCACCGAGACCATACAGGCAGCAATCGGCTTATCAACGCCGTTTCACAGCCCGTCCATTGCCTACCACTGCTCAACAACCTCGACGTCAGAGGCAACAGCAACGTCAGCCTCCCCGACAGCAGCAACAGCAGCAACCTGCGAAACAACCTCCTCAGCAGAAGTCACAGCCCTTTTGACTTCATTCTCCGCAGTATAGCCAGTATCCCTGTTCCTGTTCTCCTGCCTCAACCAATAGGAGGTCGACTTTCTCTGTTCTTCAGCCGGTGGGAAGTAATCACTTCGGACCAATGGGTCCTCAACATCATCCGCCACGGCTACTCTCTCAACTTTCAGACTCTCCCACCTCAAAGCCTGCCAAAAGAGTCTGCTTTGAACAGTCCTCAATCAGCCCTCCTTATTCAGGAGGTCCAATCCCTCCTCCTTCTGAACGCTATAGAGGAAGTTCCTCTAGATCAAAAGGGGCAGGGATTCTACTCCCGTTACTTTCTAGTTCCCAAAAAGACAGGAGATCTCAGACCCATCCTGGACCTTCGCGATCTCAACATTCATCTAGTAAAAGAAAAATTCAAGATGCTTTCTTTAGCCATACTTTATCCCCTTCTAAATCAAAACGACTGGCTATGCTCCCTCGATCTCAAAGAGGCTTACACTCACATACCGATCAATGTAACCTCAAGACCATATCTCCGATTCATGATCAATCATTGTCATTACCAGTACAAGGTGCTGCCCTTCGGTCTTGCCTCATCTCCAAGGGTATTCACCAAATGTCTCATTGTGGTGGCGGCTTTTCTGCGCTCTCACCACCTGCAGGTATTTCCTTACCTGGACGATTGGTTGATCAAAGACACTTCTGCCCAAGCGGTCCTTCTGGCCACCAACCAAACCATCCAGTTTCTGCAACTTCTGGGATTCGAGATCAATCTACCCAAATCTCATATCATTCCCACTCAGAGACTTCAATTCATTGGAGCGATCCTGGACACACTCCTCATGAGAGCTTTCCTGCCATCCAATCGGCTTCAGACCCTTCAGTCTCTATGTCACCAGGTACTTCCTCTGCCGTCCATCTCAGCAAGACAAATGATGGTGCTCTTGGGACACATGGCATCCACAGTTCATGTCACACCTCATGCCCGTCTTCACCTGCGCACTCCTCAATGGACCCTTGCGACCCAGTGGTCCCAAGCGTCGGACTCTTGCTCACGACACATATCTGTGACATCATCTCTTCGTCAGTCTCTGCAATGGTGGTTGGTATCCTCAAATCTATCCAGAGGTCTTCTGTTCCATCAGCCTCCTCATCAACTAGTCATCACCACCGACGCCTCTCTGTACGCATGGGGAGCTCACTTGAACGAGTTCCAGACTCAGGGTCTTTGGTCAGCCCAGGAAAAGAAGCATCAAATCAATTTCCTGGAACTCAGAGCGATGTTTTACGCCCTCAAGGCCTTTCAACACCTTCTCTTTCCTCAGGTCCTTCTGTTGTGCACAGACAATCAGGTTGCGATGTACTACATCAACAAACAGGGTGGGACAGGCTCTCGCCTGTTATGCCAGGAAGCCCAGAAGATCTGGAATTGGGCCATAGATCATCATCTCTTCCTGAAAGCTATTTACATTCAGGGGAAACAGAATTCATTAGCGGACAAACTCAGCAGAATTCTCCAGCCTCACGAGTGGACACTCGACCCTGTAACTCTACAGTCTATCTTCACTCAATGGGGCACTCCTCAGATAGACCTCTTTGCAGCTCCTCACAATCACCAGCTGCCCCGTTTCTTCTCAAGACTTTACTCTCCACACCGTCTCACAGCAGATGCTTTTCTCCTCGACTGGTCGAATCTGTTCCTGTACGCCTTCCCTCCTCTACCTCTCATGTTGAGAACCTTGTTCAAGCTCAAGAGGGAACGAGCCACCATGATTCTGATTGCTCCGAGGTGGCCCAGGCAACATTGGTTCTCCCTTCTACTTCAACTCAGTTCCAGGGAACCTTTTCTTCTTCCTCTGTTTCCTTCTCTGCTTACGCAACAGCAGGGAACCCTTCTGCATCCCAACCTCCAGTCTCTACACCTGATGGCTTGGTATCTCTCGGGCTGAACTCGACTGATACTCTTTTGTCTCAGCCCGTTCGTTCCATTCTGGATGCCTCCAGGAAACCAGCCACTCTACAATGTTACCATCAAAAGTGGACGAGGTTTTCTTCCTGGTGTCTTCTTCATCATCTTGATCCCACTTCCCTAGCGGTGGAGACGTTGTTGGATTATCTTCTTTCTTTGTCTGATTCTGGCCTGAAGTCCTCTTCCATCAGGGTCCACCTCAGTGCCATTGCAGCTTTTCATGAGCCAGTCCATGGAAAACTTCTTTCAGCTCATCCCCTGGTATCCAGGTTCATGCGTGGGCTTTTCAATGTGAAACCACCTCTTAAAGCCCCTCCGGTTATCTGGGATCTCAATGTGGTTCTTTCCGCTTTAATGAAACCTCCATTTGAACCTTTAGCTACCTCTCCTTTCAAATTTCTCACTTGGAAGGTACTTTTTCTTATTGCCATTACCTCTGCCAGGAGGGTCAGTGAGCTTCATGCACTGGTTGCAGATCCACCTTTTACGGTTTTTCACCATGACAAGGTGGTTCTGCGTACACATCCAAAGTTTCTCCCCAAGGTTGTTTCTGAATTTCATCTCAACCAATCCATTGTTTTACCTGTTTTCTTTCCAAAACCTCATTCTCATTCTGGGGAACAAGCTCTGCATACTTTGGATTGTAAAAGGGCTCTTGCTTACTATCTGGAGCGTACGAAACCCCACAGATCAGTTCCCCAACTCTTTCTGTCCTTTGATCCGAATAAATTGGGACGTCCTGTTTCTAAACGTACGTTGTCTAATTGGCTTGCAGCGTGCATTTCATTCTGTTATGCTCAGACCGGACTGACACTGGAAGGTTCTGTCACAGCCCATAAAGTCAGAGCAATGGCAGCATCTGTAGCTTTCCTCCGTTCCACTCCTATTGAGGAAATCTGCAAGGCTGCTACTTGGTCCTCAGTTCACACTTTTACATCTCATTATTGTCTGGATACATTCTCCAGAAGGGATGGTCACTTCGGCCAATCTGTTTTGCAAAATTTGTTTTCCTAATGGCCAACCTTCCCTCCATCCCTCTTTTTGTTAGCTTGGAGGTCACCCATCAGTCAAGAATAGCTGCCTGCTTGTCCTGGGATAAAGCACAGTTACTTACCGTAACAGGTGTTATCCAGGGACAGCAGGCAGATATTCTTGCGTCCCACCCACCTCCCCGGGTTGGCTTCTTAGCTGGCTTATACTAACTGAGGGACCCGCGCGCCTCTGTCGGGCGGGAAGGCACGCGCGCGTGCGCGGTGCGGCCGAGCTAGAACTTTCTAAAAGTTCTTAGAGTGAGATCACTCTAAAATTGTCCGTACCGGGGCTCCGTCGGTGCCGTCACCCATCAGTCAAGAATATCTGCCTGCTGTCCCTGGATAACACCTGTTACGGTAAGTAACTGTGCTTTCAGTCTTTTACAATCCTCGTATTAATTTTTAAAAAAATTTGGATTTATTAACTGCCTTTTCATGAAGAGATTCATCCAAAGCGGTTTACAATACATTGAATAGTAATCGGGTACTCTTAAGTGAATTAATTGTGACCTACATGGAGCTCTTGAGGACCAGCTTTACACTATATCTCAGTCAGTTAAGTTCTTTATGCTGTCCTTACCTAAAATTTCCTTTTCACCCCTTAAGGTTCTTCAAAGCTCTTCTTCCCTGCCTCATCTTTGCTTGCTTGCTTACATTGACTAGGCCAGGTTTTGCTATCAGCTTAAAATACCTATCCCTGCGTGTAAACGTTTGCACAACGTTGCTTAACTCACCTCTCCTCACTGTCATATAAAGAGAGCTTCATGCACCCATCAACTCTCCAAGATGTCAAAATTCCTCTTTGCCTGTTGGCCTTCATTTAATTATTCTCAGGCTCACTATCCCTGTGCAGCAGTGCCCTGGACTATAGGAGACTACAGGACTACAAGAGAAATGAATATTGGCTTTTAGATTGTTACGATAAACTTTTCTTTATCTGTGTACGATGACTAAAATGGCTCTTCTTTTCCCTTGAATTGGCTGGCAGGGAGAAGTGTGTGCAGCAGCATGCTGGAGAAAGTGACGCCATTGCAACCATGGGCGCCATCCGCAGAGAGAAAGATAACTTCAAGGTGCCTAGGGACTGATCGCAGTTCCAGATCCTGCACATTAGTGTCACTTTGTGAATTGCTCTTCACTTGTTCAATGTTTGAAAAAACAAAGAAACAAAACTTTTGTTTCTATTAATTCCTTTAAAGTAAAGCACTTCATGGCATATTTTTTTAAAAAAGCTCTAGAGTGTAATATATAAAGATGATGGAGAATATGCATGATTGCCTTTTAGTATGCAATGTTAATTTTGCTCTGCTAAAATGTTATTTGAGCTGCACTTAACAAACCAAATGCACTACAATGGGTATAGACTGCTTTTGCTAGGTCGAGTTATGCAAGCTTTCTGCATCTCATTACTCGGTGTACAGATGGGCACTTTGGCCTGGATTCTCTAACTGGCACCATTGTCGGTGGGTGTCATAAAAGCAGCCACTGATCGCGTGCCAATCACGTGGTGGTTAGAGAATGGTACCTCCAGCAAAGGTAGGCCTGGGTTCTTCAGGCCTACATTACTGTCACCTCCCTTTGATGTGAATTGTGCCTAACCATGCCTACCATAACATTAGGGGGTCCTTTTATCAAGGCAAGGTAGGGGTTTAACGCGCAGAATACCGTGCGTTAAACCGCCTGCCGCGCTAGTCACTAACGCCTCCATTGACGAGGCGTTAGTGTTTTGGCTTGCCGTGGGGGTTAACGCGTGATAAAATGTCCGACACGCTAACCCCTGTAGCGCGCCTTGATAAAAGGAGCCCTAGGTTTGATTCCAGCACCAATGTTTTTTTGTTTTTAAAGACACCTTGAAAATCGGTCCTTGAAAAATGTCCTTTAAACGGCATTTTCCACTGAGGTTGGATGCCTAGAGAATCCAAACCTTTATTTAGCATTTAAGTTTAGCTATAATACATGTTGTAAAGTTTTAAACGTTTTGATCCATTGTTCAGTTACAAGGAAAAGGTAGTATTGTAGACAACTGAACTGAAAGGTTTAAACCGACCCTGAAATTGAGTAATTTCTGTCATACTGGTGCCTTACCTGGGGCAGTATTGTAATATTTAGAGCTTTTCAGAGAGAGGATGTATTTTGAGTCCAAAAGTTAGTGAAAACTAAGTTACAGTTTGAAATTTTTATAGAATTCCAGAAATAATAAGTAAACGAAATTTCAAAATCTTTGCAACTGAAAGTCCTTGATATATTTATTCAGCATTTCAAAGAAATCCCATATTGTGGAGGAGATGGCAAGCACAGGCTCATTTTGAGGAACGTTCCAGTCCAGGTGCTGAAATAGGTGCCATATGCAACAGTAGATGCAAATACATCTCATCCAGTGCCAGTGGACTGTGCACGCTTGTAGTTTTTTTATTATGTGAAAGTTTCATTTATAGCTAACCAAACAAAGCTAAAGTTGAATGAGTAAAGAGAACAAAGGCCTGGTGGGTTGGAGAGTTCATCCTTCTCCCTTCAGTCAGGGCCCAGCTCCTTGGCACCTTCATGTTGCTAACTATCAACTGTGTCCAATTTAAGCCCCATCTTCCTTGTGTCTCTCTCTTGCTTCTGCTGTTCTCCAGGCCCCCCCCTCCCCTCAGGTCTTGCAGTGTTTAAAAAGATTTAAAAAGATCTGTACAGCAAAGAAAACACAAAGAACCTCAAAGAACAGGGACTTGTCTTTATTGACCCAACGCAGGCTGTGTTTTGACGTAGAATGCCTGCATCAGAGGTCTACCAAAATATATATGTACATAATTAAAAAAAAAAAAAAAAAACCCCAATAGAAATTAAAAAAATAAATGAAACAAATGATACTTAGGGAAGGAATGAACAGTAATAAAACAAAAAATTAATAAATAATGGCATATACATCATTAACAGATGCACATAGTGTGAATGTGAAATACTGAAATGGTGAGTTGCAAAAGAATAGACCATAAGAATTGCCACTGCTGAGTCAGACCAGTGGTCCATCACGCCCAGCAGTTCGCTCCCGCGGCAGCCCTTAGGTCAAAGACCAGTGCCCTATTTGAGTCTAGCCTTACCTGCGTACGTTCTGGTTCAGCAGGAACTTGTCTAAGCCCTGGAGGGGATGAATGATACGCAAAATACTGGGAGCTCTGTGCATTAAAAGATATAATGTGTCATCCAATGGGAGTGAAAAATGCAAGTGGATATGAAGGATGATCCGATCCAGTTATCAGAATCTTACCAGCCAGTGAGGAAAAGCTTTGGGGATTAGAATCTGTCCTTAAGCTGCCAAATAACAGCCGTAAGCAGGGTCTAAATAATTAGGGCTCCCTTTTAGTAAGCTGCAGTAGAGGTTTCTACCGCTGCCAGGGGCGCTAAATGCTCCAACGCTCTTAGGAATTCTACGAGTCTTGGAGCACTTAGCACTCGGGGCCGCGGTACAAACCTCTACTGCAATGTAGTAAAAGGAGAGATAGAAAAAAAGGATACGATCAGATAGAGAGAGTTCAAACCTTAAAATGGCCAGGAAACTGAAACGATGTGGTTAATGGGGGAATTGTTCCTGCATCACCAAACTTGTTTTGGATGCTGGCTAGTGAGATTCTGATCAGTGGATTGGATCATCTTTCACATCCACTTGATTTTTCACTCCAATGCAGCATAAAGTTCTGCTCTTTTATTTATGTCCTTATTTGATTAATTTTTGCTTGTATTACTGTTCATTCCTTCTCTAAGCACCATTTGTTTCATTAATTTCGATTGGTATCTTTGTTTTTTGTTTTCATTTCTTTATTCAGTTTTGCATATTATGTAACACTTTAAGTACAACATATCATTCTTATATTCATAGTCTATAATATCTAATTCAAAATTTATAAATTGGAATATAAGAAACAGGAACTGTTTTTGTAATCTTTAATTTTAAATTTTTTTTTTTGAACTGTAACGGAATACAAATGGCACAAGAACAGAACTCTGGCTGAACAAATTCTAGTATTGTCAAGGATGAAAGACGTTTCTTGGAAATATGGATTGCACACTTCTTTATTTATATTTGCGAGTTATGGTATCTTTGTTTTTTAATTAAATTATGTACAAGTGATATAAAATATTTCTTTGTAGACCCCTAATGCACATGGCGTAAGCTGAAACGCATGTGATGGGTCAATGGAGACAAATCCCAGTTTATTGAGACCCTTTGTGCTTTTTATGCTAAATTGTGTTGGGGTGCTTTGCCCCCTCGGTGCTGGCCAGCAGCATGTTGATCTATGCCACTGTTGTCACTTTAAAGTAGAGTTCCCCACCCGTTCTGTTAATCCTTAGCTCCTAAGTAGACTCTGTGCTTTTTTCTCAGATTTTTTCTTTGAATTTCAACTGCAGTGTATCTAACGAATGTGTTGTACAATAAAAACATGCTGCTTCTCAGTGGGATTCTTTTTTTTGCTCCTCAAACATATCACCTGGAGTCAGTGGTTTACCTAGGGTATGTGACACCCGGTGCACCCCCCAATGTAAAAAAATATTTTTAGTAATGTTCCCCCGGGTGCAAGCCATGAGGGGGGTGTTCCCGGCCTTGGAGTCATGGTCCGGGAACTTCCCTTCTCACAGTCCGGTCCGGCCCCAAGACTCTGGGTAGTCCCCATAGCCCAGCATGTTCCCAGCTTTCTCTCCTGTCTGGTCCAATGGCCCTTCACCTTCCGTGAAGCTGAAAAAACTGCCGGCCTCAGCAGTGATTCAGTTATATCGCTCACGGCTCCCCTTCCTGCTTTCCGTCTGCCTCTGCCGCCATCCACCCGGGTGGAAACAGGAAGTTGCATCATTGGCAGACATGGAAAGCAAGAAGGGGATCCGTGGGTGATGTAGCTGAATCACTGCCAAGGCAGGCAGTTTTTTCAGCTTCAAGGAAGGAAAGCTACTAAAATGGTGCGTAGTCTTTGTCAAAAGGCATATGGGGACAGACTTGATGACTTTTTTACAGAAAGGGTGGTAGATGCATTGTATAGTCTCCCAGAAGAAGTGGTGGAGCCACTGTCTGAATTCAAAAGGGCCTGGGATAGGCACGTGGGATCTCTCGGTGAGAGAAAGAGATCATGGTTACTGCGGATGGGCAGACTAGATGGGCCATTTGGCCTTTATCTGCCATCTTGTTTCTATGTATTTATATTATCCTCTTTCTATTTATTGATCCTTTGTTTTGAACTCTGTCATTGTTTTTGCCTCCACCACCTCCACAGGGAAGGGCATTCCAGGCATCCACCACCCTCTCCGTGAAAAAGTATTTCCTAGCATTACTCCTAAGTCTACCACCCCACAACCTCATACTATCCTCTTGTTTTACTGCTTCTCTGTTGCCAGAAAAGATTTGTAGATTAATACCATTCAAGTATTTAAACATCTGTATCATATCTCCTCTATCCTTTCGTTCTAGGGTTTACATATGTTCATAATTATTGGCATTTGGATACTGCCCTATCTTGGAGAAGTTCAGGGCAGTGTACAAATTTTTCTATTAGAGGGAAGATTCGCAAATGTTGGCGGTAAAATCCAACGGGCTGCTGTTGTGGCCACTACAGTAACGATTTCAAAAAGGCAAGTCATTCTTTAAAAACCACACATGCAAATGAGGTTGGTGGAGAGTTGCTAAATTTGCATATGCTGATCGCTGGTGATAGTGATCAGCATAGGTGCAGAATAAACGCACAAATTAAAAAAAAAAAAAAAGACCCCAAATCGAAGATCGGCAGGAGTGATGCCCACTCCCTACCGCCAACATCAAGCAACCGCCCCCAACATCAGGAAGGATGCCCATTCCATCCCACCACTGCCATAAAGCAAACCTGTCCTCAATGCCCCCCCCTGGTAGTGGGAGAGATGCCCACTCCTGCCACCAAGCAACCCGCCCCGCCACCCCCCCAGCAGCAGGAGGGATGCCACTCCCTCCTGCTGCTGCCATTGTACTTCTGCTGCCCCCCCCATGCCTCTGACATCCCCCTCTTGTTTACAAAGGCTGGCCGGAAGGATGCCTCCTACCTCTGACCAGCGAGGAGCCTAAGGTTCGGATTGGCCCAGTTTGCTTAAGGCCCTTCCTATGGGGGTTGCTTGGCAGCGGGAGAGAGTGGGCATCTCTCCCACTGCTGAGGGGAGGAGGTTGCTTAACAGTGGGAGGTAGTGGGCATCCCTCCTGCTGCCGGGGGGTGTTTAGGGGTTTAACGGCAGCAGTGGAAGTGGGCATCCCTTCTGTTGCCAAGGGGGTGGTGGGTTTGCTTAACGGCAGCGGCAGGAGGAAGTAAGCATTCCTCCCGCTGCTTGGGGGAGGGGGGTGTTGCTTGATGGCAGCAAAATTTTCTGGCAGGTCTGAGCTGTCAATGCCTGAGCCAATCAGTGTTCAGGCACTAACCAGGAAATAAGGCCGGAAAATTTTGCTCACAAATGTAGGACAGCGAGGTTAGGGATTCACTCGGCAATAATAGAGAATCACCTGGAGTGCTCGTTTAAGTATTATTGATCTCATTGCAATACATTTGCATGGTAAAGTCAGAGACTGCTAGGAAGCTCTGAAAAAGACCATGGTAAGCCGTTTTGATAATTCACCACTAAAAGACATGAATGCTAAACTGGCTGGAACCGGTTTAGCGACCATGAGTTTTGAGAATCCTAAGTATTTTCTTTATCTGTCCCAGCGGCCTCACAAAGCACAGTTACTTACCGTAACAGGTGTTATCCAGGGATAGCAGGCAGATATTCTTGACTGATGGGTGATGGCACCGACGGAGCCCCGGTACGGACAATTTTAGAGTGATTGCACTCTAAGAACTTTGAAAGTTCTAGTAGGCCGCACCGCGCACGCGTGAGTGCCTTCCCGCCCGACAGAGGCGCGCGGTCCCCAGTTAGGATAAGCCAGCTAAGAAGCCAACCCTGGGAGGTGGGAGGGACGCAAGAATATCTGCCTGCTGTCCCTGGATAACACCTGTTACGGTAAGTAACTGTGCTTTATCCCAGGACAAGCAGGCAGCATATTCTTGACTGATGGGTGACCTCCAAGCTAACAAAAAGAGGGATGGAGGGAAGGTTGGCCATTAGGAAAATAAATTTTGTAAAACAGATTGGCCGAAGTGTCCATCCCGTCTGGAGAATGCATCCAGACAATAATGTGATGTAAAAGTGTGAACTGAGGACCAAGTAGCAGCCTTGCAGATTTCCTCAATGGAAGTAGATCGGAGGAAAGCTACAGACGCTGCCATAGCTCTAACTTTGTGGCCCGTGACAGAACCTTCCAGTGTCAGGCCCGACTGAGCATAACAGAAAGAAACGCATGCAGCAAGCCAATTGGAGAGAGTGCGTTTAGATACAGGATGACCCAACTTGTTAGGATCAAAGGACAAAAATAGTTGAGGAGATGATCTGTGGGGCTTAGTACGTTCAAGATAGTAAGCCAGAGCACATTTACAGTCCAAGGTATGCAAAGCCTGTTCACCTGGATGAGAAAGGCTTTGGAAAAAAATACAGGCAGGACTATGGACTGGTTAAGATGAAAGTCAGACACAACCTTAGGAAGAAATTTGGGGTGTGTACGGAGAACCACCTTATCATGGTGAAAAACAGTGAAAGGTGGATCGGCCACTAGTGCATGCAGTTCACTGACCCTCCTGGCAGAAGTGAGAGCTATAAGGAAGACCACTTTCCAGGTAAGAAATTTGAAATGCGCTGTGGCCAAAGGTTCAAAAGGAGGCTTCATTAAAGCGGAAAGAACCACATTGAGATCCCAGACCACAGGAGGAGGTTTGAGAGGTGGTTTCACATTGAAAAGGCCCCTCATGAACCGAGAAACCAAAGGATGAGTCGAGAGGGGTTTTCCATGAATTGGCTCATGAAAGGCAGCAATGGCACTAAGGTGAACTCTGATAGAAGTAGATTTAAGACCAGAGTCAGACAAGGAAAGAAGATAGTCCTACACCAGTCCCACTGCTAGAGACATGGGATCATGGTGATGTAAGAGGCACCAGGAAGAAAACCGAGACCACTTCTGTTGATAACATTGGAGCGTGGCCAGTTTCCTGGAAGCATCAATGATAGAGCGGACAGGCTGAGAAAGAAGTGAGTGAGCCGAAGTCAGCCCGAGAGATACCAAGCTGTCAGGTGCAGAGACTGTAGGTTGGGATGCAGTAGGGTCTGCTGATGCTGAGAAAGCAGAGAAGGAAACAGTGGAAGAGGTATGGGTTCCCTGGAACTGAGTTGAAGTAGAAGGGAGAACCAATGTTGCCTGGGCCACCGTGGAGCGATGAGAATCATGGTGGCTTGTTCCCTCTTGAGCTTGAACAGTGTTCGCAGCATGAGCGGTAAAGGGGGAAAAGCATATAGGAAGAGACTGGTCCAATCCAGGCGAAATGCATCGGGCGCCAGACGGTGAGGAGAGTAGAGTCTGGAGCAAAACAGGGGCAGCTGATGGTTGTGGGGAGCTGCAAAAAGGTCCACTTGAGGAGTGCCCCATTGAGCGAAAATGGACTGAAGAGTCGAGGGATCGAGAGTCCATTCGTGAGGTTGGAGAATTCTGCTGAGATTGTCCGCTAAGGAATTCTGTTCCCCTTGAATGTAGACAGCCTTCAGGAATAAGTGACGAGCTGTCGCCCAAGACCAAATCCGTTGTGCTTCCTGACACAACAGGCGAGAGCCCGTTCCTCCCTGTTTGTTGATGTAGTACATTGCAACTTGATTGTCTGTGCAAATGAGCAGTACTTGAGGAAAGAGAAGATGTTGAAACGCCTTGAGGGCATAGAACATCGCTCGGAGTTCCAGGAAATTGATGTGGTGTTTCTTTTCCTGGGCAGTCCAAAATCCCTGAGTTTGGAATTCGTTCAAGTGAGCTCCCCAGGCGTAGGGGGAGGAATCTGTGGTGATGACTAGTTGATGAGGAGGTAGATGGAACAGCAGACCTCTGGATAGATTTGAAGATGTCAACCACCAAAGAAGCGACTGTCGAAGAGACGAGGTCACAGATATGTGTTGTGAACAAGGATCCGTCGCTTGGGACCATTGGTTCGCTAAGGTCCATTGAGTACGCAGGTGGAGACGTGCGAAGGGTGTGACATGTACTGTCATGTGATTCGCAGAAATGGTAATCTGTTGAAACACCTGCTGACAGAGATGGAGGATGGCGTGAAGGCGGTTGGATGGAAGAAACGCCCTCATCAGAACAGTGTCCAGAATGGCTCCAATAAATTGAAGTCGCTGGGTCAGAATGAGGTGAGACTTGGGTAGATTGATTTCGAACCCTAATAGTCGAAGGAAGTGAATGGTCTGATTGGTGGCAAGCAGAACCGCCTGAGGGGAATGAGCTTTGATCAACCAGTCGTCCAGATAAGGGAAGACATGAAAGTTGTGAGAGCAGAGATAGGCCGCTATCACAATCAGACATTTGGTGAATACCCTGGGAGAGGAGGCCAGGCCGAAGGGTAGCACTTTGTATTGATAATGATGTTGATTGATGAGAAAGCGCAGATATTGCCTGGACGTCAGATGGATAGGAATATGTGTGGAAGCCTCTTTGAGATCGAGGGAGCATAGCCAGTTGCCCTGAGCGAGAAGAGGGTAGAGGGTGGCAAGAGAGAGCATTTTGAACTTCTCCTTGACCAAACATTTGTTGAGATCTCTGAGATCTAAGATGGGTCTGAGGTCTCCGGTCTTTTTGGGAACTAAAAAGTACCGGGAGTAAAAACCCTGACCTCGCTGATCTTGAGGAACTTCTTCGATGGCATTGAGAAGAAGGAGGGATTGAACCTCTTGAGCGAGAAGGAGGGACTGAGACTTGTTGGAAGCAGACTCTTTTGGCAGGCCTAAAGGCGGGGGAGTCTGAAAATTGAGGGAGTAGCCATGGGCTATGATCGAGAGCACCCACTGGTCGGTGGTGATTATCTCCCATCGAGAGTGAAAAATGGTTAATCGACCTCCTATGGGCTGTGGAAGAGGACAGGAGGGAGGGAGACTGGCAATGCCCAGGAGAAGGGAGTCAAAAGGGCTGAGTCAGCTTAGTCTGAGTGACAGGCTTTATGGTAGGCGGCTGTTGCTGACGTGCTTGTTGGTGCTGTTGCCGCTGCCTCCGAGGTTGTGGAGGTTGAGGCTGAACTGGCCGAGCAGAAAACCGCCTCTGATATGATGGCTGCTGTCTAAATGGACGAGGAGGAGGAGGCTTCTTTTTATTTTTCAGCAAAGTATCCCACCTCGTCTCATGGGCAGAGAGCTTTTGAGTGGTGGTATCCATAGATTCTCCAAAGAGCTCATCACCCAGGCAGGGAGCATTGGCAAGGCGGTCCTGGTGGTTCACATCAAGGTCGGAGACTCGGAGCCATGCCAATCGTCTCATTGCTACAGACATAGCCATGGCTCGGGATGTGAGTTCAAAAGTATCATAGATGGACCGGACCATGAACTTCCTGAGTTGTAGGAGACTGGAAGTGCATTGTTGAAATGCAGTAAGCTTACGGTCAGGAAGATACTTTTGAAAAGAAGAGACTTGCTGAATCAAATGTTTCAGGTAAAAAGAGAAGTGAAACGCATAATTACCTGAACGGTTGGCCAGCATTGCATTTTGGTAAAGTCTTTTACCAAATTTATCCATGGCCTTGCCCTCTCTGCCAGGAGGGACAGAGACATATACACTAGAGCCTGCCGATTTTTTGAGGGTGGACTCCACCAGCAGAGATTCATGGGGCAGCTGGGGTTTGTCAAACCCTGGAATAGGAATCACCTTGTAAAGCGATTCCAGCTTCCTAGGGGCTCCTGGAACAGTGAGAGGAGTTTCTAAATTTTTGTAAAAAGTTTCCCTCAAGATGTCATGGAGGGGTAACTTTAAAAATTCTTTCGGAGGCTGGTCAAAATCCAAAGCATCAAGAAATGCTTTGGAGTTTTTAGAGTCAGACTCTAGAGGGATGGAAAGGGTGTCCGACATCTCCTTAAGAAACTTGGTGAAGGACGAGTGCTCTGGCTTACCAGCAGGATCCTGCACCGATGTAGCATCCTCCTCCGAGGAATAATCTGCCTCGGTACCGAGGGGGTCATCAGAATCATCCCACAAATCAGGGTCCCGTACCGATGACAGACGGCCCTGAGAAAGTGGGGTAGAAGGTTCGGTATGCTTGGTTTTGCGTACCGATTTACCAGACCTCATGGACACCGTACCGGGTGACTGTACAACAGTACGGGTGTCAGAGAACGGCACCGGCTCCGAAGTCGAGTAAGCAGTGCGTCGAAGAGACTTCGGTTCCGCCGAGAGAACAGGCATAGAAACAGATTTTTGCGGTGCCGACAACGTCAATGCCGACAAAACAGGCTGTTCGACGATCGGCACCGAATGCTCAGTAGGTACCGACACTGGAAGGCTCGGAGTCAGCAGAGCCGGGAGCAAGTGTTGTAACTGCTCCTTAAGCTGGACCTGAAGAATGGATGCTATTCTCTCATCCAGAGACGGTCCCGATGGCACCGGTACCGCTTTTTTCTTGCTCGGTACCTGCGGTGCAGCTCGACGCTCAGGCGAAGTCGATGCCGATGAAGAGGCAGTGACTTCAATAGGAGCGGAGCGTTTGCGAGGCCGGCGCGCAGTCTGCAGGACTTGGCTCACTGCTTGTTCGACTGGCGGGCTAAGGACAGTAGGGGATGACTTCTTAGCCGGCTTACCTACAGGGTGCGACACCGAGGATGGATCTTGCGGTGTCGAAGTCACCGGTGCCGATTTGGAGGAAGATGATGGTGTCGATGCCGGGGGAACTTCCATGGTGGCACCGAAAAGAATTCGCTGTTGAATTTGGCGATTCTTTAGAGTTCTCTTTTGGAGAGAACTGCAGCGGGTGCACGTTTCTGCCCTATGGTCCGGACCCAGACACTGAAGGCACCACTTGTGCGGGTCGGAAAGTGAAATAGGACGTGCACACCGCTGACACTTCTTAAAACCCGGTGAAAGGGGCATGAAGGGAAAAACGGCCGTAGCAAAATCGAAGCCGAGGCTTCGATGGTGCCAACAGGCCCCGCCAGGGCTGACCGGAAAAAAGTCGAAAAAAATTGACTTTTTTTTTTTTAAAATAAAAGAAAGAAACGATAAGGTGAATAAATCACGACAAGAAAATAACGCGCGAGTGGGAAGGCGAGAAAAATTTGAAAAAATTTTCCAACAGCAGTTGGAACACGCATCTTCTTAGCTCCGCGGAAACGAAGAAACTGGGGACCGCGCGCCTCTGTCGGGCGGGAAGGCACTCGCGCGTGCGCGGTGCGGCCTACTAGAACTTTCAAAGTTCTTAGAGTGCAATCACTCTAAAATTGTCCGTACCGGGGCTCCGTCGGTGCCGTCACCCATCAGTCAAGAATATGCTGCCTGCTTGTCCTGGGATAATCTAACTAAGGAAGTGGTGCAAATGTAAGCATTAGCTCCGGGATGCTGGAGATCCCTGGTGTGTCACTATCACTGCTCTGTGTAGGCAGAGTGAACAAACACATTTCTCAGTCTGAGCTTAAGTACAGTAGACATTTCCCTGCCCAAGAAAGCATACAGTCTTATACAGACATTAGGCTCTTGTGCAGAACATGCTGGAAATTGAAGACAATATCAGAATGCTGGAATTGAAAATGCCAGAGGATCTAGTGCCTACATGAACTGACAAATGCCAGAGACTTGTAGAACTAATATGTAACATGCAGCTTGAGTTCTGTGAAAGAAATGTAGCATCAGTAGCAAATGTGCTATGCTCTAAAAGTCCGATGTAAATGTTTTGCCAATGTAAGTTCCCAGTTGAATAGGACCTTTAACTTGACACTTCTACATTTTATCTGGCAGAAAGGTTTAGAATAATACAGCAGTCTGCCCACCAGCTTTTTCCTACTTCAGGGGCTTTAGCATAGCAGGTTTAAAGGGCCGTCGGGAGGGGGAGGAGCCTCAGTGCAGGGCGGAAGTGCTGCTGCCTTTGCTGTTCGCTCTGTTTGCAAGCTGGCTCGGCTTTAGGTAAATAAAATGCTGCTGGAAGTCGTTTACTAGCCAGATTTGGTGTACAGTCAAATGCTTCTCTTGGCTGTCAGAACTTTGTTAAAACCATGAGACTCCGAGGACTGAAAACTAGGCAAGAGGTTTTCCTTGGAGGCTTGTAACAGCAGGAGGCTCAGGTATTGTTTAAGGTGGAATGTGCTTAGGGTGAAGCGGGTGCAGCCAGCTGGAGCTGCCGTGAAGAGCAAAAGAGTGTGGGTGGTATGGAAGGGAGAATAAGAGAATGGGCCCACCCAGTTGCCCACCACAAATGGCTTGCAGGTGGCTGCTGTTATCATGAGCTAAATATGATAAAAGGAGCTATTTCATGTGTTTCTCGATATTTAAGTATTGACCTGTTTAATTATCAGGATTTCAATACTGTTAAATGAGGATCGTGGGGTGTTTTTTTGTGTTTTTTTTTTTTTAAACCTTATTCCTAAATGGGCAATCCAGGGCTGCTATAACATGGTCTCCGTTTAAAACACAGTAAGATCTATACCTATATTCTATGTACTGTATACTGCAAAATGCTTTTTCTAACAAGCACTGCCAATATTGCATGATATAATCTAACTGCCTCAGGTTCACTGACTGTGTGCCAAGTCTAAGTTTGTAGTTTTGTGTTTTTCTTCCTTTCCTTTTGTGCCTTATAGATATGTTATAATTCCTAATGTTTACTCTCATACCTCTCTAGCTCCATTTCTGTTTTATGTATCTTGTAAATTATTTCATCTCCCTTGTATTTTATATAATTGTAAACCACATAGATTTTCTCAAGGTATTTCAAATGAATGTAAGTGTAAGGCAATCTGTTGAATCATGAGGCCATAGGTCACAAATTTAAATGCAAGTGCAGAGTTCAAGGGAAGTTATACTTAGCAGACTGTTCTTTATTCACCCTCATGAGAAAGGTAAACAACAGCTTTCCCACAATCCTAAGGAGTTAAAACACAGTCATGAAATGGACTGTGGCATCCTGGGAACCTCTTGTGGGAGAAGAGAGGGAGCAAAGCGACTGCAGGAAAGAGAGGTTCCATCTGAGGCGGGTTGGTAATTAGGAATATTCTGGCCCAGGGATTGCTAACATCACAAATTGGCATACAGTGTTTGGTTAAGAACTGATGAATAACTAGAAGCTATGCGGCATGGTTATTTGATTTCTGAACAAGTCAGTCTTTCACTTTGTGTTGGCCAGCAGCTGAAGTGTACCCCACATCTTACGTCTGTGTAGGAATGTGTCTTCAAATAAGGGCAGCTATATTGAGATGAGTTCTGATTTGTAAGCAGGATTGCCTGTTGAAGACAGATTAATAACCTTATTCTAGGAATGCATGGCGAGTCTGACCTGTCTTATCTTTTTAGAAACCAACAAGGTCAGTGTGTCACCACATTGTACAGTACACCTGCAACAACACAGCCAAAGAAGAAGAGGGTGCTGAAAACCTGATGGCATCTTCTCGAAATCTGACCAGGTTTTGGGACTGGGGCAGGAAGATCATCTGTGTGGGAAGAAATTATACAGAACACGCCATGGAGTTAAATAATACCATCCCGACTGAGCCAGTCCTCTTCCTGAAGCCTTCGTCTGCTTATGTGAGAGAGGGAGCCCCTATTTTAATTCCGTACTATAGTAGCAATTTACACCATGAAGTAGAACTGGGGGTGGTGATTGGGAAGTCGGGGAAGGCAATTTCCCAGACAGTTGCAATGGACCATGTTGCAGGCTATGTGTTGTGTCTGGATATGACAGCCAGAGATATACAGGAGGAGTGTAAGAAAAAGGGCCTCCCTTGGACTTTAGCCAAAGCCTTTGACACATCCTGTCCTGTTAGTGACTTTATACCCAAGGAAAATATACTAGATCCACACAATATAAACATATGGCTGAAAGTAAATGACAAAGTGAGGCAGGAAAGTAATACTTCTGCAATGATTTTCTCTATCCCTTACCTCATTAGTTATATTAGTAATATAATAGCCCTGGAGGAAGGGGATCTCATTTTGACAGGCACTCCAAAAGGAGTCGCTGCTGTGCAGGAGAACGATGAGATGAAAGCTGGTATTGATGGTATTCTCAGCATGAAGTTCACTGTGAGGAAGCAATCGCACTGAAAGTGCACTATGGGAACATGAATAAACTTGCTAAAAAGAGATGATTTTTCATTGTTGACCAAATGACATAGAAACATAGAAAAGACGGCAGAACCGAGGTAGAAAAAAGAACCAAGGTAGAACTAGAATCAGTTACAATAGCTCAAGAAGTAAAGCACCCCTGCAAGCTCAAACAGGAAAATTATTGCTGCTAAGGGATTCCATCATCAGGGACATTAACCTTGGAATGTAGTTTAAGACGCTAAAAATAGTGTAATGTCTTTCAGGATCCTCAGCTACCAAGAGCACCCAGCAAATACCAACTATAATTTATTTTTTTTCAAAGTCTTTATTCAATATGGGGGGTCAGGATTTTATAATTTTATTAAATATTTAGATCAATAATAAAGAATATTGTATATGAGCTTTGTGAACACATAGGTTATAGTTGGATTGGGAGGGAATGGGTTAAAAATTTTAATGTTGAATATGATAGAGATTCAAGTGTTGTATTCAATTCAATTTAACTGTTATCTATTGTTTCACTTGTGGTAAGATGTAAAATGAATAAAGATTAAAAAAAAACAAAACAAAAGTCTTTATTCATTTTTCATCTTACATCAAGTACACAATATTACATCATTTAAACTTATACACATCACTTGACTTTCTTTCTATTATCTTAAATACATAAATTTATTTCCTCCCCACCCACCCTTCCCACAAATATTTTAATCATAAATTTCGTAAAATATTACATTCTTATCTAATCTTATCTTATCTAATACCAACTATAATTAAAGAAGAAATTAAGGATTCGAACACTTATTATCTACCTCTGAAGAAGCTCTCTTCCGAGGCCCAAGTGTTGATTGTTATAGGTGAATCTGTTCAAATGCTGTTTCTCAACCCTCCAGTCAATATTCTGGCCCAGGGATTGCCAACACAAATTAGCATCTAGTATTTGGTTAAGAAAGTTTCAGGATTACTAAATGTAAAAGAATGACGATGTATATAAATCTCTCATACATACATACAGAGCTGCACATTTGTTTTATGCATATTCATTATAATAATCCTGAAAACCTGACCAACTAGGTGTGCCTCCTGGAGAGGGATGAAGCACTGTGCTAAAAGGAAATTTTCTGTCATGCAGAACCTTTATCAAGCCACAGGGTGTCACTGTTGTCCTCCATCATACAGTAGCTGATGATCACTGAGGCAGGCTAGTTTGAGATGGGGGGGGGGGGGGGGGGGCAGAAGTGGCTTATTGCAGTTTATTGACTTCATTTTTGTTTCCAATGTTAGGATGCCATTTTATTTCCTTTCATGTTATTTACATACTTTGTTTCAACAAAATAATATTTTAATATGCATTAAATCAATATTTTTCCATAAATATATGGATGCACACAAAAGATATTTGCTTATGGTTCAGTTTTTCTTGGAAGACTGTACTTGAATATTCAACATCATTTTACAGTATAAGGATAAGGTTTTTTTGTAATATGCAGAAAATACAAACAAACCCAAACAAACAAGTCCAGTTCAAGCACATGGCTATTTGTAAACAAAGGCTAGGTTTATTTCTTCCAGAAGTATTTTGCAATAAAAATGGTTCTAGTTCATTTAAACTTGTTCTGCAGCTGTTCCACCTCTACCAAGTGGAAAGGCCAAAGGAGTCAGTAATTATCCTCTTCTGTAAACTGAACCCATTTACCTAAAGTCTCCATTAGATATTACTTTTATAAATGACTTTTATGTATACATAAAACAAAAACTTTTGGAAATCCTAAAAAGGCATTTACTAGTGCAACACACATGCATATTATTTATAGCAGGTACCATTTCATACTAACAATGAGAGGTAACACACTTTACTAAATCTCTCAATTACAAATATTTCCTGGTCTGGACATACTCTGATTAGCCTCTACTGGATCTGCAGTTTTGCATGACAGCAAAGTCACTCTTAATCCATTTCTTCCACTGGGAGACAAAAACATCTGTAAAAGGATGAAAGATTATGAAAACAAGAGCCAGGAGACCTGGTGTCAACGAGCAGATTCACAGATCCTTCAGCTCTACCTTCTGATTACTGCATTCTACTTGAGGTCAAAGGGCAGCTCAGGCCTCATTAAGCACAGTTACTTACCATAACAGGTGTTATCCAGAGACAGCAGGCAGATATTCTCACATGTGGGTGACGTCACCCACATGTGCTAATATGCTACCTGCTTGTCCTGGGATAATCATCATACTTGCAATTTTTATAGGGTTACCATATGGCTCCAGAAAAAAAAAGAGGATGGATTGAGACATCCGGGTTTTACATCCATTGACAGCAATGGAAATAAAACCCAAATGTCTTAATCTGTCCTTTTCCTAGTCATATAGTAACCCTATGCATGCATAATTTTATTTGTACACACTTGTACTGTAAATCCTGTGATAGCAGTTTTTAGTGACTGAACCTCAAATATTTTATGACTACTGCAGGGCCAGCCCTGCCACTAGGTAGAGGTTCTCAAAACTTGTCTTGGGGGTCCCCCAGCACAAGTTTGAGAGCCACTGTCCTAGAGTAGTGGCAGGAATGTGATGAAGTATATTTAAAACAAACCGGAGAAAATCTTTTTTTCACACAATGTGTAATTAAACTCTGGAATTCATTGCCGGAGAATGTGATGAAATCAGTTAGCTTAGCAGGTCTAAAAAAGATTTAGATAAATTCCTAAAAGGGAAGTCCATAGGCCATTATTGAGATGGCCTGGGGAAATCCACTGCTTGTTTCTAGGACAAGCAGCATAGAATCTGTTTTACTACTTTGGACCTGGGTTGGCCACTGTTGGAAAAAGGATACGGGCTTGATGGACTTTTGGTCTGTCCTTGTATGGCAATTCTTATGTTCTTATGTGAACCAAGTCTAGGACAATCGAGCCATTGTGACATCACTGCTGAGGTTGGCTCTTAGGCATTGGTGGAATGAGGCATTATGACATCACAATCTCAGCTCTGGAATGTTGCTACTCTTTGGTTTTCTACCAGGTACTTGGGACCTGGGTTGGCCACTGTTGGAAACAAGATACTGGGCTTGATGGACCTTCAGTCTGTCCCAGTTTGCAGCATATCAAATAAAGTAATTGTAACTCTTATGTTCTTATCTCTTCCCATTTTCCTTCCTCCTGTCACTGCAGCAGTTAAAGAGGATTCAGTACCTTTGCAGGGCCCACTGCCTCTGACTCTGGAAGACAGAGCATGGCAGCAGCAACAAGAAATGAATCCTGGAAGAAGGAAAGGGAGGAGGGGATAAGGAGGGAAGAGGAGACATGCTGGGAGTGGTGTTGTGCATGGCTGAATGTTTGCCTAGTTTGTCTCATACCCTTGGACTGGCCTTGGTCATGGAGTAAGTGTATAGTCTGATTTAATAATGTCCACTGAACATACTAACTTTCAAATAGATTTTGCTACGTTCCAGTAGAAGAGTCCATTTTAGTGCTGTCTTCTGTTCTTCTGTTAGAGTTAAGAATTGATCTACCTAGATAATGTATTAGAAATGTAAAATTAGTAAGCATTCATTGACACTATTTTTTCAGAAGTACAGCTTTTTCCTCATCTAAAACAATAATGAAAAAATTGAGTCGTAAATCAATTTATTGAAATAACTGGCCGGACTGGATAGGCCACCAGTTTTTTCTGCTTCAGGTACTAGGTTTGTCAATATGTAAAACCAAATATCAGTTTTGTGGGTTTAAAAAAAAAAAATTAAACTAAGCCTAAGGGAACACTAATTCTAAGTAAACACTGACATAAAAATTGCCAAATAAAATCAGAACTAAGTCCTATTAGGACTTCCAATGCCGACCTGGCTAGATTCACAAAGGGCACGGATCAGATCCGATCTAATCCATGTCCGGGGGTCTGTTTCACAAATCGCCCTCATGCAAATGTAGATGGTCTGCGCATGCTTAAAAGCAGCGTCCTTTTTTTTCCTTTTCTTTTTTAAACTGGTTTTAAAACTTTTTTGTGAGCCTGTGGTTATAACCCGCTTTAAACCTGCGGGTTAAAACCACGGGCTTGCACTGTGGGAAGGGCAGGAGAGATTCGGGGCAAGTTGGGGTGGCAGGCAGGAAGATTTGCAGGAGAGAGCAGGAGATTTATTTGAGGCAGGCAGGAGATCGGGGCTTATAGAAGAGAAGCAGAACATAAGAATAGCCTTACTGGGTCAGACCAATGGTCCATCAAGCCCAGTAGCCCGTTCTCATGGTAGCCAATCCACGTCACTAGTACCTGGCCAAAACCCAAGGTGTAGCAATATTCCATGCTACCGATACAGGGCAAGCAGTGACTTCCCCTGTCTTATTCAATAACAGACAATGGACTTTTCCTCCAGAAACTTGTCCAAATCTTTCTTAAAACCAGCTACGCCATCTGCTATTACATCCAGAGCTTAACTATTCTCTGAGTGAAAAAAAATTTTCTCCAATTGGGCAGAAGAGTGGCAGAAGGCAGGGCAATTGGAAAGGACTTGAGCGACTGGTCCTCAGCAGTCACTTTTTTGTGATCGGCCAGCCCAGTCGGTGCTGTAGGGTTTTGGTTAGTGAATTGCATCCCTGCCTACTTTGCATGTGCGGATCGGAGGATGGTCGGCAGAGAGGTAAATGAATCAGGCCGGAGTAAAATTGAATCACAAAGGGGTTGCAAACCGATCGGTACATGATCGGTTTGCTTAGTGAATCTAGCCCTTAGGCAGGTTTTTGGATGTTCTAAAGTTCTGATTATACCCCTCAGTCTCATACCATTAGATCACCTTTACTGAACTGAAAGGTTCTGATACTGTTTATAGTTAAGACAGAGAAACCCTTTGATAATCACCCCTGAACTACGAGTAAACACTTATTTGACCCTTTTTAAAAATTGCATTCCATGTGGGGAAAAGATGGTGTTGGGAAGGGAGGGGCTGGCAAAATCAAACCATGAGATTCCACTTGCAAAGTAATTTGGGTACAACACCTCATGCTGCACTCTGACCAGACAATTTAGAAAAGGAAATTCTGTGAGGTTGAAAAGTATCCTGCCAAGTTTTAATGTTAATTACCTTGCAACCTAGTGCTTCCTGAGCTACGTTACCAGACAGGTTGCAGGAGTGAAGAGTACCAGTGTGATCCGTGAGATCCACTTGCAAATCAAAACTGGTGATAACAGACTTATTAGAATCTGAGGACATATCATTACAGAAGCAGTAGGTACACGTGTTTGATTCATTAATTAAACGTCGGCATCTTGAACTGTAAGACACAAAGAAATCAGAAGATTAGAAGATCTCTAAGATTTTGGTTGCTGTTTTTGTTGGGTTTTAGTCCAGTAGTTTCCTGCTCCTCTTTTGGGCTTCCAGCTCAACCAAAACCAGTTTACATGTTCAACCCTATTTCCTCTTTCTGTCTATCCCATAGTGCTCAGCAAAGGACCTGATACTTATGCAGCCTGAGTCTGGTGCTTCCCTGTGTGCTTTGAATGTTCCTCCAAAGCATCCGGCTCCAACTGACCCAAGGAGCAACAACAATTTAATGAATTCAGTGACCCAAACAAAAAGTGATTCAGTGTAATAGTTTGTCTTACTTGATAATTTTCTTTCATTTAGTCCCAACAGACCAGTCCAGAACTTGAGGATTGAGACAGAGAAAGAAAGTACTTCTGCATGATTTGCCCCCCCCCAAGGGGGACCTTATAGCTTTAGAACCCTCAGTATTATGTATTTTTACAACCACACTCAAAGTAGTTTACATACAGACAGTGGCGTACCTAGGGTATGTGGCACCCGGGGCCCATCATTTTTTGACACCCCCCCCCCCCCCCTCATGGAAAAATTTTTTTTTTTTTTTGCAATAACCATGAAATGGAATAAATGGTCAGAATAGAAACAGGCAGTGAAAATTTTCTTTTATTGAACCTCATTTATGTAACCATTATTCCAAACATAACATAACATAAATTATGTCGGAATTGTCATGACATCAGAAGTACATATGGAGTAGTTGCAGGTGATGCTTGGGACAGTTCTGATTATGTTAGTTTGGTTTTATGTGTTTTTTGAATAGAAGGGTTTTTATTTCTTTTTTTAAGGTTTTGTAGTTTGTGGTCGAGGTCAATAGGTTGTAGAGTTGGGGGTCAAGTGTTGCAGCTCGAATGGCTAGGAGGTTGTCGAACAGTTTTTTTCTTTTGACGTTTTTGGTTGGAGAGTGTGTGAATGGTGCGTGAGTTCTCCTATGTCTGTTTGAAGTGGATTGAATTATTTAGCTGAAGAAATTAGTTACCCCCCCATTCCACACACATTAATTCTCTTCCATTTTTGTTCCCATTATAAAAAAACACTGATAAGTTCCCAGGAAAAAAATACATTAAAATAAGAAGTGAAAACAAAGGCCCCTACAGATGAGAACATAACATAAGAATAGCCTAACTGGGTCACACCAATGGTCCATCATGCCCAGTAGCCCATTCTCATGGTAGCCAATAGTGCTGCCCGATTCAGAGAAAAATATTTCATTCGATTCGATTCACCCTGTTGAATCGATTTTTCGATTAGATTCACTGTTAATGACACCGCTTTTTAAGTTTAAACAAAGTATAACAATAAATTTCACAACAACAATAAATTTCACAAAGTACTTAAAAATTATTGATAAATTAACACCTATCCCAATAAACAAATCAACTAATCAATCTATATGGATAAACTCCAAGATCAAAATTGGCGGAGCTCAAATCCTTTGGAAGAACTGGATTATTGCAGGCATTAGATCTCTAGACGATGTTATTTCAGAAGGTAAACTGCTGGATTTTTCACAATTGCAAAATAGATTTGGTCTTAATAAAACACAAAGTTTTAAATGGTTGCAATTGAAGCAGGCCATTCAGGTTGGGTTCCCTGAATGGAAAACATTAAATAATCAATATAGTTTAAAGTTCTTATGTTTTCAAGCAGACTTCCTAGGACATCAAGCCGCATTGTGGTATAAATTAATATCTGGATATTTGAACAAAAAACCAAAAAATGGTCTAAGAGATATTTGGAGCATTGAGATTGGACATCAGATTAATGCATCTCAATGGCCACTAATTTGGTCTTGGAGAATGGGATGTACAGTGTCAGCATCTATGAGACAAACTTGGTTCTTCTTATTACATAGAGCTTTTTGGAGCCCTACACGTTTACAAAAATTAGACAGTTCTAAGTCAAATAAATGCTGGCACTGTAATCTAGAACCAGGGACACTAGATCATTTATTGTATCATTGTCCCTATATTAAAACTTTTTGGAATTCAATTTGGCTACAAATCAATAAATTGATGGAAAATCATATTGCAATATCATATGATACAATATTATTTGGAATGATGATGAGGAAAAAAAGTCAAATTTCACCAGAAAATAACAAGCTTTTATTAATTATGACAGGGGTTGCCATTCAGCATATAACTAATAACTGGAAGAATTACAACAACCTAAATTATACATTTTGGTGGAATACAATATGTCATATATTCAAAATGGAAAGAACAATAGCAATACAAAGGGGGACATATGGAGAAATTAGGTTCTTACCTGCTAATTTACTTTCTTTTAGCTTCTCCAGACCAGTAGAGGTTAACTTTACGAATGGGTATATATCTAATCATGACCAGCAGGTGGAGACTGAAAACAAAACTTTGGGACAGTATATACTATCCTCCCTTCTCTATTTCCCTCAGTCTGCCGAATAGCCAAGCAGAACCAAGAACTGGAAAACAGGAAGAAAACAATACTCCGAACAGGAGTAACAAATAACATACCCAAATGCTGTTGGAAAATGCAGAGGAGAAATACCCGAAGGAAAATGTCCCCACAGCTCGCCAGCTAAGCCAGCCGAGCCACAGCCGCTGTTCTTTAATTCTCCCCGGCCCTAGAAAAATACTAGAACCCGCAGCAAAAAACAAAAACTGCCCGCGAAAACAGCCCCAACAACAACAACAGACAGGGTGGGGACCTCTACTGGTCTGGAGAAGCTAAAAGAAAGTAAATTAGCAGGTAAGAACCTAATTTCTCCTTCTTTAGCACTCTCCAGACCAGTAGAGGTTAACTTTACGAATGGGACGTACCAAAGCAGTCCCTCTCACGGGCGGGACCCCCGAAGGGCCGATACCAGAACACGCTCACCGAACACCGCGTCCCGACGCGCCTGAACATCTACCCGATAATGTCTAACAAAAGAATACAAGGAGGACCAAACCGCAGCCTTACAAATATCCACCGGAGGCACGAGCGACGACTCAGCCCAAGAAGCCGCCTGACCCCGAGTGGAAAGAGCCTTGAGAAACTCCGGAACAGGCTGCTGTTTCAGAAGATAAGCGGAAGCAATCGTCTCCTTGATCCAGCGCGCAATAGTAGCCTTAGAAGCGCCAGCTCCCCGACGAGGACCAGCCAGGAGGACAAAGAGATGATCGGACTTCCGGAATTCCTGGGTCCGCTGCACATCAGAGCGAAGGACCCGACCGACATCCAACTTGCGCAGCTGCCGTTGCTCAGAAGAGCCCTCCCGACCACCCAAGACCGGGAGAACCACCGATTGATTGACATGAAAAGGAGAAACAACCTTCGGCAGAAAGGAAGGAACAGGCCGCAAGACGACCCGCTCCCTAGACAACTCCAAGAAGGGAGCCCTACAAGAGAAAGCCTGCAGCTCAGAAATACGCCTAGCAGAAGTAATGGCCACCAAAAAGACCGCATTCAAAGTAAGGTCCTTCAAAGAACAGTCGTCCAAGGGCTCGAAAGGCGGGCGCACCAAAACAGAGAGAACCAGATTAAGATCCCAAGAGGGAACCGAGGGCCGTAGGGGAGGCCTAAGCAACGTGGCCGCCCGCAGAAACCGAATCACATCAGGAAGAGCCGATAAACGCTGACCTGACACCAACCCTCGAAAGGTCAACAGGGCCGCAAGATGAACCCGGAGAGAAGACCAAGCCAGGCCTCTATCCAGGCCATCCTGCAAGAACTCTAGAATGTTAGGCAGAGAAGCGCGAAAAGAGGTCACTCCCCGCGCCCGACACCATTCCTCAAAGAGACGCCAAACCCGCACATAAGCCCGAGAGGTAGAAAGCCTCCGGGACCCCAACAGTGTAGCGATCACCTTGTCTGAATATCCCTTCTTGCTAAGGCGACCCCTTTCAAGAGCCACGCCGTAAGACAGAAGAGAGACGGGTCGAACATGGGAATGGGACCCTGCATCAGAAGGTCGTCCGAGAGAGGCAGAGGAAGAGGAACCGCCACCAGGTGCCTCACCAGATCCGCATACCACGGACGTCGAGGCCAATCCGGAGCCACCAGCACCACCAAACCCGGATGGTGAACAATGCGAAGAAGCACTCTGCCCACCAGCGGCCAAGGAGGGAACACATACAACAGCCCCTCCGTTGGCCACGGCTGGACCAGAGCATCCAGACCCTCGGCCAGCCCTTCCCTGCGACGACTGAAGAAGCGGGGCACTTTGGCGTTGCCACTCGTGGCCATCAGGTCCATCAGGGGCTGCCCCCAATCTTGCACTATCAACCGAAACGCTCCGGCGCCGAGAAACCACTCTCCTGGATCCAGGAAGTGACGACTGAGGAAGTCTGCCTGAACATTTTCTACCCCGGCTATATGAGAAGCCGAGAGGTCCAGAAGATGGGACTCCGCCCAAACCATGAGCCGAGCCGCCTCCTGCGCCACAGGAGTGCTCTTGGTGCCCCCCTGACGATTGACATAAGCCACCGCCGTGGCATTGTCCGACAGGACTCTGACCGACTTGCCCAGCAAAAGGGAGTGGAAAGCTAACAGCGCCAGCCTGACCGCTCTGGTCTCCAACCCGTTGATCGACCAGGAGGCCTCCTCCGCGGACCAGGTGCCCCGAGCTGAGTGGCCCATAAACTGAGCCCCCCAACCGAGGAGACTCGCATCCGTAAGGAGCACCGTCCACTGCGGGAGATCCAGACCCACCCCCTGAACCAGGTGAGGGGTCCGGAGCCACCAGCGCAGACTGCAGCGCGCCAAGCCTCGCAGGGGAACCGGAACATCCAAATCTTGCCTCCGGGGAGACCACCTCCGGAGCAGAGCATACTGAAGAGGACGCATGTGGGCCCGCGCCCACCTCACCACGTCCAGGGACGCCGCCATTGACCCCAGGACTTGGAGGAAATCTCGCGCCCGAGGACCCCGGGACGCCAAAAGCAGGCGAATCTGAGATTGCAATTTGCTCACCCGGGCCTCTGGAAGGAAGACCTTCCCCAAGGAGATGTCGAACATAACCCCAAGGCACTCCAGACGCTGAGCCGGGACCAACCGACTCTTGGAAAGGTTGACCACCCAGCCCAGCGACCGGAGAAACTCCACCACCCGAGCCGTAACCCGGGAGCTCTCCTGCAACGACTTTGCCCGAATCAACCAGTCGTCCAGGTAGGGGAGAACCAGGATGCCCACCGACCGCAAGGCTGCCGCGACGACCACCATTACCGTGGTGAACGTCCGAGGAGCCGTGGCCAGACCAAAGGGAAGCGCACAGAACTGAAAGTGCCGCCCCAAGATCGCAAAGCGAAGGAAGTGCTGATGAGAGGCCCGAATTGGAACCTGCAAGTAGGCCTCCGTCAGATCGAGAGACATCCAGGATGGGCCGAAAGGTCCCCTCCTTTATGGCCACCACAAAGTAAATGGAGTACCTGCCGGTGCCCCACTCCGTAGGGGACACCGGCACCACTGCCTCGAGATCTAGCAAACGCTGAAGGGTCTGACGAAAAGCCTGCGTCTTCCATGGAGTCTGACATGGAGAAGCGAGGAAAAGGTCCGGCAGAGAGCGGGTAAACTCTAGAGCGTAACCGTCCCGCACCACCTCAAGGACCCACTGATCGGACGCGATCTCGGCCCATTTGGGGAAAAATTTGCGCAGCCGGGCCCCCACCGGAACCAAAGGGGGCGCCGGCAAGGAGTCATTGCGCAGGACGGGAAGCGGGGGAACCGGCGGAGGGATTCCCTGCCCCCCGACGGGCCCCCCGAAAGGGCTGCATGCGCTGGAAGAACCGACCCCGGGAAAAACCCTGAGCCGGGGAAAGAAGCAGCCCCACGCCCCGGGCGATACTTGCGAAATTCCCGCAAACGCCCCCGGGCAGCCCCACACCTAGACGCAGGGCGGGCACGGTCCTCAGGCAGACGGGGCACCTTCGAGTCCGTCAGAGTCTGAATCAACTCATCTAATTCCTCTCCAAACAAAAAGACCCCCTAAAGGGAACTTTAGTAAACTTAGCTTTGGACGCAGAATCCGCCGCCCAAGCGCGCAGCCACAAAATACGCCGCGCGGCCATGCCATAGACTTAGCCGAAATCCGCACCAAGTCATAAAGAGCATCTGAGAGGAACGAGGCAGCCATCGCAATCTTCGCTACCTCCTGATCCACTAGAGACCAGTCATCAGACTCCCGATCCAGGACACGCTCAGCCCACCGAAACACGGCGCGAGCGACTAGCTCCCCACAAACAGCCGCCTGGACCCCAAAGGCAGAGACATCAAAATCATACTTAAGAAGAGTCTCTAACGCACGCGCCTCCGAGACCCTAAGAGCAGAACCGTCCATAACAGGCACGGTATGCCGCTTAGGAAGTGCCGAGACCACCCGCGTTCCCCATTGGCGAAATTAAGGTAGCCCTACCTCCCTCCGGGACGGGATACCCAAGAGCCAAGGCGCACACCAAACGAAACTGCGCCCATAGGCCACTGCGCCAACACAAAATCCCGCAAATCCTGACGCACAGGAAAAGAGCGGGAACCAGGACAGACCCCCTGAAGCAGAGGGGCCCCCATACGCGGGGTCTCCGGCGGCGCCACTGCAAAAATGCAGCACCAAGGAGACCTGCTACACAGGTCTAAAAGCTCATCCCTCTGAATAAAAAAGCGCACCACGGACGCATCTGCTCTGGAAGACGGGAAAACCCGCCGCCCCCGCTGCCAACAGGCGTCCCCTCTAGAGGATCCTGGAAGCCCGCCAAAGCAGCCAGGTCCTCAACCAGGCCAACACGCTCCTCCGCCCACCAATTCGCAATCCAAGCCCCCCCGCGGGCGCTTGGATGAGGGAGGAGGAAGAGGGGACGCCAAACGAAAAGAGGGAGGCAAAGCCATAGGGGGCGCGGAGGGAAACCCCCCCCGAAACCCCCCAGGCGCACGTGGGACCCCCAAAAGTCCGCACAAAGAAAGAAAATAAATTGGGGGCAAAAAACCCCTGGGGGTCCCCAGGGACTCCCTGCCCCAGCAGGGGTCCATGCTGAAACCTGCCCCTGTGTTCGCCATACAGGGGGAAGGTCACCTGAGGTTGCAGACAAAATGGAGGGGCCAGACAAAGAAAATGGCGAAGTTCCCGCCAAAAATGCTCCCTCCATGGCCTGTAGCGGCTGAGAAGACTGAACAGTCCCAGCCGCTAAGACAGGCAAGTCGGCATCAGCTGTCAAAAAATCAGCTGAGAGGGAATCCATCGGGGAATCCCTCCGTGGGCGGTTGTGGAAGACCGGGCTTCCCCACTGCTCCAAGCCGACTCGCGAGGCACCATCGGCGGGGAGCTCTGGGCGCCTGCAGCCGCTGCCGACGGAGCTCCACCACCTCACCGACCCAAACCGCCGAGTTCAGGCCGGCCGCGAGTGCCTCGCGGCTGGACTAAAATTGTGGCCTACTCCCCCGGAGAAGGGCACAATTGCTCCAGACGCGACCTAGCTATAAAAAAGTGCTGGTAACATGAAAAAATACAGTAAAATACAGTTTTCTTAAAGGGAAACAACCCTTCAGACCAGCACTACCTCAGGATTTTTTTTTTTTTTTTTTTTACAGAACAGACTCCACAGGCTCTCGAAGCAATATGCCTTGCTTGACTTAGGGGGCAAGGCTTACTGCTGAGGCTCCTCTAAAAAAATGTGGGGAGGTGGAGGAAGTGGGGGGAGGGACCCCGCTCGTGACCCGCCGGGTTTGACACCCCCGAGGTCGGACGGACCCCCAAACAGGGCCCGACCAAGCTCCGTCCGGCCAAAAACAGGGACAATAAACCCCTAAACAAATTCCAACAGCCCTACCAAGGGAGATGGGTACAGATCACTCAACACCTGCTGGAGACTGAAAGAAGACTGAGGGAAATAGAGAAGGGAGGATAGTATATACTGTCCCAAAGTTTTGTTTTCAGTCTCCACCTGCTGGTCATGATTAGATATATACCCATTCGTAAAGTTAACCTCTACTGGTCTGGAGAGTGCTAAAGAAACTAAATTTATAAAAATATGGGGGCCATTGGCAAAATACTGTAATGAATAAATAGTAGGATTTTTCTTCTTCTTTTCTTCTTTTAGGGATCTTTTTTATGACACACATATAGGGGGGATAAAGAAAATAATTTCTACATAATATGTTATAATATATTATATAATATGCAATGTATGAATGAAGAGTAATAGAAGGGTGGGGGAGGGAGAAGGGATAAATATATATTTAGAATATATTGTATTAGATATAAAATGTTATTGAATATTCATCAATTGTATTCTAACATGTTATACACTTTCTATAAAATTTGAAAATTAAAAATATTATATATTAAAGTAATAAAAGGGTGGGGGGAGGGGGAGGGAGAAAATTTAAATTTAGAAATATAATGTATTAGATATAAAAGTGATACTATGTATTTATCAATTGTATTTTAATATTTTGTACACTTTATGTAAAATTTGAAAATAAAAAATAATGGAAAAAAAAAAAAACAAAGTACTTAAAAAAAAAAAATCACATTTTTCCATTAAAGCAGTTCTGGAGACATTTGCTTGAACAGTCTTTTTTCCCAATCCATAAGCAAGCAATATGAAAAAGATTTCCTTAATTATCTACTCAAACATTTTTGCTATTTACTTTCATTGTACCTAGACTATTATTCAGTAGAAAAAATTTAGTTTGTTCAATCAAGCAGAACATTCACTCATAGAAGTCCAATGTCCACACAGGATTTGATTGAACAAACCATATTTTTTCTACTGAATAATAGTTTAGGTATACTGAATAGCAAAAATGTTAAAGCCACACAGAAAAGCAGTAAAAGTCAATAGGTTCTCCAAGTGGGAACAACCTGATGTCTCAGCACTTGAGGAAAAGACCACGTAATAATGTTTATAAGATAAATCATATAAATGATTATACTGAAGCAGGGTGTCCTCAGCGTGAGAGGTAAGCGAGAGGAGAGAATTCTCCAGTGCTTTACACAATAAGGCTCCTCTGCCTGCAGTGCACACCATCATAGGACACCTCAGGTGTGCTCAAATTAATCAATGTGATAAATTAAACAGTGATAAACAATTGGTCAATCACAAGAGTGCAAGATCAAACAGGTTGTTCCCACTCAGAGAACCTATTGACTTTACTGCTTTTCTGTGTGAGTAGATAATTAAGCAAATTTCTGATAGCCTACAGAACTGATTCTCACCTTCCATCCCCAGCCCCCAAGACTTACCAGACCCCCCCTGCCGATGCATTTACTTACTGCCTGAACTGGATATTAAATCGTGGGGAAGAGAGGAGAAATGCGGGGAAAGAGCCAGCCAAAACTAGTATTTGTTGCTGCTGAGTGCACCAATCCAGGGCAAGCAGACGCTTCCCCCATGTCTTAATAACAGACAATGGACTTTTCCTCCAGGAATTTGTCCAAACCTTTCTTAAAACCAGCTATGCTATCTACTTTTAACATAACTTCTGGCCACTTCATTTTTAAGCTTAGATCTTTCCTTCCAAACAGAGACCTTGCTAGATGTCAAATACAGCACAAGGTAACTTCACATGGACTCAACTGTGCAGGAAATGAATCTCCTCATACACCCACCATATAGTGCAAAAATGTGCAAAGGTCTGTTTTTTTCTTTCGATCACTACATAGCCTAATGCCACACAAGCAGCGCTGTTACAAACATATTCTGAAGGTCAATGCTAAGGTTGACAAAGTTTCCTTCCTTGGACCAGAAGGAGATACTGACAAACCACTGGAAGAGATTCTAAAACAACTACCCAGAAATAACACCCAAAGACCCACTCAGTGTGTGAACCAGTTGAGTGGAGTGGACTAACTGGGGGTGGAAATGGGCCCAGAGTTTGCTCAGCAGAATTTCCCAGACTACCTCTTCCTCTCAACACACTGACATGCTACCACCACCACCAACACTAGGAACACCTCACCGAGTATGCCAGCAATGCTTATAAACTTTATAAAACACATTATTATATTTTCTTATAAAGCATATATTTTAACTGAACTCAGCCTTGCCATTCACAAAAATAGAAAAGTTCCCATTTCAAGCTGTCTCATGTACACTTTTCAAATCTAACATATTGTAATCACAAAACAGAAAATAAAATTATTTTTTCTACCTTTTGTTCTCTGATCAATATTCAAATCTTGTTGGTCCCAGGCTCTTGTTGTCTTGCTTGCCAGGGTCTCCTTTCTCCGTGCTAACCATCCGTCTGTCATCTCTGTTCTCCCCTTCCGTTTCCCTTCCCTCTCCCGGAGATCTGGCATCTTTCCTTTTTTTTGTCTTCATCCACAGATTCACCTTTTCTCAACTCCCCACCACCCCAGGATCCACCATCTCTCCCTTTCTGTTCCCAACTATCCTCCTATCCAGTATCTCTATCCCCCCTCCACACCATCCCCTGTTTCCAAGTTCTCTCCCTTTCTGTTCCTTCCCTCCCTAAATCCCATTATGCACCATCTCTCTCCCACTCCTCTGTTTTTAGACCCATTATTTCTAACCCCCAAAGTCTGGCATATGCACGTATCTTTGAACCCCCCCTTCCCTCTCTCCCTCTGTGTACTTTTACACCAGGACCCCCCTCCCCCGAAGGTCTGTCCCCCCTCAGAAGGGCTACACCCCACCCCTGAAGACCTGCACCCCCCGAAGGACTTTACCTCCCACCCGAAGGTCTGTCCCCCTCTGAACGCCTAAACCCCACCCCTGAAGGCCTGCACCCTCCCCGAAGGATTGTACCCCCACCCGAAGGTCTGTCCCCCCCTGAAGGCCTGCACCCATCCCGAAGGCCTGCACCCACCCCGAATGCCTGCACCCACCCCGAAGGCCTGCACCCACCCCGAAGGCCTGCACCCCCGAAGGCCTGTCCCCCCCCTTGAAGGCCTGACCCCCCCTTGAAGGCCTGCCTGCTTGTCCCCCCTTGAAGGCCTATCCCCCCTTAAAGGTCTGCCTGTCCCACCCCCTTGTAGGCCTGTCCCCCCTTAAAGGTCTGCCTGTCCCACCCCCTTGTAGGCCTGTCCCCCCCTTGAAGGCCTGACCCCCCCTTGAAGGCCTGCCTGCTTGTCCCCCCTTGAAGGCCTGTCCCCCCCTTGAAGGTTGGTACCCCCCCAAAGGCCTGCACCCCCTTGAAGGCCTGTCCCACCCCCTTGAAGGCCTGTCCCACCCCCTTGTAGGCCTGTCCCCCCCTTGAAGGCCTGCCTGCTTGTCCCCCCTTGAAGGCCTGTCCCCCCCCTTGAAGGCCTGCACCCCCCCTTGAAGGTTGGCACCCCCCCAAAGGCCTGCACCCCCTTGAAGGCCTGTCCCACCCCCTTGTAGGCCTGTCCCCCCCTTGAAGGCCTGCCTGCCTGTCCCCCCCTTGAAGGCCTGCACCCCCTTGAAGGTCTGCACCCCCCCCCCGAAGGCCTGCACCCCCCCGAAGGCCTGTCCCCCCACTTGAAGGCCTGCCTGCCTGTCCCCCCCTTGAAGGCCTGCACCCCCTTGAAGGTCGGCACCCCCCCTGAAGGCATGCACCCCCCCTGAAGGCCTGTCCCCCTTTGAAGGCCTGTCCCCCCCCCTTGTAGGCCTGCACCCCCTTGTAGGCCTGTCCCCCCCCCCCTTGTAGGCCTGTCCCCCCCTTGAAGGCCTGCCTGCCTGTCCCCCCCTTGAAGGCCTGCACCCCCTTGAAGGTCTGCACCCCCCCCGAAGACCTGCACCCCCCTTGAAGGCCTGCCTGCCTGCCTGTCACCCCCCCTCCCCCTTGAAAGTCTGCCTGCCCGCCCGCCCGCCCCACCCTGAAGGCCTGATGCCCCGACCCACCCCGAAGGACCATTTGCCCCCCTGGCCTCCCCGCACTACCTATGAAGCAGCCGCAGCAGGATCGCGACATCAGCTATCTTTGCGCTGCTTAGGAGCTGCTTCCTGCGCCGGGCTACCTTAAGCTACTGCCCCCCCCCACGCCCGAAGGACCGCTCGCCCCACTGACCTTCCAGCACACCTATGAAGCAGCCCGCAGCAGGATCGCGACGTCAGCAATCCCTCAGCTGCTTGGGCGCTGCTTCCTGCGCCGCGGTCCCGCCCCCTCCTCTGACGTCAGAGGAGGGACGGGACCGCGGCGCAGGAAGCAGCGCCCAAGCAGCTGAGGGATTGCTGACGTCGCGATCCTGCTGCGGGCTGCTTCATAGGTGTGCTGGAAGGTCAGTGGGGCGAGCGGTCCTTCGGGCGTGGGGGGGGACTGAGCGGCAAGGCCGGGAACACCCCCTCAGGGCTGGTACCCGGGGCGGCCCGCCCCCCCCCCCCGCCCCCCCCTAGGTACGCCACTGCATACAGATACTTCAAGCATTTTCCCTATCTATCCCGGTGGGCTTATGGTCATTTCTAATGTACCTGGGGCAGTGGAGGATTAAGTGACTTGCCCAGGATCACAGGGAGCTCTAACCACTATGCCACACTCTCCTCCCTATACCTATATATATGATCTATATCGAAACATAGAATATGATGGCAGAAAAGGGCCATCGGCCCAACAAGTCTGCCCACTCTAAGAACCCTCCCCCTAAGCACTTCCTCGAAGTGAACCCACATGCTTATCCCATTTTTTCTTAAAATCGAGCATGTTGCTGGCCTCAATTACCTGAAGTGGAAGATTATTCCAACGATCAACCACCCTTTCGGTGAAGAAATATTTCCTAGTGTCACCATGAAATCTCCCACCCTTGATTTTTAACGGATGCCCTCTTGTTGCCATAGATGTCTTCTTCCACCTCAATATGACCAGTAACATAGTAACATATTTGAACGTCTCTATCATGTCTCCCCTCTCTCTGTGTTCCTTGAGAGAGTATAGCTGCAACTTACCTAGACGTTCTTCATATGACCTTCACTAACACATAGCTCTCCAACTGAAGCAGGAGGAACTGAAGTCCATTGACAGCATGATTAATTGTATGACCCAAATGTAAAAAAAAATTTTTTTTAAAAGATCTTTATTCATTTTCAAATCAAACAATAAGTGCATAAAAATGTATCATAAAAATAATTTCAATATAGCACTGTAATTATCTAACATGAACTATAATCATGTAAAATTCCCCCCTCCCTCCCTTTATCCCATGCTCAATTAAAATAGAATATGCAACATTATACAACAATATTATAACATCTCATATTTAATTACATCCCAAATCCACTAGATAAAACTAAGAAAGAAAAGAAAAGGAACAGAAAGGAACGATGTCTATTCATCACAATATTTTTCCAATGGCCCCCATATCTTTATAAAGTTATTATATGTCCCTTTTTGTACTGCTATTACTCTTTCCATCTTAAAAATATGGCACAACAAATTCCACCAGAATGTAGAATTAAGATTCTTATGATTTTTCCAATTGTTGGTAATATGTTGAATGGCTAACTAATGTCATAACTAATAAAAGTTTATTATTATATGACGATATTTGACTCTTTTTTCTCATAGCCATTCCAAATAAAACAGTATCATATGAGAGCGCAACATGGTTTTCCAATAAAGAATTGTAAAATGTAAAAAAATTGAAAGAAATTTAGCACGTACAGCCCTACTAAAATTAAAATCTGGTAAGTAACTGTGCTGGATGGTCCATCCAGTCTGCCCTAATTACGTTCAACGTATGCAGGTAAGGCTAGTCTCAGTTAGGGCACTGACCTAAGGGCTGCCGCGGAAGCAGATTGCTGGGCATGATGGACCACTGGTCTGACCCAGCAGCAGCAATTCTTATGTTCTTATGTCTTTGTTCATTAGGTTCCAACTACTAGAGTTGCCGTCAAAGCCCTCCCCAGTCGAATAGCCATATACAGGACACAAACTGTTCAAGTCTGCCCCAAACACTTGCCTACTTAATCTCTATCCCTCCCCACCAATTTTGGGTAAGAGCCCATAGAAGTCGACCTACTTCCCAACTGCTGAAGTTGCTACCAAAGTCCACTTCATCTCTTTTTGCCATTTAGACCATAGAATTCTCCCCAGCATTAGTCTTACTTCTCATCCTCTGAAATTGCTGTGAAAGCTCACACCAACTATGAGATTTAAGTTTTGCTTTAATTGGATTCCATCCTTTTCTGTATAGTGATCCTGTGTGTGAGCTTATTGGTACAGCAGCAGATAATTATGAAGATCTCCCTAATCACAGGAAGGCAGAACATTACATAATCCCACATTGATACTGGGAGAACCTCCTAGGTAAGAGTTACGGTACCAACCAAAGTTCTTTCAGCACTCATCCCAAGGTAAAATAATCACACAGGCAAAAAGAAATTGAGCTCAGTGAAAAAAGGAGAGCAAATTCGAAAAGGCCAAGGACACCCAGAGTGAGAGAGTTTTCCTGCCTTCCATCCTGCTATTCTTGCTGAAGTGCAACACCCTAAATGAGGAGCTTAATGGACTTTGAGAGAAATAATCCTGCTAAGCTGGAGCCATATAGAAAATTAGAACTTGTTTTGACAGGGCTGGAACAAGGTGCTTCTACTCTGTTGAAAAAAAGAATAGTAAATCAAATCAGAATAAAACCCAAAAGGTCTCCCGTACTGAGTTGGAGAAGGTTCAATTTACCTCATTTTGAAGCTGCAGCATATAGCTGTAAGTCAGCCCACTAAAATTTCAAGCGAGCAGAGCAAAGAATGCTAGAAAAAGAGAAACTACTGAAGTAAGAATATATGACGACTTCTGTGTATGTATCTTTGTAACCCGTTCTGGGCTCCTGGGGAGGACGGGCTATAAAACTAACTAAATATCCACAAAACAGGAGAATTGTAGAAGTGGCCTAATTGTACAAGTATAAGGAGGATGTTAAAGCAACCTAAGAAAGCAAAATAGCAGAAAACACCTTGAAGAACAAAGTGTGAACAGCAGAAGGACTCTTGTGGTATGCCAAAGAAGATACCGTTTGTTTCATAAACCAGGCGGAGTAAAAATTGTGTGTTAGTGGAGCATACTGGAAAATTGGACACTGAAGTAACAATGCTCTGTCTCCAAAATAGGGGGGGGGGGAGGAGGAGGGACTCACCACTGCTAAGCGGCACCCCAGTTCCAAGCAAATCTCTGCAAAATCTCCAACAGAGCATATTCCTCCTAGGAGGAACTCCCAAGGAGATGTCTAAGAGGAGCAGTCCAAGATCTGCACAGTCCCCTTTAGGGGCGAATCACACAGAACTATTTTCTTTCTGTCTCCATCTGCTGGCTGACAGACATAACACAAGTTCTGGACTGATATGTGGGATGAGAAGGGAGTTATCATTTCTGAACTGCATAGAACTTAATGGTATTTGCGGTATAAAAGGAGAAATTAGGTTCTTACCTGCTAATTTATTTTCTTTTAGCTTCTCCAGACCAGTAGAGGTTAACTTTACGAATGGGTATATATCTAATCATGACCAGCAGGTGGAGACTGAAAACAAAACTTTGGGACAGTATATACTATCCTCCCTTCTCTATTTCCCTCAGTCTGCCGAATAGCCAAGCAGAACCAAGAACTGGAAAACAGGAAGAAAACAATACTCCGAACAGGAGTAACAAATAACATACCCAAATGCTGTTGGAAAATGCAGAGGAGAAATACCCGAAGGAAAATGTCCCCACAGCTCGCCAGCTAAGCCAGCCGAGCCACAGCCGCTGTTCTTTAATTCTCCCCGGCCCTAGAAAAATACTAGAACCCGCAGCAAAAAACAAAAACTGCCCGCGAAAACAGCCCCAACAACAACAACAGACAGGGTGGGGACCTCTACTGGTCTGGAGAAGCTAAAAGAAAATAAATTAGCAGGTAAGAACCTAATTTCTCCTTCTTTAGCACTCTCCAGACCAGTAGAGGTTAACTTTACGAATGGGACGTACCAAAGCAGTCCCTCTCACGGGCGGGACCCCCGAAGGGCCGATACCAGAACACGCTCACCGAACACCGCGTCCCGACGCGCCTGAACATCTACCCGATAATGTCTAACAAAAGAATACAAGGAGGACCAAACCGCAGCCTTACAAATATCCACCGGAGGCACGAGCGACGACTCAGCCCAAGAAGCCGCCTGACCCCGAGTGGAATGAGCCTTGAGAAACTCCGGAACAGGCTGCTGTTTCAGAAGATAAGCGGAAGCAATCGTCTCCTTGATCCAGCGCGCAATAGTAGCCTTAGAAGCGCCAGCTCCCCGACGAGGACCAGCCAGGAGGACAAAGAGATGATCGGACTTCCGGAATTCCTGGGTCCGCTGCACATCAGAGCGAAGGACCCGACCGACATCCAACTTGCGCAGCTGCCGTTGCTCAGAAGAGCCCTCCCGACCACCCAAGACCGGGAGAACCACCGATTGATTGACATGAAAAGGAGAAACAACCTTCGGCAGAAAGGAAGGAACAGGCCGCAAGACGACCCGCTCCCTAGACAACTCCAAGAAGGGAGCCCTACAAGAGAAAGCCTGCAGCTCAGAAATACGCCTAGCAGAAGTAATGGCCACCAAAAAGACCGCCTTCAAAGTAAGGTCCTTCAAAGAACAGTCGTCCAAGGGCTCGAAAGGCGGGCGCACCAAAACAGAGAGAACCAGATTAAGATCCCAAGAGGGAACCGAGGGCCGTAGGGGAGGCCTAAGCAACTTGGCCGCCCGCAGAAACCGAATCACATCAGGAAGAGCCGATAAACGCTGACCTGACACCAACCCTCGAAAGGTCGACAGGGCCGCAAGATGAACCCGGAGAGAAGACCAAGCCAGGCCTCTATCCAGGCCATCCTGCAAGAACTCTAGAATGTTAGGCAGAGAAGCGCGAAAAGAGGTCACTTCCCGCGCCCGACACCATTCCTCAAAGAGACGCCAAACCCGCACATAAGCCCGAGAGGTAGAAAGCCTCCGGGACCCCAACAGTGTAGCGATCACCTTGTCTGAATATCCCTTCTTGCTAAGGCGACCCCTTTCAAGAGCCACGCCGTAAGACAGAAGAGAGACGGGTCGAACAAGGGAATGGGACCCTGCATCAGAAGGTCGTCCGAGAGAGGCAGAGGAAGAGGAACCGCCACCAGGTGCCTCACCAGATCCGCATACCACGGACGTCGAGGCCAATCCGGAGCCACCAGCACCACCAAACCCGGATGGTGAACAATGCGAAGAAGCACTCTGCCCACCAGCGGCCAAGGAGGGAACACATACAACAGCCCCTCCGTTGGCCACGGCTGGACCAGAGTATCCAGACCCTCGGCCAGCCCTTCCCTGCGACGACTGAAGAAGCGGGGCACTTTGGCGTTGCCACTCGTGGCCATCAGGTCCATCAGGGGCTGCCCCCAATCTTGCACTATCAACCGAAACGCTCCGGCGCCGAGAAACCACTCTCCTGGATCCAGGAAGTGACGACTGAGGAAGTCTGCCTGAACATTTTCTACCCCGGCTATATGAGAAGCCGAGAGGTCCAGAAGATGGGACTCCGCCCAAACCATGAGCCGAGCCGCCTCCTGCGCCACAGGAGTGCTCTTGGTGCCCCCCTGACGATTGACATAAGCCACCGCCGTGGCATTGTCCGACAGGACTCTGACCGACTTGCCCAGCAAAAGGGAGTGGAAAGCTAACAGCGCCAGCCTGACCGCTCTGGTCTCCAACTCGTTGATCGACCAGGAGGCCTCCTCTGCGGACCAGGTGCCCCGAGCTGAGTGGCCCATAAACTGAGCCCCCCAACCGAGGAGACTCGCATCCGTAAGGAGCACCGTCCACTGCGGGAGATCCAGACCCACCCCCTGAACCAGGTGAGGGGTCCGGAGCCACCAGCGCAGACTGCAGCGCGCCAAGCCTCGCAGGGGAACCGGAACATCCAAATCTTGCCTCCGGGGAGACCACCTCCGGAGCAGAGCATACTGAAGAGGACGCATGTGGGCCCGCGCCCACCTCACCACGTCCAGGGACGCCGCCATTGACCCCAGGACTTGGAGGAAATCTCGCGCCCAAGGACCCCGGGACGCCAAAAGCAGGCGAATCTGAGATTGCAATTTGCTCACCCGGGCCTCTGGAAGGAAGACCTTCCCCAAGGAGATGTCGAACATAACCCCAAGGCACTCCAGACGCTGAGCCGGGACCAACCGACTCTTGGAAAGGTTGACCACCCAGCCCAGCGACCGGAGAAACTCCACCACCCGAGCCGTAACCCGGGAGCTCTCCTGCAACGACTTTGCCCGAATCAACCAGTCGTCCAGGTAGGGGTGAACCAGGATGCCCACCGACCGCAAGGCTGCCGCGACGACCACCATTACCGTGGTGAACGTCCGAGGAGCCGTGGCCAGACCAAAGGGAAGCGCACAGAACTGAAAGTGCCGCCCCAAGATCGCAAAGCGAAGGAAGTGCTGATGAGAGGCCCGAATTGGAACCTGCAAGTAGGCCTCCGTCAGATCGAGAGACGTAAGAAACTCCCCCGGCTGAACCGCCAGAATGACCGACCGCAGCGTTTCCATGCGGAAAGACGGAATCTTGAGAGCTCTGTTGACCCCTTTCAAATCCAGGATGGGCCGAAAGGTCCCCTCCTTTATGGCCACCACAAAGTAAATGGAGTACCTGCCGGTGCCCCACTCCGTAGGGGACACCGGCACCACTGCCTCGAGATCTAGCAAACGCTGAAGGGTCTGACGAAAAGCCTGCGTCTTCCATGGAGTCTGACATGGAGAAGCGAGGAAAAGGTCCGGCAGAGAGCGGGTAAACTCCAGAGCGTAACTGTCCCGCACCACCTCAAGGACCCACTGATCGGACGCGATCTCGGCCCATTTGGGGAAAAATTTGCGCAGCCGGGCCCCCACCGGAACCAAAGGGGGCGCCGGCAAGGAGTCATTGCGCAGGACGGGAAGCGGGGGAACCGGCGGAGGGATTCCCTGCCCCCCGACGGGCCCCCCGAAAGGGCTGCATGCGCTGGAAGAACCGACCCCGGGAAGAACCCTGAGCCGGGAAAGAAGCAGCCCCACGCCCCGGGCGATACTTGCGAAATTCCCGCAAACGCCCCCGGGCAGCCCCACACCTAGACGCAGGGCGGGCACGGTCCTCAGGCAGACGGGGCACCTTCGAGTCCGTCAGAGTCTGAATCAACTCATCTAATTCCTCTCCAAACAAAAAGACCCCCTAAAGGGAACTTTAGTAAACTTAGCTTTGGACGCAGAATCCGCCGCCCAAGCGCGCAGCCACAAAATACGCCGCGCGGCCATGCCATAGACTTAGCCGAAATCCGCACCAAGTCATAAAGAGCATCTGAGAGGAACGAGGCAGCCATCGCAATCTTCGCTACCTCCTGATCCACTAGAGACCAGTCATCAGACTCCCGATCCAGGACACGCTCAGCCCACCGAAACACGGCGCGAGCGACTAGCTCCCCACAAACAGCCGCCTGGACCCCAAAGGCAGAGACATCAAAATCATACTTAAGAAGAGTCTCTAACGCACGCGCCTCCGAGACCCTAAGAGCAGAACCGTCCATAACAGGCACGGTATGCCGCTTAGGAAGTGCCGAGACCACCGCGTTCCCCATTGGCGAAATTAAGGTAGCCCTACCTCCCTCCGGGACGGGATACCCAAGAGCCAAGGCGCACACCAAACGAAACTGCGCCCATAGGCCACTGCGCCAACACAAAATCCCGCAAATCCTGACGCACAGGAAAAGAGCGGGAACCAGGACAGACCCCCTGAAGCAGAGGGGCCCCCATACGCGGGGTCTCCGGCAGCGCCACTGCAAAAATGCAGCACCAAGGAGACCTGCTACACAGGTCTAAAAGCTCATCCCTCTGAATAAAAAAGCGCACCACGGACGCATCTGCTCTGGAAGACGGGAAACCCGCCGCCCCGCTGCCAACAGGCGTCCCCTCTAGAGGATCCTGGAAGCCCGCCAAAGCAGCCAGGTCCTCAACCAGGCCAACACGCTCCTCCGCCCACCAATTCGCAATCCAAGCCCCCCCGCGGGCGCTTGGATGAGGGAGGAGGAAGAGGGGACGCCAAACGAAAAGAGGGAGGCAAAGCCATAGGGGGCGCGGAGGGAAACCCCCCCCGAAACCCCCCAGGCGCACGTGGGACCCCCAAAAGTCCGCACAAAGAAAGAAAATAAATTGGGGGCAAAAAACCCCTGGGGGTCCCCAGGGACTCCCTGCCCCAGCAGGGGTCCATGCTGAAACCTGCCCCTGTGTTCGCCATACAGGGGGAAGGTCACCTGAGGTTGCAGACAAAATGGAGGGGCCAGACAAAGAAAATGGCGAAGTTCCCGCCAAAAATGCTCCCTCCATGGCCTGTAGCGGCTGAGAAGACTGAACAGTCTCAGCCGCTAAGACAGGCAAGTCGGCATCAGCTGTCAAAAAATCAGCTGAGAGGGAATCCTTCGGGGAATCCCTCCGTGGGCGGTTGTGGAAGACCGGGCTTCCCCACTGCTCCAAGCCGACTCGCGAGGCACCATCGGCGGGGAGCTCTGGGCGCCTGCAGCCGCTGCCGACGGAGCTCCACCACCTCACCGACCCAAACCGCCGAGTTCAGGCCGGCCGCGAGTGCCTCGCGGCTGGACTAAAATTGTGGCCTACTCCCCCGGAGAAGGGCACAATTGCTCCAGACGCGACCTAGCTATAAAAAAGTGCTGGTTACATGAAAAAATACAGTAAAATACAGTTTTCTTAAAGGGAAACAACCCTTCAGACCAGCACTACCTCAGGATTTTTTATTATTTTTTTTTTTTTTTTTTTTTTTTTTTTTACAGAACAGACTCCACAGGCTCTCGAAGCAATATGCCTTGCTTGACTTAGGGGGCAAGGCTTACTGCTGAGGCTCCTCTAAAAAAATGTGGGGAGGTGGAGGAAGTGGGGGGAGGGACCCCGCTCGTGACCCGCCGGGTTTGACACCCCCGAGGTCGGACGGACCCCCAAACAGGGCCCGACCAAGCTCCGTCCGGCCAAAAACAGGGACAATAAACCCCTAAACAAATTCCAACAGCCCTACCAAGAGAGATGGGTACAGATCACTCAACACCTGCTGGAGACTGAAAGAAGACTGAGGGAAATAGAGAAGGGAGGATAGTATATACTGTCCCAAAGTTTTGTTTTCAGTCTCCACCTGCTGGTCATGATTAGATATATACCCATTCGTAAAGTTAATCTCTACTGGTCTGGAGAGTGCTAAAGAAGTCAGTTTTGTTATGTTCGATAAAGTCATCTTGTTTTGCCCTGTAAAATTTAATTGAATGGTATTTCACATCTTGCTGGTATGTTAGCTTACCACCTATTTCGGACTATTTTACCAATGTCGGCATCCACGTTCAGTGTAGAAAGATAAGCATACACAATTCCAAAGACAGCACTGGTCTTGTCCTCAAGCTGGGAGGCTTTCACTTTTAACTGCCGCACCGTGTATACATCAACAATGGACTGCACTGATGGGAAAAAGAAAACAAACATCAGTTAATTGTTCAAAATGAATATAAACTGCTTGAAAGTGTTACTGAGTGAGATGGATAACCTGGACATACTGGACTAACTTGTGGATGCTGGACATTACAGACACTCAAATGCATATTTTCCCACAGCCTAAACCAGCCTTCCTTACAAGCTAACCAAATGGAACAGCCTGTACCTTGCTGTCTGTGAACACATGTATCCTTTGAAATGCTAACCCAGCTGGCCTTTGCTGCAAAGTTCTTGTCTCCATTCCCTGCTGGGAGGATACTTCTCCAAGGTTCTGTGGCCATTGTTCATTTGTGCTGAGCCATTATCAGTGCTGTATGACATATGCAAGGCACCCTGAAAAGCCATAAAACATTTATAACAAGCAACAACCCCTGCAGGATGAAGGGGGAGGAGAGATGTGGGGGCCTGGTACCAAGACAGATGCTATGGGAACTAGGCTCAGCTGGGGTGCTGGAAGGTTACCCTTGCCAACTTTCTGCATAAGACTAACTACAAGGTCGCCATCCTGAAGATGTACAGTGTTGTAAAACCACAAATCAGTATTTGCAAGGTGATAAGGATTCCAGACATGGAGGAAGAAAGTTCACGAAGAATTCTCAGAACATATGGCACAGACACCAATTGGGGAGATATCACTAGTGGAACAAACATTAAAACACCAGTGGCATGTTCTTCTCTTTCTCTTGTATATCTGGATTTTCAGAAGGCGTTCGACAAGATCCCACATGAACGACTATTTCGAAAAATTGCAAGCCATAGAATTGAGGGTGATATACTCACGTGGATTAAAAACTGGTTGGCGGATAGGAAACAGAGAGTGGGGATAAATGGACAGTACTCGGACTGGAAAAACGTCACGAGTGGAGTGCCGCAGGGTTCAGTGCTTGGACCCGTGCTGTTCAACATATTTATAACTGACCTGGAACTTGGTACGATGAGCAAGGTGATAAAATTTGCAGACGATACGAAGTTATTCAGAGTAGTGAAGACACAGAAGGATTGCAAAGATCTGCAACGTGACATAAAATGGGCTGTGACATGGCAAATGAGGTTTAACGTGGATAAGTGTAAGGTGATGCATGTCGGTTACAAAAATCTTATTCACAAATACAGGATGTCCGGTGTGGTACTTGGAGAGACCCCCCCCCTGGAAAGAGACTTGGGAGTACTGGTTGACAAGTCGATGAAGCTGTCTGCACAATGCGCAGTAGCAGTGAAAAGGGCAAACAGAATGCTAGGAATGATTAAGGAGGGGATCACGAACAGATTGGAGAAGGTTATCATGCCTCTGTAACGGGCCATGGTACATCCCCACCTGGAATATTGCGTCCAACACTGGTCGCTGTACATGAAGGACACAGTACTACTCGAAAGGGTCCAGAGAAGAGTGACTGAAATGGTTAAGGAGCTGGAGGAGATGCCGTACAGTGAGAGGTTAGAGAAACTGGGCCTCAGTCTCCTCTTTTCAAGGGAGAAGGGAATAGACTTAGTAGATAAAGACAGGTTGTTCACCCTTTCCAAGGTAGGGAGAATGAGAGGGCACTCTCTAAAGTTAAAAGGGGATAGATTCCGTACAAACATAAGGAAGTTCTTCATCACCCAGAAAGCTGGAACGCTCTTCTTGAGGCTGTCATAGGGGATTCAAGACAAAGTTAGATAAGTTCCTGCTAAACCAGAACGAACGCAGGTAAGTCTAGACTCAGTTAGGAAACTGGTCTTTGACCCAAGGGCCGCGGCGGGAGTGGACTGCTGGGCACAATGGACCACTGGTCTGATCCAGCAGCAGCAATTCTTATGTTCACGTTTCTTGAAGACTTAAGTGGGGATTTTGCTTACTGCAATATCATTTACTTGGCATCTTATAAGAAAATCTTAAAACCGCTTCAGATGATACCTATGTCCAGAGAGATGTAAGTGACTCCGCAGCAGTCTGAGAGATCTGATTCTGTTGAACGTTGATTCTTCCTTTTTTTTTTTCTTCCTCAGGTGGGCTCTGTGAAAAAATCTGATTTTTTTTTTCTGATAGAAAGAGAATTGTGAGATATCTGTCTTCTTTCTTCCTTTTTTTTATGCAACAAATTTAATAAATTGTAGTGTGTATGAGGAGAGCTGCGACCGTTAGGAGCAGCTTTGAAAAAACTGACAGGGCAAGGGGAGGGGCCACTGAAGGCGGGAGACCTTGCACATGCTCAATAAGCCAAAAGCTTACTATAGCTAGGAGAGAGCACCGTCACACAGAATCAGTCTCAGACTTCACCAACCAATGTGCCTGCATCTTCCCTGCTTGTCTCCGGAGAAACTGACATTCACTCATCTAAGGCTTGAAAAGTTGTGGCTGAAAAGCTGGAATAAATCAGTGCTTCTTCCCTGTTAAATTCATATTTTAATAAATCAAACTTGCATGGGATAATGAAATAAATGAAGGCCACATTTAGCTCAGGTCAAAAGGTTTTCAAGATAATAAATCTGTCATTTAAAATTAACTGAACCTCTTGCTTGTTCATCACTTTCTTCATCCAAAACTCCTGTTTCTCCATATTCCCTTACACAACACGACAGTATATTTGCTTCTTGTGTGTCTAGATAAATTAAAAAAAACACAAAACAAAAAGAAACCAACATGCAGCTTTACATAATTTGATACAAGAAGTAAAAGAGGAATTCTGAGATAGTTGGGCTTGAGAATAAGGATGAAGTCAGTCAAAAATTCACACATCATGCATATTAAACATAGTTAGAATATCTGATGTACAGAAAATACAAAAAGGGCTTGTTCCCAAATCTTGTCATCTGAAAAATTGTCACTGACCCTGAAGATGACTGCAGGAAACCATCCCGTGTCATTCTTTAGTGTCCATCTCAGCCTCAGTCCTTCTACACCAGCATTCTTCAATGCAAGGCTTGAGGGTCAGTGGCTGTGTCCATTCATACTCTGATTCTTCCCTCTCTCCTTAAAGAATGACATAGGGATGATTTCCCGCGGTTAACCGCAGGGATGGGAATGATGACAAATTCTGGCACCATGTCATTCTTTAAATTCTGAACCTGTGAAATCAGGGAACACTGATCTGCCTACTTTAGGAAGTAGCTGATGTATCATGCTTGTCCTAGGAGAATTTGCCTGGGTAAAAGGGCTTTTTCTAAACTGCCATCTCTCTCCATGGATAAAGGTACATTATTGGTTTATTATTAATGGTTGGGGTGGGTGGGGAGGGATTCTTTTATTCTTTAATGATTATAAGTAAGAATGTCAAGTGATTTGTAAAAATTTTTTGATTGAATATTATACACTTGTTGTAAGATATGAAAATGAATAAAGATTTTTTTTTTTTTTTTTAAAAAGGTCCATATAGGGCAGTGGTCTCAAACTCAAACCCTTAGTGGGGCCACATTTTGGATTTGTAGGTACTTGGAGGGCCACAGAAAAAATAGTTAATGTCTTATTAAAGAAATGACAACTTTGCATGAGGTAAAACTCTTTATAGTTTATAAATCTTTCCTTTAACAGTTAAAGGAAAGATTTATAAACTATAAAGAGTTTTACTTTATGCAAAATTGTCATTTCTTTAATTGTCATTTCTTTAATTGTCCCTTCTTTCTTTCTGTCTCGCTGACCCCCCCTTTCTTTCTTTATTTCTCCCTGTCCTCTCCCAAGCCACCACCATTGGGGCTGTCACCGCCGCAATCGGGGAACAGGCCAGCGCCGAGGTCTTAGCTCTCCCTGCTTATCTTCCCCAGCGCGGGCCGACCAATTCTCGCCACCCGACGTCAATTCTAACGTCGGAGAGGAAGTTCCGGGCCAGCCAGGCAGCGATTGGTTGGCCCGGAACTTTCTCCCCGACGTTAGAATTGATGTAGGATGGCGAGAATTGGTCGGCTCCGAGCTGGGGAAGATAAGCAGGGAGAGCTAAGACCTCGGTGCTGGCCTGTTCCCCGATTGCGGTGGCTTGGGGGAGGGCAGTGAGACGGAAAGTGTTCAATTCTGGAGACCACACTACCGGAAAGATGTGTTGAGAATTGAATCGGTTCAGCGAATGGCTACCAAGATGGTCTTGGGGCTCAGGGATCTCACGTATGAAGAAAGACTAAAAAAACTGCGGATGTACTCACTGGAGGAGAGAAGAGAGAGGGGGGACATGATTGAGACCTTTAAGTATATCACGGGGCGTATAGAGATGAAAGATGATATCTTTAGTCTTACAGGGCCCTCGATTACCAGAGGACACTCGCTGAAAATCAGGGGAGGGAAATTTCAAGGTGATGCTAGAAAGTACTTCTTCACCGAGAGGGTGGTCGATCATTGGAACGAGCTGCCTCAGCAGGTGATTGAGGCCAACAGCGTGTCAGATTTTAAGAGAAAATGGGATATTCACATGGGATCAATAGGGGAGTAAAAGTCAGTGTCATTGGCATGGGCAGACTCGATGGGCTATAGCCCTTTTCTGCCGTCAATTTCTATGTTTCTATGTTTCTATGAAGGGAAGCAGAGGACAGATCGTGGGCCGCAAAATAGTCCCTGGGTGGCCGCATGCAATCCACGGGCCGCATGTTTGAGACCGCTGATGTAGGGTTACCAGAAGTCTAGGAAAACCTGGACATGTCCTCTTTTTCTTTTTTTTTTTTTAAATTTTTATTTATAAAATTTTCATTCTTACAATAAATAAATAGCATAATATTTAGTTTATAATAATTATAGTTGTATGTACAATATCATATCATATATATTGAATCCCTTTCCCCTGTTATTTGTTTTTTCATTTTTCCTCATATTAATTTCTATATTTCCCTCCCTAACCCTATATTATTATTATCAATGTGTTAAGATATCGTTTTATTCACATGTTCATAAATCTTTTTCTAGAATTGATTATATTCTTGTTTCTGATGGGCTAATACAAGATGTTACACAAGCCTCTATAGAACCAATAATTTTATCAGATCATGGAGGAGTGTGGATTTCTTTAAATTTTAATGACCCGGATAATGGTAGGCCTGTATGGAGATTTAATAATGCATTGCTTGCATATCCAAAATTTTGTGAAGAATTTCAATTAAAAATGGATGAATATTTTCAAAATAATATTACAGAGGAAATATCTACAGAAATAATATGGGATGCTTTTAAAGCAACGATGAGAGGGCAAATTATATCATTTTCAGCTTATTCTAAAAAACAATTAAATAAGCAATTTACGGAACTGGAACACGAAATAAAAGATTTAGAATTAAAATTGATTAATAAGTGGGAGAATTCTACGTTGCAAACTTTATTAAAAGCAAAATATAAATATAATGAGATTTCTTCTAATTTGGCTAAAAAAAATATTATGTGTCAGCAAGCTTTGTATTATGGTAGTTCAAATAAGGCGGGAAGATTATTGGCTAATTATCTTAAAGTGAAAAAAAGAAAGATGAAATTGAATGCAATAAAAGATGAAAAAGGTGAAACTCATTTTCAGATTGGTCCTATTTTAAAACAGTTTTTAAATTATTATAAAAACCTGTATTCTTCTGAGTCTTATTTAAATAAAGAAAAAGATGGTATAGTGTTTTTAAATAATATTGAAGGTCCGAAGATTCCTGATCATATAAAAAGAAGTTTGGAAAATCCAATATCTTTACAAGAATTACAAACAGCATTGAAATCTCTTAGAGTAGGGACCGCTCCAGGTGGTGATGGTTTTACGGTAGAGTTTTATAAAACATTTCAAAATACTCTTTTACCTCATTTATTAAATTTATATCAGAATCAACTAAAGAAAGGTTGTATATCAGGCACTATGGCAGAATCATTAACTATTGTTTTGCCGAAGCCAAATAAAGATCCCATGTTGGTTTCAAATTACAGGCCTATTTCATTGATAAATGTAGATGGTAAATTATTAGCCAAACTTTTGGCTACACGTTTGGCAAAAGCTCTTCCTCACATAGTTGGTATGCATCAAACAGGGTTTGTTGCTCAGAGACACTCTTCTAATAACACCAGATTGGCATTGCAAATGTTATATTTAACAAAAGAAATTGGAGATCCGGCTTTTTCTGTGTCTCTAGATGCAGAGAAAGCTTTTGATCGTGTGGAATGGACATTTATGTATCAGGCCATGGAGTGGTTTGGTATTGGTTCGGGATTTATACAAATGATTAAAACTCTGTATAGCTCTCCTGTTGCTAGATTATATATCAATAATAATTTTTCTGATTGTTTTAAATTGCAAAGGGGAGTTAGACAGGGATGTCCTTTGTCTCCTTTACTTTTTGATATAGTGCTTGAACCCTTATTATTAGCTATTCAACAAGAGGAGGAGATACAGGGTATACCGCATAAAGATAAAGAATATAAAGTTTCTGCATATGCGGATGATATATTACTTCATTTGAGGAATCCGGAAACAACCATTCCAAATTTATTGGTTTTGATTGAAAGATTTGGAAAGTTTTCAGGATATAAAATAAATTGGACTAAATCAGAAGTTCTTCCTTTAAATGTGCATTGCACAAAAGGATTATTTGACTCATTACCTTTTATTTGGAAAGAAGAAGGAATAAAATACTTAGGTATATGGATAAAAAACACGCTTGATGAGACAATTATAATGAATGAAAAAAGTTTATTGCAAAAAGTAACAGAGTTATGTGAGCAATGGAATCCTTTACATTTATCTTGGTGGGGAAGAGTTCAAACTGTCAAAATGATGATATTGCCTGTGGTTTGTTATCAAATGGGAATGATACCAGTTTTTTTTCAGGGGTCTTTTTACAAAAAGTTAAATAATATTATTAGTAAATTTATTTGGCTGGGTAAAGCTGTAAGAATTGCTCTAGTGACTTTACAAAAACCAATTGAGGAGGGAGGGGTAAATTTTCCAAATTTTTATAGGTTTCATCAATCATATATATTGCGCCAAGGTATGTATTGGGTCCTCCCAGAACTCATGGAGAAGCTTCCAGATTGGTTATGGTTGGAGTGGCAGCTCATGTCTCCTATCAGGCTTCGTCATCTGCTTAGCATTAAAATGCCTAGAATAAGGAAAACCAATAGGATATTAATGGACACATGGACAACATTAAAGTATGTAAACAACTTAACTCCTATTACTATTCAAAAATCTACTTGTCAAAATATATGGCTGAACTCCAAGATACAAATAGGCGGTTTTATGATTGTCTGGAAGGATTGGATTGAAGCAGGAATACGTACTTTAGATGATGTTATTAATGATGGTAAGCTGCTGGAGTTTTCACAATTGCAACATAAATTTGGACTTAATAAAAAACAAAGTTATAAGTGGTTGCAATTGAAGCAGGCTATTCAGGCAGGGTTCCCTGAATGGAAGTCTTTAAATACTCATTTTACTCTAGAATTCTTATGCTTCCAGGCAGATTTTATGGGTCACCAGGCCGCACAGTGGTATAAAACATTATCTGGATATTTAAATAAAAAACCAAGGACTGTACTTAGAGATATTTGGAGCATTGAGATTAAGCATCAAATTAATGCATCTCAATGGCCACGTATTTGGTCTTGGAGGATAAGATGTACAATGTCTGCGTCTATGAGGCAAACATGGTTTTTCCTGTTGCATAGAGCACTCTGGACCCCTGTTCGCTTACAAAAATTGGATTGCTCTAAGTCTAATAGATGTTGGCATTGTCATCTTGAGGCTGGAACTCTAGATCATTTATTATTTTATTGTCCTTTTATTAATAATTTTTGGAAATTGATCTGGGGTCAAATAAATTGTATGTTAGAGAATCCTGTGGCCCTATCATATGACACAGTTTTGTTTGGAATGTCTATGAGGGCCAAAAGTCAAATTTCATCGAATAATAACAAACTGTTAATGATTTTAACAGGAGTTGCCATCCAACATATAACACATAACTGGAAAGACTATAGAGGATTGAATTATTGTTTCTGGTGGAGTTCGGTTTGTCAGGTGTATTAAATGGAAAAAACATTGGCAATCAAGAGAGGTTATTATAAGAAATTTAAAGAGGTGTGGAGACCATTAATTGAGTATTATAATAAATAAATAATTATATTTATCCCCATTAAATATATGTAGGGGGGAGGAGGGATGGGTGGGTTTTATGACATTATGAGGGGTAATATATGGAAAGGGAGGGAGGGGAGATAGTTTATGGTATAAAATGAATGTAGAGTTTCAAGTGAAGAATGTATAGTATGACTTGAATTATTGTACACTTGTTTGCATAATGTAAAAACGAATAAAGATATTTAAAAAAAATAAAAAAAAAAAAGAATATTTTGTCAATGGATCCCATATTTTCTTAAAATTTTTTATATTTCCTTGTTGTAATGCTAATATTTTCTCCATTTTGTATATGTGACACACCGAGTTCCACCAGAATGTATAATTTAGCTTGGTATAATCCTTCCAATTTTGTGTGATTTGCTGATTTGTCTTTTTCAAGGACTGTCCAAGTGCCTGAACATTGTTTAAAAATGGGAAAGTCTATCCAGGTTTAGCCAGCTCTCCCAACTCCCCCATGTACCTCCTCCCAAGAAACGGCCACTGTAATTGAAATTTTGGGCAGCTGGCAGTTGCAGTGAGGAGAGCCTATTGCTGCCGGTCTGCACTGGAAGCTACCTCTCTGCAGCAAATTTCTGTTCCTGCGTAAGCAGAACTTGCAGAGAAGGCAGCTTCCAGGTCAGGCCAGCAGCAGCAGGCTCTCGTCATTGTTACTGCCAGCTGCCCGAAGATTCAATTACAACAGCCGGCCCAGGAAGAGATACGTGGGGGGAGTCATGAGCTAGAGAGCAACATCGAAAGAGGGAGGGGACAGGGCTGGAAAAACAGCATGGATGGAGGGGGATTGGAGAAACATTATGGAAAGGAGAAAGCACTAGATAAAAGAGCAGGGTAGTGCTGGATGGGAGGGAAGAGCAGAAGAAGTAGTGCTGGATGGGAGGGAAGAGCAGAAGAAGATGTTGGAAGGAGAGAGAGGAACACCTGTAAAGGGGGGGGGGGTAGAAGGAGAGAGAAAGAGAAAAAAAAAGAAAGAAAGAAGCACCCACAGGAAAGGGGAGTTGGAAGGAGAAAGAGAGAAAGAAGCACCTGGGGGTGGGAGGTTGGAGGAAGGGAGAGTGAGAGAGAGATATGCACTAAAATGTTACAGAGGATGGGAAGGGGGATGTTGGTAGGGACATGCATCCTTTTTGTCTTCACAAATATAGTAACCCTAGAAACACAGAAACATGACGGCAGATAAAGGCCAAATGGCCCATCCAGTCTGCCCATCCACAGTAACCATTATCTCTTTCTCTCTCTGAGAGATCCCACATGCCTATCCCAGGCCCTCTTGAATTCAGACACAGTCTCTGTTTCCACCACCTCTTCCAGGAGACTGTTCCACGCATCTACCACCCTTTCTGTAAAACAGTATTTCCTTAGATTACTCCGGAGCCTATCATCTCTTAACTTCATCCTAGGCCTTCGCATTGCAGAGTTTCCTTTCAAATAAAAGAGACTTGACTCATGCACCATTTACCTGAACAGACTGCAGGTGTTTCTAGGGTAGGGAAATGCAACAGTACATGTGGTTTTGAAGGGAAAAATCCCATGCAGAGAAAAAAAAAATCAGGTAGAGTCTCTTCTGTACTTTGGGTAATTTTCAAAGGGAATGCACATGCATACATTCTGCACATACTTTGCACTAATTCTGAAAGAGAAAGTATCCACTGACGATCCACAGCTATTTGAAAACCATCCCCATCTGCGGGTACATGCTAACAAAAGCAGCACAGTGTTCAGCTAAGATATTAAAGACAATCTACCAGGATGAGTAAAAATATGCTCATATAATTTTATGTTCACTGATTCATCTTGATTCTCCCCCCCCTGAACATGTGCATTTACTTTATAATTTATGCACTCCAAATGAATGTGTACATTGCAAGCTGTAAGAATATCCTACCTGGATTGGCTGTGATTATGGTTTTAGATATTACAGTGGCCACCATGGAGTTTCGGAAGTTGTCGTAATTTATTCTTACATCTGATGCAAATATTACTACAAGTAAAAATGCAATAAGAATTCATTACATTGAGCACTTTACACGGAACTAAGAGAAAAGTATCAAATCTCAATGCTAGCCTAAGATACCTGTCTCTCGGGGCACCCAACTCTCAGCCAGCTGAATAGATTCATTATCCCAACTAAATAAACAAACAAAAAAAGAAACACATATTTTCACAGCCAGTAATAACACACTAGATTTGAACATGCCAGTCTCATTTTTCTGAAATGCTGCAGGTTCCTTCCCTGCCAGACCTCTCGGTGCACAATAAAAAAAAGGAGAATTGGTAGGGGGAGAGGGCAAGGAGGCAGAAGGAGGAGGAAGACAATTTGTGAAAACACTGTATTATTAATTTGTTAGTGGGCCCTGGACCAGAAACCCAAATACAGATGGTTCTGATAACAAAATGTTCATTCTGATGCTTAGAATTTTTTTTTGCCTTTTGTCCTCCTTTTGTGCAATTTACTAAAACAACAGTAAGTTGTCCTATGTTTCCAGCACTAAACCTGAGTATGTGTACCCAACAAAATATGCAAGAACACAGGACCAGCCTAATGGAATCAAGCAATGCAGTCAGAGTGCTTTCAATTCCTAACTCCTCTCACCTTGGGTTCTGCATCCCCAACCCTCTATGTCATGTCTATCTGTCCAAGTTAGGTTGTAAGCCCTTCTGAGCAGGGACCATCTATAAATGTTAGCCTACCTCTTTGAGAGTGTTTTCGACTCCTCTCACCTTGGGTTCTGCATCCCCAACCCTATCTGTCATTTCTATCTATCCAAGTTAGATTGTAAGCTCTTCCGAGCAGGGACTGTCTATAAATGTCAGCCCACCTCTTTGAGAGTGCTTTCGATTCCTAACTCCTCTCACCTTGGGTTCTGCATCCCCAACCCTATATGTCATGTCTGTCTGTCCAAGTTAGATTTTAAGCTCTTCTGGGCAGGGACTGTCTATAAATGTCAGCCCACCTCTTTGAGAGTGCTTTCGACTCCTAACTCCTCTCACCTTGGGTTCTGCATCCCCAAACCTATCTGTGATGTCTGTCTGTCCAAGTTAGATTGTAAGCTCTTCTAAGCAGGGATTATCTATAAATGTCAAAATGTACAGCACTGCGTACACCTTTGAGCGCTATATAAGTGATAAGTAGTAGTAGTAAAGACCTAGAAAATATTTCAGAAAATATAAAAAATTATCCATCTTACTGTGTGCCCTAAGCTTGATAAGAAGGCATTTTCAAGCACACTTGGATAAACTGCCTCTACATGTTACATCTTATGCATTGTAGAAGGAAGCTCTCTTTGGCATGATGCAACTATTACAGTCCACTCTGGGCTCCGTCTTGGTGGGGGCACTGACACCCATCCTCTTCGACCCCCCCTCCTACCCAATCCCCCTGCTGTACACATGTGCCCCTTCCCTTTCCTTGCCCCTTTTTCCTGGCGTGAGCAGTATCATGAACTAGCTGCCCGCGTCGGTGTTGGCTCTCTCTGACGTCACTTCCGGGTCCTATACCTAGGAAGTGACATCAGAAGAGACCCAACACGACGTGGGCAGCAAGTTTGTGACACTGCTCGCACTGGGAAAATTAAAGAGGTATGGGGGAAGAGAAGGGGGGCACTTGTGCAGCAGGGGGGTCGGGAAGGAGCGGGGGGGGGGGGGCAGGGGAGGATTGCTACTGCCCTGGGCACCCCTCACCTTCACTACGCCACTGACTACAGTAAATGTTAGCAGTCAATTTTAGACACTGAGATTGTGCTCCACAAACCTCGGCTTAGGACTGATGTTCATTATCATGGTATGCAGAAAATGAACCCATTTGGAGACACAGAATCCATCTCATTTCATATAACTGTTACACATCTTCCATTCAATTCATAGTCAGTATTTTTAAATGGGCTTGAAAAATAATTCACCATATCATTGTGAATGAAGACACTGACTCATCGAACAGCTTCACTTCACATCTCTGACCTTTTCTTCTGTCTGAAGTGGTGAAACACTTTGGCTCTCCGACCTTTAAAAAACAATTTTAAAAAATCCATTACTCTTGCTGGAAAATGTATCAAAACATCAAGAATGTTTGACACAAAAATTATAAAAATGAAGGAGATGCTGACCTAAAACAGAAAAAAAGCCAAGCTAATATACTCTTACACTGACTTTGTATACAAAGACATCTTCTGTTTACTGTGTAATATTTCAAAGATTATGCAGGAGAGCTAGTTTATTTTTCTCTCTTTCATACCATATAGAAAAGTCCTTATTTGAAAGCTTCTTTGTACAGCTTTTGCAATTCACCTACATGATGGACAGTAGTAATGTAACTGGTTCTTGCCCTGCGCCTGGTCATTTGTGACATCAGTCCAATAAAAACGTATCACCTTATTTCCTTCATGTTTTTGTTTCATTTCTATATATGACATTACAATCGACCAGCAAAAATAAAATGTGTAATATTATTCCTAAGTGGCTTAAAAATGTATAAACTATGACGAGACATTGAGATTTTACAGTACTGTATACTTCTGGTAGCCATATAGGACAGGTAGTAGTTTTAATGTGGTTTGAGCATGGAGGATCAGTGAAGCTTGCCTTTGAATCCCCCTTTTCTCACTGCTGTACCTTATGCAAGTCACTTCACCCTCCATCGCCTCAAATACAAATTTATGGGTCCTTTTACCAAGGTGTGCTGCTGAGCAGCAGATACTAAATGCTAAGCCCCCGCCCCCCCCTTCTGTTTCTATAGGTAGCTCGGCATTTAGCATGTATTGCTCGGCAGCGCACCTTTGTAAAAGTCCGCCTTAGATTGTAAGATCTCTGGACCAGGGAAACAGCTCACATACCTGAATGTAAATCAGCTTGCGAATAAATTTGGAAAACAGAGGAAAAAAATCCAAACCAAGTTAAGAGAGGGAATATTGCTTCTTGCTATGTGTACATATGACTTATTAGGCAAAGAGGCTCATTTTCAAAGTACAGCAAAACTTTGGTTTGCAAGCATAATTCGTTCCAGAAACATGCTTGTAATCCAAAACACTCGTATATCACAGCAAATTTCCCCATAAAAAATAATGAAAATTCAAGACCATTCATTCCACAACCCAAAAACTTCAATACAAAAGAACCATCAGCTCAGTTGTGATGATGTGATGTGCGTATACTGTACGTTCTTGTATCGCAAGACCTTGCTTGTTTGGAACAGTCCCTAAACTCCCGCAGCGTCAGAGAGAGAAGAACCATCGGCTCAGTTGTGATGATGTGATGTGCGTATACTGTACGTTCTTGTATCGCAAGACCTTGCTTGTTTGGAACAGTCCCTAAACTCCCGCAGCGTCAGAGAGAGAAGAACCATCGGCTCAGTTGTGATGATGTGATGTGCGTATACTGTACGTTCTTGTATCGCAAGACCTTGCTTGTTTGGAACAGTCCCTAAACTCCCGCAGCGTCAGAGAGAGAAGAACCATCGGCTCAGTTGTGATGATGTGATGTGCGTATACTGTACGTTCTTGTATCGCAAGACCTTGCTTGTTTGGAACAGTCCCTAAACTCCCGCAGCGTCAGAGAGAGAAGAACCATCGGCTCAGTTGTGATGATGTGACGTGCGTATACTGTACGTACTTGTATCGCAAGACCTTGCTTGTTTGGAACAGTCCCTAAACTCCCGCAGCGTCAGAGAGAGAAGAACCATCGGCTCAGTTGTGATGATGTGACGTGCGTATACTGTACATACTTGTATCGCAAGACCTTGCTTGTTTGGAACAGTCCCTAAACTCCCGCAGCGTCAGAGAGAGAAGAACCATCGGCTCAGTTGTGATGATGTGATGTGCGTATACTGTACGTTCTTGTATCGCAAGACCTTGCTTGTTTGGAACAGTCCCTAAACTCCCGCAGCGTCAGAGAGAGAAGAACCATCGGCTCAGTTGTGATGATGTGACGTGCGTATACTGTACATACTTGTATCGCAAGACCTTGCTTGTTTGGAACAGTCCCTAAACTCCCGCAGCGTCAGAGAGAGAAGAACCATCGGCTCAGTTGTGATGATGTGATGTGCGTATACTGTACGTTCTTGTATCGCAAGACCTTGCTTGTTTGGAACAGTCCCTAAACTCCCGCAGCGTCAGAGAGAGAAGAACCATCGGCTCAGTTGTGATGATGTGACGTGCGTATACTGTACGTTCTTGTATCGCAAGACCTTGCTTGTTTAGAACAGTCCCTACACTCCCGCAGCATCACAGAGAGAACCATCGGCTCAGTTGTGATGACATGAAGCGCATATGCTGTACGCACTTGTATCGAAAGATCTCGCTATTTTAGAAGTCACTACATTTCTTCTCTTCAAAATCACAGGTCTTTGGAACGACCTCACCACCCCGCTGCGGAACCTGAGCTCCCTTCAGTTATTCCGCAAACAACTGAAAACCTGGCTTTTCAGCAAATTGTAGCTCTATCCTTCCCCCCTTTCTCTCCCCCCTTCTACACATAAGTTCATGTCATCCTTTTTCTTCTTCTCTACCCACTATTTTAAGTTCTTGTAAACCGTGTCGAGCTCCATTCTCATGGAGATGATGCAGTATATAAACTTAAGGTTTAGATTAGATGACGCGCGTATACCGTACGTACTCATATAGCAAGACCTCGCTCATTTATCAAGTTAAAATTTAATGTTTTGCTTGTCTTGCAAAACACTCGCACACCAAGTTACTCTCAATCCAAGGTTTTACTGTACTTAGACACATAAAGTACCATAGGTACTATAATATTTTGTATGTCTAAGTGCTTTGAAATTGAGCCCCAGTATTAAACAGGAGAAAGTGAGCTGGTCCAATGGGCTAAAAAAAGTGCCATGTGCTGGATTCAGTTCTGCTTATCAGGCTCAAGGGGGCCTGGAATTCTGGGGAGGCAGCATTTCCAGAAACAGAGAATTGCATTAAATACATTATGATGATGTTTGTACTCTACAATTACCTACGGGAAACTGGGCTAAATTAACCACTGGTCTGACCCAGTAAGGCTATTATTATTTTCTTATGATGTCTTGGTCTAATGACTCTTTTAGTGTACTTATAGATTTGGATTAGATTTGTGGGTCAAGCTCTTGTTCCTCAAAGCACAGACTTCACAGTCCAGGGAAAAGGACAGGATCTCAACTCGCAGGGACCTAATGGGGTCCCCCCCCGAGTCCTATCCGGCCAGGAGGGAGCCCAAGCCCTCCTGGCCTCTCGCCCCCCACCCCCTACAAGATCGGGCAGGATGGAGCCCAATCCCTCCTGCCCAGGCGGACCCCCTACCCCCCACCCCACAGGCCCTCCTGCCCTCGACACAACCCAACCAAACGACCGCCCCCCGATCTCCAATCGGCCCTCCCTGCTGACCCGCGACCCCCCGCCAACCCCACGACCCCCCCACCCCCAATCCCATCCCCCATACCTGTTAAATGTTGGCCGGAGGACAGGTGCCAAGCCCGCCCGTCCGGCAGGCCAGCCGGCTCTGGAATGGGGCTGGATTGGCCCAGGCGGCTGAAACTCTGCCCACAGGTGGGGCCTAAGGTGCCTGGGCCAACCAGAATAGGCCCGGGAGTCTTAGGCCCCTCCTGTGGGCAGGGCCTTAGGCAAGTGATCAGACTGTTAGGGATTGTAGATGAAAAAAAGAAGCTGTTTCACTTTGCTTCTTGTAACTTACCAACCTAACTGCAGCAAGAACATTTATGACTTTGCCATCAAGACTTTGCCCATTTTCCACAATGTCACTCAGGGAGTAGTAATCATGAGACTCCTTCGTAGGTAGATGTAATAGCGAAAGCAAGCTGGGCTCCACTTCACAGCTGGCACGAATTTGGACAACTGAATGAACCTCACTGATCAACAGCTTGTAATAGCTAAAACCAATAAAAAGAAGCAAAAAAAAAAAAAAATCCTTACATCAATGGTTCTCAACCAATGTGTTGGGACACACTGGTGTGTGAACAAAAATTTGACAGACAACATTCTTGTGCTTTTCTTAACAACTATGTGTGTGCTGCAAGTTGGAAAGTTGAGAATCAGGAAGTCAGGTACTTGGAATCGCCATAACTGTTCCTACTACTATCACCAGTCCCAAATGAACATGATGCAGCCCGCCTCTCTCTTCCATCCTGGCAGATATCAGCTTTGCATATGTATTTCCCTTCCACTATTGTTAGCAACAATTAAATGATATAGATGGCTTTTTTTTTCCTTTGTTCAGTTACAAATTGTAGTGTTTAGTATGTCATGCATGTAAATATTTTCTGTCAGGTGTGTCACAATAGAAAATTGCAAACCACTGCCTTACATTAAACACATGCTGCCTGCTAAATAGCTTCTAATTAATTTATTCTTTTTTAAAATTGTAGGCAATGACACATTTATTTATTCTGTTTTCTATACCATTCTCCAAAAGAGAGCTCAGAATGATTTACATGAATTTATTCAGGTACTCAAGCAATTTTCCCTGTCTGTTCCAGTGGGCTCATGATCTTTCGAACGTACCTGGGGCAATGGGGGGATTAAGTGACTTGCCCAGGGTCATAAGAAGCAGCATGGGTTTGAACCCACCTTGGTGCTGAGGCTGTAGCTTTAACCACTGCACCACATTTTCCCCTTGCAATCTTTCTTTTTATAATAAGTCATAAAGTCATTTGATTTTTCTAGTTTTTTAAAAACTGATATAAATCTGGACGCCAGACAGCTCTGATGCTTTTCACTTGTGTTAAGCATCACTTCCGCAAGGAACACAGCCAAAGAAAGCATGCAACACACAGGTATTCAAGCATTAAACTAGCAAGGGTGTACATTCTGATCAATGTTCTATTTTACAATTTTCACCCCTAGATGGCAGTCTTAGGACATCAATAAAATATGAAAGCCAGTAAATAAAAGCAGCACCTCATCACATATCAGTTCACCATGTTGGGATTTTGTTTACTATAGGAAGGTTTCAATTTAGTGAGCAGAAGTGTACTTTCAGAGAAATCTATATGGAGTACCTTGATAAAAACCCAATATTTCAAAGAGCACAGGGAAGCAAGATATTTTAGTAGCTAAGTAGATTATTAAAAATTTGCTAAGATATGAAAAAACACCTGGATGTTGTATTTATTGCAAGAAGCACAGGAAGATGGCAAGGCCAGAAATAATGTACCAATGCAGCTCCCGAAGCTTAACACAATAACAGATTCTAGACATACTTGCGACCAAAGTAGAGAGTAGGGGTTAAGAGCAGAGGTTTGTGTGCTTATCTACCTAGAGTGGAAGAATTGTAGCTTGTCAAAATAGATGGGCCAGTTTGGTCACGTTCCAACTGTCATTTACTATGTATGAGCAAAGGAAAATGGAAGCTTTGATTTTCTTTTGCTCTCTGGAGGTAAACTAAATATATTCTTGCATTTTTTAAAAAAGTACATTCCTATTGCATGATGTTCACTTCAACATGAAGATAGAATATGTCTCCCTAACAAATATCTTTGATGTCTTCTGACCAATTACCTCGGTGTTGTGGGATTGAATTTTTCTTCTCTTTCAGTATCTTTTGTTTGCACTAAGGGATTTTCAATTATAACTGAAAAAAGCATATTGTTTAAAGATATTAATGGCAAAGATGACCATGTTCATTTAAACACCAGAATGTTATGATATTATTATTGTACGATCAACGCTGCTACCATTTAGTTTAGGCCTGCTGTACCTAAACGTTCACTGCTTCAACAGTTTTCAGGTGGTATATAAGAAATTAACACCGGCTTTTACAAAGCTGTCATGGAGGTTTTTACTGCGGGCCAGCAAGTAAATGCTCCTACGCTTATATAATTCCTGTGAGCATCAGAGCATTTACCTCGCCAGCCCATGGTAGAAACTTCTACTGTGGCTTTGTAAAAAGAGCCCTAAATAAATGTATAGATTATCTGGATAGCGGTTGACTATCACCATTATCCAGATCACTTTTGTAGCCCACCCTCAGTCTGCCCATTAACCATACAGAAAGTATCAGGCCAGTAAGATGGATTTTCAGCCCAATATTACCCATATATCAGACAAAAATCCACAAGCACTCAACTTATACATTTAGCAGTCCCTGTGAACGTACAATTTGATTTGAATATTGGCCCCTCTAATTTTACAAGGCATTTCCAAAGGTAAAACAGTATTTTATACACAGAACTAGGCTTTTAAGCAGACTGAGTGAAGGCATTCCTGAAGTGAGCCTGATTAGAAAATATTTTGATGCAGATAAAAGAAGCCAGGAAATTGTGCATGCCAAAGAACAGTCATAAATATATGCAAGTAAATTCTCTGGAGTCACTTTCAAAAGCAGAACTTTGAGCATACTTTCATTAAAAAAATTTGCCAATGACCACACATGGCAAAGTGTATGCATGTACCATATACACATATGCATACAGGGATATATTCTATAAATGGTGCCGTAACTTAATTGGTTTAATTGGCATGGTAACTGACTGTGTCATTTAAAACCAATTAAAATGTTGTTAAAAATAAAGTAGGTGTCCGCAGGCACGTCCAAAAAGGGTGCCGCAATTGCGTTGAGGCGGCTACCACCATCTAAGGTCAAAGTAGGCATGGTTTCTGCTGGAAATGACCTTACACACCACTAGGCACCTCTGTAGATGTGATAGGTGCCGGGAATATAGGCCTTCAAAATCCTGGCCCACGTTACCGGTGCCTTTGTTTAAAGGTAGGTGTCATTCTGCAAACGGCACCATAGCGTGATTGAAACGCAATCAGCGGTGTTTTTGTAGACTGCCACTGATGTAGGCACTGTTTGCAGTGCGTTCCACAGTGCATTCTTGTTATCCGTGTGTTCCGTATTCACAGATTCACTTATTCATGTAAAATAAAGTATAACCTATTTTTGCTTATTCACGGCCTTGTGCAGTGTGTTCCCATGAAGAGCTATGTGCGAGTACTGTTTCACCAAAAGACTGTTATGTATATATTGCACTTTATAAAATACATTTATAAAATGCAGAACGTAAAAAGCAAAGCTGTTCTTTACAAGAAAGATACTCAAAATGAGTTTATGGTGTTAGTGAACAGGGTTGCAAAGGAACAACGGTCATGTTTTTGGTATTGACAGGGTTTTCTAGGAACCTAACTCCGGTGAAGAACAAGACATTTGAAAGATAATTTTATATTGAATGCATAACTCATGTGGATGATTTTGAAATGTTCATATTTTAAAGAAAAAAAATATGTGGCTATATTCAACCAAACTGAACAATTTGCTTCTAGTCTACAGACCAATAGGGAAAAGTTTATCCCCCCCTTTTACAAAACCGCAATAGCGTTTTTTAGCGCAGGCCGGCGTGCTGAATGCTCTACACTGCTCCTGATGAATGTCCAGTGCAGCACAGAGCATTCAGCGCACCGGCCTGTGCTAAAAACCGCTATCACAGTTTTGTAAAAGGGGTGATTAGTGAAACCACAAAATTAACTATAAATTTCAGAATAAAACGCACTAAGCAGAGTACTGTACGAGAGAATAAATGGCAACTTACCACAATCACCAACTCTGAAACTTTCTGAGAGAGATTTAATATACTCTTCTTTTCCCCAGGCAAATGCATTTATAAAGTAAGCTGGAGAATCTCTAATGGTAAAACTGAATGTGTACCTTTCTGAACCAAAATCTAAAAAGAGAAAAACTTGATTTGAGTTGTTCATAATTCAGTCTTTACAGTTCATTAGAAAGATTTCATATTGCACATAGTTGGTCACACTGTTCCTCTAAAGTATTTTTTTTTTAAATTCTTTATTCATTTTTAAATCTTACATCAAGTGTACAAATTATAAAACATAATAATTAAATACATCACTTGTATTTCTTACTAGAATAACATCAAAAATATAAATTTATACCATCCCCCCTTTTCTTTAACATTTAATCAAAAATATACAAATATAAATATTGTTTTCTATTAAATAAACCTATAGTAAATTTTAAAACACCCCTCCCCCCATTTGCAAATAAACTTTCAACAGAAAATGGTGTCTATTCATTACAGTAAGATGTCAATGGCCCCCAGATCTTTTTAAATTTATTATAATTCCCATTTAGAATAGTAATTATGCTTTCCATTTTATAAATGTGACACAATGAATTCCACCAAAAGTTATAATTTAATCTACTGCAGTTTTTCCGATTATTAGTAATATCCTGTCATAATCAATAAGAGTTTATTGTTGTTTGACGAAATATGACTCTTTGTTCTCATTGACATACTGAATTACATTATAAAATATGAATATAAGTATGATATATTGTACTTAAAGTGTTCATGAAGAAAATCAAGTGTATATTTATAAGATTATATGAATTTTTCTGATACACTTGTTGTAATATGCAAAACTGAATACAGAAATTAAAAAAAAAAAGACATACCGAATAAAATCGTGTCATATGATAGTGCTACATGATTCTCTAATAAACAATTAATTTGGGACCAAATTGATTTCCAAAAGGCCATGATAAAGGGACAATAGAATAATAAATGATCTGGAGTCCCTACTTCAAGTTTACAGTGCCAGCATCTATTAGACTTAGAGCTGTCTAACTTTTGTAATCGAACTGGGGTCCAAAATGCTCTATTCAACTTGTCTCATAGATGCTGACACTGTACACCTCATCCTCCAAGACCAAATTCATGGCCTTTGAGTCGCAGAAATTTGATGCTTAATCTCAATGCTCCAAATATCTCTGAGGCCAGTCTTTGGTTTTTTATTTATAAATCCTGTTATCAATTTATACCACTGTGCGGCTTGGTGTCCCAAGAAGTCCACCTGAAAGCATAAGAATTCCAGACTATATCGATTACTAAGATTTTTCCATTCCCTCCTGAGTGGCCTGCTTCAGTTGCAACCATTTAAAACTTTGTGTTTTATTAAGACCATATTTTTGCTGCAACTGTGAAAAATCAAGCAGTTTACCATTCGAAATAACATCATCTAAAACCCTTATACCTGCAATAATCCAATGCTTCCAGACAATTTTAAATCCGCCAATTTGAATCTTGGAGTTAAGCCAAATGGATTGATTTGTTGACTTATGTATTGGGTTAGGTGTTAAATTGCTGACATAACGCAAAGTTTTCCATATATCCATTAATATTCTATTATCGTTATATTTTCTAGGCATCTTAATACTGAGAACATGACATAAATGTAAAGGGAACATGAGTCGCCATTCCAAATATAACCAATCAGGGATATTTTCCATGAGCTCTGGGAGGACCCAATACATACCCTGGCGTAAAATATAGGCTTGATGGTACTTATAAAAACTTGGGAAATTTACCCCACCCTCCGTAATTGATTTTTGTAGAGATACTAAAGCAATTCTAGGTCTTTTGCCCAGCCAAACAAATTTTGTAAGAATACCATTTAATTTTTTATAAAAGGACCCTTGGAAAAAAACTGGTATCATAATCATTTGGTAACAAACCACAGGCAATATCATCATTTTAATAATTTGAACTCTCCCCCACCAAGAAAGATGTAAAGGATTTCATTGCTCACACATTTCTGTTACTTTCTTTAATAAAAGTTTTTCATTCTCTTTTGTTGTGTCTTCAAGTGTACTTTTAATCTAAATTCCTAAATACTTTAATCCATCTTCCTTCCATACAAAGGAAAATGAGTCAAATAATCCTTTAGTACAATGTAGGTTAAGTGGCAGAATTTCTGATTTACTCCAATTTATCTTATATCCTGAAAATTTTCCAAACTTCTCTATCAATTCAAGCAAGCATGGAATGGAAGTTTCTGGATTCCTCAAATAAAGCAGTATATCATCCGCATATGCAGAGACTTTATATTCCCAGTCTGTACGAAGAATCCCCTTTGCTTGTTGAATAGCTAATAACAAAGGTTCTAATACAATATCAAAAAGCAAAGGAGATAATGGACAGCCTTGTCTAACCCCCCTCCGCAAGTTAAAACGCTCTGATAAATGATTATTAATATACAATCTTGCAGATGGGGAGCTATACAATGATTGAATCATTTGTATAAATCTAGAACCTATACCAAACCATTCTAAAGCTTGATACATAAAGGTCCATTCCATCCGATCCAAAGCTTTCTCTGCATCCAAGGACACAGAGAAAGCTGGTTCATTCATGGCTTTTGTTAAATTGAACATATGAAAAGCCAACCTAGTATTATTAAATGAATACCTCTTAGCAACGAATCCAGTTTGGTGCATATCAATAATAAAAGGGAGAGCCTTAGCCAAACGTAAAGCCAATGTTTTAGCTAAAAGTTTTCCATCAACAATAATTAGTGAAATAGGCCTGTAGTTTGAAAACAAAGTTGAGTCTCTCTACAGTACTTTTAAACAAGCAGCCCAGAATAGATAGTTTGTTTTCTCAACAGACTTGAATGTTTGCAGAGATAATAAATAACTGTATTGCACTTTAGATGCATTTACTAAAGCTAGTAAACAGTGAACTTCCTATTGCCTCATGCTTGTCAGTGACTACAAAAATGAACCAAGTAGGAATTGTGAAGGCAGATTTCTGGTGCTCATCTTCTCTGGCTGGTCTCTTAATAGCTCACAGTGCTTAAATATGCTTGTATTTCTTTCTTTTTTTTTCTTTCTTGCAATTGCAAAAGCATCATACAAATAAACTAGGGTACAAAAGAAAAATAGTGCTCTTACAGACAGCCTTTAATACTGAAATTGTTTACTTACTTTTTCCAAATAAATATAAAGAGGTAAATAGATAAGAACTTTGGTTCTTGCCAACCACGAGAAACTTTACTGTTGCTATAATCCTGTAGAACAAGTCACTGACCCTGCCATGACACAATCAAGTTCCCTCGGTGGCATGCTGAACTCAGTTTAAAAGCCATAATAGTACAATTTGGATAAATGTAACTTTTTTTTTAGTTCAAGCAAACTGTGCTCATTCTTCCCCCCCCCCCCCCCCCATATATCATCCACTATCTCTTCCAGTTATACAATTTGGGACTTTTGTTTTTATAAGAATTCAAAGTACGGCTGGTTTCTCTAACTTCCTATTCTCAGATCCACTTTACAGAGCATTTTAAGGGTTCACAAACTTTTCCTCAGCATTGTAATATGTCACGTCATGGTCCTTTCTTGACATACAAGCTTAGAATTTAACAGTTTTTAAATAGGTTAGTAAATCTAACTAAACTTAACTCTTTCTGTCTGGAAACCCTCGGACATCTGTTTTTCCAATTACTATGCCAAATACACTCTGAAATGCAAAAAGTAAGACACAGACGTATGTGGTAAATTAGATTTCATATACCTGTTATACTTATAATAAACAACTGGGGAGGATAATTTTTACTATTACTATTTATTTGTTTTTTTTTATTTTGTTGTCATTTTAACACTGTGTATGTAAGCCATGTAAACCATTTAGTTTTAGGTGGTATATAATTTTTTTAAATAAATAAATAATTGTTCTAATCTATGCATGTAAACCGTTTGGATCTTTTTGGCTGTTATAAAGTTTTTAATTAACAGGCAGTGGCTTACCTAGCATATTCTATTTGACACCTGGGGCTGATAATTTTTAAACACTCCTTCCTCTTTATAAAAATATTATTTTTAGTAAAGCTCTACAAGTCACACAACAAGGGTGCACCTAGGAAAAGGCAGCCTTTTAAATACTGCAGTGAGCACTAGAACATCAATATACCCATTGTAAAACTAAACAAGCCAGATTAGTACAGATCGATCCTACACAGTCTTTTTCATACCCATAGAACACAGATACACCCTCACTCAGTATAGAATAAGATATCACAAACTAAGGGCCCCTTTTATCAAACTATGGTAAATGCTGTGATGCTGATTCAATTCTTATAAGTGTCAAGAGCATTTATCTCACCAGCTCGCAGTAAAAAGCTCTACTGTGGTTTGATAACAGGGGCTTAAAATTAGAAATATGTAGACAAAAGTTAAACTGAACCTCCAAGAAGCCAGACTCTATATAGTGCAACACTACAAAACCAGAAACAGTGATGCAACTGTGCAAAATATAAAGATTGTTTGTTTATTGTGAGCTTCTATACTGCAATTCAGAGCGGTTTGCATGAGCTTCTGTAGAGGTGTTACAATACATGGGCTCTAAATTTGAAAACACTGACAAATAAAAATCACCCGTTTATAAATAAACAAACAGAATTTTTTTTTTAAATCTTTTTCATTTTCAATCGTACATCAAGTGTACAAACATCAAAACAGTACAATTAAACATATCTTTCTACTTTATCTTATAATACATAAAATTACCACCCTCCCCTCCCATCATTCCCTCTACAAACAGAAATACTGTAAATGGAAAATAAGATAATACCATTTTACTCTACTATCACATTTTTCAATAAGTTTTCCTGGCCAGATTCTGCAACCAGTGTTGGTATTGGCCAGCACCGGTTGCACAATCACAGCCAAGCGAAACGTAGGCGCCTTTGTCTGACGTGAATTGCGTCTACGGAAGCGCCTAAGTTCATTTCTGGCATTAACCACACCTGTAGGTACCTCCGTAGATGAGATTCGGGTGACTATTTTTTTTAATGCAATTTTAATTGCTTTTAAACATGTTGCTTAAAGGCAAATAAACCAATTAAGTTTAACGATGGGGAGATTACCCGCTTGACAATAACGAAACATCCATTGCAGTGGAATAACGTTTACCACATTCTCTGGCAACAAATTCTACATCAAGTAAAGATTTTTTTTTTTCCTCGGATTTGTTTTAAAATGTTCTCTTTAATAACTTCATTGTATGCTCCCTAATCCTCATCCTTTTGGAAAGAGTAAAGAAGCAATTTGTGTCTACCTGTTCCACTCTACTCTGCTCTGCTCTGCTAAGACTGAGGATAGTACAGTTTCTGGAATCCAATGGACTACAGGACCCAAGCCATAGTGTTCCAGATGAAAGCCTTGCCAGACAAATCTGATCAATTTCTTTGAGCTTGATCAGGGGAGAGCACTAGATGGGGTGTACATAGTTCTGAATAGGTGTCTAATAAACCAGGCTCACTTGGTATGAGCCTTAAAAGTGACTAACTGGATGAGAAACCAGCTGAGTGGGAGACCACAAAGCAAAGTGGTAATCAGAGTTCAGGATTCAATGGAAAAGGGGTATTACCAGTGGTGTGCTCTAGGTGTCAGTCTTGGCCTGGTTCTTTCTAATACTTCCATAAGCAATATTGTAAAAGATCAATGGGAAACATTTGTCTTTTGGCACATGAAACCAAGATCTGCAATAGGGTGGACATCCTGGAAGGTGTGGAAACTATGAGGAGGGATTTAGCAAATAGTTTAGTTTCGTGGCTAAGACTTAATGGATTTAATTGGGCTTGTAGCTAGATAACTTAAGAGATTCACTACCAACAGAAAGATTAATTCTGGGGCAATCTTGATATTTCTTGGAACAATTTTACTTAGTCAGGGTAATGGGGATATACTAGTGGCATTGAGTAGTAGCCTGGATATACTTTGTGGCAACAAAATTAAGATATGAAAAATGAATGTACAAGACAAACATCATGTGAAACTATCCCATTTCGTCTACCCATTGTCTTTTGAGAGTGGCACAGGGGAAACTGAATATCCCAATAAATGAGAAGAAAATAATTCAGCTATGATGTAGTAATTCTGTAAAACACAGGCATTCAGATAATAGCCAATACTACTAGACACTGTCTGCACTCTACAGCCAATGGAAAAATGCCTCCGATGTTTACATTGATATATCAGAATTTCAGTGCTGACTTTGTACAATCGTTTCCATCACTGTTCAATTAAAAAATAAAGCATCATCATCTCATGCTTTTAAGCAAAAATTGCTCAGTCACTACAATCCTCACTGCTACACTGGGTAACAGTGCTATTAACTTTCCTTTCCCTAATATGTAAAAGAAAATTAACAATTGTGCCATTAGAAATAGAGAAAATGAAGGCAGATGAAGACTATGAGCTCCTTTTACTAGCATGCAACACAATGCCGTGCGTGCTCAACGCTAACACTTCCGTTAGTAAAACGCTAGCGCACCTTAGTAAAAGGAGCCCTGCTATATGGCCAATCAAACATTTCTGCTGTAAAATAATATAGTTACATACAATTCCCCTCAGGGCTTGCATTTAGGGGAAACAAACAGGGCAGGTGCCCTGGACCCCACAGCTCCATAGGGCCCCATGTTTTGGGCATTTCTTCCCCTTCCCCTCCCGGACTTCCTTTCACAGGGGGTTGCTGATGCATCAGCTATTCTGATATACTACCAACTGTCTCAAAGCCTTCCCTCTATTTTACTGCTTATGATCTAGCTAGATACTTGGGATCTGGGTTGGCCATTGTTGGAAACAGGATACTGGGCTTGATGGACCTTCGGTCTGTCCCAGTATAGCAATTCTTATGTTCTTACCACATTCCACCAAGGTGAAAACAGGAAGTCACATCAGAGGGGGTGGGCTGTGACAGAAGAAAAGCTTTGGGGCAGCTGCAGACTGTATATCAGTCTGTATATCTGACCTGAGCCCCAGGAAGTCTAAAACCTGCCCTGATTCCCCTACAAGAACAATGGCAAAATAACACTGAGACTTACAGGACGAGACAGATTTGGATGCAAATCTAGCAAGGCCACGAAGTTCTTTCCTGAGCTGATGCATGCCATTCTTTCACCTGTAATGCACAAGATATAAAAGTATAATAAAGCATTCATATTAAAATACACTGTCCGTGTCTGGCAGAGTTTAGTCACATGGAAGCATGGAGAAAAATCATAGCATTAGCACACACTAAAAATATGCTGTGGACAATAAAATTACCCTTCCTCTTACAGCATAAGTCTCTTGCTACCATGAAAATCCATGTGAGAGGAAGGGTACATGCAAGGCCTGTACCAAGTCCAGTCTCCCTCCCCTATTCCTATGATTTATCCCTTGAATGTCTTCTTTTCTTTGCTATTTGTATTGTAGTTCTCCCCTCATCCATTTTATTTAACAGTGGATCAAGTCCACGTTTCTTGTTTGTCCTTGTCTATAAATTGTAAATTTTGTAACCCATTTTTATTAATGTAAAACACCTAGAATCCAAGATAGGTGTTCAAATTTTTAATAAATTTGTACAAGCTTTGTTTGTATATTACTACTTTTGAATTACAGCATTTAAATGGCTTCTGTATCATCTCTCCTTTCCTCTAGTCCAGTGTCTCGCAAAATTTACCAAGCTGTGGCACACTAAATGTGTTGGCCATGGCTCAAGGCATCTGGAAGTGCGCGGACGTTGACACAATGACATCACACATGCACCATGGCCCTTTAACGGGGCCCTGAGACACTAGTGGGCAGTGCTAGAAGGGAAGACAAGTGGAGAGGAGAGGTGCTGGCACCGGCTGACTGCCTACCGGATGTGCCTCTTGCCACAAGAGGCACATCCAGTAGGTAGTCGGCCAGCACCTCTCCTCCTCCTTGGCGTCTCATGGCACACCTGGAATCTTGGGTGGCACAGTTGGTGATACACCGCTCTAGTCTAAGGCATACATATTCAGGTCATCAAGTCTTTTCTCATATCTCTTTTGGTGCAGCACCCCCCCTACCCCTCCTCCCGGTGGTAATAGGAGGTTCAGGGCCACAGCTGAAGGACATCCACTCATTGAGACATCCGGATTTTACTTCCATTGTTTTCAATGGAAGTAAAACCTGGATCAGTGGCATAGCGAGGGTGAGAGGTGCCCCTCCCGCACGCGCCCTCCCCTTCCCCGTACCTCTAGTTGACGTTGTTGCTCAGGGCGGTCAACAATATGCTTCTTATGACCCCATCGGCTCTCCCTCTGATGCCATTTCCTATGCACGACACCCAGAAGTGACATCAGCAGGAGAGCCGATGGGGTTGTGAAGAACATGTTGTTGACCGCTGCGAACAACTTCAACTAGAGGTATGTGGGAAGGGAAGGGGGCGGAGAGAAGAAGGGGTGTAAAATCCGGACAGCTTAGACCCGCCCTCTTCCGCTGCCTGCTTCGGTTGAGCCGGAGGCAATCCGCACAGGCGGGGATGCCACGTGATGACATCACATGCACGCTCCCGTGCACGTGATGTCATTGCGTGGCATCCGCGCATGCGCGGATTGCCTCCTGCCCAATGTGATTGGGAGGAGGCATTTAAAAGCCATCCGGACCCCCGGACATGTCCTCAAAAGGATGACATGTCCGGGGAAATCCGGGCGTCTGGTAACCCTAAATTTGGAGGCTCCCCCCACCCCCCCTCGAAAGACAGGCACTTTATTCTCTTCCACCCCAGGTCTTTTAGGGAGAGAAAGTGTTCTTGCAGAACGTCTACGCTTCAGCCCTCAGCGCAGAACCAGGGCCTTGGCCTACATTTGACTGGAAACGGCACCGAATCCCCAACCCCGCTCGTCCACCTCCTGCCTTCTGTTGGTTTTCATCTGGGAGGGGGCGGGGCTGCAGAGCCGCGCGCCTCCCTCGCGGGCTCCCAGAGTCTCCCGCCTTTTGCGCTCCTCACGTCCTGTCAGCCCTCTGCCGCTCGCGGAAGAAGGGTTGGGGGCGGGACCTGGCCGATGGAAGGCCGCCGCGCGCGCCAGCGCGAGGTGGTTGCTGAGCTCGCGCGCCTTTTCTGCTTTGGGGTGGCGGTTGGTGTGTTTTTTCGCGCTGTTGACTGAGTGGAGGCGCGAGGGAAGACAGTCTCAGCCCCTTCTCTACAGAAGACGTGGGGAAGGGAGGGAGTGTACACACCAGCCTTTGGAACAATTGTGAATACATTAAAACATAAAGAGTCCTCAATCTGGCTTGAATTATTTGGTGTGTATGTTTTAATAAATGCTCAATTGTTCCAAAGGCTGATGTGCACACTCCCTTCCCCACTTCTGATGATGTTTCCCTCTGTTATAGGTGGGGTTGTTGTGTAATATATTGGCAATTTTCTACCCCATTTAAGTGGCCATAGGCTCCCCTCTCTCAGCCTCTATCACAAATAACAGGGTGGCACACTACCTCCTCAGCACCCTGAGGTGGGTTCAAATCCCATGTTGCTCCTTGTGACCTTCGGCAAGTCACTTCATTCCCCATTGCCCCAGGTGTATTAGATAGATTGTGAGCCCACCTGGACAGGCTGAGAAAATGCTTGAAGTACCTGTATGTAAACCGCTTTGAGTATGGTTATGAAACTACAAAAACGTGGTATAGAAGTCCTGATCCCTTTCCCTGATGTCATAATGCCTGGCAGAAACCCAAAGAGTAGCAACATTCCAGAGCTGAGATTGTGATGTCTTAATGCCTCATTCCACCAATGCCTAAACGCCAACCTCATCAGTGATGTCACAATGGCTTCATTGTTCAATACTTGGCTCACTTCTGATTGGAGGAGAATGTGGCCCAGTGATTAGAGCTACGCCTCAACACCCTGAGGTTGTGGGTTCAAACCCTGTGCTGCTCCTTGTGACCCTGGGCAAGTCACTTAATCCCACCATTGTACATTAGATAGATTGTGAGCCCACCAGGACAGACAAGGAAAAATGCTTGAGTACCTGAATAAATTCATATACACTGTTGAGCTCCCCTGTGAGAACGGTATAAATGATTAAATAGCATACTATGTACTTCTAATGTCAACGCACACTAAAACATCTTCATAGACATTACAGAGGACAAACACAGGTAGAAAAGACCACAGGCTTGTGACATATGGTATTCAAAATACATGAAAGATATCTGTGGATTAGGTTGTTTCACAAACTTTGTGTTAAGTGCCATTGACTCCTATTCCTAATGACTTGATGAATTACTGATCTAAAAAGAAATCAGTTTTGTGCTAGTCCATTAAGATCCTTCAGCATCATCCCCCATGGTTGTTTTCAACATATCCAACCATCTGGTTGCAGGTTGTCCTCTTCGCCTTGTTCTTTCAATCTTCCCAAACACGATGTCCTTTTCCAGTGATCTCTTTCTTCTGATAGTGTAACCAAAATAAAACAGTTGTAACTTAATTTGGGCTTCGAGTGACATGATCTCTTCCAGAATCGATTTGGTTGTTCTTCTGGCAGTCCATGGCATGCATAAAATCCTTCTTCGGCACCAAAGCTCAAATGAGTCAATCTTCTTTCTTGTTTCTGTTAGTGTCCAGTTTTCGCATCCATAATTGACCACTGAGAAAATGAGTGCGTGGACAAGTCTTTCCTTCATTTGATGTGTTATTTCCTGCCTCTGAATACTTTGTCAAGAGCCTTCACTGAAGAGAGATCAAGTGCTATTCTGTGGAGTATTTCTTCTCTGCTAGTTCTTTGTTTACGAAAGAGCCCAGGAGATTGAAATCCTTGACAACTTCTATTCAATCGCCTTCAAGCTCAAAATCATCATTTTCCATGTTCATGATTTTCGTCTTGTTTATGCTCAGTTCTAATCCCATATTATGACTTTAGACTGACTTTTCTCAGTAGATACAGCATGTCTTCTTTCCAAACTTTAGACACATATTTTAACATCTTTTATCTTAGCTATACAGTATATATCATGTTAATAGTCTGGAGTGTCAAATTTCTAAGAGTACCACACTTATGAGATTTCTAAATTTGATATGAAACTCACCTGCAACTAGCCTCAAAACAGCAACAGTAGAATAAATTGGATTCACAAAGTGTCTGTTCGCTTTATGTCCAATAGCAGTCTGACAGAAGTTATATATTCTACAAGTAGAAAGTAGTGGGTATTCTTTTCTTTGAAAGAGATACAGAAATTTGCTATTTGTTTCCTAGGCAAGGTCATCCAAACCATCTCTTTCCCCTTGGTACTCTGGTATGACTTCCAGAGGCCTCATTTGTTATCATCCTAGTGCAATGTCATCTCTTTATAGACAGGCTGTTTTCCAGTGCCCCTCAGTCTTTCTGTTGCTCACAAATCACAAGGAGAGCAGCAGTCCCCAGATATAAAGCATTAATGCAAAATAGTTTGTTGGTTATAAAATAAAATGATTTGCATAAGTTCTTCTTGTTTCCTGTTGGAGCAGTCTTTCAACCTAGCAACCCCAAGACTCCAACTACACTTCTCCCTCCATATTCGCTGTGATAGGGGATTAACAGACCCGTAAATACAGAAAAAACGCGAATAAATTTTTCATATGTTATTCACTGTTTTCTATTAAAAACCATCGTGAATATGGTGAAACCGCGAATAACATGGTGGGAGACCTGGCTCGTTCCTGAAGGAGAGGTAAAACACGGTGAAGAAAGTGCCAGGCCAGGAATCAGCAATTTTTCTTTGTAAACACTTGGAATTGGCAATTTCTCTATGCAAGCTGATGTAATTGAGGGGGGGGGGGAGGAGGAGCCAGCAAGCTAATAACCGTGAATAATCGAAACCGCGAGTACGGAGGGAGAAGCGTATGTTCTAATTTTCCTCTGTTGATCTCCACATGCCTTATGCAGTATGCGAAACCTTCCTGTGATGAACATAAAAGCAATAGTAGTTTGAAGGCCCCCTGTGAGTTTCAGAGCAGAGGGGAATAAACTCTAACCCTCCCCTTTTACAAAAATCTAGCATGGTTTTTAGCACCGGCTGCAGTGGTAACAGTTGCGATGCTCATAGGAATTCTGTGAGTGTTGGGGCTGTTACTGTCACAGCCGGCACTAAAAACCGTGGTATGGTTTTGTAAAAAAAGGGGGTGGGGGTGGGGTAAGAGGATTATTCACCAAAATACTTAAAATCTAGATAATGTGTATATAAATAAAGGGGTTAGTTGCAGTGGTTGGCATGAGTAAGCCTGAAGCTGTGGCAGTGTGCAGGAGTCAGCCAGAGATAGTCTTGGGGCCGCTATTACTAACTAGACCCCAAACAGCAGTAATCCAGATCTATTGATTTTGATTTACTTTATTTTTATTTGATATTTTCCCACATATCATAACATCAAGTGGATTACAGTAAAACAACCTATGTAATAATAATAAAAGCTTTATTTACATCTCGTCATACCTTTCAGTTCAAGATGGTTTACAACAAGAGAGGCTGCATGAATACAGCAAAGTTACACCATGAGCATGAAGTAGTTGGAAACAAACAATATACCAGAAGGTAGGAGCACGCAAGTACATAAGCACATAAGCAATGCCTCCACTGGGTCAGACCTGAGGTCCATCGTGCCCAGCAGTCCACTCATGCGGCGGCCCAACAGGTCCAGGACCTGTGCAGTAATCCTCTATCTATACCCCTCTATCCCCTTTTCCAGCAGGAAATTGTCCAATCCTTTCTTGAACCCCAGTACCGTAATTGGGTCATTAGGGCATAGACAGGGGGTGGGTAAGCAGAGTGGGCAGACTTGATGGGCTGTAGCCCTTTTCTGCCGTCATCTTCTATGTTTCTATGTTACTCTGCCCTATTACATCCTCTGGAAGCGCATTCCAGGTGTCCACCACACGTTGGGTAAAGAAGAACTTCCTAGCATTCGTTTTGAATCTGTCCCCTTTCAACTTTTCCGAATGCCCTCTTGTTCTTTTATGTGTTGAAAGTTTGAAGAATCTGTCCCTCTCTACTCTCTCTATGCCCTTCATGATCTTGTAAGTCTCTATCATGCCTCCTCTGAGTCTCCACTTTTCCAGGGAGAAGAGCCCCAGTTTCTCCAACCTTTCAGTGTATGAAAGGTTTTCCATGCCCTTAATCATTCGTGTTGCTCTCCTCTGGACCCTCTCAAGTATTGCCATATCCTTCTTAAGGTACGGTGACCAATACTGGACACAGTACTCCAGGTGCGGGCGCACCATTGCCCGATACAATGGCAGGATGACTTCCTTCGTTCTTGTTGTAGATGTAGAGGAAATCGTTTGAGGAATATCATAGTAAATAGGATATTCTAAACAACAAAAGTTAAAATCCTTCACACACAGTTTCCCTAATTACCAGTTATATATTTTTATTTATGCAAATTATTTATATACCGCCTATCAATGGAGATTGTCTAAGCGGTTCACATTCAGGTACTCAAACATTTTTCCCCTATCTGTCCTGGTGGACTCATAATCTATCTAACGTAACGGGGGCAATTTAAGCCACATTCTTGGATGAAGAGCCGAGCCTTCAGTCCCTTTTCAAACTGCAGATGCTGCTCTCCTCCCTTGAGAGAGCTGATTCCAGAGCTATGGCCCCACATATGAAAAAATATCTATCTTGTGCACATCAAATGCCTGACTGACAATTGGAGCAGTCACAGCAAGCCCTATTGGGAAGAATGTAGTGATTGCCTTAAATCATATTCTCACATTTTAGCTGCCAGAGGCTCATGGTGCCCTTTATGATCACATTTATAGAATAACAAAATAATTTTGAGTTTTACTTGAGCATGCATTGGTAATCTCTGTAAACTGTATAGGAGTGGTAGGTAATATGATCATACTTCCAAATCATACTGACCCATCTTGCTACAAGATTTTGTATGCATTGGACACATTTCAGCTTCATTTTCGTAATTTCTTGCTAACGTAAATTACAATCTTAATTTACTAGTCATTAAAGCATGCACCCATGGTGATCTAATCCTTATCCAAATAGAAACAATCTCTACAATTAACCATAAGACATTAAAATACCAAAAAATAATTACTGAGTGGCCCCATTGTCAAATGAGTGTTACTATTGAAAACTCACTTATTTCTAAATCCTTCTATGAATGAGGAATTCCTGCTTTGATGTACTTATGCTAGGATCGTTTTATTTGCTGAATTTATTTTTACTGGATCTCCCCCTCCCCCTCCATCCTGAACCTCTACTTAAATTGCTGTATAGTCCATTCTTAACCAGTACTTAAATTGCTGTATAATCCCCGTATTTGAACTACTGTATAATCTTTGTACTGTCCAAATATACACCACTGTGAATGTTTGCTTGTAGGCCGTTATGAGCTACTTGGAGAACGGGATAAAAATTTACTAACGCGTAGCGTGGGTTTTAGCACCTACAGTGGCGATAACTGCTCTAATGCTCATAGAATTCCTATGAGCGTTGGAGCAGTTACCGCCGCTGTCAGCGCTAAAACCCACGCTACACGTTAGTAGAGGAGGGGGTTTGTATTTTAGTATGTTTTTAGTTGAATTTGTATTTTTTGCAGGTCTCATTTTATGTACGTTCATTTGTAATCCGCCTAGTTGATAGGCTGAATAGAAATTTTTAAAATAATTTTACACCCAGCAGAGAAGCAACTTCCTGCAATAATGGGATCAATTGTCAGGAGATTTTTCCTTCTTGAAACTACATGGGTTCTGATTAATTCCTGTTCAATTTTAGCTTGTGTTTAAACAGGCATTCTGAAATAGCATCCAAAAAACACCAGTTCAAATTTTTTTTCATTGCTGCAAGCGGAAAGGGGTAAAACGCTGGCCTCACACAACTTAACTGCACGCCCTTAAAAATCTGAGGTCCATGCCACTTTTAATCTCAGCATAGGTTATGGCTCTGACAGACCTCTATGACAAGTTAGCTCTGACACAGGGATCTCAAAGTCCCTCCTTGAGGGCCGCAATCTAGTTGGGTTTTCAGGATTTCCCCAATGAATACGCATTGAAAGCAGTGCATGCACATAGATCTCATGCATATTCATTGGGGAAATCCTGAAAACCTGACTGGATTGCAGCCCTCAAGGAGGGACTTTGTGACCCATGCTACGGATCCTAATGCTTTTCCTTATGTATGCTGAGACTAAAAGTGGCAAAACTTTTGCTCTGAGGTCTATGCCACGTTTAGTCTCAGCATAGGGAGGGAAAAACATTAGGATCCGTCAGAGCTAAATTGTCCTAGAGGTCTGTCAGAGCCATAACCTATGGTGAGACTAAAAGTGGCACCGACCTCAGATTTTTAAGGACATGCAGTTAAGATCCGTGAGGTCCGCGTTTTATCCCTTCCCAGGTGGAAGTGCTGGATTATGGGAGGGGGAACTGAAGTGAAAAGAGAGAGATGCTGGACTTACGGGAGGAGGGTTGGAGGGAAAGGAGGGAGGTGCTGGACCCATGGGAAGGAAGAAAAGGGTGATTAATCACAGTTAAAAATTATCATTGAAATGCAGCTGTAATATATATCACACATACACAGACAAACACACATAATGATGACACTTTCCATAGTTATGTGCAGATAAATGGGCAGTTTCGAGCAGGGACTGTTTTCTTACTCTTTGTGACTCTGTGCAGCGCTGCGTGCGTCTGGTAGCGCTATAGAAATCATTTCAAATATAGTTTCAAAATTGCCCACCCTCTCTGCAGGGGTTAATAGGTGCTATGACTTGATTTTGTTTTGATTACAGCCGCATCCCCTCCCCCCACCCAATAACCATGCACTGGATTTTGTGTTTAAGCACCAAAACTTCATCCTGGTCTCCACCTTAAAAAGTTAAATGTGCATCGGATTGTGTAATTGATGCTCTCAGACACCGTTTGCATTGATTCCTGTTCTTTGCTGGCAGACTATAGCACAGGAAAAGTCTATGCTATCCATTCGCATTACGTCTAAAAATAAAAAATCAATATTATCCACTTCAGCATCATAAAATTCTTTAACCTGCCATGAGTAATTTTATGACCCCCAAGGTCAGAGCCATTGAAAAGTTTAGTGTAGTTTGACAAATTCTTCCTGTCAACTCCATATTACAGGATCTTTCACTCCTGCAATTAAAGAGCTGAAAATGGATACCACCTGTGCTCTTGTATTTATTATGTCAATAAAGTCCATTGTAATTATACTATGCTGATGACAAATGGCATTGCTGGGGAAATGACAGCATTTTTTTAGGTCACCATTTTACATTAACCACGGAACAAACTTTCTGCTAAGTCCTGAAGTTTCTGAGTAGCCCGAGGCAGGGGGTTCAGCATGTGCCTATCATTTGCAGCGGAAAAACCAAAAGATATTTACAGTGTGACACTGGTACGAGTTCCCTATCGGAAACCTTTGGAGTCATACATACTGGATGTGATAACGGGCTATGGAAGGTTACTGAAAGGTTATGATATAATTTCATTTGAGATGTCATGGAGCTGTAGACAATTTTGGAAGTAAAAGCATGTGTCTATCTGAACTGGACTACTCCAACACTTAATTTATTTATTTAAGTATTTATATACCACTTATAGCCCATGTGGTTTACATTCAGATACTCAAGCATTTTTCCCTGTCTGTCCCAGTGGGCTCACAATCTATGTAATCATGAATGGATCATTTAATATTCTTGTGCTGAGACAAAGGCTTTTCTCAGGTTGTCCTGGGTATTCTGAATAGAATTTGGTGTTGACATCAGTACTCAGATCAGAAGCCTATAGTCTGGTTGTGGTATAGGATGAAGAAGGTATTAGCCGTTGCTGCAAGAACATCTTTTTTTTTAAAGTCCTCTGGATCTGAGATTGCTGTCACATTCAGTTCACAGCTTCATGCAATTTCTTCTGCCTGCCAGCAAGAGCTCTGCTCCAAGACTTGTGGATCCATAGCTAGAATTAGTGGGGTCTCGAAACGCAAGGGCTCTTTGCATAGTACCAGGAGATTAAAAAAAAATTCCCTATTTTTTAAAACTGAAGTACCAATAGCTCCCCTCACCCTCTGCCCCTGTGAACTCTGTACCCTTCTCCTCCACCGCCAACTCCAAACTCCGTCTCTTCTTTCCAGGTTTTAAAAGTATTCCCCTGTAACTTCATCAAGTGTCCCCTAGTCTTCGTAATTTTTGACAGAGTGAAAAATCAATCCACTTGTACCCATTCTACTCCACTCAGGATTTTGTAGACTTCAATCCTATCTCCCCTCAGCCGTCTCTTTTCCAAGCTGAAGAGCCCTAACCATTTTAGTCTTTCCTCATACTAGAGGAATTCCATCCCTTTTACCATCTTGGTTGCTCTTCTTTGAACCTTTTCTAGTGCCACTATACCTTTCTTGAGAAAAGGAGACCAGAATTGAATGCAATACTACAGATGAGGTCCCACCATGGAGTGATACAGGGGCATTATAACATTCTTAGTTTTGTTAACCATCCCTTTTTTAATAATTTCTAGCATCCTGTTTGCTTTTTTGGCCACCGCCACACATTGGGCAGAAGGTTTCATTGTATTGGACCCTAGCATCTGGTAAATGTGATTTGGGTTATTCTTCCCAATGTGCATCACTTTGCATTTGTCCACATAAAATTTAATCTGCTACCTGGATGCCCAGTCTTCCAATTTCCTAAGGGACCTTAGGACGCCTGCAATGTTTCACAATCCGCATGTGTTTTAACAACTTTGAACAGTTTAGTGTCATCTGCAAATTTAATCACCTCACTTGTTCCAATTTCCAGGGAAATAGCATCGGTCCCTGCGGCACTCCATTGTTTACTCTCCTCCATTGGGAAAAATGACCATTTAACCCTACCCTCTGTTTTCTATCCGATAACCAATTCCTAATCCACAACTGAACTTTGCCACCTATCCCATGACACTTTAATTTTCTCAGGAGCCTCTCGTGAGGAACTTTATCAAAAGCTTTCTGAAAATCTAGATACACTATTCAACCGGCTCACCTTTATCCACACCTTCAAAGAAGTCAAGCAGATTTGTGAGGCAAGATCTCCCTTGGCTGAACCTATGCTGACTCCGTCTCATTAAATCATGTTTGTCTACATGTTCCACAATTTTATTTTTTATAATTTTTTTCTACCATTTTGCCCTCTTTGTTTCACAGATAAACACCTCAAAATCTCTTTATAATTAGGATTATAAAACCAACCACTGATGAGATGAAATTTATTTATTTTCTGCATATCCTACAGTTCTATGCGGATTACAAATTATTCAGGTACTCAAGCGTATTTCCCTGTCTGTCCCAGTGGGCTCACACTCTATCTAATGTACCTGGGGCATTAAGGCCTAAATTCTCTATTACTGCGTTTAACTTAGGCGTGCTTTGGACGTCCGGTAAACGTAAATACCAATTAACTATATTTAGGCGTGAGATAGACGTCCCGCACAATAGCCGTCCCCCGTCGCCCAAAATAGACGTGCTCAAAATAGACGCAGGTTTCTGAAACGTCTCCAATGGACCCGTGATAGACGTGAGTACGGGTTTTTTTTTTCTTATTTGTTTTTTTTTATTATACTTTATATATACTCTTTATTATCACACATTCAAGCATTGATAAGTATAGGATGATGAAAAACATAACTAAAACACAGTATCAGAATTGTACAGTTAATACAAGGAAAAAAAATATGTTATGTTTCAAAGGAAAACTAGAAAATGAAACATACCGAGTGGGTGTTGAACTTACATTATCAGTATGGAAGGTGGGAACCGGTAGATGTGTGCTACACAGAAAGCTGTACAGGAATGTCATACTCACCTCCTATTAGAAGTGGAAAGGATAGGACTTTGAACACCATATAGACTTTTTATAAACATCGTTTAACTTCCACAAAGACTGGCAGGAAAGGCACCCTAAGTCATCCAATAAGCTTTCTCTCGATTTGCCAGAGACATTATTTCAGAGAGGATAGTTTAGAAGTGATATCTTGCTCGAAAGAACACTCTCCTGCTCTTAAAACATTGCAACAATCACCTCATTCTTCACAACAAGAAACAGAATCAAAACACAGATTAAACCTGAATGTGGCTTCCAGTTCACAGGAAGAGGAAATAGCAAGCAGCACAATGCTGATCTCATTGTGACATCATCAAGGTGCACCTGGAAGGTAGATATGCCACAAGTAAAAGACAAGCCGGGACTTGAACTCACAACCTACAGATGATCGATATAGTGCTTTTACTCACTGACCTACACCTGTGTCTCTAATTCCCCTGTCATAGCATACCTTAGTAATGTGCTAAAGTATACTCTACTTAGCTATCATATCACAGTCAGTTGAGGCAAAAGACTGCTAGCTCAATGGTGTAAAGCACTGTTGTCACGGATGCAACACCCATATTCTTAAGTATGGTTCAATAAATGTAATACAGAGTCAAAATTATGCTGTTTATTTTATCAAACCCAAGCTCAACTTTGTAATGTATTGTGTATAGTCTTGCTAATGTGTTTGTGATGAAACTTAGATGCGATACGTGTATATATATAAACCCTAGCCACGCATGCGCACATACCTGCGTGCTTCTGTGATCTCTGCTCTGTGATCAGTAGGTCTGTGGCCAGCAGGAGTGCAGATGCAGCAGCCAGGTGACTCCCCCCCTCCCTCCCTCCCTCCCTCACCACCAAAATCACCACCGCCAAAGCTTCCTCCTTCTGGCCAGCCGGGAGGAGGGCTCTGAGTCGCTGAAGACTGTCCCAGATCGCTCAAAAATTAACCTTTTCATCTGAGGTGCGAGGCTGCGGGGACCTTCCTCCCCGGCTCACTAAGGTTTCATCTTAAGAAATTCAAATGCATTGTAGAAAATGCAAGTGACTATTCTCTGTCATCCTATACACCCCTGCAACACCCCAACAACACACTCCTGCAGCATAAACCCCTCATGTTATAATCAAGTAAAAGACAAGCTGGGAGTTGAACTCACAACTTATGGATAACTGGTACAGCATGTTTACTAACTGAGCTACCGAGCTACTTAACTGTAGCCCTAACCCTAACCATAAAGTAGCATCTGACATTATAGAAGCCGTTAGAATTTTAAAATCGTTTTGGACGTTCATTGGGTGTTCTCAGATCAAATACACCTGTAGATACTTGCAATGATTACCCCTTGTCAAATCTTGTACCTAAAGCCATTTCTGGAGACTTCCATTCCTAAGTCCCCAACATAGCTCAGTGCTTAAAAGCACTGCATGTATGTTGCAAAGGTCAGGGTTTCAAGTCCTGACTAAGGTTACCAAAGGCATAATATTTTTTTTTCCACCCACCCAAACATGCATAGCTAAGCATGTGAACCTCTTCATTTATTTAATTTATAACGTCATTGTGTTTGGGGGGGGAGGTGAAGTTTCATTAGGTTTACATGGTAAGCTTCTAAGCTTGTACCTAAAGCCATTTCTGGAGACTCCCATTCCCAAGTCCCCAACATAGCTCAGTGCTTAAAAGCACTTGCATGTATATTCCAAAGCTGAAGGGTTCAAGTCCTGACTAAGGTTACCAAAGACATAATATTCTTTTTTTTTTCCACCCACCCAAACATGCATAGGTAAGCTCAAATATGTGAACCCAATCTTCATTTCTTTAATTTGTCATTGTGTTTGGTGGACGTAAGCTTTTAAGCGTTCTGCTGTACTTTTTTATATAACAGCGATATCGGCGTACTATACAGTATTTCTATAGCGCGGAGCGGCTGCTGCAAGCACGCCCAAGCGGCACAAATACGTCATCGCGTTTTTTTGCGTTGTGACGTCATAGAATCGTCCGTTCTTCATACGCAGTTATTTCTCATAAAATGGCTGCCAGAAGACAGCCAAATTTTACCACACAGGACACCAGGCTGCTAGCCAGGCTGTTTCTCTCCCGGGAGCACCACTATTTTGTAGTGCCTGGCCATCGCAGGTCATACCTGCAATTCAGGGAGTCATGGAGCCGCCTGACCCGGCGGTACAATCGCAGAGCCTCCTGTCCCAGGGAAGTAAGTATTCCAAGTCAGGCCCTCACAAATAATCATGTAAAATGTAATGATGGAAACCTGTCTCAATCAAATTGTTCATGTTTTGTGTGTAAATTTTGATTCCTTTTAAAAACTACAATTGTGCATAATAAATCTTTTACATTGAATACTGAAATTAAAGCACATCCCAAAGGAGCAGTAGTAGGATTTCAAATGACAAATTCAGCTCCTAGAAGGCATCTATTCCATTCACAACATGCACACAACTAATTTTTGGGTCACAAGCTTCACATTTGTAATCGAAACATCTTGACATCAACTTTGCCAAAGTGCTGCTATGTCATTTCAAATACCTTAAACTCAATCTGCTATGTCATTTCAAATACCTTAAACTCAATCTGCTGGTCTAGGGAGATAGTGGCATGACGTTTAAAGTGACAGCGTCAGTACCCTGACGTCAGGGGTTTCAAGCCACGCTGCTCCTTCTCACCAAACTATTTTATTGCCCCTGCTGCATGATTGTAAGCTCACCAGGACATGCTGTAATGTGGGGCAGTGCTGATAGGCTACAGCCTCAGCACCCTGGGGTTGTGAGTTCAATCCCACCTCCTCCTTGTGATGCTGTCCATGTCACCTCACACCCCCCCCTCCCCCCCCCCCACTGTCCCAGGTACAGTAGAGAGATAGCGATGCCTCCAGCACAGAAAGGGGAAATGCTGGAGTACGTGAATAAATTCATGTAAAACATGTGGCAGAAGGGGGTGGAGGCAGACAGCAAAGCGGATAGGGGCTCTTGGAGGGCAGTGTACTCCATTTTTATGTGCTTATAGAGGTCAATACTTAAGTAAACATGTTATGCCATAGTGCTAGATGGCACTCATCATATCCCTCCCTCTCTGTTCTTTCTCTCTCTCTATTATCCAGGTTGAGGATCTCAGGAAAAGGGGGCGACTGCTGAGGCGCCAGGAGCGGGCCTTCCTTGAGGGGGTGAGGGAGGAATTGCGTGCAGAAGCCGGTGAGTAATGAGTCCAGCGTGTGTTTCTTTGTGATCAGCCTACCAGAATAAATAGATGAAAATGCTTGAGTAGCTGTAAACCATTCTTAATCATAAAATCTGCAGTAAAGCTGCTATTGTGATATCATGTCACAATGGCTTTATGGTGTTCTACTTGCCTCACTTACTTACGCTACATTTTGATGTTGACAGTGGAGTAGGTGCTTTGCATCCTGTTATTAGCATTTGAAGAAAATAACGTAGTAAATAATGTCATGTTCAAAAGTGTTGTGGACATATCTGACTGTATCCTATTTCTCTCTTGTCAAGCAGCAGCGCAGGCACCCCCTCAGGAGGCCCCGCAGGTGATGGAGGGAGCCCCACCCTGGTCCTCGGCAGAGGAGGAAGAGGAGATGGAGGAGGAAGAGGAGGAGATAGAGGCGGAGATGGAGGAGGAGGAGGAGGCCTGGCAGCCCTCAGGACCACCCACACCACCACTGCCCCCTGGACCTCCACCACTGCCCCCACCACTGCCCCCTGGACTGCCTGCCCCACCACTGCCCCCTGGACCCCCACCGCCTGCCCCACCACTACCTCCAGGACCACCACCACCATCCCCTGTTGGACCTTCCCCTTCCCCCACCCATAGCCCTTCCCCTCACTCTCCTGCCCTTCCTGTTCCCATCCCACCCCCTTTCCTTGCTGTTCCCCCCCAGGAGCAGCCCGACCAGCCTCAGGAGGGGGTGGCCAGGGAGATGGCGGCCTACTCTGCCATCTTGGAGGAGGTGCAGGTATTGAGAGGGTGTGTGGAGAGGATGGAACATGCCCTCTTGCGGCTGATAGCCGAAAGAGGGCATGGTGCCAGCAGCCATACACCCTCTCAATGACTGCACCTCTTCCGCCCCCCTCGCCTGAGGTAGCTCAAGCTGCTCTTGGGGGGCACCCACCCTTTTTCCCTGCGTTATATGTTATGTTATATATGTAAATAGTTTTTTTAAAAAGTTTACGTTTTTAAAAGTTTTAATAATTTAATAAAAATATTGGTTTATATTTACTTTAAACTTTCCTGTGTGGTTTTAGCCTTGTAGCATCATCAGCTTAGTGGACAGAGTCCAAGGTAGATAGGGGTTCAGGAGGGACTGCTGAATGGGCCCTTTTCACTATAACAACAAGGTGACATATAGAAAGTTTGACAATCTTTATTGGGGTCTGTCATTCATTCTATTACCTGCTAGCCACTCTGATGTCAAATCATTGCAGAATCTAGGAAAAAAGCAAGTGAATGCAAGGGTATATGCAACTGTAGGTAGATGACGACATCTCAGCTATGATGTGCAAAGTAAGCCAGTCCCTGTTCCAAAGTAAATGGCTACATAAGGAAGAGAATATAAGTCACTGTGGTAGATTTGTTGTTAAGGAATAGGGTTATTTCTAGTAAGAGTTGGCTCCACACCAGGAGAATCCAAATGAGACATGTGGGTTTTTCTTCCTTTCAATGAAGGTGATGGAAGTAAAGGCCAGATCCCTCAATCTATCCTCCTGGTTCTTGAGCTACACTATTTTGGTAAAGCAGGTGTGGAAACCACAAAGATGCTCACAGCTGCACTGCTCTCAGTACTATAAAAACTCCATCTGACAATACTGCAGTTGCCTGTGTAAGACACCTGAAAACTGAAAAGAGGAGAAGCTGGTTTACACAATGTTCACAAACAGGGGGGTTCAACCCCCAAGGTCCTCCCTTCCCTGAAGCAATGTGTTAACCTCATATATGTTGAGCTGCTTAGATGTCACCGTGGTATAGGTGTTAAGGCAATAACCTTAACTTGCTGATGGTGTGGGTTAGTATCACCTGTAATCCTCCACTGCTACTGTTTAGAACTCATGTGAGGGAATAGACTAACTGAAAACAAAAAGTTTGTGTGCATATAACAGCAGGAATGCGTGCCATGGTGTTCTATGAGGCCAACAATATCAATTTACTATTGTTCCTGAAAGTCATCAAGGATACCTGTGTGAAGAGAACAATAGAAGTGTGAAACATTTATTTCACTCATCAGAAGAGTGACTCAAGTGAAGAATAGTAGAGTAAGCAAATAAAGGTTACCATATATATTCTCACCTACAACTGTTTGGCTAGGTGCAAACTGGTGTGCTGAGCTGCTGCTCTGGTCTGAAATGAAGAATAGAGAGAAACTGTTAACAAAGACCTATGTCTCCTAAATTAAACACTGAAGTTGTGGCAGAACACACACCTAGAAGTAACAGAGCTGCTAACATACCTTTAGACTCCTTATTAAAAATGGCAGCCATTAGCCACTCATTAGGAGTTTTCCACCTGAACCATGTTGATTGGATATCCATTGAATGGCAGTGTTCCCCCCCCCAACATACCCGACCTATTCTTATCAATGAGTTAGTACACAGAACCATTCCTCACCTGATTTTAATTTGCCTGTAATTTGATTCTACAAAGAATTAACTTTAACTCTGAGTAAACCCTCTCAGATGTATGAACACATCCATTTTACTTACATATCCATTTGTGTACCAGCAAAATATATACCAGCATGGTCTTTATCAGTCTTCTCAGTCATTTTTATCAGCCCTGTGGAATGGAGAGTAGGAGATATCAGAAATAAAATAACTAGTATAAACAATAGCACACAATGAAAGGCCATAAAGAGAAGTCAGTTTTTGTTGGTTGGTTTCTTTAGTTCTATGATAGTTCAAAGTAGCTTACAAAATATCATTCTCACCTGGACTTACTATCTGAGCTGCTTCTAGAAAAGATAAAACAACATATTAGAATGGCCAGTATTAATGGCTCTGTGGAATAGAGGGAAATGGGAGGCAGAGATAGGGAAAGAAATGTAAAAGACTAAGACAGAGTAAAGTCTCAAACATCTGCATAAGCAATAGGATAGAATAGAAAGGAAACACTGCTCACCTGGACCTTCTTATACCCATGCACGCCTATGTAGCGTCTGACGTCATCATAGCAGGAAAACTTTCTCTATGCCTATTGGGCGCCGTTCGGGTGCGGTTCCTTAGCCCGCTTCCTAACCACGCCCATCACACCTCATTGGTTGTTGTACAGGGGGTGTGTTTGAACGTGTTCTACAAGTAGCCTGAAAAGATGGCTACACCTTGCAACATGGCTTCAAAGCGAAAATCGAATTTCTTGCATGGAGAGTTGCAGATATGGAAAATGGAGGTGGGGCAGACAATGACATTATGAAAGCAGGGAGAGTGGTGGGTGTGGGCATCTGTGTGTAACCTGACCTGGCCCCTTCTTTTCCCTAACAATTTATTCCCCTCCACACTTAACACAAAATTTAAGTCCCCAACAATCCCTCACACCAACACCCAGAAAAATCCATAAACTAAGGAAATACAGATAATGGGGGTGGGGAGGAGTGTCAAAGGCAGAAGGGAGTATAAAGGAGAACAGGCAAGTCATAGCACAAAGTTTCATCATTGAGGAAACGGAACATCACAAACACAAACTCACATGAGGGGGTCTTACATAGGCAAAATGGCTGTGCCAAAGCTTTCTATATACTAAGCACGCCTTCGTAGCGGCGAACGTCATAGGAACCGTTAGAATTCAAATCTAATTGGATGTGCATTGGATGTGGTTTTGCAATATACAGCTGTAGTGATGTTGTAGTCATTTCCTTCACATCTCTAAGCTCTATGTTCTAAACAAAGTTACCTCTATAGCTCTATGCCTTAAGGCATTGCTTTTTCATCTTCCATACATCAGGGGGTTCAAGTCTTGAGTAAGGTTAGCAAATAGGTTATATTCATTTCTCTGCCAGGACACCTGGTAACTCTTTAGCCTTCCCTTTACATATCAATATTTTGCTTCAGCTTTTATTATGTGCAGCCCATTGTCTAATAGTTAATGCAACCTGTTCTCTCTCATGCTGAACACCCTCCCCCCCCTAACTGGATCATTCTTCAACACCTGTCCAAGCCCTCTGAAGTTTGATTTAACTCATAGCTGTTGCCCAATGCCTATATTGCATCAAAAGAAACACATTCCTACTAGAATGGCTTGCAGTTAGGAGCAAATGAAAATATCTCATGCACATGTGGCTGCAGAATGCTGAGGAGAAACAGCAAATTCCACCACTTCTGAGAACTGTTAGGATGCCAGGAAACAAAAGTGAACAACAAACAGCACTGCAATCGGCTCTCTTTTGAAAGCAAAGAAAAACCAGCACACATTATCAGCACTTAAAAAGAGAATAAACAGATACACACCTTAACATTCCAGTTTCCCTCATTGCAAAATGGAGGTGTTCAGTTGCACAAAACTGACCTCATTGTGACCTCATCAATCTGCATCTTCCAAAGTAATATGCCACAATTAAAAGATGTGGTGGGTGTTGAACCCACAACCTCTGGATGTTAGCAGCAAAGGCTGGGCTCCTAACCGATAGAGCTACAGCTGCTTGACTGAGCTGTTTGTGCTTCATTAGGTATCATATCAGGATGAACTCAAATAAGTTTAAGCAAAGGAATGCCTAAAGATTTGGAACGTTTTCAAGTAGAAAACAAATATGAAATATGTATTAAAGAATTGCAGCACAAAGAACGCCTATACGGAACAGATTATTTACAGTCCTATATATGCATTAGTACAGTGCTTAAAATGAAGATTAGCGTGTGAGAAAAACGGAGCTCCACCTCACATGCATTCAAGCACACTTGGGAATATGGGTTTGGGGCTCAAGGAAAGCAGCGCTTTTAACCATTGAGCTACCACTTGTTTTGTCTCAGCCTACTATGACATTATAGCTAAACTCCTTTTCCCTTAGCACTTCACTAAGATATGATATGACAAGGGAGCCAGAGGCATTGTAGCTGTGGGTCAGTGAGGAAAGGCACTCTCTACCAATCTTCCGGGCTTTGAGGGTTCAAATCCCAGCCTGTATTTTACTTGTGGCGTATCTGCCTTCCAGGTGCACTTTGATGATGCTTTCCACTTCTTATAGGAGTTGAATATAACATTTCTCCATTTAAACATGGCATACTTTGTTAGTTTTTATCGTGGTAAAGTATACATTTCTGAAATGGTGAAGAAACAATAAGCGGTATAAGCAAATCCAAACTGCTGTAAGCACAAGAAAGCATGTATAGCTCAACATGCTAATGCTCCTCTTCTGAGCTCTGACCTCTGAAACTCCCCGGTTTGACTCCCACCTTTGCTCATTTTAATAAGGTCCTAGTTTTTTCCTATTAGATCTTATAACATTTCCCTTTGCAGGCAAACCTATTTTCAACTTACCATGGCTCGGACATCCTACGCAGTGATGAGAGAAACCTTTCCTCTGACAGCAAGATGACATTTGTGGATCGCCTGGTTAATGTGCTCTCATCACTGCGTAGGATGTCCGAGCCATGGTAAGTTGAAAATAGGTTTGCCTGCAAAGGGAAATGTTATAAGATCTAATAGGAAAAAACTAGGACCTTATTAAAATGAGCAAAGGTGGGAGTTGAACCGGGGAGTTTCAGAGGTCAGAGCTCAGAAGAGGAGCATTAGCATGTTGAGCTACACATGCTTTCCTGTGCTTACAGCAGTTTGGATTTGCTTATACCGCTTATTGTTTCTTCACCATTTCAGAAATGTATACTTTACCACGATAAAAACTAACAAAGTATGCCATGTTTAAATGGAGAAATGTTATATTCAACTCCTATAAGAAGTGGAAAGCATCATCAAAGTGCACCTGGAAGGCAGATACGCCACAAGTAAAATACAGGCTGGGATTTGAACCCTCAAAGCCCGGAAGATTGGTAGAGAGTGCCTTTCCTCACTGACCCACAGCTACAATGCCTCTGGCTCCCTTGTCATATCATATCTTAGTGAAGTGCTAAGGGAAAAGGAGTTTAGCTATAATGTCATAGTAGGCTGAGACAAAACAAGTGGTAGCTCAATGGTTAAAAGCGCTGCTTTCCTTGAGCCCCAAACCCATATTCCCAAGTGTGCTTGAATGCATGTGAGGTGGAGCTCCGTTTTTCTCACACGCTAATCTTCATTTTAAGCACTGTACTAATGCATATATAGGACTGTAAATAATCTGTTCCGTATAGGCGTTCTTTGTGCTGCAATTCTTTAATACATATTTCATATTTGTTTTCTACTTGAAAACGTTCCAAATCTTTAGGCATTCCTTTGCTTAAACTTATTTGAGTTCATCCTGATATGATACCTAATGAAGCACAAACAGCTCAGTCAAGCAGCTGTAGCTCTATCGGTTAGGAGCCCAGCCTTTGCTGCTAACATCCAGAGGTTGTGGGTTCAACACCCACCACATCTTTTAATTGTGGCATATTACTTTGGAAGATGCAGATTGATGAGGTCACAATGAGGTCAGTTTTGTGCAACTGAACACCTCCATTTTGCAATGAGGGAAGCTGGAATGTTAAGGTGTGTATCTGTTTATTCTCTTTTTAAGTGCTGATAATGTGTGCTGGTTTTTCTTTGCTTTCAAAAGAGAGCCGATTGCAGTGCTGTTTGTTGAGACAAAAAAGGGGGATGTAAAAGCCATGTGAAAATTATATTATGGTTTGGGCTGAAATGTGGTTTGTTATCCATGCAATATAATGTGTTCCATTGTTATGGTGTCATTATATTTATTAGGACAGAGAAAATATGAAAACTACCTATTGAAATTCACTATTGGAATTATTGATGAAAAAACACAGTGGACGTCTGCCTCGCGTGTAACAAAGAGCCGCAATTACGATAGTTGAAACGGCATTGAAATCCAAGTTAGACCAGGGTTTCTTACGTCTACATAATTCACGAGATTTAGACGCACAGGTTCGCCCAGGTAGCGCCTATCCAGCGTCCCCACGTGGCACGCCCACGGAACGCCCACGGAACGCCCACGTCCAGAGCTGCAGACGGGACTATGCTTTCGATAGACGTTAGTTCGTTATGTACTACCTAGGGACGTCTATGTGTCGTTCATTACTCAATTAACATTAATTAACACCCTTAACTCCGTGATTATTCAATTATATCCGACGTCCAAAGCACACCTAAGTTAAACGCAGTAATAGAGAATTTAGGCCTAAGTGACTTGCCCAGGGTCACAAGGGATTTGAACCCACAACCCCAGGGTGCTGGGGCTGTAGCTCTAACCACTGCACCACACACTCCCCAATTAGAGCCACTGTATGATTGGTCATGTTCAATTAATCTGAATAGGGGAAAATCATAAGTAATTGCAGTCTTACAGCTTATGTCAAGCCATCATGACATTAACGAAATCTAGTGCTGGTTTTCTAAGTTCCATTTTGGCACTTCTTGTCATACAGGCCTATAGGGGAAGCAGGATACTGGGCTAGACAGACCATTGGTCTGACCCAGGAAGGCTAGGCTTATGTTCTTATTTCAAGTATTTCAATGTCTGAATCATATTTCCCATATTCCTCCTTTCCTCTAGGGCAGTGTCTCTCAAGCCGGGGCACACTAAAATGTGGTGGCCACGGCTTTAGGCACCCAGAAGTGTGCGGATGTCGCTGTGATGACATCACGCATATGCATGACATCATCACGTCGATGTCCGCGCATGTGCAGAGGCCCTCCAGATGGGCCCTGAGACGCCAGTAGGGGGTGCCAGCAGGGAAGAGGGCCGGACAGAAGGAGAGGCACTGGTACCAGCTGATTGCCTACAGCAGTGTTTCTCAACTACTTCAAGCTAAGTATTCCCTAAGTCTAACAAATATCAACTGAGTACCCCAACCACAGACCTCCCTAGGCCCACCCAAGCTCTGACCCAGATCCCATCCCCTTTACTAATTGTAATGCAATTTTTTTCCATTCATTTTTCATATACACACAATATACACAGCAGATATAAATTCTCAGAACTGACACATTTCAATCACTATATTGAAAATAAAATCATTTTACCTGCTGACGATCCTCTGCAGATTGCTGTAATTAACTTTAAAGGTGAGACCGTGAGACCAGGGGGGAAGCCGGAGGGCGCTAGAGAGAAGGGGGAAACATGCAGGCCTTCGGTGAATTAGGCAGCACTGGCGCTGTACCGCGTAGGGAAGTCAGCTGGCAGGCACCTCTCTTCTTCCTCAGTGTGCCACGACACACTTGGAATCTCAGGAGGCGCACCAGTGTGTCTCGGCACACAGTTTGAGATACACTGCTCTAGGGCAGGGGTAGGCAATTCCAGTTCTCGAGATCCGCAGCCAGGTCAGATTTTCAGGATATCCACAATGAATAGATAGATTTGCATGTACTGCCTTCACAAGTCTATCTCATGCATATTCATTGTGGATATCCTGAAAACCTGACCTGGCTGCGGCTTTCGAGGACTGGAATTGCCTACCCCTGCTCTAGGGTATACATATTCAGGTCATCAAGTCTCTTCTCATACATCTTTTGGTGCAAACCCCATTTCATTTTTGCTGCTTTCCTTTGAATCATTTCTAGTCTTTTTACATCCTCCAAAACTGAACACAATGCTCCAAGTAAGGGCTCACCAATGATTTGTGTAGAGAAGGAAAACTCCAGAAGGAGAGGGAATAGGATGAAGTTAAGAGATGATAGGCTCAGGACTAATGTGTGGAAATATTTTTTTTATAAGATAAGAATAGCCTTACTGGATCAGACCAAAGGTCCATCAAGCCCAGTAGCCTGTTCTCACAGTGGTCAATCCACGTTCCCAGTACCTGGCCAAAACCCAAGGAGTAGCAACATTCCAGAATTTCAAAGATTACCAAGATTCTGGAACCCCAAATAGGAGCAACATTCCATGCAGAATCCCCAAAGAGTAGCAACATTCCATGCTACCGATCCAGGGCAAGCACTTAATAACAGACTATGGCCTTTTCCTCCAGGAAATTGTCCAAACCCTTCTTAAAACCAGTTATGCTATCCGCTCTTACCACAACTTCTGGAAAGTGTACCAGAGCTTAACTGCATGGAATAATCTACCAGTAGAGGTGGTGGAGAAGAAGACTGTGACTGAATTCAAAAAAGCATGGGACAGATTCATGGGATCTCTTAGGGTAAGGTTACCACATGGCTCCAGAAAAAAGAGGACGGTTTGAGATCTTTGGGTTTTACTTCCATTGAAAGCAATGGAAGTAAGGAGGACAGATAGAGACATCTGGGTTTTACTTGTCTCAATCTGTCCTTCTTTTTCTGGAGCCATATGTTAACCCTAGGGAGAGGAGGAGATAGGGGATGTTGTGGGCCATTTGGCCTTTATCAGCTGCCATGCTTCTGTTTCTATAACCACAAAGCTCTATGACCTCACAATGCAAGTGTTAAGAGCCTTAGCCAATAGGGAGAGGAGGAGAGAGTAGATGGGCCATTTGGCCTTTATCTGTCATCATGTTTCTATAACCTTAAAGCTCTATGACCGCACAAGAGCCTTAGCCTTTAGGAAGAGGAGATGCAAATATTAAGAGCCTTAGCCAATAGGAAGAGGAGGAGAGAGTGGATGCTGTGGATGGGCCATTTGGCCTTTATCTGCCGTCATGTTTCTCTGTTTCCATTAACACTTACGTTCTTCTGCTGATTCCACCTCTCTCCATGCAGCCTACCATCCTTCTTTATATGGCCACTGCCTTGTCACATTGTTTCATTGCCTTGAGATCCTAAGACACTGTCACCTCAAGGTCCCTGTGCATCTCAGTTTCTCACCTCCTATCTCATCTCTGTACTTCTTTGCAGTTGTTCTCATGGATCTATAGAATTAGGTAACTATTGATTAGCAGAATTGAAAAGACCCAAGCAGAATCCTTTCATTCCCATAATCAACTGAATGATAGTCTCAGTTCCTCCTTTCAAAGAGCATTTAACCACACAGTTCATCTGAAGACGTCTGTCCCATCAGCTGCTTGCTACATCATCTGCTTTTATCATCTGTCATCTGTTCTTTATGCACAAAAGGAATATGTACAATAAAGGAGAGATGAACAGGCATTTCGTTTAATTGACCCGAGTGTATTAAAGAAAAAGAAAAAATATTTAGGCTATTCTCTGTTGCTGGAGCTAGTGATACCTGAGTCGCTGGGAGATCAGTGCTGCTGACTGAGGTGCGCTGACATTTTCAATAGTAGGGGTTATGGGGGCCGACGCAATGAAACAGACACTTGTTGCACTGGAGGATATTCAATCCACCGGTTCTGTAAATCGCTTTGATACAAGGGAGCCCATTGTCACAGGATTTCTCTGGTGTGGAGCTGTAGATGTCGGAGTGAGCTCCCAGCCGGCCAAGTGTTTTCTGTGACTGGTCTCATTTTTCTGATTTTGACTTCCCACCCACAATCCCCTTAAAGAGTGGAGTGGAGGAAAAGTAGCCTAGTGGTCAGTGCAGTGGACTTTGATCCTCGTGAGCTAGGTTCATTTCCCACTACAGCTCCTTGTAACCTTGGGTAGTTGCAAACCACCCCCCCCCCCCCAAAAAAAAAAAAAAAATGAGCCCAGAAAGGACAGAAAAAGTATAATGTATATAGTGCTGTAGCACTATAGAAATGATTGGTAATAGTAAAGAGAAGTTAATTGTACTACAGTAATCACTCGACATATCTGATCCATCCCAAAGTGAATGAGAGCCATTTGGAACCAGGGTATACAAGGGGAGGAGAGGAGCAGATGTGGGCTAGAAAGGTGGAGGGAGGAAAATGCTGGGAATGGTTGAACCCTATTGGAGAGGCCAAGAGGTGGAAGAGAGGGGTGGCAAGGAAATGAATCAGAGGATAGTGATTACAGAAGATAGAAATGTGGTAATGGGAAGTAGATTAAAGTTGAAATGGAATGGAGGGTTCAGGAAGGAGTGAGATGGGGGATGGGAAAGCTAAGTGGGTGAAAGAAGATGGAAATTTGATAGGTAGCTGAAAAGTAAAAAGGAGGAGAAGGGTGAGAAAGGCAGAACAAAACCTAAAAAGGACTGATCAATGTTCAGAAGCTGGTATAGTGAGGGAATAGACAGGAGAGAGGAGAAAAGACAAAGGGACAGCAGCCACTTGAAGAAGGATTAGCAGACAGACATGACAGCAGAAAAGAGAAACTGGAACCAACATGATGGCAAAATAAAATGTCCAGAAAACTAGGGTAGAAAAAAAAAAATCATTTTATTTGAATGTTTTAAATGGAATGAGTTCCAGAGGATGTGGTAACACTGGTTAGCGTAACTGGATTTAAACAAGGTTTGGACAAGTTCCTGGAGGAAAAGTCCATAGTCTGCTATTGAGACAGACATGGGAGAAGCCACTGCTTGCCCTAGGATCAGTAGCACGTTATGTTGTTACTATTTGGATTTCTGCCAGGTACTTGTGATCTGGATTGGTTGCTATGGAAATAGGATACTGGGCTAGATAGACCAGTGTTTCTCAACCTTTTCAAGCCAAGTACTCCCTAAGCCTAACAAATACCAACCGAGTACACCCACCCAAACTCCACCCCTGACTCCACCCCCATAATAATAATACTAATTATAATGCAATGTCTTCCATCCATTTTTCATATACACACAATATAATCTTATTAATGCAAATGGTAACCACAAAATAAAAAAAACACAAAGCACACTGTACGCAGAGAAAATGTTAATTATCATTTATATTTGGGGATTTTTCAAAGAGATCAAGGCAGATGACTTTAAAATATGCAATGTCACCTCAGGAACACCTATAGAAAAATAGACAAATATAGTGCAAAATATAGACAGCAGATATAAATTCTCAAAACTGACACATTTTGATCACTAAATTGAAAATAAAATCATATTTCCTACTTTTGTTGTCTGGTGATTTCATGAGTCTCTGGTTGCACTTCCTTCTTCTGACTGTAAATCCAATATTTCTTTCTTTCTGCCTCCTGCATGCTTCCTCTCCTTCAGACCTCATTCCATTCCCCAACCAACATCTCTCTCTGTCCCTCCAGGAGTCCAACTTTTCTTCCTCTCTCATCCCCCAGATCATGTGCAGCATTTTTCACCACTGCCCACCAGCCTTATTCCCATTTCTCCTTCTAACACCCCTCTCCAATACCATGCCACATCTTTCCCTCCATCACTATGCCCAGCATTCCTCCCCCTTGCATCCCCTTCAATCTATCCCTCTGTTCCCTTTCCACCACCATATCCAACATTTCTCCCTCTCATCCTTCTATTCCCCATGCATCTCTACCTCAATCCTCTCTCTCTCTATGCCCAATTTTCCTCTTCCTTTCCCCATGTGCACCATCTCTTTCCCTCTCACTCACACACTCAGGCCCATCAATTGTTCCTTTCTATTCCCTCCCTCCCTACTATGTCCCAAGTTAGTGCCCCCTTCCTCCCTCCCTTGTGTTCCACATTCATGCCCCCTCCCTTCCTTCTGTGTCCTCATTGCTTACCAGCCTTTGTTCCACCCTCCCTCCTCCCAGAAGATGACCCGCGCTGAAGCATGCCTGACCCCCACCACTGCCACTGCCACCCAACAACTTCATTCATTCCCTGCCGCAGCAACTCTGAGCAAGGAATGGCTAGGTGCGTGCAGCGATTGCACACTGCTGGCCCACAAGCCTTCCACTGATGTCAATTCTGACATCGGAGAGAAGGTCCAGGCCAGCCAAGCAGCGATTGGCTGGCCCGGAACCTTCTCTCCAACGTCATAATTGATGGCGGGGGAAGGCTTGTGGGCTGGCAGCGTGCAATCACTGCACACGCCTGGCCCTTCTTTGCCTGGAGTTGTGGCAGCAGCGGGGGATGATTGAATGGAGCTGTCAATCTGTGGGTGCAGCGGGGGGCAGATGTAGCATATTGGCAGCAATTTCATCAGGGGGCTGGCAGGGAGACATCCCAGGCGGCAGTCAGCCCGCGTATCCCCAACAGGTGTCACGCGTACCCCCTAGGGTATGCATACCGCAGGTTGAAAAACACTGAGATAGACCACTGGTCTGACCCAGTATGGCTATTCTTAAGTGGAATATGTTAGTTTTGGGAAATGTGCTTAGCAAATATCTTTGTATTATGTTCAATAGAAAAAGAAATGCTTTCCTGTTTTTATGTCTCCAGTGTTGCAGTACATGCTAAGTTTAACTTCTTGGAGGTTCCCAGTTCAATTTTGTATTAATATATTTATTTATAATTTGTGATCCCTTGTTCTTTATTTGGTGAGGTTCTGTTGGTGTGATAGAAGTGGCAGGTGGGGAAATCATAACATAACATAACATCGTAGCTGTAAGTTCAACACGGTTTACAAAAGATTGTAAACAATAAACAATATCATGAAGAACAAGAAAAGTTATTTGACCAAGTATTTTGAGAAAAGATAGGTTTTCAACTGAGTTCTAAAGTGTTTATAGGAACAGGCTATAAGCAGTAACGATCAAAATTCTTTATCGTGGGAAGCTTCTTGAAATGCTAAAGTATTATCAAGAAATTTCTTGTTTTTACAACCCTGTACAGATGGAAAAGTAAACAAGGCATGAGATCTTCTAATATGGGAAGGGAAGGTAGGGAGGAGAGGTCTAACATCAGTCTTGACCCTTGCAAGTAGGGAACCCCAAGTATTCCCAGCTGAGAACTTTCTCCAAAGATGGCCAGAACTTCCTTCTACCAAGCTCTGCAGTTGGTGATAGCATTCTTGAGGCACCAACAACCAAGCATGCGTGGGATGCCAGCTTCAGTGGCTTAGGGATGTTGCTGCTGCCTGCCGAGCCTAGTAAAAGGGAGTTCTGACCACCTTCAGAGAAAGTCTTCAGCTGACAGAGCTTGGGCATCCTCATTAGCTAAAGTATTTATATTTTGACATGGTAGGGCTGTCTGGTTACGCCACTGGCTCCAACTAGTTCAGAATTCTACAACAGAAATGATCGAAGGTGCAAGTGATGTGACCACATTACACCCTTTCTGCAAAAGCTATACACTTCTCCCTCGGTATACACGGGGGATAGGGGCAGAGCCGGACCGCGAATTGAGAAAAACTGCGAATATCTTCTCGTCCAGCTCTGACCCACCCTCGCCTCCCTCCTGACTTCCCCCCGGCATCCTGGCCATACCTGGTGGTCTAGTGGGCTTTCGGGGCAGGAGTGATCATCCTATGCTCCTGCCCCGTGTAGATCGCCAATAGGAAATGACTGCCGTGAGTTCCCGTAGTCTCTTGAGACTATGATGGGAGCTCATGGCAGCCATTTCCTATTGACGATCTACACGGGGCAGGAGCGTAGGAAGATTGCTCCTGCTCCGAAAGCCTGCTAGACCACCAGGTAAGGCCGGGATGCCGGGAGGAAGGCTGGAGAGAGGCGGGAACATGCTAAACTATAGGGGGGGGGGTTTCCCCCTCCCCCCAAAATCAAGAATATGTGAAATTGCGAGTGTCGAAACCGCGAATGGGGAGGGGGAAGTGTATTGTTTACCAGTACTTTACAGGGTAAATCTAAAACTATGTTTGATTTTCAAGGTCCTCAGACAAAATGGGTCAAAGTACTTAAAGAATAAGTTAGCCCTTTGCACACCTTTGAGACCTCTATTGTCTTCTCAAGGAGCATCATTATCTGTACCCTTATCAAAGAAAAAATAAAATTGTAGGATGTAAATCAGCCAGCGAGCCTTCTCAGGAGTACCACCTCAAGCTCTGGAATTTACTCCCGAGAGGTGGTGGAGAGGAAAAAAGTGACAGAGTTCAAAAATGCATGGGATGAACACAGAGGATCTAGAATCAGAAAAGAATATTAAATATTGAACTAAGGCCAGTACTGGGCAGACTTGCACGGTCTGTGTCTGTAAATGGCCTGGAGTGAGCTTTGACGGAGACTTCAGTAGTTGGAACCTAAGAACAGTACCAGGCAGAGCTTTGGATTCCACCCTAGGATATTGAAAGAACTCAAGGAGGAAATAGCGGAACTACTACAGCAGGTTTGTAATCTATCCCTGAAAACAGGCGTGATCCCGGAGAACTGGAGGATAGCTAATGTTACACCTATCTTTAAGAAAGGATCGAGAGGTGACCCGGGGAACGTCAGACTGGTAAGTTTGACTTCAGGTCCGGGGAAGCTGGCGGAAGCACTGATAAAAGACAGCATCAATGAGCATCTAGAAAGGAATAAACTGGTGAAAACAGCCAACATGGCTTCTGCAAGGGAAGATCATGCCTAACGAACTTATTGCACTTCTTCGAAGGAATAAACAAACGGATGGACTAAGGGGACCCCATAGACATCGTATACTTAGATTTCCAAAAAGCCTTTGACAAGGTACCCCATGAAGGCCTACTTTGGAAACTGAAGAACCATGGGGTGGAAGGAGACGTACAAAGATGGATCAAAAATTGGTTGGCGGGTAGGTAGCAAAGGGTAGGAGTGAAGGGCCACTACTCTGACTGGAGGAGGGTCACGAGTGGTGTTCCGCAGGGGTCAGTACTCGGACCACTGCTGTTCAATGTATTTATAAACAATCTAGAAACAGGGACGAAATGCGAAGTAATAAAATTCGCAGACGACACCAAACTATTTGTTGGAGTTAGAACTAAAGAGGACTGCGAAGATTTACAAAGGGACCTGAACAAACTAGGAGAGTGGGCGACGAGATGGCAGATGAAGTTCAATGTAGAGAAATATAAAGTCTTGCATGTACGACACAGAAACCCGAGGTACAGCTATACGATGGGAGGGCTGGTAATGGGTGAAAGTACCCTAGGAAAGGACTTGGGGTAATAGTGGACAAGACAATGAAGCCGTCGGCACAGTGCGCAGCAGCCTCTAAGAAGGCAAATAGAATGCTAGGTATTAGAAAGGTATTACAGCCAGAATGAAAGAGGTTATCCTGCCGTTGTATCGGGCGATGGTGCACCTGCATCTGGAGTACTGCGTCCAATATTGGTCGCCGTATCTTAAGAAGGATATGGCGATACTCGAGAGGGTTCAGAAAAGAGCGACACGATTGATAAAGGGTATGGAAAACCTTTCATATGCTGAAAGATTAGAGAAACTGGGGCTCTTTTCCCTGGAAAAGCGAAGACTTAGAGGGGACATGATAGAGACTTACAAGATCATGAAGGGCATAGAGAAAGTGGAGAGGGACAGATTCTTCAAATTTTCAAAAACTACAAAAACGAGAGGGCATTTGGAAAAGTTAAGAGGGGGCAGATTCAGAACCAATGCTAGGAAGTCCTTCTTTACCCAGAGGGTGGTGGACACCTGGAATGTGCTTCCAGAGGGTGGGATAGGACAGAGTATGGTATTGGGGTTCAAGAAGGGATTGGATGATTTTCTGAAGGAAAAGGGGATAGAAGGGCATAGATAGAGGATTACTATACAGGTCCTGGACCTGATGGGCCGCCACATGAGCGGACTGCTGGGCATGATGGACCTCGGGTCTGACCCAGCAGAGGCACTGCTTATGTTCTTAGAAATAGCTAAGAAGAAGAAGAAAAAAAATTTAAATTGAATCAGGTTGGACAGACTGGATGGACCATTCGGGTCTTTATCTGTCATCATCTACTATGTTACTATCTAACTTGAGACCACCTCTACTTCAGGAAGCAGCTGAAATTCTGGCTTTTCTCCCAAGCCTTTAATACATAGGGTGACGGACAAAACGCTCATTCTGCACCTGGACTAGTTTGCTGCACACACTGTAATTTACATCAGTTCCGTATATCTTCATTGTTCAATTTGCCTTAAGTTTGGCCACCCATCTGTTTATCCCAACTCATTCTGTACCACCCATCTTGTCCCCTTCTTATATACTGTATTTGTACTTGGCCTCGGTTACATAGTAAGTTATATTGTAGAAAAACATTAGCGTCGTCTCTGCTATCTGATGTGTGCTTATTAGGTGTTTCATTAGTATTACGCTGTTATTGCGTTATATCTCTGTTATTTGAATTTCAGTGCTGTTAATATTTTTGACACAGATTCATGTTAGCCCTATTGTTAGGTTTCAATTTGCTGTTTCCAAGTTTACCTCATTCATTGTATTTATGTTTTCAGCTCCAGTGGCAAAATAATGCTTAGAATTTAGGAGGTTGGGTTGGCTGGGCTGAAAACCTTTCAGCACCCCCTCATATGTCATTTTAAAAAAGTGTGTCAAATACAGGACAATCGAGCCATTGTGACATCACTGCTGAGGTTGGCTCTTATTGGTGGAATGAGCCATGATGACATCACAATCTCAGCTCTGCTTCCCAAAGACTGAAACTCTTCACACTACCAGAGGGTGTTGAAAAGTTCTCAGCTCAACCAAGGAGAGAATGACGTGGATATGGTTCAAAACACAACAAACAGATCCAACAAAGTCTGCAGTACAGTAGGCAAAAGCAAAAAACTGCAGATCAAAATGTACAAGATGCAGGCTATGTTTATATGTACCAAATATTAATGCAGTTACTGATATCACCTTACTACAAACCAAGTGACCCAACACGGTCCGTGTTTCGGAGAACACACTTTCTTCAGGGGTCCAGGGTTGTTAAAGTTTACGACAAACCGCAATAAGAATGGTATGAAACAAAAGCCTGTGTGAATGAAACGCAAGCCGACAGTGCAACGCCAAAAGTGATGGGCTATATCTTTCTGTGACAGGAAAAAGAGTCTTCAGTGAGAATTTGCAACGATTAGAATTTACACCTGCATTTGCCTGGTGCTACGTATTCTATAAAGATGTCTGTAAAACAATCCTTATTTAACTTGAAATAAAGACTGTATGTGAGTAAATGCTTGGATTCTTTCCTATCCAATACTGTAGTTCATTTCGTGTTTCTTTTATGGCTTTTTTGTTGTTGTTTGTAAACTAGTTTGACTTGCATTTGCAGTGCTAGCAGTATATCAAGAATAAAAAACCAGAACCAGAACCATAGATTCAGGAATTCCTCAGTGCTATAATCACACAATCGCTCCTCTAAATTTGTGTAAGCATAGGTCAAAATCAAAACAAGGTCCATCAAACAACTCCAAAAATCTATACACTTTAATTAATCACTTTGTCAGGGGTTAATAAACATTGTCAGTTTTTAAGTGCCTACGAATGATACACAGGGCAACCAGCAAAACACATGATTCTCCTAATATTTTTAGCTTGGAAGAATCTCTCTTTTTAACACTTTACAATACAGGCTACAACAGTGCAATAGCAGGGATTAATTCACAGCATCAAGTCTAACAGTAGATACAGGAGTGGGAGAGGTTTTTGTGTACTCTCTCACCTTTTTAGGATTTCCAGCTGCAAGAACTCTGTTGCCATCTGCCCAAAAGTCTTGGCGTTCTTGTCTTTGCACCCCCGTCACAACATCATCATAGCCCCCAGATATTCCTGCCAACCCCAGGATGACGGGCTGCAGCCATAAGGGCTTGCCCCTTTGAGGTAGTCCTTGAGGGTCCTATCCAGCATTAATAAAAATAAATTATTGTTCCTTGGGACAGGGGAGACATTGCATCTCTTCAGCTGAATTCTGTAATCATATGTGGATGCAGCAATACAAACAGATTTTTTTACATTGCATTTGATATTTTACATAGCTGCCATCTTACCTAAATGCAGTAGGGATTTTTAGGTCAGAACACTTAAGCAAATTTCAAGGAAGTTTGATCAGTAAAGGGAAATTAGGACTTACTTGTTAATTTCTTTTCTTTGAGTCCTGCCAGAACAGTCCAAACAAGTGGATTATGTCCTCCTGCCAGCAGATGGAGCCAAAGAAAAACAGCTTAGAGCTGACTTCACTCTCCTTCCAGGGAATATCAATCTTGATTCTACCAGGATAGCTAGCCCCACTGGCTCCTGCTTTTTTTTTTAACCTGCTTGACTTGGAGTTTTACTGGACTAATATGAGGTCTATTCATAGAGGTAGCCCACTTGATGGATGTCTATTCATGGAGGGGGCCCTCTTGACCCTAACAGAGCTACAGCCACTTCTAGTCTCTACACTTCAGGGTTCTAAAATGGGTCATTTCAGAAAATTCCTCTGGCTGTTAATGGAGTCAGTCGTATGTGCTACTGCCAGGTACTGCAGGGCTACTGCTTTTCCTCAGTTTTGTTCTAGTTTCTTTATTTTTGATATACTATTTATCAAATAGGTATCTAAACCAGTGGTTCCTAACCCTGTCCTGGTGGACCACCAGGCCAATCGGGTTTTCAGGCCAGCCCTAATGAATATGCATGAGAGAGATTTGCATATAATGGAAGCGACAGGCATGCAAATCTGCTCCATGCATATTCATTAGGACTGGCCTGAAAACCTGATTGGCCTGGTGGTCCTCCAGGACAGGGTTGGGAACCACTGATCTAAACAGTTTGCAATAAAAGAGCAATTAAAAAATAAAATAAAAGCAAATAAGAGTGGTCTTGCCTGCCATCATCTGGAATGCTAGTTGGCCGATTCTGGACCTCGGCCTAGATTTGAATCTGTTGGTTCTCTATCGGTCGTCATCACTTTGGCTGCCTAAGACCACAGTTCCCCTCCCAGCCTTTCAGGTTCACCTCTACAGTGCAAAGAAAGCTATGAAGGGGACAAATCATAGTAACATAGTAGATGATGGCAGATAAAGATCCGAATGGTCCATCTAGTCTGCCCAACCTGATTCAATCTAAAAATTTGTTGGGTTTTGTTTTTTCTTTCTTCTTCTCCTTAGCTATTTCTGGGCAAGAATCCAAAGCTCGGCCCGGTACTGTTCTTAGGTTCCAACTACTGAAGTCTACATCAAAGCTCCTTCCAGTCCAGTGGTTTCAAACCCGTGGCCCGGGGGCCACATGCGGCCCACCAGGTACTATTTTGAAGCCCTCGGTATGTTTATCATAATCACAAAAGTAAAATAAAACCGTTTCTTGATCTTATGTCTCTTTAGCTATAAATTACAATAATATTACTAAGACTTAGCCAAAAGGAAAGATTTATAAACTATAAAGAGTTTTACCTCATGCAAAATTGTCATTTCTTTAATAAGACATTAACTATTTTTTCTGAGGCCCTCCAAGTACCGACAAATCCAAAAGGTGGCCCTGCAAAGGGTTTGAGTTGGAGACCACTGCTCCAGCCCATCTACACCCTCCCCAGGCCATCCTCCCCCAAGCGGCCATATACAGACACAGACCGTGCAAGTCTTCTTGCTCAGGCTTCTTCCAGCCTCCCTAGAGAACAAGAAAGTAGCCTTGTGACACTGAGCTAGTGGAGATCGATCTACAAGAGTTCTTCAAAAAGTTTCTGCACTTTCATATTTTCGCAGGAAATAGTTAAAGTGATAACAGGGCCCGCTAAGCTGCGCTGGGGTGCGCTCACGCACAAAATATTACCTCGCAGCGCACAAGTTTCTCGTCACAGCGCACACAGTGTAGAGCACAGTTCTTCAACCGCCGGTCCGCAAACAAAATCTTGCCGGTCCGCGAAGGATTCGGTCCCCGCCGCAACGAAAGGCCGGCGTCAGCTGACTTGCAACTTCCTGTTGCAGTCGCTGTGCCGGGACTCCTGCCTTCGCCGGGACTCCTGCCTTCCACCGCGTTTGCCTCCTGCCTTGTCTCCGCACCTCCAGACCAGCAGCGGCAGCTGTGTATGCTTTTAACTTCGGCACAGAGCTGCCCCTAATCAATAGTTTAGCGCGGTTTCATAAGGCAGCCTCGGGGCCTTTGCTAGGCCGGCCCACATCGCATCATCGAAGCGGGCCGGCTATCAAAGGCCCCGAGGCTGCCTCATGAAACCGCGCTAAACTATTGATTAGGGGCAGCTCTGTGCCGAAGTTAAAAGCATACAGAGCTGCCGCTGCTGGTCTGAACTCTTGGGCCGCTGAAGGAGGGCAAAAAGCAGCTGTCCTGGAGGTTTCCCTTCCTCTCGCCTTTACAGGTTCCTTTTTTCCTTCAAACGGCAACGGGCCCCAGCATCGACATCAATCAAGTAAGTTCCACTGTCAATCAAGCGGTTCTGCTCGGCCAAAGTTTCCCCTGTGACATGAGCCACCCTCAGGGGAAAGAAAGTGACCCACAAAGGTGAGGGGAAGGGGGGCAGATGATGGAAGTTGGGGGGGGGGGGGGAGAGAGAGAGAGAGAGAGAAGGGGCAGATGATGGAATGGAGGAGATGAGAGAGAGAGAGAAGGGGACAGATGATGGAAGTGAGAAGAAGGGAGAGAGAGCAGAAGGCAGATGGATGTCAGTTGAGAAGGGAGAGCAGATGCTGAATGGAAGTGGGGAAAGAACACATACTGGATGGAAGGAGGAGATAAATAAAGGGGGAAGAAAATAGTAAGATAATGGAGGGGTGAGGGAAAGGGGTGACAAGCTGTGTGTAGACACAGTGAAAAGAGGGAAACGGGACTAAATAGTAAGAAAGAATTTAATTTAGATGGAGGCAGAAAATAGAGAAGGAAGACCAGAGAAGAAAAGGGAAGAGAGAGCAGAGAATGATCAGATCTGAGTGGAGGAAATGAGAAGAGAGATATGCTAAAAACCACAGGGGGGAGGGAAGGATAGAGATGCCAGACCATGAGGGGAACAGAAGGAAGATGATGGATGCTAGACCAAATTGGGGGGTGGGGGGGGCAGGAAGAGAGATGGCAGGGAAAGACAGACAGTGAATGGAAGGGGCAGATGCTGGACTGAAGAGACAGAGAAGGTTATCATGCTGCTGTACCGGGCCATGGTACGCCCTCACCTGGAGTACTGCGTCCAGCACTGGTACTTTAAGAAGGACACGGTACTACTCGAAAGGATCCAGAGAAGAGCAACTAAAATGGTTAAGGGGCTGGAGGAGTTGCCGTACAGCGAAAGATTAGAGAAACTGGGCCTCTTCTCCCTTGAGCAGAGGAGATTGAGAGGGGACATGATAGAAACATTCAAGGTACTGAAGGGAATAGACTTAGTAGCTAAGGCAGGGAGAACGAGAGGGCACTCTCTAAAGTTGAAAGGGGATAGATTCCATACAAACGTAAGGAAGTTCTGTGGTAGAAAGCAACATATTTATTTGGCTCATAACTTGCTGGCGCCCGATATTTTTAGCTCACAGTGAAAAAAGTTTGCTCACAACACCCGCCCGCTTAGAGGGAACACTGGGCGTGTCATAGAATGTCTTGTGACTAGTCAGGCAAAACGGGGTGATTATGTGGAAAAGTAATGTAATTTGCTTTTGAGATATTTAACAAAGTGCAGAAACGTTTTGGAGATCCCTCGTGAAAAGAGACTGAACCAGGAGAGATACATAAGGTCCATTATCCTGTGTAGTTCAAGATTAAATTTTAGAAAATTATTGATGATACAATTATTTGTGAGGGCGTTTTAGGGAGGCATTTAGGCCCAGATTCTGTAAATGGCAGTTGTCGTCAGCCGCCTAAGAAACAGCTGCTGATCGCAAGTCAGCCTTGCAACAGTGCTGTTTATAGAATCACGGCTTCGTGAAAGGTAGGCGCCAGGGTTTTCAAGGCCTACTTTACATGTGAATCGCAGCTACAGAGGCACTTCATGATGCCAGTGTTAACTACGCCTTCTCAAGAGCCGTGGGAGGGTATAATCAAAGTCCGATTTGCATGTATGGCACTAGATGCCCATATTCGGCAGTGGGTTTAAAAAAGGTTTGGATAATTTCCTAAAAGGGAAGCCCATAGGCCACTATTGAGATGGCTTGGGGAAATCCACTGCTTATTCCTAGGAGAAGCAGCATAAAATCTGTTTTTCTCCTTGGGATCTAGCTAGAGACTTGGGGCCTGGATTGGCCACGGTTGGAAACAGGATACTGGGCTTGATGGACCTTTGGCAATTCTTATGTTCTTAGGTGAGCGAAGTATAGGACAATTGAGCCATTGTGACATCACTGATGGTGGAATGAGGCATTATGACATCACAATCTCAGCTCTGGAATATTGCTACTCTTTGGTTTTCTACCAGGCACTTGGGACCTGGGTTGGCCACTGTTGGAAACAGGATACTGGGCTTGATGGACCTTCGTTGTGTCCCAGTACGGCAACTCTTATGTGAGCCAAGTATAAGTCAATTGAGCCATTGTGACATCACTGATGGTGGAACGAGGCATTATGACATCACAATCTCAGCTCTGGAATGTTGCTACTCTTAGGGTTTCTGTCAGGCACTTGGGACCTGGGTTGGCCCCTGTTGGAAACAGGATACTGGGCTTGATGGACCTTCGTTGTGTCCCAGTACGGCAACTCTTATGAGAGCCAAGTCGAGGACAATTGAGCCATTGTGACATCACTGATGGTGGAATGAGGCATTATGACATCACAATCTCAGCTCTGGAATGTTGCTACTCTTAGGGTTTCTGTCAGGCACTTGAGACCTGGGTTGGCCCCTGTTGGAAACAGGATTCTGGGCTTGATGGACCTTCAGTCTGTCCCAATAGGGCAACTCTTATGTTCTTATGTTAATAGGCAATCCAAGGCCCTGTAAACCCCCATCCCAATGAGCCCTCAATTAATGACCCTCTCTTTCTTACAAAGACCTCCTTATAGGACTCCCTGGTAGAGCAGCAAGTGTGGGCAGGAGTGACCCCCCCCCCATCACTCCTGCCCCTGTGGCTTTGGGTTCAAAATTGTGGCTTGCAACCTTAGAGGCAGTCTGGCAGTGCTTCAGGGGGTCAGACTGACTTCTTCATGTAAGTTTTGAACAGTGGGTGATAGCTCTGCATATTGTTTGTTGCATGACTGTCTTCTCTCCTCATCTGAACTCTCTCTAGTAAGAATTTCCTCCCTCCAGCAGGTCTAATTATTGGTGAGACAGACAGTCCTGCAAGCAGTGTGAGGTACCAGTACATTCATGTTTAGCAGGCAAAGTGCAGGTATTCATGAAATCATTTTTATGACTTGTTTACATGTTGTTATGGGTGCAGTTAGCAATCATTATAATTAATGGCAGACTGTGAAAGAGCTATTTTGCCCCTGGAACTTTGGGCTGAGCTGGTGAAAACAAAAACGGAATTATTCCCAAATCGCCTGGCAAATACCTTCCTGGAAAAACAACTCTAATCTGCTCCCAAGTCGAGTGAAACACGTGTGGTCTGGGAACTAAAACAGCAAACCATATGAAAGCTTGAACATGTTTTCTGCGAGATGCCAGAGGGAGGTTTAGCATCACTGTAGCAGCCGTTCTCTGCTTCCAGTACCATGCCTTTTTCTTTCGAGGCTTGGGGTAGTTCAGAAAAGCCAGCATTACTGTGTAATCAGGCCAGTGCAGGTCAGTGTTTCTATTGCAAAGTGAACAAGGACAGCCGATGGCTGCAAACCATCTGCACTGACAACAGATGAGATTAATGATCCAGGGGAAATAGTTCACCTCTGGAGTCTTCAGAACTTTTGTACTCTCAGCTATAAATGTGCTTCTGTAACTGGGGGCTTGTAAGCAATTGAATCATTAATCGTACGGAAGCCGAGAAGGTTCTGTGATTTGGTCAGGGGTGTGTGGGAATGATGGCTTACTTCCACTGAGCATATGTTTCTCATAGAACAAAATAGTAAAGTACATTTGCAAACCCCGGGGCCCCTTTTAACTAAGCCACTTTCCTTCATGCTTAGCCCACTGCTAACTGGCAGCAATTTTAGGTGCTTTGCTATGCATGACTGTAAAAAAGTTAACATAGAAGCACTTACCATCTCCTATTTAGGAGCGCTAAGTGCTCCTGCCTTAACCAGTTAGGCTTTTAACACTTCTCATATTCCATGGAAGAGAGTTCCAAATCTATATTCTTCTAAGCTCCGCAATTAAAAAGAAGGTTTGTGAAAAAGAGCTCAAAGACTGATACATATGGTGGCTTTTTATTTATAAGTTCAATTATAATTTCCAAGCATTATACTTGATATAGAAACACAGTATAAACATCTTACAGGAAATACCAGTTCTCTATTTACTTTCCTCACAAATGAAAGAAAGAAAACAATAAATAATAAACCCCCTTAGACCTCTATAAATAAATACACGGAAGATATTAAGAAGTAATCATTAAAAGAAAAAGCAACTGAGTCCTTTGGAGTTCCATTTCTTAATTCACTCCTTCTTTGACTTGGTTCCTCTCAAGATCTTCTTCAGATCTAGGAAGGTTAAAAAAATGCATATTTCAAACCCAAAGGGGAAGCTAGCAAGAATGTGGCACCCAAAAATCTAGGGGGGTCTTTTACTAAGGGCCTTAGTAAAAGACCCCCCTAATCTCTTCTCATGACCAGAAATAATTTCCTTTTATCCTGTGTAGATTTTGTTACATCACAACATATCCAAAGTGTGAATTACCCTAATAAAAGGGCCCCCAAGTTCAGATCATTTTCAAATACAAGTGACACTACACTTTTGTAGATCTAGATTCTTCCGGTGTAGCCGACAAGTCCTGTAGCCTATTTCCATCCATTTCAGACTGAACCTCATTCTCTATTTCTTAAGGTGACTTTTAGAGGAAACTTTATTCATAGGTGGAATATTAGATGAGAAAAACTTCAGAATCTCAACTAAATATTTCTTCAGTAAATCCATCAGAGTAACTGTGGCAATTTGGGGAACATTCAGAGCTCTTAGGTTCAATCTGTGATTAAAGTTTTCAATCCATTCGATTTTTGGGTACAATAGATTGTTCTCCTTCATAAGGGCTGAGTTGTTTAATGTCTCCTTCAGTTTGTTCCTATTGTTTTGAATGCTCTCGCTTAATAGAATCCACTGATATACCGTTTGCATCCCAGCAAAAGCGTCTGACCTGTTACCACCGTGGTAGTCCATACTAGGCGAAGGTGTTTTCTGTGTTCGAAAGACATGGTTTTCTGTTAGGATTGATCTGTACTAGTCTGGCTTGTTAGTTTTACAATGGCTGTATTGCTCATTGCAGTATGTAAGATGCTGCCTTTTCCTAGGTCCATTCTTGTGTGACGTGTGGATTGTTACTAAAAATCATGTTTTTCGTACATATGGGGGGAGCAAAAAATGATGGGCCCCAGGTGTCACATATGCTAGATACGCCATTGGTTAAACCAGCAACTTTCTGTCCATTTGTAAGGATTTCAAAGCCCAGCACTGCTAGTACTTAGGACCCAGAAAATCCAAGTACCTTAAAGGCAGTACTATTTCACTTTATATTAGCACTGTGCTTTGAGCTTAGTCTGTCTGTCATCCAAATTAAATATCACCATAATCATTCAGCAGCTCTTGAGTGGCAAAAGAGTGAGATAACACCTTCAGCTGCCCTCTGTTTAAGTTACAGCTCACAAGCACAAAATCAACTTCAGGTCTGCTCTTCTCAGCACAAATAACATAGGAAGAATTCAAAATAGTCAACATGTGAACATGTGGTATCGCTTTCCTGTGAATATAGTGTTTTTAAAATTATTTTTCAATGGTGCTATTTTAGAAACATAGAAACATGATGCCAGATAAAGGCCAAATGGCCCATCCGTAGCATCCACCGTCTTCTCCTCTCCCTATTGGCTAAGGCTCTTAACATTTGCATCTCCTCTTCCTATAGGCTAAGGCTCTTTACACCTGCATTGTGATGTCATAGAAACATGACGGCAGATAAAGACCAAATGGCCCATCCGCAGCATCCACCATCTCCTCCTCTCCCTATTGGCTAAGGCTCTTAACATTTGCATCTCCTCTTCCTATAGGCTAAGGCTCTTTACACCTGCAATGTGAGGTCATAGAAACATGATGGCAGATAAAGACCAAATGGCCCATCCGCAGCATCCACTCTCTCCTCCTCTCCCTATTGGCTAAGGCTCTTTACACCTACATTGTGAGGTCATAGAGCTTTATGGGTATAGAAACATGATGGCAGATAAAGGCCAAATGGCCCATCTAGTCTGCCCATCCGCAGCATCCACTATCTCCTCCTCTCTCTAAGAGATCCCACGTAACTATCCCAGGGCCTTTTGAATTCAGACACAGTCTCTGTCTCCACCACCTCTTCCGGGAGACTGTTCCATGTATCTAACACTCCTAAGAGTCCATAATATGGTACAGGACACCTATTTTTACATATTATATCTTGTTAAAAACTCCCAGGATATCCAAAGATGAATTTAAATTTTATGTCCCAATCTGCCATCAGGGCTGCCAAGGCCTTCTCTCAGTCAGTCTGGGATAGGAACCTATGGTAGTATCTTGGCAGCCTGGCTCCTGTGTCACAGCCCCCGTGACAGAGTGATACCTATGTGGGTGGCAGCAAGTGGGCTGACATTGCCGTGAACTGCTCTGGCCCTATGAAACTCTGCTTAAGAACATGAGAACATAAGAATAGCCTTACTGGGTCCACCTAGCCAGTAGCCCATCCTCACGGTGGCCAATCCAGGTCACTAGTACCTGGCCCAAACCCAAACAGTAGCAACATTCCAGAATCTCAAAGATTAGCAAGATTCCGGAACCCTAAAGAGGAGCAACATTCCAGAATCTCAAAGATTAGCAAGATTCCGGAACCCCAAATAAGAGCAACATTCCATGCAGAATCCCCAAAGAGTAGCAACATTCCATGCCACCGATCCAGGGAAGGAGTGGCTTCCCCCCATGTTTGTCTCAACAGCAGACTATGGACTTTTCCTCCAGGAATTTGTCCAAACCTTTTTTTAAAAACCAGCTACATTAACTGCTCTTACCACATCCTCTGGCAATGCTTCACGTAACTGTTTTTAAAATGTTGCCGTTTGCAAGAAAGTCCTGTGCTTTTCTCTACGAACATTCACTTTTCTGTTTTACAAGCGTACAGGAAGGATGGTTAATGTTTCAGACTTTAAAAAACCACCTTGATGAACGCTCTCCAAAGCACGTTCAAAATTTCAACACCATTAAAAAAATATACAGTACGGTAAGAAGAGATTTTGTTTTTGAAACACAGGAAATTAAAATGGACACAGACGGCCTGATTCTAGAAGCTGTTTTTCTTTTTACCCCTAGCTACAGAATGGGAAGAAAGATTTCCTAAATCAGGCCCATAGAGTTTGATTTAACAAGGGAATTCTTCCGTTCTGTGCCTCTGGAAACGCCTTAATAAATTACATCCAGAGACTTGAAATGAAAGAAATACAAATTGATTTATTGATCTGAAACTTAATTAGATGATGTTGTATGGTTGTACGCATAGGGACGTGCTTACATGGTGGTGACCATCTATATGTGCCATGAACACACCCTATAGATATTTTTATTCATTTGGTTTTTAGAAAGCAGATTATTCAGTTGTGTTGAAAAAGGATAATTTGAATATAACATTGTATTTCTTGGACTTGGATGCAGAGAGCACCTTTCATTTGACTCAGGATACACAAAAAGCAAAGCAAAGAGCATTTCTTTGATTGAAATTGAGAGTATTGGATCTTAAAAAAAAAATTCCTTACAAAATGTATGATAACATTTCAAGAGAAAGGATTTGTCTTTTGGGACCCTATTCAGCTAGAACACTTTTTGAATTTAGAAGAGCAACAGAAGTAGTAATTATGACTGATATTTTGAGGAGTTATTAAGTTATCACCAGATAATGTTGGATCAAAGAGGCAAATTTTATTTCCTAATTCTTCAAGGTTTAAGATTAGCCATGTTCAATTTATCCAAATTTCCACGTTTTCTTTTTTAATGTATAAAAATTAGGTTATGTCCTCTCATAATGTGGGCTAGATGGAAGGCAAATACAATTGTGAAGTTATTATTATGGTTTAATTATGTAAAGGAGTTTCGTCAGCCGTAAGCCGGAAGTCATTATGCCGTTGTATAGATCCATGGTGAGGCCCCACCTGGAATACTGTGTGCAATTCTGGAGGCCGCATTACCGTAAGGATGTGCTGAGACGAGTCGGTCCAGAGAATGGCCACCCGGATGGTCCCGGGACTCAAGGATGTCCCGTACGAGGAACGGCTGGATAAGTTGCAGCTGTACTCACTCGAGGAACGCAGAGAAAGGGGTGACATGATTGAGACATTCAAGTATCTCACGGGCTGCATCGAGGCGGAAGAAGATATCTTCTTTTTCAAGGGTCCTGCGGCAACAAGGGGGCATCTGTGGAAAATCAGGGGTGGGAAACTGCACGGGGACACCAGGAAATTCTTTTTCACTGAAAGGGTGGTTGATCACTGGAATAGTCTTCCACTTCAGGTTATTGAGGCCAGCAGCGTGCCTGATTTTAAGGCCAAATGGGATAGACAGTGGGATCTATTCACAGAGAAAGGTAGGGGAGGGTCATTGGGGTGGGCCCTTATCTGCCGTCTATTTCTATGTTTCTATGTTTCCTAGTGAATTGTAATGAAAATTATATATTCAAAAAGAACAGCACAAAAAGGTATGTGTGTGGGTGGGGGTGGGGGGCTGATAATGAGGCAGAAAATAGCATGATACCAGGCTTAGTTTGCCTGGCTCAGAAACCAGAACCCACTCAAAAACAGCATAAATGTTTGCAAAGGAGAACTAGTTTGGCTCGGTGCCAGAGTGCTGGGCACTGCCATGCAGGAGACCTGAACAGACTGTGGAGGCAGCTCTACAATTCTCAGGGAAAGGAGGGGGTGTTAGCCACCACAGGATGCATACCTGCTAAGACTCAGAGGAAGCTGCAGTCTATGGCCTGTGAGCAAAGATTGTCATTGTGCTGGCTGGGAGAGAGGCTAAAATAGGGGGGAAACCGTGGCACTGGCAAATTAAATCTCTTATCATAGCCCCAGGAGAAACCAGTTCCAACTAAGTGAAAGCTCGTAGGAACAGTGGGGCTGTGCAGCTGATGCTGGGCAGACGTCTACAATCTGTGTCCGTATGCGGCAAGACGGGTCAGAAGCAAGTATGTGCATTTCATATTGTCTGGGTACAGGTCTTGTCAATCTTGGGGGGAGGGGAAGACGTCTAATAGGGGAATTTAGCAAGTAAAATGAATAGTTACTGGATTGTCCGTTCAACGTTGCTTTGATAATGGATGGGCCATGTGGATCTTTGTCTGCCGTCATTTACTGTGTTACTATGAGCATCAAAAAACTGGTGGGGGAGAGATATAGATAGCTCAGCCCTAGTTCTACAATCTCCTTTGTGTAGAGGAATAAAATAATTCCTTTTCTTTCAGGGTACACATAGAATTCCAATTTAACTTGCACCAAAATTCATTTACATAAAATCCTATAGGCCCATATTCTGTAAAAGGCGCCTAACTTATGTGCAAAACCCTGTTTAAAAAAAATGTGGGCACCTGCGTCGTGGCTACGGAAGGGCTTTACGATGCCTAATGTCACTGTAGGCGTGGCTAATGCCAGAAGTGGCTTTAGGCATCATAAAGCGCCTCCATAGCGATGATTCGTGTGAAAAGTAGGCACCGGAAATGTAGGCCTTGAAAACCCTGGCCTATATTTCCGGTGCCTACCTTTCACGAAGCCGCGATTCTACAAACGGTGCCGGTGCATGATTGACACACGATTGGCGGCCATTTTGTAGGCGCCCGCCAATACCGGCACCGTATGTAGGATCCAGCCCTTGATGTTGGGGAACAACCCAGATTACGTTGTGAGTAGATCTGCTGTTGTATGCAATGGGTAAGAGAAAAGGTTGTGTTAAGAGCATAAGAACAGCCAAATTGGTTCAGACCAGTGGTCCATCTAGCTCAATATTCTGCTTCCAACAGTGGCCAATTCAGGTGACAAGTACGTCACAGAATCCCAAAGAGTAACAAGATTCCATGCTAATGGAATTTGTTGCTGGAGAATGTGGTGAAATCATGGGAGTGGCCTAAGGGATCTGGACAATCGGAATCTTGGGCCACTCCCAGTGCATCCCAAAATGTTGAGGAGTCCTTCAAGGAATCTGATTTATCTATGTTTTTATCATCAACTATGTTTTTTGATTTTGTGATATGCTTTTATCAGACGTAGTCATTTTCAAAAAGGATGTCTAAGTCTGACTTGGATGTTTCCTGCTAAACATCCAAAGTTGGAAGCACAGAAACATCCATTTTCAAATGGGACATCTAAATAAATTTTTTATTATTTTTTTTAGAAAATCACCTACTTGGATGTACTGGCTGCCAAAACATCTAACTTTATTCACCATTTTCAACCACAAAACCACCCAAGTTAGAAATGTCCACATCAGCACCCTTCTAATGGACTGGTCACAAAGCAGTGGGGCACCTTAGAGATCATTGCTGTGAACTTCACATAAGGGTTCCAGAAGTACATCTCACCAGAACCCACTTATAATTTATGATGAGCCCCCAAAACCTACTATACCCACCTGTCTACCACCCCACTAGCCCTTATGACTGCAGGTAGCACCTGTATGGCAGTATAGTAGGGCTTTGCTAGGCTCATACTTAACACCATAGATGTGGTTAGAGTGCCTTATGGGTCTGGCTCCTCCTCTCTATGGTTCACTAGCCCACCCACCTGGCTACTTAAGATACATAGTAAATAAATAGTAAATGATGGCAGATAAAGACCTGAACGGTCCATCCAGCCTGTCCATTAGTTATTCTAATTAAAAATGCATGATTCAATACACTTGTCTCTTCTTTGATATTTCTGGGCCATAGACTAAAGTCCGCCTGGTAATGTCCTAGGTTCCAACTGCTGAAGTTGCCATATAAGCTCACTCCAGCCTATCCAACCATCCGTTTGTTTGCAGGATATCTACTGTAAAGTCTGGCCAGTAACATCCTCATGTTCCATATTAGTGGAGTTCCCATTGATGCCCGCCCCAGCCCATCCTACATCGAATCACCATATATGGGACACAAACCATACAAGTCTGTCCATTATCGGCTTTAGTTCTTTAATTGATACCATTTGTTTTCTAATTAGAGATCCTCTGTGTTTATCCCACTCTTTTTTGAATTTCCATCACCGTTTTCCTCTCCATCATCTCCCTCAGGAGGACATTCCAGGCATCCACCACCCTCTCCATGAAAAATAATTTCCTAACATTACTCCTAAGTCTCATATGAGAGACAGGTATGTAGGAGGTGGGAGGGTGTCAGTTACCACTAGGGGAGTGTGTGTGGGTTGTCATTACTTAATCCCTCCAGTAGTCATCTGGTCAGTTTGGGTAACTTTTTGGCACTTAGACACTTACAAAAGAGGTCTAGCTGAAAACGTCTACATTTTGTCCAGGACATTTTGCAAAAGGTTTGATTATCCCCGCAAGACATCCAAGTCTAGCCCATCGAAAGCATGCCCATAACACGCCTCCTAACATGCTCCCTTGAACTCTGGACATACAGCGGGTGAAACATCTCGCTAGACATTCAGGAAAATGGTTTCGATTATCGGCACTTGGACATCCCAGAGCCAACGTAGCCGATTTTTGGATGTTTTAGTTTTTTGATTATGCTCCTATAAGGGTCTTTTTACTAAAGTTCACTAATAGATTTAGCACGGGCTAATTAATTGCCATGTAGTCCATAGATATACAATGGGCTATACAGCAATTAGCATATAACATAGTAGATGACGGCAGATAAAGACCTGAATGGTCCATCCAGTCTGCCCAACCTGATTCAATTTAAATTTTTTTCTTCTTAGCTATTTCCGGGCAAGAATCCAAAGCTCTACCCGGTCCTGTGCTTGGGTTCCAACTGCCGAAATCTCCGTTAAAACCTGCACTAAGGGAGGAATTCATGAAAGCGCGCTAAGTGTGTTAGTGCACACAATCATGTTAGAATGTGCTAACTGCTAAAGAGACCCATTATATTTCTCTGGACATATTTACCAGTTACTGTGTGCTAATGTGCTTAGTAAAAGGAGTCCATTGTAATTTATGACTGTCTGATGTTTTATTTGGCATCTTTATATTCAGACTCTTGTCTCTTATTAATCTGTTCACCATCTTGATTGGGTTCTTATAAAAAGAGAGTATATAAAGCTTTTAAATAAATAAATAGTGTCGTTAATATTTATGTTGCATTGTAAACATCTTAAAATACATTATTTATGGAAATTAAATATTAAGAAAGGAAATTAAATAAATGAGAATCCGTTAGGGTCAAGAAAAGAACGCAACTTATAGATGTGACATTTCCGCTCCCCGAGACGGTCATGTCAGAGTGAAAACCCGGTCTCAGTCTCTTACTCGAGACCAGACTCTCACTGAGAAGGATCAGGAAGAAGATCCTGAAAGCCTAGCTGCCTATCCTGAGCCTTCTAACCTAGAGCAGTGCCCTGAGTATAGGTTAACTGCCCGGCCCAGAAAAGCTTCCAGTCACACTAAGGGGTTTAATCAAGCTCCCAGTGATATTCTACCCTGTAGCCTGAGGGGGAGCCCAAGAACACACAAGCTAGGCACACAATCACCCAGTGTAGGGCGTGGCCCTAAGCCTGTTAAGCAGCTCTCCAGAGCATTAAAGGAGGCTGCCCAAGAGAGTCTGGGAGAGAGAGTTCTCCGGGCCAGGAGAAGGCCAGACCTCACTCCAGAGCCAATGGAGTGTGAGGCTCCAATGCCTCAGGAACCAGCAGAGCAGCTGGATACACCAGAAAGCATGGACCTGGATGAAGGGTGTATGCTGGAGACCGTTATGGAAGAAGCCATGGATGTGGGCTTGGCAACTTTCCACTAAACACTACAGGTACAAGGCTGTACAAGAATAATAGTGGAGAGGAGTTTTTGGCAGAACTGTTTTGATGGTTTGTGCTGTAAAAACAAGCTTAGAGCAGTGCTGCACCAGCTTGATTGGATTGCTACAGTGCAGCTGTGCAGGAGCTCAAAAGAAGCCCAAAGGACTGTGAGCTAATCAGGGCTGGAAATTTAGGAGCCTGCAGTAAGGCTTCAGTTTTTGTCTTTTGTTTTTGCTTAAAGTTTACTTTATATGCAAGACTGTAAATACCTGGTGAAGAAACTGGACTGTGTTGATTAGTAAGCCCAGGACTCCAGCTCAAGGCTGGATAATTGCTTAAGAGACTAATTGTGCTGTGTTTTTTCAGAGACTGTGTGATCAGGTAGAGCAAGCCCTAAAACCTGGACTGGAATTATACCTGATAGAAAGCTTGCTGTGCTTTCACTGGACTGGGGTGAAAGTTAAAAGTCTTTTTGTTTTCTGTTTTCTTTCTGTTTGCCCTTGTTTGGGAAGAAAGGAAACTTGGACTATAATAATAGCTGATATGATTTATGTGTTAAGTGACTAATTAAACTTTTCACATTATTTTGTTCCACTTGACTCACGGTGCTTTATTTTTAGCAAAGCCCAGATAGTGAGACACCAGTGAGGTCTCCCCCTTTGGGAGCCACGTCAGGAGTGTGCTACCCTCTACCGGAGGTCTTCTTAACTTTACCAAGACCCCGGCAGGTGACAAAATGGTGGCAGTGGTGGGATTTTAGCACACTCTACTGGTGGTTTCAAGTTTGAACCTAAAAAGGGAAAAAAAAAAAAACGAAAATTTTGCAGTTTTTTTTTTGCTTCATAATTTTTCTTTTGGAGTGTTCCCGTGACACAGGACGACGCTGCCGGAACCACACCCGACTATACTTCTGAGGGACCACCGGAAGGACCAGACCAGAAGGAAGTGCCTGAGTCGGGAGTAACAGGACGTACAAGCACAGCCAGAACGACTGGAGGCCAAGGAGGCCTATTTACCAAAGGCGCAGACTCGTCAGTACCTCAGGTAAAGAGTACCTAGGGAGGGGACTGACGAGGATACGAGAGGTATCGGTTAAGATACTCCTCGGGGTTAAAACAAAGAGGGATAGTTTACTCTCTCTGGTGAGACCGCACTTGGGTTTCCTTTTTTGTGTTTGTCTTTTTACACAGGTCGGAGGATGGACCCACAGCAATTCCTAGCGGTACTGGCGCAAGAAAGACGTCAACATTCAGAGGACATACAGAACCTGATAAAAGCGAATCAGGAGATGTGGCATTCTGGACAGCAAGCCGCGAGGCGGCAACATGATGAAATCCTATTGGCCATGGGCGAGCAGACCAAGGTCTGGGCTCAGACATTACACCCCATGGTGACCAACCCAGGCGCAGCGCATCCGCCGGGTCCTCCGGCGCAGTCCATGGTAGGACAAATTCCATTACACACATTGAATTTGTGCAAAATTTCTCCTGGGGACGCGCCTGATGAATTTTTAAACGCCTTCGAGCGTATTGCAACAGCAGCCGGATGGCCCCCTGATCAGTGGGCCGTGCGTCTGTTGCCTTGCCTGGCCGGGGAAACTCTATCTGCCTTTCAGACTCTCAGTCCTGAGCAAGCTAGTAATTATGCCACAGTAAGAACACACATCTTAGATTACCTAGGATATACCTGTGAGCACTACCGACAGAAGTTTAGAGCCACGCAGTTACTAGCGAAAGAAAGACCCAAAGCGTTGGTACAGAGGCTGTCAAAACTGGCAGAAAGGTGGCTACAGCCTCACCTGTCGGATCCTAGAGCCCTCTTTGCGGAGGTTGTGAAAGAGCAGGTGCTCGAAGCAGTCCCCAAAGAGTTGAGGGGATGGATCCGCAGGCAAGGCTGTCAGACTTTACCAGAGGTAGTGGAGGCAGCCGAAGCCTTCATAGATGCTCAGAACTCTTTTGAGGAAAGAAAAGCTGATAGGCCCAGTAGAGGGGAAACAGGGAGAGGACAGCCTCCATGGTCCAAGTCACTGGATTCCCAGAATTTCCCCCAGAGGAAACCGTTACCCAGTACTCCTAGGAAGACAGGACAGGATACGAGCCTCCGCTGCTTCAAGTGTGGGAAGCAGGGACATACCCTGCGATATTGCCAGGAGAAAAGGGATTATGTAGCCTCACAAGGAATGAGGGCCGAAAGAGGGTATATGGTATGTGTTTCGGTGGGAGGTCAGGAGACTATGGCCCTAGTAGATACCGGTGCCGATCAGTCCATGATGGCCACCGGGTTTTGGAGAAAGCTCTTTCCCAATGAGAAGTTAAAAACAGAGACTCGTGCAGTTTCCATCCGGTGCATCCATGGTGACCAAGCCCGGTATTCCCTTAGGCCTACAACCCTGCTGCATGGAAGTAAGGTGTACCGGGTCCCTATAGCTTTAGTACCCAAAGCCCCTTTCAACCTCATCTTAGGGCGAGATTGGGCCGGGCTAGGGGAGTACCTAAAAGAGAGACAAGGGATGGTTAATACACGCTCTCAGGGACCGCTGGCCGAAGAGCCAGAAGGGGAGTTAGGAAGAATCTTCCCTTTCAAAGGAGAAGCCTTCCAAAAATATACCCCAAAACAAGCTCGTAGTTCTAGAGCTAAGAGAAGGAGACAGCAGCAAGAAAGGAGCCAGGCCCAAAAACAGGTAGCCCAAGATAAGGACGTGCCATGGCTGCCTAAGGAAGTGAGGGAAACCTTCCCGACCTTTGCCATGGAGCAGAGGGCCGACCGCTCATTGCAAGAAGCTTGGCAGCAAGCCTCGGGCCCTCAAAAAGGAGTAACTACCTTTAGAATAAAGAAGGGCCTGTTATATAGGGAAGGCCCGAGAGAAGGCTCTGGGGGTAAAGGGGAGCAACTCATGGTACCTCTAGGGTTCCGTAAAATGGTTTTGCAAGCGGCGCATGATCACCCCTTAGCGGCTCATAAGGGAGCCGAGGGGACCCAAAGACAGGTAGCCCAGAGATTCTTTTGGCCAGGGGTTATACAAGATGTCATTAATTTCTGTAAATCCTGTCCCGAATGTCAGAGGTTATCCCTAAACAAACCCCCTAAGGTTCCTCTCATTCCCTTACCCAGAATCGAGGAACCTTTGTCAAGATTGGCTATGGACATAGTAGGCCCATTAGAGCGGACGCCCCGGGGTTTCAGCTATATATTGGTAGTAATGGACATAGCTACCCGCTTTCCGTGGGCATTCCCCTTGCGAAAAACGACATCTACGGCTATCATGAAGGAACTGATGGGAATATTCTGTACTATGGGATTTCCTCGTGAGGTCCTGACAGACCAAGGGAGTAATTTTATGTCCAAAGACATGGAGAAGTTTTGGCAAGGGTTCAAGATTAGGCACATTAGAACCTCGGCCTATCACCCACAGGCAAATGGGGTAGTAGAGCGCTTCAATCAAACGCTAAAGCAAATGCTCAAGAAAGTACTGAAAGGGGACATGAGGGATTGGGACTTGTTTATACCCCTTGTATTATTTGCAGCTAGGGAGAGAATCCAGGACTCCTTAGGGGTAAGCCCCTTTGAGATGCTCTTTGGGAGGCGTCCAAGGGGGATACTAGACATGATAAAGGAAGGATGGGGCACTACTACGGAAAGGGATGAGGACATAGTATCGTACCTGACCCATTTGAGGAACAGATTAGCACGGGTGGCCAAGATAGGCAAAGAGAATCTGGAGTGGAGTCAACGGAAGCAGAAGGTATATTATGACCGGAAGACTAAAAACAGACAGTTACAAGTGGGCGAACGGGTGTTGGTCCTTATTCCCTCTGATCCGCATAAATTCTTAGCCCAGTGGAAGGGACCGGCCACCGTCATCGAACGCCTAAATGAGGTGGATTATAGGGTTAAGGATGATAAAGGGAGAAAACAAACCTACCATATTAACCTGTTAAAACCTTGGAGGGATCGGGAAGTATTGGCCTTACTCGCGCAAGAAAGCCAGGAGGATGAATTTGGACCCCAGGTGACGGAGTTAGACCAAAAAGAGGAGGTCAATTTAGGACCTGAATTAGACCCTGGACAGGAACAACAAATGAGGGAACTAGTAGATAGCTTTGGGGATGTATTCTCCGTGACCCCTGGACACACACAAGTGGTGACCCACGATATAGTAACAGACCCGGGTAAAGTGGTAAGGGTCAAGCCTTATCGGCTGTCAGAAGGGAAAAGGAGACTAGTCCAACAGCTAGTGGAGGAAATGATAAGCCTAGGGGTGATAGAGCCCTCCACTAGCCCGTGGTGTAGCCCCATAGTAATAGTGCCCAAAGCGGACGGCACCCCCCGCTTTTATATTGATTTCCGCCAACTGAATGAAGTGTCCAAGTTTGACGCTTTCCCGATGCCTAGGGTGGACGAGCTCTTAGATCGTCTGGGCCAGGCTCAATTTCTCACGACACTGGACCTCACGAAAGGTTACTGGCAGATCCCGCTCACTGAGACCGCCAAGCCCAAGACCGCTTTTAGTACCCCCAAGGGTTTATACCAATTCACTAGAATGCCATTTGGACTTCATGGCGCGGCGGCTAGTTGCCAACGCGGAATTAACGAAGTCCTACGCGAACACCACGACTACGCCGAAGCGTATCTAGATGACATTGTAATATATTCTCCGTCGTGGCAGGAACACTTGGTGCAGGTAGCAGCGGTACTGAGGGCATTAAGAAAGGCCGGGTTTACCATTAACCCAAAGAAATGCTTCTTGGGACAGAAGGAGGTGAGGTACCTAGGTTATGTTGTGGGGCAGGGACAGATAAGACCCTTGGTGGACAAAGTCCAATGCATCAGGACCTACCCACAACCTGTCTCCAAGAAACAGTTGAGGGCTTTCTTAGGATTAATCGGGTACTATAGGAGGTTCATCCCATCCTTTGCTTCCCGAGCCAGCCCGCTCACTGACATGTTGAAGAAGGAGAGAGCCGATAGGTTACAATGGGAACCCAGAGGTAGGGAGGCCCTGGAGGATCTCAAAAAAAGTCTATGCGCCCACCCAGTATTGGCAGCCATAGATTTTAAGAAACCATTAATTCTCCAAACAGACGCCTCTGGTAGTGGTGTGGGTGCTGTTCTTAGCCAGGAGATTGAGGGGATTGAACACCCGTTGTTATATCTCAGTCGGAAGTTACATCCGAATGAGAAAAATTACGCAACTGTAGAACTAGAGTGCCTTGCGGCCAAGTGGGCTATGGAAACTCTGGGGCATTATCTAGAGGAACGCGAGTTCACGCTGGTCACTGACCATGCTGCGCTGAAGTGGCTCCATACTATGCGCAATAACAATGCCAGGTTAACACGCTGGTATTTAGCCCTGCAAACGTTTAGATTCAGGGTAGTGCATAGGCCTGGGAAGCTTAACGCCAATGTGGACGTCCTGTCTAGAATGTACGAGACACCCCAGCAGAAGCCTCAGACTAGGCAGCCTTTAAGTGAGGGGGTATGTGACATTTCCGCTCCCCGAGACGGTCATGTCAGAGTGAAAACCCGGTCTCAGTCTCTTACTCGAGACCAGACTCTCACTGAGAAGGATCAGGAAGAAGATCCTGAAAGCCTAGCTGCCTATCCTGAGCCTTCTAACCTAGAGCAGTGCCCTGAGTATAGGTTAACTGCCCGGCCCAGAAAAGCTTCCAGTCACACTAAGGGGTTTAATCAAGCTCCCAGTGATATTCTACCCTGTAGCCTGAGGGGGAGCCCAAGAACACACAAGCTAGGCACACAATCACCCAGTGTAGGGCGTGGCCCTAAGCCTGTTAAGCAGCTCTCCAGAGCATTAAAGGAGGCTGCCCAAGAGAGTCTGGGAGAGAGAGTTCTCCGGGCCAGGAGAAGGCCAGACCTCACTCCAGAGCCAATGGAGTGTGAGGCTCCAATGCCTCAGGAACCAGCAGAGCAGCTGGATACACCAGAAAGCATGGACCTGGATGAAGGGTGTATGCTGGAGACCGTTATGGAAGAAGCCATGGATGTGGGCTTGGCAACTTTCCACTAAACACTACAGGTACAAGGCTGTACAAGAATAATAGTGGAGAGGAGTTTTTGGCAGAACTGTTTTGATGGTTTGTGCTGTAAAAACAAGCTTAGAGCAGTGCTGCACCAGCTTGATTGGATTGCTACAGTGCAGCTGTGCAGGAGCTCAAAAGAAGCCCAAAGGACTGTGAGCTAATCAGGGCTGGAAATTTAGGAGCCTGCAGTAAGGCTTCAGTTTTTGTCTTTTGTTTTTGCTTAAAGTTTACTTTATATGCAAGACTGTAAATACCTGGTGAAGAAACTGGACTGTGTTGATTAGTAAGCCCAGGACTCCAGCTCAAGGCTGGATAATTGCTTAAGAGACTAATTGTGCTGTGTTTTTTCAGAGACTGTGTGATCAGGTAGAGCAAGCCCTAAAACCTGGACTGGAATTATACCTGATAGAAAGCTTGCTGTGCTTTCACTGGACTGGGGTGAAAGTTAAAAGTCTTTTTGTTTTCTGTTTTCTTTCTGTTTGCCCTTGTTTGGGAAGAAAGGAAACTTGGACTATAATAATAGCTGATATGATTTATGTGTTAAGTGACTAATTAAACTTTTCACATTATTTTGTTCCACTTGACTCACGGTGCTTTATTTTTAGCAAAGCCCAGATAGTGAGACACCAGTGAGGTCTCCCCCTTTGGGAGCCACGTCAGGAGTGTGCTACCCTCTACCGGAGGTCTTCTTAACTTTACCAAGACCCCGGCAGGTGACATAGAACGAAGGAAGATTTCTTCACTACATTAGAAATGTGATTGGTAAAGATTTTGCATTTGTAATAAAGTAAACTAAAGCTAGAGGCATGAATCAGAACAATTTTGAGAATAGTAATCTTGTCTCCTAAAATGGCAGTAATACCTGTGATATTTATTTATTTAATTCGTTTGATGTCCCCTTTTCCCCAACGAGCTCAGAACGGGTTACAGGTGTTACGTATGAGCCTACCAAAGCCCTGCTATACTGCCATACAGGTGCTACCTGCAGTCATAAGGGCTATTGGGGTAGTAGACAGGTGGGTATAGTAGGTTTTGGGGGCTCACCATAAATTATAAGTGGGTTCTGGTGAGATGTACTTCTGGCACGCTTTATGTGATAGAGACGTTTAAATACCTTCGTGGCATAAATGCACATGAGTCGAGTCTCTCATTTGAAAGGAAACTCTGCAATGAGAGGGCATAGGATGAAGTTAAGAGGTGATAAGCTCCAGAGTAACCTGAGGAAATACTTTTTTACAGAAAGGGTGGTAGATGCGTGGAATAGTCTCCCGGAAGAGGTGGTGGAGACAGAGACTATGTCTGAACTCAAGAGGGCCTGGGATAGGCATGTGGGATTTCAGAGAGAGTAAAAGATAATGGTTACTGCGGATGGGCAGACTGGGTGGGCCATTTGGCCTTTCTCTGCCAACATGCTTCTATGTGTTTATATATAAAATAAAGACAAATGGTTACAAGGTAGCATACAGAGCGGGTTATAGGTTAACGTACAAAATATATAAACTAAACAAATTACAATTTATCATACTGATAATACACCCCCTCCTGTACTAACGTATAGTGAGGGTTTTATTATAATAATTTATTTTCATATATACCGCCCAACCGGAAGTTCTGGGTGGTTCACAGCAAGAAAACTGAGACATATCAGTGAAGATACAAAATACAGTAGAGTAGAATTCAGTGAAATACAATATGATGCAGTACATGTAATATAATATAAAATCATCGCATAAATTTACCAAACAAATAAGTTTTTATTGATTTTCTGAACTCAAGGTAAGATTGAGATTGGGCAATTAGAGGACACAGCCAAGAGTTCATTTTCCCGGCTTGAAAAGCCAGAGTTTTGTCTAAGAAACTTTTAAAACGACAGGCTTTCAGAGCGGGTACGTAAACATACCCGAGTTTCTTGTATTCTTATTTGATGAGAATAATTTTAGTTGGGTGGATAAGTATGATGGTAGTAGTCCGAAGAGTGCTTTATAACAAATGCAGCTGAAATTAAAAATAACCGTAGTAGAAAAGGATTTGGCTGTGCTGTGGTCCATTTAACCATGAATGATTGACAAATCTTAAAAGCCACATCTTATAGCCATAGAACGAGGTTTTCATGATCAACCAGATGACACACAGTTCTCCTATCCAACATGACTAGAATGGCATTTCTGCCTTACTTGAGGTTGAAAGCAATTTGGTTGCCTACGTTTTTGCAGTCTCCTTTCTTTGGTTCCTGTTGGTTTGACTTTTACTGCAGACCTGTTGGATTTTTCTCTTTTTGCCTACATCAGTTGCCAATTCTTGCAAGGATTGAGTATAACGTTTTGATGACTGTACACCGGGTACTTTATGGGGTGACACTATGCTACCTAAAGCAGATGTTGAAACAGTCCTTACCACTTAGATCAGTGTTCTTCAACCTTTTGACACCTGTAGCAGCGAAAATAAAAGAATTATTTTGTGGACCGGCACTGGTCCGTGGACCAGCGATTGAAGAACACTGGGCTAAGTCGTGGGCTAGACCCCGCCCATCTCCGCCCCAGACCCCATCCCCATAATAGTACTAATTGTAACACCACACACAATATAATTTTATTAACAACACATAATGGTTAACCACAAAATTAAACTACACAAAGCACATTGCATGCTTCTCAACATCTATTCCTACCAGAAAACAGATAACCCCGTGCAAATATGGGACCAAAAACTAAAAGCACTAATATATTCAAACAAACCCTAAGATGCAAGACTCTGCATGTAGTACAACCCCCAGAGAAAAAGAAACAAATGCATTTCTTCCTGAACAGTGCAAAATACAAACACAGCAGATGTAAATTCTCAAAATTGACACAATTCAATCACTACATTCAAAACTAAAATAATTCCCCCTTCCTTTGTTCTCTCCCTCCTTCCGTGCTGTGCCTTACCTTCTGGCCTGCTCCCGCCTGGCTGTTGTATGCTGCCCCCAGTGTTATCTTCGGGCTGGCTCCCTCTTCCTCACTGACGCAGTGCAAAAAGCTGTGGAAAGCAGCTCCTTGCGCATCCCGTGCCTCATCTGGAAGCCTTCCCTCTGACGTTGCGACTAGGGGACATGCGATGAAGCTACTAAGCAGCAGATTTAAAACAGACTAGAGAAAACATTTCTTCACACAACGTGCAATTAAACTCTGGAATGTGTTGCTAGCAGGGTTTAAAAAAATGTTTGGATAATTACAGCATAAAATCTGTTTTACTACTTGGAATCTAGGTAGGTGCTTGGGACCGAGATGTGCCCCCTCCCAGTGTATGCAAGGGCATGCATATGCCCACCAGGTCTGGTGCCCCCTGGGTCCTGCACCTCCCCACTTCCTGCCTACCAGGTCCTCCACAGCTACAGTGTCAGAGACAGAACTAGAGGCTGCCTCTCTTTCCTCTGCCACAACCCACCCACAGGAATTTGCATCAGTGTGGAGGAGCAACAGAAGATAGGTTCTGCAAGCTAGAGAAGCATCTTTTAGCGCTGTCTCTGACACTGTAGATGTGGAGGACTGGTATGTAGCTGAGCATGGAGGACCACGAGGTGTCAGGCCTTGACGTGTGAAAGGGAGGGTTCAGTTGTAGACAGCCCTTACCGTTGGGTGGCCTTCGGTATTTTGCTAGGCTCGCTCAATGATAGCTATGTCCCTGTCCAGGGTTTTGCATAGTATACCTGTGTTAAACAGCTGAAGAGCTCTGTCTACTTTGGGTATTTGGTATATGCAGGAAGGAAGTATTCTTGAATAGGTATCAGTTCATGTATTCCTGCATTAAGATGAGAATCTCAGGTAGTAGCTTCTTATTTTCAAACATTAGCAGCTTAAAGAGATTCAGGCAGAACCATTGCAGTAATCCCATTTGGGGTGCTGAAGCACATAAATTACACCTCCCCACTATTCTAAGTTGGTATGGCCCAGCTGCCAGGAGCCAGGAGTGTCTGGAGCTAGAATCACACCCTGTGTGACACATCCCTTAGAGCTCCCACCCCACGTGCCATGACCAGGTGAGACAATGGACAGAAAGCAGTTTTTGTACCCCTCATCTCCCTTGAGCTCTATGAAGCTGCACCACCCACACAGCCCTCGGACAGTCCTGCAGGATCAGAGTGGGATTGGGAGAGTCCCAAAGGCTCTCTTATACTAAGATCCTTCATTTTAAAATGTTCACCTTATTTTACCAACCCTACAGTACCTGTTTAATTGATTGTTTAGTCACACCTTGAATAAGTGGAAGTGGTGAGATCCAAATTGGATTTTGTAACTCTAACCTTTAATCTTCTGTCCCCATTATGGCATTCCCAGATGTGACAATGACAGATAAAATGAGAGAAATGCTTTCTCGTACAGGAAGGCTGTCAATATGGTTACAACCAGCACCACACAAGAGGGTTTCCAAATGTCAACATGCATTAGTAATCTTGCAGCCTTGCTGTGGAGGAGGAGTGCTTGTGTACGAGAATTTACTGATTAGGTTAAGACACGTTTGACGTTTGAAAAGTGGAAGACGAGTGTCACGGCCTTGATTCTGAAGTTGGAAATTGACTGGAGGAGCAAGTTGCATAATGAGTTCAGGAAAAGAGTAACTGCACGAGCTAAGAAGAGTTGAGGAACTAATCTTTTATTTTCTGATTCCATTCAAGATGTGAATGTCCATCGGGATTCCTAAAATGTGAGTTTTCAAGTTATATTTTAAAATACTTCTTACAACATTCAAAGTGAGTCCATGAGAATGGGCTACTGGGCTTGAAGGACCATTGGTCTGACCCATTAAGCTATTCTTATGTTCTTAAGTATTGAGAGCAGATGAGCCATTATACTTAACACATCTGTTGACTCCTTACATAGCGGGTAGGAACTTGAGATCTTTAAATAATCAACTATTTATAATCCTATCGTACAAAGATATTGTACACGAACATGTCAGAGATGCAACTTTTGTGGCAAACAGTCCTAAATATTGGAATTCATTACCATTGACATTAAAAACGGTAACTTTCTGATGCCTAGTCTCAGGTATAATGGGTACAGCTGGGAGAATCATGAAAAACAAAAGAAAGAATATCATTGATGTTAATTTTGGAAAGTTTTTTGATTTATGGATTGGATTATGTGTTGATTTTATCTTTTGTATAATGTGTTGATTTTTTGTATATTGTTTATTTTAAACTTGTTGTAGATTATAAGTCGCCTTGAAGGTTTTCCCTATGGTGGGATAGAAAATTTTTATTAAACTTAGAAAACTTGGAAACTTGGATTGATTTCCGTTTTGTAAAATTTCATGAAAAACAGTATTAGTGGGAGCATAGGCCTGGAGAAAATGAACCTTAGAGGTCAGTCCACTAGTTAAATGCTTCGACCTGTGGTCCATCGTGCCCAGCAGTCCGCTCACGCGGCGGCCCCCAGGTCAAAGACCAGTGCTCTAAATGAGTCCAGCCTCACCTGCGTATGTTCCAGTTTAGCAGGAACTTGTCCAACTTTGTCTTGAATCCCTGGAGGATGTTTGTGTCTCTTCTTTCAGTAGTGTTACTAGCGATGAACAGTTTTCTCCGAAGGGACCACGCCTTTCTAACACGAATCACTACGTCCGCTCACAGAGCTCTCTGTTACATTTTAAAGAGTGATACATTGTATTCCTAGGAAGATAGCAGGCATCACATCACCTTGCTAATAGACTCCTGAGGCAGGCCCATTTGGGGCCGAAACACGATTGTGCCGAGTCACGACATATCAATAAAAGACATTTTGAGCACCAGAGACTTCCTTCACTGTTTGTTACTTTCTAAGTTTTAGGAAGAAATCATCTCCTGTTCTTCTGGTGTTATAGAATACTGCAGATTTGTGCCTAATTTAGGCCCGAGAATTTACACCAGGTTTCAGTTAGCGTAAATCCTTGTGCCCAAAATTGGACCCAGATCCTGACTCTAAGGCCCTAATTCTATAAATGATGGCTAATGTTGGGGGCCTAGATTGGTGTGACCAGTCAATCTAGATGCCTAACTTAATGATTTAAAAAGCCTTAATTGGTGCCATTAATTGAAAATTCCAATTAAATCACAAATAATTGGTGGGCACCTACCACTTCAAGACAGGCATCTACTCCAAGGCGCATACTAGAAAATATGCGTGGGCATGTTTTGCATTAAAGGGGCCTATTATGGGAGCGTTATGTAGGCGTCTAACTTAGGCTCACTCATTTAGGCCAAGGAAACCCTGGCTCCCAGTACAAGCACGAATACTTCTCCAGTGATCTCCCTCTTCTGACGGTGTGACCAAAATAAAACAGGGCTTCGAGTACACAGCTGGTTTGATCTCTTCCAGAATCGATTTGTTGGTTCTTCCGACAGTCCACGGCAAGCAGCTTATCCAGCCTTATCTGAGCCAAAGAGTGGAAGACCAGAGCAAGGAATTGAATCCAGATCTATCTTAGGATCATTCTTAAGGGGAAAACGAGAACGACTGCCCCAACTCCTATGCTTTGTGGGGCCCTGTAACTACTGTGTTAGCCTTATTTCCTAATAGTACTGGTGGGCCAAGAAGCTGCCAAACAGCAGAGAAATTTCTCCTGGGTCGGAGCTACACTAACAGATGATCTGGACATTGACCCCTGTATCTGTCCCCTCCACCACCCATGTCAGAATCTGAAGAAGGGCCTCCTTTACCCTCTTCCCTTACCTCTTCAGTTTGAGCTGGGCTTATTTTGCTGCTATGCCTCTGAGCCACTGCCAAGCCCTGATCATCTCTCTTTCTGTCTCAATTCCTCTTCTCCGCTCTGTCACTGACTGACTGCTTTTGGGGTTGTCCTTCTGCCTCCGTTCTATTCCGCCGCTCTGCCCCGAGTTCCTCTTTAGCCCTGAGTAAGTCACTTTAGGTCCCCAGAACTCTATACACTGATCCACCCTGTGTCCTGTGTGTCTGTCATAATTAGATTGTAAGCTCTTTTGATCAGGGACCGTCTATTTCATGTGTAACGTACAGGGCTGTGTGCTTCTGGTAGCACTATAGAAATAATAGTATCCAAGATAAGAGTGGATAATAAACCTGGTTGTTTCTTGCTTCCCTTTCTCAAGCCATCATGCAGCTGGAAAGGCTGCTTTTACATTTTTGAAGTAATACGACTGCAGAGTCTGCTAGGATCTAGTTATTTGGCTAAAGATTTTCAGCAAACTATAATTAATGTTGTGAAAGGTGCATTATAAGGGGGTCAAGTTATTCCAGGCACTTTGCAAATGTGAAGATAGTGAATCAGTAAAATCTCATGCAGAAAATGGCAGAACAGGCTGTGCCCAGCCCAAACAGGAAACATCGAACCTTAATCAGAGCCTTCCTTTAATTAAGGGGAGCACGTTACAACAAGTAGAAATGAATGGTGTCATCCAATGGAATTAGATATCACCCCCAACATTTGTTATTGCAATGAATGTCAAATGAATTATTTATGGTTTGCCATTTATTCTGATGTATTGTCTAATTAGATACAGCGGCGGTAGCTGGAAATCAAATTAAGCCTTCACTTGCTTTTCGATGCTAGCAGTATTGATCCTGCAGGTTCTTGCAAAGTTTTCTGCTCACCACTTACCTCCATTAAAAGTTTCCTCCCCGAGGGCAGGATGGGGAGATCCTGAGGCTTGAGACCAGCACTGAGCAGAGAGGATGCAACCCTGAGTTCCTGTCTCAGATATACAGAAGGAGCTTTTGCCTGTCATGCTTATGTGGAGGGGTAACCGAATGGTTAATGCAGTGGGCCAAGAACCTGAGGAATTGGACTCAATTCCCTTTTGTGACTCTGAGAAAGTCATTTAATCCTCTATTGCACCAGGTAGAAAAAAGGATTGTGAGTCTAGCAGGGACAGAGAAAGTCCTGCATAGAATATGTAAACCACTTGGGTTGTACCGCAGAAAGGCGGTATTTCAAATCCATGATCCTTTACCCTTTATGTGAAAATACTAGGCCCAGTATTCAAAAAGCACTTACACATTCAAGAAATGAAGCAAATTAGTAAGGCAAGACTTCCCTAGGCTGAACCCATGCTCACTCTGACCCAATGGTCTATGTGTTCCATTTTGTAATTTCTTGGATCACTCCTGGCTTTGGCGTGGTAAGGACCACCCGAGGCACCGTCTTGGTGGGGATGCCAGCACCTCTTTGCTCCCCCACACCATGCTCACACCCTCCCTACCCTGTACCTCTTTAACATTTTCGCCCTGCTCCTTTTATGGTTTTACGTTGGGTTGATATCTTCTCAATATTTAATCCATATATCTTTGGCACTGTTTGGTCTAAGTGTCAGATCAATATTTGTATCTCTGTATTTTGTACTTTGATTAGCAGTATCTAAATGGAGTGAAGAGCATTCTGACAGGTATGAAAAGATATTGACTTTGGTTTTCTCCTTCTTGTAAGGAAAACAATTTAAGACTGAGAAAACATTCTGCGCGTCTTTCTGGACTCCTACCTTTGAAACCCAAATTGATTCCTTCTTCTTCAGACTTAGACAGTTAAGAACAATTAAACCTGTCAGGTTTATTAAAAATTTGATATACCGCCTTATCAAATATCAAAGTCAGAATGGCTTTAGGACAATTGTTCAGGCAGTTCTAGTTTCTTACGTAGATTACTGCAACTCATTGCACTCTGGTATCACGGAGAAGGAATGCAAAAGACTAGAACTACTTCAGAATAATCTCTTCTCCTGATTACATCCCCTCTTTTTATGCTTTGTAAACTCTTTCTCTTCTCTCTTCCCATATTTTTTAAACTCTGTAAACCGTGTTGAGCTCCACTTCAGTGGAGAAGATGCGGTATATAAACCTAAGGCTTAGTTTAGTTTAGTTTAGTTTAGAATGCGGCAGCCAGATGAATCTTTCAACTAGGTTGCTTCTAGAGGGCAAGTCCACTACTGAAGGAGCTACACTGGTTGCCAATGGAGGAAAGAGCGCAATTTAAGACTGCTTGTATGGTGCATAAGGCCATATATGGAGAAAGCTCTCAAGGAAAAAACATCTGACACTAGAACTCTAGAACAACACAAGGCTTTCAACTGATATTTCCTGCTCCCCAAAAGTTCATTGGGAAAAAACATTTGAAACTACCTTCGAATTTCATGGCCCCAAAACCTGGACTAGTCTACTACTATATCTGCGATAGACCTCAACCTATTGCCACTTCAGGAAAATGTTAAAGACTTCTCTTTGTCATTCTCTTGATTACCATCCAATTGTAGGTCCAAAATCTTACTTTAATTGCTCTGAATCTAGAAAATCTTATTCTAAGCCACATTGAATCCTTGTCGAAATTTTGCAGGATTTAAGAAAAAGAACCACCATATTGCATCAGAACAGCAGTCCATCTAGCCCAGTTTCCTGTTTCCAACAGTGACCAATTCCAGGTCACAACTACCTGGCAGATTCCCAATGAAGAGCAAGATTCCATAATGAATCCCCAAAAGGAGCAAGATTCCATGCTAACGATCCAGAGCATGTACTCTATCGTCAAGCACATATGGGGGAGATGCCGTTCCCTGTTCCACTCCCTAATCCACCATGGAATTAGGTCCAGAGATTCCAGATTAAGCAACACCACTGCTCCCCCCTCCCCACTGGAAAACACTATAGTAAATATGCTTTTATGTCCAGTGATTTATGCCCCCCTTCAGAAGGGTAACCATGGCTAGAGACTGTGAACAATTAACGACAAAAGATGTGGTTTCAGCATTCCTATGCATGTGTGTGTGTCTGGCTGAAGGAACAGGATCCGATGGTTTTTAATTTTGGTCTGTTTGCAACAAGTAAGTAGGATTCGTGTCTAAAGAATCAGCTCTTTAATATTATTTATAAGACAACAGATTTAAGCTTGTCCACTCACTGCTTTTGCTCTTAACGAAAAGGTTCCGTTTTAATTCCTCTGCCCTTCTCAGTCTATGTAATACTGGCTCAGACTAAGATCTGGTTGTTGTTTTTCTGAATCTGGCCACACTATAAACACAAAAATGGGAGTTAAGTCAGACAGATCTCCAAGAAGCTTAGAATTATGAGATAGAGTGGTGGGGGATGCTCTAGAACTCTGCGTCATCTGCACTGGTGGTCTTCTCGCTTCCTCTAATTCATCTAGTCAGGGTAATGCCATGACATAGACCTACCTGGGAACTATCCAGTTAAAGTCATCATGAGGTTGCTGTAATTTAGTGGGGACAGCAGTGATAAGACATATGTAGAGGCCCTAGAGTTGAGCTCAATTTGTGATTTAGAGACCAACTGAATTTCGGTTTAAGTTTCAGCACCAAAATCAGCCTGAAATCCATATTCGGCCTTGTTTCAGTTTTGGCTGAAAATACTAACTGAAATTTAGGTCTGTGCTCCCCCTCCCCCCTCTCTGGAAGAGCCACGTCCATCCCTCCATCTCTTCCTCATTCTCTCCCTGTCCAAACAGAAAGAGCTGTCTCTCCCTACCACTCCCCCATGACCAGGAAACACTCAATGAAGTTACAGGGAAATACCATATATACTCAAATATACGTCGATCCAAATATAAATCGAGACCCCCATTTCCCCCCCTAAAGGAGGAAAAATGGTTGGCTCGAATATAAGATGGGGCCTTAATATTCAAGTGCCACGCCCTGCCAGGATCTTCACTCAGTGTCCCCTCCCTCACACCCTCCCCTGCCAGATTCTGCACTCAGCTCCCCTCCCTGCCAAGTTCTGTACTCAGCCCCCTTTCCTCCCTGCCCTGGAAGGCTCTGCACTCAGTCCCCTTCCCTGCCAGGCTCTATACCCTGTCCCACCTTCTTTCCCTGTACCCTTTTCCCACCAAAAAGAACCAATCTCATCAGTGATGTCACAATGGCTTGATTGTCCTCCAACCCAGCCAACAGATTAACCCTTCCCCTTAACTGAAACCACCTAGTGGTAGGCCGGGACAGGAGGGATCCCACCCACACTAACAATTACCACCCTCCCTCCCTCCCTCGCGTACCTTTTCCCTGGTGGTCCAGTGTGTATCCCACACTGAACCTCTCCTGCCGATTTCGACACTAGTAGCCAGCGGCGCAGCCGGGCTGGCAAGCAGGAGCAAGCTTTTCGTGCTCCCGCCCAGCTGCCGCTGTATCGGAGAAAGATATCCGTTCGAAGTGAAAAACCCTGAAGCAGCGGTTTCAATATATACAGTAATATAAATAACTTGTGTTAAAGCCCATTACATTAACGGGTGCTAGAAAGCAGCCCCCTTTCCCTCTCCCCCTCCAGTTCCTCCCTGACTGTCTCCCCTCCCCCAAGCAAAGCTGTCTGCCTCCCAACACACTCCTCCCCCCAAAGCAGCCTCCTTTCCCTCTCGGCCTCCAGTTCCTCCCTGACTGTCTCTCCGTGGCCCCCCTTCTGTCTTCCCCCCCCCAAGCAAAGCTGTCTGCCTCCCAGCACACCCCTCCCCCAAAGCAGCCCCCTTTCCCTCTCCCTCTCCAGTTCGTCCCTGACTGTGTCTCCGTGGCCCCCCTTCTGTCTTCCCCCCCTCAAGCAAAGCTGTCTGCCTCGCAGCACACCCCTCCCCCAAAGCTGCCCCCATATCGGGTCCTGTTCTCACCATTTAAAGAAAATCAGTGGCTTGTCCCAGTAAGTGGCAGTTCATTTTCTATAGAACTACCTGTCGTCAAATGCTACCTGAAAGAAATATATTTGAACCCTCTGCTCCCTTAGTCCCTTGCCACCCTCTTCCTGCGGTCCCCACAAATGTCCTTACTCCAGCAGGGGCCGCAGCACTGTAAACACGCTACTTCGCAGCCTTCTACTGCCCTGATTTGCTTAGCGTTTTATTATATTAGATAAGGGAGGCTGGTGGTTGGAAGCCGGTGATTACAAAACAAGAGCAAAAGAGTTGGATATTAACACCTTATGGTGGATTCGCTCTTCGTCTGAGGCTATTCCACCACCTAGTGAAAAAGATGGTAAAGTTAAGTTAGGGCTCCTTTTACAAAGGTGCGTTAGGGCTTTAACGTGCGGAATAGCGTGCTTTAAATTGCTGCGCGTGATAGACCTTAACGCCACCATTAAGCTGGCATTAGTTCTAGAAGCGTAGCGCGGGTTTAGCACGTCCTAAATCCTGCATGCGCTAAAAATGCTAGGTTACCTTAGTAAAAGGAGCCCTTAGTATTTCTCAGTGGGATCAAAAATAGTGTATAGTGTTGAACCTGTTTTGAGTGAAGTGTAATAGTAGTGCTCAGAGGTACGCAAAACACAGGGGAAACAAATCCACAGGAAACAGAATAGTAAAAACAAGTGGAATTGTCCAATAAGAAAAGGTGCAACAAATAAAGGTGTCTTTCAACTCATCTGGATAATCAGGTTATTCTTTATTCTTCCAAAAATACTCGACCCGACATGTACATGTTTCGGCCCTACGGCCTGCGTCAGGAGTCTTGGAGATCTTTGGGTATAAAAAACCCCGAGTATGGACCACTTTAGAATACTGTATATATCAGAACGCCGTCGTATCAATTCTTGCTGTAAAGTAAAAATCGAAAAGTGCTCAGAGGTAGCCAGAGCTTCAGAGAGAAATGAGAGGCCCATTGCCTGGGATCGTTATTTCTCTTGCAGTTAATTCATTCAGACGCAGTGTTCCGGCTGCATGATTGATTTATTTTTTTAATATCTAGTCTGATACAATAAAACCATCAAAGCGCACAGAGAATGTGTTTCAGATTAAATCGTATGGCAAAAAAAATATGTCTCGCCTCCTGAACAGAGTATAACTTACTTATGAGGAAGACATTTCCCATGCGCCTTCTCCTGCGGTGTTTGAACCATGAGGAAGAAGGGTATCCAAACCTGAGGGCACTGAACCTAAGAAGACACAAGGGAGGGGAGGCTTCCTGTTTGTTTTCTACAGCTGTGCTTGGGAAGGAGCATTTTGGTGGTGATTCACCAACAGAAAGGGGCATATCGGATCATGAAAATGGCCTTCCCTCCCTCTGGCTAAAAATGTGTGCAGGGTTCCATAGTGTGTCACATTTAGTCATATTGGGGGCAGGGTCATATTTTGGGAATGATCAGAAAATAACATGCGTAGATTGTATTTTCAAATCTAGGCTCATTATTTTCGGTAGAAATTATACCCGCGCAAGAAGTAGGCAGAAAAGAAATGGGCAGAGAGCACGAAGATGATCTTTGAAAATATGGATTTTTTTGTTAAAGCTGAGGTTCAGAACAATTTCTATTTATTTATTTTAAAAATTTATATACCGTTTAAAACTAAATGGTTTACATAATTTACATACACAGTATTAAAATAGACAAATAATAAAAACAAATACATAAACATATAATAAAATAAATGTAAAAACAGTCTTTGAGAGAATCCCATATGTGGATAACAAAGATCATGGATAGTTCATCAACTTTATTCAAAGCTAGTAAGTTCCAAATACAAGATGCTCAGCAAAGAAAGTCCAGCCCCTATCACAGGGCAGCCGCAGTTCTTATCTCTCTAGGTATCTTCAGTAGAGATCCCTGGTTCAAGCTTAGTGCTAGGCCCGTCCAGTGTATACAACTCAAGATTACCAGCAGATATCCAACTCCATTACTTCGTATACCATATGTAACAGGAATAAAAAAATAAAAATAAATGTAGGGCACTTGTGGAGGAGAGGCAGGAGGGAAATGATGGGTCCATGTGCAGAGCCTGTGAGCTGCAGAGATGAGAGACAAACAGTCTCCAACAGAACCATTATTGTGAGCTAGAAGAGAGCAAAGAGTTTAAGGTAGCACCTCAAATTGGTGAGGAAATGGTTTGTAGCTGCTGGGTGAGGGTTTCTATGTCAGCTCTAGAATTAATAATATTTCCTATAGATGTTGGATTTCATGAAAATTGCTGAAGATTAAACCTGCTTATGGGCTGTTGAGCTGAGGTGTGTAATGAGAAGGCTGTGAAAGAGATTAACCCCCTCTTCTATGAAGCTGCACTAGAAGTTTCTAGTGCGGGGAGCCTCACTGAATGGCCTGTGCTGCTCCTGACGCTCATAGAGTTCCTATGAGCGCCGGGAGCAGTGCAGGCCATTCAGCTCGGCTCCTTGTGCTAGAAACTGCTAGCGCAGTTTCGTAGAAGAGGCCCTAAATTTTGAGTTATATTTTAAGGGAAGATTGATGGGAGCTTTTGAGGTGTGTTTCGGAGTTTAAACTGGATTTTTGTGACTCCTATTACTGAAAAGAAGTGTTGGGTACTGGGAAATGGAGAATTATAATACCTTTTCTGTGTAAGACAACATAATATCAAATCTATTCCTAGTTCTATGCGGATTAACTAAAAATCCAATGAATGATGAATAGGAAATTAAGACCCAAGAATTTTGAAAAAGGTTTTCAATTGTTTTCTAAAATGAAAGTAAGAAAGTGAAGAAAATAATAAAGATTTGAAATCCTTATCCCAATCACGCAATCATGATCTCTCTTAAGTTTACAACCTTTCACCATTGGGAAAGTCAACAAGGCTTTAGAGCTTTGAAAATACTTTTGAATGGAGAAGCAGAATAAATCGATCATGGAAGAAGACCACTGATTCAATTCAGATTGCCTTATATCATTGTTGTTTAAGGCAAATGTTTTGCATTTAATTTAATCTTCAGCTGTTTTTCAGCTGGAGTTCATTCCTGCAGTCTTTTCTGATTACTAATCTGTTGAACCCTTAACCAGTATATACCATTGTGTGGAGTTTGGAGAATCTGTGGACCATAAAACCATATTTTGAGTTTTCATCTTTTTAAACTTTTAGTTCAATCATCGTTGCTGAGTCTTCTCGACTATTGTAATATACTCTATTTAACATGCACTAAGAAAGAAGTGGCTAGGCTTAGATTAATGGCCTAAAGAAAATTGATTTATGGCCTAAAGAAATATGATCATGTGACACCCTTCTGCTTCCAGTAGAAGCTCGCGTTTTGTTTACGTTGGGTTGTCTCTGCTACAAAATCGTGTATGGTATTGCTCCAATTTATATGACTGATAGATTCCTCATTGCATCTTATAAACGCAGAAGAGGATCACACGCTTTGTTTATTTTCCCATCGGTTCAAGGATGTAAGAGAAAGAAATCTTTGGAACATACATTAGCATTCCAGGCTGCTTTCTATGATAGGGAATTTCGACTATTATTGCGTAGTGCTTTTTCTTATAAACATTTTAGGACTCAATTGAAAACTTATCTTTTTTCAAAGTATCTGGTGAATTAAGCTATACGTCTTTTATGTTATTTTATTACTAATCTAATCGCGTTGAATACGCGGTTTACAAGTGCGATGTTATGTTATCTGAAACTATTTTTTTTGAAAGCTAAGGGCTCCTTTTATCTAGGGGTTAGTGCGTCGGACATTTCATCACGCGCTAACCCCCGCGGCAGCCTGGCAGTTTAACACGCAGTATTCCGCGCATTAAACCACTACCGTGTCTTTGTAAAAGGACCCCTAAATGTTCTTCTGAGAACTGAAGATTTAAAACTTTAAGTGTGATCTCTGGAATTCTGTGCTGCAGCAGAGCTGTTTTCAGTTAGTATTCCTGTGAGATAATTACTGAGGAGTTTCATTATTTCTGAATCAAAGATACTTGGATATACAACCAAGTAAATAAATAATTATCGATAAAGCTGAGGTTGCTCAGATATTATGTGAATGTGTGAGTTGAAACTCTGTGAGCTGATTTCATATTAGAAGCATTTGGGGGGATTTTCCTGGGAGGGTCAACTTAGGGATTAAAGAATTATCTGTTCTTTTGCTCATGTAGTTAGAAATACATGGTCTCAGCCGAAGAAGACACTGACTTTAGCCTGCATTCGTCCAGCGAGGTTAGAGTTTTGCTTCCTTTAATTTGTTTACAGATAGGGTAGTAGCAAGCATTCAGATCTTCAGAGGAACTGCTGGATCCAGACAGGTGACGGGATAATAAGTCAGCAGGATCCGAAAACATGATTTTTCTTAAATCATTTTTTTTGGGTGCACACAGATATACACTTTTTGTATTTTATTGGACTTTGGGACTGAGAAACACTCTCTGGTTTTAAGAGTCACCTAGTCAAATGCTTATCTGTGGTTCTGGATATCCTGGAACAAAGTTTGTATTAAATTGAAAGGCACGACATGTTTGTTTGAGATCTGAATATTATCATTAACTATAACGGTGTCATAAACTTGATCACACCATGAATGGTAAATTAGCTTTGCTATCCATTTATATTTAATTTAATTTACCTTGTTTAAACAGTAGCTTTCTTTCACCCTCAATTGTTATTGGGGTTATTTTTTAGGTTGCAACAATAAATACAAATATTTAAATGTTTAACCTCTATGTTGGTGTGAATTGAAGGAGAAACCTATTGAAACATCTGACCGTGATTATAACATCTCATTATAATAATTACATCGTAAATTAATTGTATCACATCATTACTAGAGGTTTTTACACGTAGAATGTAAGAGACATAAGTTTAAATTTAGCCTTAACACAAGTAATGTAACAAAAAGCCCACATTGTAACAAGAGCTATTCATGAATTTTCTGGGTTTCTTTTGAATAAGTTGGAGCCTATCAGGCTCATAATCAAAAAACATAGATGTCCAAAAAGCATCCTAAATCGGCACTTGGATGACCTAATTACCAGGACATCCAAGTGCCAATAAGCAAAACTGTCTTTCTGTACATCTAGTGAGGTGTTCCAGCTTCTGTACGTTCAAAGCACAAGATGGCCAGGCTTTGGGTGGTCTCAAGGGTGGGTTAGACATGGACATCTTGCAGCAATAATCAAACATTTTGCAAGACATCCTGGATGGAACGTATATGTTTGGAACTAGACCTTGGTATTTTATAAGAACATAAGAATTGTCGCTGCTGGGTCAGACCAGTGGTCCATTGTGCCCAGCAATCAGCTCATGCGGTGGCTCTTAGGTCAAAGACCAGTGCCCTAACTGAGTCTAGCCTTACCTGTGTACGTTCTGGTTCAGCAGGAACTTGTCTAACTTTGTCTTGAATCCCTATCGAGTATTTAGAAAAGTGTTAAAAAACATACTTGTTTGGTAATTTTTTTTAACTAATGGACTGTAATTCACTGTGAATGTCCTGTATCTTTACTTTGTAAACCGCACAGAACTGAGAGGTAGCTGCAGTATACAGACATATTGTTAGGTTATATTATGTTACCTGTTTTAGAAGGGTTTAAGTGCCTTAAAGGTGCCCAAGCATCAAGGTAAGACACCCAAACACTACCCCAGTGCTCACAACCAAATGGTCTTGTTCTGGGTGTTTGGGACTTGGACAAAATTTTGGTTGACTATGTGGTATAAAGACAGATGTCCTGGTGTTCTGGGCGTCCCAATTGCCTAGATAGAGGATTTAAATATATATATATATTTCTAGATGTATGGCGGTTTGCCTTTCGAAAATAGGCATTTTCATTCTGCTGACTTTGGATGTAAAGCACCATACGTCCAAATCGGACTTAGGCATACGTGTGATCTTTTATGGCAGGCCAGTATAGAAAGCATTGCAGTAGTCTAGTTTCACAAAGGCATTTTCCATTAAGGTCAGGTGAACTTTTCTAAAGCTGTGCAAGAGTGAGAGGGAACAACTTTCCCTTTAAAGGTTTGTCCCACAGTAGCTAATCAAGACAGAAGTTGTTATGGTTTTCCTCTCCCAATCTACTTCATTTCTTGCTGACCCCCACTCCCTACACACTTGTCAGTAGTAAAATCATAGTCTAGTTTTCCTAATATTAACATTTCCACTGGAAAACCCTAGTATCCATAAATCAATGTGTTACATAGCTGGCAGTGTTACAGGATTTGTGCATGACTGTCACGATCTCTGCAAGCAGCTTCCCCTCTCTCTGTTCATTGCTTTAGAGGCTGTGGCTGGACCCTGGAGCGCAGCTGGAAAATCGGACAAGGTTCCAAGAGAAGTTAGTAGATACAGATGTGAGAAAAGGAACATTTTCATTTCATGAATATTCCGTCAAATATGCCAGTTCAGAAAGTGCTCTGCAGGTGTCTTTCTGCACAGGCAGACAGCTGAGGACCTTTGCTATTTGCTCTGCTTTCCTCTGGCCCCAAGGGTCAAACTGCACAGAATTTGGAACAATCTTCCAACTGAAACTCAACAGGCTCTGCCTTCCTCTCTGAGGGGGGACTGGGAGATGGGAAGTGAAAGTCCTTTAGAAGGGGTGAGGGTTTTCATAACTCTCTTTTGCACCTCACATAAACTTCTCTACATGTTTGGGGGGCGAAGGAGAAAGGGGTTGTTGCAATTTGATGTCTCATTTCTCAGGTCATATGTGTCTGCAGTTGTCTTTGTGTTTGCAACTAGAATGAAAGCCAACATTTCTGCATGGAAACAGCATGTACGAGTCTGTTTGGTGTTTATAGGTCAAATTCATCTGTGACGTTGCCATTGTGGAGTTATCATAGGAAGTGCACGCTGCATATTTCTAAAATGGATGGTCCATACAAAGTTCAAGCTCAGTTCTTCTTCTTTCAGGTGATAAATGAAAAGAAATTCATTAGAAGTTATTGTTCCTTTGTTTGTCTGAATCCTTCACTCTGATCATTTTTATAAGAGGGGTCACTAAATGCTGCCCCTCAAGTTCAAACAATGTGGATAATATACAGGGTTGGTTTTCAAAAGCAACTAACTTCCTCAGTACAGTTAGATAACTTATTCTGTGGTTTAATCATAGTTATTCAAAGGGCTATGGAGTCAGAACCGGGGTCATGGAGAAGGAGTCAGAAGCAATTTTGGATGGAGTTGGAGTCAGAGTTGATAAAAATATGCTGACTGACTCCAGGTTCAAAATAAGAGCTTACAACATTAATCTTTATGGTAAATGTATTGTTTAATTTGTTTGTTTAGGTTAATTGTTCAAACTTCAAATAAATATATTTCTAGTGTAATAGGTGGACGGACGAGTAACATCCCCATGCTTTTGAGCTATGCAGAAGGAATCCACTCCAGCTTTTGAATCCCTCTTCCTTCACTAGATGGTTGGGCTGTCCCTTTCAGTGTTTCCTTCTGCACATGTGCCGGAAGGAGTCTTTCTGATCTGCTCTGTATGCTTCTTTATTTTTTTATATTGGTCTTTTCTATTCATTTTGTGAATTTTTGATGGCTTTTGGTGCTCTTTGAGGGTTCCGCTCTGCCTGCATGGAGAAGAAGCCAATCCCTTTTGGCGCAGATCTTGTTGGCCAGCCTGCAGATACTTTTTTGGAGCTCTGCGTCCATTCCCCTTGTAGCATTGCTCACTTACTGCATTGCAGGGACTTGAGCGCAGACTGTAAGGCATCTGTAGGTGGCTTAGCAGGGTTCCACAGGGTGCCGGCTACATTTCATCACCCCCCTTTTGTGTCCATGGGTCTGTGGGGGTTCAAGGCTCAGTCAGACACCGGTTTGACTGGCAGCCCAAAGATTCAGCGTTGGAGGAGCAATCCGTTTGAGGCAGTGATTTCTTCTCCCAGATCCAGCTACCTTTGGAGCCAAGGCAGGTGGTGACCCGTCAAATGCGCGCACGACAATTGCGCCCCGAAAATTCACCCCAACAATTGGGAGGTTACCCGTCAAATGAGCACCAACCATAACAAACTTAGTAATAAACTCAATCACATACCCCATTCAACCCACCCTAAGACTTCTGGGAATGATGATAGACAGAGGCTGTACCATGCAACCACAAATCAACAAAACAATACAGAAATCATTTGCGGTCATGCGAAACTTAAAGCAAATCCGAAAATTCTTCGACAGTAAACAATTCCAGCTCATGGTCCAATCCCTAGTCCTAGGACTTCTAGACTACTGCAACATCCTCTATCTCCCCTGCCCCGCAGTCATGATAAAACAACTACAAACAGTACAAAACACAGCCTTGAGACCGATCTATTCGCTGAAGGAATACGACTATATCACCGCCGCATACCTCGACTCACACTAGCTTCCAATACAAGCAAGAATACTATTCAAATTTTACTCTCTACTTTTTAAAGCCATGAATGGAGACAGCCCAGCTTAGATGAACAACCGCCTTATCAGAACCACCACAACCAGGCAAAGGAGAACCCAGGCACCATTCATACACCCCCAAATCAGAGGCGTCAAAAGCAAAAAAATGTACGATGGCCTACTGGCCACGCAGGCAGCGAAACTAGACCGCCAACTATCCAATCTACTGACCACGACTCCGGACTACAAAACTTTCAGGAAAGAAATAAAAACCCTGCTATTCAAGAAATCCATCAAAACAAATTAACACCGCAGGAAGCGTTTCAATCTCCCGAAGTAACCCGTTCAACTCTGTAACTCTTCCGGAAATGTCCAGATAACCTCTTATGTAATCTACCGTGAACCGCAAGGTAATGGCGGAATAAAAGTCACTAATGTAATGTCATTCACTTTCTATCTAGTGTTAGGGTAAGGATTACATGATGATTATTGGAACCGTTTACATAACTGAATATCTGGAAGGCCCTGATTTGCTCAGATTCCTCAGGCCCCGTCCCTTGGGAGGGGCTTGATGCACCTCAAGGGCCTGAGGAGTCTGAAGAAATCAGGGCCTTCAATGTATGTATACCTTTCGCATTTCAGGGCACACTGTCCTGTGCGCAGTTGTCTGTGCGTGCAATTTTCAGGGCACAATTGTCATGCGCAGATTTGTTGGTGTGCCGAGACAGGCTGCAGCACATTTCCAGCACAGGTCACAGCCAGTTTGCGTAGTAAGGGTAGGAGGTGCCTGGGGTGGTGGCGCCCTCCTCTCCATGCCCCAACTCCTTCTGCACCTCCCCCCCCCCCCCGCTCCTTCCCACTCCCCATTCCACGCATGCGCTCTCCCTCCCACTGTACCTCTAAATATTTGCCAGCACGAGTGGCTTCTGCGGCATGCTCCTCATGCCAGCGTTGGCTTTCCCTCGGATGTCAATTCTGGCCCTGTGACCCGAAAGTGATTCAGAGGGGAACCAGGCTAGTGCAAGCGACAGACAGCTCACACTAGCAAAGATAATACAGAGGTATGGGGTGGGGGGGAGAGGGATGTTTTTTGTTCATGGTTTTGGTTATTTTTTTTCTATTTGTTTGTCTTATTGTACGTTTTCCCTTATTTTATAAGACCTTGTATATCGCTCAGAATTTTGATAAGCGATCTAATCAAATTTTAAATAAACTTGAAACTATTGATCATAGCAGATCTACAGAGCTCTGTGCATTCTTAGTTCCAACATTACATAATGTTGTGGCCCATCAGGGGTTACATAGAAACATAGAAGATGACGGCAGATAAGGGCCATAGCCCATCAGGTCTGCCCACCCTACTGACCCACCTCCAAGTCTACTATCCTAGGGATCCCATTCCTGGTGACAGGTTCCCTTGGCTTAACCCTCTAAGGTATCCCACAAGGGCATCCCATTTGCTCTTAAATTCTTGCACGCTGTTTGCCTCGATCACCTGCACCGGCAGCTCGTTCCAAGGATCAACCACTCTCTCGGTGAAGAAATATTTCCTGGTGTCGCCATGAAATTTCCCGCCCCTGAGTTTCAGCGGATGCCCTCTTGTGGCTGAGGGTCCTTTGAGAAAGAGAATCTCTTCTTCCATCTCGATACGGCCGGTAATATACTTAAACGTCTCGATCATGTCTCCTCTCTCCCTACGTTCCTCGGGTTAGTACTGACATTCATGCAGCCCTGTGGTCCTGATTCTAATCTAATGTACAGTAACCCCTCTGAATCTGCGGTTTCAGCACCTGTGGATTTGGTTATTCACGATTTTTTTTTTTTAAACATAACTCTGCATCGGACTTTCCCCAGACCTTACCTGGTGGTCTAGTGGCGACGCGGGGCAGGATCGATCATCCTAAGCTCCTGCCCTGTGCAAAGCCATCATCAAAATGGCTGCCGTGAGTTCCTGTTGTAGTCTCGAGACATTTTGATGATGGCTGTGCACGGGGCAGGAGCTTAGGATGATCAATCCTGCCACGCTTTGCCACTAGACCACCAGGTAAGGTGTGGAGAAAGTCTTGGACGCAGGAGGTGAAAAGGTTCTGGTCCCAATACTGTTTGTAAGTCAGATACATCTGGGGACAGTCTCTTTAGGAAGAAAGGACGCTCAAGCTCAGGTTTGTCCCAAAGAAATTGTCCATTTATTATGAGTCCTTCATTCATTTATATAGCATTATACATGGGTCAGTTTTTTCAGCATATGACTGTAGGAAAGACCATATTTGGTAACAGGATACATAAAAGCAACATGACTGTAAGAAAGACTAAATTTGGTAACAGGATACATTAGAAAGAGGTAGCAAACATAAGGGGGGGTTTTAGTGGGAAGATTCCATCTAAGGTCTAGCAATGTTTCTTATCTCTCTAAAGCACAAGATGTAAGACACAGAGCTCAGAACACAAAGAGAAAATGGCCTTGTGATTTCTTGGCACATACAACCTGCTTTCAGCAGTTCAAATAGAAAACTTACAAGGAATATATGTGCCCCTTCAGGAGGTATGCAGGGGTGGGTCAGAGCCAGCCCTAAAAAATATCTGCAATTTTTCAATATTCGCGGGCCGGCTCTGCCCCTAACCCTTACGAATACTGAGGGTCTGCTGTAATCTAATCTAATTTAGGGCCTGTTTTACAAAGCCGCGCTGGCGGCTGCAGCGTGGTAACGGCCCCGAAGCCCATAGAGATTTAAACAGCTTCGGGGCTGTTGCCACGCGGCAGCCGCCAGTGCGGCTTTGTAAAACAGGCCCTAAATCTGTAGTTTTATATTCTGCTGCTTTTCAGTTCAGATTCAGAGCAGATTACAAGAGAAATCCTATATTAAGGGAAGCACATATAATTTTATAAAAATTATTACACAAAAAGTTAAAATCAAGAGTAACATGTCACAAGAAAAGTAGGTCTTTAAGACTTTATAAAAAAATAATTATACAAATCTAAGATTCTTATTTCTAATGGAAAACTGTTCCACCTCTGAACAGCCTGATAAGAAAATGATGGTACCAGTTGACTCTTTCTAATTACTCTAAAAGCAGTTGGAAACTGAAGTTTAAAACTCCAGTTACTCGTAGAAATTAAATTAACAACTAAAAGAGATGTTGATTGTTTTGGACCATGCACTAGACAAGACCGCCTAAAGTCAGGCACTAATATCAGTGTCTAACTTAATTAAGTCCTAGGTTTAATTGGCACTCAACAGCTCATAATTGGCTTTAATTGAAAGTTATTTATTGGGATTTTTTTAACTGCCTTTTCATGAAGAGATTCACCCAAAGTGGTTTACAATAAACTGAATAGTAATCCGGTACTCTCAAGTATTTTTAAGTATACTCTTATCTGTCTCAGGGACAATGGAGAGATTAAGGCCAGGATTCTCAAAAAACAGCATTAAAAAGCAACGGTCTGCTAACGCAGCCGTTTTGATAGCGAATTCAAAAAAGCGAGTCATTTTCAAAAAATCATGCATGCAAATGAGGTCGGCGGACAGCAGTGAAGATTCGCTAAATTTACATGCATCGACTGGCTGGTGATAGTGGTCGGCACATGCGCAGAATATACAAGGAAAGAAGCGTGAATGTGCGCATGTCCCGGGAAAGCAACGCAATCAGCACGTGCCTTGTTTAAGCATAAAATATGCTTATTATGTCATATGCAAGCGACACACGTGGCTGTAGCATTTGGTCGCAAAATCCGATAGAATCCCAGCGCGAGCAGTTTGTATTGCCAGCCCAGTGTGAAAATATCGTTAATCATTGTTAGTCATACGTTTTCAATTAGCGAGTATAAAAGCAGGAGCTATTGGACGAAAGGAAGGGAGAGGAGAGAAGAAGCAACGTCAGCTTTTAACAAGCGCGCATTAAACATGCTTTTCTCTCTTATAAACTACTATAATTCAGGTAAAACTTGTCATTTCTTTTTAATGTAAAATTTTATCATGACAAGGGTATCATACACACGCTCAAAAATATGCTTTTACTACTCCCCTAAAAATATATATTTCTTTTTTTTTTTCATTAGCCACAGTCAAAACACATGCCACAAAAATGCACTTTTCATAGTGCTGGCACTGTACCGTCACCCCCGAACCAGTCGCTGTTTTTTGTCACCAAAAGATGACGCCGCTCGGTGATTTTTAAGAATCCACCGGAGGGCTCATTTCAGTGTTGAAGAGCCCATCTGCGTGGCAGTGTCGGAGACTGCTAGAAACCGCGCTAAAGACAGAGATAATCCGTTTTGATAATCTGCCGTTAAAATGCGTGCAGACTAAACTGTCGGAAAGCAGTTTAACGACGATGTTAATGTTTGGAGAATCTGGGCCTAAGTGACTTGTTCAGAGCCACAAAGAGCAGGCTGGGATCGAATTCACAACCTCAGGCTGCTGAGCCAGCAGCTTTAACCACTAGGCCGCTCCTCCTTGCCTAACTCAAAAAGCTTGATTCTATAAAAAAATAGGCGCCTAGCCCAAAGCGCTTCCACCTAGTGGACTTTATAGAATTAGGGTCTGTGTGCATAAAGTTGCCCTCACCTGTGGTTCAGCCGACTGATTCCTCTCTCTCCTTCTCTGCCCAGGTACAACATACCGATAAAACCTGCCGCTTCTTCCTCTAGAACAGTGGTTCCCAAACCTGTCCTGGGGGACCCCCAGCCAGTCAGGTTTTCAAGATATCCCTAATGAGAGATTTGCATATAATGGAAGTGACAGGTATGCAAATCTCTCTCATGCATATTCATTAGGGATATCTTGAAAATCTGACTGGCTGGGGGTCCCCCAGGACAGGTTTGGGAACCACTGCTCTAGAATATGACCAAAATCCAACCCTTCCTCTCTGAGCGCACCACCAAAACCCTCGCTACTCTCCGGTCTTCCGCTCAGCCATCTCTCTCCCCTTCGATCCATTCAAAATTCAGCGGCATGACTCATATTCCCCTGTCCTAAACTCACTTCACTGACTCCCCATGTGTTTCCAAATGCAATTCAAACTCCACTTACTGACCTACGAATACAGTCACTCAGCAGCCCCTCATTATCTCTGTTCGTTTATTTCCCACTATGGTCCCCTCCCCCACCCCCATCAGTCAGTAGGTCCCTCCTATCTATGCCCTCCAGGTACCTATCCAAACTTACCTCTAATCCTATCCCTATAACCTACCTCTACTCCTATCTGTACCCCTCAATCCCTTTGGATAAGTACCTAGAGGACAAAGGGATTGAGGGGTACAGATAGGAGTAGAGGTAGGTTATAAAATTAGTCGGGGACCACTGTTCAGGCAATAAGCCTGATGGACCGCAGTGGGAGTGGACCGCTGGGCATGATGGACCTCTGGTCTGTCTCAGCGGAGGCAACGTCTTATGTTCTTCTCCACTGCCTCCAGACTCTGTCCCACCTATCGTGCTGCGCCATATGCCTGGAACAAACTGCTCAAATCCCTACAGCGGGCTCCATCGCTGGCAATGTTCAGGTCCAAGTTAAAAGCCCACCTCTTTGGGTTCTGCATCCCTAAACCTACATGTCTTGTCTGTCTCTCTGAGTTAGATTGTAAGCTCTTCTGAGAAGGGACCATCTGTTAAATGTCAAATGTACAGTGCTGCACATGCCTTTCAGCGCTATAGAAGTACCTTAAAATTCTTCTAAATCCATCTGGTTAAAGTTATGAGCTGCTGAACATTTGAGCCATTTCTGTCTCAGCCACCCCACTGCTGAAAAGCATTCCTGAAGATTCACCCCATCAAGCAGTAACCAGAATACAGTTCTTTCTGGTACAGTCTACTGGAAGATTAACCCTTTAACCTCTAGTCCTAATGGTCAACCCTGAACAATCATCTGAGCAAGGGAAAGAGCTGGGGAGTTACATTTGTTACTGTCACAAATGGTTTCTATTTTTTTCTTTTAAGGAAATGATCAAATATGTTTCTGATCTAGATAAAGAACGGAGTCATTGTACTGAGAACATGCCGGCCAGATACCCAGCTACACCGCAACCTGGGCCGAATCTGCACAGCGCCAGCTTTACCTGACAAAGTCTGCATTTATAGAAGGCAAAATGGGAAATTTTGCAAATAGAATAAAATCTAGGTGCCCAGTGTGTCACACAACTGACTAGGCCTATGCACGGTTGGAAGCCCCCTGACAATGCCCCTCTCCTCCCTAAGCCCTTTCTTCAGTCTCCTGTAGCATTACAGTATTAAAGTCTCATTTCCATTTTTTTTCTTCTTAATTTCTGCAAGATAAAAGAGAGGCTGCGAGTGGAGCTAGCTTGGAACCGACCATGTCATTGGAAGTGACAGAGTCCGGAGTCTCAAGCTGCGAAGAGCTGATGTGTGGACAGGTTGGGGCTGAGCCTGGGGCCCCCATTCATTCGCTGTGCTGCTCATCTCCCCTTCCCCCACACCTTTGATCAAAAGAGCATTAAGGAAAGACCTTTGAATGTCTCAGAGTTTCTCAAATGTCTGGAATGCAACAGAGTCGAGTTCAATGTACCAAGGTCTCAATGTATTCGGCTGAGCCTTGTTAAGCCCTTGACCAAAGAGTTACAGAAATGTACAAAGTATTGAAGTACATTTTAAAAATATGTTACATGTGCTGAAATTTCAAAGCAGGTTCTAAGTGACCGGAACTTGGTTCCAGATTCGATCCTTCTGACCTCTGATTTTTTGACATTTCAGAAAAGTTTGAAAACCTATTTTTTTTCAATTTGCCATGTGTAAGTTGTTTATTGTATGCTGATATTTTAATAATCTGCTATGTTTTGTTTTAATTATGTATGTATCATTAGTATCCGCATAGATGGTTGATATGCAGGCTACAAGTGTTTTAAATAAGTAAATAAAATATGTGAAATCTCCAAAAGGACCTACCTATTTGATACTAATTTTCTGATTTAACATCCAAGGCCTTCACATATTATTCATCTCTGGCAGAATTTCTATATATTGCTTATTCAGTACAATCAGAAGCCAATTCTCTCTTTTATCATATTAATACATTTAGGCCCCGATTCTATAAAGGGCGCCTAAGTCCCGCCTAACACTGAGCAGGATTTAGGCATCCAAACTAAGAGGTTTATAAACCATTTAAGGGTCTTAATGAGCTATAATTGGCACATGGACATCCAAAGGATGTGGATATCAATTTGTAGGCGCGTCCACAATTTCATGGACGCCCATTGGGAAAAAAATCACGCCTATCGGAATGGGCGTGGTCTGGGTGAAGCTTCAATATGGGTGTCCTTCGATTCATATGCATAACGCTGAGCGATCTAGGGCATCCATCTCATGTCTACATTGTAGACGAATGAAAACCAGGTCTACTTTTGAGCATAGTTTGGGCTTCAAATAGACCTGAGTTCTATGGACAGAACTTAGGCACAGTTTGGACGTCCTTAATGCGATCTGCTAAATAGCTCTCTGGGTTTTTATTTTGCTTTATTAAGCTCAAAATATATTTAATAAGGCACCACATAAACAGGGCACAAAACCTTCTATTTTTTGTGGACAAAACCTTCTATTTTTGTGGACAAACAGCAATGCTATTTGCCAATTAGAGGAAAACATCCATTAACTAAAGCACAGCACATGAAAAACACAGCTTTAGGTTTCATGCTAAAAAGCTACCCTTTTTTCTGACTAAACAGTGCTCCAATCAGCTCATTCTTGAAAGCAAAGAAAGCACATGAAAAAAATATAGATTGCATACATAATTTCATTTGCAAAAGTTTAAAAATAGAAAAAACAGATACAGACCTTAGCATGGCTTCTACTTCATTGCAAATGGAGGTGTGCAGCTGCCCAATGCTGATCTCATTGTGAGATCATCAAGGTGCACCTGCAAGGTAGAATGCCACAATTAAAATATGTGCTGGGATTTGAACCTATGACCTCTGGAAGATGAGAACAGGGCTTTTAGCCATTGAGCCACAGCAGCTTCCATTAATGGCTTTCTTCCTCACCTCTGATATGATAGCTTAGGGATCTGCTAAGCTATGATCTTCTCAGGTATTTTCACCTTCACATGGATAGGATCACTAAGATAAAAGTCCTGTGCTCATCTGAGCATGATTCTACAAAGGATGCCTATCTTGGACACCCAAACTGCCTAACTTTAGACACGCTTTGCAGAATCAGGGCCTTTGTGTTTTACTTTTGCATCACTGCTAAATCTTTTGCCGCCGACTTGAAACCGTGTTTTGAACAAACTCTGCATCAGGAATCCAACAGCTGTGCATGGTCATTGGTTTTCTGAAAGTCGATTTGGACTTTTATCATTTTCCCATTATAACATCTGTGCACTTTCATAAGATAGGCTCTTGCAAATTTTCATGCTAAGATGAAATTTGCCAGTGCACATTTATAGTATGTGTGTAACCCACGCTCAGGTTTACAAGAGCTGACTTTCATGTGTGAAATGCTTTATAAATTTACCCCAGAAAGGATAAAACAGGTTCATATTCTATAAGTTAGGTAGTGGTAGGTGCCTTACCACTGCCTAGCTTAATTGTTTTAATTGGCTTTAATTGGCAGAGTAATTGATTACGTCATTTAAAACTGATTGAAAATGTGCTAAAAAAATAGGCACTGGGAGGTCTCTACAGTGTAGGTGCTGAAATCACTTCCAATGGCGCCTTACGCCTAAGTGGGCGTGGTTGGGGAATAGACTTAGTAGATAAGGACAGGTTGTTCACCCTCTCCAAGATAGGGACAACAAGAGGGCACTCTTTAAAGTTGAAAGGGGATAGATTCCGTATGAATGTAAGGAAGTTCTTCTTCACCCAGAGAGTGGTCGAAAACTGGAACGCTCTTCCGGAGGCTGTTATAGGGGAAAACGCCCTCCAGGGATTCAAGATGAAGTTAGACAAGTTCCTGCTAAACCGGAACGTACGCAGGTAAGGCTGGACTCAGAGCACTGGTCTTTGACCTGGGGACCACCGCGTGAGCGGACTGCTGGGCACGATGGACCACGGGTCTGACCCAACAGCGGCAAGTCTTATGTTCTTATGAGTGAGACTTAGGCGCCATTTGCTGCGATTCACCAGTAAAACCCTGACCTGCATTGCGGAGGCCTAAATTTTCTAGTAGCCATTAGCCGGGATTCGAATGACAGCCGTTTTTGTAGGTGGCTGCTGATTTAAGTACCATTTATAGAATCTGGCCTTCAGTGTTCAGGAAATGGTGCAGGCTGTGCTATCGTAACAGAGCATTGATACAGATACACACCTGCTGCTCCTCTATAAAACATAGGGTTACCAGACGTCCGGATTCCGGGAAAATCCGGACCCATGAAAGAGATTTGACTCATGCGCATTTATATTGCATAGGTATTTAAACGTCTCTATCATATCTCCCTTCTCCCGCCTTTCCTCCAGATTGAGATCTTTAAGTCTTTTTCGAAGACCACACACCATTTTAGTAGCCTTCCTCTGGACCGACTCCATCCTTTCTATATCTTTTTGAAGGTGGGGCCTCCAGAATTGTCCACAATATTCTAAATGAGGTCTCACCCGAGTGTTAGACAGGGGCATCAATACCTCCTTTTTCCTACTGGCCATACCTCTCCCAACGCACCCTAGCATCCTTCTAGCTTAATAGTACAGAATGCGGCAAGCCAATCGTATGCTAATTTTATTACAGCAAAAATGTGTGTGTGTGTGGGGGAGTATGTTGGACACATGTGCACAAGGTTTTACGGTAAGCGCAGCTTCTTGTATGCATGTCCGAACAAAACTGAAAGTGTCTCAACACACACCAGGGCCTGTAGTTCAGGACCTTGATTCGAGCCTTTGAAAATTGTTTGCCCTTGAAATTATTGAGAAGCTCAAATTTAGCTGCAGAAGAACAGACACTAATGTATGTTTTCACTTTCAGTTTGGTTCGTACACACGCACACCTTTGACACTCTCTGTCTGCCTTTAAAACTTCCATAAGAAGACAAAACCAGCACTTAAATGTTACAAAATTGATAAGAAATCTTCTCTGCCACTGGGTGGGCCTGAGGCCAAAGTGAGTGGACCTGGGTCACCACCAGGGCCCACCTATGGCTACACCACCGCCTCCTGGACTTTTGTGCACATATAGGGAAAATCCGGACCCGTGGCCACGCCCCCAGGACCGCCCTGTTCTGCCTCTTTCCCGTCCTGTTCCGCCCCTCGGCCCTGCCCCCAGCCTGCATCACCGTGTTGTGTCTGCGCATGTGCGGATGCCCGTTCTCAACGTGATTATGTCAGGAAGCTTTTCAAACCCCGGACAAAGTGCTAGGTTTTGAAAAGCAGTCCAGACCCCCAGACATGTCCTCAAAAGGAGGACATGAGCAGGGAATTCCGGATGCACACACCAAAACGGTGTGCGTTCTTTCTGCATAGCACAGAGTCCCTAAAGTAGCTCATCAGCATACATTTTCATAGACTTGCAACGGTGCTTTCCATGTGTTAACCCCTCTCTATATTGCTGGTCACGTAGAGCCTGTGTTCAACCATCGGTAACCCTGCAGCTAAGCCTGTGGTTGCTTTTCACATCCCTCCCCCCAGTGCATTAAAATGGTTACACTTAGACCTTGACGTTTAAGCGTATAATCTGTACTGCCTGTGTCTTCTGTTCGGAGAGTAATATTTGCAAGATGAGCTGCAGTTATCCACTTTTCCAGGACTAGGCCTGTTGTTTTATTTATGAGGCCTCCCTGCAGCTTCAAACACTGAGCGTGAACACTTTCTTTCTTTTCCTATTGTTCATAAATCTCGCTGGGAAGGAGCGCCCGTATATCACGGGGGCTTTCATTTTCTCGCAGGAGCCTGGCCCTGGATCCTACGCTCCACTTCGCCTGCTAACGTGTTCAATAAGGAAAGCAGTGTCTGCAGACCGACACCACACAGAGCTCTAGAAAGAAGGAATTAGGTCTTTAATCTCAGCATTGCTCCAGCGTCAGGATGGGATCAACAATTTTTTTGTATTAACTACAAGAGACGCCTGTAAAGCAGCCCTGGCTCTCCCTCTCATCCTCCACCCCAGTGGCGTTGTAAGGGGAGGTCCGCCCTGGGTGCCATGTTGGGGGGGTTGGCACTCCTCCTCCTCCCCTCGCCAGGCGTGCGCGCCCCCCCCCTTTCCCTTCCCCTTACCTAGGGTTGTTCACCTCCGTCGGCAACCACTTTAACGTGTTCCTCAGAACCGCTATTGTCACTTCTCCCGCTATTGTCACTTCTGGTTTCCACGCTTAGGAAGTGACGTCAGTGGGAGAGACGACGGGGTCGCGAGGAACACGTTGACGTTCTTGTTGAACTAGAGGTATGGGGGAAGGGAAGGGGGCAGTGGAAGTGGGGAAGAAGCGGGTTGGTTGATATGCAAATGGAGGTTATTTAAATAAGGGCGGGGGAGGGGCACCTGTCACCCTCGCTACGCCACTGCCCCTCCCCTCGTGCTCAGTGGTACTGTGGCTATTAATCGAATTTAATCGAATCTTAGATTTTATATACCGATTCATCCCCACAAGAGGGCTCGACTCGGTTAACAAAATAGTAATGAAATATACAAGAGATTAGAGCAGAAACTGTAACTTTTCTGCCCAAAATTTTTTATTTTTTATGGTTGATTATTTGGGGAAGAAGAGTCATGAGTAAATTTCTGAAATAAGTCTGTCTTCAATGCTTTACAGAAAATGGGTAAATGAGAGCAAACTCTAACTATAGAAGGAAGGTCAACCCAAATTTTTACGAATAAAAATAAAAATGCTTCTTCTAGTCCAGGGGTGTCCAATGTCGGTCCTCGAGGGCCGCAATCCAGTCGGGTTTTCAGGATTTCCCCAATGAATATGTATGAGATCTATTAGCATACAATGAAAGCAGTGCATGCAAATAGATCTCATGCATATTCATTGGGGAAATCCTGAAAACCCGACTGGATTGCGGCCCTCGAGGACCGACATTGGACACCCCTGTTCTAGTCCAATGTTTCTCAACTCGGTCCTGGAGTCCCCTCCCTTGCCAGTCAGGGTTTCAAGTTCCCCACAATGAATATGCATACACTTGATTTGCATACACTGCCTCCATTATACGCAAATTTCTTTCATGCATATTCATTGTGGAGATCCTGAAAATTTGACTGCAAGGGGGGGGACTGGTCCATGTAGAGGGCTCTGCTGGCTTCTGGATCTGCATAACCTCCACAAGAGCAGCAGGAAGGGGACAGTATAGTGATCTCACTGCCATCAGGTGGGTGGCAACTGCTGGGGCCACTTCAGTGCTCTTAAAATGCTCACAATTGCCTCCCTATTTCAGTTTGGGCTAGGTGAATGCCAACAGAGAGACACCACTTCCTGGTAAAGAAAACACGATCCTGAAATGTTAGACGCAAGTCGGGCTGTCAACAACTTAGTAGACATACCTAGAAACAAAGAATTACACCAGTCAAGGGGATGGATCGTGATAGGCCACTTTTTCTGCGCGGTTTACACGAGGCAATGAAGGAATTGAACTCACAACATCAGGATGCGGAGGCACCTGCTCTTGCCTTATACAATTGTCTTCAGATTTAAAAAAAATATCTTTTAACCTTCTAATCTACACACATCCAACAAATTGCTAAGGCCTGTCGCTTCTTTCTCTACAACGTCACCAAAATTCGCCTCATCCTCTCTGAGGACCCTTGTCCACACTCATAACCTCATGTTTAGATGATTGCAATCTACTCCTAACTGGTATCCATCAGTGTCGCCTCTCCCCCACTTGCAATCTGTGCAAAACTCTACTGCACGACTCATCTTCTACCAACCTCACTCCACTCATGTCACCCCTGTCCTTAAATCACTTCACTGGCTCCCTATCCGCCTTCACATACAGTTCAAGCTCCTATTGCTGCCCCTCAATCTCTCTCCTCTCCCCTTATACACCTCCCAGAGAACTCTGTTCCTCAGATCAGCCGCTCTTAGCCATACCCTTCTCCTCCACTGCCAATTTCCAGACTTCGTTCCTTTCATCTAGCTGCCCCTTATGCCTGGAATAAATTACCCAAGTTTGTCCGCCAAGCCCCTTCCCTTGACTGAAAACCCACCTCTCTGATATAGCCTTCAATCCATAGCCCTTCTCCCCACTTCTCACCAACCCAGCCAGCTGATTAACCTGTCCCCTTAACTGTAGCCATGACATCCTGTTTGTCTGTTTAGATTGTAAGCTCTTTGGAGCAGGGACTGACTGTACAGCGCTGCATGCATCTGATAGCGCTATAGAAATAATTCATAGTAGTAGGGTGAAGAGTTTCAGTCTTTGGGAAGCAGAGCTGAGACTGTGATGTCATAATGCCTCATTCCACCAATCAGAGCCAACCTCATCAGTGATGTCACAATGGCTTGATTGTCCTGTACTCCCCTCTGTCCTCCAACCCAGCCAGCTGATTAACCGTTCCCTTTAACTGTAGCCATGACATCCTGTTTGTCTGTTTAGATTGTAAGCTCTTTCGAGCAGGGACTGTCTTCTTTGTGAGTCTATCTATCCAGCTCTGCATACATCTGGAAGTGCTACAGAAATAATGAATAGTAGTAGTAGAAGATCTAATCACTTTTAATTTGAAAACTATCTTTTCCACCAAGGATCTTAAAAGTGGTTTAACTGAGAGCGCTAAATCTAAAATCAAGCCTGCACAACTGGAACGGCTAAATCTCCCATTTTAAGTTCCAAAGGAAATTTCACGTCTGATTGGCCTAACAAAAATAGCATTTGCATTTTTGGCATGTTCGCTATCAGCCTATTGGCTGCCATCCAGCCGCTAATCGAAGAAAGACATCCTTTTAAAAACATCTAGAGAATCTGCCCGTTTTGTACACAGTAAGGGCTCAAGGGTAACCTGTCCTGTAGCTGAGCGGAGTGGCACTCTCCCTGCCCCCAACACACAGCAGGCACTGATTGGGCAGTTATGTCAGGACGCCATTAGGCTGGTGTTATTGCCTATTTCAGCGTAGCACAAGGGCGTTGTAAGAAATGGAGCCCTAGGCATTTTTTTTCCCATGGACGCAGCACAGAGAATACCCTGAGGGGCTGATTCTGCAAATGTCGCCGGCCATATGGCCGTCACCCTTAGGCGCTGTTTACAGAATCACGGCTAGCGGTGCCTATGTAAAAACGTAGGTGCCTGAAATGTAGGACAGGGTTTTAAAGGGCTAACTTCCGGTGCCTAAGTTTGGGGAGAATCGTGCTTCGCAGCGCCTAACTCAAGTTTATTAAGATTTGATATCTACGCAATATCATATATTTTTAATGCGTATAACAATTTTTAAAAAAATAAAACTAAAAAAGGGGGAAGACAAAACAAGACATTGTATACAAATTATATACGTTCACAAACTGGTACAAAAGGCAAAGGGGGATGAACTACAATCTTTAAGGAAAGAAAAAGAAACATTTAGGGAAGAGCACATAAGAAGAAAATAAAGAATCATTTGGTGACCTACTCATAAGATTTAGTACTTGGTAAGTTATGCTGTCTATGTTTTGAATGCGTCCTTGTACAGAAAGCTTTTTAAGGAGCGCTTGAATTTTTGGTAAATTGTTCCAAAGCTGGGGTGCTATGACCGAGAAAATAGTAGATCTCCTGGTCCCTATTATTTTTAGAGAATTAGGCATTAGGGCTCCGCTAAGCGCCATGCGATAAGTGCCTATCTTTTACAGAATTGGATAGGCGCCATTGAGGTTATTAAGGGGATTTTGGCAATTAAGTTAGGCCCTTGAGTAAATTGCGCCTGGAGGTTGCTGACAGCTCTAGGAATACGATCCAGGACTAATCAGAACATCTCGGGGCACAGAACTGGAAACTGATGGAACGAGGCCTAGGGTGGCTCCCCTTTGGAATGCAGGCATCGGGCAAGAGCTATGCGCCAATGCCCATGAAAAGAATGCAAGGCTAGAGATGCTCAATATTGGATTCCTTCTTCCTATGCTTTGCTATTGATCTCGCTCACTTCTCCGTTCAAAAAGACACCGAATCAATCGGCATCAATTCATCCATTTCCCACGTGCATTCCCAACCCCCCCTAAATGAATAGACAACGCAGAATGCTTTCTCAGATTGCGCTTTAGTCTAGATCTGAGCCAAATTGGTGCTCTTTCAGTAATTGATTAATTGGCTTAATCAGCACCTGTTTAGTTGGTGTTAATTAGAAGTTGAGAGCACAACTTGGTAGGCACGTTGCACAAAGGGCTAGATTCACTAACCTTCCGATCCGTGTCTGATCCGTGTGCGACTGGAGGCAGGTCGACCAATTCACCAACCATCTTCATGCAAATGGAGGTGATCAGAGGCACGCCCCCAACAGACTGCACAGATCGGATTGAGCCCTGACAGTAGTAACAGGAGAAGCAAGCCTCCTGTCATTGCTGTCATGGCTTAGCCCTATGATTGGCTCAGGCGCCTCAGGCCCCTCCCAAGGGGGGAGGAACCCGAGGTGCCTGAGCCAATCAGGGCCTTAGGCTCCTCCCTGTGCATCACATGATGCACTGGGGCGGGGATCTAAGGCCCAGCAGATGCGTCGCTGGATCCGGAGGAGCAGGAGGGTTTGACCACCCTTCCTGCTCCCAACATAGAGGTACTGGGGGGCCTGGCCGAGCAGTGGGTTGGCCTACGGAGCAGGAGGGACTGACCACCTCTCCTGCTCCCAACTTTTTTGGGTCGTGCCGGTCAGGGGTGGAGGGGGGGGTAGCAGGAGGGAGAGTTTGCATCCCTCCTGCCATATTTGCGTGGGTGGGGGCAGCATCGAGAATGTTTTATTTTTTTAAATTGCCGATGGCAGGAGGGAGTCGGCGTCCCTCCTGCTTTTTTCTTCCGGGGGGTGCGTTTGAGTTGGGGGGCACATTTTTTTTGACAGGCCTGCCTGTCTTTTATTAATTTTTTTTCTAAGGGGCAGATATTTTGCGGGTGTAACAAATACAAAATATCTGTGCCATGGAAAAAAATGAATAAAAAAGAGGCAGGCCTGTCAAAATACCTGCAGACCTGACGGTAACTCAGTTCCCGACGGGTCTGCAGCAGTCGGGGTTGCCAATAGTAAAACCCGATTCGAAATAGCCAAGCAATTGTTCGTGAATCAATCGCTTGGCTATTTTGCATGGGAGGGGCGGGATCGGATCGCTACTGCCTTTAGTGAATGGGGGTTGGAGGGAAATTTGGTCGCAAAGGGCTCGCAAACCGATCGGTACACGATCGGTTTGCTTAGTGAATCTAGCTCAAAGTGTGTGGATCTAGAAAGGGGGCGGGGCGAATCGTGGACGTTCCTAAAAGTTGCTGCTGACCAAGAGGTCGACGCGTAACTTAGGCGCATGCATTTAGGCCTGGTTTTAGCAGGCTTAAACGGGTGTACCTAAAAGTTATTACACACACAGGCACTATGCATGATTCCATAGTGGAGTGCTGATTTTTATGGTGCCATGTATAAAATCAGTCCCTATAAGCATAAAAATACAGGATAAACATAAGAAGCGCCATCTCGGGAACAGACCCAAGGTCCATCAAGTCCGGCGATCCGCACAAGCGGAGGCCCCGCCAGGTGTACCCTGGCATAGTTTTATCGCTCTAAGCTTCTCGTAAAGAGAAATGCATCTAGCTTACCCTTACCCATGTCACTTCATGCCACTCATAAGGAGATGTACATCTAACTTACCCTTAAATCCTAGAACGGTGGATTCCGCAATTACCTCTTCTGGGAGAGCATTCCAGGTGTCCACCACTCGTTGTGTGAAGCAGTATCCAGGTTTTCCATACCTTTCATGAGCTTTGTTGCTCGTCTCTGCACCCTCTCCAGCAGTTTTATGTCCTTCTTTAGGTATGGAGACCAATGCTGGACACGGTATTCCAAGTGTAGTCTGACCATCGCTCTATAAAGCGGAATTATTACTTTCTCCGATCTACTCGTGATTCCTTCTTTATCATGTCTAACATTCTATTTGCTTTCTTCATCGCCGCCATGCATTGCGCCAATGGTTTCAGGGTCCTATCAATTAGTACACCCAGGTCCTTTTCCTGCTCGGTTTTTCCCAGAGTTGTACCTGACATACTATACTTGTGTTCCTTATTCTTTCTGCCTAAGTGCATCACTTTGCATTTTTCCACATTAAACTTCATCTGCCATTTATCTGCCCAATTCTCCAATCGGCTCAAGTCGCTCTGGAGTTCCTCACTGTCCTTCTGCGATTTGGTGGCCCGGCATAGCTTTGTGTCATCTGCAAACTTGATGATCTCACTGGATGTTCCATCCTCTCTAGGTCATTGATGAAAATATTAAATAAGATGGGCACACACATTTTGGGATTGCACACATATGGGTGCCTTTTATGCAACTATCTAGTTCCCAAACAGAAAGAGCATCTTTCTGTTTGCAGAGCTCAGGCGGAGAATTCAGATTTCAGGAGCTTATGTTCCCCACCCCCCTGGTCCATCTCTTTGTCTCTTCCCCAGCGCATCTCTCTCAAGTTGACAAGGGAAGGGACCCTTCCATCTGCCAGCTAGCAGTAAACAGTACTCACCTGATACGATCCCATGGGATCGTTCCGGGGCAGGATTTTATAGGGCATATGCTGGATCTGATATACTGCCTCGCACTGCAGTAGGAATGGCTGGTTCTCTCTCTAAAAGACAAAGAAAGGAACACTTTCTAACTTAAGAGCACTAATTACCCTGGAGAAATGGAGGCCACAGACTAGAGCAGTGGTTCTACATCTGGGAGAGGTTTCTGGCCTTATAAATCACCTGCCTGGGACTAACAAGGCATTTTCAGTGGCACGCAACCAGATAGTGATACTGAAAATGCCTTTAGCACTTAAGCCGAAACCAGCTATTATGGGGGCGTTCCAAGGCAGAGTCAGCACTTAACGGGTTAAGATAACCACATAAATAAGACAACATAATACTCAGTCCTATCTTTACATGTTCTTCATAGCTAATTAATGCAAATATCACACCTAACCAGCTATGTTTTCAGCAGCTCTGTATACCCAGACGTGGGCATTGAATTTCTGGGTAGAGCTCTGGCAGCAGTAATCACTGCCAGCTGAATATTGGACCCCCAGTAAATAATTCACATAGGTATCAAACTTAGCAAGGCTGATTTCCAAAACATCCTAGCAAGTGGTGTAGCCAGACAGTCAAATGTGGGTGAGCCTGAGCCCAAAGTGGTTAGACATCTCTCTCTCTCTTTCCCTCCCTTCTCACCCTCCAAGCCTCTGCAACAGCCTCTTTCCCTCCCTTCCTGCCCCCAGCCTGTGCAGCAGCCTCTCTTTCCCTTCCCACCCACCTGCAGCCTCTGTAACAGCCTCTCTTTCCCTCCCTTCCCACCCTCCAGCCTGTGCAGCAGCCTCTCTTTTTCCCTCCCTTCCCACCCCCCAGCCTCTCTTTCCCTATCTCCCAACCCCCCAGCCTCAGCAGCAGCCTCTCTTTTTTCCTCCCTTCCCACTCCCCCAGCCCATGCAGCAGATTCTCTCTCTCTCCATTCCCACTCCCCCGTCCATGGCTACGTCCCTGATCCTAGCAGCCCTGCTCATGTGTTTATTTATTTATTTATTGGGATTTATTAACCACCTTTATGAAAAGATTCACCCAAGGCGGTGTACAGCAGCTGTTTGCTATTTTAAATAGTCGTTTGGTTGAATTTGCAGCTTGCTTAATGTTTCCAGAGAAATATTGTATGTTTGGCTGTTGTTAAGGCCTGATGGTTTATTGCCATGTGTTTCTTACCGCTGAGCCTATCTTCATCTAGGTGAGATTTTTGCCATTTTCTTTCCAGCTGATGTCCTTCATATTTGAGGACCTGTAGCTCAAAGAAGAACCATGGGCAGCGATTGTTTATAGACTTATAACCCTGGGAACTCAATGCAGTTCATTCCAGCTACCTTGGATGTCCAATGCTCCTGTACAGCTGCTATAAGGGATATCCCAGGAGCTGCTGAAAAATTCTCAGCTCTGCCAAGAAGAGAATGACCTGGATATGGTTCAATCAATGATCTGAAACAATGTCAAAACATAGAATGTCATTTCTGCAAATTGGCATTAAGATAACATTCTTTTCAGCTACTCAGAATTGTGGAGGTTGGTTGGTTGGGCTCGTTAAGGCAGATTTAAAAATATCCAAATGGTCACACATAACTGGAAGAGCCATGACAGGCTCAATTACGCAGAATATGAGAGAATGAATGCGGAATGTTTGGGTTTTAGTAATTCATTTAATAAAGTGTGCATTTGTTACCTCACAGTAATGGTCAGGTATTTCTCTTTTCTTAGATTTCCTTACACATCCAGGGTGGGTGGGTGGGTGGGGGAGGGAAGTGTATTTTGAGTATTAAAATGACTTAATTATAATATTGTAGTCACATAATATGTTTTATGTATTACTTGTGTAATTAATAGTGCGTTTTTATACAGTATTTTATGTTCAATTGATTGTATTGCACTGTCAAAGTTTGAAAAATCAATAAAGATTTTTTTAAAAATGAAATGCTTTCTGGTGTAGCGACCATATTATTCTCTGTATCATTCCAATTCTAGTATTTGTCCTGTCAAAGTTACAAGTCACCCATTCCCACGGGCTTTAGGACACCTCCCTCAGCCTCCTCTTCTCACACATGTCCCAGATTTGTAACCCTTCAATATATTGTACAGACCATCAATAGTTTAACAGGGGCGGGAGCTAAGGAGAGTTTAGAGACCCCATTTCTAGTAATGAAGCTGTAATAAAGGTTTACAACCAGAGTAACACAGCCCCAAGAGACCCTCACAAGCAGCTGACATGATTTAGCTGTAATTGCATTAACAAGCAGAGATGTCTTGAAAGCGTACTCCATTAATGCATGCTTAGCCGCCCTTTAGAAATATGTTCTTAACGATATATAAATCATATGATGTCTCATCAGCTGATGGCAGACTGTCACTACCAACCTTACAAGAAAAAAAGTCTTTACAAGGGGGTGCTGAAAAGTTCTCAGCCCAACCAAGAAGATGTGGATATGGTTCAATCAATGATCTGAAACAAGGTCAAAACAGAGAATTTCGTTTCTGCAAATTGGCAGCTCCAGTGGCAAAATAACGCTCAGAATTTACGAAGTGGGTTGGTTGGGCTGAGAACTTTTCAGCATCCCCTTGTAGGTGGAGGAAGTTATCAATATGGACTGGTCAATATGGTTAGCATTAAGATTGGTCATTTTACCATTAAATGTGCTATTTTAGCTCAGGTCCCAAATTACCCAATAAGACCTAATTACTAATAACTAGTGTTAACAGTTTAGTAACATGTCTTAAGAGTTGCTCATGTTAATAACTTTCCTCCTTTAATTAAAGAAAAAACAAATCACTGCTCTATGTAATAAAAGTGAGCCACGACATTGTGACATCACTGATGAGGTTGGCTCTTATTGGTGGAATGAGGCATTATGACATCACAATCTCAGCTCTGGTTGCCAGAGCCTGAAACTATTTACACTACAAGGGGTGCTGAAAAGTTCTCAGCCCAACCATCCAACTTCCTAAATTCTGAGTGTTATTTTGCCACTGGAGCTGAAACCACGTCATTCTCTTAGTTGGGCTGAGAACTTTTCAGCACCCCCTGATAGTGTGAAGAGTTTCAGTCTCTGGTAACCAGAGCTGAGATTGTGATGTCATAATGCCTCATTCTACCAATAAGAGCCAACCTCAGCAGTGATGTCACAGTGGCTCGATTGTCCTGTACTTGGCTCACTTTTATTTCATATGAGGTGGTGCTGAAAAGTTCTCAGCCCAACCAACCAACTCCTAAATTCTGCGCATTATTTTGCCACTGTAGCTGAAACGAGAGTTATCTTATTTTGTTAAGTGACAATTTGCAGAAATGAAATTCTATGCTTTGACATCGTTAGAGATCACTGATTGAACCATATCCAGGTCATTCTCTTCTTGGCTGGGCTGAGAATTTTCAGCACCCCTTTGTACCATGAAGTGTCTAAGAATGCTGTGGTTTCTCATGTGAAGACTCAGATCCCCAAATGGAAACTGTTTTCCTAATGAAGATAATATACACCAGAGCAAAATAATAATATTTTTAATTTTTATGGAACAGTTGTGGTTTTCCCCAGGTCTACCTTAATAAGGGTTTAGGAACTTTTCCTCAGGGAATCTGTCGAAACCTTTTTTGAAACCAGCTGTGCTAACTGCTTTTACCACATCATCTAGCAAAGACTTCCAGAACTTAATTATGTATTGAATGAAAACGTATTTTTCTTCTAGTGATGGGTGTCCTAGACTTAGTAGAAATGATTCACATTTATCCATTCCACTCCATTCAGGATTTTATAGACTTCTGTAGGGATAAACAGACCGATAATTTTCATTTTGTATCATTTCCTGTGTCATTTAAAGGAATATTTGTGTATTGTATGCCCCCTCCCCCCCCATCTTTATGGGAGATGACATGAAATGAAATTTTTCAGGCTTCTCCACCTCCCACTGCCTAATCCAAAGCAGCCAAACTTCCCATCCTCCATAGACACCTGAATCCTATTTTAATATCCCTGGTGGTTAGGTGGGGTTCTGGGACAGGAGTGACTTGATTGAATACCCCTGATGCTGTCCTAGATCCTGGTATTCCTTTCTGGTTTCCCTTTCAGGGTATTTATGAGGGGTCAAGCCATAATCTCTCCAGCATTCAGCTGTTCAATCCAAGCGCTTTTTGTACCCTGGGAGTGACGAAATAGGTTTAAATAAAAACATCCTTCTTTATAATAATAATAATAAAGTTTTCAAGTTTTATTAGGATTTTATATACCGCTTATCAAGGTTATCGAAGTGGTTTTAAAGTCAGTACCGCAGTACCGTGAAGTTCTATGCGGTTTACAATGATTAGAAAGATGCTACAAATTGAGTGGACCTTACATAGTTGGAGATTAGTGGCTAACAGTTTAAGAGATCAGTTGTTATGGGAGAGATTGAGATGGGAGATTGTGATGGGAGAGATTGTGCAGGTACTTCAGGAACAGGTATGTTTTTAGGTGTTTCCTAAATTCATCATAGTTATTTGCGTGCATGATTAGTTTTTCCAGGTCTTTGCCCCATAATGCTGCTTGATAAGAGAGGAGATGTTGATGGTGTTTTTAAAATTTACATCCTCTAACCGGGGAGACGAACTTCAGGTGTGCGCTTCTTTTATGTCTATTGGCTGAGAAGGAGAAGAGGTCAGTTATATATTTAGGGGCTAAACCGTATAGTACCTTAAAGCTTGAACGTTTCTTCCCATTCGATCACTGCTGTTCTACATTCTAATTTTGGGCTCTCCCATCCAAAACATGTCCCCTTGCTATCTGGATGACATCCAAATTCAGCCATTCCAAAACTGCAATTTGGAAGTTTTTGGCAGATGGGATTTTTTTTTTTTTAACTATTTTGCAATGTCCATGTGCTTTGAAAATGAACCCCTTTGACTTCTGTACTACCTACAAAGCACTGTTAACACGAAGAAGAAATTTCTCTGCCCTGAATAATTTTCTCAAGCTATGCAGGATCCAAAAATGTATACGAGGGGCCGCTGAAAACTTCTCAGCTCAACCACGAAAAGAATAATGTGGAGTCATGAAACTTACAAGTTATTCCATGCTTTTCTTGACTCTTTCCCTTTCAAAGAGGCAAATGCATCTAGTAAATGGGCACAAGTATAGGGAAACTGAGCCCTAGTGACATCACCGAAGAGGTTGACTTAGGCATTAGAGGAATGAGGCATTATGACATCACAATCTCAACTCTGGAATGTTGCTACTCTTTGGTACTTGGGACCTGGGTTGGCCACTGTTGGAAACAGGAAACATGGCTTGATGGACCTTTGGTCTCTCCCAGTATGGCAACTCTCATGTTCTTATATGAGTCAAGTATAGGACAATCGAGCCATTGTGACATCACCGATGAGGTTGGCTCTTAGGCATTAGAGGATTGAGGCATTATGACATCACAATCTCAACTCTGGAATGTTGCTACTCTTTGGTACTTGGGACCTGGGTTGGCTACTGTTGGAAACAGGAAACATGGCTTGATGGACCTTTGGTCTCTCCCAGTATGGCAACTCTTATGTTCTTATGTGAGTCAAGTATAGGACAATCGAGCCATTGTGACATCACCGATGAGGTTGGCTCTTAGGCATTGATGGAATGAGACATTATGACATCACAATACGAAGGGCCGCTGAAACGTTCTCAGCCCAACCAAGAAGAGAAGGAAGTAAAGCCACGAAACTTCTTGACACTTTTCATTTCATTTCAGCGGCCCTTGTAATTATCATCTCTATAAGAACATAAGCAATGCCTCTGCTGGGTCAGACCTGAGGTCCATCGTGCCCAGCAGTCCGCTTACGCGGCGGCCCAACAGGTCCAGGACCTGTGCAGTAATCCTCTATCTATACCCCTCTATCCCCTTTTCCAGCAGGAAATTGTCCAATCCTTTCTTGAACCCCAGTACCGTACTCTGCCCTATTACACCCTCTGGAAGCGCATTCCAGGTGTCCACCACACGTTGGATAAAGAAGAACTTCCTAGCATTCGTTTTGAATCTGTCCCCTTTCAACTTTTCTGAATGCCCTCTTGTTCTTTTATTATTCGAAAGTTTGAAGAATCTGTTCCTCTCTACTCTCTCTATGCCCTTCATGATCTTGTAAGTCTCCTCTTCTCCAGGGAAAAGAGACCCAGTTTCGCCAATCTCTCAGCGTATGAAAGGTTTTCCATCCCCTTATCAGACACGTCGCTCTCCTTTGAATCCTCTCGAGTAACGCCATGCACTTCTTAAGGTACGGCGACCAATATTGGACGCAGTACTCCATATGCGGATGCACCATCACCCAATACAATGGCAGGATAACTTCTTTCGTTCTGGTTGTAATACCCTTCTTGATTATGCCTAGCATTCTGTTTTCCTTCTTAGCGGCCGCTGCGCACTGCGCCGTCGGCTTCATTCTCATGTCCACCATTACCCCCAAGTCCCTTTCTTGGGCACTCTCATTTAATAACATCCCTCCCATCGTATAGTTGTACCTCGGGTTTCTGCTTCCCACATGTAATACTTTACATTTCTCAATGTTGAACTTTATCTGCCATCTCGTCGCCCATTCCCCTAGGAAATTAAACATTTGCATAGGAGACAAAAAAGTGTTCTGCCCCTAAAACTAACACTAGGTTAGCTGATAGAAAATGTTTTTAACGCATCTGAATCCTCCGTGAGATATCTGCGAAAATGTGAAGTTTTTGCCCACAAAAAAAGAAAGTGTTTTCTTAAAATAAAGCTTCATAATAAATATTTTACCATCCTCAGAAAAAAAAACCTGACCAAAATGGTGCCTTTGGAAGAAAGTATATCAGAAGAATCCTCCAACCTGGAGATTCGGTAGCTTTTTCTCCATTGGCATCCGTTATTATTGCTAAAATTAAACTTCAACAAAATGTTGTGGTAAAGAACAAAGAACAGACAGAGGCAAAAAAAAGAAGGGAAAGTATTTTCTTTGGAATCATCAGTGGTTTCTGTTCAAGACACCTGCTCTGAGTTAATTTAGTCAGAAACGATTACTTTATGTAAGATGGAAAATATGGAGGACTTCTTGGAGAGAAGAAAGAAATGATTGCCAGCCTTCCCTAGAGTTGCTGCTGCTTCTCCAAAGGTTCTGCAAGGAGGATTGGAAATTTGACCTTTAGTGACCATTATTTTCCATTAATGTTGTATTCTCTGTTAATTTCTCAAATCAAGATTACCACTGCTTGCCCTGGATTGGTAGCATGGAATGTTGCTACTTTGGGGGGGGGGAGGTTTCCACTGTGAATATGGACTACTGGTTGGACCCAGTAAGGCTATTCTTCTGTTCTTAAGTTCATAGAGAGTAAGTCCCTCCTATCTGTGCCCTTCTCTTCAACTGCCAACTCCAGACTCCATCCCTTCTGCCTTGCTGCACCGTATGTTTGGAACAAGCTGCCCGAATCCCTATAGTGGGCTCCGTTTCAGGCAGTGTTCAAAGCCCAGTTAGAAGCTCACCTCTTTGAGAGTGCTTTTGACTCCTAACTCCTCTGACCTTGGGTTCTGCATCCCCAGCCCTATATGTTATATCTGTCTATCCAAGTTAGATTGTAAGCTCTTCTGAGCAGGGACTGTCAACAAATGTCAAAATGTACAAAATGTAGCATTTCAGTGCTAAGTGATAAGAAGTAGTAATAGTAGAGACTCTGGAAGGAAATGGTAGTGTATATATATTGGACATGTCTTCAAGTTGATTGCTGGAGAATATGGATTCTGCAATATTGGTCGTTACTTTTCCTTTCGATTGGATATTAGGTTCTTTTTCCCTAGACAGGATATGAAATGCCTGGGCTGTTCCAGTAAACTTATCCAGATGCAGAGACTCAAATTCAAAGGCAAAAGTTGTTGGTATTGAAACCAAGGATCCTTCTACTAAAGTGTGTTACGTTATTGCACTTTTGCACATTGAGGAAAAACCTAATGTGCGATAAGTGTAAATGCAGCGGGGTGTGCCCAGAAACTACTCTGCAATAACTTCACAAGGCAGAACTGCGTCAAGGCCCAGATTCTAGAAAAGCCTAAAGCTAGATGCCTAGATTGGTGTGCGCCTAGCTGATACAGGTGCCTAATTGAATTATTTAAAAAGCTGCTGCACTCACCTCCAAAATCACCCCAAAATTGTCATCCCTTCAAACTTTTTAAGGTTTTGAAACAGAACATAGTCAGACGGAGCAAGATCTGGAGAGTAGGGTGCATGGTCTATGCACTGAAACCCCAAATGTGTCAAAACATCTATCATTTTGCCAGCCTTGTGAGCAAAAGAATTGCCTTATGGGGACAAACCGAAGGTCCATCAAGACCAGTACCCTGTTTCCAACAGTGGCCAACCCAGGTCCCAAGTATCTAGCTAGATCCCAGATTTTATGCTACTTATCCTAAGAGTAAGCAGTGGATTTCCCAAAGTCCATCTTAATAATGGCTTTTGGACATTTTTTTTAGGAAATCATTCAAACCTTTTAAAAACCCTGCTAAGCTAACTGATTTTACCACATTCTCCGGCAACGAATTCCAGAGTTTAATTACACGTTGAGTGAAGAAATATTTTCTCTGGTTTGTTTTAAATCTACTACTTAGTAGCTTCATCGCATGACCCCTAGTCCTAGTATTTTTGGAAAGAGAGAACAAGCAATTCACATCTATCCTTTCCACTCCACTCAGTATTTTATAGACCTCTAACATATCACCCCTGATATCCATTGTGTAGGAGAAGAAAGGCAGTGGGATCTAGGGTCAGAAATTCAAAACACCCTAAATCTGCTTACAATACCAAACAAGTTTTCTTGAATGGCATCTAGGCCAATCCAAACATCCCATGAGCAGGTGCATTGTCTCGTAAAAAGAGAACTCCTTTCCACAGCTCCCCTCTCCTTCTTTCTTTCAATGCCTCCTTTAATTAGCACAAGTTACAGTAGTATTCTGCATTAACTGTTTGGCCCCTTGGAAGATAATCAGTCCTTACATCTTCCTCATCCCAAAACACTGTGCACATGACCTTTCCTGCTGACTTTTGGGTCTTGAAATTCTTTGGTCTTGGAGAACCTGAGTGCCACCACTGCGTGGACAATAACCATAGAGCGTACAAGATACAGATAAGGAAAGAACACAAATAAATCTAGAGATCGTCACATCTGGTAAATCATTTTGAATTTCAACCTCTTTGTGTTTCAGATGTTGGGAGTCTACAGTAAGGGGGCGCTGTCTTGCTCAGTGAGGTACACCATTGGGTACATCTTGTGTTCTAGGATGGCGGGACTTTTTGGGAAGCTCAGGAGTCATCAGACAATCTACACTGCTAGATGCTTTCAAGGCCTCTCAGCTTGGGGGGCTTCTCTGACACACACCTGATATCCTCAACCAAATCACAGTGCCAGGTGGGTGATTCCAGCCAACACAGAGTTAAACTGAAGGAACCTGGAACTCTCTTATATCAGAGAGTACCTTATAAAGAATATACCGTATGAACAACTTGACAGAAAACAAACAAAGAAAAATGACTTCTAAAGCATTCCAGTTTAGCAAAGCAGTGGTAACCATCTGGGCCCTGACTTTAAAGTTTCATAATTAAAGGCTGATGATTTGTAAAACCTTTTCCTGACATCCTAACCATATCCTCCTGCTGCATTTTCTGGGTTCAGTTCACAGCATTTTCTCTTGAGGGAGACCCAGGCCCATCTGTCTGCAGCCTGTTCTGAAGCGCTGAGCTTGCAGAATTCATCACCAATCAGCATATGTGGGTCGACTTAAGTTTGCATGTCGAAGAGGAAGGAGGTACCGAAATTGATCCTCACCTTCGTTGACTTCTGGAGCTCAGCAGCTGGCATCCAGCACAACAACCACATAAAGGGAAATGATCATGAGGGATTGTGTCATTGATCCCACGTGCCGCTATATAATATCCATTCTGTAGGAGAAGAAAGTCAGTGGGATCTAGGGTCAGGAATTCAAAACACCCGACGTCTGCTTTCTTGAATGGCATCCAAACATCCCATGATCCTGTTTGTAAAATTAGCCAAAAAACAGATTTTGAAATACATTTTTTGTGGAAAGCTTTCTTAGATTTCCTTTGGAAATGACCATTTGGAAAGCTGTTTCTGCAGGTAAGATGATTTTCAGGGGTAGTGAACCAGCTGAGGCCCAGCACACTGTCTGTGTTGCCGTAGCAGAGAACTAGTAGAGTTCCAAGTGCGAATCCATCCACATGGCCAATACCTGCACTTTCTTTCCTTCCCTTCCCCACAGAGACTCTATCAAAATTCTTGACTCAAAATTTACACTCAAATCAGAGATTGATGTTGTTCTTTATTCTTCACCGAATCCATGCTATCCGCCACTTCTTCGACCTATAATAGCTCTTCTCATATTCCACAGAATACCAAGACTGGTTCTACTTGGATCAAAATGAGGAAACTAGCCATTTCTAGGAAGTATAATTAAAACCATTACAATAAAACACCTACATTATCTATCTTTATGTGGTTCTTCAAATATCACTTATGGTTTTGCTGATTCTCTATAAGTGCATCCAATTAATCCAATCCACTGCCATAGAGTTACTTCACAACACACATCATTTGATCACATCATCCTGCTGTTGAACATAACATGAGCATTGACTCCCTGTCTCTGCATCAATTAAATCTGATTCTGCTACTGGTTTTCCATCTGTACCTACCTAAGGATATAAAAAAAGCCGCTGCTGGGCCAGTAGTCTGCTCACGCGGTGGCCCCCAGGTCAAAGACCAGTGCCCTAACTGAGACCAGCCCTACTTGCGTTCGTTCTGGTTCAACAGGAACCCGTCCAACTTTGTCTTAAATCCCTGGAGGGTGTTTTCCCGTACAACAGCCTCCGGAAGAGCGTTCCAGTTTTCCACCACTCTCTGGGTGAAGAAGAACTTCTTTACGTTTGTACGGAATCTATCCCTTTTTAACTTTAGAGAGTGCCTCTCGTTCTCTCCACCTTGGAGTGGGTGAACAACCTGTCTCTATCTACTAAGTCTATATCAACAATCTTCTTAGCCCTTCTGTTCCCAACTGCCCTCTCCACTCCTCTCAAAATTATCTTCTCCACCTCCCCTCACCCTTGTCCTTGTGCCTACATATAAGAATACCCTTACTGGGTCAGACCAATGGTCCCTCTAGCCCAGTATCCCATCTTCACAGTGACCAATCCAGGTCCTGGCAGAAGCCCAAGTAGTATCAACATTCCAGAATCTCAAAGATTAAGCAAGATTTCAGAACCCCAAATAATAGCAACATTCCAGAATCTCAAAGAGTAAGCAAGATTCTGGAACCCCAAATACTGTAATAACAATACTCCATGCTACCGAGCCAGGGCAAGCAATGGCTTCCCCCATATGTGTCTCAAAAGCAGACTATGGACTTTTCCTCCAGGAACCTGTCCAAACCTTTTTTAAGCCCAGCTACATTAACCACTCATCAGATAAGAACATAAGCAGTGCCTCCACCGGGTCAGACCATAGGTCCATCCCGCGGCGGCCCGAACAGGTCACGGCCTGTCTGAGTCACCAGAAGGAGCCCCCTTGCCACCTTGGTTTCCCATTGAGTCCTATCTTCCCATCGAAGTCCTAACCCTCCGGTCTTGCACATGCACGACCTGGTTGGATTTCTATACTTATTACCTGGTTAGCTTTCTATACCTGTGTTACATCCCAGCACCTCTCTCAGTATCCCACGATCCCCCTATCCCTCAGGAATCCGTCCAATCCCTGTTTGAATCCTTGTACCGTACTCTGCCTGATCACTTCCTCCGGTAGCGCATTCCAAGTGTCCACGACCCTTTGTGTGAAAAAAAACTTCTTTGCATTTGTTCTAAACCTATCTCCCTTCAGTTTCTCCGAATGCCCCCTCGTGCCTGTTGACCCCTTCAGCCTGAAGAATCTGTCCCTATCCACCTTCTCTATGCCCCTCATGATCTTGAAGGTCTCTATCATATCTCCCCTGAGCCTCCTTTTTTCCAGAGAGAAGAGCCCCAGCCTATCCAACCTCTCGGCGTATGGGCAGTGTTCCAGCCCTCTTACCAGTTTCGTTGCTCTCCTTTGGACTCTCTCAAGTACCCGCCATGTCCTTCTTGAGGTACGGCGACCAATATTGAACACAGTATTCCAGATGTGGACGCACCATCGCTCGATACAATGGCATGATGACTTCCCGCGTCCTGGTTGTTATGCCCCTCTTTATGATGCCCAGCATCCTGTTGGCTTTTTTCGAGGCTGCTGCGCACTGTGCAGATGGCTTCAGTGATGCATCCACCAGCACACCCAAGTTTCTCTCAAGACTGCTGTCTCCCAACAATGCCCCCCCCCCCAATTTGTAGTTGAACAACGGGTTCTTTTTCCCTATATGCATGACCTTGCATTTTTCCACGTTAAAGCGCATTTGCCATTTGTTTGCCCAGTCTTCCAGCTTGTCCAGGTCCCTTTGCAGGTCCTCACACTCCTCCCTGGACCTAACTCTGCCGCACAGTTTGGTATCGTCTGCAAATTTTATAACCTCGCACTTTGCCTCCTTTTCCAGGTCATTGATAAATATGTTGAAAAGTAACGGCCCCAGCACCGATCCCTGTGGCACACCGCTCGTGACTCCCCGCCAGTCAGAGTATTGTCCCTTTACTCCGACCCTCTGCAGTCTACCCGACAACCAGTGCTCGATCCATCTGTGCACATCCCCTCCCACCCCGTGGTTCCACAGCCAGATCCTCTGGCATTTCCCGTGAAACTGCCTTCAGCTATTATGGTCCTAAATTATGAAACTCGCTTCTTCACATCAGACATGAAACCTCATATGGCAAGTTCAAGCTAGTTCTCAAGACTCATCTTTACCAAGAGATCTTTACCATCACTCTCTCTCTCTTGCTCCTTGCTCTCACCTCTTCTTTTTTTCTCTTAATACAACTCTTTCAGTCTTCCTCCCTCTTTGCCAAGCCATTAACTCATTTTCCTTGTTGTTTTCTTTTCTTTCCTCTCTTTTATCATTTGTAAACTGTGTTGGAAGCCATTCGTCGGCCTACAGCAGTATGTCATGGAAATGGAAATATCAATAAATAAATAGTATGACATTCGGTATGGATCAAAGTGAAGCCTCTGATGAAGGCTAATAAAAAAAACCAGCAGGGCTCCACTGGGACAGAATGAGCTTGAAAATGATTCTTGCTGGTAGAAATAAGTTTTGTGGAAATGCTGCATCATATTTGGATGAGATTAAAAAAAAAAGAGAACTAATCTCTGCAGATGGGCTAGGCGAAGAGAATGACATTGGACAGGGATGGGGACAGGAACAAACTTTGTCCCTCTTCATTCTCTTAAAACTTTAGACTAGTATCAGTATGTGAAAACTTAACACATCTTAGACAATTGGCAAATTAATTCAATGATTTTAAAACTGCAGAAGCTGCTGTTGGATTTCAATGAACTCCTGTTAAATGACATCATTTGTGTCTTGTTTGCCATCTGCAACGTCCTTCCATTAAGTGCCCAGCTGCTCAAGCATCTCACTGTTACTGCGACAGATTCATCCACAGTTGCTGGCATCGAGGAGCATTTCCAACATTTAATAGACACTTATTTTCTTGTTCATCCACTACACAGTTTCGGTTCTCTCCTACCATGTCTGAAAGACAATCCAATCACCTTTGGAGATGATGTAAATGCATAGGCAATTGAATCTTTGGGAAGGTTGTACCAAAACCAGATAGAAATGGAAGGCTCGATTTGTGATTTGTAAAACAGTTGTCCCTTTTTATACTTTAATAAAAAGATTTCAATATAAAATCAGAAGTGTTTAAGGCTTGTAGAAATGAGGACAGAATCCATGGGTACAGGGCAGGGATGGGGACAGAGCTCACGGGGACAGGACAGGGACAGAGCTGGAGCCTGCAGAGATAGGGTGGGGACAGGGACAGAGCTTATAGAGCAGGGATAAGGCCAAACTTTGTCCCTGTGTCATTCTCTATCCAGGAGAAAGAGAAAAAAATAAAACAAGAGTTCACCACACTTGTGAAGATTACTCTAGTATCCAAAGTATCAGGACATCCAAGTGAATCAACACATCACTGCTGCTCCTTCAGTGGTCAAGCTACTGAAGGAGAGACTATAGGATTTGGAACCCTGATGCAAGCAGAAATTACCATATGTTGAAACACTATCGTGTTATGTCACCATGATTTGCTATGACACTTTGGATACTTCACAACTGTAGTGAACTCAGATTTTTTCTAACATAGTAGATGACAGCAGATAAAGACCCGAATGGTCCATCCAGTCTTCCCAACCTGATTCAATTTTAATTTTTTTTTCTTAGCTATTTCTGGGCAAGAATCCGAAGCTCTACCCAGATTGGGTTCCAACTGCCGAAATCTCTGTTAAAACCTACTCCAGCCCCTCTCAGCCATTGAAGCCCTCTCCAGCCCATCCCCCACCAAACGGTCATACACAGACACAGACCGTGCAAGTCTGCCCAGTACTGGCCTTAGTTCAATATTTAATATTATTTTCCGATTCTAAATCCTCTGTGTTCATCCCACGCTTCTTTGAACTCAATCACAGTTTTACTCTCCACCACCTCTCTCGGGAGCGCATTCCAGGCATCCACCATCCTCTCCGTAAAGTAGAATTTCCTAACATTGCCTTTGAATCTACCACCCCTCAACCTCAAATTATGTCCTCTGGTTTTACCATTTTCCTTTCTCTGGAAAAGATTTTGTTCTACGTTAATACCCTTCAAGTATTCAAGTATTTGAACATCTGAATCATATCTCCCCTGTCTCTCCTTTCCTCTAGGGTATACATATTCAGGGCTTCCAGTCTCTCCTCATACGTCTTCTGGCGCAAGCCTCCTATCATTTTCATCGCCCTCCTCTGGACCGCTTCAAGTCTTCTTATGTCCTTCGCCAGATACGGTCTCCAAAACTGAACACAATACTACAAGTGGGGCCTTACCAATGACCTGTACAGGGGCATCAACACCTTCTTCCTTCTACTGGCTATGCCTCTCTTTATACAGCCCAGCATCCTTCTGGCAGCAGCCACTGCCTTGTCACACTGTTTTTTCGCCTTTAGATCTTCGGACACTATCACCCCAAGGTCCCTATCCCCGTCCGTGCATATCAGCTTCTCTCCTCCCAGCATATACGGTTCTTCCGATTATTAATCCCCAAATGCATTACTCTGCATTTCTTTGCATTGAATTTTAGTTGCCAGGCATTAGACCATTCCTCTAACTTTTGCAGATCCTTTTTCATATTTTCCACTCCCACTTTGGGTCCTAACTTCAGCCCTTCAAGTTTGTTCAACAGTCTCCTATGAGGAACTGTATCAAAAGCTTTGCTGAAATCTAAGTAAATTACATCTAGCATATGTCCTCGATCCAGCTCTCTGGTCACCCAATCAAAAAATTCAATCAGGTTCGTTTGGCACGATTTACCTTTTGTAAAGCCATGTTGCCTCGGATCCTGTAACCCATTAGATTCAAGGAAATACACTATCCTTTCTTTCAGCAACACTTCCATTATTTTTCCAACAACTGAAGTGAGGCTCACCGGCCTGTAGTTTCCTGCTTCATCCCTGTGACCACTTTTATGAATAGGGACCACATCCGCTCTCCTCCAATCCCCAGGAATCACTCCCGTCTCCAGAGATTTGTTGAACAAGTCTTTAATAGGACTCGCCAGAACCTCTCTGAGCTCCCATAGTATCCTGGGATGGATCCCGTCTGGTCCCATCGCTTTGTCCAGTTTTTCAAGTTGCTCATAAACACTCTCCTCCGTGAACGGCGCAGAATCTACTCCATTTTCTCATGTAACTTTGCCAGACAATCTCAGTCCTTCTCCAGGATTTTCTTCTGTGAACACAGAACAGAAGTATTTGTTTAGCACATTTGCTTTTTCCTCATCACTCTCCACATATCGGTTCCCAGCATCTTTTAGTTTAGCAATTACATTTTTCTTCTTCCTCCTTTCACTAATATATCTGAAAAAAATTTTGTCTCCTTTTTTTACATTTTTAGCCATTTGTTCTTCCGCCTGTGCTTTCGCCAGACGTATTTCTCTCTTGGCTTCTTTCAGTTTCACCCTGTAGTCCTTTTTGCACTCCTCTTCTTGAGTTTTTTTATATTTCATGAACGCCAACTCTTTCGCCTTTATTTTCTCTGCCACTAGTTTGGAGAACCATATTGGCTTCCTTTTTCTCTTGATTTTCTTCACATAAAGGTCCGTAGCCATTTTTATCGCTCCTTTCAGCTCAAGCCACTGTCTTTCCACTTCTCTTATGTCCTCCCATCCTAACAGCTCTTTCTTCAGGTACTCTCCCATTGCTCTTCAGGTACTCTTCCTCTTCTGGGACATCACTGCTCTTCTGTGCTTACAACATACAGTATTTGGGAACATTATGGACCAAATTCAGTAAGACACCTTTTATCAAGCTGCGTTAGGGTTTTTTTTTTCGCCAGCTGCTGTGGTAAAAACTCCATCGCTCATAGAATTCCTACGAGCATCGGAGCTTTTACCTCAGTGGTCTGAGATTTTAAAAAACCCTTATGCAGCTTGATAAAAAAGGGGCCTAAATGCCACTCAGATTTGGGTGCTGAGAAAAATCGGTGCTCAGCATTATTCTATAAAGGGTTAAAAAAAAAAAACTACTAAGGACTTTTTATTTGCTTTATTTTGCATCTCAGAGGTACTTTTCCAGCACATTTTCTTATCTGCTCTGCTGAGATGTCTGTGTGGCCAGGCTATTAAAAATGCTGGCCCCTCCTACGTGAGTGTTTGGTTTTTTTTTCCAAAAATGATTCAATAGGACAAGCACATCTAAGAAACGGCCATTTTTGAAACAAAAAGATGTTTTTCTGTTTTGAAAATGGTCATGTTTGCTGTTGGATTTTTGTGCATGTTCTGCAGAACATCCAAACTCGTATTTGGATGTCACATTTTCTCAATCGTGGGACCCACAACCAACATGGGCCATGTTTTGCCGAGGGCTGCCTCAAGGCATGATCCTCTGTAACCAAAGCAGATCAATAAGTATCAGTGTAGTCACTCCCATAAGGAATTAGAATTGGTATCTGGGAAGTCACCAAAAGACCACTACTTAACAATCATGCTCATTTCTTGATTGCTCAAAATGGCAGTTGCATGGGAGTGGCTGGAGGTATCTGACCAATCGGAGTCTTAGGCCACTCCCAGTGCATCCTAGGATGTCTAAAGCCCCTCCCTAATGCATCCCAGGTGGACCTACTGGCATCCCTCCAGCTGGCTTTGCAGATAAAGGTCCAGGTGGGTTTTGGAGGGGGGTGTTCAGGAGGTCATGTGCTTGGGGGCGGGGGTGCTGGCAGGAGGCAGGAGGGAGTGGGCATCTTTCCTGCCAGTAATGTTAGAGGGGGGTGCCAGCAGGAGGGATTGGGCATTCCTACTGCCGAGGATGTTGCGAGGGTGTGCGGGCAGGAGGAAATGGACATCTTTCCTCCTGGGGGTTGTTTTGGGGATTCTGTCAGAAGGGAGTGGGCATCCCTTCTGCCTTGGATAGTGTATGTGGGGTTCGGGAGTGGTGGCAGGAGGGAGTAGGCAACCCTGCTGCCCGCTGACATAATTAATGGGGAATTACTTTGCTTGTCTTTGTGATGTTTGAGTTTTGATCCTCACAAGTCAAAGACCTGCCTTTGCACCAATCATATGGAAAGGAAAAGATGACTTACAGCCAAGCTTCTGGAAGGATCCATATACAGTATCTACATTTCCTCAGCATGAAAGTGAGCTTCAACACTGCATCTCCTCATCAAGGATCCGCCCAATACCCAGGTGTTACTGTACTCCAAAAGAAAATACAGGCGTAAAGAGAGGGCCAGGGCTAGTGGATGATCCCGTGAGAGGAAACGGGAGAGGAGAGAGGAAAAAGCAAACCCACTGTTATTCACCTGGGCAGCCACCCAGTGATGTCCAGGAACCCAAGAAGGAGTTTGTACATAGGGCTGAATTCAATAAATGGTCTTCATACTTTGGTTCCAGAAAAAAACCCAGTGCTGAGTTCACTTCTATAAAGGGCACTTGTCCTTTTGCTCCTCATGCCATTGAGCTTAATGCCGATTCCCACCCCTAACTTCAGGCACCAGACTTGAGCCTGCTGAAACCCGGTGCACTGAGGCCATATTCTTTAACTCCATATACATCTTTTTGGAATGCCCACAGCCACATCCCCTTTGGAGATATGCGCTAACAGAGTTACGACTGTCTTATTGTGGTCACACTGTCAGAAGAGAGAGATCACTGAAGATCGAAGGAACCAGGCGAAGATGCCTGGACATGTTGAAAACAAGCGAGGGCCTCACTGGATTAGCAGAAAACCGATTTCTTTTTACATCTGTAATTCATCAAGTCGCTAGGACTCAAACGCAGGTCAACGGCACCCAAAGAAGAAGTGTGTTATCTGCCACAAGACCCATTTTATTCCCAGTCCAGTCTTACCTTCAGACTTCTAAAGGGAGAGATGCCGGACTGGCCCCCTTTGTCATCAGTGCCCTGAGCCACTGCCTCACTTGGCGCAGCAGGAGAGAGAGATACCAGATTGGGGGGAGAGGGCACCAGTGCAAAAGTCTCTTGACTGTTAGTAGTAGTAGAAACATGAACATCCTGACCTGAATGTCCCTTTTCCCTTGTACAGTCCCTATGCAAAGTGGAGTTTTGATATACAAGGGTTCTTCTAAAAGTTTCCACACGCTCATATTTTTGCGGGAAATGATTGGGGCGGGAGAAGTGGTAAGAGGGCGTGTCGCAAAATGCCATGTGACTAGTCGGTTGGGCAAGCCGGCTCACCTTGCAGGTAGTGATGCAATTTGCTTTTGAGATATTTAATAAATAGTGTTTAAAAACAATAAGAGTGGCAACTTTGTGAAGATCCCTCAAATATTACGGTGTGATAAACTCGCATCTGTCTGGCTATATCATAGCCATATATTCTTTACCTATGGCCACAGACTAGGCAAACGTCCTCCTTGAATAATGCCGAAGTCCCTTTAACTGGCCACCAATATGTTGCTTTCCTGGCAGAATGCTTAATGTGAGCAAAAGCATCCGTCTCTGTTATCTTTCCATTCTCCACCTCAATGTAGATGCAATAAGCTTCACAAGAGAGCAGGTGAGTACCTTGAGCTTTCCATGGAGTAGCCCCTTGGGGGTGGGGGGCTCATTCTTTGTCTGGCTCTCAGGAAGTGCCAGCGTGGACTGGCTAAAGCCACAAGTGGCTTCACGAGTGCAATGAATACCGATCTCTGACCTCCATAAGCTAGGACAGCGTTTACTTAGAGCCGGGCTTTATGTAACCCTTCAAAAAGTCTTAATCCAAGCGTTGAGCCCCGGCACTCATTCAGGGCCCACAATGAGAGTCCAAAGACAGCTTTGCAAAGCTTCAGCTGCTTTAAATGGCAGAGTCTATATGGCATTGTTGGGCTTTCGAAAGGCCGGCTCCTATTCACGAGGCAGACACAGACCGTCTTTAGACTGGGCTCATACGCTTTGCATATCAATCTGACGGGGGCTGAATGCAACTAGTCATCTGAGAAAGGAGCTCTCTAACAGGCCTTGCATGGGCACTTGGGAACCTTTTTGCATACCCAAGCATTACTGGCTGTAAATAGAAATCCTTTCTGGATAGGACTCTCATGTATCAAGCAAGTAAACAGCAGTCTTGGAGCTAGGCTGACTTACGGCGCCTTTAGGAAAGAAATTAAAACTGCATTTGTTTGATAGATTTATCTCCTAAACAGAAGTTACACTAAATCTAATCATTTTATTCTGTCTATTCTTGAGTAATATGTTGTACTTTTATAATCTGTATATTGTAATTCGCTGATTGTCCAGCTCTCTTCGGTGTGAACCGCCTAGAAGTCGTCCGATTATGGCGGTATAGAAGAATAAAGTTATGTTCTATGTTATTTTATGTTTGCAGAGGAGAATTTGCTCGCAAGGGAGTTGCATGCATGCAGCAGCAGCAGCGGTATACAGGGCTAAGGGCTCATCCTTACAGCTGCAAAGCAAATCCCGAGCAAGAGGGGTGGAGAAGTGAAATTGCACAGGAGGGCATTTGTAAATACCTTAAACTTTGAAATGCTTGGCTAAAAAGACATCTGATGGGTTGTTTCTGCTCTTGCCATTGATTTCGTGTCACTGCGCCCTTTGTTATGCCGTAAACAGATCAGTCTCCTGTCTGAAGGAGCAATCACCCTGCAGGAACCATCAGACGGAGGGAAGAATAGTTCACTGGGAAAAAAGAACTGTAATTTCATCAGGGGAAAAAGAAATGAGAGCTGGGAGATGGACAAAGTGAAGTGGCAGCCCAGGGGGGTGAAGAGCACAGTTGGTTTGCAGAATGGATGGCGTGTCAGGTGAGGTCACACAGGGGGTGTAACTCTACAACTGGGAGCCTCCATTTACAGGGGCCCTGAAAAGTTCTCAGCCCAGGAAACTTACAAGTCATTTTGCTCTTTTCTTGACACTTTTCATTTCAGTGAGGCAAATGCATCTAGTAAATGGGCACAAGTTTAGGGAAACCGAGCCATTGTGACATCACCGATGAGGTTGGCTCTTAGGGATTATGACATCACAATACAAGGGGCTGCTGAAACGTGTCAAGAAAAGTGTGGAGCAACTTGTAAGTTTCATAGCTCCACATCATTCTGAGAACTTTTCAGCAGCCTCCACTCCCTTAGGCTCCCCAAGGATGCATGATAGAAGCCAATTGTAAAACAGCACCTGGATGCTGAATATTGGCATCACCCACTATTGGTGGCCTAATACCTGCATGTCCACAATGGTTGGAATTTTAATGCTGAAGGGATGAGGCACAGGCAGAGCAGGATTAAGGAATAGGCAAACTAGGCATGTGCCTAAGGCCCAAATGTTTAGGTGGGTTCTTTTGAGTTACGCTAATTCAATGGGTCCTAAGGGCTATTTCATCCTAGTAAGTCAGATGCTGCCAGGAGAGTGGAGGCAGGTCAGGGCAATAACCATTGCCCATAGAAATCTGTCCATTTCCCCCACATCCTGCGCATTGTCTCAGCAGGAGGAGCTGGCAAGCATCTTCTGCTAGAGAATGACACGGTGACAAAATTCATCACCGTTCCCGTCCCCGTGGATAACTGCGGGAAACCATCTTCATGTCATTCTTTAAGGAGAGAGGGAAGAATCAGAGTATGAATGGCCACAACCACTGACCCACAAGCTTTGCTTTGAAGAATGCTGGTGTAGAAGGACTGAGGTTGAAACAGACACTACAGAATGACAGTCTCTGGTATCCAGAGCAGATATTGTGATGTCATAATGCCTCATTCCACCAGTGCCTAAGAGCCAATCACATCAGTGATGTCACAATGGCTTCATTATCCTTGGCTCCCATAAGAATCAGAGTATGAATGGCCACAACCACTGACCCTCAAGCTTTGCTATGAAGAATGCTGGTGTAGAAGGACTGAGGTTGAAATAGACACTAGAAAATGACATGGGATTATTTCCCGCAGTTATCCGCGGGGACGGGAACGGTGATGAATTTTGTCACCGTGTCATTCTCTAGAGAACCGTGCAATTTGTAGTCATTTTTAAAATATTCTGTGTTTCAATGGGGGACCCAGCGTACTTGTTTGCCTAGAGCTCAGCAAAGAGTTAATCCTCCCTGAGTATAAGTTCAGTCATGTGTGTAACGAGGAGCCTCACACCCATGTGCCACCCCCTCCCATACACGCTGTGGATGTTACACAAGTATTTGCAGGATACACTTACGCATCGTGCTGGCATTTTCATGTGTCAAAAAGGAGCACAAAAAAGCAGGTTTCTAGGTTATAGAATTGTCCCTTTTGTCTTTGCTTGGGCCTTTGATGGTGGATAATCTATCTCTATGAGACTCATTCTTCCTTCATCCTTAGGAAGGTACAGTCACAGCATACATCGATTCTTATAAATGGCCTCGTGGGCATGGAGAAGTTTTCTTAACATAATACATGATGGCAGATAAATACCTGCACAGTGTGCCCAAAAGTCACATTAATTAACCAACAGTATTATTAACAAGCAGCATTTTATTTACTAAAGTCAACTTGAAGATGTCCTACCTTCCCCCACTGAGATACACAGCATCTCCACTAACAGCATAGCATATGACTGTGGTACAAAATATGCATACTGGACCCTGTGCATCCTATTTTGTTTCTCTTGCGTAGGTGGGACACAAACTGTAGAATTCTCCCTGGCACTGGTGTCACTTCCCAGCTACTGGAATTACCATCGGAGCACCACTCCTGCCCTCAGAACGTGTCAAAGTTTTCTTTTCATACTATCCTCTGTGGCTATCCCATACGTTGTTGAATGCCATTACTGTTTTGTCTCTGCCTCCTCCACCGGGAAGGTGTCCAAATTCTACCACTCTCTTTGTGAGAAAGTAATACGTATATCCTGATATTACGCCTAAGTCTACCATCCTGCAACCTGATGGTCTTAGAGTGGCTCAGGAAGAGGATTTGGGAGGTAACTGTGATTTTCCGTATGCAATTGGATTTGTCTCACATCTCTTTCAGTTGCATTCAGGTACACTAGATATTTCCTGTCCCTCACTAAGGGAACAATTATATAGCTTGGAGCCTCCTGCTGGGCGTGCCAAAGCCACACGCTAAGAATCAATTCTTTATTGACATCTGTGTGCCAAGATGGCATTGTAGACCATTGGTTCTTCAAACTGTCCTGGGGGACCCCCAGCCAGTTGGGTTTTCAAGATATCCCTAATGAACATGCCTGAGGCAGATTTGCATATTATAGAGGAGCCAACCTCATCAGTGATGTCACAATGACTTGATTGTCCTAGACTTGGTTCACATAAGAACATAAGAGTTGCCATACTGGGATAGAAAGGTCCATCAAGTCCAGTATCCTGTTTCCAACAGTGGCCAAACCCAGGACTTTATTCTGGCTCTGGAATATGTTTATTATTTCCCTAGAACCCAAATGCATAATTGACAATATGGGCTGTAGGCTGAAACTGTGTCAAAACACCTCATTTCATCTTCTTTAGTACCATAATGTAAGAAAAAGAATGAGAAAATTGAGGTGTTTTTCATTATAAATACCACAGAATGGCCTGGGAGAATTCCACAGTTTCTACATCTGTTGCTGGATACTTTGATCTTCCAATAAGACATAGAAGATAATTTTATAACATATCCCACTCTGCTAAACCACCCTATTCTGTCCTTCCCCTCAAACTCACAGCTAGCTGTCCTCTTCAGAGCTCTTGCTCTTATAAACCCCGTACTAATGTCCGTACTCATGCCCGTCTGCCAAATCAGCTCTCTGAAAGCAGCCAGTGATCTCTACTGGTGACTGATAGAACCACATGGGAGAGAAGCCCTAGTGCCAGGGGAATTAGGGATAAAATATTGGGTTGCAAGCTCCACTTTCTTGTTAGTTGAGGTTGGGCTGCAGAGGAGGGAGGGAGGAAGGCAGAGATGTTTGGGCAAGATAGATCCAGTGGATTTCTATTTGTACTGAAGGTAAAGGAGGACATACCCCACCACAGGCATAGGCACAGGGCCACAGGCACAGGGCCCCAGTCCAGCTGCGTTAGGTGCCTTCCCTTGTACCTCTGCCATCACTAGTGCAACCAGTGTGAATGCTCAGCTGATGCAGACACCTTGTGGCTTTTGCTGGTGCTGTTGTCTCTGGCCTTTACAAGATTCAAGAATATGTTGATAGACACAATGAGTCGGAAGACAATATCTTCTGTCTCGTGGGACCCTCGACCACCAGAGGGCATCCACTGAAAATCAGGGAGGGAAGTTTCATAGCGACTCCAGAAAGTACTTCTTCACCGAAAGAGTGGTGGATCAGTGGAACAGACTCCCACTGCAGGTAATTGAGGCCAGCGACGTGATGGATTTTAAGAGAAAATGGGATGCTCACGTGGGATCTTTAAGGGAGTAAATTCAGGGGGGGGGGGGCGGATAATTGGCAGGGGCAGACTCGATGGGCTATGACCCTTTTCTGCCACCATTTTCTATGTTTCTAATGAGGTCATTCAACACTCAAAAGTGATTTAACCAGTCAAAAACAGATCCTGGCTGGTTAAGGGGCTCATTGTCAAAAAAATTGAAAACCATCCAAAATGTGGCATAAAGAGGCAGATGGATGTTTTTCTCACCAAACCCTTCCAATCCGCTATTTTTGAAACCCATGTTCCATTCAGATTTCTATGGTGGTTGTCTAATTCTGAAGGAGGCGTGTTGGAAGCATGGTGCATGGTTTGGGTGGGCTTACGATTCGTACGTTTTTCCGCAACATCCAGGGCACAATTTGGACATTTGGGGCTTAGACCTGTTTTAACAACAAATAAGTAGCAGGTGACCAGTGGAGGGATGTAAGCATGGTGGTGTCTTACCCCCTCCCACCCCCCAAAGATGTGAATGAAACAGTACATACCTGCCTGTATGAGAGCTTCAGATGTTATGGCCAGTCCTAGCAGAGCAGCAAGCAGAAGTAGCCCAGTGGGTGGTATAGTGAACCAAAGAGATGGGAGGCTCAGGCCCATCCCCCACTCTAACGACGTACTACACTTATGGTGGGCTATTGGTGTGGTATACAGTTGGGTCCAGTGGGTTTTGAAGGGCTCACCATACGATATAGGGCTCTATGGTGAGATGTGTACCTGGACCTTTTGTGTGGGACAGCGGCAGCAAAAGAGTCTGTGGAGAGTGATGCTTCGGATGTAGACTTTATTAAAAGTTCAATGTCATAATCCACATAAAAACATCTAGGACTCAATCCACTGTGATCTTGGACCCAACACAGTTCGTGTTTCGACAGTATTGTCTTCCTCAGGGGTCCCTGTGGTCCTAAATAGAGGCTTGTGGATTATGGACTCCAGTCCACATGAGTCACTGCAGGATTTGTTCACCTTTTATGTGGGGTTCACTGCAGCATACCCTAGGACAGGGGTAGGCAATTCCAGTCCTAGAAAGCCGAAGCCAGGTCATGTTTTCAGGATATCCACAATAAATGTGCATGAGATAGATTTGTATCTCAAGGAGGCAGTGCATGCAAATCCATCTCATACATATTCATGGTGGAGATCCTAAAAACTTGACCTGGCTCCGGTTTTTGAGGACCAGAATTGCCTATCCCTTGCCCTAGGGTGCCCTGCTGCTCTGCTGGGACGTCTGTGTGGCCAGTCTGCTAAGAATGCTGGCCCCTCCTACATCCCAATGGCTTCTTTGGGGCATTTTTCTCTTGGACATAATTTTTTGAAAATGGTTCAAAGAGATAGACACACTGGGGATGAGCACATCTCAGAAATGGCCATTTTCGAAATGAAAAGAGAGGCGTTTTCTGTTTTGAAAATGGCCATGTTCGCTACTGGATTTTTATGCATGTTCCGCAAAATGTCCAAACTCAGATTTGGACTGCATCTTGAAAATGACCTCAACACCCCCACCCAAATTGGAGCTAATGATTAATTTTCAGTGGCACTTAATCAACTCGTGTCGCTGAAAATGTCTGGTTAGCACCAAACTCAAAACCGGCTATTTTGGGGCATCCTGGAGATGGGGTTAAGTGCTGATATTAAGCTGGCTACAACATACTGATAAAGTGCAATATTCGGCACATGATGACCACATAAAGGGAACTGCATAAAAGTACTTCATAACTGGTTATGTGCTGGATATTGCATTTAACCGGTATGTTTTAGCCAGCTCCATAAACCCAAAAATGGAGTGCTAGAACCCGGACTTATCAGCATTGAATATAGAAACATAGACACATGATGGCAGATAAAGGCCAAATGGCCCATCCGCAGCGTCCAACAGCTCCTCCTCTCCCTATTGGCTAAGGCTCTTAACATTTGCATCTCCTCTTCCTATAGGCTAAGGCTCTTTACACCTGCATTGTGATGTCATAGACACATGATAGCAGATAAAGGCCAAATGGCCCATCCAGTCTGCCCATCCGCAGTAACCATTCTCTCTTTCCCTCTCTGAGAGATCCCAAGTGCCTATCCCAGGCCCTTTTGAATTCAGACAGTCTCTGTCCCCACCACCTCTTCTGGGAAACTGTTCCATGCATCTACCACCCTTTCTGAAAAAAAGTATTTCCTTAGATTACTCCGGAGGTCAGTGGAGATCAGCAAATTGCTGATAACCAATGGCTGAATATCGACCCCAGTATACATCTAGGTAAAATCTATGTTGTACTTAAAGTAGAATATAAATATGATTTGAAATTAAATTAATGCAGATACAACCTTTTCAGACTGATGTGTTAAGTACCTGTTACCTTTCACATTTCAGCTTGTATAATGAGGACTTTATTAGAGATTAAAACTCGTTTCTCCTCAAATCCTACGAAATGCAGAGTCTGGTAATCTAGCAGGAGGTGGATATGGCTGATTCTGATATAATTCGGGGCTAATGAAGAGTTTGTTTAACTAGATAAAGCAGGTCAGCGAGGACGGAGCTGCTTTCTCGGTGCCGTTCGTGATGCGCTGCATTAAAGTTGTCCACTTTTGGCTTTCTCATATCGTAGTTCAGTCCAAAGATTTCAGATGAGAGGTGATTTATCGCCCACTCTTTTGGTCTCATGTTCAGCTTCAAGAGAGCAGAGAAGAGCTTTTGAGGTATATTCAAGAATGGCTTCTGCTTGCTACGAAAGTTCAATAATGAATGCAACCCATTCACTTCTGTTCCACTTTACAGCAGATCTTTCAATTCAGAGATATCTTTTCAACCTTGCAATAAAGGGCAAACACACAGCATGACTCAGCAAACATTATGGCCATCCCAGATATATGTGACTCAGCATTCAATATACAGTGTGCCGAGTCACAGGTGCTGATAATCAAAATGGGTTTTAGAAGTATCTAGAGGTAGCTTAGGCCCTTTTACTGCCGCTGTACGTCCAAAGCTGAAAGGGGCGTTTTAGGAGGAATGGTGAGGGCAGGATTTGGGTGGGACATGGGCTGACTTAGACTTAGTCCTACTGCAAATATAGCCGAAAGTTTTACAAGGCTGCATGGACGGAACTTATGTTCTTCTAGAAAGACATGGGGGTAGCCACTGCTTGCCCTGGAATATTGCTACTCCTTGGGTTTTGGCCAGGTAGTAGTGATCTGGATTGGCCACCGTGAGAACGGGCTACTGAGCTTGATGGACCATTGGTCTGACCCAGTAAGACTATTCTTATGTTCTTATGAAGTTTCAAGTTTTTATTAGGATTTTATATACCGCCTATCAAGGTTATCTAAGCGGTTTTACAATCAGGTACTCAAGCATTTCCCTATCTGTTCCGGTGGGCTCACAATCTATCTAACGTACCTGGGGCAATGGGGGGATTAAGTGACTTGCCCAGGGTCACAAGGAGCAGCGCGGGGTTTGAACCCACAACCCCAGGGTGCTGAGGCTGTAGCTTCAACCACTATGCCACACACTCCTAAAAACAGGTCTACATGCCCAGAAGGTATCCAAATTGACCAGATAAACACTGCAGACACAAGTATAGACCCCCACACACTCCCCCAATGATCACTGACCCCCCCCCCTCCCGGCCATAAAACATACATACCTGCCTCCAGAACATCAGCACCTGGCAGAGGAAAGCCAAGTAGAGATGCACAGAGGTGGCTTAAGTAGTCTGGGGTGGGCTAGTGAACCATGGAGAGGAGGACCCAGGCCCATAAGCCACTCTAACCACTGTATTCATGATGGAAAATGTGAGTCCACCAACCCCCCAACCCCCAATCCTACTGTATTGCCATATAGGTGGCACTTGCAGCCATAAGGGCTATTGGGGTTGTATACAGATGGGTACAGTATGTTACAAAGGTGTTTTGGGGGGCTCACCATGACCTGCAAGGAAGGTGTGGTGAGATGTTTATGTGTCACCTTTTTTGTGAAGTTCACAGCAATGCCCTGTAAGGTGCCCGACTACTCTGTTGCCATGTCTGGGTGGCCACTCCAACACTTTGCTGACCCCTCCCACATCCAAAAGGTCTTGTTATAGGCGTTTGGGACTCAGATGATTTTTTTGGATAAGAATGAGGTATAAAGATAGATGACTTGGCGGTCTGGACCATCAAACAGTTAGACGTAGAAGTAGACAATTTTGAAAAAATATATTTTGGATGTATTTTACGAGAATGGGCTTTAGATGCTGCTGACTTTAGGGACTAATGCTCTAGGCCCAAAATGGACTTAGACGTATTTTTTAATTATGCCCTTCAGACTGTATCAAAAGGCCATTTATTCCAATCCAAAAGTGAAAGATCTGGGAGTAATACAGGATTTGACCCTTGAATGCAGGCGAATTCAGTAACATATAATGCATTTGTAAAGTTGGTGTGCCAATTTTGACCTCTTTTACATTGTGATGTCTTGTCTTCTAACTCACCAAATTCTTGCAGAGCAAAGTTGTAAGTGGGTGACAATTAGCATAAAGTGTTACAAGAAGGAAACTCTGGAATGAGAGGGCATTGGATGAAGTTAAGAGGTGACGGGCTCTGGAATAATCTAAGGAAATACTTTTTTACAGAACGATTGGTAGATGCATGGAATAATCTCCCAGTATGAGTGGTGGGGACAGACTGTGTCTGCCTGAATTCAAGAAAGTATGGGACAGATATATGGGATCTCTTAGGGAGAGGAGATAGTGGATGCTGGGGATGGGCAGACTGGATGGGCCATTTGACCTTTATCTGTGGTCATGTTTCTATAACCATAAAGCTCTATGACCTCACAATTCAAATGTGTTAAGAGCCTTAACTTATAATCATAAAGCTCTATGACCTCACAATGCAGGTGTAAAGAGCCTTAGCCAATAGGAAGAGGAGATGCAAATGTTAAGAGCCTTAGCCAATAGGGAGAGGAGGAGAGAGTGGATGCTGTGGATGGGCCATTTGGCCTTTATCTGCCATCATGTGTTTATGACCTCACAATGCAGGTGTAAAGAGCCTTAGCCTATAGGAAGAGGAGATTCAAATGTTAAGAGCCTTAGCCAATAGGGAGAGGAGGAGAGAGTGGATGCTGCGGATGGGCTATTTGGCCTTTATCTGCCATCATGTGTTTATGACCTCACAATGCAGGTGTAAAGAGCCTTAGCCTATAGGAAGAGGAGATGCAAATGTTAAGAGCCTTAGCCAATAGGGAGAGGAAGAGATAGTGGATGTAGTATTTCAGTTAGTTTATCACAATCAATTAACTCCATGAATTTAAATTTCGAAACCCATACACGTGATTTTGTGAAAAGTGTTCAGTGTCCTTGTCTCCTGCAACAGAGCCGCTTAGAGATCAAATTCGGGACCATCATGTCACTTTTCTGTCCCTAATAGAGCTTATTTCCATAATTGATACAAAATGCACAAACCAATACAACAATGTAACCCTCGTTATTAGCGACTCAGCAGGATAGCAGATAACTCGAGTGCTTCAAAGTGCTCCAATGCGGTAACTCCCCAACTCAGACCCAAGTTTCACCAATAAAGGCTTCCTCAGGAGGAGTTTTTTCTATTTAGAGAAGCAACATCTCCCGCATCTATATTCTCCGTAACGTCTGAAGAAATGTGGATTCAACGCCACGTTGCCGGTTGAATCCCCAACCCATCCTGCACCCCCTTTTAGGAACCATGCATAAAATTGACATGTGCAAGTACATTTTAATTAATGCAATTAGTGCCAATAATTATTAGCACCCAATTACCAGCACTAATTGGCTTGTTATTCAGTTTAATTGTGTGCATACCCAAATTTGCATATGCAATTTTTTGCACCATTTATAGAATTTGGTGGATGATAAGCCCAGAAATGAGGTTTATAAAACAATAAATGAAACATTTTTGATGACCTCAGTGATGCGCAGTGACTCCATGTGGAAGGGCGCATCATTAACCATGTAGGAAGCACATTAGGAAAGCGATAAAAACATTACCTGTCCACCCATCTCCCACGACCGATAGAGTCCAAAGAAATGTCTATTGATACAAGATCCTCGGTATGTGGCGCGTTAGGATAAAAACTTGTATTGTAACTGTGATAAATTTAACCTGTAAGCTGTATATTACGGATATGGGTATTAGATACCTAATATTTGTCAAGATAGGATATAAGTGGTAAATAAAGAAATAAACAGGTTACAACATGCCTTAGATACAGTACAAGTGGTTGGTTTTTTTCTGGTACATGTTTTTATCCTAAGTGGTTTTACATTCAGTGGGCTCAAACTCTTATCTAGTGTACTTGGGACAATGGGGGGGGGGGATTAAGTGACTTGCCCAGGGTCACAAGGAGCAGCGAGGGATTTGAACCCACAACCTCAGGGTGTGAAGGCTGTAACTCTAACAACTGCACCACACACTCCCTATTAGGGATATTGGTATTAGATCCCTAGCATGTGTCGAGTTAGGATAAAACATGTACCAGAAAAAACCAACCACTTGTACTGTATCTATAGCATGTTGTAACCTGTTAACTGTATATTATGTGTGTTAACCTGTAACCCATCCTGAGCTCTGTGGGGAAGACAGGACGGAAAATGAATTAAATAAATAAGCAGAAGTGACAGAAGAGTCATTTAATTCCCAGGCTTTCCTCGTCCTGATTAACAATGGCTTGTCCTCGAGCAGGAAATCCATCAAGTCCTCTCCTGGTGCACCAGGCTGAAGATCCTGCAAAAGAAACTGATTACAGTCTCTAAATTATCAGCTCTTCTCTTCCAAAAGTCACATCCACCGCTTGTGACAGTAAATTGCTCAAACGCTTGTCAGTTCTGACCCAGGCTATCAATTAGACATTTGTGCTTATGCATAAGACTTTGACATCAGTGTCAATCACTGGCACAATGGAAATGCGGGAAGCTTTGCACTGAGCTCTGCTTAAGTCCCCTCTGAAGCACAGAACTGGTCTAAAGCTACTTTGCCTCAAAGGGGTCATTTCACTTCCTATTGCTCAGCTGGTGAAAAAAACAGCTGACTCGGCTGAGCACTGAGGTCCGGTTAAGTGCCAATCCCTTTCCTGATGTGTGGAAATTCAGGTTTTTAAAAACCTGTAAAATATCGTGGACACTGTTTCTGCATAGTTTCCTTTTGGGTTTTTCCATCCTGTGGATAATCTCAAACACTGATAGGCTGATGCTGAGAACTCCAGCGCCGCAGAGAACAGGGCCGGAAAACCTCTCAGGAACATCGCAGAAAAATAACTTCCTAATGCTCACCACTAACAGCATGGAAATTATATGTTCATGTTGAGCATTAGGAAGTTATTTTTCTGCCCGTGCATCTGCTTTTTTTTCTGCGCGGCTCTGCACGAATGCCTGGAAGGGAGGTGGGGCTGGTCTCCTGCTGGAAGGTGCGCGTTTCAGCCAAATAAACTTCTACCGTCAGAAAATAACTGAGGATGAAAGAGCTGAGAGTAACTGCTAAACATAGTAACATAATAATATAGTAGATGATGGCAGATAAAGACCCGAATGGTCCATCTAGTCTTCCCAACCTGATTCAATCTAAAAATTTGTTGGGTTTTGGGTTTTTTTCTTCTTCTTCTCCTTAACTATTTCTGGGCAAGAATCCAAAGCTCTGCCCAGTACTGTTCTTAGGTTCCAACTACTGAAGTCTCCGTCAAAGCTCACTCCAGTCCATCTACACCCTCCCAGCCATTGAAGCCCTCCCCAGCCCATTCTCCCCCAAATGGCCCAGTACTGGCCTTAGTTATTCAATATTTACTATTCTTTTCTGATTTCTAGATCCTCTCTGTTCATCCCACGCTTCTTTGAACTCCGTCAATGTTTTCCTCTCCACCACCTCTCTCAGGAGCGCATTCCAGGCATCCACCATCCTTTCCGTAAAGAAGAATTACCTTACATTGCTCTTGAGTCTACCACCCCTCAACCTCAAATTATGTCCTCTGGTTTTTACCATTTTCCTTTCTCTGGAAAATATTTTGTTCTACGTTAATACCTTTCAAGTATTTGAACATCTGAATCATATCTCCCCTGTCTCTCCTTTCCTCTGTGGCAGGGGTGTCAAAGTCCCTCCTCAAGGGCTGCAATCCAGTCAGATTTTCAGGATTTCCCCAATGAATATGCATGAGATCTATTAGCATACAATGAAAGCAGTGCATGCAAATAGATCTCATACATACTCATTGGGGAAATCCTGAAAACCTGGCTGGATTGCAGCTCTTGAGGAGGGACTTTGACACCCCTGCTCTAAGGTATACCTATTTAGGGCTTCCAATCTCTCCTCATATGTCTTTTGGTGCAAATCTCCTATCATTTTTGTTACCCTCCTCTGGACCGCTTCAAGCCTTTTTGTGTCCTTCGCCAGATACGGTCTCCAAAACTAAACACAATATTCCAAGTGGGGTCTCACCAATGACCTGTACAAGGGCATCAACACCTTCGTTCTTCTATTGATTACACCTCTCTTTATATATGTGTGTGTGTGAGTGGAAAGGGGATTTGCCATCCCTCTGCTGGTGGCCTCCCTTGTGCTAACAGCAGCGGCAGGGAGCAGGCAGAAGATATGACCCAAGCCACTAGAGAAACCCAAGTCAAGCCATCTATTGAGAGACATAAGTTCAGATACCCTAATGCCAGCTCTGAGGCTTTCAGCGGTAGAGGCAAGGTCTGGGTTGGGTGCTATTTCTGAGCATTAGGAAGGAATATCTAAGGCCTCGTTTGCATAGCCTTTGCATGCTATTTGCAATGGTCTCACATTGTTCCCTGCACCTGTGCCCTCTGAACATCCTGAGCACACTAACGATGGCAGTAGTCCAGCACTAATCACCTCTAGTGCCAGTGTTAGGTTCTGAGCATCAGCCTGTCAATCATGAACAATAAAAGTAAAGTGAAGTTCCTTCTGCAAAAACTAGCTTGGTAAGTTGGAGATGGGAGGCAGAGCTCAGATAACTTTTCCCTGAAGCGGACATGCTGGCTCCAGCACCATTGGGCTCTGCTCTATTGGTGGAAGAAACTGCCAGTCACTGATTTTGGGTCGCCCACTTCCTTTGCCCATTCTTTCATTGTTTGTTCTGTTTGTTGTTTTGTTTCTGTTCCATTAAAAAAAAACTGGGTTTTTCAGGCCCTTAGCGTGATCAGATATTATATGGATTATTAGAGACAAATGTCATCTCCATCACTGAGCTGGTATTATCTCACAGCCGCAGCCCTTCTGGGTGTAGAAGTTAAAGCAGCAGTTTAAAAAAGATTTAAAAACTCGTGTTCTGAAAGTAAAGGTCCTCCTTGATAGCAGAGCAGGATTAACCCTTTGTTGTGTCCCAGGCAAACCAACGCATTGTGCTTTCTAATGTACTATAATATGGGGAATATTGGCCAGGGCCATGTATCTTCCAGGTCAGTGGACGTTGCCAGATATTCAGTAGCTGGAGCCATGAATGCCCTGACTTTGAATATCCAAGGTCAGGTCAGCCCATGACCGGAAGCGGCTTGGCCACTTACGGCTGTAGAATAAATATCAGCTCCTCTGATTTTAAACCTCTGCAAAAATGTGCTTGCCACTATTCCACCCCTTGGCATGATCACAACACCTTCATCATCCCACCCGTCCCTCCCCCACTACCTGGTCCCCTCCAGTGACAGCGGTCAGCAAGCAGAACTTCCTCCCAGTACTGAACTGCTACATCCTCTTCTGCCAGCTCTGCTCTGCTGCCGTCTAGTGAATCTCAATAGATGACTTCAGAGAAGAACCGGCAGCAGGTGAGAAGCACTGCTCAGCAACACCTGCGGACTGAAGGACAGGGAGCTTAGACGTCTGAGTAGAGAATGACACGGGGATAAGTTTTTCGCCGTCCCCGCAGGAACTTAATTTCCCTGTCCCTTCTCCGCATGTTTTGTCGCTGCCCCAATCCTGTAAGCTCTGCCTTGTCCATACAAGCCTCGAACACTTATGATTTGAAAGTGTTTGAGGTTTGTGCAGATGAGGACGGAACTTGCAGGAATGGGGCAGGGACAAGAAAAGAACTCACTGGGAAGGGATGGAACAATGAGTTCCTGCAGGGACGGGGAAAAATTTGTCCCCATGCAGATGAGGACGGAGTTTGCAGGAATGGGGATGGGATGGGAAAATTAGTTCCCCGTATCATTGTCTACTTCTGAGAGTAATGGTGGATCTCACCCATTCCCCCTCTTCTGTCTGCTAGCAGCTGACTAACCAGGGGAAAAAAACCTGCTTTGTGAACCACTAAATTAGACTATCTGACACCCCTCCCAGGGCCCAGGACAGAAATTTGCAAGGGGGCCTCTACGCCTGCCAGCAAGCTGTTCTGACTTCTTTTTTTGGACAGACTTGGGATCCCTTCTGGCACGACAACCTAGGGCTGGTGTCCTGTTTGCACCACCCCCTAACGCCGGCCCTGCCGCCTTTTAGGTTTGGGTCCTAGGAATCCTGTCCTGATTGCTCTGCTCCGACCTTAAAAGTTTTCACCTTTCTGGACCATCACATCAACTTACAAACTTGTCCATGAATGGTATTTAAATAGCGCCAGGAAACTCCTTAAAAGTCTGGTCAACCATTCAGCATCCAAGCGTGAGATAAGTCTGGTTGATAGGTGATAAATGAACCATGAATATATATGAAGGATACATGAGTGGAGAGTAACAGGGGTTCAGGCTTTGATGACTGGCATTACTGCTCTCAAGTTTTGAGCCTGTGCCAATTCAACCCCTCTTTTTGAGAATTGTTTGGCAGTAGGGTATACATTTTTAATTAGTAGATGCACTTCCGTCTAATATGTTTATGACTTATTAAAGCTCCACCAAACAATCAGGAACCATCATTGCGACAGCCGTGACCTTTAGAGCTAGTAATTCTGATTCTAGGTTTGTCTCATTATCATAATTATCCCAGGCAGAATAGCTACACCAGATGGATGCTACAACAAGCCCTGCTACTCCCTCACACACCCCATTCCACTTCATACAAATTAGCAACATTTCTACAAAGATTATCCGATATTTATTATCTCTTTTTTTCAATAGTTTTCTCTCTGTGTTTTAGTGTACACTGTCTCTGATAAGAGCTTATATAAATTATAGCAATAATGAAAGATTCAGAGATATACCCTGAACATTTGCATTGTTTTACAATGGAACATGTCCCACCCCAGGCTCAGAGTCTCCAGAAATAAGGGATTCAGTCCCTTGAAAGGAATCCTACCCATCCCAAGAGATGTACACCTTGTGTCAGCCTCTCCTGGGGGAGGGGGCCAACAGCGGGCAGTGCCTCCCATTGCATCTCCGAGGATGAATCTGCAAGCACGTCATTCCCACCCAAAGTCCTTTCCAATCATCTGATAAAACTTCATGTTGAAAGGTCTGTAAAACTCCTGAAGGTGCTCAATGACTTGTTTCTCAATTTTTGGATGAGGTCTTCCTTTGGATTTCCCCAGGCAGCGAGGCTTGCTGCTTCCCTCTGGCTTCATTAGGCAGGGGAAGCCCTTGGTTTCGTTAAAGTAGAAATGTTTATCTGTAATGACCCTTTTAAGGCCTAGGAAGTCTTGAACACGACCCATTTCTCCGGCTGGATCACTCACCAGTCTCTCACCACTGACAAAAAGAAATCTAGAAAGGGGGAAATACTGTAGCCAGTTGTCCAAGTGTTTGGCATAAATTCCAATCCGAATGGCACTCCACGAAGTGTCAATGAGGCCTCTACTGATATTCTTGAAAGCCAGAGCTTGGAAAGTGGGAATTGTGGGGGTTTTGGAGAGGGTCTGGGTATAGTCGGAAATAGCCCTGGTAACTGGATTGCGGACTACAACAATCAGCTTGGTATCTCTGGACATGTTGTAAATGCGTTTCGGGGCCTCCTTGGTTACAAAGTAACTTGGTGTTTTCTCCATGGTAATCTGTCCATCCAGCGTCCTCGGCATCAGATTCCTGCAAAACAGAGGAAGTGTGGTTAGAATTTGTAGAAAGTCGTTCACATCTACCTTGATTGAACTCAATGACGAGAATTATTTGCTGTAGTCTGTTATTTGCGCATTCACCTTTACTAAGGTGCGTTGACTGATTTAGCATGTGCTAATCTTTGGCGTGTGCTAAATTGGTTAGCACGTGCTACATCGGTTAACACACCTTAGTAAAATGACCCCTATATTCTTGAATCTAGATCAGGGGTCTCCAAACTTTGCTCCACAAGGGCCACATTGGGTACTTCAGCACTTTTTAGTGGTCCGTAGTAAAAAACAAAAAAAACAAAAAAAACCCAAAGATAAATAACTCTAGATCTATGAGTTTTATTGAAAGCAGAAAATTTTATAAACTTATTACAGAGTATGTGAGATTAAATTATCGTATATTAATGATGACGAACACGACCAGCAAATTCTCACGTTTTCCTCACAAATTATAATAAAACCATTAATGTGAATGACGGAACTGTTTTTCTGTTTTTTTTTTTAATTTTAAATAAGTGAATATGCACCTTTACATATAAATTTGTGCAATTACAAACTGAGTATTACACGGCACCACTGCAAATATTCTTATGGACAATTAACCGTAAAGACGAGTCATGAACTTCCAGATTCAATAGTCACAGCGCCAGAGTTGCCTACAAAGTCATGAATTGGCACTGTCGATCGAGGCCGAACAAGTGCCACGAAGCATACAATTATGATTCAGTATTAAATAAAGTTGTGAACAATATTAAGATAATATTTTGAACACAATTTTAATTAATGCATTTGAAATCTATCAACACCCTGTGGTTTGTTAGTTTTTTGCAAATTCTCATTGGAAAATTAGTCCAATTGGTGCATTTCTGCACAATTCTTCTGTGGTCCGGATAAAATCATATCGCGGGCCGGATGTGGCCCAAGGTCCGAACTTTGGAGACCCCTGATCTATATGGATAGATGATCCATGTATGACAAGGAAGAGTACCAAGGTGGAGGTATACTGCTGCCTCCCTGGCCAAGATGCAGATTACACAGGCCAATAAAATTAGTAACCCTTCCAGCTCTTCCTTCTTGTTGCCTATAAACACATTACAGTAATCAATTTGAGGTAGAATCATAGACTGAACCATTAATCTAAAATTATCTCCATTAAAACAGTTGCTAATCCTTCTAAGTTTTCTTAACACCCAGAAAACCTTTTTTTGAGACCCAAAATTTGAGGATCAAATAACAAATGCCTATCAGCCCTAAAATTTGTAGTTGTGATTCTAGATTAAACATCTTATCATCCAGAGTTAGCTGTTGACAAGTCTCCAATGTCAAAAACTTTGTTTTTCTTTGTTCAATTATAAATGAAGGATATTAATCCATTGTTCTACTTAGCTCTATACTCTTTTTTTTTCCCCCGCTATACAAATGTTCTCAATCAGTGGACTAAATGAAAAAAAAGACCATCTTTCCCTCTAAAAATGTCTTTTACTCTATTTTGAAGCTTATTTGAGGTGTGAAGGAGCAGCACAGGACTCAACTCAGTCTGTGAATTTCTGGCAGGATGAGATCCAGTTCCAGCAGCAGGAAATCGAAGTGAAAAAAACAAAGAATTGACTAAAGGCATTTTCTTTCCAGGACAGGTAGCTGTGCCAACAGTAGGAATGCAGTCATTCAATGGAGACACACAGACACACATCCCTGGCAGGAAACGTTTCTCAAGATTTATGCCCTGTGAAGTCTGGATCTTGCCCAAAAGCTGTGCCTTAACACTGCTTGCCAATGGACTGATTTTGGCTGAACTTGTTTCCAGGCATGGTTAAGTGTGAGACTGGGGGGGGGGGGGGGTGCCAATCAGACTCATAAGTCAATGTGGAAGAATGAAGCAGGCTTCCATTCCTAAATGTCCTGTTACTTTAGAATTGTTTGCATAATAAGGACATAATCATGCAAGTATCAGAGCTCCTTGGGAAATTATAAGACACGATCGAGGTGAAAGGGAAAGAGTGTTTTAAGTAATCCTCTGCCTGGGTTAAGTGATTGGGATGTCCCAAGCAGAAGCAACAATACAAATGTCCATTTGGACCAGTGGTTCCCAACCCTGTCCTGGAGGACCACCAGTCAGTCAGGTTTTCAGGATAGCCCTAAAGAATATACAATCTCCCCATGGGAGTGGCCTAAGAGATCTGGCCAATCAGAAGCTTAAGCTACTCCCAGTACATCCTAGAATTTACTGCAAATTGGGCCTAAGATTCCAGTTGGTCTAGGTGCCTAAAGCCCCTCCTATGGGAGTGGACTTAAGCGCTTGAGCCAATCAGGGCATAAGGTCCCTCCCCAGTGCATCCATCCCATTCTTGAGAAAGCGAGCCAGCCGGCTGGAGGCACGAAGGATGCCTTCGGCTGGCCAACACTTTAAAGTAGGGGGCTCCGGGGGGGGGGGGGGGTGGAGGGGTCCAGCAGGAGGTTGCCCATGATGTATGAGAGGTGGGGGGCTCTGGCAGGAGGGACAGAACATCCCCCTGCCAGCAATGTACAGAGGGGTTGGGGGGTTCTGGCAAGAGGGACCGGGCATCACTCCTGCTGGCAACGTACAGAGGGGGGGTCTGGCAGGGGGGTCTGGGGGGCAGGGACAGGTTGCCTTTGCTGCGATAAGCTCAGCAGCAACCCGATTCTCTAACTGGCGCTTGTGACATGGACGTCGGTTAAAGAATTGGGTTCTTCTGCGGGCTTAGGCGCGTCTGTGATTCTCAAAAGCCGCTTAGGCAGCTTCTTGGTAGATGACTACACCAAAGCGTACGTGTTTAGATATTAGCCAAGTAAGCCAAATTTCTGCTATTTTCCACACAGTGCAGATATCGAAGGGTCATATTCAAGTTCTCCTGCATATGTTTCAAGCTAGTTTGGGGACTAGCTCCTACGTACCTGCTACCACACTTCGTATTCTACTGCCCTATAAGACAAACCAGAAACTGCTATCTTTTTGCATACCCAAGCACACAAAACCTTTCTGGACAGAACTTTCATGCACCAAGGAAACAAACAACAACATTGGCCAGACAGTTACATTAATAAAGCTGAACTGACCTACAACGCTTTTAGAAAACTCATAAAAACTACCTTATTCGACAGATACATCACCTAAACAGAATCTCACCGAACACTGTTCATTTCACTTTCCCAATTTGCCCTCTGAAATCCTAATCGAACAGTATTTATAATTTCGGGACCTTTCTTCTAATATGTCCCCTCTGAAATTCTAAACAAACTGTATATTGTTATTTTCGCTGTTTTTGAAATTCGCGACCTCTCTTTAACAGGTCCTCTCTGAAATTCTTAGCAAACAGTATAATTTGTATTTTCACTTTCTTAAAGTCTCTGTACTTCGATCTGCCTATCTGCATATTGTAAATTGCTGAATGTCCAGCTCTCTTGAATGTAAACCGCCTAGAAGTCGCAAGATTGTGGCGGTATAGAAAAATAAAGTTATTATTATTATTATTATATAATACTGCTAGATTTTTTGCCCAAAATGCCTTTTTATCAATGTGCACTTTTTTTGTTTTGAATTTTTATCAATGTGTCATAAAAGTTATAGCTATAATACCTTGAAATTTGCTCCATTAAGCAAAAATAAGAGCAACTTTTAAGAAAAACAGCTTTTTAAGATGTGGCTTTGAGCTTTAGATACGTACAAAATTTTGTACGTATCTAAAGGTGCTCATAAACAGAACTATTGCAAAATTTTAGTGAGAACTTTTTTGCAGCTATTAAAGTATTTTGTGCTGATGTGTTTTATTCCTTTCTTGTAATCCAAATTTTTAATATATTCATCGCTGAATTAATAGATCTGTATAAACAGCTCAGCCACCCCTTCTCATCTGTAATAATTGTCTACCATCGTCTTCTATATTTCTGTGACAGAATTATTTATCCTGATATAAATTACAAGTCTTTTATAATTCTGCATTCCTTTAGGGTGGCATAATGGCGTTTTTAAAATCTGAAGGGATTCGCCCTGCTCCATAGCACCATTTTAATACGATCTGTGATTTTCTGTGGACTTAAATAGCCAGAAAACCACCTGGGACAATGAAAGCCTTAATTTATAGTTTCCAGGCAAATGGAACTAGTAGCCCTGAGTAAATTAATTTCTGCAGCTGCTGAAATGTCTGACATGCGAAAGCATTCACTGCTAAAATCAAAACAAAACGAACCTTTGCACTGAGGATTATTTACGAGGCATATTTTGTGGGTGGCCTAACTGGTTAATGATAACGGAGTTCCAGCACTGTCATGGCTGCCTTTACATAGAGATATGTCCATGCATGTTTAACCTTGATGCCAATGCATTATCTTCTGTACGGAAAATAGAATTTGCAGGTTCCCTTTTCCTAGAGTTACCATATGGCTTCAGAAAAAGGAGGACGGATTAAGACATCCAGGTTTTACTTCCATTGAAAGCAATGGAAATAAAATCTAGCTTTCTCAATCCACCTCTCTTTTTTGGAGCCCTAGGGTAACCCTACCTTTCCCTAAGGTGCTTCTGGCAGAGCCACAGGAACTGTTGAAGAACAGGACTTACTCTAGCTTCATAGCAAGATCAGGGCCGGTGTTTGGCGTGGGCAAGTGCCCTGGGATCTCCATGTCACCCGCCTGTCAAGTCTCCCACATTCAACTTTACTGGGCCGTGTCCCACACTCCCTCTGGCCTAGGGAGGGGAGCCTCCCCCTCGATTGACAGCAAAAGATGCAAGTCTAGTCTCACCATAAGAACTGCACATTGGGAAGAATAACCCAGATGCTAGGGTTCACCTTGGGGGTTAGCACCCAAGAAAAGGATCTGAGTGTCTTCGTAGACAATACGATGAAACTTTCCACCCAATGTGCGGTGGCAGCCAAAAAAGCAAACAGGATACTAGGAATTATTAAAAAAGGGATGGTTAACAAGACTAAGAATGTTATAATGCCCCTGTTTCGCTCCATGGTACGACCTCTTCTGGAGTATTGAGTTCAATTCTGGTCTCCTTATCTCAAGAAAGATATGGTGGCACTAGAAAAGGTTCAAAGAAGAGCGACCAAGATAATAAAGGGGATGGAACTCCTCTCGTATGAGGAAAGACTAAAATGGTTAGGGCTCTTCAGCTTGGAAAAGAGAAGGCTGAGGGGAGATAGGATTGAAGTCTACTAAATCCTGAGTGGAGTAGAACAGGTACAAGTGGATCGATTTTTTACTCTGTCAAAAATTACAAAGACTAGGGGACACTCGATGAAGTTACAGGGAAATATTTATAAAACCAATAGGAGGAAATTTTTTTTCACTCGGAGAATAGTTAAGCTCTTGAACGCACAAAAACGTGTCTTCCTGTAGTGTTTGTGCCAGTGCATTCCATAGCATGTGCGTGGACTCTTAAGAGGGCTCTAGCCACTGGGGGGAGGGGCTCCCATCAGCTGAGATCTATCTTCTGATCTCAAAGAGCGACCTGGGATATAAAAGATAACTAATTGTGACAGAGAAGGCGGCACCCTCAAGTTTCACGTTTCAAGTTCAAGTTTCAAATTTAATAATAATTTGATTAATCGCTTAATCTAAATTCTAAGCGATGTACAAGCTGATAAAATTACAATATAAGGGGGATAATAAATAAGACTAACAAGACTATTGACAAATTTAACAAAACTAGAAACATAGGGGAAAGATGGGAAAAAGTTATAATTTGTGTAGAAGTTGAAAAAACAAGTAGGGTGGACACGTAAGGAAAGGGGAGTAAAAAAAAAAAAGAAAAAGAAAATTAGTTCAAAGACTAAAAAGTTAGTATGGAAAAGCCTCTTATGATTAGTTTATGAAGGCATCTTTAAAGAGGAAAGTCTTCAGTTGACTTTTGAATTTTTCTATATTAGTTTCTTCCCTTAAATGGCTAGGGAGGGAATTCCAGGTTTGGGGAGCTGTAACTGAAAAGATCAATTGTCGTCGAGTATTTATAATTTTAAGGGAGGGGATAGTTAGCAAATGCTGTTCAGCAGATCTTAAAGTTCTATTAGAGGTGTAAGAGATTAGTAACTTATAGATAAAAGCAGGGGTTTTAGAAAGAAGAGATTTAAATGTTAGTAGACATATTTTATATATTATCCGATGTGCCACTGGGAGCCAGTGGGCTTCCTTAAGAAGGGGTGTAACGTGGTCGAACTTCTTGGCTTTAAAGATGAGCTTAATGGACGTATTTTGGATGATCTGTAGACGTTTGATTTCTTTTTGAGCTATTCCGTTGAACAACGCATTACAATAGTCTATTTTAGAAATTACGAGAGAGTGGATGAGGATATTAAGAGAATTAGCGCAAAGAAATGGGGAAACAGAGCGAATTTGTCGAAGCCTGAAAAAAGAAGATTTAATAAGAACATAAGAACATAAGCAGTGCCTCTGCCGGATCAGACCACAGGTCCATCTTGCCCAGCAGTCCGCTCCCGCGGCGGCCAAAAACAGGTCAAGGCCTGTCTGAATCATCAGAAGGGGCTCCCTTGCCACCTTGGTTTCCCATTTAAGTTCTGCCCTCCTATCGAAGTCCTAGCCCTCCGGTCTTGCACATGCACGACCAGGTTGGTTTACTCAGTACCCCACGATCCCTCTATCCCTCAGGAATCCATCCAATCCCTGCTTGAATCCCTGTACCGTACTCTGCCTGATCACTTCCTCCGGTAGTGCATTCCAAGTGTCCACGACCCTTTGGGTGAAAAAAAACTTCCTTGCATTTGTTTTGAACCTGTCTCCCTTCAGTTTCTCAGAATGCCCCCTCGTATTTGATGTCCCCTTCAGTCTGAAGAATCTGTCCCTATCCACCCTCTCTATGCCCCTCATGATCTTGAAGGTCTCTATCATATCTCCCCTGAGTCTCCTTTTCTCCAGAGAGAAGAGCCCCAGCCTATCCAGCCTCTCGGCGTATGAGCAGTGTTCCAGCCCTTTTACCATTTTCGTTGCTCTCCTTTGGACTCTCTCAAGTACCGCCATGTCCTTCTTGAGGTGCGGCGACCAATACTGAACGCAGTATTCCAGATGCGGACGCACCATCGCTCGATACAATGGCATGATGACTTCCCGTGTTCTGGTTGTTATGCCCTTCTTTATGATGCCCAGCATCCTGTTGGCTTTTTTCGAGGCTGCTGCGCACTGTGCAGATGGCTTCAGTGATGCATCCACCAGCACACCCAAGTCTCTCTCGAGTCTGCTGTCTCCCAACAATACCCCCCCCAATTTGTAGTTGAACAACGGGTTCTTTTTCCCTATATGCATGACCTTGCATTTGTCCACGTTGAAGCGCATTTGCCATTTGTTTGCCCAGTCTTCCAGCTTGTCCAGGTCCCTTTGTAGGTCCTCACACTCCTCCCTGGTCCTAACTCTGCCGCACAGTTTGGTATCGTCTGCGAATTTTATAACCTCACACTTTGCCTCCTTTTCCAGGTCATTGATGAATATGTTAAAGAGTAAAGGCCCCAGCACCGATCCCTGTGGCACACCGCTCGTGACTCCCCGCCAGTCAGAATATTGGCCCTTTACTCCAACCCTCTGCAGTCTACCCGACAGCCAGTGCTTGATCCATCTGTGCACATCCCCTCCCACCCCGTGGCTCCACAGTTTCTTAAGTAGCCTTTCATGTGGCACCTTGTCGAAAGCCTTTTGAAAGTCGAGGTAAATGATGTCTATGGGCTCCCCATTGTCCATCCGACTGCTTATTCCCTCAAAGAAGTACAGAAGGTTCGTTAGGCACGACCTTCCCTTACAGAATCCGTGCTGGCTTGTTCTCAGTAGGCCATTCCTCTCGATGTGCTCGCAAATGCCGTCCTTGATCATAGCTTCCACCATCTTCCCTATTATTGAAGTCAGGCTCACCGGCCTGTAGTTCCCGGGGTCACCCCTCGATCCCTTCTTGAAGATCGGTGTGACATTTGCCAATTTCCAGTCCTCTGGCACCTCACCAGTTTTCAAGGATAGGTTGCAAACATGTTGGATTGTGCCCGCTATTTCCTGTCTTAGTTCTTTCAGCACCCTTGGGTGGATCCCGTCCGGGCCCGGTGATTTGCCGCATTTTAACCTGTCTATCTGTTTGAGGACATCCTCCCTACTTACCTCTATGTACTCTAATTTTTCAGCCTGTTCCCCACTCATGAGCTCCTCTGAGTCCGGTATATTAGATGTGTCTTCGCTCGTGAAAACCGACGAGAAGAACGTGTTCAACCTCTCAGCTACCTCTTTATCCTCCTTAATCACTCCCTTCCTGTCCCCATCGTCCAACGGCCCTACCTCCTCTCTCGCTGGTCGCTTCCCCTTAACGTAACTGAAGAATGCCTTGAAGTTTTTCGCCTCCTTGGCCAGCCCCTCTTCGTATTTCTCTTTTGCTTTTCTAACCTCCCGGTGGCATTCCTTTTGGCATTCCCTGTGCGCCTGGCGATTTTCCTCTGTTGGGTCCTCTTTCCATCTCCGGAAAGATACTTTTTTGTCCTTTATCACCCTCTTTACTTCTATTGACATCCAAACCGGGTCCTTTGATCGCTTGTTCTTGCAGCCTTTCCTGAAATTGGGGACGTACATTCTCTGTGCTTCCTGCAGGGTGTCCCTAAATAGGGTCCAGGCGCTTCCCACAGTCTCCATCCTAAAGATGTTTCTGAGCTTCCTCCCCACCATTTCCCTCATAGCAGCGTAATTCCCTTTCTTGAAGTTCAGCGCAGTTGTTGCGGTCCTCCTAACTATGGGTGTCCCTCTTTCTAATGTGAATCTGATCGTGTTATGATCACTGTTGCCTAGTGGTCCTCCCACTTCTACCCCTCTTGCAGGCCCCCCTAATCCGTTTAGGATGAGGTCAAGAGTAGTACCCCCTCGCGTCGGTTCTTTGACTAGTTGCTCCATGAAGCAGTCCTTCACAGCTTCTACAAATCCTGTCTCCCTAGTGCAGTTGGAGTGACCCGTACTCCAGTCAATCCCTGGGTAGTTGATGTGATCATGATAAGAAAGTTGATGTGATCATGATAAGAAAGTTTGTGATCAAACATAATTCCTAGAATTTTAGTGTGATAAACTTCTTGTAACGGAAGGCCCTTGATAGCAATCGGAAGGTTAAGTTTTAAGTTATCCTTCCAGGGAAAAAGCATCACATTTGATTTATTGATGTTTAGTGCTAATTTATTATTATTCAGCCAGTGATGTATTTTATCAAGTTTCGTATTAATCGATGGTATGTCCAAAGGGTTATTGATGTCTATGGGATGTAAAAGTTGAATATCGTCGGCGTCAAAACCAGTATCTTAAACAATATTCTAAATTGTACCGACAACCAATGAAAATGCTAAGAAAGAGGCGTAACATGATGAAAATGCTGTTTGCAAGTCAAAAGACGAATTGTGATATTCTGTAGCGTTTACAACATTTTTGTTCTATTCCTGCAAAACCACGTTCCTACTACTACTATTTATTATTTCTATAGCGCTGAAAGGCATAGGCAGCGCTGTACATTTTAACATGCAATAGACAGATCCTGCTCAGAAGAGCTTACAATCTACCATAGTCAAGTCAAACGTGTTGTACACATGCAAGTTTCAAAGGATGAAAAGCGACACTGTCAAATAAATCCCGAATGTACATATTTCCAAAGAGAAGTATACAGTGGACCAGTGAATCGCCCAGGATTTCAGGTGTGCCACAAGACACGGGAGGAGGAGAGGCGCTGGGACCGACTGACTTCCTACAGGACATCCTCTCGCGGCGAGAGGCACATCCTGTGGGCAGTCAGCCAGTACCAGTGCCTGTCCTTCTCTCCTCGCATCTTCCCCACTGACAGCTCAAGGCCCATCTGGAGTGTCTTCGCACATGCACAGACGTCGACGTCCGCGCACTTCCGGATGCCCCAAGCTGACAAAGTCTGCGAGACACTGCTGTAGACACTTCTCAAAACATAGTAACCTGATCTGTAAATGTAAGCCGATAGTCAATTAATAGCCCGAGATATTATTTTTTATTTAAAAAATTTCTTACTCGCTTACATCCTGCAGTTTTGAACGAGTTACAAAAAACACTCATAATTTAAAACATATACTTCACATGATTTAATAGACAAACAAAACACTCCCTAATAACAGATAGATTTAAAATCAGTTTCATATATTTATTTATTTAAAAAAAGTTATGTACCGCCTATAGACAAAGACATCTGGTTTTTCCCGGACATGTTCTCCTTTTGAGGACATGTCCAGGGGTCCGGACGGCTTTTCTGGGTTTTGAAAGGCTGTATGGGGCAGAGAGGAAGTCCGCACTGCTCCGTTCTATATGGCCAATAGATTTTCCACAGCATCGTAGAATCTCACGCCCTGTTGTAAAAGCAAGAGATTTCTTGATCGTTCTTTAGCATTTCAAGCAGCTTTAAAGAATTTCGATCGTTATCACTTTCAGCTTGTTCTTATAAACATTTTCTCAAAATACTTGGCCAAATAACTCTTCTTCTTCTTCATCATATTGTTTATAATCTTTTGTAAACTGCACTGAATTTACGGTTACGCGGTTAAGAAGCAAAATGTTATGTTATGTATGCGTGGCTGTCACGCGATGATGTCACACACCCAACAAGAGCATGCAGTAGGGGGAGGGGTGGGCGTAACTAGGCGGGGCTAGGAGTCCGGATTTTCCGAAATCTGGCAACCCTAAACAAAGCGTTTCCATGAAAGTAAACATACATAATTATAAACACAAGACAAAATTACAATCCTAAAATTAGAACAAAATTACAGTTCCATTAATTTCATTTTCAAAGAGAGAGAAAAAAAATTAAAACTATAATCATCATTATATTATATACATTGATGTCAAAAAGATTCAGAGAAGCGCAACATGTCTGTTATCCAACATGCCTTACGACCTGTTTTACAAAGCCGCGCTAACGGCCCTGAAGCCCATAGAGATTTAAAGGGCTTCGAGGCTGTTGCCACGCGGCTTTGTAAAAGAGGCCGTTAGTCTTTGCCACATTCAAAACCATCCAGTGGGGTGTTAACCAGTCGGATATAGTGGCAAGACGTCTTATTGGTATTTATAGACCACTATCTGATACATCATCATAGCGGTTTACATAATAGTAAACAAAAAAGAAAGGAATTCCATCATCAATAGGAAAGTAAAATACAAAGAAAATAATAAATTAGAGTAAATTCTAATGAAAACAGAAAAAAAAAATTATAAAACTTAAAATACAATTATAAAAAGCAGAAAGTTCAAATCTCCCCCCCCCCCAACATTCATACCAATATGATACTAAATGTCCTCGACTGAAAAAAGCAATTAAGAGTATGCCAATCCGAAAAGGTAAGTTTTTAATAGACTTCTAAATTTCATATACAATACTCCCCCAAAATTCACAGGGTTCCGTTCCAGGAACCCCTGCGAATGCGGTTTTTCACCTGTCAAAAGGCAGGGGAGACGGGAGAGGGCAGCTGGAGCACCAGCGGCTGAAGAAAATCACTTGCGATTTGCTCCGACCGCCTCTTCCTGTGGTAAAGTCAGGCTACACCAATCAGGAGCTGCTTTGATACGCAGTTCCTGATTGGTGCAGCCCGACTTTACTACAGGAAGAGGCAGTCGGAGCAGACCGCGAATGAGTGAGTCTGCGATTTGCGAACCGCAAATTCACAGGGGGAACACTGTATGAGAGTTCGCTACGCAATTGTAATGGCAACAAATTCCATAGATAAGGTACTGAAGCAAAAAAAAAAAAAAAAAAGCAGAATTATGATGAGATTAATCTCACTAAGTAGACTAAGGGTAAGGATAATTGATGGCTATTAGTGGAACCTAAATTTCTAGCTGGTCTATAAGGGATCAACAGATTAGCTAAATTGTCTGGTTGCCCTGTTTGTAATGCATTGGTCTCGACTTTATCGGAAGTTACCCCAACTCCCCAGGTTGTACGAGCCACTCCAGGTTACTGAAGGTAATGTTGGGGGCATTCTGTCCCATAATGGAAGACTCTCAGTCCCCAAGTGATGGGTTATTATTATCTCTGCTTCAATCACACCAACTTCTCAGCTCCTTTATGGATAATTACACTACAGTATTTCACATTTTCATTAACTCTGGAATACCTTCCTCTAAATTACCTCTGTTAATTATTGATAACCCTTTCTCCTCAGATCTAGATTAAACTGGCCAATAAGAACCCGACTTCCCTTACGCTTCACTTTAGAGAGAGCCTTGGAAACTTTAATTAAATTGAGTTAATTCTCATTAACCTTAACGGAATGTCTTTGGAATGCTAAGCACTGCCTTCAGCTCAAAATTCAAATGCCAGCGCAGCCGTCACAGAATTCCGCTAAGAAGGATAATACCCCCCAAGGAAAACCGGAACACTTTTACCTCCCTGTTAAGCTGATGAATTCTGATGATTAAGAAATAATAAAATCCATGTTTCTCGACTTGCTCCAGACATTTTATTTTATTTTACTGAATTCAACCTGTGATTATCTTTGCAATCAGGAGCTTTGAGAAGTCAAGAAAATACGATTGTACTAGGTAAAGTCAGGTCATATTGACAGAACCAGTTCATCCCGAAAATTGTCTCTCTCTCTTTCTAAGCTGGCCGCCTCTCTTCCTTGGAGCAGAAGCCTGGCATCACGTTGAATGGTCTCTAAATCTCCACACCTCTCGGACATCCTATTCATTTGCCCTCAGGACAGCCTGCAGCTGAGGTCAATGGAAGCATGCACAGATAGAAATGCCGTGCAAAACTGTGTATCCATTTGCCTTCTCTCTCTCTTCTTGAAGCAAAATCTTGGACATTTACAGGAAGAAAGTTATCAATGTGGACTATCATTAAGATATAATTTTACCCCTAACTCATGCTATTTTAATACAGGTCCCAAACTGTACAGACACAGGAGAAGCCACACACCATTCACGTACCCGCCGACCAAAAACGTCAACGCTACTAGAGCTGCAAAACTGGACCAACTCTCCAACCTACTAATCACGACCAGACTTCAAAACCTTCAAAAAAGAAACAAAAACTAAACTAACACAACCAAATGAGCACCACCTGCAGCACTCCCTGAGCCTTACCATCTTAGTAAATTTCCAGACTACTTCTTATGTATCTCCAATTGACATAATACCTCATATGTTAAATACTGTAATAATGTAATCCGCCTTGAACCGCAAGGTAATGGCGGAATAGAAATCACTAATGTAATGTAATGTAATTTTATGCAATGAGACACCCCCTCCTTTTACAAAATCGCGCAAGTGGTTTTTAGCGCAGGCTGGCGCGTTGAATGATCTGCACTGCTCCCGATGTTCCTATGAGCGTCGGGAGCAGTGCAGAGCATTTGTAAAGCATTGAAGACAGACTTATTTCAGAAATGTACTAATAATGACTCTTCCTCTTCAAATAAATGACTATAAAAGATTTTAAAATTTGGTATAAGAGATACAGTTTTTGCTCTAATCATTTTGTTAACCGAGTCGAGCCCTCTTGAAGGGATGAATTGGTAGATTAGATTAGTGCACCGGCCTGCGCTAAAAACCACTTTTGCGATTTGGCTAATTACTAGCAACTGGGGTTAACAGTAACCCAAATTCATAAAACTTTCCTCTTAAAGAAAAAAGTCTCTAGAAATTGAAATCACTTCTATATGCAGTAAAAGTGAGCCAAGTGTAGGACAATTGAGCCATTGTGACATCACTGATGAGGTTGGCTCTTATTGGTGGAATGAGGCATTATGATGTCACAATCTCAGCTCTGAAATTCTTCACACAAAGAGGATGGGGGAGTTTTCAATATGGGCTATTGTTCAGACATGTCATTTTGCAAACTAACTTGTGCTGTTGTATGCAATAAGACTTGATTACTAATAATTGGGGTTAAGAGTAAAACAATACGATAACTTCCCGCTTTTGAGCAAATGCTTCACAAGCCAGAATTTATAGTAAGCATTCTGGTAACCTGGGTGATTTGAAAATGAATAGCAGCACTCAGATCTGCCGATACCCCTAAGAGGCTCATAATCGAAACAAAAATACACCTAAAAACCCGCCCAAGTCGGCACTTAGACAATCTAAAAGACAGATCGTCCAAATGCCAATAATCAAAATGGGGTTTTAGACGTATCCAGAGACTGTATAGGCCTCCGAATCCCACTGTGCGCCTAGAGCAGAAAAGGGCGCTTTTGGAGGAGTGGTTAGGGCGGGATGTGGGGGCAACCTAGGCTTAGTCATCCTGCAGGAATAATCGAAGGTTTGATGAGACTGCTTAGACAGAACTTATGCATTGTGACATAGGCGATCTAAAAACAGGTATAAATGCTCAAAAGGTATGCAAAGTGAGCAGATAACCACTGCAGGGACAAAGTAAAGACCCTCACATCCCCTCCCCTCCATGTTCACTGACCCCCCTCACACCGCTACAAAATTCAGAATAAAAACGTACATATCTGCCTTTGGAACATCAGCACCTGGCATAGGAAAGCCTAGTAGAGCTGCTCAGAGGTGGCTTAAGTAGTCTGGAGGGTGGGCGAGTGAACCATAGAGAGGAGGACCCAGGACCATAAGCCACTCTAACCACCACATTCATGATGGAAAATGTGAGTCCACCAACCCCGCCCCCTCCGAATCCTACTGTACTGCCATATAGGTGGCACCTGCAGTCATAAGGGCTATTGGGGTTGTAAACAGGTGGGTATAGTAGGTTTTGGGGGAGTTCTGGTGAGATGTTTATGTGGCACTCTTTTTTGTGAAGATCACAGCCGTGCCCTGTAAGGTGCCCCACTGCTCTCTTGCCATGTCTGGGTGGCCAGTCCATCACTCTACTGGCCCCTCCCACATCCAAAAGGTCTTGTTCTGGATGTTTCAGACTTGGACAAATTTTTGGTCGAGAATGTGGTATAAAGATAGACGTATTAGTGGTCTGAACAATGAAACACAGAGAGACGATTAAAAATAATAATAATAATAATAATTTGGACGTACTTTTCGAGAATGGACCTTTTTAGGCTGCCAACTTTGGGTGACTAGTGCCCTATGTCCAAATCGAACTTGGACGTTTCTTTTGAGTATACATAGTTTCATAGTTTATTAAAATTTGATTCAAAGCGTTGTACATGAAAATTAAAAGAAAGGGGGAATTAATATGAAAAAACAAACAAAACCTATCACGCACCAAACACACACAACATAGGGTAGGATAGTAAACAGGAGGAGAGGAGGATAAAGAAAACAGGAAAGCAAAAAACCTCCGGGGTTTTTACCCTATTAATACCTAAAGGTGAATCTGCTGCAAACATGGTTTCCAGTAATAATAATAATAATAATAACTTTATTCTTCTATACCGCCACAATCTTGCGACTTCTAGGCGGTTTACAATCAAGAGAGCTGGACATTCAGCGAAACACAATATGCAGATTTACATATGAAATACAGATAGCATAGACTTTAAGAAAGTAAGAATATAGAAATACAATTTGCTTAGCAAGAGTATAAGATGTACATTTTGGTAGGTAATGTCCGAAAGGACCTGTTTGGAATAAGCCGTATGATTAGCCGTGTGATTCAGGTGGACTAAGGAGGGGGGGGATAAAGGTAGGGGGTGGTGGGAAGAGGTAAGGGGGGTAAGGGTAGGGGTAGGGGAGACCGTTCTTGGGGGTACATAAACACTCTACCTTTGCCACAATCAAAACCAACCCACTCGTTTTAACCATGTTGTTACTTGATCTACAGTAAAATGCTCCACCTTTAAGGGAGAGTCCAAGAGTTTAATTCGGTCTCTAATCTGCCATTATTTGATTTTTGTCAGCACCCCTTAAAATTTTCAATAAAGCTTTGGTTCAGAGCAAAACCTGGCCTGGCTTGGACTGTTCTATTAAGGGGAAGATAAGGAGAAGTAGATTTTGGTTCTAGTCCCAACCTGGGAACCAAGGAATGGAGTCTGGAGTTGACAGTGGAACATAAGGGTTCAAGTGGGACTTCCAGATGTAGGGAAAGAGAAGGACATTCAGAATGAATGCACTTGTAGGTCAGTAAGAGGAGTTTGAACTGGATGTGGATGTGGCCAAGGAAGGGTTATGGGAGTTAGTGACGCTGTTGGAAAACAAGTCGTGCAGCAGAGTTTCGAACAGATTGACGCAATCAAAGTGGGACATGATGAGGTTGTGGATAAGAATTGTAGTAGTGGAAGGGATGAATATTGGTGATGCAGCGAATGAAACGCCAGGTTATAGCAAGAGAGGGGAGTCAAAGTTGAGGAGACAGTAGATGTCTGGATTTTCCCAGACATGTCCTCTGTCTGGGGGCGGAGCTGGATGGGGACAGAACAGGATGTGACAGAGGCAGAACTGTGCGGTCCTGGGGGGCGTGGCCATGTGTCTGGATTTTCCCGAAGGAAAATCTGGTAACCCTAGGAGACAGGGAGAATGGGGACAGAGGAGAGGTAAGTTTAGGGGAAAAGATAAGCAGCTCAGTCTTGGCCACGTTCACTTTCAGACAGCAGCGAGACATCCAGGCAGCAATGTCAAACAAGCAGGCTGAGACTTAAGCCTGGATTCCTGGGGATAGTTTCAGGTGCAGAGAGCTCGATCTGGGAGGCATCAGTGTAAAGAAGGTAACGAAAACCGTGGGAGGAGATCAGAGCATGAAGTCAACAAATGCAGAAAGAGAAGAGTCGCAAGACAAATCTCCGATGGAGACAGCAATGGAGGAGGATTCACCTAAGCTAGGGTTGCCAGTTTTTTCAATCGGAAAATCCGGACCCCCTAGACCTGCCCAGCTCTGCCCATCCCTGCTGCCTGCTCTTGTTGGGCATGCACGGACTTCCTCCCAACCCGACACAATTTCAGGAGGCTTTTCAAAAACAAAGCCATCCGGGGAAATCCGAACGACTGGTCACCCTAACCAAAGCATACACTAAAAGTGCGACGGGAGAGATAAGAAGAAAACCAAGACAAAACAGAGACCTGAAATCCAAGTGTCTAAAGGAGCAGATGATCAGCCAGCAGTGTCAAGAGGGATGAGAATGAGTAAAGGCCCTTGGATCCAGCTAGGAACAGGTCCCTGGAGACTTTGGCAAAAGCTGTTTTTGCAGACCTAGAGAGGAAAGAACCCATAGATGAGAAAGGGAAGGAGTGAAACAAGGGAGAGCAGAAGTGCTCCAGGAAACGGAGTAACAAGAGTTCAGAAGAGACAGCCACAAAGTGTGATATTTCAGTGCTTTTCCCATAGACACACAACTGTCAGGAGAAAACTCTTAATTAGCCAGGCCCCTGAGAGAAAAAGAAAGAGCTAGAATCAGTTAGCTCCTGATTGCAGAATAACAGTGGCTGTAACCACGCAGAAACTCTCATATTCAAAACAGTGAGCAATTTCTTTTGCCAGAAGCGTGCATAAATTCGTTTTGCGAGGCCAGAAGTTCAGCTCCATTACAGGGAACAATTGATTTCACATCAGAAAGTCCCATTACTGCTAAAATGCATGGGCCTGCTTCGATGTCCTTTAATGGAATTGTGAAGTATGCTCAATTTGATAAGGTAAACAGATTTTATTTCTTAAGTTTAGAAATCTTCTAATCGGGGGAAAATCACCATTTCTTCTGCTCTGCCACTTTGGGGGAACAGAGAACACAGCTCCATTAACAGAACCTGGATTATGTACACCACCACCTGTTGGACAGAGCAGAATTCTTCAGGGGTTGAGTCCTGGGGCATTCTCAGACCTGTTCCTCTGTGAACCTTTCATGACATTGTCATGGTTTGATGTTTTTGTAGCAGGAGTCAGATAAAAGTGGTAAATATAATGAGAGGAGGCTGAGGGAAGGGACCTGTGATGAGAATGGTAGAAGGATGGACTTGTGGAGAGAGAGGCAGATACAGGGGACCTGTGGTGAGAGAGGCAGATACAGGGGACCTGTGATGAGAATGGTAAAAGGATGGACCTGTGGAGAGAGAGGCAGATACAGGGGACCTGTGGTGAGAGAGGCAGATACAGGGGACCTGTGATGAGAATGGTAAAAGGATGGACCTGTGGAGAGAGAGGCAGATACAGGGGACCTGTGATGAGAATGGTAAAAGGATGGACCTGTGGAGAGAGAGGCAGATACAGGGGACCTGTGATGAGAAAGGAAAAGAGAGAGTTGTGGTGGGAAGAGTATCAAACGGAGGGGCTTCAGGTGTGTGTGGGGGGGGATGCGGAAGGAAGAAAATAGAGAGGAGAGAAGCTAGATATGGGAGGGGCACAAGGAAAGGGACCTGCATTGCAGAACAGATACAACCTCCTTGGGCAACTTGGTGGTTCATATTGGCCTTTCTCTGCCATCATTTAGTATTGGGGCAATCCTGTAAATTACCACCTTAGTCTAGGTGCCCCAATGCCTTGGGCATAGTACCATTTTGGTAATGACAACTTGGTGCCAAGACTGTGTTATAGAATACTAGCTTTTTGCATCTTCTTTCAGCATTTTGATGGTCAATTGTAGACATGAGTTGGCCTAACTAGTTGCACCAAGTGACACACCTAATTTATACGATACGATTGTCATTGATGGAGTTTTTTGAAAGCACATTATGGACGCATAAGAACATCTCTTTAGCAGGAGTGACCTTATGGAACAATCTAACTGGACCATTAAGAGCCCTCTTGGATTTTCAAAAATTCAAGAAGGTATTAAAAGGCACCTTCTTCACGGAGGCATTTCAATGATTGCTTATTTCTGGCCCATGCAGAATATTTCCGTTGATATGTGGGTGGCAATGTCAGATCATTGTTTTCTATAGAAACTGATGTCTTTATTGTGTGTTTGTACAAAATCATTGTATGTGCCTGCATTTTATGATTGTGTCTTGTAAACCGCTTAGGAATAGGCGGGTAAGAAATTTTTTAAATAAAATAAATAATAAACTACACACATAACTGAAGGACACATCCATGGTCCGCCCGTAGTCCACACATGTTGTGTACATCCCCTTGTGGTTAGGCAGTATGACAACTTAGGCGCTAACCTTATACAACAGTGCATAGTACATGTAGGTGTTTCTCAATTAATGGCACCTTTGACGTGTGTATGTTGCATGTACCTCTAGGTGCCGGTTGATAAAATTTCCCCAGCTGTTACCAGGAAAAGAGAGATGCTAATACAGAAAGAGCGTTAAAACAGTAGAGAAGGTGGACTCAAAAGTCTTTCATTAGGAAAGAGCTGGGGCGTGTACAGACAGAGGAGGCTGTCTAGCCAGTCCTCACGGTGTCAAGGAATTCTTGATCTATATGCGAAGAAAGCTTCAAATAGAAGGAGCTCCTTAGTTTCAGGGAACGTGCAGCTGGGAAAATGAGCAGATTTCTGAAGAAAATGCAGAGGAGGAGGAGAGGCTTGGCCTAAGCTGAAGAGAGAAGAAAGTTTCAGAAGGATCATTCTAGAGGAGTCTATAGAAATCCAGAAGAGAATCTTAGGGGTGAATACTCAGGCCCTGATTCTATAAAGGACACCTAAGCGTGCCTAAGTCCTGCCTAAAGTTAGGCTGACTTAAGCATCCAAACTAAGTGCTTAATGAGCGATTTAAGGGTCTTAACAAGCATTAATTGGCACTTGGATGTCCAAAGAATGTGGACGCAAGTTCCAAGATACGTCCCCAATTCCGTGGGCGCCCTTTGGGAAAAACTGCGCCTAACCATATGGGTGTGGGCATGGCGTAGGCATGGCATGGGAGAGGCTTCGATGTGGATGTTTCTTCACTCATTTACATATACAATGTTTCCCCATGAATTCGCAGTTCGCGGTCTCACTCATTCGCGGTCTGCTCTGACCGCCTCTTCCTGTAGTAAAGTTGGGCTACACCAATCAGGAGCTGCGTGTCAAAGCCAGAATTTACTACAAGAAGAGGCAGTTGGAGCAGACCACGAGTGATTTTCTTCACCCGCCGGCGCTCCAGCTGCCCTCTCCTGCCTTTTGACAGGCGAAAACCGCATTCGCAGTTGTTTTTTGTTTTTTTTAATTCGCGGGGGTTCCTATAATGGAACCCCCGTGATTTTCAGGGGTGTACTGTATTTGGGCGCCATAGTGCATCCATGTAACGCAAAAATTGTAGGCAAATGAAAAGCAGGTCTACTTTTCAGTGTGGTTTGGGCTTTAGATAGATGCGAATTCTATGGACGAAATTTAAGTGGTCTTTGGACGTCCTCAAAGCGATCTTCTAAATAGGGTTCAGGGATTTTATTTTTGCTTTACTGTCCAAACCTTGCCTAAATTTAGGGGCCCTTTGCAGAATCAGGGCCTCAGTGTCCACTTTTTTTTTTTACTTGTCTAGTTTTCATCTTTTTTTTCTCTCTCTCTGCTTTTCTACCTTAATTCATTCAGTAAATTATATTTTAACCAAGCTACTGGAATGAACAGTGCCTTACTGAGGTATACATCGGCTGTCAGCAAGTTTACTGGAGAAATTTAAATGATAGAAATAGAACAAAACAAAGACAAAAGGCAAAACAATAGATAAGATTAAAGATAAATCATAAGCTGGAAAGAAAAATAAAATAAAACTTTGTCTTCAATCCACGGTTTCAGCGTCAGTGATGAAGTGGAGCAAGTAAGTTTAGGAGGAGCGATTGACGTTTCCAGAAAGGGCTTCTTCAGGGAAGAAGGGCCTTAAAAAGGGTTTATTTTCTCTCCATCCCTCTCATAACCCAGAAAACCTCTACGTTTCTCATCTATAGATTGGGTGGGGGGGGGGGGGTGAAGGAGGGGATCCACTACCAAGATAAAACAAGCGGAGGATTCTCATACTGTGATCTAAAGCAGAAAGTCATCTATCAGTGAAGGACGAGTGGGAACGCTAGAAAACATTTGGGGCTGTGGGGATTTCTGCAGCTTATTAAAGCCGTGGTGTTATTTTAAGACTTTTCCCCCGTGTGCTGTGGTGCGAGGAGGGGAAGCATTTCTGAGCAACCTGCTGCTTAATTTCCATCCATTCCGCTGGCTCAGACCCTAATGGAATCACTTACAAGCCGTGGTCTGTAGCCAGCTTCCTCAGAGAAGCCGTGTTGTTTGCGGCTTTAATGTCGCACTGTGCCCACTATGGCAATGCGCAGTGACCTGTATCTTTCACTCGCACGGCAATAAGTCCTTCAACAATCACCCTCACAGCAAATTAGACCAAGTTCCTTTTGGCAACAGGAAATCTTTGCTTTTTTTCACTTTAATTACTTTAATCTTTGCTTTTTTTTCTCCTTTCTCCTCTGGTAGAATCCAGCATTTCTCTTCAAGCCACTTAAAAACCCAGCAAGGAGCCCTTCGAGCAGTGTGTGGATGAATTCTCCTGCCTGTTTCTTTCCCCGATTCAGTATCCAGATGAGGACACAAGCTCCCACCGGCCAGCTGCAGCAGACAGGCCCGGGTCGTGAACTAATTACCTTTAAAAGAAACATGAATATGCTAATAAGCTTGACAATAAGGAAATGATCTGCTCAAAATGAAAGCACAATCAAAACACGTCAATTAAGAACAAGAGAGCTAATATAATGATGTTTCCCCTTTGCCCTTAAAGCCTAATTATGGACTAGAGCAGAAGGAAAATCCTAAGAAATCAAGACAAAGGAGAACAGTCCCAGAGAAGCTAAGCCAGTGTTCTATAGTCTCAGAAGAGCGTCTGTGCAAGACAAAGGATCAAGAAGGGGGAACAATCTCAGAGAAGCTAAACCAGTGTTCTCTCCATATATGGCCTAATGGACCATGCAAGCTATCTTAAACCGAGTCCTTTTTTTTTTCATTGGCAGCCAATGTAACTCTTTCAATAGTGGGTTTGCCCTTTCGAAGTGGCTTAATTGGAAGATTAGTTTAGCTGCTGTGTTCTGGAGCAGTTGCAATCTCTTGTTCCTTCTCTGTGATACCAGCATTCAGAGAGTTGCAGTAGTCTAAATATGGGAGAAGTGTCACAGATAAGCTAAGCCTGTGTTCTGTATGTCTCAGAAGAGCGTCTGTGCATGAGAAGCAGCACGCCAATGAACCAGAAGCCACTAGATCAGGGGTGTCAAAGTCCCTCCTCGAGGGCTGCAATCCAGTCGGGTTTTCAGGATTTCCCCAATGAATATGCATGAGATCTATTTGCCTGCATTGCTTTCATTGTATGCTAATAGATCTCATGCATATTCATTGGGGAAATCCTGGAAACCCGACTGGATTGCGGCCCTCGAGGAGGGACTTTGACACCCCTGCACTAGATGGTTAATAGGGACAACCAGTGTGTATGTGCCCTAAACCGATTATGCAAATCGAATTATTTCACTAGTTATTCCCATCGCTAGATCATTGATAAATATGTTAAAAAGCAGCGGTCTCAGCAAAGACCCCTGGAGAACTCCACTATTTGCCCTTCTCCATTGAGAATATTGACCATTAACTCTACTCTCTGTTTTCTGTCTTTGAACCAATTCTTTGTCCATAATAGGACATTACCTCCTATCCAGGGAATGTCTCCAACATTTAGCACGGAGGTTTTGCATATAATGAACTTTTACCTTTCCGTTTATTATGTTAGTTGCAAAACTGCGGAGGCATTTTCAAAAGTTATGGATCCAAAGTCCCATCGCATAGCTAGTTTCAAATAGGAAATACAGGATGAAGGTGAAAGGGAATAGACAGAAGTAACCTCAGAAAATACTTTTTCACGGAAAGGTATGGAGAGGGGTTTAATTGGGGGCCCAAAAGAGGCTCCTACTTTGATTAAAGGGTACCAGCCCCTTTAAAGTGGTCTTGAGACTGTTGCCATAGACTGGTGAGAGCAGAGCAAAGCAAAGCATTTGAACTTGAAAAAAAGATTTATTTTTTGTTTCTGCTGCGACATCCAACCTTAGATATTTACACGTGTCTGATAAAGAAGTGTATCTTTGAAAACCTCAGCTTGAAAAACCTAGTACAGCAAATTGATTGTTAATCTGCGAACACTCCAGGTCTATGCCAGGGGCTCCCAAGTCTTTGAGCAAGTGGCGATTAGAAGGAAATCATAGTTCCCAGAGCATCTGGGCTCTTGCTTCGTCAAAACATTTGGCCCTCGTTCCAAGACACAAACGTCAATATTTAATGCTCCTAACCCTGGGGAGGAATTAGTGGGGCTTTCCGTTAAATACACTGTAATCAGTCCTTTTTTTCACAGCATCCAGAGTAAAGTTATGGATAAAAGTCTGCATTTCAGGAAGATCTCTGCTGCGCACAAGATACAACTGGGAACAAGAGAAGGGATCTGTTTTGGTAGCTCTCTCTATGCGTTGAAAAAAAGTGAACTTTTTGGAGGAGGGTAGAAAGTGGAATATTTAGCCATTTTCTTCCTCTCTCAATTCCTCCGTAACTACAAAGTCTTCTGAAGCCATAAAGGTCTCTTTTTTTCTTTTCTTTGTTTTACTGAAAATTTCTGTACGGCAGTGTCTCTCAAACTGTGTGGCAGGCACATTGATAGAAACATAGAATATGACGGCAGAAAAGGGCCATAGCCCATCAAGTCTGCCCACCCCAATGATCCACCCCCCTGACTTTACTCCCCTAGAGTTCCCACGTGAATATCCCATTTTCTCTTAAAATCTGACACACTATTTGCCTCAATCACCTGAAGAGATAGACTGTTCTAATGATCAACCACTCTTTCTGTGAAGAAGTACTTCCTGGAATCACCATGAAACTTTCCTCCCCTGATGTGCCCCGAAAAGATTCCCAGTGCGCCATGAGAGATTCCAGAATTGTACTTTATTTTAAAAAATTCTCTTCATAAGTCTACACTAGAATAGATGACATGTACGTCGCGTACGCAAAAGTCTGCCAATGTTATGAACATCTGTGTGCCCAGAGAAGCCTCATTCTTTGACGTGATTGATCCTTGAAAACTAACGGCATGTAATTTAATTTTTATTTTTTATGCAGTGGTTATCCTATCTTCAGCCACAAAGCAATCGAGGCTTTGTTGCCGTTTGGATCTTCTTATCTTTGTGAACTTGGATTTTCATGTCTGACAGAAATTAAGTTGAAAAAAAGAGACCTGTTTGCTTGTCGACTATCCAGCTGTGTTTTAGTTTAATTTGCACTCAAAAACAAGCACATCCATCGCATGGATTAGCAATTATATTCTATCTATTTCAGTTTCACCGTTGTTACAATCATCCATACGTAGCTTAAAGAACTTAAAAAAAATAACTCTGAAATTTAAGTTTTTGTTGGTTTTGCAATTTTATCATTTCAATTATAATGTGCCGTGAAAAACATTTACTCCGTTTAGTATGCTGGAATGAAAAAACTTTGAGACACTGCTGTGTCAGGAGCTGATGCAATGAACCCAATGGGGGAGGGGATAACAGTGAAAACCTGGTTGAGAAGAGAGAAAAAATTTCAGCCACAAGCCGTCAACATGTTCACTGAACCTTCTCTTCAAAACTGATGTAAAGGAAAACAACCTAGAAGAGATTTACAGCCTCTTATACAAAGCCGTGCGGCAACAGCCCTGAAGCCCTATAAATGTCTATGGGCTTTGGGGCCATTAGCGCAGATCAGCCACTAGCTTTATAAAAGAGACTGTTAGTTTTCAAAGAGTAAAAACAGTGCAAAGATTCTGATCTCCTTATATCCTGAAACAAGTCTTTACACAGGCAATAAAGTCGTCCGATGAAATGAGTCCCCTCTTCTCACTAGAGCCACCCGTCAGCTCTTTTGCCTGGTGAGCAGATGAAATGTGTCTGTACGGAGTCTCATTTTTGCCGTCCCCGGTGCCTATATGACTCGCAGGTCACTGGACATGTGCCCGTCTCTGACCCAGGTCAATCTCCCAACTCCTCCTCTCAATCAGGAGCCAAACCCACTGCTTGACAGCTTTAGAATGAAGGAAAGGTTCGGTAGCTTTTGCCCCATCAACCTTCAATGCCCCCAGTTCAAGGGAGGAAGCTGATCCAGTCAGCATCGGGCCTGGGTTGCAAAGAAAAGAGCCAAATGTCCCGCAATCAAACTTTTGGCACTCGCTACTATTTATAGTAGGGTTTCAAGTTTCTTTATTTTTGATATACCGTTTATCATACAGGTATCGAAACAGTGAACAATAAAATAGAATATAAAAATTAAAAAAATTAAATAAAAGCATGGCTAAACTAAAAGAAGGGAAAGACTTACGCTGTGCCATACATGATATGAAAGGGAAATAATGGGGAGAGGAGAGTTATTAAATACATCGAAATGGAAAATAAAAATAAAGGGAGGCAATATGGAAAGGGAAGTGGGATCGCTTCAAAAGAAGCGTTTTGATTGTCAAAGAGGTTCTGCAAAAGAAGAACAATAGTTGTGGGAATCAGGGCGTCTTTCAAAAGGAAAGTTTTGAGTTTGATTTTAAATTTGTCTAAAGAGTTTTCAAAACGAAGGTCGGCAGGAAGGGCCTTCCTCAAGGTGGGGGCTGTAACAGAGAAGATGGATTTGCCAGTAGTGTCGTAAAAGAGATCTCTTATCGAAGGGATGATGAGTAGATTTTGATTACTACTAATAATAATAATAATAACTTTATTCTTGTATACCGCAATACCATGGAAGTTCAATGCGGTTAACAGAGGAAGAGACTGTACATTTACAGCGAAGTTACAAACATGGCAATGATAAGACATATAATATATAGGTGTAACAAGGACAGACCGTTTAGATAAACAGAATCGATTATGAGAGGCCATATAGTGGTTTGGCAAGGTAGGAGGGTTCAGAGTTTGGAGGCATATCAAGGGCAGGGGAGGGGGAGGGGAGTTAGAGGAATTTGTCAAAGAGATAGGTTTTTAATGACTTCCTGAACAATTGGTAGGGCGGAGAGTTGGAGATGAGGGCGGTTAGGCAATTGTTCCATTTGCCCGCTTGGAATGCTAGGGATCTATCGAGGAATCTCTTGTAGAGGCAGCCTTTTAGGGAGGGAAAGGTGAACAGGTAGGCGTTTCGTGTGCGGGAGGGGCCTGCTATTTCAAGGTGCTCAGACAGGTAGATAGGAGAAGAGCCGGTTAGAGTTTTGAAGCAGAGGCAGGCGAACTTAAAGATGATTCTTGCCTCTACTGGAAGCCAGTGGAGTTTGGTGTAATAGGGGCTTACATGGTCGTATTTTTTGAGATCGTAAATGAGGCGAACGGCCGCATTTTGGACTATTCTTAAGCGTTTGATGGTGTTTTTATAGGATCCCAGGTAAATGATGTTGCAGTAGTCTAGAACGCTTAATATCAGAGATTGGACAAGTAGACGGAAGGAAAGGTGGTCGAAGTAACGTTTGATAGTGCGAAGTTTCCATAGGGTGCAGAAACATTTTTTCACCTGGGCGCTGGTCCTATAAGATGCGTACGGAATTAGAAGTTTATCAATGAAAGCTGGTTGGTGGGAATGTATAGGTAAGACGATGGGCAGCCAGTGGGCTTCACGGAGGAGAGGAGGAACGTGGTCAAATGGAGATATCTGTGTTCTACTTCCACTAAACTCGATGGAAGTAAAACCTGGATGTCTGAATCCGTCCTCCTTTTTCTGGAGCCATAAGGTAACCCTAGTTTACCCCTTGCTTTACAAAGGCGCGTTAGCATTTTTAGCACTGGCCGCCGCGGTAACAGAATTCCTATGAGCGTCAAAGCTGTTACCGCCATGGCCGGCACTAAAAACACTAGCGCAGCTTTGTAAAGGAGGGGGTTATAGTGTTATGAGAGATCATTGGTCTGCTACTGGGGAGCCGTTAGGGACACACTAATTTGTACCCTCTCGACCCACAGTACAATTTTGTCTGGTAAACTGTTTGTCCCCATTCATGTTCAGCCCAAACCGAGGCCGGCCAGCTATAATGTAGTGCACTTCCCTTCATCTTTTATCAGTTGAGAAAAGGCGGTGCATGTGGAAAAGAGAATTTGTTCTGCATGGTAAGTTATCCTTTGAAGAAGATGATGGCAGAAAAGGGCTACAGCCCATTAAGTCTGCCCACTCTGCTTACCCACCCCCTGTCTATGCCCTAATGACCCAATTTCCTTATCTTGACCCTTGTAGGGATCCCACATGGGTATCCCATTTCTTCTTAAAGTCTGGCACGCTGTCTGCCTCGATCACCTGCACTGGAAGCTTGTTCCAATGATCAACCACTCTCTCTGTGAAGAAATACTTTCTGGTGTCGCCATGAAATTTTCCGCCCCTGAGTTTGAGCGGGTGCCCTCTTGTGGCCGAGGGTCCCTTGAGAAAGAAAATATCATCTTCCACTTCGATACGTCCTGTGAGGTACTTAAATGTTTCGATCATGTCTCCCCTCTTCCTACGTTCCTCAAGAGTGTAGAGCTGCAATTTGTTCAGTCTCTCTTCGTACATAGAAACATAGAAGGTAAGGTAAAGGTGGGGAGTGGGGGGGGCTGCCCTCGGCAGGAAGGAGAACCCTGGACAAAGGAGACTGGCTTCAGCAGGTCTAGAAACGGAAACAAATAATCTGTTGTCCAAACTTTCAGGGCCAGATTCTCGAAACTTTAACGCTGTCACTAAACTGTTTACCGACGAATTAGCCTGCACACATTTCAGCGGCAGATTATCAAAACGGATTATCTCTGTCTTTAGCGAGCTTTTTAGGCGTCTCCAACATTGACCTGCAAATGGGCTCTTCAGCATTGAAATGAGCCCTCCGGTGGATTATTGAAAATCGCCGAGCGGCGTCGGCTTTTGGCGACAAAAATCAGCGACTGGTCTGGGGGTGTCGGTACAGTACCAGCACTGTTAAAAGTGTATCTTGTGGCGTGTGTTTTACATTGGCTAATGAAAAAAATAAAAAAAAGTTACATGATTCTCATAAACTGTAGTTTCGGGGGGTTTCGTGGGAGAGGTAAAAGCTTCTTGAATGCGTGTATGATACCTGCGTCTTATGTGTTTCTGGCTGTGATTCATGATAAAATTTTACATTAAAAATAAATTGCAAGATTTACCTGAATTATATTCGTTTTGGAGAAAGGCGTGTTTTATGAGCGCTTGTTGTTAAAAGCTGACGTTGCTTCTCTCCTTCTTGCTTTATTTTCACGCTGGGTTTTGCAACACGAACTGCTGACGCTCTGATTATTGCATTGCGTTGCTTTCCCGGCACATGCGCACATTCACGCCTCTTTCCTGCATGCATGTACCGATCACTATGAGCAGTGACTCAACGCATGTAAATTTAGCGAATCTTCGCTACCGTCCACCGATCTCATTTACATACGTGAATTTTTGAGAATGACTCGCGCTTTTGAATTCGCTTCAAGAGTGCCTGTGACAGTGCTCCGTCGGTTTTTAACGTGTTTTTTTGAGAATCCTGGCCTCGGTGCATTTGGGGTCCGGATTTGTGTCAGTTCTTGAAGTCAACACTATGTCCCTCCCAGGGACGTTCCAGCTCTCCCCTTCAATTGTTGATGAGCACCATTGGCACCTGCCACACTTCATGCAGAGCAGAGGCACATCTTCATGCTTGACACTGTGGAACCACGGGGGCTGAACGGCGAAATTGAGTGGACTTCACTCATTGGATAAGGTCGAGCCAATAGACGTCAGGGGGTGGTAACCTTTTCACTACTAAGGGAGGGATATTTAAACTCCGGGTTTAGACGCGGCGGCCATCTTTCTCTCTTAAACTTGTGGAGTCGGATGACACGAGCGTTCTCGGTAGGTGATGATTATGTTGAGAGTTGGGATAAGATTTATGGTATGAAGAAGGGAGAGGGGAACATTTTTAACGGCCTTTTTTTTCCTATTGTTCTAGGGAGACCCTTGATACAGCACTTTATAGTGCGAAACATGTCATGTCGGGTCAGACTCCCAGACGTTAGCTGAACAAATAAGCTAAGTACACTGGCTTTTTGCTAAATCATAAATATTTATTGGATGACATTAGAACCATTGAGATAAAATAAACGTTAATGAGTTTTTGATAATAAAATATTCATACAGGCAGCCAATGATGAGTTGCCACATAATTCTTCCCGCAATGACAAACTAACATAGCGGTGGAGTGGTGGGGCTGAGGCTACCTTTAATAATATATAGAAAACAGAGAATGGGACCTATGTATACAGCCTAGGTCTAATTATATTGGATTGATATAAAAGTAAACTGAATCAGGCTGCCAAGTGATAGCAATAAACAATTTAGCTTTGAGTTCCGGTTCTAGGCCAGAGATTGCTTGCCCCATTCCTGTAAACTCTGCCTTAACCGCACAAGCCTCCGACACTTATGATTTTAGTGTTTGAGGCTTGTGCAGATGAGGACAGAGCCTGCAGGAATGGGGCAGAGACAGGAAAAGAACTCGCCGGGACGGGACTGGACGGGAAAATGAGTTCTCACGGGGACGGGGAAAAATTTGTTCCCGTGTCATTCTCTACTAGAGATCAATTGTTGTGGGAGATTGTGCAGTTCAGCTATCAAAGTACTTCCGGAACAGATAAGCTTTTAGGTGTCTCCTTAGCATGTCTCCTTAGCATGCATAAGTAATTGTTCCTGATCTTTTCCCCATAATGCAGCTTGATAAGAGAAAAGCTGTTGATGATGTTTTTTAAATTTACATCCTCTATCTGGTGGCGAGACAAACTTCAGGTGTGAGCTTCTCTTATGTCTATTGGTTGAGAAAGAGAAAAGGTCAAATCAGTGGCGTACCTAGCATATGTGACACCCGGGGACCATAATTTTTTGACACCCCCCCCCCATCTGTATGAAAAACATGATTTTTAGTAACAATCCACACGTCACACAAGAGCGTACCTAGGAAAAGGCAGCATCTTACATACTGCACTGAGCAGTACAACATCAATACAGCCATTGTAAAACTAACAAGCCAGACTAGTACAGATCAATCCTGCACCGTCAATCCTAACAGAAAACCATGTCTTTCGAACACACAGAACACAGAAAACACCTTCGCCTAGTATGGAATATGTCATCACAAACTAACCCTTCCCCTTTTTACAAAACTGTGGTTTTTAGCCATGGTGGTAGAATTCTGAGCTTCAGAGCTGCTATCATCACGGCTGGCGCTAAAAAACGCTCCACAGTTTTGTAAAAGGGGGGATAAAATAGAAATACATAGACAAAGGTTAAATTGAACCAGCAAGAAGCTGGACTCTGCATACAATGCAACACCACAGAAACAGTGACACGTCTCCTAAAGCAACAAATAAATAGAAAATTGTCTTCTCTGGTTTCTGCTTTCCTCATCTTCTTGTTACTCTCTTCCTTCCATCCACTGTCTGCCATCTATCTTCTCCTATACAGCATCTCTCCTTCTATGTCGCTTCCAGAAACTGCATGCCTCCCTCTTCCATCTCTCCTTTCACCCCCATTGGTCTGGCATCTCTCTCCTCTCCTTCCCTCTACCACATCTCTCTTCTGCAATCCCTTTCTTCCCTTATTTTCCTTTTCAATTTATTTTCTGCATCCATCTAGATTACGTTCTTACTACCCTCTCATCAATTTCCTTTTTTATTATCTACCTACAGCTCGCCACCTCTTTCCCTCACCCCCCTCCAGTATTTCCCTAACTCAATCGTTTTCCCATCATGTGCCCTCCTTTTATTTATCCCCACCTTCCATCATGTGCCCTCTTTCTCTACCCCTTCCATCTAGCTAAAGAAGCACTGCCTGGGCTTTGCAGTCCCCAGTTATGTCTCTAGCAGGATATATATTTCAAATCTGATATATTCTAATGTCAAAATAGAAATAAAATGATTTTTTTCTACCTTTTGTCTCTGGTTTCTGCTTTTATCTTTTCACTCTTTTCATTCCAGCGTCTGCCCTGACTCTTCAATCCAGCATCTGCCCGTTCCATCCACTGTCTGCCCTTTCCAGAAACTGTCTGTCTCCCCCTGCCATCTCTCCTCTAGACCCCCCCCCCTTTGGTCTGGCATCCATCATCTTGCCTCTGTTCCCTCATGGTCCGGCATCTTTCTCCTTTCATCTCTCTTCCCCTCCCCCCTGTGGTTTTTAGCATCTCTCTCTTCTCATTTCCTCCGCTCAGATCTGATATCTCTGTCTCCTTCCCTGTTCTCTGACATCTCTCTCTCTTTCCTTTCCTTCTCTGGTCTTCCTTCTTTATTTTCTGCCTCTGTCTAAATTAAATTTTTTCTTACTATGCAGTCCTCAGTTTCCCTCTTTTCACTATGTCTACCCATAACATGCCACCCCTTTCCTTCACCCCTCCACTATCTCACTAACTCTATATTCTTCTCCATCCAGCATATGTCCTTTTTCTTTATCCCTCCTTCCATCCAGTATGTGTTCTCTTTCTCCACTTCCATTCAACATTTGCTCTCCCTTCTCCCCACTTCCATCATCAGCCCTCTTCTCTCTCCCCACTTCCATCATCTGCCTCTATTCCCCACTTCCATCATCTGCTCTCTTCTCTCTCCCCCTTCTATCCACTTCCATCATCTGCCCTCTTCTCTCTCCCCCTTCTCCCAACTTCCATCATCTGCCCTCTTCTCTCTCCTCCTTCTCCCCACTTCCATCATCTGCTCTCTTCTCTCTCCCCCTTCTCAGCACTTCCATCATCTGCCCTCTTCTCTCTCCCCCTTCTCTCCACTTCCATCATCTGCCCTCTTCTCTCTCCCCTTTCTCCCCACTTCCATCATCTGCTCCCTTCTCTCAATCTCTCCATCCACCACAGGCCCATCTCTCTCCCTTCCTCTCACCTTTCCAATTTTGGCAACAAGATCGGAAATGCCCCCCTCCGCCCCGCCCCTGCCCTGCGATGACACTTAAGATCGGCAATGGGCTTCCTTCTATCCCTGGCATCAACAGAACTTCAGATCAGCAACACGGTGCTCAGTCCAAAGCTTCCCTCTGACTCAGCTTCCTGTTTCTGCACAGGCAGTTCAGTCAGAGGGAAGCTTTTGACTGAGCACCACATTGACGATCTGAAGTGCTGTTGATGCCGGGGGAAGGAGGCCCGTTGCCAATCTTAAGTGTCATCAGGGGGGGAGGGGGGGGCGTTGCCGATCATGAATTGCGTCACGGGGGGGCCGCCAATGCTGCTCATCGCCGTTGCAGACCAGATAATGCTGATGGCCCCAATGCGATCTTGCCGGCCTTGTACAGACCGGCATCGGACAACCCGGACCTGGCCAGCTGTGCACCTATCCCTAAGGCGTGCACCCGGGGTGGACCGCCCTCTCCTTGGTACACCACTGGGTCAATTATATATTTGGGTGCTAGACCGAATAGTACCTTGAAGCAAAAACAGCCAAATTTGAACTTGGCACGTGCGTCCATCAGCAACCAATGCAGGAGTCGGTAGAAAGGGGTTATGTGATCGGATTTCTTCAACCCGAAAATCAGCCTGATCGCCGCATTTTTCACCAGTTGTAATCTCTGCATATTCTTCTGGGAAATTGCCATATGGACGCTATTACAGTAATCAAGAAGGCTCAGTGTAAGGGATTGTACCAGAATTCTGAATGATGAAGTTTCGAAGTATGATCTAATGGACCGAAGCTTCCAGAGAGTAAAAAAGAATCTTTCTCACCAAGGAGTTCACTTGGTCTTTCATGGTCCAGTATTACCCCCAGAACCTTCATTGTAGGTTGAATAGGGTAACTGAGAACCTTGGTATGTGGGTGTCTAGAAGACTTTTAAATAAATAAATTAAAACATGATGAGGTCACGATTGGGAAGTATTTAAGTGGATTTTGTGTGTGAGAGTCTCGTACCAGCTCCAAGAGTTCACATTTGCACACGCTCTGAAAAAATGTGTCAATACTTGTGCTAAATGTGTCAATACTTGTGCTAATTGGACACGATCTTGAATGAAGGGAATCTTCGGGATCCCAGTCAGCATGGATTCACCAAGGGTAGGTCCTGCCAATCCAATCTCATCAGCTTCTTTGACTGGGTAACAAGAAAGTTGGACTTGGGAGAGTCTTTGGACGTTGTGTACCTGGACTTCAGTAAAGCTTTTGACAGTGTCCCACACCGCAAGCTACTAAGCAAGATGGAATCGATGGGGTTAGGAGAGACACTAACTGCATGGGTCAATGATTGGCTGAGTGGAAGACTTCAGAGGGTGGTGGTTAATGGTACCCTCTCTAAAACATTGGAGGTGACCAGTGGAGTGCCGCAGGGCTCGGTCCTGGGTCCACTCCTTTTCAACATATTCATAGGGGATCTGACTCAAGGGCTTCAAGGCAAAATAACACTATTCGCCGATGACGCCAAACTATGTAATATAGTAAGTGAATGCAGTTTACAGAATTATATGGCGCAGGACCTGCTTACATTGGAAAGTTGGTCCTCAACCTGGCAGCTAGGCTTCAATGCTAAGAAATGTAAGGTCATGCACCTCGGAAGCGGAAATCCATGCAGGACGTACTTCTTGAATGGAGAAACTTTAACTAGGACTTCAGCAGAACGAGATTTAGGAGTAATCATCAGTGCAGACATGAAAACTGCCAATCAAGTGGAGAAGGCTTCATCTAAGGCAAGGCAGATATTGGGTTGTATCAATAGAAGTTTCGTCAGCCGAAAGCCTGAAGTCATAATGCCGTTGTACAGGCCATGGTGAAACCTCATCTGGAGTACTGTGTGCAATTCTGGAGGCCACATTACAGTAAAGATGTGCGCAGAATTGAATCAGTTCAACGGACGGCCACCAGGATGATCTCGGGGCTCAAGGGTCTCTCGTACGAAGAGAGACTGAACAAATTGCAGCTCTACACTCTTGAGGAACGTAGGGAGAGGGGAGACATGATCGAAACATTTAAGTACCTCATGGGACGTGTCGAAGTGGAAGATGATATTTTCTTTCTCAAGGGACCCTCAGCCACAAAAAGGCACCCGCTCAAACTCAGGGGCGGAAAATTTCATGGCGACACCAGAAAGTATTTCTTCACAGAGAGAGTGGTTGATCAATGGAACAAGCTTCCAGTGCAGGTGATCGAGGCAGACAGCGTGCCAGACTTTAAGAATAAATGGGATACCCATGTGGGATCCCTACGAGGGTCAAGATAAGGAAATTGGGTCATTAGGGCATAGAAAGGGGGTGGGTAAGCAGAGTGGGCAGACTTGATGGGTTGTAGCCCTTTTCTGCCGTCATCTTCTATGTTTCTATGTTTATGTCTTCTAAGAAGAAAGCAAAGTCTATGGATTGTAACTCCTCCCCAACCACGCAGTCAGGACAGTGGTATAGCCCCCCCCTGCTCCACCCCCTTCTTCCCGACCCTCCCGTGCCCCTGTATGCGTTGTGTCAGCTATTCCTCTGATGTCACTTGCTAGGCGCGGGGGCCCCAGAAGTGACGTCAGAGAGAGGCGACACCGACGTAGGCAGCAAGTTCCTAATGCTGCTCGCGCAGGACAAATTAAGGAGGTACGAGAGAAGGGAAAGCAGGGGGGGAGGGGGGACAAAGAGCACACCCGGGGCAGACCGCTCCTCCCCGTGACAAGTACAGGAACCGAGTTCAAATCGCACTGTTGTTCCTTGTGGCTCTGGACAATTTACCTGACCCTTAGAACATGAGGCGCTAGTGGCAAAGGAAACACCTGCATTTAATACCTGCAGAACTGCTTTGGAGCGGCCTAGTGGTTAGGGCTACAGCCTCGGCACCCTGAGGTTGCAGGTTCAAGCCCAGCGCTGCTCCTTGTGAGCCTGCCCCAGGTCCAGGAGTCAGATTGTGAACCCACCGGGACAGACAGGGAGAAATCCTGGAGTACCTGAACGTAAACCACTTTGGCTATAAGCAGGGTCTAAATGCTAAAACTGAATAAATAAATCTCAAATCTTATCCTCTGCACAAATCAGGCAAACATAAGCTTGATGTGTTTTTACTTTTTACACACGAATGTAGACATCAATTTATAACAGTACAAAAATCAGTCTGGCCATATTCGGTACCAGTGTCCAGATATGACCTCACAATATCTTTGCCTGGTTTAAGTAAAGAGGCTCCACCAAATATCCACCGACTCCTGCATAACTTTCAGGCCGCGGCTGTCAGCATCTTTAAAACCACTCAATACCCCAGGCACATTATCACCAACATGCAAAGCACTTGAATTGTGAACCTGCCCGTGCTCTCTCCAGGCTCCCCGACCTGAACACAGGCCTCCTAAAAGCACACATCTCCTGGATTTGATCTACCACCTTCCTGTGAGCACAATCAAAGCGGTCTGAATATACTGTATGCGGGTACTTTTTTTCTGTCCCTAGAGAGCTTACAATCTAAGTTCTGTCCCTGGGGCAACGGAGGGTTAACCCTTTCAGGACCATAAGGATCGTAGGCCAATTTTTGTGGTTTTGACGACATTTTTATGGTAAAAAGGGCTTGCAGATGCCAAAATATTGATTTTTTTTGTGAAATATCATTATTTTTTTTTTAAAAAATCACACTTCTGGCTTATGGACAGTGTGGCAAGTGAATCTTCTCGTCAATCTGGCAACGACGCTAATGAATGAATGTCGGAACCAGTTTGTTTACATAAAGGCAGTATCATATGGAATCCGTACATATCAAATTTAGAACTGTAGACTATCCCAATCAAAATTTATAGGATTTTAAAGTTATGGGACAAATATGTCCCTTGGTCCTGAAAGGGTTAAGTGACTTGCTCAGGGTCACAAAGAGCTCCGGTGGGAATGAAACCCAGTTCTCAGCTCTCTACAGTAACCATGCACATAAATCATGAACCTGTCCTTGCTAAGTCCAAGTTCTCTGACCCGAACACACAGGTCCCATAAAAGCGTACACCTCCTTGTCACTGCCTGGGATATTACCACTACTATGAATTATTTCTATAGTGAGAGCAGACGTACGCAGCACTGCACAGAGTCACCACAAATAAGAAAACAGTCCCTGCTCCAAAGAGCTTACAATCTAAATAAACAGGATGTCATGGATACAGTTAAGGGCTGAGGTTAATCAGCTGGCTGGGTTGGAGGGCAGAGGGGAGTCCAGGACAATCGAGCCATTGCGACATCACTGATGAGGTTGGCTCTTATTGGTGGAATGAGGCATTATGACATCACAGTCTTAGCTCTGCTTCCCAAAGACTGAAACTCTTCACACCACTACTATGAATTATTTCTATAGTGAGAGCAGACGTACGCAGCACTGCACAGAGTCACCACAAATAAGAAAACAGTCCCTGCTCCAAAGAGCTTACAATCTAAATAAACAGGATGTCATGGATACAGTTAAGGGCTGAGGTTAATCAGCTGGCTGGGTTGGAGGGCAGAGGGGAGTCCAGGACAATCGAGCCATTGCGACATCACTGATGAGGTTGGCTCTTATTGGTGGAATGAGGCATTATGACATCACAGTCTTAGCTCTGCTTCCCAAAGACTGAAACTCTTCACACCACTACTATGAATTATTTCTACAGCGCTTTCCAGACGCACACAGCGCTGTACAGAGTCACAAAGAAGAAAACAGTCCCTGCTCAAAAGAGCTTACAATCTAAACAGGCAAGACAAACAAACAGGATGTCATGGATGCAGTTAAGGGGAACGGCCAATCAACGGGTTGAGTTGGAGGGCAGAGGGGTAGGGTTAAGAATACATTTATTAAGGGTCTTTATGAAATTCTGTTATGGGCCATGCCGTCTTCTGGTACTTAGTAGAGAATGACACGGTGACAAAATTCATCACTGTTCCCGTTCCCGCGGATAACCGCGGGAAACCATCTTCATGTCATTCTTTAAGGAGAGAGGGAAGAATCAGAGTATGAATGGCCACAACCACTGACCCACAAGCTTTGCTCTGAAGAATGCTGGTGTAGAAGGACTGAGGTTGAAACAGACACTATAGAATGACAGTCTCTGGTATCCAGAGCAGATATTGTGATGTCATAATGCCTCATTCCACCAGTGCCTAAGAGCCAATCACATCAGTGATGTCACAATGGCTTCATTATCCTTGGCTCCCATAAGAATCAGAGTATGAATGGCCACAACCACTGACCCTCAAGCTTTGCTCTGAAGAATGCTGGTGTAGAAGGACTGAGGTTGAAATAGACACTAGAAAATGACATGGGATTATTTCCCATGGTTATATGCGGGGACGGGAATGGTGATGAATTTTGTCACCGTGTCATTCTCTAGTACTTAGGGTCCAGTTGCAACAGGCATAAACATTAGTAGCCAAACAGATGCAGGCCCCCCCCCCCCACCCTGATTTCAGGGCTTCGCATCCTCTAACAAATTCACACTGAAAAAGAGACTTCAGAGGCAGGGCTGCAGAAGGAAGTCCATCCGATTGTAAATTAAGGGGCCTGCGATGAAATGATAACAGCAATTACAATAATAATTTACATTTATATAGTACATTATCATTTAATATCATAATTCAATTTAATATAAGGTGCCCTGGAGGCATTTTCAGTGCCAGAGCTGCATAAAAGCCTGGAACAATGTGAGGGACGAGGGTGCGATTCTCCATTATAATTATTTTTATTATCCCATTACACTTCTGCCAAATGAGGAATGGGGAAGATAATGTGACCTGTCCAAAGTCACGTGGAACAGGGAGGGGCTGAGCTGAGTAACTCAGATGCAGGGAAGCCCTGTGTAAATGGAGGGGTTTGAATGTTGGCAGACCCCCCAACTCAGTTCAGGACCCAGCACTATTGTAAAATCAAAGTGGAAGGAAAAGTCTGGGCGGGGCAAGAGGGAGACGCGAGAAAAGGAAGTGTACCACCATTACCTTTGAGCTTCAAATCCAGCTCTGAATACGATCTTTGTGTGAAAGGAATGTTTTGTGGGTCCCCATAATATAGACTTAAGAGTCCAAAACCCCGTCTGGGAATAACAGACTGACAAGGTCTCTCCCCTTTCCCTTTATTCGAGAGAGAGAATAGAAGAGGGTTACCTAGAGGCAGACTACCAAAACAGCCAGCCAGGCATCTTCAAGGAAGATCCTATGTAGCTAAGTACTTACAGGGAAGGGTCTTCAATGCCAGGCACCTATAGCAAAGGGTCTCTACTATCATACACACATAAAGAAGGGTCTCCACTGACAGGTGCTTATATGCTAAAGAAATCAGAGTTCTTCAGCCTGGAGAAGAGACAACTGAGTGGAGATATGACCAAGGCCTATAAGATCCTTCATGGAGTAGAATAAGTAAAGGTGAATCAATTGTACAAAGATTAGGGGCCACTCCATGAAAGTTACAAAGTAGTACATCTATATAAATAAAATCGGATGGATGTTCCAGCATAACTCTGAAACGCATGGACAGATTTCAACCAAACTTGGTATACATATCAATTACTATCTGGGAGGCTCTTTTCTGCCTTGTATCCACAGGGAAGTCATATTATACTGATTTCTACTAAGACTTTAATAACATTGGGCTCCAAATTTAGCTGGTGGAAGTCCTACTTTATAATTTGGGTTCCAGTCACTTTTGTAGCCTCCTCCTTTTTTGTGAGAAAACTGTAACCTGCTTTGGTTGTACCACAGAAATCCATGGCCCCTCCCCCCCTTCCCCTAATGTTGCATTGATAGGAGCTGGGAAAACCAGGATTCGATTTCCAAATCCAAAGAGGAAGAAGCCAACTCCATATAAATAGGGATGGGAAGAGAAAAAGCTGGTGAGCGCAGAGCTCTTCTAATTAGAGGGGTGTCTGGGCGAACCCTCAATTTCTCAAAAGTTTTAATCATAGGCTCAAGAGAGATTAAAAACTGTGGGCCAGAGAGAGCTCTCGCTGTGACCCATATTCACCCTATAATTATACTAATTTTTCAGATCTGTCTACCACTTCACTCCTTTGCCGCTTTAGTTGGCTTTAGAAGGTCTTCTTTTTGAAATCAGACTTTAAAATATGGAACATCATTTGGAAATTTAAAAAAAAAAAATATCCCCCCTCCCCCCCCCCAAAAAAAACAAAACATTGTAATGAAATGAACAGAGAAAAAAGCCTCGAGAAAATAAACCCAATTTTTTGGGAAGGGAGAATCTCCTTTCTTATACAATTCAGAAAATAAAATTCTGGACAGCCTCTTTCAGGCATGTTGTATTTTCCACCTGGTCAGAGGCTGAAATTAAATGAATGTGAAAGTCTTCAATAGGTTCTGATTAAGGTTATTTAAGTCTCCTGCAATCGATGGAACTGCTGTAGACTCTTTGGGGCATATTCTATAAATAGTGCTTTAAGTTAGGTTACGGTAGGAGCCTTTCCAGCACCTAACTTAATTGGCAAAGTCGTTATGATTGAAAAATTGTTTTTAAAAATGTAGATGCCTACAAAAATGGTGCCTTCATCACGTTTACGGAGGCGCCTTAGAATTCCTTAGGTCAAAGTAGGCATGGTCAACACTGGAAATGACCATAGAAATTCTTAGACACCTCCGTAGATGCGATTTATGCCAAACGTAGGCACCTTCAAAAGCCTGGCCTACATTTCTGTTGCCTTTGTTTAAAGGTAGCCAAAATTTTACAAATGGCACCATTGTATGATTGACAAGCAATGGTGGCCATTTTTAGGCAGCCACAGATATTGGTGCCATTTGCAGAATCCGGCCCTTTACCTTTTCCAAGATACCCCTAGAAGTGGCACCAAAACAGATTTCCTTAAGGCAAGGACCCTTCCAGAATCTAGCTAGGTACTTGGGACCTGGGTTGACCATTGTTGGAAACAGGATACTGGGCTTGATGGACCTTTGGTCTGTCCCAGTGTGGTAACTCTTATGTTCTTATGTGAGCCAAGTATAAGACAATCAAGCCATTGTGACATCACTGCTGAGGTTGGCTCTTAGGCATTGGTGGAATGAGGCATTATGACATCACAATCTCTGTTCTGGAATGTTGCTACTCTTTGGGTTTTTGCCAGGTACTTGGGACTTGGGTTAGCCACTGTTGGAAACAAGATGCTGGGTTTGATGGACCTTCAGTGTGTCCCGGTACGGCAACTCTTATGTGAGCCAAGTATAGGACAATTGAGCCATTGTGACATCACTGCTGAGGTTGGCTCTTAGGCATTGGTGGAATGAGGCATTATGACATCACAATCTCAGCTCTGGAATGTTGCTACTCTTTGGGTTTCTGTCTGGTACTTGGGACCTGGGTTGGCCAATGTTGGAAACAGGATCCTGGGCTCAATGGGTCTTCGGTCTGTCCCAGTATGGCAGCTCTTATGTTCTTATGTGAACCAAGTCTAGGACAATCGAGCCATTGTGACATCACTGCTGAGGTTGGCTCTTGGGCATTGGTGGAATGAGGCATTATGACATCACAAGCTCAGCTCTGGAATGTTGCTACTCTGGGTTTCTGCCAGGTACTTGGGACCTGGGTTGGGATACTGGGCTTGATGGACCTTCAGTCTGTCCCAGTAGAGCAATTCTTAGGTTCTTATCAATGAGGAAAGACCTGCTATATTCAGGAGTTTATTTTAGAAGTGTTATCCAAGTTGTAGATATGAGTAAACTAGTGTTTAGATATTTCTACATTGCATTAGTATTCAGATTGCACTTTCAAAGAGATATAAATAGGATGGAATTGGTCCAGAAGGCTGCTACAGAATTGGTTAGTGGTCTTTGTCATAAATCATATGGGGCAGACATGGAGACTTTAATAAGACTCTGGAGGAAAGACAGGAGAGAGGAGATATGATAGAGACATTTAAATATCTCTGTGGTGTTAATATACAGAAGATGAGTCTTTTTCGAATGAAGGAAAACTCCAGAAGAGGGCAAAGCATGAAGTTAAGAGGCAATAGGCTCAGGCACAATGTAAGAAAATACTTCTTTGCAGAAAGGGTGGTAGATGCGTGGAAATGCAGACTGTATCTGAATTCAGGATAGCGTGGGACAGCCATGTGGGATTTCTTAGGGAGAGGCAGAGGTAGCGAATCAGACTGGGTGGGCTATTTGCTCTTTATCTATTGTATTTACAATTTAGAAGAGCCTTGCCAGATCTAGGGATTGCATCATTTATCTACTCCGTTTATCCTTTAGTTCCAGTTCATCTATTTGTCTGTAATTTGTTATATTGTCACTGTATTTTAATTTGCACGGTACGCTTAGTAATTAAAATAAGTGAATGAATCGAATTTTAAGGGGTCATGACACAGATAATTTGGTTTGTGTTCGTGTAGACACATGCTTATGGTACATGGTTTGGAGAGAAGATTGTGCAGTGCTTCACCGGAGGGATTAGGGGTGAGGTTCCCCCCCCCCCACCCCAGTGCTTCATTCCTTCTTCTCTCTACCAGTGTCAGGCAGAGTTCTGAAGCTTTTGCCCCGAAAATGACAAGGACAGATCAAGATCACCAATGTTATAGACTAGAGCATCACATCTTATCAGACTCAGTGGCAGTGTTGGAAAACAAAATGCACATGTATATTTCTAAACCAGCCGACACAAACACCTAAGTCTGGCACATAGACATGTATGTTGTTAGTTCAAAGCATTATATTCAAAACAAAGATGATCAAATTGACTATATGAAGTACAATCACAAGCCACAACGCAGTATGTTTAGCCAACACTCGTAGAAATTGAACATGAAGGGGTCTTACCCCTCAAGTCATAAGTTATTAGGGTAAATGACTAAACTTCTCTCTGCATCATGTGACAAAAGTGAATTGTAAATTATAAAGGCATGTTCACTCATCTGAGCTCAATCTTGACGGCAACTTAAAAGAAACAAAAAAAAAAAAACCTTCCTTTTAAGGGAACCTGTGGCCTACAGATTCTTCCAAAATTTTTCAACGCCCCCTCAAAAAAGTCTGCAGCAAAACCTCAGCATGCTGGGTTACAAAATAACACACTAAGGCCCTGATTCTCTACATAATGGGTGCCTGATGTGTGCCAACCTACGACAGGTGCTGCTTCCAGAATCACGGCTCCCAAGGACCCTAGAAATATAGGCCAGGGTTTCACAGGCCTACATTTCTGGTGCCCAGGGTCCTTCCTGAATCGTAGCCAGTGGCACCTAGAGACACTAAAGTCCGGCTTTTGAAAATCTTCCTGTCAAAATCGCATTGGGAGCATCCACGCATGCGCAAACGCAACGCGGCGACATGTGCCACGTCCATGAATGCCGGCTGGGGGGAGGGGCGGAATGAGGCATGACACAGGTGGAATTGGGTGTGCCTGTGGGCGTGGCCATGGATCTGAATTTTCGGGAAAATCTGGTAACCTGGATTGGACCTGAACTGGATTGGAAACGGGTTGACTGACAGTAAATGGGATCTGCCTGCAGGAAAGGAAGGTGAATAGCAGAGTGCCTCAGGGGTCACTGCTGGGGTAGATTCCGTTTAATATATTTATAAGCGACCTTGCCAAAGGCATAGAAGGAAAAGTTTGCCTTTTTTGGTGATGACACAAAAATCTGCCTGAGAGTGGGCACCCCGGAGGAAGCAGAAAACATGAGTAGAGATTGACCAAAAATTAGAAGAATGGTCTCAGAACATACAGAGCGATGAACTGGGGGTACAGAAATCCAAAGGAGATGCATGAGATAAGAAGTGAGAGAATGATGGGCACAGCTCAGGAAAGGGGTCATGGGGTGAGGGGGGTGACAGTGTCTGAGGATCTCAAGGGGAGAAACAAGTTTCAGGTTTCTTTATTTTTGATATACTGTTTATCAGTCAAGTATCTAAACGGTTTGCAAAAAAAAAAAAGAAATTTAAAATATATTGTATCTAAAGTTTTTAAAAATGAAAAGAAAAAGAAAGACAACAGGAGCATAAACAGACTGACGTACGTGAAACGAGGGGGAGGATAAAAAAAGATAAGTTAGTAAATGCATTGAGATAAAATAAAAATAGGGTAAGTGGGAGGGGGGAGATACATTAGGGTGGGACTCGCTTGTGCGGTTAAGGCAGAGCTTACAGGAATGGGACAGGGACAGTGACAAAAGTCACGGGGACGGGCTTGGGAAATTGAGTTCTTGCAGGGACGAGGACAAGTTTGTCCCTGTGTCATTCTCTACTCCCAAGGTCTATTAATAAAATTATGTTTTTATTCTCATTTTTATCACAGAACAAAATATAGCTGTGTTTTAATTACATTTCTAGACCGCAAAACCTTCCAAATCGATGTCATCATGTCTCTTCAACAAAGCGAAGCATTAAAATCTACTTTCACGCCTCTCAGCCACGCCACGTTCATATTTATAGAGCATGCAAGCAAAGTTTCACCAGGTGTTGACATTTAAATCTGAATAATCCTTCCTATTATTTAATATTAATTTTACTGCCAATGAGGGTAAGACATTTGCTAAGTAGGCTGTTAATTGGGAGAGAATCCCCAGTGATTTCCCTAATATTATCTTGCAGGTTAACTGTTCAGTAATACTAATAAGTCCCGCTCTTCCGTCGTGCGCAGAAGCTCTTCACTCCCTAATCTGTACCGTTCCCTCGGGTTTTTGCAGCCCAAACGCATGACCTTGCATTTCTTGGCATTAAATTTTAGCTGCCAAATTTCAGACCATTCTTCAAGCTTCGCCAGGTCTTTCTTCATGTTATTCACACCATCTGACGTGTCTGCTCTATTGCAGATTTTGGTATCATCCGCAAAGAGGCAAATTTTCAGCAATATCGTTTATAAAAATGTTAAAAAGAACTGGCCCACGAACAGAGCCTTGAGGCACACCACTGGTAACCTCCCTTTCCTCAGAGCGATCTCCATTGACCACTACCCTCTGTCGTCTTCCACTCAACCAGCTCTTTTATGGTAGTATCTGCATATAATACATGCACATAAAACTTACTTGCAGTTCCTGAGCTCAGCTCTGCCCATCTAATGAGTACACGTAATAAATCATTTTTTTATCAAGCCCCAATTCTTTGGCATGCTCTGCCTTCTTTAACCTCTTTTCAGAAACTGTTTAAGCCACTTTTATTTCCGCAGGCATTTCCAGGTTCACCCTTGGAATTGGTTATTCAGAGCAGGGGTCCCCAACCCCCAGTCCACGGCCTGGCAGGCCGTGAGAAATCCCCTTCCTCAACATCTTTCCATCCCTCCTTCACAACAGAACCCCGCTGACCCTCCCACCGCGAGGCCGACATACCTCCGCTCCAAACAGCAGCAGCACTGAACAGGCTGATTCGCTGCCTTCCCTCTGCCGCCGCGTCACTGATAACATCATCACAGACGGCACAGGAAAGGCCCGGAGCGGGGAAGGGAGCAAAGCAACCTGTTCAGTGCTGCTGCCGCTGCTGTTTGGAGTGGAGGCATGTCAGCCTCGCGGTGGGAGGGTTGGCGGGGTTCTGCTGTGCGGGATGGGATGGGAGTGAGAGATGGAAAGATGCCGTGCAGGGGGATGGGTTGGCGGGATCATCGGGGTTCTGCAAGCTCAGGGCTCCCACTGATTCTGCATTATGGTAAGTTGTATCATTTCTATTACGATATTATAACTTAATAATAATAGAAATGTAATGTATATTGTATATAAACCTGCCCCAAATCCCCCCCCCCCTTTACCGGTCCCTGAAAAAATTTCCTTCTATAAAAGTAGTCCTTAGTGTCAAAAAGGTTGGGGACCACTGATTTAGAGGGGTGTTTTTTTAAAATAAAAAATAATATTTGGGGTTTTTGTGTATTTGGGTGGGTGTTGGTGGGGACTTTCTTATCTAGATTATGGAGTTCTAATATGTGATTTCATTTAAAATTGTAAACTGCTTAGATTGTATTGTAAGTTTGTGGCCTATCAGACCCCTTACGGGATGCAGGTCGTACATCAAGATGTTTCAGAATCTGAGTAGAGAAGCCCTCATTTGCCCTGCACCGGGACACCGGTGAGAACTGGCCTAGGGCACTGGGCTGGCCACCTTCTAAAGTATAGATTTAGTGTCATATAAGCTGTTTAAATGCGAGAGGCTTAACGTGAAAGCTGGTGGGGAAGGAGAAGAAAAAGCAGCGATTGATACGGTATAAGGAACAGGCAAGATGAAAAGATTATTTATAAGCAAGAGTTCTACGTAATACGGTAAGGAACAAAAGTCAATTGTTCGCAGCAGGAAAATCTGACCTTCTTTCCAGGTACAGCAGGAAATGCAGAAAGAGGGTTTTGTGGGCATTTGGCATCTTCCCATATCCAGCTACTGGCTACGAGCTCTGCACTCTCTGTCTCGGGAGTGGGGGGGGGGGATGATATACCACAGCCCTGGGGGGGGGAATGATATACCACAGCCCTGGCTATTCCTTTCCAGTGGTTACTAGAGGAAAAGAGGTAATAAGATCATAAAGGATACGATATTTTCATTATTCCAAAAGATGATAATAATCTCCAAAAAATGCTGATTTCATCACCTCACTTTGATCTTCTAGATCAAATATACTATGGGAGATGAGCCTATCATAACATTCAAGAACTCAGTTCATAGGACCTCCTATGATTTTGAGATCCACATCCTGTGCTCCATTTTGTAATCATAGATGCTCACTCCTCCCTCCCTTTTAAATAAATTGTGAGTGCTATCTAAATGTTAATCTCTTTTCTGAAGTGTTCCTGGTTCAAGAACCCTTGAGCAAGACCTTTCAATGTTATTTAAGCATTGGTTTCTTTCATAAGATGTTACCATATCAAGTGGGATCATCTTATTACCCCTTTTTCTCGAGGAAACTTTTGATATGGGTAGGATGTTAGTTTAAGAGTCTGCATCTGATTATTTTATATTCCTTTCCAGTGAGCAGAGTAACCTGACAGCACTGAAATCCAAACGAGCAGGTCCTGGGTCTGCGCTGGGCGTTCCTAACAGAGATTCTGGCACTCCCCTGGCTTTCTGCATCCATACAGGGTTACGTTTCTCAGAGCTTCCGTGCCAGAGGTTCTCAACTCCAGTCCGGACAGGCAAAGGGGTCTGGCTCCAGGATCTTCACAATGAATTTGCATATCTATGGACCCTTAATGAAACAGAGCTTGAGGATCCTTGCTCTGTACTGTTGGGGGCCAATCTGACATTCACTTTCTTCTCGGTTCCCTCCGTGCCACAAAGATGTGAATTATATAGTCGATTGCTCTTTATGACAGGAAGACAGAGTCTCCTTTTGGATCTTCTTTGCTACACTCTAATCTAATCTAGTCTTCAGTTTATATACCGGATCATCTCTCGTCGGAGCTCGACTCACTTTACAAGTGGTCGGAAGACGAGAATATACTTAAAACTAAAAAGAAAAAGGGGTAAAGTCATAAAAGGTCGACAGATCCCATAAGAATATAACTAAGTCTTAAAAAATATTTCTTCCTTGTATTTCCTTCTTTTCAAATGTGTACACATGTGATACTTGTAGGGATTTTTTAAAATCAAAATCAGCACCCCCACTCCTGCAACACACTCCCTATCCTTCTCTTCACGTGGATAGTGCTTTCCTGTCTTGTATGGAAGGCTGTGAATCATATCATTAAACATGCAATTTTAGCATACTTTAGGCTCTGTGCAGATGAGGACGGAGCTTAGGCATTGGTGGAATGAGGCATTATGACATCACAATCTGAGCTCTAGAATGTTGCTACTTAGGATTTGAAAGTGTTTGAGGATTGTGCAGCTGAGGACGGAGCTTAGGCATTGGTGGAATGAGGCATTATGACATCACAATCTGAGCTCTAGAATGTTGCTACTTATGACTTTAAAGCGTTTGAGGCTTGCGCAGATGAGGACGGAGCTTAGGCATTGGTGGAATGAGGCATTATGACATCACAATCTGAGCTCTAGAATGTTGCTACTTATGACTTTAAAGCGTTTGAGGCTTGCGCAGATGAGGACGGAGCTTAGGCATTGGTGGAATGAGGCATTATGACATCACAATCTGAGCTCTAGAATGTTGCCACTTAGGATTTTAAAGCGTTTGAGGCTTGTGCAGATGAGGACGGAGCTTAGGCATTGGTGGAATGAGGCATTATGACATCACAATCTGAGCTCTAGAATGTTGCCACTTAGGATTTGAAAGTGTTTGAGGCTTGCGCGGATGAGGACGGAGCTTAGGCATTGGTGGAATGAGGCACTATGACATCACAATCTCAGCTCTAGAATATTGCTACTTATGACTTTAAAGCGTTTGAGGCTTGTGTAGATGAGCACGGAGCTTGCAGGAATGGGGCAGGGGCAGGAAAGAACTCACGGGGACGGGACGGGAAAATGAGTTCCTGCGGGGATGGTTAAATATTTGCCCCGTGTCATTTTCTAATGAATGGTAAGATTCACCCCAGCAGTGATATCATCAACTTGCAATCTGTATGCTGAAAGCCTGGAGGAACTACAAAGTTTGTGCTGTCTAAGGCATACTGATGAAGAGGTTTGACACCCCTTATGCATTCCTTCATTTGCACTTGAGTACACTTTCTTCAGCACTGAAAGGCATGCACAGCGTGGGACGTTTAACATTCAATAGACGGTCAATCTCTTACACTAGCGGTTGTGAGCACAACTTTGAGAAGAGTTAGTGTGTGCGGTGGTACTTGTTCACGTTAAGGACCTGAGGAAGTTCTGTTTGTAAGGAAAAGATGCTTTACAGACTGCCAAGAGAACTTCTTTCACTACTAAGACCCACATGAATTGTTTGGGACAGCGAGATATTTGCAGCCCTTACTGAATGCATTTACAGAAAGTTTCAAAAATTGCTTTCTGCCTACTGAGCTGAGGGTTTCAACGCATCCTCAACGATGACACCGAGATCCTTTTCCTTCAGGGCTGTGGAGTCGGAGTCGGAGGAAATTTCGGGTACCTGGAGTCGGAGTCAGAAGTACAAAAAACTGAGGAGTCGGAGTCGGAACATTTATCTACCGACTCCATTTTTGAACTTGGCATACCAATCACGAGCGATTCTTTCAGCTATAGCACCCACTATTATACACAGCACAAATGTTGCGAGCAGCTTCTGCGGCCTTAGAACCTTGATTAAAAGCAAAAAGAAGGTGGTGTCGAAAATGCTCATTTCTCTCAACTTGATATTCCATTTTAACGATCTGAAAATTAACCAGTGCTGTGGAGACGGAGTCGAGGAGTCGGAGTCAGAAGTACAAAAAACTGCAGAGTCGAAGTCGGAACATTTATCTACCGACTCCATTTTTGAACTTGGCATACCAATCACGAGCGATTCTTTCAGCTATAGCACCCACTATATACACAGCACAAATGTTGCGAGCAGCTTCTGCGGCCTTAGAACCTTGATTAAAAGCAAAAGCAAGGTGGTGTCGAAAATGCTCATTTATCTCAACTTGACATTCCATTTTAACGATCTGAAAATTAACCAGTGCTGTGTAGTCGGAGTCGGAGGAAATTTCGGGTATTGGAGTCGGAATCTGAAGTACAAAAAACTGCGGAGTCGGAGTCGGAACATTTATCTACCGACTCCATTTTTGAACTTGGCATACCAATCACGAGCGATTCTTTCAGCTATAGCACCCACTATATACACAGCACAAATGTTGCGAGCAGCTTCTGCGGCCTTACAACCTTGATTAAAAGCAAAAAGAAGGTGGTGTCGAAAATGCTCATTTCTCTCAACTTGACATTCCATTTTAACGATCTGAAAATTAACCAGTGCTGTGGAGTCGGAGTCGAGGAGTCGGAGTCGGAGGAAATTTCGGGTACCTGGAGTCGGAGTCTGAAGTACAAAAAACTGAGGAGTCGGAGTCAGAACATTTATCTACCGACTCCACAGCCCTGTTTTCCTTGCTGGTGGTTCGTAATGTTGAACTCTGTGTCTCATAGCTATAGTTCAGGTTCCTCTTCCCCACATGCATCACTTGCACTTCCTCGCATTGGACTACTGCAACATCATTTACTTGGGTATACCTAAAAAAACTGAGAAAATTAAGAATAGTGCAGAACACGGCCGTCCATCTAATATTCGGATTGAATATTAGAGCATGTTAGTCCCTACTACAGACTGCTGCACTGATTACCAATAATGTTCAAGTTCTCTTCTAAACTAAACTAAGCCTTAAGTTTATATACCGCATCATCTCCACGGAAGCGGAGCTCGACACGGTTTACAAAGCTTAAAAATACAAGAAGAGAGGGGAGAGAGAGTTTACAAGAGCATATGAAAAAGAGGGGAAGTAAGCAGGAGATGTTATATATTAGAGAAAAGCCAGGTTTTCAGTTTTAAGCTGGTTTGGGGAATGGCCCCTATCTACCTCTTACCTCATTTCGTGCTATACATCCCCACTAGGAAAACCAGAAATTGTCATCTTTTCACCTATCTAAGGATCGCTGGTTGTAAATCCAGGTCCTTTCTGGATAGAACTTTCAAGTTTCAAGCAAGCAAAGAGCAATCTTGGTTAGGCAATTCCATCAACGGAGCCAGGTTGACTTATGGCGCATTTCAGAAAGAAATTAAGACCGCGTTATTTGACAGATTTATCGCCTCATCAGAAATCATTTTAAAACTGTTGTATTTTTGCTATTTGTATTCTGTAATTCGCTGTTTGTCCAGTTCTCTTCAGTGTAAACCGCCTAGAAGTCGTAAGATTGTGGCAGTATAGAAAAATTAAGTTATTATTATTATTATTTTGATGCCCAGTCTCCTAGTCTTGAAGGTCCTGTAACAGAGATTGTTTATAATATCAAGATTAAATAAAACTTGAAAATTGAACCCATGCAAAACCATAGCAAAGGCTTTGCTGAAATCCAAGTTTAGTGCTACCCCTCGATCCAACTGTCTAGACACTTAAATGAATCAGATTTATCTGATAACATTTGCCAACTTTGCTGTGTTGGGTCTTTCAGTCCATTAAATTCCAGAAACTGTTTTAGAGACAACACAGGGACAGGAAGAAGGATGGAGGACCCGAGATGGTTTTATTTTCTACGAGAGAATATTGCCTTTCTGTTTCTGGCACCGCTGCAGTTGCTAAGCTAAGAGGCCGTAGGCGCCCAGCCAAGGGGGATGGTTTGGAGAAGGCGCAGCAGGGTTGCTCCAACAGGTGTGAAATTTCAGCGCCGCGCCAGCACTAGGAAGAGCAGGACACGTCCAGAGAGACGGCATTTAAACCCTAACAGTGCTGCAGCCGCAGCCAAGAGGAGTGAGGCTCTGAGACACTCTTTGACAGCAGAAGTCCATGGGAAATGACCTTTAACCCATGGCCCTGCTTCACTCAGACACAATCAAAGTCAACATTAGCACATGGCAGCCTTAGGGGAAAGAGGAAGCAGAGAAGAGCTGAGATTTCAGCATTGCTACAGATTAGCACTTTGTTTGACCCTGGTCCTCTACGATCAGACTCCTCCTCCTCTATCCGAATGGTATTACGCCAGAATAACTGAGGTTTAGGTATCACCCTAGGTCGGAGCTTCTCCCTTCAGAGGATCCACAAGGCTGAACAGCAGTTTTATCCAGAACTGAGAACGGGAAGGAAAAGGTCTTTGGTTATCCTCAAGGGTGTCAGGTCAAAAGCGCGCCGGGACAAAGGCGCGCCCAGACAATTGAGCGCAGCACGCGCCGCTCTAAATTACTGTTTTTAGCGCTCCGACGGGGGGGCGTGGGGGGGAACCCCCCCACTTTACTTAATAGACATCGCGCCGCATTGTGGGGCCGTTGTGGGGGGTGTGGGGGTTGTAACCCCCCACATTTTACTGAAAACTTCACTTTTTCCATGTTTTTAGGGGAAAAGTTCTGTTTACAGTAAAATGTGGAGGGTTACAACCCCCCAAGCCCCCCATAACGCCGGCGCGATGTCTATTAAGTAAACTGGGGGGGTTCCCCAACAAAAACCCCCGTCGGAGCCCCTAAAAACTGTAATTTACAGCAGCGTGGTGGCAGGCGCTGCGCTCAATTGTCGGCGCGCGCTTTTGTCTTTCGCGCCGTTGTCTATGAACCGTTTTCCTGCTCAGAATTCTGGCCACGTAAATGCCCTCAGCCAGATCGTGACAATCTGCAGAGCTGATATTCCAAAGAAGTTCTACGATCGAATATATAGCCCAACTGTTTATTTTAAAAATGTATGTCTTTGAAAAATATACAATACAATGGACCCAAATATCTCACTCTTGTCAGCACAGATGAATTCCCCTGGAAATGGACAAAGCTAGACTGGGCAAATGAGATTTGACCTTTACCAACCATCGTTTAACCATATAATCTGCGTAAATCATACCCTGAAAATTTCCCTCCCTTTCTGCCATCGCTCTCCGTTCAAAAAGTATGACAGGTGCAACTTTACGTCGAAACCACTACACCTGAGACCATTTTCAGTCGCATGCTGACTTTGAGACTTGGAATGAAGGCTGTGGACACTGGGCTCCTGAAAGTCATTCCCTCTGGTCCTGGAATATTTCCACTCATTTCGTTACTCAGGCTTCTCTGGTATCTCTCAGGGGTCTCTTTACTAAGCATTGATAAGCTTAGAGTCAGTGCAGTAGGAAGGGTAGGTGACCCCCCCACACACCCTCCTCTCTGTGCCCCCACGCCTTCCCACCCCCCCCCCATTCCACACTTGTGCTCTTCCTCCTGTACCTCACAATCTTCGCCAGCGCGAGTGGCTTCTGCAGCAGGCTCCTCACGCCAGCGTTGGATTTCCCTCTGATGTCACTTACTGGCTCCGTGACCCGGAAGTGATTCAGAGGGGAACCAGGCTGGTGCGAGCAAAAAGCAGAAGTTGCTTGCACTAGCGAAAATAATATGGAGGTGGAGGAGGAGGGATGGCGTGAGGATGGCGTGGCGTGGCAGGATGGGGCGGAGAGGTTCCAGCACCCCCACCGACTTGGCACCCAGGGCAGTCCATACCCCCTGCACCCCCGCTTACCGTGACTTATAGGGGGACATGCTATCTGCATGCTAAAATATATTTTTACTTTTTTGTTACAGGGGGCAGGGAGCGGGCATTTCTGGGCTACTCAGTTAGCAAGTCCTCACAGCCATGTGCTAACCACATCGGCTCTTACCAACGACAAAATACGAGGGCGGTTGGAAAAGTTTGGTAAACAAGCAAGTTAAACAATGCAGTCTCCATCGAGGGCTATACACTTAGTCCAGCGAGTTTCCAGTGTTTTCACATCATAGGAAAAATAGGTTTTGCCAGACCCTGTAAAAGACTCATTGACGGCATCGATGACTTAATGGACTGTGACACCGTCTCATGCAAATTTACCAGACTTTTCAAACCACCCTCGTAGGTGCGGGGTTGTGCTCATGCTGTGATTTTTATTAGTGTATTAATGGCTATTCGCTAACGGCAACATTCGCACAGGGCCATTAATAGGAAAAATGGAAAATCGGCCTCAGCACACGGGAAAAATCCACCTATGGATGTGCTAAAGGCACTTTTTGTTGCAGCTTAGTAAAAAGAATCCCTATAATCTTTCACCATTGACCAGTGAAAAAAATAAGATTTGGGGGGTATTTGCCAACTTATATCCATCTAAGAAAATTCCATCTTTTCTCTAGAAGCAATTCCTGCTTTGTCACCAATGTGATTTAATGGCACGGGGACAAATTTGTCCACGTTCCCGTGGGATCCATTTCTAGCTCCATCCTCATCCTTTCCCCGTGAGTTCTGTGCCTGTCCCTGCCCCATCCCTGAAATCTCTGTCCTCATCTGCACAAGCCTCGAACACTTTAAAATCACAAGGGATGGGACAGAGACAGGCACAAAACTCACGGGACAAATTTCTCCCCACGTCATTCTCTATGACAGAACCGTGAGAATCAGACTAAAAACCCAAGCAGTGTGAAAATAGAGAACAGTCCCTTTCAACCTTCTGCAGGTATTCTTGTACCTTACTCTAAGATTGTTGCATATGGTCTGGTCTGCAGTTTAAAAGTCTTTCACAAGAGCTATTTGCAAACTATACTACATGAGAACACGAAAAAGTGGGGGGTTTTCTTTCTCAAATTTGGTATTTGTCTAGACTGCTGACTACAGACTAATGAAATTATTTGTAGTGCTTCAGTGAGAACTTACTGACCCTGGTATTGGCTTGTCTGCTTTATTTGGTTTGTTTAATTAATGTGGCTGCCTGCCCTGTGCATGCCGCACACCTTACATCCTGGAGGACCTCCTTGCCAGTCAGGTTTTCAGGATATCCGCAATAAGCACGAGATTGGTTTGCATTCATTGCCTTCACTGTTTGCAGAAAACCCGACAGGCAAGAGGGTACTTCAGGATCGACTTGAGAAATACTGGCCAGAAGAGGAGGGTTTCTGCAGGAAAATGGAGCTGTCTTCAGCTAGGAATAACTGATAAGAAGAATGTTCCTATTTTGCCCGAAAAAGAGCTCTCTCCCTGCTAAGGAGAAGGGGTTGACAGTCCTGAAACTAATCAATGCTACAATAGGAAGCCAAGAGCAGCTAATTGGACTTACACTCATGTATTGGCAGTTGGTTGACATATTCCCAGCAGATCACGCGTGCGAGTGTAAATGAAGGAAAGTGACTAAGGGGACAGGAATTGCTCCAGCGGTTGAAGAGATTTAGGTAGGAGGAATCTTCACAGGTGATGGGACCTTGCTACCAAATTTTAAAACCTTTTTTTCATTTTTGGATTTAAGAGGCTTTTCAAGACATGGCTTTTTGTTGATGTGTTTATGTGAAAAGAGCAAATATGATTGATGGTTGAATGGGATTTGTGGTATTTCATATGAAGCATAGAGCGGCATAATAATAAAAAAAAATGTCTAAGTCCGTTTTGGGCCTAGGGTGCTAGTCGTTTAAAGTCCAACTGGACGCCGGAGAGTCACTGGACATGGTATATTTGGACTTCAGTAAAGCATTTGATAGCGTCCCTCATCGAAGATTACTGAACAAGCTGAAATCGATAGGATTAGGAGACACTCTAACTACATGGGTTGGGGATTGGCTGAGCGGTAGACTTCAGAAGGTGGTGGTGAACGGTACCCCATCCGAAGCATCGGACGTGATCAGTGGAGTGCCGCAGGGCTCGGTCCTGGGCCCGATTCTATTTAACTTATTCATAAGAGATATGACGCAAGGACTTAGAGGAAGGGTATCACTGTTCGCCGACGCCGCCAAACTTTGCAACATAGTAGGCAAAAGCTTATTACCTGATAATATGACACACAACCTACTATTGCTGGAACAATGGTCAACTACTTGGCAGCTAGGCTTCAATGCTAAAAAATGCAAGATAATGCACCTGGGTAAGAGAAACCCGCGTAGAACTTATGTACTAAATGGTGAGACCTGGTTAGGACCACGGCGGAACGCGACCTAGGGGTGATCATTAGTGAGGACATGAAGGTTGCAAATCAAGTGGAGAAGGCTTCCTCCAGGGCAAGACAAATGATGGGGTGTATCCGCAGAGGTTTCGTCAGCAGGAGACCTGAAGTTATGATGCCGTTGTACAGAGCCATGGTGAGGCCTCACTTGGAGTACTGTGTTCAGTTTTGGAGACCACACTACCGAAAGGACGTGCTGAGGATCGAGTCGGTTCAGCGAACGGCCACCAGGATGGTCTTGGGGCTCAAGGATCTCACATATGAAGAAAGATTTAAAAAATTGCGGCTGTACTCACTTGAGGAAAGAAGAGAACGGGGAGATATGATTGAAACATATAAGTACATCACGGGACGCATCGAGTCAGAAGATGATATCTTCTGGCTCATGGGACCCTCGACCACCAGAGGGCATCCGCTGAAGATCAGGGGAGGGAAGTTAAATGGCGACTCCAGGAAGTACTTCTTCACCGAAAGAGTAGTGGATCATTGGAAAAGACTCCCACTCCAGGTGATAAAGGCCAGCAGCGTGACGGATTTTAAGAGAAAATGGGATACTCACGTGGGATCTTTAAGGGAGTAAATTCAGGGGAGGGGATACTTGGAATGGGCAGACTTGGTGGGCTATAGCCCTTTTCTGCTGCTTTTTTCTATGTTTCTATTCTCGAAAAATATGTCCAAAATATTTTCTTTTTTTTGAGGATCGTCTAATTATACGTCCAGCCGTTTGATTGTCCAGTCAAAAAAATCGTCCAAGTCCAAAACGCCTAGAAAAGACCTTTTGGATGTGGGAGGGGTCAGCAAAGTGATGGACTGACCACACAGACATGGCAACAGAATAGCGGGGCACCTTACAGGGCACTGCTGCGAAATTCACAAAAAGGGTGCCACATAAACATCTCACAACTTCCCTATAGGTCATAGTGAGACCCCCAAAACCTACTAGACCCACCTGTCTACCACCCCAATAGCCCTTATGGCTGCAGGCGGCACCTATATGGCAGTACAGTAGGGTTTGGTTCTTTTTTGGTGAGCTTACATTTTACACCATGAATGCAGTGGTTAGAGTGGCTTATGGGCCTGGGTTCTCCTCTCTATGGTTCACTAGCCCACCCCCCAGGCTACTTAAGCCACTTCTGTGCAGCTCTACTAGGCTTTGCTATGCCAGGTGCTGATGTTCTAGAGGCAGGTATGTAAAGTTTTTATTCCGATTTTTATAGCGGGGGTGGGGGGGGTCAGTGATCACTGGGGGAGTGTGTTGGAGTCTGTACTTTGTCCCTGCAGTGGTTATCTGATCAGTTTGGATACCTTCTGGGCACTTATATCTGGTTTTAGATCGCCTAAGTCACAATGTATAAGATCCGTCTAGGCAGTCTCGTCAAACTTTTGATTATCGCTGCAGGACTAAGTTTGGTTGGCCTACATCCCGCCTTAACCACTCCTCGTAAAATGCCCCTTTTCGCTCTACGCACAAAGTGGCAGTCAAAAGGCCTAAGATGCCTTTAGATAGATCTAAAACCCGTTTTGATTATCTGCACTTGGATGACCTGTCTTTTTGATTATCCAAGTACCAATTTAGGCAGGTTTTTAGGCGTATTTTCGTTTCGATTATGTACCTCATAGTGTTTTATCTATGAGATTTTGTGAATAAGTAGGAAAACGGTCAGCAGCAGAAGCTTTTATTAGATATAAGATGTCTTGTTTCAAATACTTTGTATGTTGGCTGTAAACTGCTTAGAATTGTAATCGGTATTTACATTTTTTTAAATCTAATCTAATCTAATTTAATTTAATCCTTAGGTTTGTATACCACATCATCTCCACGTTCGTAGAGCTCGACACGGTTTACAGTAGGAGAAATAGGAAGGAACTACAACAGAGGGTTAGAGGTAGAAGTGTGAAGAAAATTTAGAGGACTTGGGATGCCAAGATATAAGAGTTTCCTTGATTCCTAAATTGGAGGGAGACTTACATTTTTTGAGAAAAGCCATGTTTTCAGATGTTTGCGGAAAACTTGGAGAGAGCTCAAGTGCCGAAGAGGGGAGGTAAGGTTGTTCCAGAGCTCAGTGATTTTGAAGTGAAGGGAGGTCCCTAGCTTTCCTAAGGGGTTCTTTTACCAAGACGTGTTAAACGATTTAGCCTTAGGAAAAGGAGCCCTAAATGTAACAGAGAAAGAAAGCACATTTAATCTGCTCAAAGAAACACACACACAAAAGTTATAACACTGCAGGCAATTTGAGGACGTTCACCAATGAAGAGTCAAATAAAGCCAGAGCAAGAGATATCCAATCAATCACGGTTAAAAATGGAAAAGACTTGAAACCTCCTTTCTCTAGCCATTAAGTAGCTGGATAAGAAGTTTCGGGACCAGAGAGTAAGTGCCAACCGGCTTTTCCACCTTCTCCAATTTACTCTGAAGAAAAGTTGTCTTCTCCTGACTTCTAATCAAACTCTTTTCAGGAAATTTCGAGGATATTGTCATGGGGAGATGTGACAAACTCCTTTCTCCTGGCCTGCCTAGAGGCTTCTAGGTCTTGAAGAGACTATTTCAACACCATATCCTTCCTGTCACTGAGAAAAATGAGGCCACCAAAGCAATCCATTCATTTTCTCTCCTATAAATCCTTCTAATATTTCTATCAAATTTAAACAGCAGAGAGAGAGGGGGGAGCTGTGATAACTATCAATTTCTCCTCTTTAAATTCACTTTCTTCATAGCGTTTGGAATGCAGCGGGCTCTTCTAATAGCTGGAATGGTCTCTGGGATCAATATTACAATCGCCAAGAAATAAGTGCACGTCTCTTGTCTTGAGGGGAAATTAATCTGTGATAAGGAAAACGAGTCAGTTGTACATTTTGTATTGCGGAACTCGGAATAAAGTAGCGCCACCAGCTCCAGGAGAGTCAACGAGGCCTTCAGACTACAAGAGGTCAAAGCTCAGGCTGAGAACCTTGGAAAATGGGGTTCAAATCCTGCCTCTCCCATGACCAATAGACTGTTCTCAATCAGGTCCATAAACTCACTATATATAAAGACAAACTACAGACCTCACAGCACACCCTGAAGAAAGCCACAGTCGCGGCAAGACCCGCAAACCTACTACAATTAACTACTGTATATTAATGCAACTCCTGCAAAGGTGTGAACTAAATTCAAAAGAAACAAAAAAAACCCTGCACAGGCCGGGCTCTCTGTTTACACTGGTTCTTTTGCTGTCCAGTATCACCGACACCACTGAGCTGGGATTGGACATGGGGTGGAGTTGTTATAGATAGCTGGACAAACATCTCCGGACACAGAGGACGTCCGAATCTCCGTCTGGATTTTGTAAAGATCAGCACCTGGGAGTTAGATTCATTAATAAATGTTAGGCAGGTTTTCTGGTCTTACTCTCGCCCTTTAAAGGTCTTCCCAGCCATCCAATAAGTTTCCCATGGTTTGAAATTTCTGCACTAACCCTCTGTAGACTTTCACAGAAAGAAGTCCCAGGAAACAGACTCTGTTGTAGTATTTATTCTTTATGAAATTTCCTGTATAAATTGTTCATAATTTGGGGGAAAGCTGTAAACACATTTTCCAATCCAGGAAAAGAAAATGGCATTTTATTTTGGAGCTCACAGAAAGCAACATCTTCAGGTGAACCACTCTACAGATCAGGTACCTGAGATGCCTTCAGATATTCTCTCTTCAAGGCTGAAAAGTCCCCGTCTGCATGAAACCACTCCAGTATACGGCTGCCATCTGCTCCTCTGACCAAATAAAACCATTTCCTTCCTGCTTCAGTTACTGCAGAGTGACAAAGGAATTCAGTGCACAAGCTGTGTTCTTTCTCTGTATAATCAAATGAACTTCACAGTTCATCTGTTTCTTTATCTGTAATATTTATGCGGTCTCTCCCCAAGGCAACAAGATTGAATGCAACCTTGCAGAGCACAATACTTAATAGAGGTGATTAAAGGAATGAAAATAGAGGGGTCAGGAACTTGGGAGGACACTGTAATTAAATCTATATATTCATTCATCAGCTGTAAGGTAAACAGTAGGCAGACAGAGAGCTTCAGACAGGAAGGAGCAAGGAGTTAGACAAGGCTATACCTGAGCCTCACCCCCTTCCATATCTCCCCACAAAACTGGAAAGATTCTCAGCCCAAGACTAGCACTAATGGTTTGCAGTAGGATAAAATTCTACCACGAATCTTAGGTCACAAAATTACCGCGGCATGCTGAGAATAATGAGCATGCAACTTTATACTGCGTTGGAATCACAGTATTAATTTGCTGCATACTGTTGTGGGCTAATGTTCCCGTCAGTGCCTGAGACAATCCCAGACCCAGACTGACACCTGTAACCTCAGGAGCAGAGGCAGCAGAAGCAGTCATCTCGGGACCTTGCTGGTTTGGAGGGAGAGAGGAGCATAGAAGGGTGGTGGAGGCAGAGAAAGGGGGCAGATGCTGATGGAAGTGCGGGGAAGGGAGAGGAGAGAGTGAAATGCCAGACCATGGGGGTGTGGGAGAGAGAAGGGAAGAAGAGGAAAGGAGAGAGATGCCAGACCATTGGAGGAGCGAAGGGAAGAAGATGAATGCCAGACCAATGGGGGTGAAGGGAGAGATGGAAGGGGGAGGCATAAAGTTTCTGGAAGGGAAATAGAAAAGAAGATGCCATATAGAAGGGGCAGAGAAAGGGTAGACAATGGATGAAAGGAAGAGAGTGACAAGAAGATGAGGAAGGCAGAAACCAGAGAAGACAAGGTAGGAAAAAAATTCTATTTATTTATTTATTTTTTTTCCTTTAGGGAAGATGCATCGCTGTTTCTGTGATGTTGCATTGTATGCAGAGTCCAGCTTCTTGGTGGTTCAATTTAACCTTTGTCTATGTATTTCTATTTTATCCCCCCTTTTACAAAACTGTAGAGCGTTTTTTAGCAACAGCCGTGGTGGTAACAGCTCTGATGCTCAGAATTCTATATGTGTCAGAGCTGTTACCACTGTGGCTAAAAACCACACTACAGTTTTGTAAAAGGGGAAGGTTAGTTTGTGATGACATATTCCATACTAGGCGAAGGTGTTTTCTGTATTCGAAAGACATGGTTTTTTGTTAGGATTGACTGTGTAGGATTGATCTGTACTAGTCTGGCTTGTTTAGTTTTACAATGGGTGTATTGATGTTGTACTGCTCACTGCATATGTAAGATGCTGCCTTTTCCTAGGTACTCATGTGTGACATGTGGCTTGTTACTAAAAATCATGTTGGGGGGGGGTGTCAAAAAATGATGGGCCCCGGGTGTCACATATGCTAGGTACGCCACTGATGGAAGTAAAACGCAGATGTCTCAATCCGTCCTCCTTTTTCTGGAGTCATAGGGGTAATCCTAGATAAGGAGTGCAGGTACCGTAAAAGTGTGTGTAGGGGGGGTGCAGGTTAGGGAGGGACACTCCTGTGGATCTTTTGCTGGAGGCCGTAAGAGTAAAGGCCTCTTGCTTAGCAAATATGTTCTTGTTAACATTTCAACGGTTAGGATGCTATAGATTGGGTGTTTATTTCTTCATTGCCTCATTCCCTGATTGTTAAGACTTTATAATATTTACTTAATAAACAGATTGAATCATAAGGTCACCAGCAGAGGGCACAAGAGAGCAGAGCAATGGTGAAGTGCTCACTTTGAATTGAGGCTCTTCCCCAAACTCAAGTTCTGGCTGCGTGACTGCAAGAGATGCGCATTTTCCAGCAAAAAGAGAACGTCAAAATATTTTCCACCAACGAATGAGCAGGAAAAAATTTAGGCCCCCTTTTATCAAGCTGCATTAGGGTTTATTTAAAATCGCAGGCCACTGCGGTACAAGCTCCGACACTCACAGGAATTCTATGGAAATCGGAGCTTTTACCGCAGTGACTCGCGATAAAAAAACCCACCTTAACGCATTTGAGCAGGGACTGTCTCCTTCACGACTACGTGCAAACGTCTGGCAGAGCTCAAGAAATAATTAATAGTGGTCTGCTGTCAATAACTGGCCAAACCTCTGCTTGGCACTTTGGTTCCTAGTGTGATGTCAACACACAGGATTATATTGACAAGAGCTGAATGGGCTGCCACTGGCACATCCTCAAGCCCAGAGGATTTATTGACAAGTGTGAATAACGAGAGATTGTGTTGACATGCGAGAGGCTCGCAGACAAACCAGCCTGATCAATTCCCCTTATTGAATCTCAGTGGACAGTTATCGCACAGCCCCTGCACTTTCGGCAAACTCAGGAGTTTCTTTCACTGTGATGGACTCGTTATATGAAGGTATAGAAATCAGGAGCTAATCCTATTGAGGGCACCGTATCTCAGCTGGTCTTGGATGTTGGGCCTTTGCCTTCCGTTCAGACTCAGTTATGTCGGAAGATGAGTCTGGTGGCACGGAAGTGCATCTTGCAATACTGGACATCCAATACGGGGCCCACCTATTGGCATTGGCATAATTTATTGCATCAGTTGGCCAGTTGGGAAGCTTGCGGGAAATGGGAGGGGAAGAGATTGTATTTGAAACTTTGGGGATCTTATTTGGCACAGTTGCATCCCAGGGGACAAAGTGCTTTCCTTAATGAGCTTTAAGATATGGTTTGGTGTCCATTTTGGTAGAATCCTTGTTTCTTGTGTGCTTTCTTTGGGGGGGAGGGGAGCTAGGGATATGATGGAAGGGGGGAGGGAAGGGAGGGAGGGGTTGGATTTTGGTTTGGATTTGTAAAACTTGATAATAATAATAATAACAACTTTATTTTTATATACCGCAATACCACAAACAGTTCAGAGCGGTTTGCAGAGAAAGAGACAGCGATATTACAAAAAAAAACAAACAAACAAAAAAACTTTCAAAATTACATTAACATGGTAAGATTAATCAGTTTTTCCTGGAGTGTTTTAGAAGTACATCATGGTAGAAATGGAGTCAGGGAAATTTGTCAAAGAGATAAATGTTGATTGACTTCCTAAAAGTGTGGTAAGAAAGAGCATTTGAGATGACTTTGTTGTGTTCGATATTGTCTTTCGTTGTGTGATATGTCATCAAGGAAATGGGATACACATGTGGGATCTCTAGGGGGGTAAATTCAAGGGGGTAGGGTTGTTGGAGTGGACAGACTTGATGGGCTGTGGCCCTTTTCTGCCGTCATCTTCTATGTTTCTATGTTATCAATAAAAATTGTTTGAACATAAAAAAATCAGGAGCTAAGAAGGGATGGCAAAACTGAGATTTTAGAGCCTCAAACACCTACAAGAATGCTGCCAAAGAGCCTGATGAGACCTGACCTCCAAGACTCCTATGGGACAATGCAACCTGCCCTTCCCCTTATCCAAGGCCACCCACATTACGTGCAAATACAGTTTCCGCCTGCACCTGCCACCCAGGTCACTCCAGCATTTTCAGTTTACACTTAGATGTCAACATTTAAAAATCAAACAAGTTGAAACTTACTCTAATGCCCAAACGTCCAGGAGCGGCAGCATTTGTTCAAAAGACAATATTCATGGGCATTAAAACTATTCTTCAGTGCTGGTTGTCATCGCACACCCCAACATTAGCACATTGGCGTGCCCAGATGATCCAACTGGCGGGTTATGAACGACTGGCCATTACTGATATGAACTCTAAATTAGGAGCATCATACTTACGTTGTTGGCTGCCTTTTTGCGATACTCTGACCCCAGTAGTACGCAGTAGACTGCTTAATTGATGTGTTACTCTGGCTGTTCCCATGGGTGGGAGTGGGTGGGTGGGAGGATGGCTCATTGGGGGGTTGACTTACTGGTACTGGAAGTCTCGTTTGACTGTGTTGCTGGATTATTTGTTCTGATATTGTTATTTCATAAAATAAAAAAGATTTAACTATAAAAATCAAACAAAATGTCACTACCCCGAGCAGATAAAAACCGGCCTTTTCAACGTCCGATCACCGGCATCTTAAATCTATTTCTTCTGTTTGAGGACGCCAGGATTTCAAAACACAATTTTATTATCAGGTTCTCAAAATAAAGACATTTGGAAAAGCAAATGAGGACAGTTAGAGAAGGTGCTCCTGGCTTTATTCACACTGATTTTTAATCCTTGGACCAGGGTCTACTAGAGAATGACATGGGGACAAATTTTTCTCCGATCCCTGCAGGAACTCAATTTTCCCATCCCGTCCCCGCGGGTTTTGTCACTGTCCCCGTCCCATTCCTGTAATCTCTGCCTTAACCACACAAGCCTCAAACACTTATGATTTTAAAGGGTTTGAGGCTTGTGTAGGTGAGGACGGAGCTTAGGCATTGGTGGAATGAGGCATTATGACATCACAATCTGAGCTCTAGAATGTTGCCACTTAGGACTTGAAAGTGTCTGAGGCTTGTGCAGATGAGGACGGAGCTTAGGCATTGGTGGAATGAGGCATTATGACATCACAATCTGAGCTCTAGAATGTTGCTACTTAGGATCTTAAAGGGTTTGAGGCTTGTGTAGGTGAGGGCGGAGCTTAGGCATTGGTGGAATGAGGCATTATGACATCACAATCTGAGCTCTAGAATGTTGCTACTTATGATCTTAAAGTGTTTGAGGCTTGTGCAGATGACGACAGAGTTTGCAGGAATAGGGAAGGGACAGGAAAAGAACTCGTCTGGGACGGTACAGGAAAACAAGTTCCTGCGGGGGATAATTTGTCCCCATGTCATTTTCTAGGTACTATCTTCCTGTGTCATGCCCAACTCCTCCTCACCACCATCTCCCGTCTCCCTCCCCTTCCATTTTCCTTTTTACTTCCTTAGCCATCCATATTTAACACTGATACAATAACAGGCTGGATGTAAACAATAGGCTGCAGCTTTGTGTATTGAAAATGCTAAATTGGCAACCAGTGAAAACCTTAACCACAACACAAAACTAACATGATGTAATATCCTCACCCCTTTGACAGCAAGAGCCCTGGTGCAAACTAAGTCTAAGTGAGCCACCCAGATAATCAAAACTTGCCTTAAGCTTAGTGTTATGACTCATCACCCATGAGCCATCACATCCGGGGGCGGGGCTGGAGGCAGAATGGGGCATAAGAACATAAGACTGGGTCAGACCAATGGTCCATCAAGCCCAGTAGCCCATTACCACGGTGGCCAAAACCCAAAATGTAGCAACATTCCATTCGACCAATCCAGGGCAAGCAGCGGCTTCCCCCATGTCTTTCTCAATAACAGACTATGGACTTTTCCTCCAGGAACTTGTCCAAACCTTTCTTAAAACCAGCTACGCTATCCGTTCATACCACATCCTCTGACAATGTATCCCAGACCTTAACTATTCTCCGAGTGTAAACAATTTCTCCTATTGGTTTTAAAAGTATTTCCCTGTAACTTCATCAAATATCCCCTAGTCTTTGTAATTGTTGATGGAGTGAAAAATCGATCCACTTGTACCGGTTCTACTCCACTCAGGATTTTGTAGACTTCAATCCTATCTCCCCTTAGCTGTCTCTTTTCCAAGCTGAAGAGCCCCAACCTTTTTAGTCTTTCCTCATACGAGAGGAGTTCCATCCCCTTTACCATCTTGGTCGCTCTTCTTTGAACCTTTTCTAGTGCTGCCATATCATTCTTAAGATAAGGAGACCAGAATTGAACGCAATACTCGAGATGAGGTTGCACCATGGAGCGATACAGGGGCATTATAAGATTCTTAGTCTTGTTAACCATCCTTTTTACAAATAATTCCTAGCATCTTGTTTGCTTTTTTTTGCCACTGCCGCACATTGGGTAGAAGGTTTCATCGTATTGTCTACAATGACACCCAGATCCTTTTCTTGGGCACTAACCCCCCAGGTGGACCCTAACATCTGGTAAGTGTGATTCGGGTTATTCTTCCCAATGTGCATCACTTTGCATTTGTCCACATTAAATTTCCTCTGCCATGTGTCCAGTGTTTTCTTTTTTTTTAAATATGGTAACCTTAGCCTCTGGGGACTTTGACAAGACGTGAGTCAAAAGTCCCCCTCCAAATTATGTTAAATCTGAGGCCTACAGGACTATACTGCTAATGAAATGCTCAATCGGTTCCTGTATATTTAGGAGTACCAGGAACCCAAGGCCCACCCAGCCCTGCCTTATTTCACATAAGTCATGCCCCGTTGCACCCGAACCCCCCCCCACCTCTTCTCGTGCTCGGAGCCACGTCAAGAGAGCATCTGCAGGTGTAACATGATGACATCACACATGTGCATGCAGGCATTGCATCCGCCCACAATGGAGCTCCAGATTATTCATATTTGAATTTAAATCACTATTCTGCAGAAAACAAATTTGAGGCTGAATCAAATCAAATGCAAATAGTTAATCCTCCCTTCATTGGGTCAAAAGAAGCAAAGTCATTCTGTGCCCTGGACCCCATCTGACGAAGGGAATATTAACTGGTCCAGGTCAGTTTCCTTATTACCCTTTCTGTCCAAGCTTCCAAGCACAGAATGGGGAAAGACCTTTTTGGAAAAATGCCCTTCATCAATCCTGCAGTGATGCAGCAGCCAACGGTCTATAATTTTGCAAATAATTGTAAAAGCTTTAACTACACAACAAAAATAATCACAAAGTGTCACTCCGTCAAGGGACATAAAGAGTCCCCGATTCAATTCTTTGTCTTGCAGCTGCAGAGGGCAGGACTTCTGTCTGACCCATGTTAACCCCCATAGCTGTGCTGCATGGATGCAACGCTGCCAGGCCAGAACCGGTCTGACCAGGGAGATATGCAGCGCTTTAAGTCCTCACAATTTTAGGTGGTGCGGAAGAGAACAGATTTCGGTTGCACGGTTCCAGTTTACTCTCATTTCAATTCAAAACAAAACAAAGCATAAGCCTAAAACACAGCTGGCCCAGTGGGACAGAAGAAGTTGGCCTTTTTTCTTTTTTTAGCAATGCTGCCACCAAACCCTCTCCCCCTGCCCCAAGAAAGTAAAACACAGACAGCTGAAGGGTGGGTCTTCATCAAAGCCCTAAGCAGGTGTCAAACTGATACACTTATAGCATGAATACAGCACAGACAGCTGAAGAATGAGTTTTCAGGTATCAAACTGATATGCGTAAAGCATGAATACAGCACAGAAAACTGAAAGGAAAGATTTCATCAGGACTGTATTCAAGTATCAAACTTATACGCCTGATGTATGAATACAGCACAGACAAGCTGAAGAGAAAGACTTTAGCAAAGACTCGTTAAATTTATGCAAATCCAAATCTAATACATGTATCCTAAGAAAACCCAAAGAATTAGGCAACTTGATCTTACAAGATATAGACCTTTTTTTTATAGTAAAATGGAGAAATAAGAATAATAAAATGTATTAGGACACACACACTAAAGAAAACGACAAAAAAAGGTCACTAAATCCAAAAGAGGAAGCCAGGAGGCAGCCACGCTCCGCTAAGATCTCTCTCTCTCTTCCTTGCTTCAGTTTTTAGGCCACTTTCCTTTCTTCCAGTCTCCTGCTGTTATGCAAGACCTGTGTTTTCTTTCATCTTTTAGTGATCCAAAAGCCTGTCCTCACGTCATGAAGTTGAAAAGGGAGCAGGACCTGAAACAAAATTGTGTGTTTACCTGTTCCTCTACTTAAAGATTAATAAATAAAAGCAAAGGAATCTCTTCTGAATCCCAAAAACTAGTCAAGAAATGTATGACTTTAGTCCACTAAAAAACTGACTCCTTATGTTCCTTTTTTAAAACAAATTCTGGCCCTTAATTTCTAGAACATTGCTTTCAAATGAATTTTCAGACTTTCTAGGAAAGAAGTGTTCACCGACACCGGTGGGTCCTGAGTTCAGAACCTTTGGTCTTTCCACTGCTGTGGGCTAGTTTATTTGCCTGGCTCTTTGATTGTGTATGAATGACCACGTTATCTATATATATATATAAAAATAATAATAATAATCCACTCAGATGGTAAAAACCAGTGCACGAACGAACAAGAAATTTCTACAGCAAAGACAGAAAATATAGCCCAAATTATATATAGGTCTGGAAGACAGATCAGAAGGAGGGAAATAAATTCAGCTACTTTAAGAACATAAAAATCCTGTTTCCAACAGTGGCCAACCCAGTTCAATCATTGCCTATGGACTTCTCTTTCAGGAAATTATCCAAGCTTTTTTTTAAACCCTGCTAAGCTAACTGATTACGCCACATTATGTGGCAACAAATTCCAAAGTTTAATTACATGTTGTGTGAAGAAATATTTTCTCTAGTTTGTTTTAAATCTACTACTTAGTAGCTTCATCGCATCCTAGTCCTAATATTTTTGGAAAGAGAGAACAAGCGGAATTTTATAGAAACCCATCATATCACTCCTGAGCCATCTCTGCTCCTAACTGCTTTAGCCTCTCCTCATAGGGAAGTCATGCCATCCCGTCTCTGTATCTTTTTTGAGATATGGCGAACGGAATTGCACACAGTATTTGAGGTGCAACCGTAACATAGAGCGATCCAAGGGCATTATAACATTTTCATCTTTGTTTTCCATTCCTTTCCTGATAATTCCTAACACTCTATTTGCCGCACACTGAGCTGAGGGTTTTTATGTATCCTCAAAAATGACACCTAGATCCTTTTCCTGGGCAATGACTCCAAACACAGAGCCCAGCATCACACAGCTATAATTCAGGTTCCTCTTTCCCACATGCATCATTTTGCACTTGCTCACATTAAACGTCATTTGCAATGTTGACGCCCAATCTTTCAGTCTCACAAGGTCCTCTTGCAATTTTTCACAACTTTGCGTCATCAGCAACTTTAATTATCTCAATAGCTTAAATGATTATTTTAAATTCTACATACAGGCTTATCTTATAGCACTCAAGATACAATTTGCTAGGTGGAATAAATGCAATAGGAAAAGAAAACATGGATTTTGCACTTATGAGGGTTCGCTGAAAAGTTCTCAGGCCAACCAAGAAGAGAACGATGTGGAGCCAGGAAACCTACAAGTTATTCCACGCTTTTCTTGACACTTTCCCTTTCAATGAGGCAAATGCAGCTAGTAAATGGGCACAAGTGTAGGGAAACCGAGCCATTGTGACATCACCGATGAGGTTGGCGCTAAGGGATTATGACATCACAATACAAGCAGCCGCTGAAAAGTTCTCAGGCCAACCAAGAAGAAAACAATGTGGAGCTTTTCTTGACACTTTTCGTTTCAATGATATGAAATGAATCATAAAGTAGGGAACAACTCCACGTCGTTCTCTTCTTGGTTGGGCTGAGAACTTTTCGACGGCCCCTCGTATATCCAAAGGTTAAAGCAACTGAAGATACAGTAGCTTGGCCTGAATTGTTAGCGCTGGTTCTCTTTGGAGAGACTGGCTGCCGAGTGGATGTAGGCTTCTCCCGGCTGCCAGATATTTGGGGGCTCACTAGAGGGCAAGCTGTCTGTTTCTATTATCCAGATACTCTTACAGGATGTCTTGAACTATCTGCAAAACCACATCCCCAAGAAATTTCCTGAAGGCATCTGTACACACTGTAAGTCTTTACAGCTGTCAAAAACACTCCGGAGGGGTGAAAGAGCCTCCGCTTAAAACGAGTTTTCAGACGCTAGATGAAAAGGGATGCGGGGAGCATAAAATCTAAGTACTATAAGGGGCTCCTATTCTTCCCTCTTATTTGTAATAGGGATTTTCCCCTTTTTTTTAACAAGCCCCATCACTAATAAAATGCCTGGAAATTCCACCTGCAAAACCTACAAAATCTCTGGTCTCTTCGCTCTCCGATGTTTGTGGGGGCCTCAGTTAATGTCCTAAGGAAAATGTTAATTGGGTTTGGGTGTAAAAGATTAACCGGGACCCCCACTTAACTATGCAACCTAGTTTTTTATTCAAAAAAGGCACTTTGGAGGCATATATTAAATGTAATGTATGCAAATGAGTCTTGTGAAATAACAGATTAGCTGCAGCTGCTCTCGGCACATTTATTAAGGGCGAAGGGTGGACTCATTCTCTGCGCTTTGTAAAGTGCTGGACTTTATCCCCCTGAGAAAGGGGGGGGGGGGGTGCCCAGCAAAAGTTCTGGGTATCCTGAGGTGGATTATGCATTTTTCTTGACCAAAAACTGTCAAAACCTGAAAAGAAACTATAAAATCATACACATGGTTTGAGGGTCACCAAGCGCGAAGGCTTTAGACGTGACTTAGTTTGGCTCAATTGAAAGCTGCAGAAATTCAAAACTTGCTTCAACTCAGTTTAATTGTCACGTGTCTAAACCCATGGAAGGGCAGAAGGGACACCACGATTCGTTGCGTGTCCGGTTGTGTCGGCCAGACTCTGACCTAGTGATCGGACATTTTTATCCCAGCTGAAACTATCCTGAATTTGAGGGCACCTAAAAATCCCACATACATTCGGCGTTCAACCACAAAGGTGGTGTGTTTGCCATTCAACCAACTCCAGTTCTCAACAGAGGTATTTCAGGAAAGTGAATCGTCTGGACCTGGGACACCGATTTAACTGCAAGCGTCAAGTATTTCTTCTGCACAGAATGGAAACCATGTAGTTCACATCACAAGTCACTTTCTAGCTACCCTTTTTTGACATGACGGTTCCTTCCCGAGCTTCCTCTGGTCTGCTAAAAAAATGACCTTTGAACTGTTACAGTCTTTGATCTGGGGATCAAATTCTACTTCAGGTATTTTATGCCTTAAGCGAACCTTCAGCCATGCTCCACCCCTCAATAATCCAGTATCTCCCCCATTCTTTACACCTCCATAGTCCAGCATCTCCCCTACCCACCTCTTCCTTACACTCCTGTAGTTCAGCATTTATCCCACCCCATCCCTTGCTGCTTACACCCCCATAGTCCAGCATCCTTTCCTTACACCTCGGTTGTCCAGCAGCTCCCTGAGGCCTGCACTTTGTTACTTCCTGACCTGGCCTTTGATCTCCATGCTTTGCTCCTGTAAAAAAAAGCATCAGCTCCTAGCGTTTCATGAGCAATTTTAATAGGAAGCTTCTGATGCTGAAGAGAGCGAGCCCTGGATGCATGGGGAACCTTTAAATAAAGGGAAAATTGTCTCCAGGAAGGCAAATGTCTGATCCGCAAATTCTGCAGAGGGCTATCTATATCTTCCTTCTCAGCATCCGGGATGGACAGAGTCCGATTTGGACTATCAGTGCCATCAAAACGTTGCTGATTTTCACGGGACGCAAGGAAAAGCCTGGAGCCCTGGACTTCTCCCATCCTGTGCCCTCTCCTTGCAATCAAGACTCCATGATCCTGTGTTATCCCAGAATTCTTACAATTAAGGTCAGACTCAGGACCCCTTGCAAATTCTTAAAAATATGTTTTGATGGCCTCAGTCGCCTTTATACACTAACAAATTTCATTAAATGACAAATAGTACTTAATTTGGACATGATAAGGATCTCTCTTTTGCTCTTCCTTAAGTGCGTGAATATTTTTTCCTACCCAAATCCATATTTCACTGCTATTAATATTACTCTGCAGACTGTTATAAATTTAAAATTGGCTTCCTTTCTTCAGTCCCAGAAGTCACTGGAACAGCTTTAACCCACAACAGGGGAGGTGGGGGTGAGCTGCACACTCAATGCAGCCTGGGATATGACTAGCTGGGGTAGACCTTGCTCCTGGGGGGTGGGGGTGAGAGACAGAGTTTGAATTCTGGCAGAGCATGGCCAGCCTGACTCAGGATTGGACTGCCTTCCTTTTGAGTGTCTGAGGTGGGGCTAAGGGACCCCTCCGAGGTCAGGAAATTTCCATCCTGCTCCTCGGAGGCGTCCAGATTTTCCCGCCCATAGTTCTAGTTCAGAAATGAAATGGTTAATTTGTTTCTGTTGTAGCAGCTTTGGGGGGGTTCACAGGAGATCCTTTGAACCTGCTGCTGGAGCACTTAAATTCCGTCCAGGAGGTCCCGGAACTCTACTAACTTATGCGGTAGCATAGAAGGGGGGGGGGCGAGGGAGTGGTCCGCCCTGGGCACCATGCCCCCACCTCTTCCCATTCCTCTAGCTGAAGTTGTTTGCGCTTTGCGACCCTGTCGACTCTCCCACTGACGTCACTTCCGGGTGCCGCACATAGGAAGTGGCGTTAGAGGCAGAACCGACAGGGTCACAAGGAGCACATTGTTGACTGCCGCGAACAACAACTTCAACTAGAGGTACGGAGGAAGGGAAGAGGGTACGCACAGCAAGCGGGATCAGGGAAGGAGCGGGGGGCGGTGCCCTGTTTGATTTGCTTTACTGAGCTACTTGCTGATGTGATGGTGGCCCAGTTGGCGATTTGATCATTTACTAAATCTTTCATTTGCTCAGGTGTATTGAATTATGTATCTCACTAATAAATGAAGCTGTGGCCTGTTTTTACACCAAACTACTGTCTAACTGGTTTTCTTAGGATAAGTATAATTTTATGTTCTTATTTACTGAGAAAGACATGGGGGGGAGCCAGTGCTTGCCCTGGATCGGTAGCATGGAATGTTGCTACTTTGGGGTTCCGGAATCTTGCTACTCTTTTGGATTCTGCATGGAATGTTGCTACTTTGGGGATTCTGGAATCTTGCTACTCTTTGGGCATTCCGCATAGAATGTTGCTCCTATTTGGGGTTCCGGAATCTTCCTAATCTTTGAGATTCTGGAATGTTGCTACTCTGGGGATTCCGGAATCTTGTTACTCTTTGGGGATTCTGCATGGAATGGTGCTCCTATTTGGGGTTCCAGAATCTTTCTATCTTTGGGGATTCTGCATGGAATGTTGATACTCTATGGGGTTCCAGAATCTTGCTACTCTTTGGGCATTCTGCATGGAATGTTGCTCCTATTTGGGATTCTTGCTAATCTTTGAGATTCTGGAATGTTGCTACTCTTTGGGTTTTGACCAGCACTAGTGACCTGGATTGGCCACCGTGAGAACGGTCTACTGGGCTTGATGGACCATTGGTCTGACCCAGTAGGCTATTCTTCTGTTCTAAATGGCTGATCACATATCCCCCATTAATTTGCCCAGTATTCATATTTTTATTTTTGTAATCCCCCCCCCCCCTTCTCATTTTAACTTAGTCCAATGATTTTCCACTTTTTTTGGTCAGTATTTTCCAACAGAATGAAAAAAGTGGACAATCACTGGACTAAGCGCATAGCCTTCCCTGGATGGGGCCGAGAACTTTTCAGCGGCCCCTCGTATTGTCGTTTGAGGAGTTACAGGGGCAAAATTCTTGGAAGTTCTGCCTTGAGGATTTAGCTCTATTAAGTGGATGGAGAAGGGCTTCTGTTACCCAATCCAGCTGGCCCTTAACTAGCCCTAGGACCTAGGGACCCCCTGACCAACCTTCAAGAGTTGGGCACTGCTTCGGTGGCTGATGGAATCCCAAACTTCTAGTGCCTCTATGGTGTTATTTAAAAGTGACGGAGCTGGAAGAAGGGCTTCCCAGGCTTCCAGCACCTTTTTAGCACTGGGGTTTTTTTTCAACTTTTCTAGAAACCACCCAATGACATCTACCCCAGGTCTAGGACTGGCAGCTTTTGCATCAATTTCTTGACTAATAACAATCTCCAAATCTTGCAATTAAAGTCTGAGACCCAATGAGGCACAAAATTGGAGCCCCCCCTCCCCTCCCCCCCGCAAAGTCCGTGCCCTACCTGTACCAGTCAAGCCCCCTCTCGTAGCAGCGATCGAAGAAGTGGGGTTCGGTGCCCAGCGCCCGCACCTCGGGGTGGATGCGCAGGAACTCGAGCAGGGCGCGGGTGCCCCCCTTCTTCACCCCCACGATCAGGGCCTGCGGCAGCTTCTTGGCGCCCGAGCCGCTGAGCACAGGCAGGACGGCGGGGCTGCCCCACCAGCGGGGCCCCTCTGGGGGGGCCGCGACGGCCGCCCCCAGGCCAGGCAGCGTCAGGCAGTAGAAGCAGTAGGTGAAGAGCAGAAGCATGGTGAGCAGCCCCAGGTTGACGGGCAGGGCGCGGGGGCTCCGGAGGTGGCTACATCCCATGGGGCAGGGGGCAGGGGCGGGCCGGCATGCTGCCCCTGGCTCCGGGCGCTGCCCGTCGCCTCACAGCTCATAGGTGCCAGCTGCTGCCACCCCTGCGCCTGCCATCCTTGGCCCCCCCGGTCTGCATGCCTCCGTCGGGCGAGGGTGGCACGGCAGAGCTCAGCTCCGAGGGAAGGCACTTAACCTCCCAGTCCCTTAACCCTGCCCCCGCCTGCCAATGCGCTTTCCTAGGCAGGAGGGGGCTGGGCTTCCCGAGGCCCCTCCCCCTGCACGCCTCCTCCGGTCCCGGGCGACGCGTCCGTCTGTGCCAGACTCCAGGGCCGATCCACGCTTCCCCTCAGTCCCGGTCCCTGTCCCGATGCCCCGCACTCGTTTTTCCTTCCTCTGGACTGGAGATGGACTCTCGGAAGGGAAGGGAAGGGGGGGGGAAGAAATCCCTCCCCCCACCTCAGAACCAGTCCTGGTTGCTGAGGTCTTCTACATGTGTTACGGGGGGGGAGTTTAGTCCTAAAGTTGCCGGGCAGGAACGATCTACCACCGTCAGCTGGAAAAGGTGGACTGGATTTTAAGTCCACTTAAGGGTCATTTACGTCTGTGAGCTTTTAGCGGGTGGGGGAGGGGGGGGTCAGCACCCGGCCATGCAAAGGGTCTCCACTGTCTGTGCAAAAGTTTTCACGTCTAGAAAGTAATACTTTTCTTTCCAACACCAGAGACTTTTAGGGCGACCAAAATTGCAGCAACATTTCCAAATTTGGACGGAATTCCGCGTTCAAACTTAGACGAATCTCCGACTGCCTAGCACAGATTGCACGCGCATCAACATACACGGGGGGGGGGTGCTGTCCATTATTACTGACCAATCCCAGGCTCTTAGTCCTTAGGACACACCCCTAGCACAGATTGCACGCGCATCAACATACACGGTGGGAGGGGTGCTGTCCATTACTACTGACCAATCCCAGGCTCTCATTCCTTAGGACACACCCCTAGCACAGATTGCACGCGCATCAACATACACGGGGGGAGGGGTGCTGTCCATTACTACTGACCAATCCCAGGCTCTCATTCCTTAGGACACACCCCTAGCACAGATTGCACGCGCATCAACATACACGGGGGGGGGGGGTGCTGTCCATTATTACTGACCAATCCCAGGCTCTTAGTCCTTAGGACACACCTCTAGCACAGATTGCACGCGCATCAACATACACAGGGGAGGGGGGGAAGTGCTGTCCATTACTACTGACCAATCCCAGGCTCCCAGTCCTCAGGACACACCACTAGCACAGATTGCACGCGCATCCACATACACGGGGGGGGGGCTGTCCATTATTACTGACCAATCCCAGGCTCTTAGTCCTTAGGACACACCTCTAGCACAGATTGCACGCGCATCAACATACACAGGGGAGGGGGGGAAGTGCTGTCCATTACTACTGACCAATCCCAGGCTCCCAGTCCTCAGGACACACCACTAGCACAGATTGCACGCGCATCCACATACACGGGGGGGGGGGCTGTCCATTATTACTGACCAATCCCAGGCTCTTAGTCCTTAGGACACACCTCTAGCACAGATTGCACGCGCATCAACATACACG